>NC_052960.1:26413139-27906264 GCF_013358895.1 Oreochromis aureus
GTCAGCATTGGGCACCCTGACTGCTCTGCAGCTATGCAGCTCCATACACAACACAGCATGATGCACTGTGTGTTCTGACACCTTTCCATCAGGACTAGCAGTAACTTTTTCAGCAATTTGACCTACAGTAGCTCGTCTGTTGGATCAAACCACAGAGGCTACTCTTTGCTTCCCACTTGCATCACTACGATCCAGTTGCTGGTTCACCACTGCTCCTTCCATGGACCACTTTTGAGAGAGCACACCTCAAAAACCTGGCTGTTTTGGCATGAAACTGACCAAATGTTAATCCAGTGAACTAAACTGTAGGTAAGGCTTTTGTTGGGCTACAGTCATGAGGTCCAATGCTGACACGAGCCCTTTTTTTAAACTCTATATGACGCTCTCACCAGTTGCATTGGCTACTATCTATCATCACAGGTTGGCTAGCATAAAGATAAATGTACAGATTATATTTTCACAAAGGCTACCAGAAAAATCTAAGTCTAAGGTCGTCTAAGGAGGGAAAACAGCTGCTGTTTTCCTCCTCTTCCTCATAGGTCTTCTTATCCTTCCTCTCCTCTATTTTTAAATGTCACCTCTCCTCTATCTCTCCCACTCTTTCCTCTCCTCTTTATGCCAACTCACGCCTCCTCCCTCCCACCTCCTCCCCCTCACATCTTTTCCCTCTCTCCCCTCTCTGTCACCACCTTTTCTTTCACACTCATCTGTACTTTCTTCCTTTTGCCAGTTTTGTTGCTCTACAAGGACCTGCTCCTTTTTTAAATTCCTCACACTACATGTTCATTTTAAGACAAATTTTGGGCTAAAATCAAATTATTAAAGCTTAATGCTACAGCATACATTAATATTCTAGAGAGAATAGACATTTCAGTTCAACAGAGGGTGGCCTACCGTCTGGCTTGAACAGTTGGGGGTGAGGTAACTGAGTGTAGAGAGGATGTCTGCCTTCGAAGCCAAACTGTGAGCTGGTTCCAGAGCAGCGGAGCCTGATAGCCAAAGGCTCTGCCTACCATTCTACTTTTGGAAGATCAGGATTCACATGTAAGCCCTGAGAACATGGAGCTCAAGTATTACAAACATTATGGGTCAGGATGTTTTGATGCATGCTCAATCATCCAGGTAAGTAAACCCTAAAAGGTTGATACTGTTCATCTGGACGTAGCATTTTCAGTGGGAGAAAACTGAAAACGCTATGTCCAGATGAACAGAATCAACCTTTTGGGAATCAGGATGCAAGGACGATTTTGGGTCTGGATTCTACAGGAACCAGAAGTGCCAGTGTTAATTTTGTCAGGTTATGGTGAAAAATTGTGTTGGATCGTTAAATGCAAAACATTATATCTATGTAGCAGAAACATTCAGTTGCCAAAGAAACAGTACGTAACTTTAATCTTTAATATGTAGAAATCCCCCATTTTAACCATGAAAATCAATTCTTTGCTGCAAAATGACACTGAAAATAATACGTATAATATCACAGGCACATAATGACTATAAAATACATTTTGCTGAACTGCACCTTTTCTCTGTATGTATTATTGTGCGATCTACTGTACAATATAAAGCGCCTTGAGGCGACTTCTGTTGTGATTTAACGCTATATAAATAAAATTGAATTGAATTGAATTGAATTGAATTGAATATTAGTTGACGACTTTATTTCCACAACTCATTCCAAATGAAACAACAAAAACTAAAGAAACAGTGGACTCTTTTTTTGTGTTACCACAGCATTAATTGAACGTTAGCTGGTTTTAAAGACTTATTTTTAATTTATCTGTATTTGGTACATGCGTGGCATTCATTTCATTGTGTGATAAAATCTATTTAAATGTATATATATTGATCACAAGTTTATTTTGTTGTCATGTGAAATTTTGAGTCAGAGTCAGAGTCAGAATACTTTATTAATACTTTATTAATCCCTAAGGAAATGATTCATGTCAATACAAACAATGACAATAGTGTTGTTATCACTTTGATCTTCAGATCAATCTATTGACCTTGAAGGATGGGTCAGCAGTCAAATGTAACATATTTGAAACCTTTAAATGATACACTTGTAAGAATTTTCATTGAATTTTTGTTTATCAAAGCCTATTCCAGCTATCACAGGGCAAGAGGTGGGGTACCCCCTGGACAGGTCGCTAATGTGACATAGGGATGCAGTTAACAGAGACAGAGAGACAAACATTCACACTCACATTAATACCTATGGGCAATTTATAATCACAAAATAGCTGTGAGAGGAAGTGGGAGTACCTGGAGGGAACCCATTTGAGGACGTGGAGAATACGCCAACTCCACAGAGAAAGGCCAGGTGGTGGAGTCAAACGCAGGACCTTCTTTCTGTAAGACAACAGGCATAATCGCCACACAACCATGTTGCTGATTCAACAAATACATCTGACTCTCATCTTTTTAGCGTTCTCTCGCTGTAGTTTTGCACGTTAACATTCAGACACGAAAGTTAAATCTTTAGAGCTAGCATAGAATCACAGTTTGGGTTGAAATACAACCGTAAAACACATCTTAGGAAACTCCATTTTCCAGGTTCCAGCGATGCACTGTTCTACATCTTCGCTGCATGAACAGCTGCTAGAGATCCTAACTACAAGTTGTAATAACATCCTGTAAAAACAACCATGTGTTCAGTTTCTCGAGCAGGTCGTTATCGGTACTCTGAAACTTCTGACGCTAACTTAAATTGACTTCAGTGTGAGTATTTTGCCATGAACACTCAGGGATCTTACTGATAAAATGTGACTTAATCTAGCCTTACGAATCCAGCATATCTTGTATGATTATTGAGAGGAAATCCAATCCCGGCTTGGCACAGCACAGTTAAAGCTGCACATGCACGCACTCCACTTTTGCATGTTTGCCTTCATGAGCCTCACATTTTTCGAGTAGAACTGGGTTTCGTGTGGCACACACCCACAATAGCATATTTCAGATTTTGGCAAAATGTCTTTTTGCTGCAGCTCAAACACACACTTCTGTTAATAGTATCCGGGCCAGCCAGCTGCTCGCTGCTGCAGCAAAGACCCCCTGTGGAGGCTTGTTAAATCTGTGTGTGTGTGTGTGTATGTGTGTGTGTATAGATTGCTTCCACCCTCATAGTAAGCAGATAAAGTCATCATATCCTGATGAAAATAACCAAATAGGTCACCAGAATGCTTTTCTCTTTCCTAGGTGCTCTGTCTGCGTGTGTGTGTTGCTGCAGCAGACAAGAATCAGTTCTAATGAAAGAAATGGAAGGCGCACTGTATTAAAGATGAGGGTTTCTTTATTGCTGTTAGCCAAGCAGTGGGTGTATTGAAAATCCAAGGCAGACTGAGGCTGCGTCTGAGGGAACTTTGAAGTTTTAGAAAGCAAGAATATGCAGAGCGGAGCTGCTGCTGCTTTTTCTCGGCTCAGCGTTCACTGTGAGCTCTGAGCACTGCAGGAGATCCTCAATATGCTGAAGTCTTTAGAAATAAAATTACAATTACAACTGGGAGATAAATTACAAGGCCAGATGCCGTTCTCCATTTGTTAAGGAACGTATATGGCAATGCTCTAAAACATCTAAACTATACTTAAGGCACAGGAAATGTAATCTTTTAGTATCAAAGTTTGTATCATATGCAAATAAATCAGTCATATGAACAGGAACTTGTTTTGATTAAAAATCATGGCAATTAAAGCACCACAGTGCAGATACACAGCTCTATAATCAATGGTGGCCCTGAGGTTCAAAACAACAACAACAAGAAAGCACAAAAGCATTTGAGGAAATAGAGAACAGCACTAGGAGGCAAGATTAATGGGTCTGGAAGGTGTGTCGAGCTTAAAGTCAGAGTGTTCAGGGTCAGTCTGGCCAACACGCCGTGCGATGATCAGGATGCACCAATGGAATAATGTGTCATCCCCTTTGTATCATCATTTTAAAGGTTCGTAGCTGTAATGTGCCAGAAGAGTTAGAAACAGCAGCACTGAGGGCGCACTGAGTTAAAAGATAAATATATTAACAGTAGTGCTGTCAGCGTTAATCTCGTTAAAATGACGTTAACCCCATAACTGCATTAACAGAGACTTGCCGCGTTAACGCGGCTATGGCGCTAACGTCATTTTAACGAGATTAACGCTGACAGCACTAATTAACAGACAAATTCACAAAATTAATGATTTTTGTTTTTCCAACATTACTCTGTTACAATGTTTGTATCACCGGTGTTTACTTCTGCTCTTATAGTTTTTTAATGTGTTGTTTGTTTGTTTTTTTGTTTCCCTATCACTTGAATCAAACGATAACCACCATCGTGATAACCATTATCTCTGGCTGACCTTTGGTTTTGTCAATCCAGCTAACACAAAGAAAGCCTGGCTATGTTGAACTTGTGTCATAGTACATCCCTCAGGAGAGCCTACTAGTTCATGTAAATAAATTAGAAACTTACAAAGATATATATTTTTGTAATTTGAAAAGTTAACCTTTATCTGCTATTTGTTCATTACAGTTTATTTGTGATAGTCCAGCACTATCACAAATAAACTGTTGTGTTTACTTGCTCTTACACTCTATCCAAGTCTACATTGGGTTGGACTGATTGTGGTGGTGGTGGAAGTCCTGGATTCAATTCAATTCAATTCGATTCAATTTTATTTATATAGCGCCAAATCACAACAAAAGTTGCCTCAAGGCGCTTCATAGGTACAGAGAAAAACCCAACAATCATATGACCCCCTATGAGCAAGCACTTTGGCGACAGTGGGAAGGAAAAACTCCCTTTTAACAGGAAGAAACCTCCGGCAGAACCAGACTCAGGGAGGGGCGGGGCCATCTGCTGCTGTGACCGGTTGGGGTGAGAGAAGAAAAACAGGATAAAGACATGCTGTGGAAGAGAGACAGAGGTTAATAACAGATATGATTCGATGCAGAGAGATCTATTAACACATACTGAGTGAGAAAGGTGACTGGAAAGGAAAAACTCAATGCATCATGGGAATCCCGGCAGCCTCGTCTATTGCAGCATAACTAAGGGAGGATTCAGGGTCACCTGGTCCAGCCCTAACTATATGCTTTAGCAAAAGGAAAGTTTTAAGCCTAATCTTGAAAGTAGAGATAGTGTCTGTCTCCCGAATCCAAACTGGAAGCTGGTTCCACAGAAGAGGGGCCTGAAAACTGAAGGCTCTGCCTCCCATTCTACTTTTAAATACTCTAGGAACAACAAGTAAGCCTGCAGTGCGAGAGCGAAGTGCTCTAATAGGGTGATATGGTACTACAAGGCCATTAAGATAAGATGGGGCCTGATTATTTAAGACCTTGTATGTGAGGAGCAGGATTTTGAATTCAATTCTGGATTTAACAGGAAGCCAATGAAGGAAGCCAAAACAGGAGAAATATGCTCTCTTTCTAGTCCCTGTCAGGACTCTTGCTGCAGCATTTTGGATCAGCTGAAGGCTTTTCAGCGAGTTTTAGGACATCCTGATAATAATGAATTACAGTAGTCCAGCCTGGAAGTAATGAATGCATGAACTAGTTTTTCAGCATCACTCTGAGACAGGATATTTCTAATTTTAGAGATGTTGCGCAAATGGAAGAAAGCAGTCTTACATATTTGTTTAATATGTGCATTGAAGGACATGTCCTAGTCAAAAATGACTCCAAGGTTCCTCACAGTATTACTGGAGGCCAAGGTAATGCCATCCAGAGTAAGAATCGGGTTAGATAGCATGTTTCTAAGATTTTCAGGGCCGAGTACAATAACCTCAGTTTTATCTGAATTAAGAAGCAGAAAGTTAGCGGCCATCCAGGTCTTTATGTCTTTAAGACATTCCTGCAGTTTAACTAATTGGTGTGTGTTACCTGGCTTCATGGATAGATAGAGCTGCGTGTCATCTGCATAGCAGTGAAAATGTATGCTATGTCTTCTAATGATGCTGCCTAAGGGAAGCATGTATAACGTAAATAGAATTGGTCCTAGCACCGAACCCTGTGGAACACCATAATTGACCTTAGTGGGTGAAGAGGACTCTCCATTTACATGTACAAATTGGAGTCTATTAGATAGATATGATACAAACCACTGCAGTGCAGTACCTGTAATACCTACAGCATGTTCTAATCGCTCTAATAGGATATTATGGTCAACAGTATCGAACGCTGCACTGAGGTCTAGCAGGACAAGCACAGAGATGAGTCCACTGTCAGAGGCCATAAGAAGATCATTTGTAACCTTCACTAAAGCTGTTTCTGTGCTGTGATGAGCTCTGAAACCTGACTGAAACTCTTCAAATAAGCCATTCCTCTGCAGATGATCTGTTAGCTGTTTGACAACTACTCTTTCAAGGATTTTTGATATGAAAGGAAGGTTGGAGATTGGCCTGTAATTAGCTAAGACAGCTGGGTCTAGAGATGGCTTTTTGAGTAACAGTTTAACTACAGCCAGCTTGAAGGCCTGTGGTACATAGCCGATTATTAGAGATAGGTTGATCATATTTAAGATCGAAGCATTAATTAATGGCAGGACTTCTTTGAGCAGTTTTGTAGGAATGGGGTCTAAAAGACACGTTGATGGTTTGGAGGAAGCAATTATTGAAGTTAACTCAGAAAGATCAATTGGAGAAAAAGAGTTTAACTTAACATCGATGGTACTAAGAGTAGCTGTAGATAATATTACATCTATGGGATGATTATTGGTAATTTTTTCTCTAATGATAAGAATTTTATTTGTGAAGAAGTTCATGAAGTCATTACTAATTAGCGTTAAAGGGATGGTTGGCTCAGTTGAAGTAAACAGCCCGACTAACCTAATGCATAACCCTCTGGAACATTTCTGTGGAGTGCACATCTGATTTAGCTGGGCTAACCTAGCTCTCCTCTCTCACAGTGGCTCTGGTCCCTGTAACTTCAACAGTTCCCAGAATTCCCTTTAGCTGACATCTCCAGCTGTGTTTGCTTGCCACTATTCAATAAACCTCTTGAACTTTGAATTTGTCAGCGTTCAGTCCTCCTCAACACTCCACTTGGTTTTGTTGCCATTTTGGCTTATGACTTTATTATGAAAAGTTGTTTTTGGTTTTTTTTGCTAATTTATTTTGATTTTGATTATCATAGGTCATAGTTCATTCAAATCAGAAAACCAGTACCTTGAATTATTAAAATATCTCCAAAGATCAGTAAAAAGGTATTTACAACTGAACCGAAATGTCAAACTTCTGGAAAATATGCTCATTTCTACCTTCAACACTTACTTGATGCTCCATCAGTGTGGTGTGTCATGGAGGCGATTAGCTTATGGGACTTCTAAAGTGTTATTGAAGCCCAGGTTGCTTTGATAGCCTTCAGTTCATCTCTATTATTGGGTTGGGTGTTTTCAACCCAGTAATACCCTCCAGATATTGTATGGGGTTCAGGCCAGGTGAGTTGACTCAAGCATAGTAATAACATGGTCAGCAAAACATTTTGGTAGTTTAGGCACCAAGTCCTGCTCGAAATGTGTTAGTATGTCCATAAATCTTGTCAACAGACAGACGTATGAAGTGCTCTGGTAGAAGTCTTCAATGACTGAATGACCAACCACCAACACTAGCAGATCACATGATGCTCCAAATCATCCAGTCACACTGTAAGTGCCTTGGCTTCTGTGGCGCTCCACTCTTCCTCAGATTCGTGGACCTTTATTTCCAAATGTATGCAAAATTGTCTTTTATATGAAAAGACTCTGGACCGCAGAGCTGCAGTCCAGTTCTGTTTCTCTTCAGCCTGTGCATGCTATTGATATTGTGTCTTAAACAAGAGACAAAGAGTGGCTCAATATTAGGAATACAACAGTTGCAGAAGCTTTCCTGAAGACATCTGTGGGTGGTGACTCTTGATGCACTGACACCAGCCTTAATCCACTCCTCGTGAATCACTTCTAGGTCCTTCAATCAACTTTTCTCAACAATCCTCTCAACAGGTCATCCCTGTTGCTTGTGTACCTTTTTCTTCCACTCATTTTCCATTATTATGCTTAGATACAGCACTGTGTAAGCAGCCAGCCTTTTCCACATTGACCATCTGTGGCTTGCCACTGTGCTTAAATAAGTGAAGGCCAGCAATAACATTGCTGTGAGGCTGGGGAAACGTTGCAGTTTTTTTCACTAAACTACAATACAATAAGTGACTACTGGAAGGAACTGTCAGAAAGGCTGAATGGTAGCGATGTATATTCTTTCAGAGACTTGCAATTTTGTCCATCTTTATATACAGTCTATAGGTTGTGACCTCAGTAAATGTCCACTCTTGCTGGACTAATTCCAGCAGAAGGAAATATTAGAACTGTAATAAAACTGGTGTATGAAATTGCTGCTCCAAAACATTAAACTGTACTAGATTAATCAATATCTCTATAAATAAGACAATAAGACCCCCAAGCTTATATAAGGATATTTCTCATATTACATCTACATTCATGCTACAAATTATAGACCAGTAAAAGCGTGTCATCACTACACTTTGATTTCAGAGAATGAAACTGTCTTATGAAGGGAAAGGCAGCGGTGCTGCTGTATCACTATGTAATTTACAGTTCTGCTGTGTCGAGATGAAACTCACTGGCAGACTTTGACCTCTGAAAATGAAACACAGTCTACTCCACTCTTTGCTTTATAGGAGCAATTGCTCCCAGCCTGGCGGCATCTTCCTAACCTTTTTTGCATATTACTGCAGGGTTTGACATCAAAGAGAGGAAGTCATGAGGCAGGCAGAGGCAGGCTGCGTCTGATGAATTGCTCGTTGGCGCTACCACAAGCCCTGGGAGAGGTTTTACTGTACAGCTTGCACGCTTTGCATTTACACTTGAGACACCCAATGATGCACTGGTTAAAGGCAACACGCTGGTAACGCAGGTGGGCGGGGTCGCTGTATTGCTCAAGGACTTGTTGATAGAAGTGGAGGGAGCTGATGAACTTACGCTGGTTCCAACCGGTGACCTTTCAGCCTGAGGAAAGGCACTTTAAAGCTGCAGTATGACACTGAATCAACTATCGCTTTGTTCACATCAATAAAAGACTTCATTCATTTTATCTCATAGACTTTGAGATAGAAAAGAGTGAATATTTTGCATGTTTGGATCTCCTCAATTCAAATGTTCAGATCATTCTGTTTTGTGTACTATTTTTGGGCACCATATCCAAATTTAGAAAGACCTTTAACTGCTCAGATCTGTGGATTATAAAAGGACTCTATCAAATAAAATGTTTATTTAATAATTCGAGTGAGTAAGCAGGTGGATATACAGTTTTACATGTGTACCCCTGGTCCCACCAAGTTTTGAACAAGTCAAGATCATTTTCAAAAATAACTAATGAATGACTGAGTAATGAAAATAAGAGTTACATGCAGCCCTGCTCTGTCCATTCAGACACCAAATTTATGTGGAAGTTCCATCTAACTTTTACAATAAGAAGCAATATAAAACCATAATAAAGATAAAATCTTCTTGCTGGGATGGTTTTGGGGTGACTCAGTGCGAAATCCTGCTGGACTTGGCTCGTTCACAGCTTTGTATTGTTGGAGAAGAGGGAGATATAAATACTCAGACAGCTTCCTGCTTCTGCCTGCTGGGTTTCAGCATTACAGCTGTCCCAGCTGAGCACACACCCAGACACAATAGGCCAGCCCAGACCTTCATAAAGGATTATCAAACAAGTCTCCTTCATAGTTCTATTCAGAGCGTGACAGAACAGGCACAAAGACAGAGAGAGAGAGTGTTTTCAAGGTTTTAAAACGACTTCATGTGAGTCATGTGAAAATGTGTCGGGAAACAGAAAGTCATGTGAATATTTTTCTTTTTTTTTAACTTAAAATTAAGCCTAATGCACTTGTAATGAAACAGTGCTGCCACTTCTTACACTACAATAAGTAAATCATCAGTAACAAACAATAACTGCTACTTACTACTATTATAAGACTACTACTACTTATAAATAATAATGTTTGTTAATAGAATCTTGTACTAGATTATCGTTATTTGGAGACAAAGTTTCAAGGCCCTGACTGAACAGCCATGCTATATACACCAGTCAGTCACAGCATTATGATCGCCTGGGTAAATTTATGTTGGTCCCCCTTTTCCTGCCAAAATAGTCCTGACCCATCAAGGTATGGACTCCTCCCCTGAAAGCGTGCTGTGGTATCTGGCATCAAGATGTTAGCAACAGATCCTTTACGTCATGTACAGTAACCTGCGAGGTGGGGCCTCCATTTATTGGACTTGTTGGTCCAGCATACCTGATGTGACATTTAAAAAAAACCTCATTTGTCAAACAGTTGCTTGCAGGTGAAATTGCTGTGACTAGTCTTAGCTAAGTTAGCTAAAACTAAAAGCAGCTACTGAATTCTGCATGTTTTTCTCTTTAATTATGGTTTCCATAATGATACAACAAAGTATTAGGGCCACAGAAGAAGAAAAAAGAGAATAAATTCCACATTTTGAGATTAAAGTTGAAAATGTATTTTGAGAAACAAAAAGTTGAAACATAATTTTTAGAAAACGTATTTCAACTTTTTTCTCTGAAAAATAGTTGTTGTTAAAAAACAAACTTAAACAAGTTGATTTGTACAAAATGACATGGCTGGTAAAGGACAGATGCAAAGATTACTCCAAACAGAATTACAACTTTCTTTTCAAAATTTCATTTCAACTTATTAGGTTTCAACTTATTCTTAATGTGGCCCTAATACTCATTCGTATAATGATGAGGTGACATTAATGATGACGATTTTACAGTTTGTTGCACACCAGCAGCCAACAGCAGCTAAAACTGCTGGTGACAAACAAAACAAGCAGATAACTCCAGCTAAAAATAGCTAGCTTAGTTAACGCCAGTAAGACTTCGCTGCTGAAACTAAACTAAAGTTAAATTTAGCTGAATACCTGCAGATTACAGCACTACAGCAGCCAATCACTGCTTGCATAGTTATAGCCTTTTTTCTTACACAGTCCTTTTTGTGAGGAGGGTTATATTTATAGTAGTGCTGTCAGCGTTAATCGCCTTAAAATGACGTTAACGCCGCATTAATGCGGCAAATCTCCGTTAACAAGCTAACCACACTAACGCGTTGATGCAGTGCAGCCCCATGCACGGGGCGATCTGTGATAACTCGCTAATGGAGATTTGCCGGGTTAATGTGGTTATGGTGTTAACGTCGTTTTAACAAGATTAACGCTGACAGCACTAATTTATAGGCATATGGAAATCAAAAATAATGAAAACATTTTAATATTCTAGCAAAAATGCAAGCATAGAAAATAACAAACTTCTTAAAAATACATGTCTGATAATACCTTAAGAAAAAGGTATTATATTTTAGGTTAGATGTGTGCATTTGTACTTTACACAATATAATGCTACGAAGTACCCAAGAAATATGTTCACAGTTTACGAGTCGACCTGCTTAGCACCAGAGCTGCTGCACTGAGCTGTAGTGGAGGAGAGGGCGTCCTCTCAGCCGATCTGATGTCTCTTTCGCAGCTCTCACACCCTTGGGGCTTTACTTTCTGACTGGGTTTTAAGGAGATTTTCCCAAGGAAAAAAACGGTTTCATAAGCCCATGAGTGCTGCTTTTGAATGATGTGTGTGAGAGCAAGAAAGTTAGTCTGACTCTGAGCGAGCTGTGCTGTTTTATAATCTTTAAAGTGCTCTGAGCTCTAGTAAGAGAGATGCTGCAAAGTTCAGGGTGAGGATCAGGGCAGGATATCGGCTGATAAACCTTGCGTTTAAAAATACTGTGTATTTTTGTCAACATTAACTTTCCATTTTTGGTCATCTTTAAATATTTTAGCAGCAAAAAGTAAAGTATTTAAAGTATCAAACTGTCATCGTGACTGACTGTGATTTTTCTTCTTATCATGAGGTCGATATTTTCTGACTGTGAAAGTTATCAACAACTAAACAGTGAATGTCCAGTGAATTTGACTCAGATAGTGATGTGAATTAATTGTGATAGCTTTGGTTACCTTATGTACAAAGAAATGTAAGGGCAGAAGGTCTTTCTTATGTAAAATGATCAAAATTTGCTGAATTTTGTAATAACTTTCAAGCTAACTAAACATGTTGTGGAATAAACTCCTGCGGGTTAACTGTCCTCCATATCATAAATTATAACAAAGACCCGCACTCATCCACCGACACCAACCACGAACCCAGACCTGCAACACTTCAGAGCAATTGTTGCACCAAACCTGCTGCTGACACCACAGCCGAGGAGCTCTTCACTAACAAGGATGAGTCACAGTGAGATTTGAAGCGGCACAGCTCCACATCTGATGTAAGGGTAACAATCTCTCGAAAAGTCAGCAAGCAACAGGAGACGGCTCTTGACTTGAGAAGGACCTCTTTATATCAGTGGTGGCACCGCTCGACCTCCAGTTCTTCCATTCAGAGTAGTGGCACCAGAGACACCGCATGCATTGTGAGCGCACATCACACAGTGACACACAAGCATCTCTGTTTCCCAGAGACTGTAAGCGGGTGAGCTGTGATTGCTCTTCCTGACCAGCTGTTACAGTTGTGATTCAGAGAGCATGACTTGCCAAGACAAGATTATGAGATAGAATGTAAATAATCTAATATATATATATATAATAGTTAAAGCAGAACTTGCTCAGTGAAAATTATGAGAATTACAATTTTAAAAGATGTGAGATAAGGCAGTGCTCTGTCTGATTTAGTGATTTGCAGTGCAGGGACTGTGCTGTCTCCTCTTTATCTTGTGAACCTTAGACTTTCAGTACAATTTGAGGTCATGCCACTTACAGAAATCCTCTGACAATCCTGCAGCAGTTGGAAGTGCTGGAGGAGTAGTACAAAGCACAAGTGAATGATTTGTATAGCAGTCTGGGTGAAACCATCTGTGAATAAGACCAGAGAGATGGTGATGATCAACTTCAGAAGGAAGAGGACAGCTATACGCTCCGTCTATCCTGGGACAAGATACTGATGTGGTGGAAGAGTACAAGTAGCCGGGCATCCACACTGACAACCGGCTGAGATGGAAGACCTACACAGAGGCAATATACAAGAGGGGGATGAGCAGGCTCGGTTTCCTAAGACAGCTGAAATCCTTCAATGTGTGGAGCAAAATCCTGGAGATTTTCTTTTACCCCAGTTATGTTGTGATGTACTTTGGGATCAACAAAGTGGATAAACTGATAAGCAAGGCTGGCTTTGTAATTGGCTGGACACTAAGTTGTGGTGGAGAGGAGGTCACTGATCAAACCAATGATCCATCCTGACCACTTACTGGACTGACTGACACCATGAAAAAATGGCTCAATTTTTTTCACCAGGGCAAAAATATAAACATTATGAAAAAAAAGTCCAGAATTACAGTTTTAACGTACACCTTTGCTGACTTTTTTTGGACTGTTTATCGTATTATTTTGACATAAGTTATGACTTAACATGAATAGCTAACTTGTCTTTTTATATTTGAAAAATTTTATGTGTATATGTCCATGCACGAATGCCTTTATTTATTATTTATAGGTCGGAACACGGGCTTCCATAAATGCCAGTTGTTGACAAAATGACATTTGGAGGTACGGTGTGCGGTGTGCTGAACGGATAATTGGAGGTGAGCTTCCCTCCCTCCAAGACATCTACAGGAAGCGGTGCCTGAGGAAAGCGGGGAGGATCATCAAGGACTCCAGTCACCCCAGCCATAAACTCTTCAGACTACTTCCATCAGGAAGGAGGTTCTGCAGCATCCGGTCCCGTACCAGCAGACTGAGAGACAGCTTTTTCCACCAGGCCATCAGACTGCTGAACACGTCATAGACACCTCACCCTCACTACTGGAACTTCAACATTATGCACTCCATACTGTACATTAATGCCACTGTTTTGCACATACCTACCTCTGTATATTTTATATTTTATATATCTTATTTTATTGTTTACTCTATTTCATTTGTAAAACATGTATATACACACTCACACACACACACACACACACACACACACACGTGAAAAACATATTTAGTACACACATTCAGTAATGTATATACCTTTATATATGGTACATATATTTATTACTTTTAGATTAACCATTTTTATATTTTGCTTGTTGCACGTTATTGTATTTTGCACAACTCTGTTGCTTGTGAAGCTCGCACACAAGAATTTCACTCGCATGTACTGTACCAGTGTACCTGCACATGTGACGTGACAATAAAGGTGATTTGATTTGATTTGATTACTTGTTATGTGTGAGAGGAAGGACTGCAAGATCTGAGGATATTCCTGAACCCTTTAACAATCAGCCATCAACAAAGTGCATATGAATTATTATATTTAATCATATATCATATCATATCCTAAAATCTGTGGACACCAAAAAAATAATCTTTATAAAAAGGTTTGAAATCCCATTTTAAACACAGCTAATATTCAAATCAGTTATTTCCCATAACTAATCATGATGGTAAGGTTTAATGCAGATGTACCTCAGCTTCATTTATGAATCACCATGACTCTTTTGCTCCACACCCAGCAGATAGTTTTGCAATGCTAACGACTTTTACAGTATAAGATAGGAATCATTGCGAGTGTTGGACTGAAGATGCTTTACATTCTTGTCACCAGTAGAGGAAAATCACAAGCTCTGCAACTGAAGAACTAAAAACACTGCAAGAAATCATCATATAATTTTTGAAACTTTAATGATACATTGAGATAATGTTCGCGTTTGAAAAGCTTGTATCAGCGGGCCAATTCGCTCACAAAAGTAGATGTTATCGCTAATGTATTTGAACTACCAATTAAAACAAAACAACAACATCAACAAAAAAACAGGACAGAAAATATTTTTGATTAGGTTTTAAATTAAACATTGCAAACAGCTAAAAATCAACCTGAGAAAACTTGCTGTGGCTGTTATGATTGTACAATTGCCAAAATGATCGTGACCGCTTTAAGGACAGAGGTTACTTCTCCAGGCTTGGGAGTTATGATGTTGTGTTATGAAATAAAAAAGTGAAAAGGTTTGCAACAGTGAGGCTTCACATCATCTGGGCTCAAACTTAATTTAATTCTTGAAATATTTACACAAAGTCAATATTTCTATCAATAGGATGCTCTTTAGGCAGTTGTCCAGTGGTGATGTTGTGTGCAGTGAGAATCCAAATCCTCCAAGAAGCTGATAAACTGGAGAAACAACCCCGGTACAAACTGATATGTTCTTGCGCTGCCTTGTTAGAAATAATTCAGAACCATTTCCCCCCCAAAGAGCAGATGTATCTGCGGTCTCTTTTATGTGTAATGGTTGTGAAATTCAAAATGTTTAATCTTGTTGCAGGGGCAATCGATATTTTTATATTTTTTTCAGTTACTATGTAGCTACAATATAGAAGTTTTTGGATCAAATGTTTTGGATGCATGCAGTTTGAGGGGATAGGTTAATTGGATAATCCAAATTGTCACTAGGTGTGAATGTGTGAGTGAATGTGAGCGTGAATGGTTGTCTGTCCCTGTGTGTTGGCCCTGCGACAGACTGGCGACCTGTCCAGGGTGTACCCCGCCTCTCGCCCTATGACAGCTGGGATAGGCTCCAGCGCCCCCCGCGACCCTGGAAAGGATAAGCGGAAGCGAATGGATGGATGGATGGATGGATGTTTTGGATTTGAGTTATACAATATATAAAAAGCTATAGGATAATTGGACATGACATCACTACTCCCATACACAGTAGATTACACTTAAAATTGAATATGTGAAGCAGCAAAATAACGCTGAGCTAAAAATCACAACTTGGAGTTAATGTTGTAAGTTGTATTTCCCCCCACTGTACAAGGAATGATATGTTAACCCATCAGCTCACTCGCAGATCTCAGAAGGGATTTTGCTCCACTCCTTTTTACAGAAACTCTTTCTTCTGTTTCTTGGCTGCTATCTGGCAACTCAAAGCTTCAGCTCCCTCCACAGATTTTCTACAAGACTGAGGTCTGCAGACTGGTACATGCCCCCGTCAATTGGCCCCCTTAATGTGGTAAAGTTGTGATTTTCCCCTAGCAGAAAACCAACCCCAAAGCAAAATGTTTCCATCTCCGTACTTCACTGTGTGGATGGTGTTTGGGGTCATACTTAGCATTTCTCTTCCCCCAAACACAGCAGGCTAAGTTGTTGCCAAAGAGCTCAATTTTGGTTTCATCTGACTACAACACTTTCTCCCAAGCCTTCCCTGAATAATTTAGATGTCCCCTGGCAAACTTGAGATGGGCCTGTGCATGTGCCTTTTTGAGCAGGGGGACCTTGCAGGTGCTGCGAGATTTCAGTCCATTTCAGCGTAGTGTGTTACCAATGATGATCTCATTGACTGTGGTCCCCCCAACCTTCAGATCATTAACAAACTCCTCCTGTGTAGTTTTGGACTGCTCCTCCACTTTTCTCAGACCAGATCTTATATAGACTGAGGGCGATTGATGGTCATTTTATATTTTGTCCATTTCTGATAATCACACCAACCATTGTCACCATCTCACAATGCTTCTTGACGATGGTCTTGCAGCCCATTCCAGCTTTTTGCATGTCTACAAACCTGTCCCTGATGTTATTTGACAGCTCTCTGGTCGTTCTCCTGGTGGTGGAGAAATTCATTCTGTGGACAGGTGCGTTTTACGCACATAACAACTTACACTCACGGGTGCCTGTAATTGATTGATTGATTGAGCCACATGTGCACACTGCCAGTCTGTGATGCCAGAATTGGGTTGTAGGGGTTTAAATACTTACTTCATTCAATAACGTGCAAATCAATCTAGAACTTTGATGTAATGTGTTTTACTCAATTAAAATAAAACTACCATAAAAATCAGAGACTGTTCATTTCTTTGTAAGTGAGAAAACTTACAAATTCAGAAGGGGATCAGATAATTATTTCCCCACTTTAATGGTGAATCGGTAATGTTCCTTTTGAGCAGGAGTTGGTGGGTTTAAATGACAGGCACTCCAAGATATTCCTGATTACTGACCATACAAGAAGTTAGATTATTTAATAAATGAAGAGTTTGTGAGAACATGAGTAAATCAGAATAGTTATGTTAGAATTTAATTTTATAATGCACTTTTATTGAATTTCTTTCTTAATCTGGCACATCATTCACTCTTCTTTTTTGTGGAACAGTGTGGTTTGCTGCTGTTTTACTTATTGTGTGTTGTCTTGTGGTTCCTTTGGAAACTGCAGTCTCTTCCTCGTAAAGTGGCTAGAGCAGTGGTTCTTAACCTTGTTGGAGGTACCGAACCCCACCAGTTTCATATGTGCTTTCACTGAACCCCTCTTTAGTGAAAAATAAAATATGATTTTTTTCAAATTCAAGACATAGATATGTTTTTTACTGGTGCACAAAATGAGCCATGCATGTCACGGCGGAGGCTCTGTCGAACCCCTGAGACCAACTCACCGAACCCAGGTTAAGAACCACTGGGCTAGAGTAACTGCATTGTGAATAATGCTGCTGTAATCTAAAAAATGAAAATCCTGCCTCTTTATATGCCGCTATATCCTGCCTGGATTACCCAAACCTCATCAGCAGGAGTCAAAAAGGAAGTACTTGTTCTTGTGTCCCACCCTCCCCCGACCCCCACCCCCAACACAGCCAATTACAGGCCTTTGTTGCTGAAGTCGAAATCTCATGCCAAGTTTGATGCTGTGTTATAGCAACACAAACTTTGCGACTGAAAGAAATGAAGGACAGTGATGCATGCTGAGGAAAAAAAATGCCCTGTGAGGAGTTTTAAAAAAACAGAAAAGTGTGAAACATGAAAGGCTCACAGAAAGTGTAAGAAAGTGAAAAAGCTGCACATTCTGTGTGAAGGTGCTGATCGAGCATCAGCACCTACAGCAGGGGTCGCCTGTGGGCAGCCACTGCAAACTTCTCAGAAAACACACACAAGTCAAATTTGCTTAGAAATTTGACTTTTCCTTATAATAAAACTACATTAAACTACATTCGTAGCGTACTCCCCCCCCAAAATTATTTCAGGGTGTATCACACTGCTTGCAGTTGTCCATGACAACCATAACCTAAAAGAACTTGGTGATTATATCCTATTTGTCATTAAAAGGGTGCAGAAATGTCTTGTTTATGTTCTGTTAAGTATGTAAGTGGAATAAACAGTGAAAGGGGACAGATAGCAATGAAAATAGGTGCACTGATGTTTCCATCATATTTACATGAACATAACATGCTTCTTTGCACACTGGTGGAGATTACAGGGCTCTCCAGCAGTGAAAATATTGTTTACTCAGTATTTTGTTTGTCATAATGGAAAAAAAAGGTCTTCCCCTTTGCACGATCATAATTGCTACTAGAAGGTGCTTGAGCACAAATACAGTATTTTGGGGCTGAAATAAAGGCTAAAGGTTGTTTAACAATATAATATAACTATATTTTTGTAATAAGCTGCTGCACAAACAATATAGTATGTTTTTTTCTTTATGCGAGGATGACCTCCATCCCCAAAGCTGAGCGTTCCACGTGTTGATGACTACTTTGTTAAGTTCTTGAAGTGGAAAAAAGATAATATATTTACAAGCCTGAGCTTGCAAAATATGGCCTACAATAAAAAATAATAAATACAGCCATAGAGCCTGCATAATGCCTTGCAGGTTGTCTATAACCGTAGACACTTAAAGCAAACCTTTCCACTGTAGCCACGTTTCACTCTGGCCTCTGGTGTCCCTTGGGTTTACAAATTGCTTTCAGTGTTTCTTCTTCTCTGATGGATTTGTCCCTGTGGCATTGTTACATCACTGGTGTGAAATGGGAGCTCTGGAAAGGAAGCTTTCAAAATGGTGATGGACTGAACTCAAAACCAAGAGTGTTTGAGACAGAAACACTTTGAGTGGACGATGAACAAACACCTGAACTGAATGCAGGCCACGATCAATGGCATTTTTTCCCTTTCAGGACAAAGGACAGCTTTCCCTGTATTGGTTATAATAAATTGAAATAACTTTGACGTCTGCTAGGCTTTTCTGACCCATCCCTGCTTAGTGTTCACTCCTGTCAGAGGGAGTGTAGTCTTTCTGAGCTCTGGGGCTCATTAACACACCATTTCACTCAAGGGAATTCACTGGAACCACAGCAGTCCATATTGATCCCAGTCCAGAACAACTGAAATATAAATGAAGGATTTTCATTGTGTGGACTCCTTTGTGCAACCGTGGCTCACCACTATCCAACAGTGTGAGCAGAGTTTCCTTTACTTACTGTCAGTATTTACACAGTAACACCACAGAAAGGACATTTGAATTTACTTTGTTGTTTTAAGCACCTAGAGAGAAAACAGTGCTTAATTCATTGACTAACCTCAACTGCTTCCACTCACTGTCTGAACCTGTATTCCCTGTTGGAATAATCCACAGGCACATTATACATGATTAAACAATTTTCACTGGGAAAAAACAATCCCTAATTACATCACAGAGAGAGTGAGAGCCAGAGTGAAATTTGAATTTGTGTTGTTAGATGATTTGGCAACATGGTTCATCTAACATTTATGCCAATAAAGAGGATTATTGAAATGAATCAGGGACGAGACAGAGGCACAAAGACAGAACGGTAAAAATGGACAGGGTGAAAAATCACAAAGAAGGGAGAATATATCTATGGATATTCTGTAACTACAGCTGCATGCGAGTCGTATAAACACTGCAGTTTTATGGGTTTGTCTAACATTCACTGCTCATAGCTTGTTTTTTTCCCCACTTAAGTGAAATTTAATTCATTGTCTTATTTTTTATTCTGCCAGCACACACGCTTTTATCTGCCAGCTGTGTGGAAACAATTATTTGATAAGTCCGACTGAACTTTTTCATTCATCTGAAAGCCAAATCACAATGAAGAAAGTAAACTCTAAAAACTCAGAAAAATAGCTATAACATTACAGCAAATGTGTGGTAGATATTAATCATTTGGTTGTTTTGTACATTTGTAAATGCAAATTTGTCAACTTTCATTAGTACCAAACACCATGTAATGTCATAGAGTAGGTAGAGTAGGTACCCTATGATATCCTTCAAAAACTTATATTCTAAGGTAAATAAGTACAATATGGAAGATATTGATGCCAAATAAATGGATGAGCAGGTTATATAAATAGATAATGTTTATACTGAATGAAAATTACATTGATGTAATCATGCAATCAAAATTAAAGTTTGCAATTTAGCTGCTTTGCTCTCAGTGTCCTGGTATTACTTATGTTGGTTCAAGCAGCAGCTGGTTGTTAAAGATTTTACATTGTTTGATCAGTTGCACTTGGGTCCGACTGATCGAACAATGTAATATATTTTACAGGGAAGGAAAAAACAAAACAAATCTAAAATCAGCACAAAAACTTTATGATTGAGTCTTTGATTCTAGACAGAATGTGGTGATTTCCTGTCACTTCTTCATTGTGCTTTTTTCTGCCAATTCGATAGCCTATATCCAGCTGTTCTACTATGCTAAGGCTGCCAAAAAGCTTTCATGCTATTGTCCAAGTGGCTGCAGCTACTCTTGTGTCTTTCACACTTTTCTTTCAAGTGCTTTAAGTACCATAAACCCATAGTGGTTGACACAGCAAACACAGAAAGCAAAGGATGCATTGTTTAGAAATTTAAAGATACTTTTTGTAATCACCCCGTATAGATTTGAGCTACAACAATTACCACCAGGGGGCAGCATTTTACCAGTGGGTGTGTTAAAATATATTTTTGGATTGGTACTGCTGTTCTTATTTCTTTTTAGCCTTGTCACCTTTTCCTCAAGAAGATTGACCACCAATGTTAACACAAAGACTTACTGACTAGCCTGGTCGACCCATCTCATGGGACAATTTGGTACTAATAATATTATTATGGTATTATAATCTCATTTGATAAAATCCTAAACATTTACATAAATTAATTGTTAACACGAGATCATGGTGGTTGTTTCTTAAAATTCTGTTCATAATAATATAAAACTTAATGAATTAGAAATTCCAGTTTCCAATGGGTAGCTTTAACTTACTCTGTGCTCTTTTGCATGCCAGTGAAATTGATTTTTACACCTTATGTTACATATTATTAATATGACATAAGAGAGAGAGAGAGAGAGAGAGAGAGAGAGAGAGTCAGGTGGATCAGTGGAGAGAGCAAGAGAGAGAATGGCAAGGTAGAGCGACATAGAGTCAGCAGAGGGAGTGGAAGAGAGAGAGAAAGTCGCCATTACTGCCTGGCTGTGCTGCTGAGAGGGGAGGGAGCATACAGAGCCAGGTTTCGGCTTTCAACGCATACCACACTAACAGCACCAAAATACACTAAAATACGGGCTAACCGGGCTTGTAGGACTACAGTGGACTACACCTTCAACTAAACCTGACTTCGGATTTTGGGGAAGCCGCCAGTGACCACGGATTGTGGATTGTGAAAAGAGTTTTGATTGCCTTTTAATGTGGGAATGCTTTCTCCTCTTCTCCGTGGTATGTGGATCTGGGAGCGACCATGTTATTAGGTGGGTAGGGGAATGTATTTGGACTGGGATTGGTACTTCATTAGCTAAACTAGCACTCCTTTTTTGTGGGTGAAGGGTGCCCGTACCACTGCGCCATCCCGAGTCAAAAGAACCTGGGATGGGGACGTGAGTCGGGCTTGTTAAATCAGCCAAGGTTGTAATTTTAACAAGTCTTCCCAATGAGGCTGTTGCTAACATTAGCCACTAGCTAACTCATCCTCCTGGCATGCTAGGCTAACAGTGTTCGGCTAATGCTAGCTTGTAGGATTGGGAAAGGTGGGTTTTTCCTCTCCTGGAGGAGTATCAGGGCCAAGGCAGGCCGAGCCGGGTATCGCCTTTTCTCTCTAGGGTAGATTCATAACCGCCCTATCAGTTCCCGGGGCTCCCAGCATTAGCCTCGAAGGATTGACGCATTAACTTAATATAAAGGTCTGCTGGTTTTAATTCCAGCATAACTAATTCACGTTAACTCCTCTAACTCACTCTCACTCCTCTTTTCTAGACTACTTTGATGTTTTATGTGATACCCACCCGTTTTCAGTTGGCTTTATAACACTGTTACACATATGTTAAAGCAGAAAATTTGAAGTAATCACGGAATAGGAAAAAAAATCGCAGCTGTCGTCTGAGTTTATAGCCTTCACGCCCGCCTCGCATTAATAGGTCGTTTAATTGTTTTTGAGTGCTTTTGGAAGTTGCTGGATTTTCTGCGTTAATATCCTGCTAACGTTAGCTCGGGGGGACGGAGGGCTGAGTGGAGGGTCACATCCAGGAGTGCCGCTGGGCAGATTATTGAATTTTCCCGACATTAACGAGGGTGTGTTTACACATACACACCCTTAACGTCTCAGCGGTGCTGAAGAGTTGTAACCACATATGTCATTAGGTGCTTTTTAACGCCTTTCCCCCCCTTCGGTGCCTCACAATACGCAGGCAGGTCAGTGGGTTTGTCCTGCTGCAGCAGCTCTGCATGCCATTTGCATCGACTCAGGCTGCTGCTGCTCCCTTTGCCCCTTTCCCAAACTCTCATTAAAGGGGTAGTCCGGCTTTTATCCAAGACCCCATCATAATGCTTCCTCCCGCGACCTTTTGCAGACCTCGCTGCAAAAAAACTGCCCTAATGCTGAGTTACAGAGATTTTTTTTTTTTTTAAAAAGCATCAGTTATTAGTGGGACCCATTTGTGTTGAAAATGGCAATTAGGTTCTTTGTTGTTTCCACTTAGAATGTGCTATAAAACCATAAGGGTTCACTAAATGATGTGATGGGGCTCTTATGTCCATCATTGTCATCAGTGTTTAGGGCTTTTCTCTTCAGCTTTTTCTCCTAAATGGCCTGTTTGGAGAAAAGCTAACGATCCGGTTATTAACAATGGTCTGAAAAGTCGAATAAATCCTAGTCTTTCCTTATAGGATATCAAAATAATATATGTATTGTGTCATAGTGTAAAACCTGTAGGGATTTGGTAGAAAGAATGGTAAGGTGGAGTTCCCATCTTTATCATTTTAACATTTCTTTTTCTGTTAGAATTGATATTCATGGATAGGCAAGTCTGGAAGGGTTTGCAGTTTTGTCTGCATTGCTCCCAGAAAAAATGGATATTAGTATTGGCATTATGCTAATATACTGGCAAATATTCATAGCTAGCATTGGCTTATACAGACTGCATAAAGGCACTGGCACTGACAAGCCCTGCGAGTGATGACAGGGGTGATTGTGTCAGTTGGCCTATAAACTGTTGTTCTTACATCATTCATACCCCCAGGGAGGGGGAAGTCAGATAAGTGACGCCCAGTTTCAGGTCTGGACCTGACTTTGGAAGAGGGTGACACAGTTTTTAAAAAATGAGTGTCTTACAAGGAAGGCACTTTACGGGAAACACCACTGCAAACTCTGACACTTGGAGTCAAATTTTTAAATTTTGATCAGTGTCACAGTAACGAGTTTCCTTTTGATAGTGATTATTTCTGGACGTGGTAGATCATTTGTAGCATTCTGTGGTGGATGTTATGCGGCTAATAAATTGGTGCTTTATATCAACTGTAGTTCTTCTGATGATGGCAGATGATGAATGGTTTTAAAAAGTTGAAATTCAGAAATTCTGGGAGTTAGGCCGTAGCAGTAAACTAGTCCTTAGTGTGGAGGACAAGATTTAATACTTCGGGGAGTCAGTTCCTCCTCTAACAGAGAGCTCACGCTACCTTTTAGGAAGTGGTTTCTGTTTTGCTTCTGAGTTCTGATTCTTCACTTCTTGTGGGAGGAGAGCTGTCTGTACCCAAGTCAGTAGAAACCAGTTGTGCCTCATTTTAAATGATTGGCACACCCCTCTCTGGTATAGCACCACAGACTTAGGATGAAATAATAATACTAAATAAATAAATAAAGCAATAAAAAGTTTATTTCTACTGACAAATTCCAGCCAGTGTAGCTTGAAAAGGTTTATCATCATTGGCAGTGTGTTCCGCTGTGTTTCAGGGCTTAACAGCATTTAGTCATCTCTAAAACCAGCTTGCCAAGTGATACCTTAATCCCCCCCCTGCAGCCTCACAGTGAATGGACTAATCATGATGCACAAGGCTACTTTTAGCTATTAGTGCAGCATAAATGCAGTTTAGGCTCTAGTGTTGGCTGTTTGCAATAATAAAACCATCACCCGCCCTTCTGGTTGTCTTCAGTGTGAAGCTAATTGCCCATCACTGCCACTGTTCCTCGTGTGTGGCACTTATTCATTCATATTGACCTTGTGGATTGACAACTTTGATATCATCTGAAATTAATGCAAAGCAGATGCTGGAATTTGGGTGACAGATCTCAAACACTGAGGTTTGGATAAATATCGTGCCAGGAATGTAGCATTGCAGTGATTAATTTTCAAAACCATGTGAGTAGATTTTGCAGTTTGTAACTGATTGTTTAAGTTAGTAACCAGGTGAGGATTCCATATGTATTCCTGGGTGGAGTGTCATCAGTGAGTAGAGGGCCTTAGTTTGATGTTTATTGTCATTTCTATATTTAGGCTTGTTTTGGCTGCTGGCTGAAATAGGGAGGCAAACTGGATATAGTCTATTATCAGTCAGTTAATGTGGCACTAAAAGCAGGATCAGCAATCAGTCAGAAAGACAGGACAAAAATACGTATAATGCTTCTGCCTTCAAAATATCTCTAAGCTCATATATACTTCTATCTGACTGCTACTACAGTCAGGTGTGGCACAGTAGCTGTTTTAGCATATAGTACATAGGTTTGTAAACCTGACAGACCAGCTGGGTGGTTTTGAGATATATAGATCATGCAGTTTAAAGCACATTTTCTGTCAGTAAGCCAGTTTCTTCCTGCTTATGCTTAAGTTTGGTTTGTAAGTTAGGTTTGGTTTGTAGTCTATCCAGACAGGTTTCTTGGAAGGTGAGCCTTTTAAAAAAAATTTTATCATTCGACATGAGCCAGTTACAGCCATGTCCCCTCCTTATTTTTAAATCAAGTCCTTCTTTATGTCTTTGTTTCTACTGAGCCCTGTGTACAGTCCCATCCCACAGGTGACATCATCACCTTGGTCTCTGTAAAGAGTCAGGGGAAACCTCATCATTTCATGTCAGCGAACCAGATTTCTGCTCTGGTGCAGTTTCTCAGGCTCAGCATGCCGTCGTTCTGCATGTAGAAATTCCAGCACACGCAGGCAGATTCACTGACTGATTGCAACTGTTCTGTAAAAACAACAGTGACTCAAATTGTCTCTGCAGCTATCACTTATCAGCCTCGGGTTAGGTCATGGAAGGTTTCAGCTGTATTTGACCGTGTTAATTTAGATAATATTTACAGAAAGATTGCCCGATCAATCACATGTAGGCATTTTCTGTTTATTCAATCAGGAATTGCTGATTACCCTGATTGTCGAGAGTGAAATGTTTAGTTTCACTTGCTTGTTAATGCTACTAGTCAAATAGTCAACAGTGATAATCAGGATTAATAGTCAGAACCGGAATGTCAGGCAAAATCTATTATGACAACAGCAAGCAAAGTAATCAGGATTATACATTTACTCTTAATTAGGCAAGGCTGGTTTGTGCTGGTAATGGTAACAAATCTCAGAACTGATTTATTTTCTGTTTCTTTCTCAGAGTAAAGCAAATCATTTCTAGGTCAGTGGCTATCAAAGGGCTGGAGTTGCATGCCATTTTTATTCTGCCTCGACACAAATTGGTTGAAAGCGCTTATTTTTCTCAGCAATGGGAAGAGTGACATTGCTGAGCCCTCCGTGACTGTACTACTCTCCCTCTCTTATATAAATGTTACTGTCACACTTTGGTTGTTGTCTTCCTAGAATGCCATTTTGATATTGCAGATGTGATAACAAAGTTTTCCCTTTTTCACTTTCAAAATTGTAGTAGGCCTTTGCATCACATTTTTACATTATAAACCTATTGTAGTAGGGTTTTAAAACCAGTGTAGTTTATTATTTATACATGAAAGGGCTGAGTAAAACCTCATCAAACCCACGAGTGAGTTTTTTTTCCCTATTCAGATATGATAAAGTGTATTTTACCTAATTTTTTGTTAACACAATCTAATTTTAGATTAACATGCATGAGTTTCTTTTGTTGCTTCACAATTTACATGTGTCCATGTGTGTTCTACAGCATGATGTAGACAAAAAGAAGCTGATTATATTATTTGTAATAAGTAAAACAAAAAACTGAAAATGTGGATTTGTTTGATTTGCTTGTATCTTTTCCTAATTTTGAATTCCATATCTTGCAGGCAGGTGATAAAAGGAGCCGTGGGCTGCTCTATCCCAGCTTGAATAAGATCCAGGATAGAAACGGAGATATATACGGAGAAGAGCATTCACTGGAACCAGGGAAAATGAAAATGAAGGCATCTCTGTATCACTGACAAGCAGACCTGGGATGATATCATGACCTTTTCTTCCTGAGAGTAACTAGTTTAGCAATGAGTGGGGGGATATAATGGCCAAGAACAAGGATGCACGCCCCCCGACATTCGCCGTCAGCGTCGTTGGCCTCTCGGGGACGGAGAAAGAGAAGGGAAATTGTGGCGTGGGTAAGTCCTGCCTATGCAACCGATATGTGCGTCCAGATGCAGACAACTACTACTCAGAGCACACCTCAGTGCTCAGCACAATAGACTTTGGTGGTCGTGTAGTTAACAATGACCACTTCTTGTACTGGGGAGAGGTGTCGCATCGAGGGGATGAGGGATTGGACTATAAAATCCAAGTCATTGAACAAACGGAGTTCATCGATGACCAGACATTTCTTCCGCATCGGAGTACGAACTTGCAGCCATACACAAAACGGGCAGCAGCAACCAAGCTCCAGTCAGCAGAGAAGCTTATGTACATCTGCACAGACCAGCTGGGCTTGGAGCAGGACTTTGATCAGAAGCAGATGCCTGATGGGAAGCTAAACATCGATGCCTTTGTGTTGTGCATTGATGTTAGTAAGGGTTGCAACAGGAAGTTTGATGACCAAATGAAATTTGTCAATAGCCTTTACTCTCAAATTGTCAAGTCAAAGAAGCCTATTGTTGTTGCTGCCACGAAATGTGATGAGTGTGTAGATCAGTACCTGAGGGACCTGCAGGGCTTTGTTGCCAGTAAGAAGAACTTGATGCTAATTGAAACGTCAGCACGCTCCAATGTCAACATAGAGCTTTGCTTCAACGCCCTAATCCAGCAGCTGGATAAAACAAGAGGGAAGCCAAAAACTGTGCCATACCTGGAGGCCTATAAAATCCAACGTCAGCTTGTTGCCTCAGCAACAGATAGATTTGAGAAATTGATGGTACACTCAGTGAGAGATTATCACACCACGTGGAAAACTGTGATGAATAATCTAAAGGGGCAATCTGACTATCATGAGTTCATTACCTTGGAGGGCACCAAGAAGGCCCGCAACATGTTCACAAAGCACATTGCACAACTGAAACAGGAGCACATTAAGAGGAGAAGGGAGGAGTACCTGACGACGCTACCGAAAACCCTTAACAACATCCTCAATAACCTGGACGAGATTGAACACCTTTCATGGCCCGAGGCACAGAGTGTGATCCGGAACAGGTCTGATTTCCAGTACTGGTTTGTGATACTGGAAAATACACCGTGGGACGAGACAGATCACATTGATAACAGTGACCGTAGGATACCTTTTGACCTTCTCGATACACCGGACGGTGAGAGAATTTACCATAATCACGTCCAGCACCTTCTGTCTGAGAAGAGGAGGGGGGAAATGAAAGAGAGGTTCAAGAAGACTTTGGAGAGGGTTCATTTTATCACTCCGGGGCAGCCTTGGGAGGAAGTCATGTGCTTTGTCATGGAGGATGAGGCCTACAAGTACATCACGGAATCAGATAGGAGGGATGTTTACTGTAGGCACCAGCAGGAAATAGTTGAAAGGGCTAAAGAGGATTTTCAGGAAATGCTTTTTGAGCACGCCGAGTTATTCTATGACTTGGACCTGAATGCAACCCCCAGCTGTGACAAGATGAGTGAAATTCACAGTGTGCTGAATGAGGAGCCCAGATACAGAGCACTGCAGAAACTTGCCCCAGATAGAGAGTCGCTCCTCCTCAAACACATTGGGTTTGTTTATCATCCCACTAAGGAGACATGCCTGAGCGGGCAGAACTGTGTGGATCTGAAAGTAGAACAAGTTTTAGCAAACAGGCTGGTACAGCTCGACCACGGACGCTCTAATCTTTACTATAACAGTGCCAACATCGATAAAATAAACCTCTGCCTCCTGGGAAAGGAGGGTCTCTCACAGGACCTAGCCAATGAGATCCGAGCTCAGTCTACAGACGATGAATACACTCTAGATGGTAAAATCTATGAACTGGAGCTTCTTCCTGTGGACGTCAACTCCACTTTGCTCTTCAGCCACACTTGGGTCACCACTTTTAAGCCACACGGCTGCTTTTGTGTGTTCAACTCAATAGAGTCGCTTAACTCTATTGGCGATTGTATAGGCAGGATAAGGGCGGAGATAGCACAGAGTCGGCGAGATAGATTTGCTCAGCCACTCCCTTTTATTCTCATCCTGGCAAATCAGAGAGATAGTGTTTGTAAAAACATACCTATCTTAAGGCACCAGGGTCAGCAGCTGGCAAACAAATTGCAGTGCACCTTTGTTGACATCCCCTCCGGAGCCTTTCCTCGCAAATTCACTGAGTTCCAAATTAAGCAGGGTCTCAGAGCAGTGCTGGAGGGGCTAAAGCATAGCTTTGAGGTCTTGGCCCCACTGCCATGTATCAAAGACATGTCAGAGATGGACCTTAGAATAGTCATGTGCGCCATGTGCTGGGATCCCTTCAGCGTTGACCTCATCCTCTCGCCCTTTCTAGACTCACATTGCTGTAGCGCTGGACAACCTGGTCAGAGCAATACACTGATACTGGATAAGATCATAGGGGACAGCAGGAGGAGGATCCAGGTCACCGTCCTCTCCTACCACTCTGCCATTGGTGTCCGTAAAGATGAACTAGTGCATGGCTACATTTTGGTCTACTCTGCCAAACGCAAAGCTTCTATGGCGACCCTGCGAGCCTTCCTGGCGGAAGTCCAGGATGTAATCCCCGTGCAGATGGTGGCAATCACAGACAGTCAGGCGGATTTCTTTGAGAATGATGCCATCAAGGAGTTGATGACCGAGGGGGAGCACATTGCCACAGAGATTGCTGCCAAGTTTACGGCCCTCTACTCGCTGTCTCAGTATCATCGGCAGACCGAGGTTTTCACCCCTTTTTTCAATGAAGTGCTGGAGAAGAAACCCAACATTGAGAGTTCTTTCCTGTTTGACAGCTCGTCACGTGAGTGCACCACAGGAGCCAGTGAAGATGTCTTCCCCACCTCTCCCCATAGCCACTCCCCAGCTTACAACACTTACTACCCAGAGTCCGACGATGATAATGAGGCCCCCCCACCTTATAGTCCAATAGGCGATGATGTTCAGCTTCTCCCCACACCCAGTGAGCGGGCTAAATACAGGATCGACCTCGAGGGGAATGAGTACCCAGTCCATAGCACACCTGTCGGAGACCATGAACGCAACCACAAAGTGCCTCCACCCGTCCGGCCCAAACCAGTTCTCCCCAGGCCTAATGTTAAAAAGCTGGACCCCAACCTGCTCAAAACCATTGAGGCTGGTATGCGAAGTAATCGAAGAATGCCACGTGCCCCAGTGATGCACACTGAAGATGTGGAGCCATCAGACAACTATGCAGACCCTGTGGACACCCTGCTCAGACCCAGGGGCTTCCACAATGACGACATATATGCTGTGCCTGAAGACGCACACAACCGCCTGATCAAAATAAAGAACTCTTTTGGTGGGTTACACATTCTCCACGGAGGAGGAGAGGAAGAGAATGGGTTTGATCGGAAATCCCAGGCTGCAAGGCGGCCATCAAAATATAAAGATCGTTCAAAAATCCTTTTCAGCAAGACGAAAGCCTACCAAAGACGATTCCACTCGGACAGTGATGGGGAGGAGACTGGCCCAGCCACTCAGAAAAAGAAAAACAGAAGAGCCCATCGGGGCAGCGAGGAGGACCCGCTGCTCTCTCCCGTCGACCCTTGGAAAGGTGGGATTGATAATCCTGCAATCACCTCCGACCCAGAGCAGGAGGACAAGAAGTTGAAAAAGAAGAAGACGCCCAAGACGCCAAAAGAATCCAAGAAGGTGAGACTTGTTTGTCATGACAGATTGACTTTTGAAGAATCACATTTATTTATTTATGTTTTTAGAAAATAAGATGCTTTGAAAATGCTTTACAGAACAGAAAGGTCAAACAAAAGATTTTTTTTCTGTCTGAGAATGAGTGAAATAACACTTTATTGCACTAAATATGGGAGCGAGCGAGAGACTGATATAGTGCATGGGTAAATGAGCACAGAAAAGACTGCATATAGTAGGGGGTGAGCAGATGTGTGTGGGTGTGAGCGAATTTTGTTGGCCTGAGACTCATCTGGAGAACAAACTAATTTGATAATTTATTGATTGGCCCCATTGCTAAAGTAGTTTATGAGCCTCTACACCTTGCAGGCCCTAGACAAGCAATAAAGGTGCTTGATAAAAGACACGCTGTTAAAGACAGTTGGTGTCTGTATAATTTCAGAGCAAAGACTGTGTCTTTGACAGCTCTTTAAAGGCTCGTCTGAAGCTTCTGACGACATCCAGACATGGTGTGTTTCATAGAGCCAAGAAGAAAATGCTTTGTGCACATTATTACTGTTAGAGCAACATTTTATTGTGGTGAAAAGCTGAAAAATTAAAAATCACGCATGCACAAATCAAACAGCCGTGTTTAAAATGAAGCTAAAAGCATGCATTAGTATGCAATGCATGCTCACGCCCACACATGAACATACTTCAGTATATAAATTCCTAGCTAATTACTTACAGGTATAGCGCTATTTGTGATATATTACAGACGGGAAATGGAGGTACTTGTTAATGTCATTTTCTGTTCCAAAGTAAATTTTAGGTGCTCAGAGTGGATACTTAATAATTATTCTGCAGACATGTTTGAGAACTGTTAAAACAAACATTGTCATTTAAAAAAAATTCTTAAGCAGGGACATCTGCTTTTGATTGAAGATGTTTGTAGTCTCGAAAAGAAGGCAACTGGACTTGTTTAGGGTTTTTTTGAAGATGTTTCGCCTCTCTTCCCAAGGGACTTCTTCATTTTTAGAACATCTAATGGAGAGTTCCAATAAACCCCTAGTGGGGGCTGTCCTCCACAAGTTAAACAGCATAGTGTATGTGGTGCAGTGCAGTGAGGAGTGCTCAGACAACTACATATGAGAGACCAAACAGCCACTCCACAAACACATAGCACATCATAGGAGAGCCACCTCAACAGAACAGCTGTACACGTGTGCTTAAAGGAGAAAGAACACACTTTTGAGGATGCCAGTGTTCACTTTTTGAATAGAGAAAACAGATGGTTTGAAAGAGGAGCAAAGGTGGAAATCTACACCTACTTTGAGCGACCATCACTGAACAGAGGTGGTGGCTATCAACCATCTACAGTGCAGTCCTGCAATGCCTTCCCCTGTGTTGCAACCCCCATTCACACCTTGCCCAGGTGACCTCAGTGACTCACTTGATTGTGGGGTAGGGCAATGTCTCACAGTGGTTTCACCTGTTGGCTGATAACTTGAATGACCCACACCTTTTTTTTTTACACCTTGGAAACAAAAACGTCTTGAAACATCTTCAAAAAAACCTAAAGAAGTTGAGGGTTTTTTTTCAAGCTCTCAAGACTATTTGCACAGACAAAACACATAAAAATGCTTCAGAGCAAGTCAGCAACCATGGAAGCACAGATCAGATAATAAAGTGCAAATCAGTAGAGGAAGAGCCACCGGCGCTACATGGGCATCATAAAAGGGCATTGTTGGAATATTCAAACCACCTTAAATAATCAGAGAGGAGAGCGAAAGCCAGACCAGGAAGTACAAAACGGAAGGTGTTTAGTCGCCGTTCTGGCCAATTAGAGTGAATCTCGAACTGCTGTAGGCATGACAACACTTTGAAGAGCAGAAAAGTGTGGGAAATCAAAGCTAACGTTACACCTTGTTACACATCCCAGCTTCAATCTGAATAACTTGTTTTGTCTGTTGTTTTCATCTTTGGTGTTCTTGTCTTCCTCTACATGCTTTCTCCCACTGGAATGCACTTCATCCCACTAATTTTCTTTCTGATCTATTCCCCGATTACCCTCCTCCTCCTCCACCTTTTCTCCTGTGATAATGTTCTGCCTCCTCTTCACCCTCTCTCCTCCTCCATCTTTGTTCTCCCTGGTGTCTATTTCTCAATTGCCCCTTCATTCCTTTACTGTTTTTTTTATGTCATTCTCCCGTTTTTTTTTCCTACTGTTTATCCATTTTACTCATATATATGTGTATATATATATATATATGTGTGTTTCCATTTTGTTTTTTGCCCCTTGTCTTCAATCTCTTTTTTAAACCTTTTGTTCACTTCTCCATGTTTTCATTTTCCTCTGCTTCCTCTTTTCCTTCCTCTTTTCTTCTGTTGAGTTCCTCCTCTTTTCTCAACTTGCTCTTATTTGTTATCCTCTCTTCTCTCCCGTCATTCCTTCCTCACCCACTACTATTTTTTCTTATTTTATTTTTCATTCAATTATCTTCATACACCCTTTGCTCTTTGCCATCTCATCTCTGTTTTTCTTTTATTTGCTATCTTAGCCGAAATCTTCCAAGCCCCCCAAACCACTGTACCCACCAACTCGAAGAACTTGGGAGAGCAACTACTTTGGCGTTCCCTTGCAGAACCTAGTAACCCCGGATCGCCCCATCCCACTTTTCATTGATAAATGTGTCGACTACATAGAGCGCACAGGTGAGTCATGCGTTTTCTCCATTTTTTCTTCCCTTATTCTCGCCTATAATTCCCTCTGTTCTTTCATTTTCTACCTCTTTTATGTCATTTTGCAATCATATATTTTTTGGGGTGTTTTAGAACTCTTGCAAGGCGTGTGTGTGTTTTTCAGGCACTGATTTCAAATGAGTAATTGAGCAGAATGAAGGATGGAGAGAATAGGCAGAGGGGGAGGTGCAGTGATATATGGTGGGAGGTCAGCCAGCCTGCCAGTCAATACAAGTTAACTTAAACTGAATATGCTTTATTGGCGTGGCATTTGATTTCTTGCCAAAGCGCTGCTGGAATGATTACAAATAAGATGGTGAAAGATTACCGAGATCAAAAAACTGATTAGGGTATGGCAGTGGAGAAATGTACACAAGTACGTGCAATCCATTAATCAGCCTTGCTTAAGAAAGGAGAAAAGAAAATGAGATGTTACCGGTAAGAACATGCACGGATAATTGCAGATGTGAAAAATGTTTGATTGCACAGTGACTGGTAGAGTGTGTTTGGGTTATTAAATTTTTGTTGTGTCTCAAATAATTGGTGTAACAAAAACAAGGTTAAGTATTTGCCGCTGCTGTAATGTGCTGCTTTTCATTATATTTACATATCTTCGTTGAGATTAAGTTAGTTGATTAATAGGGAAGTGGTTATACTCGTTCATCACTACTTAAAATGGTCATTAGGTTCAACTATAAATAGAAATACTCACTCACTGCAGTCAGTCAGCCTCATGGTCAAAGGTTCATTTTGTTCATTTTGAATCAGTGGAAAAGAACTTTTACAAGCCAACTGCTCTCAAAAGCCCCCTTAAAACCTGTCAACTAGCCAATCCCAAAAGTTTGTTGTTACATATGAAGCAGCAGCTTCTAGTGGTGGGCTGATTGATGCAAATATCAATAGTATCAATACCGAGGCTGATATTGTATTGGATCAATACTAGCAGGATAAAATCGATACTTTGTTTCTATCCTCTAAATTCAGTATGCAGATCACTGAATTGTGTTAAATTAATCATTTTTGGGGAAAAAATAAACCTCAAAACATGTTTTATAAAGAATGTGTAAACATCCTTGTATTTAATGTCACATGCGTCTTATTTATAGCCTATAGCACATTTAAACAACAGGAGTTTCCCCAAAGTGCTTTAGAGACAGATACATTTCCATTCAAACTCTCCAGAAAACCCAGTTTCAAAATATATGAACAACTGAAAGGTGTGTTTTGTTGTATTAATTATTGTGGATAGAAAAGGTTACAGTGACTTAGTGGTCATTAAAATGTGTTCAGAATTTACAAACTGGTAATTATTTATTTCATAAGTCATGACACATGGCGCTCCCCTCTACAAGCTGCCTTAATAGGTTAAAAGTATTGGTGTCTGTATCAGCAATACTGGCCGTGTATTTAGTTGGTATTGGATTGATAATAGTATTTGAAGTATCGCGGAGCACTAGCAGCCACTCTTGTAGGAATCGGCCTGTATAAATGAAAGTGTAAAATAAGAAAGGCGACCTGTTTGGACATGTGTAGGTTCAGCTGGTGACACCAGCCCCAGTGCATGCTGTGTATGCGCCTGGCTTCCTTCCCAGCTGTCGGGAAGAAAGCCTCTCCCATAGTTTGGGAGATTCCTCTGTGAAGTCATGGACACATATTTATACAGTCCTTTAAACTCTCTGAACATTTTAAAGGTTTGTGTGCACTGATTGATTACAGCCGGATTGTCCATATTTAGCCTCACAAGGAGTAAGATTTTTCCTGTGCTTTTAAAGCCCTCTTGCAGCTAGCCCAAGTGTGAATCTTCCTTCTGACCACTGAAATTAATATTTCAAACAAGTTTCATGTTTTATAGGTTTGTTGCATTATGTATTTACACATGGGCTAGTACTTTTCCATGTTTAGTGCTTTGAATGAACTGAAAAAGTGAAAGAATGACCTCAAAAAAACTTTCCCCCAAGTAAAAGTCTCTAAATTACTGGGACATCTTCCCTGAAAATGTTTCATCCTAGTTGTTAACCTCAAGCATTCAAGGTCAGTTCTGTTATCAAACTTTGAAGTGTCCTTATCACTGTTATTTTTTCTAATTGCAACCACTTCAGCTAAATAAATGTGGAAACACTCTAGATGTTGACATTAAAGCGGCTTCAGTACATTAAACTGAGAGAACCTTCTTCCACATTTTTCTCCATCTGCAGTCATATGTGTAGCTAATCTATAGTATGTACATTGAAACGAGGTATTTTCCCGGAGGTATTTAAGAGTAATCACTGTGTGTGAAAAAGCCTTTGGTCCTGTTTTGGAGGTAGTGTTTTTATCTGAGCTCTTTTAGGTTCTGCGGCTGTTAATTCCTGTCCTGAAAAATCCCTTCCGAATCTGTTTTGATATTCAGCTGGATCTACATGAGCCTGCCGGTGGATGCCAACCAAATGTAGGATTAATCCAAGGGCTGCTTGTGTGTGCGTGTGAGTGTGTGTGCGTGCAGACTCCTGCCAGCTGACAGTGGTGTGTTGGAGATTTCATGGCCAGTGCTGTGAAACCCTCTAAGTCCAGACGGTCTGTTGGGTGGATTTAACAGCTTTTCCCATCACTCCTTTTTCTGGAATATCGTTTCTTAGCACATACAGCCAGAACATCTTTGTGCCTTTCTTTCTTTCTTTCTTTCTTTCTTTCTTTCTTTCTTTCTTTCTTTCTTTCTTTCTTTCTTTCTTTCTTTCTTTCTTTCTTTCTTTCTTTCTTTATCTAGACAGTTTAAGAGCAATTTTGCAATTCGATGAGACCTTTCAGGTTCTCTCCTTGTTAGAGAGGAGTTTAGGGATTTAGTATGTAGCCTGTTTGCCTCATTAGATGCCTTGGGGTTAAAACATACTGTGTAACTGTTTAGTTTATAGTTGAGAGGGTGGAGTCGTTTGAGAATGACTATGGGTGTTGGCGTAATAGTACAGAGTTAAAAAGACCCTCCTTTATTGCAAAAATGTTTTCATACCCCCTTGTCAGCAATGATCCACCCTGTGAATGTCTGCTTAAGTAAGATTCTGAATGTGTGCCAGCTCCAGAGCTGCTGCTCCATCTGACTCCTGACTCCTGAGCTGACGAGCTCCAAGTGGGAATCATTAAAACATCACTGTGATATTGTGTTATTGTTGGTTTTCCACCAGACACCAGCCACTTTTCACATTAATGGGGGTGAAAGTCTAAAAGTACTCCTCCTGTTTATGGTGGTCCTGTTTTAGTAGTGTTTCATCTACTGGAAAGGAACTTTATTAGGATATTCAGAGTACAAACTAAAGCTATCATACTTGTTTCCATTACACATGTCTCCAGTATATCTAAATTGATGTGTGGTCAGATTGGGCATCCTGTGTACATATTTTTTGATTAAATATTTAGTTATTAGTTACTTTCTTTCTTTTGAAGTCTGTCTAGCAAACATTTTAAAATGGTTAAATGGTTTTCAACTAATAGAGACGTTCAACAGTCTATATTAGTATGTTTCTGTTTGGATTAAAAAACAGTACTGTTTTCCCTCTTGTTTTTTCTTTTTCTCTCAAAAAAACCCCCGGAAGTTCAGAATTTCAGAAAAAGAAGTATCTAGTTTTAGAACTAGCAATTTAAAGGTCTCACTGGGCTCTTGGATCTCATGATGGTAGTTTTTTTTCCAGTTGTATTTCTAAATGACTAAATAATGAACCGACCAACCACAAAGTAGCACTGGTAACTATTATATACATTCTCTGTCATTATGCTTTAGTTATCTGAGACTTGGTTTCACGGTCCAAAATTTAAAGATATTTAATTTACCACCTTAGGAGATGTCTGTCATTAAAAAAAACAAAACAAAATTTACTTTTGCTCATATACAAATGAACTCATGGCCTCTACAGAAAATTACTCAATCAATCAATCTAGACCCAACATGTTCATGGATAACCGTTACACACCAAGGACAGTCACTTTCTGTTTTTGGGTTCTAGCATGGAGGATGGAGCTGTACTCTCTTTGGGGGTGGGGGTGACTGCTGGATGGCTGAGTTTAACTACATGTAATAAGCTGCCAGGCAAGAGGCACAGAGGCAGAGAGGTGATGATGGCTATTTGTGGTGCCTGTGGTTTCAGACCAGAACGTGTGAGTGGAAAAGCTGTGACTTTGTGTGTCTGTGAAAGACAAAAAAAAAGTGTGTGTGAGACAGAGCGTGGCTGTAAATGTGACTGAAAGTGCGGAGATGTGATTCTGTGGGTGACATTTATTTGGTGGGTTTGTGTAAGCGTTAAGGCTGTATCGCGTGGTTCGTACACGCACTCTATCCGACCTGCTAGATTTAATGCGGATCCTTTTCTGAAGTTTCATGGCATCAGCTCTACATGCTTGTTTTGTAGAAATCATCTAATTAAGTGTGATGTGTCAAAAAGTTTTCTGTGGTAATGTGCAGTGCCAAAGAACTCTTAAAGGAACTCAGATAAAGTGCCTGCATTAAATAAGGATGATGTTTGCTCTGCATTTGCTGCCTCTGTTTCCTGCAAGGAGAGATCTGCTTGTTATCCCTTTTTTGTGTGCTACAGTCACCACATTCTAATAAGAATACAACTGAGAGGCATCCCAAGGGCCCCAGGAACCCATAAAGGTTTTTGGATTCAGAAATAATGAACCAAAGCCTTCAAGGTTTCTGAAGCTTCCTGTATCAGTATGCCATAACGCTCTTAAAGTGAGAATTTAAGCGAAAAACCCTGAGAAGTTTTTACTGGCGTCTCATCCATAATATGTGACTTTATACTATCTATTAAAAGGACAATTTTAAGTATCCTTTACATGTAATTAAAAAAATGCCTAAAAAAGCATTGTCCTTGGCTTAATAAGATCTTAACCCATCTATTGCAACAGATAGTTGACACAATTAGTTCCTGTTTCAGTGACAAATCCTTTTGTTGCTTGTCGCTATCCTATGGTTTTCAAGACTTGAGTTTTTTTACATGATTTTTCTTTAGCTCATAAACTTCAGGGACACATAAGCATGTACTGATGTTCTTCTGTGGGAGGTATGTAATTAAAAAAACAGCATAGAAAGATCTGAAGACAGAATTTATTATAAACATATCAGATGGTATATTTTCCTTTGTCTAATAAGAGCTTTATATTGGCACAGTTTGCTCCAGATAGTTAAGGATTTGGTGATTTTCATTGGTCTATTACAGGATTTGAAACTGTCACCACATGATGTCGCACAGCTGTGATGGCAGAGAGTCTAATCTGTCAACATCCTTAAGGTATAAATCTGCGGTGTTACAATTTTGTTGATGTTGAGACAGTTGTGTTAAATGGAAATGTCTAAAGCCCGTTAAAACATCTTTATAATAGATGTATGGGCTACTCAACACCCAATCCTTTGTCAGCTCTTTGTTTTGTTTGCCGTTAGCTGACAACAAGGCCGCATAATAACGAGAAATAATTAGAAGCAAATAGATGAAAACTGTTAGTTTCCCACTTATAGCTTCACCGTTAACTCAACTGGAAACACTTTGCTGAGATTTTTCTTTATTAGTATTTAATTCATAATCCTTCGTTTTGCAGTTTACCAGCTGTCAGATTTGCCTTCTGAGACCATTCTGGACTCTTCGGCTGTTATCATGCGCATATATTTTTTTGCAAGGCCAACGATCCCAAATTTTGTGTTAGTGAAAATGAAGGAATATTTGTATATGAGAATTTAACTGAAGGCGGGTTTGTTTGTCTGTTTCCAGAAGTGTAAATGTGCTTCTGCCTGGCCGTTCTTTTTTGTGTGCAAGTGTGTGTAGCCTTTGCAGTGCACAAAAAGGTCTTGACCGTACATGTCTCCAAAATGCAGCAGTCAAGGGATCAGGCTTTCAGTTGGCTGCAGTCAGTACGGGGTTTTGCTTATATCTGTAGTCCGTACCCTTTTCAGCATTAAAGCTCTCACTGTTATCCAGAATGACGTACAGTGAGTCTGCAGCCCCCTGAGAAGTTCAGGTCCCGCTAGCATTCAGTAGGGAGGAGGCGTAGGGTCAGAGCTGCAGCGACCTGATAATACACCTGAGAGAAAAGTGCTGTGGAAAAGAAATGAAAGCTGAAACGTTTTAAAGAAGAATGCACAAAATGGGGCTTTTAAAGGAAGGTGAGAATGAATAGTAAGAGGAGAGAGCGTGAGGTACTTCTTAAAAAGTTTACACTCACGCACTCGACAACCCTTCACTGTGGAAGAAGTGAACTCACAGATATTCAGACAGCAGTAGTAGCTTTTGAAAAATGACTGCTTCAGCAACACATGCAGTGCGTCGGGTATCATTCAGCAGAGTCTCAGGCGGCCGAGCGTCTCAGCAGCTTACAGAAGACAGATCTGTTCAAAGAGAGTCACTCGGTCCAGCTGTCCTAGAGGATGACACGAGCACCGCCTTTGAGTTTGACGTCATTCCAGTTAAATTGCACTTTTTAGTGGCATTAAAATGAAGCCATTTTCAAACTTTAAAACAGCTCAATTAAAAGCTACTGCTACCATTTTAACCTCTCTTTTAATAAGCCACCCTGAAACCATTTTACCAATATATACCACAGCGGTCAATAATTAACTCTGAGTACTCGCTGATGCTGGACGCTGATGCAAATCCTTCATATTTTACATGACGACCATGTTGTTTTATAGTGGGCCAGTAAATGTGTAAGCCATACTTTTTTTTCTTCTAATAAACAACATCTCATCATTTGGAAAGTTGTTGTTTATCTACAACTAGAAATCTGTTAAAAGGGTTGGTGAAGGAGATTAAATGAAACACCAGCTTGCATATTTTCTTCTTCCAAAATGCTCTTTGTTCACCTAAAATGCTGACATCTTGGTATTTTAAGATGGCAAAAACACACATGCTCCAGGCTCCAGTGTGCACCAGTTCAAGATGCATGTATTTTCACGTGGTACCAATGAACTGCTGCTTAAATTCTACATTTGGTAAACTTTGCGTTGAATGAAATGGCAGTCAAATGAAATGATCAGGCTTTGTGTGTAGCCCTGAGCTGTTCCTGAAACTTTATATATTTTTTGGGGCTTGAAGCCAAAGCGTAAAAGGCACAATGAGGTCAATTTTTGTTAGGTCTGCTTACATAAAAAACCCCAAAACATCAGTTTGGCCTCGGAGAATAAAACCGTTTGACGAACTGGGTCTCGCAGAAGAAGTCTTTGAGAGATGACAAGCACAAAGCGAGGACACACAGCTCTTTGCCGCTGAACTCGATTAGAGAAGTTTTATTAAATGTTTCCTGCTCCCCAGAGACATGAAATGGTATTTGGCATGAGGGCTGGAGGAAGGAGAGAGAGAGGGAGGCAGAGCAATGATTAAATGGCTTTTTGATGCTGATGCATTTTGAAGTCCCATTGGTTGTTATTTTCCCCAGCACTTAGTATAATGTGAGGAGGGGAAGGATGGAGGAGGGGGCGATGGTTTCTCAGCGCTTCAAAAGAACTTCCATTGGCTATTTGACTTCTTAAAAATGTCACATTTTCTTGCATTTTTTTCGTTTTAGTTTTTCAAAATATATTTTGTTGAATTTTGATGTTATTTATTAAATCAGTCATTCAAATAAACTATTTCTCAATGAGGAACAGTCTTAATTAAGAATATGACATTCATCAACAGCACAATGAATGGGCTAAATTTGCTCTAATAAAAATCTGACAGATTTTTGCCAATTTGACTTGACTATTATAAAAAATAGGTTTAGAGATCGTTTGCAGCGATTAACTGATAAAAAAGCATTGCTTAAAAAAATGTAACAACACATTGAGTATAATTATACAGCCAGAGCAATTTTGTTTCAACAAAAGAAATCCACAATACTTCCACTATAGCACATTTTTCACTTGGAAAGTACATTTTAATCTAACTTTATAACCTTTAATGGTCAGTTAATGACCGCAGACGTCAGCGTGACCTTCGGTGCCTCATTTCTCGTTCCAGACATTGTTTTGCACAAGCACGTGTTCCTCAGTTCATTGCAACAATGCCAGTTTTTTTTTGCTAATAGCCAGCTGGAGCGACTCTGGAAGTGGCAGGAAACCCCAGTACACTGGTTCTTAACTTCTACTTTGAGCTGTGCTGGAGAATTATTCAGCAAGCATGTCAACCAGGCTTCACACAAAGCTGATTATTGGCTATTTTCAGCCTTGCTTTGAAGTCAGGTCTCCATTCCTGACTTTGCAGCGGAATGAAGGGATTTTCATTGGAGTGAAATAGATTTTATAAAAATAATTCATAGATTTTTGAGTACCTCCTTTGAGTATGTGCTTGAAAAATATAGTCATTCAAAAGAGCCAGGGGTTGCAGAAAGAGAGTTCAGAATGATATAAGAGGCTAAAAAACACAGCTGACAGGAGATGAAAAATAATTCTAATATAGCGTGTTCTTCTACCCTTTCCTGCCAATCATTCTCTCCACTTCTGTTTATTAGATATGCGCCTCCAGCTTTCTGTGCTCCAGTAGAAGAGTGAGGAAATCGGCCAAAGTGAGAGTTCAAGTTGAAAATTGATTGGCGGGTTGGCTTGCTTCCCATTCCCTGCACTGGGATTCTTTCTGTGGGCTGTGTTGTGTTGTGATCATGCGCGTGTTGTTTTCCTGCTGGCAGCTGGACTTACGTCATGTCCAATGGAAACACACAAAATGAGCTTCCTGTTCAATGGTCAGAGAGCCAGCACTCCCAGCTGCCTGGTCCCCGTTGAGACTAGTCTAACCGTCTGACCTGTGACCTTCTGGTATCACTGTCTGGGAAGAAAAAAGGCTTTCTGTTTTTAAAAAAAATTTTTTTATTCTTTTATTTTTGTTTGAAGACTAGAAGAGAAACAATCTGCAGCTACAGACAGACAGAAAACAGCACTTTAAGATTAATCTGCACGGTATTGATTGTAATTTATACCACTTAAAGAAAAACAACAATTGTCCAATCAAAACAGCCAGTCTATTGATTTCTTGTTAATCAGCTGATTGACTCATTGTTCCAGTTCTAGTCTTTACATTCGCTGTACACATCACACCCTCACATTTGCACTTAAATCATGCAGGTAATTTTCTGAATACTGAGCTCTACCTCTTCCTCTTTGAAAGCAGGCTCAACAATAACAACATAAAACCCATAGATTTAATTTGGGATGTTGTTGCCTCAAGGGTCACGTCCTTTTGTTCCTCTGCACTGCTTCCAGTGCTGTCGCTATTTTTACATCGCTCTGGAAGTCCCGTTACAACCATTTGAAAGCAAAACATGAGCATGAAGTGTTCAAACCCGAAATTCAGATTTGGTTTTAGGTTTAACACAGTGGAGAAGCTTAAGTACATATCCCACAGAGCACTCTAAAAACAAGGAGCAAGTTTAAAAAAAAAATGGGTTGAGACATTAACATTTATGATCATACCTCATATGATCAGTGGAAAGCAGCGTAATCCAAACAGATCCTGGCATTTCATGTTTGGACTCCTTCTGCCACACAAACTCCTGAGTGAGAGTTTATGCTGGCTCTTGTCAACTGTCAGGCAACTCAATAGTTCACCATCGGTAATCAGTGAACAAGAGTCGTTTGCACTCATCTATAGATTCTCTTAAGCTTTTGTTAAATTACACCAAACACTTCCTGTTTCCCAGGATACACTGGAAGACTATAATTAGGCCACCAGAGGATGTAGTAGCCGTTCCCAACACAGTAGCTTGTGACGATGGTATTTTTGCCTGTGTCAACAGATAAGGTTTCAATATTGCAATCATAAAACGATCCAGTGACCCAAAGTATCAAAACAGGACCTGTCAGCAAGTTAGATAACAGACTCACACTGCTGGCTTCTGGTATAATTGTGGGATTATTTGTGTCCATTGATGTGTGGCCATTAACAAACTGTTAACCAGGCATAGCTGTAAGGCCACTAAACTATATTATTTTTGTGAGGCTAGGCGTTTAATTGGTTTTTAATTATGATTTTGCCTTACAGCGATTTATAAAAACAAAATAATTAGGATAAAACAAATCCTCTTTTGCATTAATTTCCCTAACAATGCTTTTGTTTTGTTTATCCTGGGTTTCTTTTCAGTTGTATTTTTTTTCTTTCTTCATATCTCTGAAAGCTTAAATTCACTGGCTGATTAATGCAGGTCAGGCCAAGATGATGGAAAAATAGCCTTTGGCCATCAAACCGACTGTTGTCGGGCTATCTGTAGCTTGCCCTGAGGCTGCCATGTAGGGTTCTTCAGGCATGCGAGTCCTCTGCCACCGGGGGCTCTCTTTGCCCCTGTCTGCGCCCTCAGACAGCCGGCTGAGAGAGACTGACCCTAACCCTGGTGTCAAAAACTTCCCAGCGGATGAATATAACCCTCCACCACCCTCAACTCTTTTTAAAAAAAATTTATTTATTTAACCATTGTAATTGTTGTGTTGTTCGCTAAAATTGAGCAGGCTTGCTTTTTTCCATGCATCCCAGAGTCAGTAGGAGACACTTGATTTTCCCGTTGTATCATTACAAAATTAGATTTATAAGTTCTTTGTTTACCAGTAACTACAAAGTCTTGACCTTTTACAGTTACATCTGGGTCGTTGGTTCGCCTTCTCACACGAATGCATTTAGTGAAACTCAGAGGTATGTGATATTTCAACCCCAGCAGCTATTTTCTTCAGTACTGTTCACATGACAACAGTCTGCAGTGACTGACTGATTAGCTTTGTGCTGTTCTGAGGGAAATTATTCTTTCTGATTAATCTACTGCAGTTACCTTTGACCTTCATTTTTTTAATTCATATTCTGCTGTTATAACCGAAGACCAGCGTCTCTTGTTTTTTCCCCTTCTCTGTCTAACTCACAGCTTTAGCCCTGTTTCCCAAGCTTATGAGTCACTGGCTGGTGTTTGATTCCTTTCCCCAGTTAGAGCGAGGAGCTGTGGCACAGTAGCTTGTGGTTGGATGAGCTCTAACCACATGTAATAAACCACCAGCTGAGAGGCGGAGAGGTGATGGCAGCGATCTGTGTTTCTGTGGTTTCTGAGTAGATAATGGGTGCATGAAAAGCAGACGCCACAAAGGCTCGCTGTTCTTGTGACAGGTCGTGTTTGCGGTTACATGTGACTGCGCTCAAGTGAGGCTGGATCAGGCGGCTACAGAGCATTTTATTGCTTATGTTTGATTTGTTTGTGACACTTTACAACACCTTCATTTTAAGTTCTTATAACACAGCCTTACATCCTGCTATGTAGCCTCGAGTCCTAATCTCTTCCCTGTGGAGTTCCTGGTCAGTGACACACCAAGAGACAGGAAAATGTGGGTGTGGACCTGACTGTGGGTGTGTGCGTGCCTGTGGCTGAGTATCTAAGCAGCCGCTCCCTTCTCTCCTATCCACCCAGTTTATGATTTTTTTCAGTGAATAGGTGAAGCAGGGACTCTGACCTCATTCATCCGATCACCTTATCCCTCTGGGCAAGCTCTGCACTTTCTGCCCTCCTTCCTCTCTCTCTGTATATTTCTTCTCATTTATCTATTCTCTGTGTGCTGATCATCTCCAGTGAGAGACAGAGGATAGAGTAAAAAAGGACAGAGTTGTTTTTTGGGGGTTTTTTTGGGGTTTTTTTTTAGCTTGGCTAATTGTATGTGATTACCTGTTTTGGGCTTCAGGAATGTTCAGACCTTGTCTCTGTCTGACTACGTCTACTGCTAAGAGCTTTTCTCTCTGTTTTGTTCTTTTCTCAACCCAAAATTTAGAGTTAATACTTTTTGTTGTTTTGTTGTCTGTTTAAAGTCAATACAATTTGATTTAGGCCAGGGTATAAACCATTAGTACCTAAGAGGCATGATTAAGTAATCATGCTATTTTTAGTGCTGTCAGCGTTAATCTCGTTAAAATGACGTTAACACCATAACCGCATTAACGCGGCATGGGGTTGCATGGCGTCAACGTGTTAGCATGATTAGCTCGTTAACGTGTTAGCGCCATCCAGCCCTACACACTGGGCGAGCCGCGCTAACTCACTAACGGAGATTTACCACGTTAATGCGGTTATGGTGTTAACGTCATTTTAACGAGATTAACACTGACAGCACTAACTATTTTACATACAGTTTTCTTTATTTCATTACTTGCTCCCTGGCAGCTAAAATGATGATAAATCATGTGTCAACAGTTTGTTTTCTGGTCAAACTCCATTTTTTTTAACACGGGTTGTAGCCTAATCTGTAGTGAGTTTTGTTATCTCAGGGTTTTGTGTCTTTATTAGACTCTTATATTGAGATAATGATCTAAGAGCTGTCTCTTTTTTGTTGCCATACACATGTTCGCATCCCTGACCTTTAGCTGCTTTTAGAGAAATGTGCTGCTTTCAGCGCTACGTGAAGGCCTTGCTGTTTTCCTGGTAATTATAGAAGCAGTAAACTGACTTTCTTTGCATCTTTTTCCCTTCTCTTTGTCAACCAAAGCAAATCATTTGACAGTGTCTCCTCTGGCTCTTGAAAAATGATGAAGCACATGTTTCGGTGTTTTCTGACAGTCAGCTTTCCAGTCGAAAAGGATGGCTGGCCGTAGCAAACATTAAACAAAGTGGGCGTAGTCTTGTTTGAGAAGAAGCTGTGTCAGAAATTTCCCTGTTATTCCCACTTTTATAATCCATCTGTAAACGACCTAAAGGACGCACAGATTGTCTTATTCAGTTTCTGATCATTTATTGTTGTTTCATCGAGAACAACGAGCTTCTTGCTCTTGTGAAAGTGGTATTTTCCTCTTTGATACACTGATATGGCATCAAAGTGCTTCTGGAAGCAAGTCTTGCAGCCATTTCGGTAACACCTCTAGAGATTTATTTAAAATTGCCAGTCTAAATGAGGGGAGATAAAACCATACTTTTACTGTGGTCACCGTGCTAATTTGCTTTATGGATACATTGAAAAATGCTACGTAAACTAAACTTTGGGATTTTGTCAGCAAAGCAAATCCGTTGGATTGGATTTCTCTTTTCAGATTTTTATTCGGCATTCTTTGATTGACACATTTCTTCCTTATAATGTCTGTAGACTGCATTACTGTTGCACAGCAGTTTATATTTCATTATAAATAAAGCTGCGTGGACATCTGCTTTCTGCACTGGACCCCATGAATTAGCCTCATGGCAGAATATTGGGTGAGGGAGTTCCTGCTTAATAATATTTTGGCTGGAATGAACATTCTTTTTATCTTTTTTCGGGGGGGTTGCTGAAAGAAGAGGATGAGAAGATTTATCGGTTTCCTGCTGTTCAGATCATCTGTGTGGATGTAGGGATTTGTGAAAACAATCTGAAAGACGATTGTGGTTGCAGAGCATTGTCAAATGTAGCTGTATATGATGGGCTCTCTTTCTGTTGCTTAAAGTGAGGCAGGCTATGCGAGGATTAGATTAGGGCGATTGGTTATGGCTCCTAGAATGTGTCTGCAGCACAGTATCAGGGCCCTGTCTAACCTGGAGGCAAGGACAGACGAGGCCAGCCTGAGCCGGGCCGGAGGCTGCTGCGTGTGTGCGGTAAAATAGCATACTGCAAACTGTGTTTTTGTCTTGGGGACAGACTGTGCAGATAGAGGGGAAAAAAGGGTGAGAAAGAGAGAGAGGCTAGTGCTATGCCACCTGGCTCCAAGGCAGTCATCTGGTCTAATGGGGCTTGTGTGCAAGTGTGTGTGTTAGAGCGAGAGTGTGTCCTGTGGCTGTAGTTGAGCAGTCCAGTCTTCCATTAGTTTGCCTTGAAAAACCCTTATGTCGCCCTTCTCCCTCTTTTTGTAAATCTCTCTCGCTCCTCTTTCTTGCCAGGATGCCGCCAGCAAACGTGAGGGAGCGGGGATGAAAAAACAAAGTGAGTGAGTGAGAGTAAAGTGAATATTAAACGAATGACAGAGAAAGGGTCAAGCAAGCTGGCATGGTGTCATTTTGAGCAGTTTAGTTTTAGTTTTTTTATTTAGCTCTGGTGGTTTCTTCTTTCCTCAAACTGCTTTGTTTGTCCAGATTCTGCTTCTGCACCCTTGTACAGCTGAACTAAATTTAGTTTTCTTACAGCACAGAGTAATTACATATAAGTCTAATAAGTATTCTGTATCATCCACAGAGCGCGCAATGGGTTTATTAGTGCTATTTTCTAGAGAAGTGAGAGTTGCTCAGAAAAAAAAACATGTCCAGTTCTGGTGAGTTGCAGGTTCAGCATTCATAGGACCATATTTTGCTACAGTTTCAATTTACGAAGTAACTTTTAATTTGAAAGAATGACTGTGGCAAAAAACATCAACCGGCAGATCAGGTTTCACATTTAAGCACAGCACCTGTAGACTGTAGACATGAGTGTTAATAATTATGTCCCATAACCTGATGGATCATTGCATACCACTCTGAGTTATTAAATAAGAAGTTATATAACTAATGTAAGGCAAAAACTTTTGACATGTTCAGTCAGTTGTGTGAGCACCAAGACAGTAAACGTATCCGTTTTTGACATTCAGCAGAAATTGAAATATTAAAATAAACTGACGTCCTCGACTTCTCAGTGCTAACAAGGCAGCAGTGAAAATGTCCTAGCTCATTGGTATTGTCATCCTCGTCTGAGCCAATCACAAGTGAAATGTCACCTTGTTGTAGCTGTTACTGCATCCCAGTGTCATTTTGAATGCTTTGAGCGACCGTTTCCCCGAGCTTAGTGGAAATGGGATCAGCAGTTGGTGAGGTCTGCTGTAAGATGTTTTTTCCTTCTTTTTTTGCCTCAGTGTTGCTGGAGTTCCTGCTCATTGCTAATGGTGTTTACAGCTTCTGCTAGGGCTGCTCGATTATGGCAAAAATGATAATCACGATTATTTTCACTGAAATTGAGATCTCGATTATTTGACGATATTTATTTAACAATAACAATGTATTGAATAATGGCTTTAAAGATTGTCAAAAAATAATATAAAATAGCGTGCAAATACTGATTACAGTACAAATGTTTGCAATATAAAAAATAAATGAAAAATGTAAACATCTGTGTTTAGTGAACTTCAAAATACTGCACAATATTTGATCCACGTCTGACTCCGCAAACCCATAATCTTTCCACACCACTGAAGTCGTTTTACCTCTCTTTTCAACCAACGGCATTCTTTCTTCAGCAGCCGTTATCCTCTCCTCTCCAAATAACTTCTGCTTCCCTTGGGTCCTCTTAATTGTCGTGACGCGTGTTCAAAACGCAGAGAGGTGCGCTCGATTTGCCACACGGAGCAGCGCGAGAGTAAAGCACGAGGGAGGTGCTAATAATCGGCTCAGTCATTTTTAATGATCGTTGAAAGCCCAGATTGTAATCTAGATTAAAATTCGATTAATTGAGCAGCCCTAGCTTCTGCCACATCTTCTTTGTATTTCCCATCTCCAGAGAATGGATGATGATTTATGTGATGATTTAGATTCGTGAACAGCGCAGTAGCATCGTGTAAATATCAATTTTGGACATTGTGTCCCTGGAGGGTTCCATCAATACAAAATGCAAAAATACATGAACGGAGGAAGAAATCACGTACTTTCCCTCGTTCTCATTGAAAATTGTATAACTGATCAGCTCATAAATAAGTAATATGTAAAACTGATCAAGTTTGATCATTCTAGAAAATGTGAAAGCAGAAAGTGTGAACTGAAAAAGCTGATTTTTGCTATAAAGAAGTGATTTTAATGTCTAGCTGCATCACACATCACAGCTCAACACTGACCTCATGGAGATCCACTGCCTCCTCCTTTATTCTGTCTTCATCCTCTAATCCCCCTCTTTCTCCATCCTCCTTTCCCTCCTTTCCTTCCATCTGAATATTTTTCCTCTCCCTCTTCCATTCCTCCCCTTCCTCCTCCAGTTGCCTTTCCTGTCACACATCCATCTTTTCCCTCTTCATCTATCCCTTCTACACCTACTGACTTCCCTCTTATTTTTCTCCATTTACTTTTTCCTCTACTACAGCTTAATTGTCCTGGATTGATTTCACCTTTTCCTCCCTTTTCTCCTCTTTTCTATTGCAATCTTCCATTTCTCCCATTCTTTTTTCTTTTCATTTCCTCGTCTTCTGTCCATCCATCTCTCGACCTTTATCCCCTTTCCTTTCATCCAGCCCTTGCTCTGCCCCTTCGTTCCTTTTCTCCTATCACTTCACCCTTTACATTCTCTTGACCTCTTTACCCTCCCCCTACCTCTCCCTTCTCCTCTTTTGTCTTCTCTCTGTCATCCATATCTCCTTTTATACCTTCAGCCCGTCTTTTCCACAGTCCCTTATCCTCACCCCATCACACCCTCTCTTTATCCTCTTATCTCTCTTTTTCTCTCCCCTATCTCTCCCTCACCTCTCACCCTCACATCTTTCTCCTCTGATTGCTCCCCCCTCTTCCCCTTATCATCATTATCTGTTCTCTCCATCCTCTCCTCTCCTCTCTGTCATCACTTACCTTCACTAAAAATAAATGCATGCTGTTAGTGTGTGTGTGTGTGTGTGTGTGTGTGTGTGTGTGAGTGTGTGAGTTTGTTGATATTTGTGTATCTAATAGAACGTGACAGATAAGAAGTGACGCATGTTGTGTTGTTGCGTGACTCATTAATGCTAGCATTGTCAAAGTGCCCCCACCCACAGTTGAAGTAGATGTTTGTATTTGTAGTAAAGCTTTAAATGTTTCTTTGAGCCTTTAAAATTTTAAAGGAATATTGCACAATGTTTCATTACCACTAAGCCCTTATTACCTTTTGTACAATTTCATATTTAAGTATTTTTCAAGGGCTTGAGGTCTTGTGGGCTGTTACTGTACATAATAACATATACATTATCTCTTCATATCCATTTTAACTGGCTACAGAGAAAAACATTCAGAAATTCTGAAGATTAATTGATTTTATTGTTTAATTAAATCTTAATTCAGCACCACAGGTTCATTTTTAATTACAAACCTGCAAATTTAGCCTTTTCAACCTAATGTTTTTCAAAACAGTTTTCTATTTCACATTAAAATTTTTTAGTAGGGCTTGAATGGTTTCTGTTAAAATATAATTTATTAGATGTGGTTATAATTGATCATATTCTTCTGCAAGATGAACAGATATTCAGAAAAAAAGTATTATAAAAGGACAAACTGAATGTGTGTGTGTGTGTGTGTGTGTGTGTGTGTGTGTGTGTGTGTGTGTGTGTAAACAGAGCAGTAACTACAGCTTGACAGCTCTATTTATAATACTGCCCATCTGTCTCTGTTACATTAGAAAATTAGTGTGCATGCATGTGTATTTGTGTGTGCGCACGCGCTGCTGTCTTGGCTTGCTGAAAGACGGACATCTGCCCTACTGTCACCGTACCCAGTGACACACAGTTCAATACACACAAGAGTTCAGATCACGAGGCTGGACTCTGAGTACACTGTAGTAATTAGCGAAACTTTAAAATATCGAGCATAAATAGAGGCGCCTGGGAGACATCTGGTTGTAGATGTAAATTAACTTTATAATAACGTCACACTGGAGTAGTTGACATTCTTAAAGCCCCAAATGACTTTTTGACATCCCATAGTTATTGTTACGACTAATTCAAACCACCAGGCACCACAACCAACTACTTGAAGAGCAGCTCAGTCAGTGATGAAAAACAGCACTGAGGATTTTCACAGTTTCTTATGCCCTGATTCAGCTGTGTGTTCAATGTGAAAACCTACTTTTGACTCAAAAGCAGCACTTTATTTACTTAGAAGGAATGCATTTTAAAGTCAAGGTAGTTTTATACCTGTATTTTTTGTATTTTTTCCTAAAGTTTATTTAAAATTTAAAACCTTTAACAAATTTAAAGGAATGTTTTACCTCAAAACATTGTACCCAAATACATTGTAAGCGAGACAACAAATAAATCACCTAAAAAGAAAGTATAAGAAAACCTCTGATAAAATCAAGTCGTTTAAAAGTTTCAAGCTAGGCTTGTGCAGCTGGAGGGGAAAACCTGGATCCATTCAGAGGTCTCATGAGTGTTTTTGTTGTAAACGGTCTGCATGGTAGATAATATGGTACACTATTTGTGATTTACATAGATTCAGTTGTTTGCAGCTACTTATTCTGTCACCTTTGCTTTCTTTTCCATTACCTAAAATCTCTTCGATAAATTGTTATGGTGCTCGCTGCAGTGTTACATTTTGGCTACAGATGACTGTTTATTATAGAATCCAATTCCAATAAATCAAAGTGAAGATGATGCTTAACAGCTGAAGTAGCGGCAAGGAGCCAAAGGGGAGATAGGGCCGAAAGAAAGAAAGCATGAACGGAGAGCGACAAAGGAGGAGGAGAAGTTGAAGCCTCACCTCTTCGGTCCAGTACTAGTGAGGCGCAGTGAGAAAATGTGTTGTTGTTTGATTTGAATTGTGTTAGGAGCTGCAGTGTGAATGTGATCATGAATGGATGTCTGTCTCCCTGTGTTAACCCTGCCATAGATGTGCTGTCTGTCCAGGGGATCCATTGCCTCCTGTCCTATGACAGCTGCGATAAGCCCCATCTGACCCTGATCTTGATACATATTTAAGAGGATGGATGGATTTATTAAAATAAAATACTTTACTCTGGAGACTTAGTATTGCACTCCCATAGAGTTGTCATCAAAGGCAATACATCATTTCAAGTGAGATCCTGAATGGTATACTTCTTACGTCTTTAATAATATGGGTCAAGCTAGTAATGCTGAGTACTACAGTTGCCACAGTGTTGGTAGGTTCAGATTTCTGTATCCTCCTTATCTGATAAAGACCCATGGCTTTTAAACCCCATTGCCTCTTTAACAGGGTTTAGGTTATAATTTCATACCCTAAAGCCTATGTAACTGTATAACATTCTAATCTTCCATCCCTCATCTCACACTTTATTGGCTGATCTTGTAGTCTTGAGAATTTCATTCAGTCATTGAACAATAACTGGCTAATTTAAATGTTTCTTTTTTCCAGTGTATGTCTCTGTGTACCATGTTAGCTTTGCATGTGCCTGTTATGACGAGGAGGGGAAACGGGGACTTAAAACATTGTGTGAACAGTGTTAATTGGGGTGTCTACTGCCAGCTCCCTGATGTTTTCCAAAAGCTAGGGGTTTTTTTTCTTTTTGAACATGAGTCATTTGTTACCGAGATGGACCAGGAGACTGGCGACTTGGAACGCTCATTTTGCTAACAGCCATGGGATATCCATCTGGGACAGAGAGCTGATTTATTTAATCAATCACAGCATTCAGTGTGGTATATTCATTTGTGTACAGCAGTCAGGAATGCCTTGAGGGATTTTCATTATATCTGGCACAAATGACCACTCGGATTCAAGGATGAAGCGATTAAAATTTGGTATTTAAAGGTGAAGGTCACTTTGACCTCATAAAACCACAAGTGAAGAATTCATTCAGTGTTATCACAGCATTTCAGGATAAGTTAAAATGATTAAGTGTTTTGGGAATTTTATATCCAAAAGGTCAAAGGTCAAGTCTGGATAGGCATGGATATGAAATGCGGCTTGAATGGTTGCTGTGGGCGTAAAACTGGGAGGTGGTATTTTTGTTACTATTTGGTCAGAGAAGTCTTGGTGTGTTGATTTGCTCCAGGATGATGGTGTTTATCACAAGTCCCAAAGCTGGGATTATCAGCTCCCATTGAAACATGGTCTGGTATTAGCGGATCCAGTTCTTTTCAGTAAAACACTTCCTTTTCAGTCTGCACAGCAAAGCAACTATAAACAATGAAGAGAACGTGTGCATGGAAGCAAAGTTGTCATATCATCCTCCAGGCTGATCATTTTTGTGGTTTCTTTCAGCCAGTCTCGAAAATGAACATCAGATTAATTCATGCAAAAATGACTTCAGTGATCATGTTCATCATTCCAGTATAACTATTATCCAGAATCAGTGTAAAGATAAAGAAGATGAACAACAAATGTAGAATTTAAGAAACAATCTTTTAGCTATAGTTACCTTTGTGTGTGTTAATATACTCTGCACTCTTTGATTGAAAGGAGACTACAGCTGTGGTTTTGTTTCCTGCTGAGACCGTGTGCATGTGTGGGGTATGGATCTCGTTACCTAAGGTGCCCAGATATTAAATCATACTCACATACGCGCTCCTCGCAGCCTTCATATTGATTTATATTGACCCATGGTTGTGTGGTGGGCCGGTCGTTAAATTAACACACCGTTGGAGAAACTGATGACTCCACCAGACCACAAACTCAGCTAAGAGTGTGTGTGTGTGTGTGTGTGTGTGTGTGTGTGTGTGTGTGTGTGTGTGTGTGTGTGTGTGAGAATAAAGGGTGAGGACAAAGAAAGTGCTCACCTGAGGTCATTACTTCCACACATAAAGCCATGCTCCTTTTCTGACACACACACCCTCCACCCTCTCTTTCTGGATGAGTGGATTGCCCACAGAATGACTTCCAGACCAGAAAGCTCAGCTCATTTCTTAGCTGGAGGATTGTGGGAAACGTTCCGGCTCCTCTGGGGAAAACTGAGCACTTTTACCTGCGCATTCATCTTCAGCACATGTTAGCATGCCACGTCCCATTTATACCGAGCAGGATAAGACCTAAGTGTCCTGGATATGAGAAAGTGGAACATGAGGGCTGGGATGTGCTGATAGGAAACAGCGTGTTTGCTGCTTAGTTTAACAAGCGCTCTATGTCTTTCTATAAGTTTAGGATTAGAGAAGCTTGGATGGGCTTGGGATTGGATAAGCAGAAGAACGTGTGTGTAGGATGGATGTTACTTACCTATAAACCTTAAATATGTGAAGCTAAGCAGCTGATTGGGTCTTTGTTTTGCTAAAATATTAAAACTTCCTCTAGATCAGTGTAGGCTGACCGACCCCCACAATTGGATATGAGTCGTCAACATAGAGGAATTTTTCCCATTAATTCTTTTAGATTATTTTATTTAAGCATCCATTCGAGTCCTGAAGAGGTAAAACACAACAAACACAGCAAATATTAGAGAGATGTCAAACTAACATTTTGCTTGCAGAATATTCTTTTTTTGTCCCGTTAATCTTTTCAAAACGCCTCAAATTTCTATTGCCACATCTTGAGGTTTACAACTCGAGGCTAGTAAATGTTAATGTAGAGTGCTGAATAAAACATTAGTGACTTGCAATTTAAAGACACAATCCCCAGAGCTTTATTTATCCCTCTTCTTGAGTGGACGACAGTCTGTGAAGAAAATATTCCTCATTTTCCCCAGCAGCAGACTGATAACGTGTTTAGCGCCTTTAATCTCGATCCTGCCGATGTCGCCGCATCAGCACCTTAATTATCTTAATGGGAATAACATGTTTAACAGTGAACATTTGTACCAGTTTGGTTGCTTTTCAGGACAAGTGAACGCCCCATTCAGGGGTCTTTTTATTAAACTGCTCAGGCCAAGGATCTCCACACATATTTAGTTGCAGATTGCTGTGAATCAATCCTGAAAGAACAGCAGGAATATTTATTTATTTATTTTTTTGGTTGTGACTTTGGGTGTTTTACTCAGTGCAACAATCCTCATGTGTGTGTTGCACTAAGTGGGATTTATTGGTTTTTTTTTTCTTTCTTTCTCAGAGTTATTTATGTGTCTTTGTTCCATTATTGAACACACCAGCTTTGCAGAACTGGAACGCTTAATATTGTTTTTCACTGCAGCTTTTCACAGTAAGAAAATGCTTTTGATTTGGGATGTAGCAAAATAAATCTAAGCTTATGAAAGGGTAAAAAAAAAACCCCCAAAAAACAAAATAACAAATCACCTCCATGATAACTGTTTAAATGGCTTTTATTGGATAGAAAAATGACCAAAACGCATTTTTAAACAGGCATGGAACACGAATCGTTCTGCCATTTATCATCGTCAGCTTCGACTTTCACAGGGGGCAGAAAGAAAATAACGCATGTCCCTGACTGGTAAAATAAGAGTTAAAAATAGCCAATGATTGACTTTCACTCATTGAACTAGCTTCCTGTCCCCCTCCCACAGCAGATGGTTATCGTGGCAATAAAATGACTGTGGCAGTTGGCCAGTGAGCAGAGAGACAGGTAGCAGGAGAAACTGTGAAATTGCTGTGATAGATAAGAAAAAGAGAGAGAGAGAGATCGAAATTGAGCAATGTGAGAGGAGTTGAGCTATAGTAAGTGTGTGTGTGTGTGTGTGTGTGTGTGTGTGTGTGTGTGTGTGTGTGTGTGTGTGTGTGTGTGTGTGTGTGTGTGTGTGTGTGTGTGTGTGTGTGTATTTTGTGTTCCATCCTGTTGAGAATCAAATGTCCTCACAAGGACGCACAGATGTACAGGGTGGTGGCATTTTTGTCAAAGGCCTTTGGGGGTTATTTTAAGGTCAGGTGATGAGAGATTCAGGGCACAGAAAAAAAGAGTAAATATGAGCTGCATCATCATCAGCTAGTAGAGGAGAAAAATGTCAGAATTATTTATTGGATTGGACTTCAAATTACTGTCCTAAAAGTTACAAAGCCCATCACTATGTTCTACATAGATCGATTTGGCAGTTTTACATTGTTACGGATGGCCTTCCTGACACAAACCCAAAGAGGATCTGTGTCTCCAGCTACACTCTGGAGCCATTACATATAAAGATCAAAACTACTTTTTAAAAAATGTATACAGCAAAATACTGGCAAATATCAAAATGTAATGAAAACAACCACATGAATTAAATTTTACATGCATTTTTTCTATAACACTTTCCCCACTGGACAAATTGCCAGGCTTTTTAATGATATTTACTAATCTTTAAGACCCCTAAAATATTTGGTGTTATGAATATGAACACAGTGAATAGATCAAAAGAAAGGAGAGGATTTCTGCTTTCATACACAAAGTACCCCCCAAATATTTTATTGTATATTCATTCATTTGTTTTTAATCATCGCCTGATTGTTTCTCTTTCATTAAAAAAAGAACAAAACATCAACAGCAACAAAAAAAAAAAAACAGCTTAAAAATGAGAAAAGAGCATTTTTGTCAAAGAAAAGCCAAGCTGCTCAGTGAACTCAGCTTAATTATGCCATTCTTTGAATCCACTGACATTTCTTTAGGTCTCATATTAGAAATAACAGAGAAAAACTACAAAATTCAGCAGTTTGAATCAACTTAAGATATTATATCTGCTTCATTTCTCATGAAATAACAAGGGAACAGGCACACCTGGCCATCAAACTGTTTGCCAATTGTCTGATTAATTGTGAGTCCAATTAAATGTGGGAATGTGTATAAAAATTGCTGTTATTCCTAACCAATTTGTTTAGTAAACTCCTCCTTGAATTAAACTGAAAGTCTGTACTTCAATCACATCTTGATTGTTGGATTTAAAATCCTCAGTGGTGATGTGCAGGTGTTGTTTTACAAGAAAGAACACATCCAGAGTAGAAATGCTTCATGCTGTTAATAAGAGACGTCAGTAATGGTAAATGCTAACAATGCTGATGCTAATTTGCTATTCATGATTAATTTTTTGGATTGCAGAATTTAAGAAGTATAACCCAAAACTTATGCTTCCATATCCAAGAGTGAAGGGAAAAACATGTAAAGTTGCGACCCTGTCAACCTTGACTAAAACCTCATTGACATAAATGGCTTCGGTAAATAGTCACATAGAACTTTGAGAGCTTTTTAGCTCATTTCATGTTCTGAACCATTAAAATTCCACTTCAGAAACCATCATCTTTCCAGTTTTGTGCTTTTTGGTCAGTGTTTCAGTGTTCAGTTTTCTGTGAAACATGAAAGTCTGATGTGTCGCTGCCAAGTGCAAACAAGTGCGTTAAGTGCAGAGAAGCAGATCAGGAACACCCAGCGTCTGCATAGGAGTTATATGGCTGTGACTCAGAGAAACATTCGGACGAGGCGTTGCTCTACCATGTAATTTATTTCACAACAGTGTGTCATCATGCTGAAGGTCGAAGCTTTGAGTTGTAATGTGGAGGTCTAAGTGAGTCCTCACAAATATAGTAATTGGAGCACATTGAAGGTGCAGCAGCAGAAGATATTTGAGCTTTTCCACCCACTCTATTTACTGAGCTTATACATCACGCTGTCTGTGTGAACACACACACACACACACACACACACACACGTATACACTCATGCATGCACAAATTAGGTCGAGTGGGTTGCTGATTAGGCTGTGGTGATTTGGCACAATCACTACAATTTGTGTTATTAATTTAAGAGTTACCACATGTCACACACCTGAGTCAACACAAGCATGCATACATTTTTAACAAAAACGCTGAAAGGTGCAGATCAATGCATGCGTACAAGCGGACACACGCATGCACATCCACACTTGCTCACAGTTGACACGATTTACTTGAATCCATTAAAGCTGAATTTACATAATACTGTCTCTGCTTAACTGCCTCTACAGGGACACAGCACACACACACACACACACACACACACACACACACACACGACAGTAGTTTTTGTGTAGTGGCTGCTGCAAGGTCATCCACACTGCAGTATACATGCATGTGTGTGTGTCTGTGTGTGTGTGTGTTCGTCCCTGCAGGGAGAACACACATTATTGCTCTAATTAAGACACTCTGTCTCCGTATGTGCTGGTCTGAGATCAGCTGTCAGGTGCCAGCTGGCTGCGATATTTATGGTCTGAGGTTTTAACAAAAGCTGCTCTCAGACCAGCTGAAGTCTGCAAGCAAAATTGTTGATCTAGCTGTTGCTGCTTTGGCTGACTGGTGCTCATGTTGCACTACGATTTTCTGTGATGTTATTCATCTCAAATTGGTCTCACACTGTTGAATTTGTCATTTCTGAAGACTACAGGTCATAATTTATACTTGCACACACATACATATACTTGCAGTATATGTGATGTATATTTTCTGATGCCTAATAATGAATAACATAGTGTGGGTGGGCTAAAACTTGTCATATTTTTGACTAAATCTCGCTGTGTGTGTCATGTTCAGCTGACATTTAATGCAAATATCTAATTACCCAATCACATTGCAGCAGCAGTTTTATGTAGTTACACATGGATTGAGGAAGAAAGCTGATTTAATTTACGTCGAACATGGCATGGTTGTTGGTGCCAGACAAACTGGTATGAGTATTTCATAAAGTACTGGTCTACTGGGAATTCTCCACACAGCCATCTCTAGGGTTTACAGAGGAAAAGAGAAAATATTCAGGGAGTGTGTTCAAAAATGCCTTTTTGATGTCAGAGGAGAGTAGCCAAACTGCTTCGAGCTGACAGGAAGGTAACAGTAACTCAAATATCCACTTGTTACAACCAGGTTATCAAACCTTGAAGCAGATGGACTACAGGAGCAGACGACCATACCTGGTCCTACTTGTATCAGCTAAGAACAGGAAATCTTGGCTACAGTTCTCACAGCCTCATCAAATCTGGACAACAGAGGATCAGAAAACCTCGCCTGGTTTGATGAATCATTCAGATGTTAAGATCTGCAGCAACTATGTGATGCTATCATGTCAACACAGACCGCAATCTCTGTGGAATGTTCCAGCACGCTGTTGAATGTATGCTGGCTGTAAAGGCAAGATACTAGCAGAGTGTAACTAATGAAGTCACTGGTGAGTGTATGTTTGACAAGAAATGGAGAAAGGTGTAAATGCCGCCTTTAACAAAATGCACTCCAACTAAAGTTTCTTTCCGTTTTCTCTCTTTTCTCCTTTGATCTACCTTTTGTGGATTAACTACAGCTGTACAGTATTTGCTGCCTCTGGTTTCAGGAGATTGCGATGGAATATATGTCTGTGGTTGTTTCTGCAGTGCTGTTCTCCCCCATTGTTCAGAGCAAATGTTTCCTATGAAGTGAAACGTCTTTTTGTTTTTCTTTCTGCAGCTTGTGGCCTAATTACATCATAACCAACGTCATAACAAGCATTTACAAGTATTTTAAAAAAGAAATAAAAGAAAAGTTCTAATTAAATGTAACATCTCTAATGTGAATATTATTAGAGGCTTTGAAATCCTAGAAAGAGGACATAGTTTTTAGCTTTAAGTCCAAATACTCTCAGTATGTTTTAATGTGGAAAACCACATTAGATGAAACAGTGCTTCTGTTGGCCCATCTGTTTCAGCTCAGGCACTTTAACAGTTTTTTTGTGTGTTTAATGCTGCTTTAAGTCCACATGAATGAAGTCCATTAGAGCTGTTGCTGAAAATGGCTGTATGTGTTTCCAGGTCTGACGACAGAGGGCCTGTATCGCGTCAGTGGGAACAAGACAGACCAGGACAACATTCAGAAACAGTTCGATCAAGGTAAAACACTCATCTGCACAGACACATGCTTGTAGTAGTAGTAATAGACCTATGAATACACATTAAACTATTAAGAAATCTGAAGAAAGAGCATGCATAGCTGGATTTTCAAAGCATGGAGGCAAACAGTCTTTATTAGTTTCACAGAATGTGTTTCAAAATTATTTTCCCATAAACTTAAATCTTGCCGTTTTAAGAACCTGGGAGTTCTTTGGAAAACATTTCCAGAATCAAGCAGCGCACGTGTGATGTGTGCAGTATATTTAACCCAAAGAGAAAACTCCAGAAGACCGATTCCAAACCTGACCACGCAGCAGAAGTGCTTAAAGAGAAACACATGCCCTGTGGAGTACAGTCGAAACTGCTCATGATGGTTGGGGAGCTGCCAAACAGGCTGTTAGTATAAATAAAGTCACCACAGGCAGAAATCACCAGCACATGGTCAGCAGCGTCAGGCATTTTATAGCCAGGTGCTGAAATATGGAGACTTGACTGAGATGAAGCATGCACTGATTATTGAATCATTTCTGCATTTCTTAATTTTTTTCTGCGCTATGTTTCTTCTGGTCCCCTGTTCAGGAGAAGAGCTCGAGCATATCCTTGGTTATTCTATGATTATTTCATATTAAAAAACATTAAAGTAACGTTAAAGTCCAGTGGTAATGTAAATAGTAATTGTATATAGCTGATATCCATTTAAGATGACGTGTATCTACTAGGAGGCTGAGGCTCTGGTGGTTGCCACCATCTTTTTGTTTTGAAATTCCTTCCTTTGCTCACCTCCTTCACTCGACTCCTCCTTTCCCACCCTGTCCTTCCTAAATTCATTTGTGCATTTCCTGTTGTTTATATCCCTCTGTTGCTCAATGCTCTCCATTTCCTTCAAGTGTTTCTAGCTCAACGTGTTTGTCAGCATGCGTTCAGATTCACTGTGACAGCTGTCGCGTTACCTTAGGGCTCTGTCCTCTTTCTCACCGTTTCCCCTCCTTCCAAACGTCATTTGGCTGTTGCTGAGTGTCATAACAGCAAGCAATACGCATTTTTCTTTCTCCACGTATCTCCTTTGAACTGTCATTACAGAGTATTTTTACCCTGGGTTAATGAGAAAGCTGGCATCGGTGTGTGGACCCAACCCACTTTTTTTTCCTCCTCTGACTTGTGAATGAAACAGAAATTAAAAAGTGATGGAGCTGAAGCATCCATTCTCTCTCATCAGAAATAACAGAGCAAGAAAAAGCTTTCATGAGCTGGCCGTGTATTCTGTTCCAGTCCTGCTGCTCCATCAGAGAAACACTCGGCTCTCTGTGCCTCCAGACACACTCATGATAACCTCTGTTAGCTGTGATCAGAGAGGAGCTCTGTTCTCCTGCTCGGACACAAAAACTGAGCTGTGGGCCTCACTGCTGCATCACCACAACTGACAGGCTCTTTAATATCCTTTCAAACTGAAACATTGACCCAGCAAAATCCTGTTTGACTCGTATGTGAGGACACGAGCGCACGTTATTGGTCCCGGATCCACAAATCTGCTCCGCGCTCAGGCTTAACATGCATATAACAGGCTTAGTTTCAGAGACAGTTTACACATCTGTGTGGCTGAAAGTGTCTCTGGGATGTAATTTTGCCATCTGTTCCCCCTAACCATTGAATATGTAGCCATAGATGTCCAGATCACCTCCCTCCATTTCAAACGATGGTCATCTAGTCCAGAAAAGCAGTTCGTATGGAGTTTGTGTCATCGCTAAGCGCTGAGCTTAAAAGCTGAGTGTTCAAAGGAAGGATACTGTTGGTTAACTAATAACAAGCTGCTAGCACATCTTGTTTTTTAGCATTCTTTAACAGATGACGAAACATGAACCACAGCCAGCTCCTCTGAAATACCCAGATAAATGCCTCTCATTGTCTTCTACCCGCTAAAGCGCTATACAAATTACAGGCCATTTTACCCATTTGTCACATAACATGTTACATATTTATTTTCATGCTTTGCAGTGCAGAAGTGTGCTACATATTAATTTGTATTTGAATTGGCTTACTAAAATGTTATTGCACGAATAGTCTTTTGTTAAAGCAAGAAACACCAACACAGCTTTTTAGGTTCACATACGTACACTGGTAATGTTGTGGTGACCAGAGACTGTGGGATTGATCTTGAGCAGCTTGTAATGATGACAGGTGAAGTATCCGTTAGCAACGTCTGGCAGATGGGTACTAAGGTCAACTAATCTCAGGCGATTGAATCAACAACCAATTCCACTTGAAAAATAAAGTAAGAACATTGACTGACAAATGACAGGGTGATAAATACAGGTTATCTAACCATAGTCTTACCTCAGCAATCAGTTGGTCGCTTCTATACATTCCATACAGACGCTACCATGCAGTCCCTAAATTACAATATTCTAATAGGTTATAATGGATTTTTACTCCAGTGATGCCAGATACTGTTGTTGTTTTTGCTTGTAATCATAAACAGTTTCCCTTCCAGAAAAACAAGTTATGCCACACGTGAATAAATTTGAATGAGATTACACTCGAGGGAACTAGATCAGAATATCATAATAAGATAATGTCACACATGCATATTTAAATGACATAGCGTTGTATATGGGGGTGCTATGCTGTTTCCCTTTATTGTGTAGAAAAGATCAAATGGGAAGGATGTGATTCATACTTTCTAAGAACAGGGCTGGAGAACTGAGTTGGCAGTCTTCTGTGCAGAAAAATGCCATTTGATGCTACAACAGCAAGGAAAAGAACAAATGTGCTGAGCACATCGACAAATGATTTAAGGAGAATGCTTTAAGTGTTTGTAAGGTCCTAAAGGGAGACTTTAGAGGACAGTGAGTTGAACGTATTAACCAGAAGCTGCGTGTGGGTGGAGTTGTTTTGCTGTTTTCCTGTTTGTGATGCAGAGGATGAAACGAATGCTACAGAACAAGCTTCAGAAACAGAGTGACCTTGCGAATGTGCTGTTGAGCCTCTTTTCTCTCTCTCCCTCCCTCTCCCTGTAGATCACAGTATTGACTTTGTGGCGATGGATGTGGCGGTGAATGCCGTTGCTGGAGCGCTGAAGGCTTTCTTTGCTGACCTGCCCGATCCGCTGATCCCCTACAGCCTGCACCCAGAGCTGGTGGAGGCCGCAAGTAAGAATGAACACACGCCCGAGTCATGAACTGTAATTTTGTAAGCCCTGATAGCAAAAACACCCAGACAAACATATTAAAAACTTCAGTTTTGATGCAACTTTTAAGTTAAAGGAATTGTTAAACACTTACGAAATTATGTAATTACGTTAAACAGAGACATCTGAGTTCATGTTTTGCTACAACCAAAAGACTTAAGGAGATGAAACTGTGGTTGTAAAAGTCAAAATAGTGAATGGAGGGTTATCTTCACTGGGCGGCAGCATGCTGGAATATTCCTTTACCCTCTTACAACTCAAATGTGATACGTTAGAGTAAAATGACACCATAGCCTCAAAATAAACAAGAAGCACTCTACCTACACCCCTAAAAAGTTTGATCAGAATTCCTTCAAATGTTTGAGTTATTGTGCTATTGCGAATAACATAAAGTCATACCACGCTAAAGGCACATGCATGCAGTTAAAAAATGAAAAAGTTGAGAGAAGACTGGAGAAACACCCTTTAACCATGTAATGAGTGTTGATGTTGCATAGTTTTCCCACCAGAGGCCTGCCATATTAAATTGCCAAATATCAGTATCGGCCTTAACAGTCCTCAGTCCAATCAGTCAGGCTCTACTTTTAACCTCTTGTCTGCTGTAGCAGCTGGCCTTAATGCTGCAGAAGTTGAGTTGTGTTTCCACATGCTTAGAGCTTTGAGTCACATCATTCACTTTTAAGAGGCTTTTTCAGGCCCAGGATGCTGTCAGACGTCCTGTGTGTGTGTGTTTGTGTGTGTGTGTGTGTGTGTGTGTGTGTGTGTGTGTCGCTTGTGTGTCTATAATACTGAAACAGAGTGCTGAAACCATCAGGCTGACTCCAGCAGATTAACGAGCCAAAATTAGACACAAGGAGAACTGTAAAAAGTCTCATAGACTGACAGAAGAAGAAAGATGGAGGGTGGTGCTGGTTTTTCTTCTCTAGAAAATGACTGGTATAGAGCAGGAACCAGAGCTTCTGGTCAGCATCTTTAATGGGAAACTTCAGGATTTATATACAAATTATTGACCAGGAAAATAACTGATAGTTGGTAATCGTTTAAATCAGCTCTTCTTCTCTTACTTTCTCTTTATTTTTTTTTGCTCCTTACGTGACTAAGGTCTAGTTTGAGGTGCCTCCTTCCTGTCTGTTTCTTTAAACTTGGAGCAGTTAAACACGACAGTATATTTCCATCAGGAGGGTAACTAACTCGTCGAGCAGGTTTGACACAAGTGTACTTATCCTGGAGCCTGAATCAGGCTTTTGTTGTTGCTGGTTTCAGGTCATGTGAATAGGTGTGATAACAGAGTGAATCAAGACACATGGAAAAGTTCCAAACATTGTAATCAGAGAAGGAAATAAAAGACTGTGAACATAAACAATGCCATACAATACATATAACTGTAAATAAACACTTAGCCTTTGAAGCTGATCCAGGCAAAACTGCAAACTGCTGCACTAATTTCTCATGTAATGGAAACTGTGTTAGTTTTTTCTAGTCAGTTCTAAAGTTGATTTTGGCTTTCTGCCTTTTCTGTTCAGCATATTTTTAATAATCCTTTTATTTATTTTCATTCTGTAACAACAATAACAACGACAATAGCTTCCTGCAGCAGCAGGGTCTTTTCCCGATGGGGATCATCAAAGCTTCGCCTAAACACATGTGCACACTGAGCTTTATCGCCTTATTGAACCAAATACATTGTGAGATGCTGTCAGGCTGATATATATTTAATAAAAGCTGGAGTCGGTCGTTATATCGGTCCCGTGGTGTACTGTGTCGAGCTGTGACTGCATTCATTTAACGACCTTTAACCTCTTCCAGCCATTAGAGGGTCAAAGGCTCCCGTTGGCTCCTCGTTAGGATGATTGATGGCGTGCAGGATGAATAAATCTGTGCATTGGTACACGTTGGCCTTTACGTTTGTGTCTACAAATATAAATGGCGTCCTGCTGGTCCTGGAATGTCTGGAATATCCTGGAGAATATTCCAGATAGGAAAGGCAGGGGTTTTGTTGAAGCAGCCTTGTTATGACAATCCAAAGGTAGAAGCTCTTATTTCACATCTGCTCTTTAAATATTTAATAAGTAAGTGGAGCGTTTCAGCTCCATCGAGCATTCGCCGGCAGGAAAGTGATGCATTCCCTGGAGAGGCTGTGGAATACTGAAGAATTTAACAGACAAATTACCTTCTAGGAATATAGCAGGATCTTTCTTGTTACTTGGTAATTTTTAGTTTTTTCCCCAATCAAATTTAACATTTAACTAAACCAGATAAGGGTCTGATGCTAAATGATTGCCTTTTTTTTGTTTTTAAAGTCACACTTTCCCAGACTGTTCTCTTTTAATGATGCAGTCAAGAATCCAAAGATATGCATCATGTAGTGAACAAACACAGTGTCTTTCCATTTAGGAATTTTGTGGGAAAACGCGAAGAAGCAGGGCATTCTGAAGCCTAATGTTTAAGGCATACAAATGTTCTGTGTAGTTGTGTGTTCCAGCTGAGGACCTGTGCTATACGTCATCCCCTTCTCTCTTCCTTTGTCTCACGTCTACACAAATGATTTATCAACATTTCCTCCTGCTGTGCAGAAGGGAAGTTCATTTGTAACCAGAGTTTCAGGTTCTTCCTTTTTGGCATCCTATCAAAGAGTTTTTAGAAAATCACCATCATCCTAATGAAACATTTTTTCAGCAGTCCCTTTAATTGCAGTTTAATTTACTCAATAATAATAAATACTTTTGTTTGACATATTGTCAGAAAAAAAAGAAGATAAGCTTATTGCCTTACACTTTATGGTAATGATGCCTGATGATGAGTACAGTTGTACTCCAAAGGCATGTTGTGATCCAGGAGAAGCCTTACAGCCTCACTAACATACACCCCTCAGGCTTCATCATAGCACCGCCATTGGAGTCTCATCAGTCTCTAAACTGTCATACGTTCTCAACTGATTGGTCTCTGTTATACTTGGTTATATAATAGCAATAATAATTTGTCTCTGTTTCATTGAATTGCCATTGTTAATGACATGTCTTTGCAGACGAATCAGTTTGACAGCTCTGTGGCGTGAACTTATCGGGTATCAGACAAATTGCTGATATTTGATTTCCTGATACAAAATGAATCCGTAGATGCCCGTGTAGGTAATCACTCCACAGTGGCTGATCTTTTCAACTTTGCTGAAGTCAGAAAGACAAAATAAAAAATGAGGTGGAATCAAAAGAAGGAATTGATTGATACTGTGGAAAGTTCAGGAAATTCCTTCAAAAAGGAGGCTGTGGTTTGAAATCGCTTAAATTGCACATTGATCTAATAAATAACTGTGTGGTCCCTGCTACATCTGATGATAAGCTTCTGTGACAGCTATGGTTAGTCATCAAACCTGTCTGGGTAATGAGACATAACATCTTGCAACAAATAATAGCTCAAGCAGGTGACAGTGAAGAATTATTGAACATATGGGAGGGAAACTGCTGCTGCCCAGTGTGTTTTTTGCCCAGCTCTGTGCCTCAATTATGATTACTGGGTCTTTAATCAGATGCTGTTTTTCTTTTTCTCTCTCCTGAAATCTGAACAGTTGAGAACAAATGTTTGTTTTCCTAATCTGCAAAATCTGATCTGTTTTGTCTTAACCAGTGCAGAGTCAGACCTTATACAGGGAAGGCTAGTTTTATTTCTGCCCACAAGGTTTAGTGTTGTTGTGTGTGTGGTTGTGTGTGTATTGTTTGTGCACAGCGTGGGAGCTGCTTTTGGCAGCGTTTCAGCCTTTTGTTTTCCATGGAGTATAATTTCCTTTCCCAAGAGAGACTGTGTGTAAAATGTAAAACGCTCTGTGTCTTTTCTCCCTCTGTGTGCGTGTGTCTGTGTGTGTGCGTGTGTGTGTGTTAGAAATCATGGACTACATGGAGCGTCTGCAGGCACTGCGGGAGATTGTGAAAAAGTTTCCTCCCGTCAACTACCAGGTCTTCAAATACATCATCACACACCTCAACAGGTAAAAATGAAAGGCAACACACACACACACACGCACACAGAGTACATTCACTCGCGTGTGTGATGTTCTTTATGCATGTTTTTTTTTTTAGAGTTTTTAATGCTTGCAAGCTTCAAAGTCAAAATGCCTGTATACCTGTGGTGACAGTGAACGCATCGCTTAAACTTGAAAAGAGCCGCTTGCAGATATAATTTTGACTTACTTTGAGTTGAGACCACAGCTGTACTTTGTAACTGCTGCAGCGACTGAATGCTAATTATTTCTTAGCAAATGTCTACATACTTTGCAGATGTAGAATGAATATAAATCACTCTGAAACATCAAGCAAAGTTAAAGCCTGGTTTGATTTTGTGCCAAATATCGGCCATGACTGACAGGACATGGTCAGAGATGACATCTAGCGAATGGCAGCGCTACAGTCAACGGATAAAACACACAGGAGTAAAATGTTTGTCTTCTTCTCTGGTTCTGTGTTAGTTTTGTTGACATCCAGTGATCATTACTTAATTTGTTAGCTTTTACTTAAAGAGCAAGCCCTATTAATGTAGACACAGCAGCAACATTTCTCTCAGAGCTTTGAGGTTCATTGGTCATCATGCAAGAGTATTTTTGTATTTTTAGAGCTTCTTCATGGTTTGGTGTTTGTGGGCAAGACTTAAAAAAATAGAAGCCAAAACACAAGTTTCACAGGGTCAGAGTCATATGAGAGGACCTGAACACATTAGAATTAAACAGCAGTGTTATCCTGTGACATAAATAAAGAGGGAAAATGTCTGACATGAAATGAAATTCTAAACAACACCCATGACTAATATAAGGGGCGGACAAGGTGACCTAACATTAAGCGAGACACGAGATGAGAGACTATTACAGCCTGTAGCTGCAACACAGGATGATGGTGAACAGACACAGACTGCAGAGCAGCTTTAAGAGGGATGGTTTTTCTACCAAGTGCTGAAATGAAGTCACTCTGAAGCTGGGCAACGACATGCAAATCCAAAAAATTAAGTTGGGGAGGACACGAGTTGTGATGAATTGACAGTTTCTGCGACACAGATGGTTGAAAATTAAAAAAGAGAAAATAAAGAGCAAGCAATGCATAACAAAGGATAACAATAAGCCTACAAAATTCATACAACATGAAGCAAAAGCTGGAAATAAGACATTAAAATAGGAATGCATCGATAAGTGCAGATATTCCTCATGCTGATTGATGTCGTCACTCCGTCACAGAATGTGGCTTTTATCCATGTCTCCAGCACCATTCGCTACACTGCACTAGTAAACCAGCAAATAATATCTTGAAGTTTAAAGGAACACTTCAGCTTAATGGAACAGCAGCTGTCAAAGTTTGAAACACAGTAAGAAAGAAGTCGTTCTCTTAATAAGCACCGAACTCCACTGACAAAAACAGTCCCTCAGAAAAGTGGGTTTTTTGCATTCGATGCTGTTCACAGCTGTACATTTCTCTGCTCCTGTGGCATTCGGTGCTCCTGTCAGCTTGGGAGCACGCCTGCTGCCATTTGCTGAAGATAGCACACTGACAGTGAACGTGTACCTCACATAACCCCACTTCAAAGGAACCAGACTATCCCCTAAATGAGTGAAAAGCAGTGAAACGGCATAAATCATGTTAGAATGGTCTTGCTAAATTTACTGAATATTGCAATAGCCCCTCACTAAGTAACTGAATACATTTAAATGTGATATAAGAGTCCCACATTGTTCCCACTTTATAGAGAATATAGCGAAGTATGTGTCAATATCATGGAGTGCTAAAATCCCAATGCATGGTTTTTGGTTCGTTGGTAATTTTGCACACAGGTACAATGACCAAGCAGAGTATGACAAACCGTTATGCTACCCACTTATTGTTTAAACTTTCTGTTTCTGAGCAGCAGTCAGTCGGAAGGAAGTTGGCTTTTTAATTAATAAGGATTATTTTGAACTGTGAATCATGCTAAGCCACTCCAGACTCCACGAATAAAAATATGGAGCCTGAAATGAACATCATGAATCCACTTTAACTGGCAAACTTTTATCTGCTTTCTTATGTTTTTAGCAGTTAAAGAATAAATAAAAACTCAAGGTATTTTTCATTTCCTTACACGCTGTCACCTTAGACCACCTGTTTTCTGGAGCTGTTGTTTCCAGTGTTGATTTAACTTTGAACCTTTTTCTTCCCCTGCAGAGTGAGCCAGCACAGCAAAACAACCCTGATGACAGCCGACAATCTGTCCATCTGCTTCTGGCCCACGCTCATGCGGCCCGACTTTGAGAACAAGGACACGCTGTCGACCACCAAGCTGAACCAGGCCGTCATCGAGTCCTTCATTGTACAGAGTGACTACTTCTTCCACGGCGGCGAGGTGGCCGAGAGCTCCAGCAGCGAAGGGACACCGCCCCCGCACTGCCACAACATGGTGGAGGCCCTGCTGCCGCTGCAGCTGCCGCCCCCCCTGCAGCCACAGCAGATCCAGCACACCCTGCCCCCTGACCCGCTCATATAAGAGCCAGAGGAGCATGCTGGGAAGTGAAGTGGAGGGTGGTTGTTTGCCCATGCTGCCAGCCGCTTACGGCTGACAATTGCAGGTCATCCTCTGCTCTACAAATAGCTGGCGGGCTCATAAAAATGGAAAATAAAACGACCTAGTCGCTGATTTTCGGGGGATTCATCAGCTGCTGTTTGCCATTGACTTGGAGCTGAATGAGCTTTGGGGGGTTTAGAGGCGCATCGACCATTTGTTGGATCAAACCTAATCTGTGAGACCTGCTCATCCTGTGAGGAAAATCCTGGATTAAAGAATTACAATCGCACGTCACCTTTTGGAACTAATTTTTGCATCTGACTGCCCCCCCTTCATGATACAGAAGCTGAAAACGGCGAATGAACTGCTTTGATTTGGCACATAGTGACAACACTAATCATTCCACAGGGTCAGACACAGACTCTCAGGATCCCGGGACACACTCCTACCTTTAACCCCGACGGAATAGCACATTGGGGGCCAGAAGTCCCTATTAAGCACCGCCCTCCTCGTCCCCGGTCCGAGATAAGAGAAAAGGGAAGTTGAATCCCTGCGACTGCAACTCAAATGTGAAACGATCTGATACGGACTGATTGGCGGACTCATTAGCTGACTTGACCGGCTACCTGACTAACACACATGCTGACTGTGAGGATTTCAGTCTTCCTGCAGGTTTCAGCACAGGAAAACATTTCTTCTTCTTTTGTTTGACCCCGTTCATAAGAGGGAAGGAGGGATCAACAAGACACTAAAGGTCAAACACACTCATGGGCGCGAGATGAAGTCAAAGCCTTGTAGAAGAGCTTTTCAGTTTCGGTGAGGTGGGAGATGAGTGCGCTCTCACTTTTAAATCCTGAATGACAAAAAAAGAAAGAAAAAAACAAAGAACCCCCTTCCCACTACATGAACTTTGACCCTCGTCAAGGACAGCACATGCACGATTTGTGTCAAAGGTCCACATGCCAATTTCATGTCTGTTTGCTTAGCTTTTTTTCTTTCCATTCTTTCCTTTTTTTTAAAAAAATATTTTTTGTAACGTCAGATTTCGACCCAGCTTGTGTGTTTGTGTGTGATGATGCTGATGATGTGTGTGATGGTGCATCTGTGTGAACTGACCTGTGGTTTGTATCGCAGCCACTTTGTACCTTCCCATCATGGGGAAGGAGGGGATTCAGAAGGGAAAAAGAAACGGAGAATGTGGACTTGTGGATTTGTGATGCTCCGTGTGAGCGATTCTTCACACTAACTGTTCCCGAGTGTCTCCATAGAGCCTCAAACTGTTAATGCACCGCCTCTCAATCGGAAGGGACGGCAACCCCTCGACGATGGCACATGAATAAGGAAACCACTACGTTGCGATGCATTCTGGACCTGTTTGGTTCAAGGAGGCGTCTTCCATGTTGGGCTTACTTCCTGGAGGATGCTTTACATCTTTTCATTTCCATTTTTTTTCATTCTCCCGTTTCTGTTGGTTTGTTGAAATCAAAAGTTTGCATGTCTCTGTTTTTGCCACTTAGTGAAAAAAAAGAGCTTTAACGTTAAAAAAAAGAAAGAAATGAAACTCTAAATGAGCTCCTGTTCAGATTTGCATTGTTTTATCTGAATCTCTTTGGGTTTAAGGGGAACGCTTCAGAAAACATTTTCGGGGTTTTTTTTTTTTGGCATTTGTTCTTTTTCCGCCATGCAAGAAATCAACACTTAATATCATATTTTTGGTTATATAGTTTTCCCTAAATAGAGGAAAGAAGTATATATAAGTATATATAAATATATAAAAAAAATATCAGCAGCAGAAGTTGCTGATTTAGTGAACTACCACGGGGTACTGGACTATAATCTGTCAGAAGCTATAATCATATTTCTTTGTGGTTTGGGTGGTGTGTGAGTGTGAATGAGAGAGTGAGCGTGTGTGTTTACGGAGGGGATGGGAGTGGGTTTGATAACAGATGGTTAGTTTTGAACTCCTCTTTGACCTGTCCAACACACACACACACACAAAAATAAAAATCTCTCATCGCTTTCTTCGTCTGTGGCACACTGAGGGAGACGGAGGCACATAAATGAAGCCTCTCGTGCTGAACATAAAGCCCCGTGGAGGATATCTAACTCCTTATTTCTGGTCTTCTGTCCATCTGGATCCAAGTTCTCCTGTCTGCTGTGTAATAATCATTTTTAAGCTTTTCCATGAGTGGAAACGTACAAGTTGGTATCAATTTGGAAAAAAATTCTCATGAAGTGAACAATTACAATTTAAAGGTATATATTGCACTTTTTGTAATTAAAATATGCCAATAAAATAATGCTACGTACTACATAATAGTTACAGTATTTAATAAATAACTATTTTTGTAGTCGGGGGGATCACTGCTAAATCTGAATACATCCACTACTGTTGACGTGTTAGAGACAATAAAGAAAATAGCCACACTTTTAATCTGCACATGCCATGCCAGCAAAAGTCAAAAGTATATGTGTGCAGGTCATTTAAATTTTTATAGAATATAGTTGTGTTTTATAAACAGCAACTGAATATTAATTTGGTTTATTTGGAAATGTAATTGGCACCAAAAACAACATCTTTCCAGGTCGTGTCCTAAATCAGCCCCTAAAATGCTTCTGTATTCTGTAATTATAAAGTCTATATTAATGGTACTCTCAATTAGTTTATCTATTTATACACAATAATATGTAAATATTTGTTTTGTGTGTGTTTAAAAAGCTAGCCAGATGTGTTATTTGTGGTCGCTGTCTGTGAGGATGACAGCTACAGGTTTAAGGCAGGTTAAACTTCCTGTTAATGGTGGATTCAGATGGACAGAAACACATTTTAGGCAGCAGAAATAACCTCAGTTTAAAAGCAGCAGCCAAAAACTGTCGGTGAGCTTGACGAGCAGGACACAGAGTGAATGTCGGTGTAGGTACTGAACTGAAAATGTCTATTTTTAAAGGGTTTTACTGTGGTGAACCTGAGACTTCCACTAAAATGTCCAACTCACGTGCAGCTGCTGCGCTCCTCATCATTTTTAATTCACTTTTAATAAACTTTTTTCTCTTTTTTTTTGCCTTTTTGAAGAACCTTTTAAAAAGTACTTTCATTTATAATTTAACCCACTTTTATGAACTTCCTCTCTGCACTTTCTGCTGCCTTCTCCAGTGCTACAGCCCAGCATTATCCCTCAGTGAATGTCAGCATTGAGAGACGAATCAGTGATATAATGTAGTTTTGTCCCATTTTGGACGCCCGTCTCCTTCTGTGTCCTCGTTGCACTCTTTTCAGACCTCATAATGGCTCACTGCTTTGTAAAGCAATTCTCAGTTGAGTGTTTTTTTCTTCTTGAAATTCAGCCTTGTTATTTTTCAGTCGGTGCTCAAAAAACTGGTCTGTTAGACATTAAAAATGTCATGTTTTTAATTGTGGACGATTATGCAATTAACTGAACTTAGATGATTGGTTTCACATATGACCTTGAGATAAAACAAGTTTTACTGAGGGGAAAGGAGTGGAGCCAAACGCCTGTCTAACCTCATCACAAGTCTGATTGAGAGGGCACTTTGAAGGAGACCTGCATCTATAATGGGACAAATATTTTCTTTTGAGATGTGAGTGATGAGGTTAAAGGTGTGTTAGAGGAAGAAAATATTCAGAGCGGAAGCCAAACCCTTACTTTACAGATTTTATGATGTTGGACAGAGGAGGATTTTGAAGGGCACATTGAAGCACGTGAATAAGTGAGGCTGGGAGAGAGTGTGAGAGTGTTTTTCCTGGGGGGCAGGGCTGAGGGAGGGTGGGGTTCAGCTGCTAGATGATATAAGACTAAGTTGTTCGTCTGTAGTTTTCCATCAATCAATCGACTCTTCTTTTAATTTACCTTTTTTTTCCCAATAAGATTTGCCTTTATCCAATCACACCGGTGTACAAACCAACTGACTTTTAACATCCGCTGTATTATAGTAAATAAAAATGATTTTCAGAAATGGAAAAACTCTAAAAGATCTTTTTTTTCTTTGTTTGCTCTCCATAATGTTTCCAAATAAAGATTCTTTTTTTCCAAAGTTGTCAATCTTTGTTTATATTTCTGTATATTTTTATAGTCTTATAATAAAAACCAAAACATGACATGTAAGTGTTTTAATAAGGTTTCTTATCGTAGAAGCAAGTCCAGAAAGATGCTCCGAGACACTAAAGCAGAAACAAGATGGGTGATGGTAGTAGAAGCAGCATTAGCCGTTAGCAGCGATTGTGGCATTCAGCAAAAGTGTTGGCATTTCCAGCACCTTTTAAAAAATACCTTTTTTTAAAATAAGACAACGGCTTAAATGAAGTACAAGTCAATTAACCCTGTACTTCATAAAGTGTGTTTGTGTATTCACTTGCATTGTGACTGGTCACAACCATGCAGTGATGGTGTTCTGGTGAAGGTGCTTTAAAATTTAGCAAAAATAACAGTTTAATACCTGAAAATTAGCAGCAGTGCAACATAATGAGTAAATTACTCCTCACAATTTAACAGACGGGTTAAATTACAAAACATATCTTATAAAAAAACTAGATATTTATTCTGTAATTCCATAACAAACTGTAGCTTAGCTTCAGCATGACTTATATGCAGGAAAAAATGATAGTAAAAGAGTTAGCTGATAGCAGTGATAAATGTTGAGCTTTTATCATTAATAATTGATAAAAAAAAAAAAAAAAGTTCTTATGGAATATAGAAATCTAATTATTGAAGTGTAATTTGAGTAGAATACTTTTCTTTCTTTATATTTTTGTTAACGTTTTTTTTCCTTTCGGTCTTCATGCTAAGCTAGGCTAAACCTACACTGACCTAGCTCACAGATGAATATATAAGCTTTGAATAAACCTGTCAACTACAATGAAACTAATCAAGCTCAACTCCGTTGTTACAGTACTTGTCAGATAAGGATTATATATATAGTAAACGTGATGTCCCTTTAAAGTAAAACAAGCAGTTGAATATTAAACTTGTGGTTCCCAGGTATACAATAAACAAAGCAGATGTGACAAAAGGGGTATCTGTGCTCCAGGTGTTCAGAAAAAAGCAAACAAACAAAGGCCTAAAGAAGTGAATATAATTGTATCAGAATGGTTTAACTAACGACTAACCATTACTGGACCATCAAATAATAATAAAAATAATTAGTGTGTCTGAAGGCTGAGTGCTTTGTGTACTTTAAGTATGTTTTGCTGATATATATTTTTTGTATTTTCAGTAGAAATTTTGAATTCAGGTCCTTGACATGATGTTTTAACATGAATATACTAGTACTTAAGCAAAGAATTCTCCAACCTCTTAAGCATTAGTCCAAAACTGTCCCTCCAAACAATGTTCTTATTAGGCTGCAGGGTTACCCTTATTTACTGTTAGATTATCAAACAAAATTTGAACGTTGTACTTGACAAAGTTGGAACTTTTTATGAGACATCCTGGTCTGGAATTGAGTGAAAGAAACTTTCTTGAAATCTAATGGAGTTAAGGTAAAAAGTAGCACAAAATGAAAGCACATATAAAATTGTTACAGTCCTTAAATATGCCTTTAATCATTCCTGGGGTTTTGTTTTGTTTGGTCTTTATTCATTTTTTGTTTTTTTAAATTTTACAACATCAGTGATAAAACTCATGATATTTATTAGGTCACAAAAATGAAATTCGTTTCACTGGTTACAACTCTTGCTTCCGCCAACAGAATGTAAAGTGCTCCATCTGGTGGTATAAACCTTTACACATCAGCATCTTCCCTTACTGAAAACGCATGCATATAAAAAATTCATGTAAAACCTCAATAACTATCAGCATCGTGCATTAAATATCAGCAGCTATGCTTACTGACAAACAGAACACGACTTAATGTGACTGAAGTGTGTAAATTATCATGACTAATAAATTATGGATCATATTTCTTTCTTCTTTTATATTCAGATTCAGTTCATAGGAAATGGGATTATTTTTGTCATTAAAAAATAAAATTATATAAATTGTTCCATTAACTCATTACATCAATGTTGAATGCTTGATTTGCTGCAGCTATTAATCATATGATTAATACTGACTTATAATAATTAGCGTTAAGATAAGGGCAAAAAAACATTACTTCAGAAGCCCTTTACAAAGCACTTTGGTTATGCTTAATAAATCATGATTAGCAAAACATTTAAATACAAGGCAGTTTATCTGCCATACTATTAACCACTAAGCTTATTTAGATCTACAGTGTTTCTTTCTTTTACTTTATGATATGTCAGCATGAATCCCCCCACAACCCCATCGCGTCTCTCTATAGGAGGCCCTCTGGTGGCCGCGGGATGTTATGCAGGTGCTAGGGTCGCTTATTAGCTTCATATATAAACTAGCTTACAGGCTGGTAATGCATGGGGGATTAGCTATGATTTTTTGGGGGGGGGATAGATTGTGTAAGCACAGCGAAGATACAAGTTTCCAGCACTTTACATTTAATTTCTGTTCAAGAAAAAAGACGAAGAAGAGGAAGAAACAGCCATTTGACCAACATCTCCTGAAGTAAATTTAAACATTTTGCATGCAAGTGTCAGAGGCTAGTAATAGTGGACACACGTGCAGTTTATGTAAGATTTCTGACAGGTTAACATTGTTCCCTTTGGAAGTTTCTTCATAGGACCACACAGGTTTTTTTTTTTGTTGATTTCTAGCAGTAAACGAAAAGGTGAAGTAAGAGAACTGCACATGCAGCCACTGAAAGAAATGAAATACGGTGTGAATAACTGATGTAAAGCGGCATTTTGTCTCCAGTTTCCTACCTGAACTTACCTTCTTGGCAGCAGATGGTGCTGTAGTCTCAAAGACGGCAGACAAAGTCTGTTGTTGGCTGTTTGGGCATTTTAAATCGCACGTGATTAAAACACAAGACTAAACCTCATGTGAAATAAGTGCAAATTGTGTGGTGCAATGCGCTTATGTGCATATGATCTGAATGATATAGCAGTGGGTTAAGTCACAGTGTGTATCAGAGTGACAGCCTGGAGAATAAACTGTCTCTGTGGCAGCAGGTTTTTGTAAACAGCGCTCTGTAGCGCTGACCTGTCTTAAGCAAACTTTCTTTAGTTTCTTTCTCCAGTTCTCCAGGTTTCTTGAAGGACCTTCTAAAGTTCTTCTTTGGATGTTGGATGCCTTTTGTTCTGTTCTCTGTCAACATGACCCCACACTGCTTCAGTAATGTTAAAAAAACAGGGTTTAGAGAGGCCTATCCATAAATGACATTGTGTTTGGGCTCATTGTCACGCTGAAAAATAAAAGCCGCTGAGAATCACACAATTGTCCAGATGTTAGTGCATGGTGGATCAAACTCTGACTGTGCTTTTCTGTGTTCATGTTTCCATCAGTTTTAGTTGATGGAATCACCAAAATAGAATCAACCAACCCCCGTGGTTTGGAGCTGAGATGAGTAGCTACAGCCATCTGTAAAACACAGTAGCATTGTTTTTCCTGTTTCTGTAGAAGATTACTGTCAGATACTGTTCATCTGCTGTAAATCATTTTCTAGACCGGCTACTTCTTCTTTTGTCCTCTGCTTGTTCAGTCTCTTCAAAACATTGTACACCATGGCAAGACATGTCAAGTTTTTGGGTGATAAATCTTTGGAATCACCCTGGTGGTGCAAAAATATTATGCCTGTCAAACAAACAATTATCTAAAAATAGTCAGGTGCAAGAACTAGACTGACAATGAGTGAAAAAGCAGCCAGTGTCCAAAGACAATCTTTGAAAGACCTTCAGTAGCCTGGATGACCACTGACAAGAAAATCTGTGGAGAGTGTGCAACATCCTCAAGCTCATTTAGTCCCCACAAGTTGCAATAGGTCACAGAATGTGATCAAAATTTCAGTCACCATGTAATCACCAAGTTTCTGTAAATCAATGACATTGCTGTCTCATTTCCCTCTTCTGACTGAGCCATTAGCTTGCTCTGAATAAGGAGGTAGCTGGTTGGGTGGTTGTTTTTTTGGTTGATCTAATTAAATTTAAATTTCCTCAGCTAAAGTTACCTCAGGATGGTGGTGCATGAGATGAGCCCTCTTGTTCATAGTATTCCCAGAATACTTGCATTTATTTTAAAAAATATTGATATACCGTCCCTGTTTCAATACATTATCACCCCCCAATAACTATAACTAGTGGTTTATATTTATGTATAAATGCTTACATTTAGGATTTGAATGCAGTTTAAAGAGTCTAACGCAAAGACTGCAACCAAAAGAAACACACAAAATACACACAATTTAAGCTTGTTACAATGCTGTATTGTTGGCAGTGTTATCAGACAATGAAACTACACCTCTTCTTTAAACCTGTGCTTTGAGCTGCTATTGCTACTATTTGTATATGCAGTGATGTACTGTGTATTAACCATGCTTTTAGTTAACACACACACACACACACACACACACACACACACACACACAGACAGACATTAAGCCCCTTTTATCTCTCATTCCATGTAAATATACTTTCTATTTATTTCCTCATGTTTTTATAATTGTAATGCATTTCTTGAAACAACCTTTAAAATATACAGCTTTATGTAAAAGAGTTTTTCTTTTGCTTTTTAAATTTCATTAAAAAAGCACTTTATTTATCCCAAAAGTTGGGAAATGTTTATGTTACAGAGATTTTCTGTGTAACATAGAATTTGGTGTTAGGGAATGTGAAGAAAACTAACGGTGTATAAATAAATAGCCAGTACTGTGCAGGCTTCCTTCATCTTCCTCTGCACTTCCAGGATTGTCCAGTGGGGGGCGTTGAGGACTTCCTGTGCTCCCTATGTCCTCTGGCATCAGAAAAAAAGAAAAGAGAGAGAGAGAGAGAGAGAGAGAGAGCAGCTGCTTCTCACAACCCAGCCTTTGCGCTGTCATCCTCCCCCCTCCTTTCTCTTCTCCCTCAGGAAGGGGAGCACCACACCCTGTCAGCCAATCAGAACTCAGCTCCACCCTCTCCATCACATCATCTCAGTTTCCAAGGTAACAGGGCGACCCCTCTCTCTCTCTCTTTCACTCCCTCTCTGTTTCCAAACTGAAAGGTGCCGCATCATCATCATCATCCCTCCCATCCGTCCTTTCACCCCACCGTCCCATACTGAGCTGGTGGCTAGTTTAGCTTTAGCCTCTCCTGTGTTAGCATCATCTCTGTCTCTCTCTCGCTCGCTCTCTTTCTGCAGTGGGATTGCCACAACATCACAGGCACCTCCCTTCTCCTCACTCTGCATCCTCTAACGGAAAAGCAGAGAAGAAAGAAATGAGATGGACTAAAGGATGAACAGAGATGTGGTATGTACTGCTAAACCTGCTCTCTGTTGCTCTGAGTATCCTTTCTTCTGTTTTGACTACATGAAAGGGTGTGTGTGTATGTGTGTGTGTGTGTGTGTGTGTGTCACTGTAATCCTTCCTGGAATGCTGATTTAATAAGTTGTGTGACGCTCTCGCTCCCAAACTGATCCAAATGAAAGAAAGAGAGAGAAAAGGAAATGGATAGAGGGAGACAGGAGCAGAGGGAGGTGACTCCCAATCTCTGCTTCTCTCTCTCTATCTTAGCTTTTGTTATGGAGGCCTGTTCTGCAGAAGCTCGCTTTGCCTGCTGCATACAGAAAGAGGGCAACACCTCTCCTTTCTGTTCCCAGGCTGCTCTTACTGCTCTCTTCCACCTCATATCAAAATCTGGTTTGCTACCTTGGCAGTTTTAGGACCTGGTGCCTGCTTTTGATGTTTTTGAACACTCAGAATGTTTTTAGGTTCTTAATGCAAAATGGAGCTCAAACAAAGTTCTCATTCACTTCCACTTAACCCAGTCTAACAAACAAATTTAAGCATGGGGGGTTCCTGTCTCCTGTTTGGTCTGTCTCCCTGTCTGTGTTTGAAAATGAAGAGTTCATTATTCACATGTTTGATCGCTATAGTTTGCACAGTGTCTCATTGCAAGACAGCAAAGTGCTGTGCATACAAAAGGCTTTAATTCCTGCAACAGAAATGTAACATTGTCCTTTTCAGGGGAAGAATACAGCCAGTTTTGGGGGGTTTTTGCTGAAAGGAGCATAATGTAAGCAGATTTTTAGTACTCACAGTTTCTCAAAGTGATGGAAGTACAGTGCTTAAAAAAGTGTTTGTCTCCTTCCTGATGCCGGATCAAAGAAACTTTAGATAACCTGAGTAATATAAAATGCAGTTTTAAAATGTTGATTTTATTAATTAAGGGAAAAAGTAATTGCTCCCCTTGTTAAATCAAGGGATGAATTAAGTGTGATTAACCACATTTGTTTTGGAAAGCTGAGGTTAATCTCAGTAGCCACACCCAGGCCTGATTACTGCCATACCTGTTTAATAAAAAAATCACGTAAATAGAAACTTTCTGACAAAGAGAAGGAGGCTAAATGATCTCATAAAGCAAAACATCATTCCACGATCTAAAGAAACTCAACAACAGATTAGAAACAAAGTCACTGACATCTGTCAGTCTGGAAAGGGTTACAGAGAACCCAGTGAGAGCCATTATTCACAAGTGGAGAACTTTTTCCAAGAGCGTCTCAACATATCACCGAGGAGGTCATAGAAGAATCCAGAACAACATCTAAAGAACTGCAGACCTCACTTGTCTCAGTTATGGTCAGCAGTCATGATTCAACAGGAAAAAAGATACTGAGTCAAATGATATCCATGGGAAAACCAACACAGTCTCAAAGGCTCGTCCCACATTTGCCAAAAAACATCTTGATGATCCCCAAGACTTTTGGAAAATATTGACGAGAAAAGAAAAGTTGAACTGTTTGGAAAGTTCGAATCCTGTTACATCTGGCTTATATCTAATAAAGCATTTCATATAAAGAAGATCATACCAACAGTCAGGCATGGTGGTGGTAGTGTGATAGTGTGAGGCTGCTTTGCTTCTTCAGGACCTGGTTAATGTGTCGTAATTCAGAGAATCATCAATCTTCTCACTAAAACATCAAGTCTTTAGTACATGCTTAGAAGCTCAAGGACACTTGGTTTATGTAGCAGCACACTGAGCTGAAACACTCAAGCAAGGCCTCCTCTGAATGGCTCAAAATGTAATGTTTTTGAGTGGCTTAATCAAAATCTAGACTTAGATCTGATTGAGATGATGATGGTGATAGGAAGGGATGGGTATTGAAACCCGGTTCTTGTTGAGAACCGGTTCCCACTGTTTCAATTCCTTGGAATTGTTTGCCATTTTTGCAAACAATTACCTTATCGATTCCAGTCGCCCCGAATGATGTCACCACGTTGCGGAGCGTCATTTACCTGGCAGGGCGCCTAAGCGGCTCAAACGCTCAAAAGTTTGGTTATACTTTACGAGAACGGATGACAACAGGGCAACTTGCAATACTTGCAAAGTAGATATTTCATTTAAAGGAGGAAACACTACGAATATGCAAAAGCATTTGCTCACAAAACACGCGATAACCTTAAATGAATGTCGTGTTTTTAATTCCGCTCCGGACTCGTGAATCTCAACCCAGCAGCAGCGGTAACATTTGCACGTCCTCTCCCGTTAATGCGGCAGGTAAATAATCAGCTAACAGTGCATATTATGTTAGCGCGATCTGCCTTATTACAAAACCTGCCATTACTGTGCGCTGCATTTAGGTGACCGTTCTCGCTACAGTCTACCGTTAGCGTCTCCTTTCAGGCCAGGATAGACGAATGTCACCGAGCAGTGACTGAGTTTGTGGTCAAAGGCTTGCACCCATTTGCCACAGCAGATGCCCCCGATTTTCGGTAAGTGAATGTGTTTAATTGTAGGCAGGGACATTACTGGATATTCTTGTGTAATTGCTACAGAATAATTTATGTTATGTTAAGAATATTTATTTTATTATTTTACATTTACAATTTTTTTTCCTGGGGACCCTGTGACACCCCATTGAAGAGCCGTAGGCTGTGGATCTCTTAAGATCTCACTGTTGGGTTTGTAAGGCCATGTTACTCCTAAATTTCTATCTTGTTCAAAGAGAAGATATAAAACAAAGTTCTAAGCTAATCGACCTTAGTGTTCTCCTTTTTTAAAAAGAATCGATAAGAGAATCGATAAAGAATCGAATTGTTAAACAGAATCGAAAATGGAATCGGAATCGTGAAAATCTTATCAATACCCATCCCTAGTGATAGGTGTGCATTGCTTTTTTCCCTTAATAAATTCACTCATGATTTAAAATATGCTCTTTGCATTTATCGAATTTATCTTTGTCTATTATTACATTTATTTTTCATCATATGAAACATTTAAGTGTGACAAATATGCATTAAATAAAAAATCATGAAGGACGAAAATACTTTTTTACAGCAATGTTTTATAGAAATTGTTGGATGCAAAACAAAAAGTGTGCCTTTCTTCTTTTTCTTTCTTCTGCTATCAGTTTAACTTGATAGGAGGGACATATGTTCACATTAACCAAATATATAGTGTTTATTTGGAGCATTTATTTGCCATGAGTTCCAGCACAGGGTGAATTCCAGTCCTGTGCTTAGTTTAGATTTCAAACATTATTTTCCATGTATTTAGATTTTATTGTGGATTCTCTGATGAATGGGATTCAGACACATATCCCATATTGGTCTATATTCTGACAAAGAGTGTTGTTCTTTTCCATTTTTCCTCAAATGAGTTCACTTATGCTTAATTGGATGATGTGTCTGCTTTTTTGTCGTTTTTCAACTGTGTTTAAGTCTGAAGTTGTTGTAGCTGTAGACCCAGACCGTAGACCGTAAGATTTCCCATGTGCCTGTCATTAGCATTGTTTTCTATTGGTTAGCTGTACAGTGTTCGTGGTCAGTACAATCCAGATCACCGCCTTTGTTTTCCACTCCACAGGATATGATGTAACTATCTCTTGAGCTGTAAAACTGGACTGAGAGAGAGAAACAGAGATGCACAGAAGCATAGACATCAGAAGAAAGGCGATGAAGGGTGAAGTGGGTGTAGGTCGCTCTTGTTAAAGATGGTTTATAGGATTAACTCCAGGCTTAAACAAAGAAGAGAGGGAAGAGAAGAAATATGCTCCTTTGCTTTCTTAAGGACTAAACTTGAACGAGCTTTAATCTTATGGGGTGATGACACTCAGAAACAGTAACCTTAAGAGTTTATGTTGGTCACCTAGTGACTTAGAGCTGGGTAGAAGGCAAAAGTCTCATTATCATGTTAAACTGTCCTCGAATAATACGTTTATACCCGATAATGTCTTTTTACTAAAGGTCAGATTAAGTACTGGGACTTAATTTAAATGAAAATAAATGAATACACTACACTAGTAGATGCAAAGAAAGAGGACAGTTTTATCTTGGTGCAGTGAGTGTTTCAGCCTCTATGTGACTTTGATAATAGCAGTAAAACTCTGAATGTCACTGGAGACATTTTTTATTTTTCACAAACAGCATTAGGCACATTAGAAATACACTGTAGACCAGGTTTGCTTTACCAGTGTCGATAACCAAGATGGATGCAACTCGATTCCTCATTTGGCACATAGAGGTGTCTGTGGATTAGTATAAATTAGTTATTGTTAGTGTTATTATTATTCTGTGTAAAAGTAAAATAGTCTTATTTTGAACAGCAGGGTGGTTAAGACTGACAAAAACAATGATGTTTATACAACCAAACAACAAAGCTATAAAGCAGTGAGACTAATATACTATGCTATAAAATAATCCTGAAAGCAGACAGCCTGAAGATTTCCAAGTTTTGCAAAGTAAAATTTGAATTTGCAGAAATGTTCTATGCAGAAGAAAGCACTTATAGGAACAGATAGAATTGCTGTTTGCACAGTTTTGCTCTGTTTGCTTTGAAGTGCTGCAAGAATGTCAGAGTATTGAGACTGCAACAAAGAATATTTTTCAAAAAGCAGCCATTTGCTTGGTGCTTACCAGGATAATTGACTAAAAATACAGACTTGGAGTGGTCCAAGGAGTCATCTGTATCTGTGAACTAATAAACACAATCAAAGCAGTAAAATACAACATGGTACAACAATAATGCATAAAAACATTGATAATTCAAAGTGTTTCATTTCTGCTTCATATAAGAAAGATTATTCTCTTAAAGGTTGTTACTTTACTGTTTGTAGCACATTACACCAGTACTGAAAACGAAGTAGTTATCGTCACCATCTGGTCTGCTTCTTTCTCCTGGAGGTTGGCTGCTGCTGTTTCAGACAGCATCTGTCTACTCTGATGAAAGCACCTCCCCCATGTTGACTTAGAAACTTGACCGGGTGTTATTTCAGCCAATTAAATAGCATGAAGGCTTGGCTTTGGACACACTAGGAAGCCTGCTGCTCTGTGTCTTACTGTGCTGGTTACGACAGGATGATTGGCATTAATGCAGGAGACTCACTCCACACATCTTTGTTAGCACCAGCTCTCAGACTCCAGACATCAAACTGCAAAGTGTGAGAGCTTTTGCTGCTGTAGACATGTGCAAATGCAGCTGAAAGTCTGCATGATGTGATTTGCTCTGTTATTGTCTTGAGTATATATTAGTTGTGTATATGTGTACTTGTTTTCTAAGATGGCCATTTTCCTGTTATTTGCTGTTACTAACCTGCTCCCCTTACCTTCAACACCTGGCCTCCTGCCTGCAGTTTTTCTATGGTAACACAGTCACAGTGTAGAGGGGGCTAATGAGTGGATCTTTCACCAGAGGACCAGACTCTCCCGGGGTCGTCTCTAATTAGCCAGCAGCCATTGCCTTGACCTGAATTGATTTTTGGTAAAGTTCACTTTCAAGGCATTTAACAAAACACATCTGGACAAAGCTTTAGGGATAACATGCATAAACCTTTAAAGAAGCAGTCTGCGCGTAAAGATAACTTTTCTGCATGAATGTCTGTTCAGATTTTACTTGGTCATGTACAAGGTTTCAAAGACAAATAAAGGTGCTTAAATAGTGTCATAAAGCATTTTCTTTTTAACCAACTTCATGAACCATTTTATCGATCAGGAATGTTTTGTTCATTTGTAGCTTTTGTGTGCCTCGCACTAATCCTGTAATAATGATGTCATTATCAGGCTGCTATGAGGATAACAGGTCTGTTGCAGAAATCCTTATTCTTCTGTCAAAAGACAGCTGTTTGTGACTGGCTCTGTCTGTTTTATGTGAAATGCTGTTTATGATGGGTTTGTGGTGTGACACTGATTATATGTGAGTATCTATTCTTGAGCAAATGGTCTTATTTACTATATTTTGGAGCAGTTGGCACAAGACTTTATGACCATTATTACCTTATTATGAAAGATCTTTACAGATGGGTTGTGTTAGCAGGTGTGCTGCAGTTTACAGCTGCTAAAACATGTCAGAAACCAGGAGTCATTCTTTAATTGCTGACATGGTGAACTGCATGCTGGTTGGTTTGTCAGCTCCCTTTCCTCACAGTTTCTCTCTGCAGAGCTGATGCACTACAGCACCAGCAGGGAAAGAACAGTAAAGATAGAGGCTGGTGAGCTGCTCTGGCATTACGATGATCGAGCAGGAATCCTTTTTCACTGCATACTGTAATAGTTTAATCAGATGGTCATTCCTACATGTTTTTTGCTTTGTCCTTAGGAGCACCATAGTGCTTCCTTAAAAGTGGCTCTAAGAAGGACGCTTAAAGCATTCAAGCTGTGATATGGTAATAAAGCTTTATAAAAGCTCAAAGAGAAAGAGAGAGACCAGAAGGTCTCCCTGCCCTTCTTTATAATACAATAGTGCTGTGTGTGTGTCTGTGGCACACACCACCCCCACATGTTTAACTAGAACAAATCAGCCATAGTGTATGTGTGTCTGAGGTTGGAGTGGCTATCACATGATCTGGGTTAGGGGTAAGGTTTATTCTGCTTCTGTTTCCACAAAAGCAGAATGTAGGAACACTTGAATGTTGGATGTTAGCTCTGTGCTCATATGTACCGCAGGTGAAGCAGTTCAAATATATTAATTTCAAGTGTTATTGGCTCTGAATATAAGATGAACCCATTTAATGTACAATACCCAATTGTTTTTGAGAAAAGAAAAATTCCTGGAGATGAGAAACACATGCTGAAAAAAAGCACTGGGCTACCAACACAGAAGCTGCTCAACCTTGGAAACCCATGCAATGAAGCTCCTGATAAACAGTTTTTGTGCTGATGTTAATGTCAGGGGAGGAGCATTACTTCATTTATGCTCTGCCTTTTTGTGGGGTTCCAAACACATGTTGCAGAAAGGTTGTATAATGCAGTGTTAACAATCACAGCATGGTTGAAGGGTGTTTCTTCCATCACTTCTTTATGATTATAATTTTTATTTAGGAGCCAATGAATGCATTTGTGGATACAGTGACAAATTGTTATCACTAAGAACGGTTTTCCGAAATTTGAATAAACCTGTACATGAATTACCATTACAGAATTGTATTTGTAGCACATCAGAAATAAACCAAAAAAGAAGGGCCTCACATAGAATGAGTTGCACCTTTTTCATTACGTTATAAAACATCCTCACAGATGTTGAATTTATAACTTGATGTTATGACCAAATCCAAAGTTTTTGCAGTTTTATGCTGACAAAAATTATCCTTAAATTGCACTAATTACTCCACAAAGTGTAGAATTCCTTCCCAACTTTATTTCCAAGACACTTTTTTAACACTCATTTATGCTGCTAAATATCATAATTAGTTGTGAGAGGTGTCTTTTTTAATGCATAAAACATAAAAACCAAGCAGGTTATGGTGATTAAGTAAAGACACAAGTACTAATGTACTAACAAGTGAAGAGAGTGTGCTGAGAAGGTGGAACAAGTACTATGAGGAGCAGATGAATGAAATGATGAATGAAAATGAGAGAGTGAGAAGAAAGGAGTGAGGGGGAAAGTGAGGGCAACTATGAAGAGGATGAAGAGCGGAAACGTGGTTGGTCTACATGACAAACCTGTATAGAGATGTCTACTAGAGCGGGCAGTGGATTTTTTAACCAGACTGTTTAACGTGATCTTGGAGAGTGAGAGGACATCTGAGAAACGGAGAACTGTAGTGGTACTGGTTTTCAGTAACAAGGGAGCTGTAGTAACTACAAAGGGATAAACCTGATGAGACATACCATGTAGAGATGACTTCATGATGAGAAAATGCACTCCAGGTGAGACCTTTCTTTGACAGTGTTGATGGAGAAGCGGGTCAGAGAAGTTTCATATTGTCTTTTTGGATCTAGAGAAGGCAAAGTGGGTACCAAGAGAGGAACTGTGGTAAATACCTGGGTATGAGGAAGTTAGGAGTGGCAGAGAAGTACCAACAACGGTGGTGTATTATGAGGACAGTACGGCATTGGTGAGGTGTTTGAAGTTGGGGGTGGGATTGCATCAGGGATCTGCTCTGAGCCCTTTCTTGTTTGCAGTGGTGATGCTCAGGTTGGCAGATGAGGTCAGACAGGAGTCTCCATGGACTATGATGTTTGCACATGACATTGTTGTAGTGAGAGTGAGAGTACTGAGCAGATGGAAGAGATATTTGAGAGGTGGAGGTATGCTCTGTAGAAAAGAGGAATGAAAGTCAGTGAAAACAGGACAGAGTACATTTGTGAATGAGAGCGAGACAGGTGTAAGGAGAAGATGTAGTGAAGGTATATGAGTACAAATATCTGGACAGTGCACAAGAGAAGTGAAGAAGATGGTGCAGGTAGGGTGGAGCAGGTGGAGATAAGTGTTATGGTTGATGTTGACAGGACAGAACTAAAGAGTGAAAGGCAAGGTTTACGAGATAGTAGATTTGGTATGATGTATGGCAAAAACAGTCAAAGTTGAGGACATGAAGATTTTGATTGAGAGTGATGAGGAGGGGCATGATTAGAAATGAGTCACAGCTCAGGTTGAGCAGTCTGAAGATAAAGTTATAAGGTTCATGGATATAGTGTAGAAGGACATGGAGAGGGTTGGCATGACAGTAGGGGACAATAGGGATAAGGTAAGAGGTTGCTGTGGCAACCCCTCCAAAGGGGGACCATGACCTGGTCCAAATCACACGATGGATGACCTAGCAGCAACCTTCAGCCTCACAGTCTCTAATTCTGTTGAAAGTGCTTTTACTGTAAATAACACAGAAGCTTTTCAGATATTTTATAATGATGCTGTCAAACTATGTAAAATAATACATGCAAAAGCAAAAATGGTCTGAATCACATTTAGCGTCATATTTTCTGCTTCTGCTTGTAAGTCAAACACTTATTAAAAATCTCCTCAAGAAAATAATCATCTTTAATAAGACAATGTCCTTTGATTTGACCTCCCTCTTTTTCTCTGTCTGCCTTTTTACTTTCGATCAGCTCGGCCAGTTTGCAGAGAAAGCCGACTCAGAGTGAAACTGCTATCAGCTCCTGCAGAGAGACGTGGAACATTTATCATCCGTGAATGTATCAGATGATTGGAAGTGTTCTTCACATCGTGTGTGAGGGTCTGATTCCTGTGTGTGTGTGTGTAATATTATCCATAATTACTGGAGGAAAAAAACATGGCTTGTGCCACTAATGCTTCTGTCCAGTCCCAGAAGGAAGCTGAACTGGAAAGTAAAGGGGGGAATGCATTATAATGTAATGTACAGTTAAACCCGTTCTGTGGAATTAATTTAATAAGACTTACTTAAGTCTTATTAAATCTTAATTAAGTCTTAATTACTTAATTGTATGAAGTGTGGCCTTTATAAAATATGTGGAGTGTCTTGATATTAATAGGTATTATTAGTTAGTCAGTACATGGTAAACATTTTGTGACGGTGCATTAACTTAAAAATGTTAAGATGATTCTAGCTGTTGAACAACTGCTAATATTCATAGCTACAGTCCCCGTTGTGAGTGTGACTCCACCTTTGAATGCATAAAGTTTTAATTTTGACTGTTTTCAATTTTCTGTTGTAAGATAAATTTGACTAAAAGCTTTGCACACTTTTTGTTTTATGAGACAAAAATCTTGATTTCCACTGGTTTGTTTTCCGTGTTTCTTGGCTGGATCATTTCTCTCCATCTTAATGGTCACATTTAGTAGTGGCTTAAGTCTCCTCCAAATCACTGATGTTGAGATGTGTTGGAATGCTGGGACTCAGATCTGAGCTTAGTTAATTGGTAATTGTGTGTTATATGATAGTCTGATGTCTTCGGAATTGTTAAATAGAGAAAAAAAACACTTTTTATTCATTTGCAAATACATGATTACAGTTAGGCCTATAAGTATTTGGCAAATGGCCCAACTGTGATAATTTTGTCTCTATACACCAACACAGCAGATTTAAATCAAAAATTCAAGATGTGACTTCCAGCTTTAATTCAAAGGGTTTAACCAAAGTATTGCATGAACTGTTACAACTGTTTATATGTAAGGAAGCAGATATTGCCTGGTTGTAGATTTATTTAACGTCCCTCTGTCCTCATGAACTTAATTTAGAGCAGCAGTTGAACATATTTGGGTGATACAATTTGATTGGAAAGGTCAGTATCACTCAATTTCAGTTACTTTTTTGGGCTAGCATTTATAGCCTTTAATTATGCTGTAATTAATCCTTAGGCCAAACACTCAGAAGAAATGCTAAACTGCACTTTCCTTTATAACCAGAGCTCATTCCTCGTGTGTTTGAACCTACATGTACTATAATACTTGACAAAAACGGTTTGATAGCTTCTTCGATCTAGCTTTTGAAATGATACTTTTCTGTTTTTAGGGATGTTGTAAATGTTTTCCATCAGTCTTGGTGGTGCAGGGAGGTTTTCTGCTGCCGATGCAGCCTTTCCTGCATTTCTTTGGTCAGAAACACGAGACAGAGAAGGAGGAAAGATTAATGATCAGGGACAGAAGATCCTCTAACACATCTTCTTCCCCTTTCCCCTATTATGCATTATTCATAGGCAGGGCTCGAGTACCTCTGGGACACACACACACACACACACACACACGCTCACGCCCTGTAAATATCTCTGTTGCTGCAGTTTGTCTAGTGGCTGGCTTTTCTTTCCATGTGTCCACCTCTGCTCCATTGTAAGTTCTGGTGTCACAGCAGCACACCCTCTTACTGCATTTCACAGAAATACACAATGTTTGGTTTAGTTTGAATGATTTATGACACACACAGAGATGAGTTCACCCTGAATGCTCTGTCTGTGAGTGTACCACGTGGTCTGGGTGGGGCCAATAGATGGAGACCTAGTTATGTCTAAAGGTGATGCAAGGAAGGGTGGATGTTACACATCAGGAAGCATTGTGAATGATAGATTTTTTCTTCTCAAGACCCCTCAAACAATTTCACACATATTAGTATTTAAGGAATATAGTTCTGTTCAGATTAATGATAGCAAAGAAAAACTTTACATTCCAAATATCAGAGAAAATGTTGAAAACATATAGTTATAAAAATATGTAATAATGTGCTCTAGCATAGTGTTTTGTGTTTATGGATTTTGTTCAGTAGTTTTTTTCTTTTAAAGCGTTCTCCTTTCTTTAAATTGATTTATCATCTTTACACAAATCAGGGTTTCCCTGGGAAGAAAACATCAACACATGAAAAAAGATTAGGACTCTATAAAGAAAACTGAAGTCAAGCTTCAGTTTAGGAACATTTGGGGAACACTCAGTCTGTGATTTCAGCTGATAAAACAGCTACTGCCTTACATAAAAACCATTCCCAGCGTGGCTTTAATCTCAACTTTAATCTCACAAAAGACAGATGAAAGGGATCTCATGTAAGCACTCTCCCGTCAGACTGCAAACTGCTGATTCACAAACAGCTGTGGAACTTTGAATCATGAGACGAGCAGAGGGGATGTTTTACTTCCTGAAACATTTGCATGTTGAGAAACTAAAAGTATTTAGAAACCCTCAGCTGAGCTCACTCAGATCAAAGGATTGTGATATAAACACAGGACAGCAGTATAATTCTTAAAAAATGAAGCTATAGGTATTAGTATTGTTTGAATTGTTTTTATTCTAGCACTGATACAGTACATGACTAATGGTTTTTGATCTAAAACTAGTGTCTTTCCAGATCAGTTCATTCTGATGCAGCAAACTATGTTTGAGTTCCTGAGCAGTCTGAGACATTAGCTTTGTGTCAAAGGATCATTTTCACCCCTAGTTGGATGATATTTGGCCAGTTTTCCAGGATTCAAATTAGGACTTAACTTTATTGTCATTACACATGTATAAATACAGGGTAATGAACTACAGTTTGCATCTAATCAGAAGTGCAAGAGCAGTAAGTGCAGTAGGAGCAGATTGTATACAGATAAGGGAAAAAGGTGGGAATAGTTATGAACAGATTATGTACAAATAAGTTAAGTATACAGATGTTTATATTGCTGTACAGAGAGCAAATATATAGATGTACTATGGATAAATGTACTGATGTATACATATTTACAGATATACAGATGATCTGTATAGCATACAGATGTTCTGTGTTGCTGTAGAGATGGGCAGACATACATATGCTACATACGGATTTATCAATGTGTGGTAAACAGATCTACAGTGGTATGCTTTTTTAAATGCTTTCTAACTAACACATTCGCAAACATTCATACTCTGATGGATGCATCGGAGAGCAACTTGGGGTTAATGTCTTGCCCAAGGATATTTGCCATGCAGACTAGGGGGAGCCAGGGATCAAACTACCAACCTTCCGATCAGTAGATGACCTGCTCTACCTCCTGAGCTATCCCAGGCTGGACATGTGTGTGATTCACATGTCCAGCCTGTATTCATATTTGTATATCCATAAGCAAATGACCTATTTAGTCTATGCTGTCTGATTAGGCCTTTAACACATAGCTCTGGAGTTTCTTTAAAATAGCCCTTATAATTTTTTTTATATGAACAAACTAATAATATATTTTAGATTGACTGTTTTAGTATTGAGAGAATTTAGAGAATTTGGAGAAAGAATGGAGGCGATTTAGAGCAGGAACATGATGAGGAGAATAGCATTGCTATTGGAGATCAGCACAAAAAGTAAGGACATCTGTGTTTGGTCGATTATTCTTTTGTTGTAACAATGCTTCTTGGCAATAAATCGTATACTGTTGGAAAGCCTGTTTATTCCCCTTTAAATGGTGCCAGATTTGTAACAAAAATGCATTTGTGGGTTGAGCAGCAGAGTTGAGTGTGTGGGCTGTGCCCATAAAAAATTGCCAAATCTTCTCTGCCAAGGCCAAACAGCTTATTCTGCTATTATATCTTGTTTGGTGTCGTTTACTGAATTGATCTGAAGGAACAAGAAATACAGGCAATTTAAGAATATATTCATTTAACAAACAGGGACCTCAGTAATCTGGAAGAAACATACACAACCACAACGGCCTGGCACCTCCTCCCCATGCTGATCACACGTTACTGTGGGATGGCATCCCATTCTTCAACTTGGTCACTCTGGCATGACGTGCATGCCTAAGCTGATACCACAAGTTTCCAGTGGGCTTGAAGTCAGAACTGCAGGCAGGACTTTTCATCTTCTCCACTCCCAAATACTGGAGTTATTCTGGAGGTGATAAACCCAGTCTGTGGGGGCGTTGTCATCCTGGAAGACAGAGTTCAGTCCCAAACTGTGGAGATATGGAATTGCCACTGGTTGCAGAATCTCATCTCGATATCTCTCTGCGTTGAGTTTGCTGCCAATTACGACAAACCTTGTTTTTCCAGTGAGGGTGATGCTGCACCGCACCATCACACTGCCTCCAACGAAGCTGTTACACTAGCAGTGCAGCAATGTGCATAGCACGCTCCATGTCTTCTCCACACTTTGACCCTACAGTCCAATTGTAGTAGGAACAATCTGGACTCATTATTCAACATAACGTTCCTCCACATGTTCAGGCTCCACAGCACATGTTGCTGACATCAACTGGTCTGACGGTGAAGGGCAGGCATGGCAGACCTCTTGGCAGCCCTGTGAGACCAAAGATTGGCTGTGTTCAGTCTGCTCCAGATCGCCGGTGTAGAGAGGTGTTTGTTCCGCAAACCTTCACTAAAAATCTGTGGAAGAGTTGTAATTGCAGATCTCGTCATAGGTGATAAGATCTGTGTTTTTTTTAGTTGTGTGGTATCGTCCTTTCCTCATCATGACGACTATTAGCATCATTTTTGAGTCATTCTCTTTGTACCTCCCCACTCTGTCTCCATCATTGCAACTTACGTTTCTTCCTCTGTGGTCACTGGACTGATGAGGTCATAGTGACTGACATCATGTCTATTCCTGCCTGCTGAGCCCATCCTGAATCATGTTGGATACAGGAAGTGCTTCACTGGGTTTAATGTTACAGAGAAAGACAGAGGAAAGTGTTTGTACTTCATTCCCAAAGAGCTGCGGTATTTTGAGGGTTTCTAAATCCAAGGAATTGGGGACCCATGAGAAGTCATGAAATTTGATCAGAAATAAATGTAATGTAAAAAATTTGTAAAGAAAATACTGGACACAATGCTCAGGTCATACATGCAAGAGTTTGCTTTGTATTAAATGGCTATTTTGGAAAATAGTACTTGGAGTATTTAGAGTATTTATCCTATGTCATGATATAAGATGGAATTAAAAATAATACAATAATGTTTATTTTGATCAGTTTTCTCTAATCAATGCAGTTTTTTCTGAGTTACATGTTACTTTGTATTAAGAATGATCACTGCAACACGTCGAGAAAAGATCTCTGATGTCAGAAGTAAACAACATTTTGGTAAAAAGTTACATTTATATAATAGGAATAGACTGACTTTACATTATAGTGTCATACAGAGACACTGTAAAAATATAAAACCACACACTGCAGTGTGTCTGTAGTGAGATGGGAATTTTTCACCTGACGCAGTGTTATTAGCCAAGCTTCACCAACCTTGTGTGAACAGAGCACCTGTCATTGATATTAATGTTTGAAACGTTGAAAAGTTTATGAACATTAATGATAATGTCTGAACAGTAGAGAATACAACATTCTAGCTCAGTCTGACTACTTACATTGTTGGTGTAACTAAAGGAAGTTGGCTTACTCTCACTTCTTTGATTAACACTTAAACGTTTATTAATCTCTGGTTCTCTTCCACAGCATGTCTTTATCCTGTCTTCCTTCTCTCTCCCCGCCCCTCCCTGAGCCTGGTTCTGCTGGAGGTTTCTTCCTGTTAAAAAGGAGTTTTTCCTTCCCACTGTTGCCAAAGTGCTTGCTCATAAGGGGTCATAATCTGCAGGCAGACATCACAGGTCACAAGTAAATATGTGAGCCCGCTTCCATCGGCGCTCTGCCTTTTTAATATGAGCTGTGCAAACCTGTGGTGTGCCACTCTTAAGTTAAAGCATCATTTTCCAAACAAGGAGAATTGGTTTGATTCATTTGCAAAAACAAGCAACAGCAGTTAAAAAACAGACATATGAGAAAGTCAAAATGAAGTTGCAGTGTCACTCTCAGCCGTGTCCTCACCTATCTAGGTCGCGCTGTATCACCAGCATTAATCGTGTCAGGCAGGTTGAGTTTATCATTGACTGCTTTCTCTTCTGCTGCTCCACTGACATTGTTTCTCTGCTTCACTGCTGCCTCTAATCCTGATCAATATAGAGCCTGAATCATCCCAGCACAGCAAACATGATGACCACTGCTGCTGGTTACTGGGTCACCCTGTGCCTTCACTGTGTGTGTCTATAATGAAAAAAGAAAATGATTTCACAGTTTTCACATTCCAGCATTATTTTTCTTTTAGTATAGTGAACATCTGCTACTTTTTAATCAATAACTTTAAAAGTGTGTAAAAGTTTTCCCTGTTAATCCACTTTTGATTAAAGTACGAACTTACAGGTAATGAATTTTTACTGTCTTTAGTAAAACGCTCAGTTAAAAAATGATCATTGTGGTGCAGTATTGAAACCACTAGTGCAATCATTCAGTCATTATATATTTGAGCCACTCTTTCTTCATTATTTACACACATGTGCCAGGTTGATCTTCCTGAAATATCAGGACTGAAATGATATAATTGATTAGTCAGTCAGAGAAATCCAGTGAATTCATGTAAAACACTTTTCCCAAATATGAAGATCTTCTGTTTCTCTTGTTGAAGTTTTAGGGGAAATAAAACAATGTACAGAGATCAAGCTACCTTGATCTCTGAAATTTTCTACTGATAATTCAGTAGATTTATCATTATTAAGATTATTCAGTAAAGATTGGAGATTTGAAGTTGAAACCTGTTTTGCACAATAACTACTTAAATTGATCTTTTTGACATAGAAAATACTAAAAGATGCTTTTACTTTGCTTGCCCTGATATTTTTGCTACGGAAGTGCTTTATTTAAAAAATATATATATATATATATATATATTAAAATCACAGTGAAACATACAGACAAAGTAAACTGGAAGCTGGATGGAAATTTTATTCAAAGAAAGGAGAAAATGAATAAAACATTCTATTTGTTCACTACGTCTGCTGGTGGTTAAAAGGATTTAGAGCTGCAGCTGTGATCAAGGGGAGGGCACACACACACACACACACACACACACACACACACACACACACACACACACACACACACACACACACACACACACACACACACACACACAGTCCCTGTCCCGTGCCATGCTGTGACAGGCTGAATGATGGGCAGAAAGAGAGAGTGAGAGACAAACTGTGAGTGGGAGAAAAAGAAAGAAAGGAGAGCTTTTATTTCCTTCAGAGAGACAGAAGGAAGAGTGGAGCAGATGACAGGAAGAGAGTTTGTTGTGACCACATGTCTGACCACATGTTTCATCTTTTGCCTCTGCATATGAAACAGGATTACTCCATCTGCTTTTAAAGAGAAGGGATTATTACGTCTTTAAATTCAGAGCAGACGGAGAGGTATGATGCAATAGTCTGTGTGTGTGTGTGTGTGTGTGTGTGTGTGTGTGTGTGTGTGTGTGTGTGTGTGTGTGTGTGTGTGTGTTTCTCCATTTTCAGGCTGGGATTAGTTATTGCAAATGGTAGTCAACCTGGCAATAAATCTTAAAATTTGACTAAGAATGACTAAGGATCTAATGATCTTTTTTTCTAGAAAAGTTTAACAAGTTTAAATAAGGCTTAAGTTACAGATTTACAGATTTACTACATTTTTTAAGAGATGCTCCTCCTTTATAGTGTTTCACATGTATTAGCTGCTTGTATCAAATCAGTGGACGGGTTTAAAGTAAAATATAAGGGACTTATTCACCTCTCTTAGTTGCCTTTAACAGCCTATTGATTGGTTTCTATGTAAAAGACCTCTTGAATTTGCAGTGAAAATTCAAATGATGTGACATTAAGCTTGATCATGAGTATATGCATCATCTACATCAGGGATATAAAGCTAATTCTACACCGCAGGCTGAAAACAGCCCACTTCAATCTTAAGATGGTCCGGTGAAACGCCCCTTTCTGTCAGTGTAAAGACACAGACACAATTACACATTTAATACCTGAGATGTCTTAATATAAGAAAAAAAAATGCAATTTCACAATTTTACATAAATAAAATAAATGTGTTAAATTACAGAAAAAGCTCCAGTAGCTCATAGCCCAGTGTCCTGTATTTATAATAATGTTTTTTTTTTAGCTTTGTCTCTCCCTCTGTCATTTGTTGTCATTAGTACTATTATTGTTGTTGTTGTTCAGTTGTAACTGAACAACTAAGAAGACTTTGCAGTGCTGAAAAAAAGAAAAGAAATCAAGTTTGACATAAAACATGTGAATAAAAATGTGAATCGAAATGTTCCCGCTGTTGTTTGCTGTCAGTGCTGCATAAACATTGTAAATCAGTGTGTTTGCAGAGCACACACCCTTTTCTATCACTAGGGTGCTCCAAATACTAGACCAAGAATTTAGTGTAAAAACACGACTGTCCTTCCCCAGCTCTCAGTCTGGACACACCGTCCTCAGCTCTTGCTGTTTCTCAGAGAGCTGATATTCCTTCTCAGTTCCTCACTTTTCTCACAGTCCATCTAACACCAAACAGCTTCTTTGAGGGCTATGATGTGTTTCCTGTCTTGGGTGTTAATGGGGGAGCGACACATTTTTATTTGAAACAGTACTCAGTAATTACACATGGTGACAATCAAACACATTATCAATTTATTCTTGATTACAACAGGTTACAGAAGCTTTTTTCAAATTCTGCTTGCTTTCACATCTTGTCAGATTTAGTTCCTTTCACACAACACGTCAAAATCTAACACATAAACTTTACAAAAGTGACAACTGTTAATAAATAATTCTTTTCAAAGAAACACTCAATATGCCTCGGGTTGCCTGTTTATTAGTTTCACCCCTCTAAAAGTAAGATAGTCAACCTAATGTACTTTTAGACTTAACTTTACGGTCAGTGTGAGGGCCAACTGGCTGCTTTGAATTGTGCTGCGAGGCTTTGAAGAGGATTTAATTTACCCCACTGCGTAAATTGGGTACAGTTTAAAAAACTAGCAAATGACACTGATTTATATATAATGACAAATATCAGAAATTCTAAATTACATCTTAACATTAAATATATATATATGTATATGTATATGTTTGCATCAAAGTAAACAAAACATAGCTGTCCTTTACTTTTTTGACTTTAATATGGTGGGGAATGCTTACTTTTTTCTTCATTGCACACTGAAGTTGCTGCAGGTCTCAAATCCCAACCTCCTACATTTCCAGGAACGTTACTACTGACGGAAGCCTGAGCAGGCTGCCGTGGGAATAATGGATTTGCGAGTGGTGGTGGGAAGACTTTGTTGTCAAGCATATGACTGAGTTCTCGAGCTTGACTCTCTGGCAGCGCAAGACTCATTGGCCTCGTGGTCTGAACTACTCTGTGGTTATCGTAGTAAGCAGGTGCCTGTAGATAGCCGGGACGGGAGGACTCAGGTTTAAAAGTAGAGAAAATCATATCTTTCATTCTGTCGAGGATGGCAAAAGAGTGGTTGCTCAGGTGTTTATCCATGTCTATCAGAGCTCCTGGGGTTAGTTCTTCAACACCTGGCAGGGAATGCTGGACTCTTTGAGCTGCAGCGCTATAGTTCCGCAGGAAGGACATATTTTCTGCTTCTAGTGCCTCGTCTGTTTCTCTGATTGTCTCTGAAACAGTTGCAATCTCTCTGCTCAGAACATTTGTCTTCCTCTTCAGCATTTGACTCTTACGCTGCTTTTCGTCTCTCAGACTACCAATTCTTGCTCTCTCTTCTTTTTGGAGAAATTCATGAAGTATCGAGAACACATCCTTAATCTGCCTCTCTATGTCTTGAGCCTGAACTTCAATATTTTCAGCTGTTTGGTCAAAGTCTTCTTTAATGGTGTTTAAGAGCTCACTTTTCTCTTGTAAAGGCTTTAGGAGTTTCCGGAGTCCCTCTTTCTAATCCTGAGCAACTTCATTGATGGGCTTGAATCTGTGGTTCTTGTGAGTTTCTGAGTGCAAGCACACAACACACACTGGCTCAAGATGGTCCACACAGAAGAGTGTCAGATTTTCCTTGTGCAGTTTGCAGTGAAATCTTCCAGTTCTCTCCAGTAAATATGCCTCACAAAGGTTCCTTAGAGCCAAGTTTTGTGGTGGATCGCCTTGTAAAAATGTTGTCCTGTAAATTGGACATGTAACAGAGGTCTCTGTCCACCATCTCTGAAGACACGCTCTACAGAAACTGTGGCTGCACCACAGGATTACAGGATCTTGAAAGATTTCAAGGCAGATTGGACATTTGAGATTGGCCTCAGGCTGAGATTCCATTTTCTCCTTGCCTCAAACCTCTCAGTCACGTTTCTGCTCCCGAGTCAAGCTTCTGAAAACAGGCCTAAAATACATCCAATACCTCCAAGTAAACAGTAGCAGTTCTCCAAAAACCAAAAGCTCCAGATAAGAAACTCTCAGTAGGGAAAAAATAAAGCACAAGGAATCTCTGGACAGACAGTTCAGTTCCTCCTTTTAAAGTGTCTTTAAAAAGTCTTTTTTAAATCTTCTGTAGTCATCAGATGGCCACAGTTGGAGTTTTCCACTATTAGCCTATTACTGCTGCATCCTCTGACATGTGCCGTCAAATGAAAAGATACTTTTTTTTGCCTCAAGTGATTCCAGTAAAAGGTTGGCATTGCATACTTCACTCCATAACACGCTCACAACTGATCACAGATAATCGGCTCCTATGTCACATTTACATGACCTGCGCTTTATTTTTCATGTGCTTCATCTGTATATAGTTAACAATATGAAGCTAACGGCTAGTTTTCTGTAATTTGCACTGCTTTCTCTGTCTTTTTCTTTTATTATCAATCCTACAAAGTATGAAGGAAATTCACCCTGGAGCCAAAGCAGGGCAGTGACAGTAACCAGCTTCCTGCATGTTAGATGACGTGTGCGCTGGAGCTGAACAGGAAATATTTTTCAGCAATCAATTGAAAATGACAGCTGGATTAGTAGTAGCCATTTCTTATATTTTATCAGGTATCTAACTATAGCCAAGGACACAAATGTAGTTGTTGATATAATATAGTCACTGGTACAAGTTTAGCAGTGTTTCATGCACTCACCTTAAAACTCATCTGCTTTTTAGTCACTTACAGTAAAGCAGAGAGAATTCAGGAATAACAACATTCCCTCCGACTTTTCAAAATGAGCTCCTACTGTTGGAGGGATTATTTTCATTCCTATTAACCAAAACCAAGTTTAGCACTAACCGATATAGCCAGAGTCACTCTAAAGCAGTGGCGTGCGGTGACTTTTACAGAAAGGCAAGCCTTAAAAGCTCCACTAATTATTAATTTAACAAGATAAACTGGACCAGATTCAAATGTACTGCACGTCTGCACTCTACATGGACATCTTCACCTTTCTGCACTCATTCCTGGCTGAATAATTGTGAAATATTACTACTACTTTAGTTACATAAATGTCTGCTATATTACAAATATCTAATAAAAAATTATTTACTATTAAGTGACAATGACAAGAGGTGGAGGAAATTATCAAACCATTTCATTAGGAAAAGAATAATAAAACACCTCAGTACAAATAAAACTGTATTATTGGAAAATGATTGTGCATAAAGAATAAAACCAAAATAACTATTCTGCAGAAAAATGACCCCTTTAGCGTTAAATGGTTTAATATAACTACTGCAAATTTTTAAGATTGAGCTCATTTTAAATAATTATATGTTTCAGGTCTAATGTTGGATTCTATAAACCACGTTTGCAGTGCGGTCCTGTGTCCTGTGTTGTTTTCGATGTGGAAGAGTCGAGAGTCGGGGATCTACTCTGTCTCTGCTGAATGACTGAACTTCTCACCCTGTCTCTAAGGGTTGGGCCAGCCACCCTGTGAAGAAAGCTCATATCTGTGATCTCACTGATTTGGTCTCTACTCAGAGCTTGTGACCATACAGTAGATGAGGGTAAGGAATGGCAATTTCTTAATTTCACTTTTAATCTCGGCTCTCTCTTCACCACAACAGACTGGTATAGCATCTGCATCACTGCAGCCATGGCACCATTCCAGAGTGGTGGTGTTCCTGTCCCAATAGGTAGTCTCAACATTCAGGGATTGGACTGTCAACGTCTTTGCCACCTGACACACATCACATCCAACCTCAATGGCACCTCCTGTGAGCACATGAGGGTCCATGTGATCTTTTCAGGCTGTGACTTGCTGGGCCACATATAATTTTCTGTCATTAAATGACAATAAATGGCCAAAATGTTGGCTGTGTTTTATATAAAAGGCCTCACACTGGATCTTTACTTAGTTAGTTTTCAGGTGGATTATACACAGAAGATCCTTCCTTATCGACCGGGCACAAAGATTTAATGGCAGAGAAGGCAGTCGAGATTGTCCTCTGACCAATAAGACATTTTCTAGACAGTGGAACAGCTGCACACCTGGGAGAAAGTTTGAAGTATTCAAACTACTCAGTCTTGTCCAGCCCACTGGTTCATCTGGAAAGTTTTCTGAAAGTCTTGTGCAGTTCTGTTAGAAGCTCATGGTCAAGACACAACTTCTTTTATGGAGGTGGAGTGTATTTCACTGCAAGACATGAGAACTGTACAGACTGAAAAATACACAATATATAGACTTTGCTCTCTCTTTCCCTTTGGGTCCACAACATTCCTGTACTTGTCGCCTTTTTTGAGATTTTCAGCTATGCAGAGGTGGCAAAAGCACAGACACTCTTTGCTTAAGTAGAAGTACAGATAATAGTGTTGAAAAATACTCCAGTAAAAGTTGAAGTACTGGTTCAACGTCTTTACTCAAGTAAAAGTGAAAAGGCACAGGCTCTGAAATGTACTCAAAGTGAGGAAGTAGAAGTAGCTCCTTGAAGAACATTTCTACCACCTGTGCTACATTAACATAATAATAACATTATTATTAGTCTAATATTAGTCGATAGGAAGGCAAACCTTATTTCAGACTACATTTTAATTCTGATAAAGGAATCACAACTCACAATAATTTCTATTGAGAGCTCCAGTAGATTTTCTTAGTGTACAGGCTGTGATCAGCTGACCTGCTGCTCTCTGTAGATGTACACAACTGAATTTAACCAGATGTCAGCAGATGTTTTATGAGTTGTCCTGGCAGATTTCCATCCTCTACACTGACAGTACACTGATTATGCTGTCTTTCTATTGTACACAAACAGTAATGACAGCACAGCAAGCTAACCTTTTTATCCTGCACTAATTTGCAGGGTATTTTCATGCAACCTTTAAGTAACACAGTTAGTCTAACTCAGTTTGTTTTGCAGTGCATTTCACAATATGAAAAAACCATAGTGTCACATGTACAGACCCAATATCTGATTTAAAAACACACAAAAACATAATTGTTTGGGCCTTGCACTCAGCAAAGTCACCAACTAATGGTGCTGAAAGCCAAAGTCCTGGTAGTATACTAGTTTTTCCTTCTCACTGTCACCAAGTTCTTGCTTGTGCGATTGCAGTCTTTACCTTACAGTATAAATACCTTCAAGCAACTGTTGTTGTGATTTGGTGCTATATAAATAAAATTGAATAGGATTGAACAGAATTAAAATTTACTCTAAGACTGAGAATATGAGCACCCAGTATAATGCAGAGGAGGGGCCCCTCCTACGTTAAGGTTCGTGGGGAATTGCCCCGGCTGTCTATGAACAGATCTGATAGTATATGGAAATTTAAACAGAAAACTACACAAGATTCGTGTATTTAGTGTTTTGATTGAATACTTTATGTCAGAAGGTGAATAGACTGGAAGTTGATGAAAAGGCTTTGTAGAGTTAAAGATGGAAAGAAGACAGAATAAAGGAATAATAAGGAATAAGAGGGAAAAGAGGGAGCACCTATGTACTGCATCTTTGCTCAGTGTGTTGAAGCCAATAATTCTCTCCTGTTTATTATTTTATTTTGTAAAAAATAATTTGACATAGCTCTCATTTTTATACTTCTTTATACCTTAGTTTGCTTTGTATTGTTCTTTTCTGTTTATGTACCTTACATGGCTTTCCTAACTGTAACTGTGCAGGTCTGTGAGTGAACAGCTGCTTCATCGTTTTATCTACATGACGTTCGGAGGGCAGTTTATATCGATGTTTGTGTACTTCCACAGCTTGACAACAGAATCACCAGTGAAAAGGTCACTTCTCTAATTGACTCGTCACTCACTCCTGTACACGTCTTATTGGCTGAGACACTTCGACCTTTGATAAAACATTTACTACAATGAATGTTTAATTTTCTGTTAAATCGCTGGCTTTTTCAGTTTAATGATACATCTTGGGACTTTATTATACATAAACAGAGTTGGTCTACATACAGCTGAGACAATATTACTGTGTTGCCTTATTTTACAGAAATCTGTGTTTTCCTGTTACTTCTTGCTTTTGGGGATCAAATGTATAATATAAAGAATTGGTTAAAAAATATTCCATCACAGGCCTGAAGATTTTCCTTTGTGAGAAGGTCAAAACCTGTTTGATAGACTACAACAGTTTTATATGCAATTTATATGCAAAAACCATTAAAATGAATGGTAAACTTGGATGTTGCTATATAAAGCAAGAGTGATATTTATTTGATTGTCTGAAGATATTTTTCACTAAAAATGATTTGAAGAAAAAATGATTTGTTTTTAATATATATTCAGTCAAGAAAAGCATTTCTGCCTTTTAAATGTTTTTTCAATATAAATGTCCTATGACCACGGAATTTACTTTAGTGCCCTTGGTGGTGCACCCCTGTTAATTAACACCTGTCTTATTTGTTTTCAAATTTTTGAGTATTAATTTTCGTGTCCACTGCCATTTTAGTGTTTGTTGTAGATGCAGTGTTTGTATTTAGTTCCTTAGCCTTCATTTTTGTTCTTCCTTTGAATCCTTTGAAAAGTTTTTATTGACCTTTATATACTTTCTGTTCTTCTGTCTCCAGTGTTATTCAGTGAGTCCTGTGAACCCACATTAGGAATCGTGTACCTCCCCTCTCTCCAACACCATGAGTGTCGTAGCTCTCTCACCGGTGGCCCCTGAGCCAGCCTCGCCGATGCTCACCTCTGTCACTCCTGTCACCCCGAACCTGGACCCCAACACCTCGAGCTCACTTGCTGCTATCACTGTTCCCCCTCTCGGCCTGGAGCATCAGTCGAAGGATGGCTCTACCTCACCGGGCCCAGGCCCGAGCCAGGGAAGCCTCACTGAAGGACCTCACATGGGACAAGACAACTCCCGGAGGTATAAAACTAGCCATAGTGATGATCATAACAATGAATGTGTTTTCTCTCTTGTTATACACTATTTCTTAAGGTCTAAGTAAGTCTGTGGAAAAGATCACAAGGTAATTCTGTAGCAGTGCTATAAGTCTGTCTTGTTGAGGTTGTCTGTCTTGTGTGGCGTGTGTTTTTCTTCAGGTCAACGAAACCTCCGCCTCTCCACACTGGAGCTGACTGGAAGGTCGTCCTCCACCTGCCAGAGATTGAGAAGTGGCTGAGAGCAACCAGTGACAGAGTGACGCAGCTCACACACTCTGTGGGGCAAGACAGCAACAACCGGCACGTGGACGTCCACTTAGTGCAGCTCAAGGTAGGAAGGGATAGCCTGTTTATTTCTGTTTGATGGAAACAGAAAAGGTTTTGACATCTGTTGAATTTAGAATCGCTCGAAGAGAATCAACATCGCTTTTGAGTCTGTAGCATCTTTTGTGATGCTGGAGATGACAGTTTGTGTGGTATGGGATTAAGATGAAATAAAATCCTTCATCGACTGCTACTTAGTAAGCTGATCTCCAATTAGCTTCAGTTTAAAATAAATGTTTAGATGTTAACTTGCAGCTGTTGTTTCATACATGCTGTCATCTGGACCTCATGCCCTTTCAGCTCCTTGATACTCCCTTTGCAGCTTTTACTGACATTTATATTTTAGTGGTAGGTTCTGATATTAGTGCCTCCATAGTGTACAGTAGTGGTTTACAAGTCTGCCTAACAAGTGAAAGATCTCAGATTTGATCCCGGAAAGAAGGATATATTTCTCACTGTCTTCTTTGGGGTTGTGTCAGGAAGTGCAATTGGCTTAAAGAGTCCAAATCAGACATGTTGAGCTACCTGCTGTGGAGAAACTGTGTGAATAAGTGAGCAGCCAAAAGTAACTTTGGTCCTGCTGCTGAGATGTTCGTACATGGTGTTATCAGAGTTGAGGCTTAATTTCAGTATCAACTTGAAAGTTCCTGAATATGTTGTTAAACTTTCTGAATGAAATAGAAATGTACATATTTGTGTCAGTGCAGGAACGTTAGAGCCAACATGTACAGTCTCTCTGTGTAACCGTGGTGCATTCAAAGGCAGTAGCATAGCAGTAACATGCATGCACACGTGTAGAACCTCAGCTGATTCAGCTGTATGACTGCAGGTAGTGAATTTTCCATGATGTCCTTCCTTTCTTCATGGTCTGGATGTTATGTAATAGCTGGCTTTCACTCAGTTACTGACTGTTCATTTATTTATGTTCAGCCACTCCCCAGATTCTTCAGATTCTTCAGCACCAGCCGTCGGTCTTACTCTGTATTATACATCGATATTTATGTACGAAGAAGGAAATATGTTGTTTATCTTTGATTGCTTGAATTAATGACAGGCAGCTTATACTCAGTCTGTGAACATTTTAAATCCTTCCACAGCTTTGACAGAAACTGCACTTTTTGGGAAATGACTGTTGGCACTCTTTTTCTCTTGATTTTGACCAGATATTGCACACATAGATCAGTGGAGAGGAGCAGCAACTGTAGTCCAAATTCCCTCTAGATGTTTGAGCTCTTGAACCCTGTAACCCTACAGAGGAAACTCATTTTAGCTGCCAGAATGTTTGAAGGTTAGATATAAACTGACTGGTAAATCGAAACCATTGCCTTCAGCCTTGGCTGCTCCTTCATAACAACTCCACACCCATGAGTAAACAATCCCCAGGTACACTAGAGCAGTTTCACTTTTCCCTCACAATAATTTTTATTTTTTTAAATTTCCATCCATGCATTTTGTTAACCAATGCTGGAGCCTAATTTCAGCTATCATAAAATGAAAGAATTTTCAATAAATGGAATAAATATTCATCTTTTTACAAAGTTACCAAAAAATCTGCAGGTTTTGAACCTGCAGATTTTTAGGCGAAAGGTTAGGCGAAATTAGACATTTGACACATCAACTTAAGTGGTGGGAATTTTGTAATGATTTTAAAAATCATTTTGTGGTGTCAACAAGCTGAATAGATTGTATTTCCTTTATTTTTAAATAAACTCTTCATCCATCCCAGCACAGTCGAATCTCACTGAACATCTATTTGATAGTTCTGGTATTATGTAAGTGAGAGCCAGACATAGGCTGTTCAAGGAGCTCAACCTTCAAACATAGACACATGTTTGTCAGGGCATCCATTCACATTCATTCATTCATGTAGATGGAGTTTTATTCTGCGTAGATGTAGTTGAGGTGGATTATCTTTTATTGATGAGATTATGTTAAATTTCACTGACTCAGATGCTTCCTCTCCTTTAAGCCGCTGGTACTGCTTGCTCAGTCTTTGGTGTGTTGGCCTCCTGTCCTCTGCATCATTTTTGTTGTATGGGTTCTCTAAATAAAACATAGCAGTAGTGGCAGAAGCAGCGGCGATGTTTCCAGTAACAGCTGCAGGACTCAACCCAGAGTCGCTCTGAGGCTTCAGACTGGATGTGTGAGGGAGGGAGAGAGTGGGATATTTTCTGTTTCCTGCCAGAGAGCTTGGTCTGTAGCTGAGTCACTCCCTGCCATGACTGCACATTCACACACATCTATAGATACATGTTGTCTCTTAACATTTTCAACTGCGCACATTTTTCTGGAAGCTTCCGAATCCTTACTTTTATTGCACCAGATGAACCAGTTTTTAGAATCCTATTAAACACACACACAGGGATGTTTGAAGCCAGCAATATAAAACAGGGAGTAACTAACACTAGCACTGAGAGATGGCAACAAGACAGAGGAGAGGCAGGATAAAGACACTCGGGGAATTAACTCTCATTTCAAATTACAGAACCAGGACTGACAATAAAATCATGAAGAAAAATGAGCCAGAACCCAAAATGTCCAGACCAAAGAACAAACTATATAAATATATGTTTAATTGTGTGGTGTATATTTGTTTAATTTTTAATTTACATACATGAAAAACACTGATCTACATAAACCTCCCTCACCAAACACATGGATGTAATTTTGCTTAAGAAAAGCTCATCAAATAATCAGTTTTTTCTCTCTTCCCCTTTAAATGAATGTATACGTTATTAGTTATATAGCACCAGGCATAGTGGAATTAGCTTGGTTTGTCCCCAGTATACACTTTTTGCTTCTGACCACTACTCGTGCGAGGGCCTTCATGTTGGTCGGAATTTTCTCCAGGACCCAGGTCAGATTGACTACTTTTTCTTTTCAAATATTTATCTATTGCTATTTTTGTCTCACTCACAGCAAGACTATTATGTAATTTCTTCCTCTTCTGTTTTACTGGCAATTGGCAACCCATTTAATTAGAGCAGTGAGTTGCACTGCCCTCTAGTGGAGGAGAATGTAATTGTTCTGCCCGTTACTCACACCGGTCATTTAGATTTCTAATCAGGTGGAACCAGAAAATCTTCCACGGCACACCTGATCATTTCTCACGGCACACCTATGCACCTATGCACTGGTTGGGAAACACTGATCTAAACAACCCCACCTCAAAAATGCTGCATACATACCTCTGACTTCACACTAAAAACACATGAAGCCTTAAAAAACCCTCTTAAATAAGCAAGAACCAGAAGTTGTATTCTTTCCTTTTCACTTCTGCTTCTGTTTGTCGCCCTCCAGAAAGATAAAGGACACACAGAAGCACGGCACATCTGACAGCATGAGCCGAGTCTGTTTGTTTTAAAGATTACATCACTGTCAGCGCTGGGAAGTGACTCGGTCAGACCCACAGAGACGACTGTGTGTGTGTGACACAGTTACAAATCTGGCTTTGTTCTGTGGGTAAATGATGTCACTCTGACTGTATGTCATTTATTAGCTACTAATGAGTCTTGATTTCTCAACAGAGCCATAAACAACAAATCCTGCTATTTACATTATTTTAGAGTATCTTAGCATCAGGCTGAAAAGCTCTATTTTTGTTCATCGGTTTATCCCAGCATCACAGTGACGTGATATACCACTGGAGGTCAGCAAAGGCAAGATTTTCAAAGTCGGTCTTTAAAGTGCACACTCTGACTATACAACGACTGCAAAAATGTCTGAGAAATACGTGAGGAAAGTCATAAAGAAAGATAAATAGTAAAAATATTGTAGGCTGTTAGTGTTGCCATGAGTCTTCTGTCTGCAGTTTGTTGAGATTTGGTGTACTTGTCAGGAGCTGTACTGACAAACAGCAAAGACAATAAAGAACAAAGAAAGCACAGAGAGATTAAAGCGCCAAACAAAAACAGCTGAGATGTTTCTGCGCAGTCAGAGCTGCAAAGGAAAAACAGATGTGGCTCCTTCTGTTTTTGTTGATGGTGTGTGCTTTCTGACGCCTCCGTCAGTTCATGTTTGTGTCAGGTCTGAGCTACAGCCTGCAGAAAAGCTCAGCAGCCTGAATCAGTCAGTGAGCAGCAGCTTTTAGTGAATCAAGTCAAAACAGTGCAGAGAAACACAGAAAACAGAAAACTTTGACTCTTTTCTATTTATTCTACAATGAGTCACCTTAAAGTTTTATTTCCCAAGCCCTCAGTTGTTGTTGATTTATTTTGATTCATTTCATGTTGCAGATGAAGGTAAAAAAAAGGAAATAAAGAGCAGAATTATTAGCATGACAGAGACATTGTACAGGACCTTGAAACTTTCAATCCTTCAGCATAAATTTAAATAAAATGAACATAAAGGAAATCTTTTGTCAAACAATAGCTACTTTTCCAGACACTTTATTTTGTCATCATCACATACCGCTGATCTCTTAGGGTGGCTGCTTTATAGTTCTAACTGCAGCACTGAAGCAGTAAACAGACGGTTGCCACCACTGAACAGGTTTACTGGCTCTCATTCCCTGGTTGTCAGCTCCATCTAGTGGTCATTTGTCTTTATTACAGCAAGAGACAGATCCAATCATACTGCTGATTCTGAAAGCATTTTAGTAAAATGGTTTCGTTGGGAAAGAAAGAAATGTATAAAATGCTTAACCATACCTGACTTCAGATACGATTGCAGATGGTATCTAACAGTACAATATAATCAGCAATTACAATAATAATAAAAAAGTCCATACGAGTTATCGTTTTCTTTTTTATCTTATTTTTCTCCCTGATTTGTTCTACAGTCACATGTCCATATATGCTAATGATCATGGAAACTACTTAGATGACAGGATTAAAGTATTTGGCAAGTTCCATCTAAATAAATAATACATACATGTACTCATCAGTACTTCCAAAACTAGTCACATGCTGTATCTGATTTATTTCATCTGTTTTTTAAGAAGAGTGATAGAAATCTTGAATTTGGACACGTAGCAAATAAACTGCTAGCTGTGTGTTTAAGTTATTATTAAGGCTTAAAAATTGCCTGCAGATGATTGTGTCTAATTTCTTTTGAACCCCTAAACTTTGAGTACTGTTTACAAAAGTTTTAAACAGCTTGTTTTTGTGACGTAGTATTTCAATTAATATTGAATGTGCAAAACTCACAAAGAACCTGTTAATCGGTGAGCTTCAGTGGAAATAATTAGAACCAGGCTATGGTTGACCTTCCTTCCAGCTACGTTAGGCTAACTACATCGTGACTCCTGCTTTTTACACAGGCCCAAATTTGCACACGAGAGTAATATTAATCTTCCTATTTAACTCTTTGAAGTGTAATTCTGAAATTCTCCAAATCTTACAATGCAGCTTGGCCACCGTAGCCTCACTCCAGGTTTGTATTAAGCGGTTTAGCTCACCTGCTAGCTGCTAGCCTGCCTGCAAATAATTGCACTTAAGGCTTTATATGCATATATTATCAGCTGCTGATATCTGTTTTTTGAGAATGAGCTCCTGCATTGTATCCCAATACTGAGCATCAGGCCGGAGTTGGTTGAACTTTGACTTAATTGCAGACATGGCGCTGGTGGGAGATGGAGGTGGACAGATCGCCAGACTGCTGTTTGAAATTGTATTCATGCCTCTGGTGTTCTGTCTCCTTCTTCATCGTGTCCTCGCTGCTCTTTTCTCACTTTGTTTCTTTCTTTTATTCTCTCCTTCCTTTGCTCTCGCTCTCTGCCCCCCTCCCCTTGTCATATTTATAATGCGTTTGCCTGCAGGGCATTTTTCTATAACCTGACCTTGCAACAGAGCGACTGTAGGACACGATTATAGTGATGCAACCACTGTGTGTGTGTGTGTGTGTGTGTGTGTGTGTGTGTGCGGTGGTATGCCAGCCTCTCAGCCATTCTTAGCATCATGCTGCAGGCGCTGTGTAACAGCTGCATGGAGAATGTCCTGGACTGCTCTGAGAGGGAGAGGCTGCTGCACAGTACAACATACACACACCCAAGAATTTTTCATGTGCGCACATACTCAGTCACATGTTTGATTGTTAGAGACAGATGCATCAGTGCTTTTAGTGATTCGGTCATCTTTAGCAGACTCTATAATGTCCGGCTTTGCAGAGGAAAACTTTTATACAGGTCTTTACATTTTCTTTACATCGTCTTAGAAAAGCATGTTGAAATATGTTAGTTTCACTTACCCATTTCTTTTTCCGGTCAAACACAGTACTTACATTTGGCACTAACTGTTTCAAATTACACAAATCACATGAATATTTAACGAACATTGCAACATTACAGCCAAGTGATTTTAAAAACTGTACCTGCAATATGTGAGGCCTGAATCTGTCAGCAGGCTGTTATGTGTTTTTCTGAAAGTTGTGCAGACTGCTTCTGTGATCTGGTGACAGGTAGAAGGTGATAGAGTGACAAATTTTGCAGTTATCAAGACATATGTTTGTTTTTGCCGCCTGCTGCTTGTCTCACATTTCCTCTCACTTCTTCTGTGGTTTTGTGTTGTTGTTTCCGTCTCCTGCCGGCACTAGTAGCAAGGCTCACTTTGTGTGGGGTCTTACATTTGCTGGGGACGTGCTTGTTGTCTCCTTTATTTTTCTTCTCATTGCTTACCTTGTATTAACTCCACAATGCAGACGTTTTCGAGTTATCTTCACTACAGTGTGCAGATAAGGACAGTGCACAATGTGGGAGGAGTCCGTAATATTTCTGGGACATAATCTTCCTTCAGATACACTGGGGTAATGTTATCTGGTTTGTTTTCATGCACGGAAAACGCCCATGGCCGCTGTTTCATTGTGTGCACTGTTTTCTTAATTCATGTTGTTTACATGCCATTGATTGGCTGATTCACCTACTGTATGGGAGAAAATGTACCTCAAAGCTTGATGAACTATTACCTCTCCCTATTTGCTGTTTTTTTTTTTTATGTTGGATTTGCTGATCATGTCCATATCCTAAATTGATCCTGAATCATAACAGCTCCCACTCTTCTGAGAAGGCTTTCCACATGACTTCACCATTCCCAAATAGTTATCTTCATATTTTTTGGTATGTTGGCTTTGTTGGCTGACTACTCCTGGCGAGGGTAACGTGCTAATGACTAAGCTTTACTCTACACAGTCTGTCTGACCTGGGATTGGTGGGGAACAGACTCATTAGAAAATAAAAACATGTTGGGAGTTATTTCCGCATTAAACTTTCACTCCTTCTTCAGGAGAAAATACATTTTCTTTGAAAGAACAGCACCCACTTGTTAAAACTGTGCGCACTGTTGTCCAGCTCTGGAACATGATCAGGTTTGCTACAGTAAACGTGATCTGTGTGTCCCACAGAGCTTTATTTGAACACAGCCCAGAGGCAGCAGAGTCCAGCCTGCTGTCTCCCAGCTGTCGTGGTATTTCTGTCTGCTGATGTCACCGTCACAGCTACGCCAGGAATTTTGGAATCTCTTTTCAATATGTGTGGCTATTAAGGCAAAGGAGAAGAGGGAATAAGGAACGAAGAAAGGAGGCAGTAGAGGAACTGAGCCGCTTATCTTTTCTTAACGGCTCAAACTTAAATGTCATTAGTTCTAACCAAGACCTTTATATTTCCAGAATACCAGTTTAATGAGGGTGCATTTAAGATCGCAGTATTCAGAAATTTATCCTCATGCAAAAAACATAAACTTGAAACTTTCACATCCGAGCTTTCGCTGCAAGAAAATTACAGCGTGTTGGGTCAAATGACCTCAGCATCTTGGAGTACATTTACTTTTCTGAGACAAGGACCTCTTGACTTCTACCCCAGGAATCATATTTCACGTGGCTGAACTGTGACCCCTGCCTGTCAGTGGCCAGCTTTCATCACATAACATTACACTTTCAGGCTGGAGTGTGCAGGTAGAAATAATCAGTGGGCCAAATAGGTGTTGGAAGTCTTGAGGTTGGAGCAATAAATTACAAATGCTGGTTTTCATCCTAAATGATAAACATATTCCCTCAAGAGGAGGTGGGCAGGTGGTAGTTTTAGAAGTGGGATATAGGCTGGCCACCAGTCAGAAGTTAAGAATTTTGCTGCTGTTTTGTGTCCTGTGTTCTGTTTTGCTGTGACAAAAAAGGATGGACATTTGGGGGGCTGACCTGACCCATGTCCAATGCCACCAGTCTTTCTGTTGGTTTTATTGAAGCAGATTCTAACTAAATTCATGAAACACTTCAAAATAAAAGCCTCTGCAGTTGGACATCTATTATTAATTTAATAATGAGACACATTTTTTTTGAAACAGCAGATCAGTTTAATCTTTACGTCTCCCTCATTCTCCCTCTCTCTGTCACCCTGTCTTTCCCCCTCTTCACAACGCAGGTGAAGAAAGTGTGTGTGTGTATGTGTGTGTGTGTTAGACAAAGTTATGGTTTATGGGCTTTCTTTGTGAAAGGAAAAGCTTATAGAGGATATTGAGTTATGTGTTGCAGACAGCGTGCTATCCAGGAAGAATAGAGCAAAAATACAGTTTATTTAATGTACCAATATTTGCTCTTTACATTAAGATCTTAATTGCCTTCATGTTAAATTACCATTGTTGTATCAGGAGGAACCAGTGTGAATGGTAAGAGGTTTTACTAGCTACCTGGCACAACACTGCTGTCAAGGCTTAAGTGTAAAGTGACTGAGATTTATTGAAGCATGGGAGTGAATATTAAATTACCAATGAAAGGAGTTCATGTCTGAAACAAATGTTATGCTAAGATGGAAACCACTCAGTTGTTATTTACAGTCACACGTCTGCGTGTTTAGAAAGTGCTAAGCTAAAAATGAAGGTTTAGTGTGGAGTGAGAGCAGACAGACGAGGATTTAGAGAATATATAACCAAGAGGTGTGTGTTGGTATCCATGATCATATATGTGTGTCTGTCTGTTGTCTGTCTGTTGTCTGTATGTTTGTATGTGTGTGTGTGTGTGTGTGTGTGTGTGTGTGTGAATGGGGTTAGGCCTAAAATAACCTCTGCAACTGTTGTCACCCCTCCTCTCCTCTCACCAACACTCCCACTCAAGAAGCAGGTCAGCACACAAACACACTCACACTGCTGGAGTGTCATACGCTCACCATTTCACATATTGGTGCTGCAGTGTGTTTTAGTGCTCTGTGCAGTTATATTTTGATTATTCTGCGTGTTTTTGGTATTTTTGGGGAATACCAAGGAATCAGAAAAAAAGAACCTGAAAAAAGACTGTAAGGTAAGGCACGGTGTTAACTGCTTTAAATTTGAAGTCATTCTTGCCCAAATGATAGCCATAAACCGAACGCAGTCTTGGCCTGTAATTCTAGTTTTATCTGATGATTTTTGTATTAAGTAAAACTCAAGTATGTCATTATTGGAAAGCTTCCTGCAGTTGTAGTTAACTTTAAATTCTTACATTATAAATAAGCAGCATTTCAAAAGTATTTATTTCTGCAGTTTGACAGACACAGGCATGTGCTGGTCAGTCCTTATTGACAGATTGACAGGGGGCGATCGTGGCTAGGGGGCGATCGTGGCTAGGGGGCGATCGTGGCTAGGGGGCGATCGTGGCTAGGGGGCGATCGTGGCTCAAGAGTTGGGAGTTCGCCTTGTAATCGGAAGGTTGCCGGTTCGAGCCCCAGCTTGGACAGTCTCGGTCGTTGTGTCCTTGGGCAAGACACTTCACCCGTTGCCTACTGGTGGTGGTCAGAGGGCCCGGTGGCGCCAGTGTTCGGCAGCCTCGCCTCTGTCAGTGCGCCCCAGGGTGGCTGTGGCTACTATGTAGCTTGCCATCACCAGTGTGTGAATGTGTGTGTGAATGGGTGGATGTCTGGATATGTAAAGCGCTTTGGGGTCCTTAGGGACTAGAAAGCGCTATATAAATACAGGCCATTTACCATTTACCATTTACAGATTAGTAAATTGCCAGAATTCCACTCGCCAAAAACTGAAGCATGAAGTTCTTGGACTGTTTGTACAACAGAGCAGGTCATGCTGTTTGTCAGGTAATTCCACTAAACTGGTCCATAAAGGCACCAACAGCTCAAACGTGATGGAGCGGTCCAGTTCAATGACTTGGGTTGATGGTGATGTCAGACATGGCAGATGCCTGGCAGACAGATATTGGCCAAAGCTCTTTAGCGGTCGGTCATTATGCCATTATACCTGTAACTTTAAGCCTGACAAGTATCCATATCAATGAGTTAGAAATAAATGCGCACGCCATGCAGGGATTATGAAGGGACAAACTGTTAAAAGAGGCTAGAACTGTTATACCAGGCTGTAAACCTGCTTTTTAATGCTCTTATGGGAACTGACTCGTATTTGGAGCCAGCCTTAAGTGGCCAGCAGAGGAACCTTTAGTGCTGGCTTTCAGCCCTGTAGCTTGGCTCTTGTCTCTGGGATTACACCAGGGGTGTCAAACTTAAGGCCCGGGGGCCAAAATTGATCTGCCAAAGATTCCAATCTGGCCCCTGTACATCTTCAGGACAGTGAAGAAGGAAACAGACTTTATTTAGACTTTATTTTCATAAGTAAACAACAATAAATAATAAATAGAAATAAATAAATAATAGATAGATATAGATGGCTAAACAAATAAATAACAGAAAGTTCCTTGTTCCTTGATTTTTACAGTGGACTCACAGTAAGAGAAAAAAGAAAAGAATATTCTATCAATTTACAAAAAATTCCATAATAAAGTTAAAGGACGGTAATTTAAAATTATAAAATTTAAAACACGGCTGTTCTGTTGGCCAGTGTGCAACAACACTGTAAAATCTAATTAGTTCCCAGAACTCAAAAAAATTATGGAAACTCGTTGCCTCAAAAAAATTGAGTAAAGCTTAGCTAAAAATGACTAAGTTAGGACAACTTATTTATTTTGAGTACTCTGTACAAGCTCATTTGTTCCCAGAACTCAAAAAAATTGGATCAGGTTTACGTAAGATGATCAAGTTAGGGCAACTTACTCATTTTGAGTACACTGTACAGCCTTGTTAGTTCCCAGAACTCAAAAAAATTATGGAAACTCGTTGCCTCAAAAAAACTAAGTAAAGCTTACTTAGGATGACTGTCAGGACAACTTATACATTGCAAGTCTGCAGTATTAAGAATAACTTGATATTTCTGACTGTACAATACTAATTGTTTACCTACTGACAAACATTTCAAGTTCAACTAAATGAAAAAACAATTTGTGGTAACCTGAATATGATTAAAAATAATTAACAACAATTTTTGTAATGATGTTAAAATGAGCCCAACTTTTATTTTCAAACACAACAAAGTATAACAGCCAACATACTGAACACTGTTCTGCTGAACAACAAACAATTATATTGCCATCACTGTTATAATCTTACAATGAAACAAAGTCTCAGATGTAATTATTCTGAAAATAAGTTTAGGCCTACCACAAGTTTGTTTTGTACTTACATTACTTATATAATCAAAATAAAATATTTATTGTTCTGTCACAAGTGCAGTCTCTAATTTAAACAACACATTTGTTTTCCATTCCAACACATGAGCTGGAATGTTGTAATATTTTAAGGATGGCTTGTTTCCAGTCCAGGCATTACTGCCTGAATGACTGTCATGGATCGAGGTGATCCAAATGTAGGTGCAGAAGAAAGTCTTTAACTTCCCTTCAGTACAGTGGAAGTGGATGTGGGTTGGAGATGCAATGAGCTTGAACCTGCAGGCGACCATCTTCACTGACCACACCATCTGTGATGGAGGACTCATCTCTCCTGTTGTCCTGCAAGCAAACAATCATATTTTTTGGAACATGAACTTAATTGCTTTCTTAAAACATTTTTTCTGCATTTGGTATAGAACAGACTCCAATTTAGACAATCTCAGGCTCCCTCCCACCGGAGAGGTGACATTCAATGTCCCAAATTGTCAGTCTGGATAGCCCTGACCACCACCCGACACACAATAATGTCATGAAAGCATTATTTTAAAAAGGGCTATGCAAACATGGCCAGTAACTTTCATTCTAATGATGTGCAAAATGATTTGGGCACAAAACAAATTTTGCTGTTAGAAAACTTGCAGACTTCACTATATACAGTGTAGACCCTCTAAACTAAGTGATGTGATCTTTCAAGAAATGCAGACCAAACTGTTGTTGTTTGTTTACTTACACAGCATGTCTTGTAGAGTTAACTGGAGTCACAGCAACAGCATAGTGCAGTCATATCTCAAGTCTAATAACAGAAGACAGGAAAAGATCAGTAAAGAAACAACTTCCCAAACCAAAGCACAAACAAAACAATAAGTAAAACAGGCTGATCTAAAGTATGATTAAAGTTCAGCCTGATTAATATAAATGTCACTGACAGTTGCTAATATATTGGAAAACCAAAATACTTACTGATGTCTTTCTGTCCAACAGCAGGAGTGCTGGTCCCGAGCCTCAAAGACAGTATAAAGCAAGCAGAGGGAGAAAAACAGAACATTTTTCAGAAACTGATTTGATCTTTAATGGCTGTGCAATCATTGTAACAGAGTTTGCTTATGTTGTTAAATAAAGGCTAGATTTGACATTAGTAGATGCCACAGATGTTCAAAAGCATGAAAAATAGACGTCTCCGAAAACGTCGGAGCATTTTTGCAAATATGTGATGTCTCGATAAATCGAGCAGATACTTGAACTTTACACAGCTACATTCTCGCCTGAAAATATCTTAAAAGTTTATTTTGTGACCCAGAAAAAGTAATAAGTTTTCAGCGGCGCTCCTCCGCCATTGCCGCGCTTACAAGTACGCACAGGCTCCGACAACCGTGGCCGACAAATGCGATCCTCCTTTTCCGCAGACTACCCTTTCTGGGTCACAAAATAACCTTTTAAGATATTTTCAGGCGAGAATGTAGCTGTGTAAAGTTCAAGTATCTACTTAATTTATCAAAATATCACATATTTGCAAAAGTGCTTCCACGTTTTGGAGAGCTCTGTTATCCACCCCCACACCTACCCCACCCCTAACGGCTGCACCTCCCGAAGAATTTTGTCTGGGCTCTTATCTCACTTATTTATTTCAAACGATCAACAGAAAATTTCACCGACATAGTTTTATGTAAGGTTTTAAGGCTGTGGTGTTAATTTTTAAGTAACATGAGCCCAGCGGCAGCAGCAACGCTAGGCTAACACTAACTAGCTAGCAAGATTATAAACCTGGTGCTAAACTAAGAGAAGCCACAAATCAGTTTGAATAAGAGTAAACATTTACTCACCAAGTCAGTGTATCAGGTAAAGATCCACAGCAATGACAACAATAATATCTTGAGCTGACGCTTCTCCAGGTTTGCTCAACATATTCCATAAAGAATGCACCGTGAACATGCAGACTGATCCGAGAGGGAGGAGGACGGTAGTCACGTGGCATTTTCAAAACACATCTTTCATCCTTCCGCTCTGAGAAGCAAAACTTCCAGCTTACTTAGTTTTTCTAAGTTAAGACAACTCAAATTAATCGAGTTTATCAGCGTTTTCGCATAAAAAGTACTGGTAGCTTATTTAAATTGAGTTCTAATAACAAATTGATAAAAATTAAGTTCAGCCTATTTAATATTTTTAATTAAACACAATATTACATTTTACAGTGAAGCAAACACATTTTTCTGTAACATTACAGATTTAATTCTTATGATTTAATCCCAAAGCAGCATTTTTTTTAAATTGCGTAAAAAAATTGATAGATATGGTTGAAATTGCATTTCCTTTTCTTGTATTAAAATATCCCAGAGATTAAATGTGTGGTTAAATTTCCTTATACTGACAGAAAGAAGTATTTCACTGGACGTGGCCCGCGATGTAAAAAGACTTTGACATGCCTGAATTTTAAGGTTTTAAGGCAACACTACTTTTTGCCACATCTCACTATAATTATTATATCTTTATCAGTGGTTTTGATAATAAAGTCAGTCAGTTTTTGTTTTGTTTTTGCTTAAGTTTAAATCTGTGCTCATTGGAGAAAAGCATCACAGTAATGTCACGTGTACATTTGCTACTGACTGATGTGCCATTTGGCTCCTGTATAAACTTATTACTCACATACTTTGTTCGGTTACATTTTGCTAGTTTTTTTTTTCCTCCTTCACAAGACATTCATGTGAAATGAAGCATTTTTTGCAGAGGACTTTGATTGATGCTCTTCGCCTCCAGCAGAGTTCAAGTTTTTTAAATGTCCAGCAGCAGAGACACCGCTGCAGAGTTCCAGCCTCAGACAAAAAAAAAGGCAGAGTTTGGAGTCTTTCTGCAGAAGCTACCACTTTGAAAAAATTACTGTAACAAGTCTTTGTATCACAGCAGCGGGTCCAGGCCGTCTTTGAAGCGGCTTAATTTGAATACTCCAGGGGGAGAAGGAGCACACGGTATTTGATCTCCAAGGTAAAACATGCTGCGCTGATGGGCTGAAGTGAAGGAGTTGAAGGTTATTAGATCGAATGGGTGCGGATGAGGCCGAGCTGTCGCATGCAGTTTGAACATGGCCAATCTGAAGCCCTTGATGTCTGTGGTGATGAGGATAAGCAAGGATTAGAGCTGAAGCCCAAGTCGACTTGCTTCAGATTGATTTTAGGCAATTAGAAACCCTGCTGGATGTATGGACTCTGTGATTGACAGGTCATGTCTTGACTCTACGTGACTCGAGTGCATGAAAAACTGTGCAGTGTGTGCGTATTTCTGTGATCGAATGATTGTCTATTATACTGATGCAAGGGTTCTTTATAAATAAAGATGTTGTAAATGTATACTTTATAGACACGCAGAAAGTTAGCAGGCATACATTAATGTATTACTGTGAATCACACACACTCAAATGAAAGTTTATGTAGGCACTCGCAATGCGCAAACAAGCTGTTCAATGTTAATCACCTGTCAATCAAATGAAAAGTGAAACTTTCATCCAGTTTTCAGTGTTTTTGTACAGTTATGAGTTGTGAATCCTTCTGTTTCCTCTGTGTGGAACAATATGTCACATAACATAGATCTAGCCTAGAGCTGGGAAATGTGGCTAACACATATAATTGGAATCAATTTTCTATTTCTGCAAAACGCAAGGACATTAAAATTTGATTGAAACGCCATTTTTTGTTTAGGACTTGCTGTGCAAAGCTGTCATATGCATAGTTAAAAAAAATACGTCTTCCCACTCAGCTATAAACTGTCAAAAAAACAGAGCATGGACATATGATTTCATAATTAGTTTCAGCGCAGGGCAGAAAAGCCTGCACACTAATTCAGCTGCTCCTGCTGTTTGTGCTCCTTTAGCTGTCATGACTTTCACCTCTGGGATTACATCTCATTGGCAGATACAAGCAGACTGAGTGTTTTTTTTCTTCCTATACATATGGGGACAGAATGATTAAATTTCATTTTTTTAAAAAGTGTTTCGCAAGTGCTGTTAAACAGAGCAAGGTCAGAATTATTAGCTAACTGATGTTAACAGTCGGTTTTGTGTAGTCATTTGTTGTAGTTTTCCAAGATAACCCCCAAATATTTAGACTCCTTCACTTTTTTTTTCTCTTTGCCATCAACATGGATGTTTGGCAGATCACATTGTGTTTATTCAGAAACAACATGGTGACTCTTTTATAGTAAGAAAATGATTAAGTATAGTTATAATGTTATATGTATATATTAACGTTTGGGACATGCAAGCAGAGAAGTGAATTATGCAAGGACTGATTTTAAAAATATCCATAGATGTTTTTTAGATGACCGAATTTGAATCAAAGCTTTTACCACCAGGAGACAGTGAAGGTTTTAGTGTAGGACTCCCTGGCAATAAGAAACAAGAAAACGCCCGAACAGCTATCGCTCTAGATAGTTATGAAGCGATAACTGAGCTAATCGCAAATCGCAAACAGTAACTGTATCTATATCAGCAAAAAGTAAACTTAATGTGTGTCATGGCAAACATTAAGTTTACAGCGTCTTAACAATCTATGATAAAAGCTACTTAGTTAAGTGTCACAAGTCACTCTGTTACTCTCGAAGAGCCATCTCCAGCACAAGAAAGCTAATCAGAAGTTTGTTCTTGTTTACTCTTTGTAAGTGAGTGTGTCAGATACCTGTGGTGATAAGGGCCACTTTCCCAATGCTTCGTGCTTGCTTTACCCATGCAAATATTTTTAAACACATGAATTCACAATAAGTAGCTTTAACCAATTTTCCTTTTATTTTTACATTTAGGTTTTCATCCCACTTAATCTAAAAATATTATAAAATTTCAGCATATTTCAGAGATCCATCTGTAAACCTAGTCTTAGGCTGAGGAGACACTAGGCAGTTTTTCTAGGCTTTCAATCTAGCTGAGAGTTTTTTGGCCAACGAGAATATCTTGCTTATAAATGTAGATGCATTTAAAAAAAAGAATAAAAAGTCAAACCATGCTGAGACAATGGCTAATGGTTTGGAAAAGGCATTTCAGAAAATACAGTTCTTCCGTTAGTCTTCGCACAGCTTGTTTGAAAGCATGCAAACAGAAGGTGCTTGGTCAACTCAGACTACAAAACTCCACCTCTATTCAAAATCTTGCATTTTGATATGCAGATTTCTGTTTACAGAGATCATTAAAGGATAGATATTATCATTTATTTATACATTTTTAATGGCAAAAGGTCACAGGACAGAAAAGTATAGACTGATGTAGACACGCTGTCATTGTGAATATATCTGCACACCCTTGGTGGGGTCTCATTAGCTGCTAGTACACTGCCTGGACTCAGGATCTTCTAACAAATGACTTCAGATCCTAGTGGCAGACTCTGTGTTAATTTGGTATGATGGGCCCTCTGCTGAGCGCTGTGATGTGTGTGTATGTGTATTAGCATTTGAAAGCTATGGGTGAATTATTGAAGCTAGTGACATTTTCACCAATGTTTTAAAATGACATGACAGCGCTTTGATGACGAAACTTGCTGTGTGTGTGTTAACTAAGGGTTCAAGAACACTGTGTGTGCAGTGAGGGATTGTGGATGTTTTGAGGTTTTACATAGAGAATTAGTGTATACTGTATTGCATTTATGGAGTTTACTGCAGATTTCTTGCATCTGTGTATTTCTTGAACATATTTCAAGGTGGAATACATCTTATGTAGGTGCTGTGGAAATGAGATAGGAGGCTGCAAGGTGGTTGAAGGGGGGAATGTAGCTAGGCAGCATCAGTTGGTAGTCTGTAGGATGATTTTCAAGAATTGGATGTAAGTGAGGGCAGAGACAAGGTGGAAGGTGAAGAAGAACAATGTAATGTAGAGTTCAGGGAGGATAGGAAGAGTTGCCAGATGATCGGGAAAGTACAGCTGTAGTGCTGACGGAAACTGCTAAGTAGGTGATTGGTGTAAAGAGAAAGAGGACAAGGAGACAAGGAAACAAGGCCAAGAAGTGATGGAATGAAGAGAAACAAGAAAGTATTCAAAGGAAGTGGCTAGCAAAGAAAAAGGGGAATAGTCAGGGAGATGAAGAAAGGCTAGGCTTACACCAAAGACCGAATAGAATAGAATAGAATAGAATAGAATAGAATAGAATAGCCTTTATTGTCATTGTACAGGGTACAACGAAATTGGAGTGCCACTCCCTTGGTGCAAAAATACAATAATAAATATAAATGTAAAATATAAAAGGTACATTAAAACAAACAATAGTAAGTACAATATATACAGGATAGCACAATATATAGAGGATAGCAGCATTAATATAATGACAGTAAGAATAGCAGCATAATAATAATTGACGGTGACAGTATGGTGTAGCTAAGCAGTTTCAATTGTTTTTGTGCTTATTTACAACGGTGATAGCTCTGGGAAAGAAGCTATCCCTGAATCTGTTTGTTCTGGTTTTATGTGACCTGTACCGTCGGCCTGATGGTAATAGTTCAAACACTTGATTGCTGGGGTGAGAATGGTCCTTGATGATATTGCCAGCTCTGCTGAGGTACCGAGAGTTTGCAATGACCTCCAGGCTGGGCAGAGAGCAGCCAGTGATCTTCTGGGCTGTGTTGATGACCCTCTGCAGTACTTTCCTGTCTGCAACTGAGCACCCTGCATACCATGTTGTTATGCTGTACATTAGGATGCTCTCTATGGTGGCTCTGTAGAATGTCACCAGCAGCCTCTCCTCCAGGTTGTTCCTCCTGAGCACTCTCAGAAAGTGGAGACGCTGCTGGGCCTTTTTTACCACCGCAGTGGTATTTGCAGTCCAGGAGAGATCATCAGAGATCTGCACGCCCAGAAACCTCATGGAGTGCACCCTCTCATCCCCCCTTGAGATGAGTCCAACCATGGTGGTGTCATCCGCAAACTTTAAGATGGTGTTTGAGAGATGGGTAGGGGAGCAGTCGGATGTGTAGAGTGTAAACAGGAGGGGACTCAGAACACATCCTTGTGGAGACCCGGTGCTGAGTGTGATGGTGCTGGACAGGGTCTGACAGACTGTGGTCTATTTGTCAGGAAGTCCTTGATCCAGAGGCAGATGGGGGTGGAGAGTCCCAGGTGAGACAGTTTCTGGACCAGGATCTCCGGGATGATGTGATTGAATGCTGAGCTGAAGTCCAGGAAGAGCATTCTCACATAGCTTCCTCGGTGCTCCAGGTGACTCAGCGCAGTGTGGAGCGCTATGGTGATAGCGTCCTCGGTGGATCGATTAGTCCTGTAGGCAAATTGGTGGGGGTCCAAAGTGGGAGGCAGACTGGCCCTGATGTGCTGACAGACCAGTCTCTCAAAGCACTTCATCACTACAGGTGTAAGTGCAACAGGCCTGTAATCATTTGGGCTGACCACAGCTGTCTTTTTGGCGATGGGGATGCTGGTGGAGGTTTTGAGGCAGGGCGGGACGGTGTTTAATGACAAAGAAAGGTTGAAGATTTTAGTGAAGACTCCGGTCAGTTCGTCAGCACATGCTCTGAGAACCTTTCCATGTATTCCATCAGGACCTGCCGCCTTCCTGGGATTCACTGACCTTAGAGCACACCTCACTTGATGCTCCCTAAGTGTTAGTGTGCCGGTGCTGGGGGCGGGTGGAAGTGGTGTGACAGCTGAGGGTCTGGTTCAGAAGTGGTGAAGAAAAAGACTTGCATTGAGTCACTAGGCAGAGAGATCCAGCAGTAGCGTAGGCTTGGGAGGTTAGAGATGGAACATTTACTAACAAGTGGACGCCGTGTGTTGAGAAGGTGAGAAGGTGAAAAGAATACTATGAGGAGCTCATGGACGAAGAAAAATTGAGAAAACAGGTGAAGGAAGTAAGTGAATCAAAAAGTGCATAGGATTGGTAAGGAGGTGGTGAGGGAAGCTATGAAGAGTGTGACGAGTGGAATCACAGTTGGTCCAGGAGACATTCCTGTGGAAATATGGAAATGTCTAGGAGAAAATGCAGGAGACAGATTGTTTAATTTTGCAGAATGAGAGGAGGAATGAAGAAGAAGTGTGCTCTTACCAATTTTCAAGAACAAGGATGATTTGCAGAACTGTTGTAACTACAGAGGGATAAAGTTGTTGATGATGATACTGGAAAGAATTGTTGAGGTTAAGAAGAGAGGTGACAACCAGCAAGTAAAGTTTCATGCCCAGAAAGAGCATTGCAGATGCAGTGTTTGCTTTCAGAGTGTTGGTGGAGAAGTACAGTCAAGGTCAGAAGGTGTTGCACTGTGTTTTTATGGAGCTACAGAAAGCATATTTTAGGGTGCCAAGAGAGGAACTGTGGTATCGTAAGAGGAAGTCAAGAGTGGCAGAGAAGTGTGTGAGGACATACACACATTTGAATTCAGATGTATCTGTTGAGAAGGACGTGATTATCAATAAGATCGTCAGGGATATAGAAATACAGAGAATCGCACCTACATGTGTAAGAAAGCATTTTTTTTTTATCTCTCAGCCATAAAAAGCTGATGGAATATTGTCATCACCCCAACCTGCAGGTGGACACCCAAGTTTGTGAATGCGATAAGTTTGAATCCCAGTGATCTCAAATGTCAAGGTCATATGTTGAGTTTTCTGAAAATCACCTAGGAGTTTTAAATCTATACCATAAGTGCATCTACTATGAGGCTGAGGTGCATCACTGGCAGTTGCCAGAATTTTATGTCTGCATTAGAAATCAAGAACCTAAGATCAGAATTGAGTTTTGAACCCCAGCATGCAAATGAACAATCAGCCCCACGGTCAGTAGAAGGCCTAGTTAGTGAAGTTTAGACTTACTGTACTATAAAACTAGTTGGCCAGTAAGATGTTAGATTTTTGTTTTTTTGATCAGTTAGCCCAACAGCAACTGCTAACTACAGCCTGACTGGTTTCCAGACTCATGCTGGACTTGAATGATGCAAATGGACTGAAAGCTGGCTCATGTGCCACTCATGTCAGACTAAATCTGACAGACACATGTGGCCCAGAATCAGCTCACATTTGGTCACCTGGAGCCAGAAAACAGACAAGTTCACTAAAACGTCAGCCCTGTTCAACACCTGCATACTAAACTCTGCAACCATACAGGCCACATGAAAGTCTCTGTCCTCCGCACTCTGTGTTTGAGCATTCATGTTCACACTGACCACAAGCTGGAATCCTGATGCAGCGGCACTTCACCCCACATACAGTAGATACAGATTTATTTTGGAACACTGCTAAGCAGGTCACACGGTTAGCCAAACTAGCATGAGCCAAGCTGGCAGCGTGTGTGACCTACATTCTCACATGCCGAGCGGTGTCCTAATCCAGGCTGTAGCCGAGCAGGAGGTGTTGTGTTGTTCAGACAGGTCACCATGGAGCAACACGGTGACTCAGCGGCCAGAGGTGGATGTAAAGTAGCCGCAGTGGGTTCAAAACAAGGTTACCTGCTTTCTAAAAAGGTCATCTAATTTTAGTGTGCACTAGTTTCCTTTCCGCAAAGCAGTAACAACAGAGTTGGATGACAAGAAAATATAAAACATTAATAAAAGTACGAAAAACTGCTTGCACATGCTGTCAGGAGGCAGTTTGGAAAGGTGCTAAAGATAGTCACAGACACAGTTTAAAAGTCATGATACTTAATGTGCATTTAAAACACTAGTGCAGTACAGGCTGAGCTGGCTCATGTGCCAGCTATGAAAGTGCAAACTTTCTCAAGTTCAACAACTGTGAGCAAAGTTTTGCACTTTCAGAAGGGATAAATAGAAACATTTTACAGTTAAAAGTTAAAAAAATAACAAGACTTCACAAGTTGCTGAATCAGTACATCTTTGTATGTAGCTTAATAAAAGGTCTTAAGATCTCTATACAGCGGACATGGATATTTTTCAGACCTGTTCTCACTCACCGATCGTGTAATTTTGCTGGATAAATTTGTGGCAATTCTTTTCTAGAATGAAGCTTGAATTTCTGACTTTTGCATTTGAATAAACAGATCAGACCAGCTCATTTGGCAACAAGGGGATTGTAGTTCAAAACACACACCAGTTCTGAACATATAATGAGATGGAAATAGTAAAATAATAGTATCCTACCTCAGGCACACAGCTAGATGCTGTTCCAGGTCACTCGGTTCTCTGAAATAAATTCTCTGCCTCCTTAGAAGTTGTCCCAAATCTGCCCACAAGAGCTCAAACTGCCCCACTGACATCCTGACATATGTACTAAAGCAGCCGTGATACAGCTTCAACTCAAGGATCGAACCTTGAAATTCTCCCTGCTGCTATCATCTCATAAGTTTTGGATGAACCCAAAATCTCCTTTTATTCCTTTTCTTGTTTAGGAATTCATCATTGCTTGATGTCAACTTCATTTTTTCACGGTTTGTTTTGTGAGGATACATTTTCAGAAAAAACGCAACACACTTAGTGTATATAAACGTTACACGACAAGTTTGGAGCTGAAAAATTTGGAATTTCATGCCGCTTTTTCACAACGTGCTCAGTATGTAATGGTCTTAAACAGTGCTTTAATTAGATCAGGTTGTTTTTTGTCATTACAACGATTCTCCCAATGAAACACCACCTCTAACTACAAACACACACATTTTACAAAAACTGAAGTGTTTATGCTTTTGAGGCAGAATTTAGGAAGCACTGCATTGTTGAGATACACGAGTGGGTAATTTGCATGTTCATCACATCACTAAACTTCAGTTATAAAAGTTTGTGACAGCTGATGTTATTTTAGCCCGGAGTCCGTCTGTCTGTCTTTGTGCATCTAAGCGGGTTTACAGCTTCTGAATTTAGTTCACCAATCTCTGTCAACAACAAGTGTGATACAGAGCCAATGTTACTCCCCGAAACACAAGTTTTCCATGTTTTTGCACACAAACATGGAACTGGTCCCTCGTGGAACTGACTCATGGTTAAAAGTGGAAATATGACATCACACATCCTTACCAGTTCTGCTTTTTCAGCTGTAGTACTCAGCAGATTTTTTGTTCCATAGTGCCTCTAGATTTATAGATACTAGACTAACTGGGGTCAGGTATGGCTTGTATATGTGTTTGTATGCTTATTATTTGATCACTTTTCTGATGTTTCATGATTTTTTCTCTTGTTTGTGTGACTATAGGACATCTGTGAGGACATCTCAGATCATGTGGAGCAGATTCACGCCCTGCTGGAGACGGAGTTCTCCCTGAAACTACTGTCCTACTCTGTTAACATCATTGTTGACATCAGGTTGGTCTCCACAAGATGAGACATACTTTAAATTTCAGCACACAGTATACAGCATAATTGTATGAGTTACACTGAAATAACTATATTATGTAGGTACTGGGTTAAAAAGAGTAGAGTAATGGATATAGCTGTTTTTAACGCCCAGTTGCTCGTTGTGTTCATATATCTAAGACCTACTATTAATTAATAATGGGTGCCCTTTTATTACAACAGCTCACAATCTGCCCACAAATCTAAGCAAAAATCTGAGAAAGATGAAGTGGTGGGAAAGTATTAAATATCTATGTATGTACAGTATACTGTTACTACAAAATGTTACATTGTAACCATGGAGAAATGACATTGTATGTTTTGAGAAATGGTCTAAAACACTAATGATGTGCTTTTTGAACAACGCTTCTCATGTTAAAACGCTTTAATTGTGTTCCGTGTTACATGTATATAATTCTCCCTTCAAAAACAACTCTGAAATATCAATAAATGCTTAAGCTAACAAATTGCAAAGCAGAAATGTAAGAATGTTAAAAACAGCTTCTTTCATAATCATAGGGTTTCATAAGAAATACATAACGATGCACATTAGCTATCGTTAAACGTTGTACCTCGTGTGGTTTAGGACGGTGCAGCTGCTGTGGCACCAGCTGAGAGTCTCGGTTCTGGTCCTGAAGGAACGTCTGCTGCAGAGCCTGCAGGACTCCAACGGAAACTACACCCGCCAGACTGACATCCTGCAGGCCTTCAGTCAGGACCAGCACCAGGTATATCAGACACACAGACGAACAAATCTCATGTTTTAGACGCTCCTGTATTTTTAAATCAAGTATTTCTCAGCTCCAAAAGTTCCCCCTATTAGTGAAATCTCAGTGAATTCAATCAAACAGACTGACTGTGTTTGGAATCACACTGAGAAGTAATCAAACACTTTCGTTAAATTTCCTTGTTCTTTGACAGTGATAGTGTCTGATACATTAAAGTGATTATTTCTTCATCTAGACCCGTCTGGACGCTCTGACAGAGGTAGACGATTGTGGTCAGCTGACTATCCGCTGCAGCCAAGACTACTTCTCTCTGGACTGTGGTATCACTGCTTTTGAGTTAAGTGACTACAGTCCCAGTGATGAACCTGAGGTCCGGGTAGCAGAGTCTAATAGTGAGGACACCCAAAAGGAGATCAACCAAACCCAAGACCCAAACCAGGAACCAGGATCTGAGGAAAGTGGAGGTCCCCAACTGTCAAACCACAAAATCCATAACAGTTTACCGGAACTCTCTTCTCCCAGTGACTCAACAAACCATAACCCTTCTCCATCTATTTTGCCCACAATGCAATGTGGCATGCCTAACCACAATGAAAGTGCGAAGCGCCCCCTGCAGGGCGAGTTCCACAGCACTGAAGTGTCACCCACACAACCATCACTTCCCAAGAAAGCTGCTATGTTCCCAGATGGAGCAGCCAGGGCGGAGGACTCAGTGGGAGGTTCGGAGAAGGTTAGCCCAGTCTCAGGGATCCAGTTCCAGTCTGAGCTGAGCCGGAGCACCCCGTCTCTCATCTCCGTCTCTCCTCCAGACCGCTCCAAGTTCTGGTTGGAACTAGACTCTGTTTATCCGGAAAATGTTTCACAGTCCTGCGAGAGCCTGCAGGTTTGTCCTCCTTTGTCCTTTGTTTTTTCACTTCAGTAACAACATTTATAAATGAAATGAGCATAAACCCCAAATTGCAACAGAGACATTTTTACCTATTATGAAAATTACATGTACTGAAGATTTACCAAAGAAAACCATTTGTTCAATTTCTGAAAAATAAAAACAAAACAGTAAAAACACATTTATTCGACTTCAGGCAGGACGCTTAACTTTTGTAAGAAAATATTGCACCAATAAGCAATAAATAGTTAATGTAACTAATCTTTACACAGATACAGCTGGATATAGATTTGCATTTAAGGAACACACAACTAATTTAAAACTTATTTATTAGTTGAAGTAATACTGGCTAATAGCAGAACATAAAGAGCATATATTTTAATAACTCAGGAGACGTGTGTGTTTCTTGGGGAACATTGAGAATGTCACAAATATAGTATACCTGCTGCAAAATAGAAAAAAACCCACCGCCTACACAGCAGTAGGCATCCTTGTTTGCTGCCTCAGCGGTAAACTGTAGGATGTAAGTGAGTTGCAGTGAGCTGACGATGGCTGCATCCACAGATGGGTCTTGTAATAAAACAATGGACTCCAGCTGGTGTCACGACTATCACCGTGATCATGGTGACAATCTGTTTTCTGACACAGAGGTAGCCTCATAACCTGAAGAGACAGAAGGATTGGCAAACTCTTGTTAAACCCACACATTCTTCTGTTTTATCTTGCATTTCTTCCCATTAAGACATATATGGCTTTTTATTGATGTTAATTCTCTTCCACTATATGTACCCAGTAAACATGAAGAGCTTCAGAAACGTCATCTTTAACTCAAATTTCCATTATCTAAACAGGTGATGAATGGGTGCAACATACGTAGAAACCATGCAAGCTCCAGATACGGAGGGCGCTCAGGTGGGAGTGCACAGAGGCTTCTGCCTGACCAGAGGAACTCATCTGGGGCCAGACCAACCGCTGATGCCCCCCTGCCTTTGCAGGACCTGAAATCTCAGAATGAAACATCAAATCAAATGGAGAGGATGCAGAAGGAGACACATACACATAGTGAGGGGGACTCTGATTCCTCCTTGCCTTCTCCCATGAGGGAGCAAGCTCTCTCTTCAGACTTGGAAGCATCAGGAGAGGAGTCGGACCCCCGACTGCCTCATAGCAAGGCGGCGGTCTGGATTGTAAAGCGCCAGGGTCAGAGGGTGAGAGATTATTTCCTTTGTTTAGGAGAAAAGTTTGTGTTTTGTGCAGACAGAGAAGGACAGAGGCGTATTACAGAGCATTTGTGTGTGTGGTACCATTTTTCTCAGATTAATTGGAATTATTTGCCATCTGAAGTCAGTCTAAATCGACATCTATTGGTTTTCATTTTTTTCATTTTGATTAATTTATCATGTTTTAAAGTAGTGGAAACTTTTGTAGTTGATGTCTTCTCAAATCACAAGCATGCAGTAGTATACTAATCACAATTTCACAGCTACATCAGAAATACTTGTGTTATGTTTGTAGACTGTAGTAAGTAAGTAAGTATAGCAAGTATTCAGTTTAAATAAAAGCTGAGATCAGGAACTATGTGGTCAAAAACAGAAGACGAGGTTAGCAAGTACAGAAGTTTGACAATTGCACATACTCGATGTTCCACTGTATGTTTATTTCCGTCTTTCTTGTCTGATAGGGTCCCCAAGTCTCATCCAAAGGCAGCCCAGACAGGGAGCACTGGTATGGGTCAGAAGAGTTCCTGGCTCTCCCTGCTCAGCTCCGCAAAACAGAAATGCTTGCTATGAAACTAGAAAGTCTGACACAGGCCGTCCCGTTGGTTAGTTAACAACTAGGATCCTGAATACTGTGTCTGACTGTCCATCATTGTAATCTAAACTGTAACCACTATTGTTCTTTTTACATCTAACTGCAGAGGCCAGGTGGTTCTACGCAGGATGTGGATGATTGGGATTTGACTGAGCTCAACCCGGACTGGGATGTAGGAGAGAGCGGGGACAATGTGAGCAGTGTAGTGGATAGTGGGGAAGACATTCCTTCTCCTCTGCCATCGCTGGTATGAAATTAGTTTCTTTGTGTGTTTTAACTCCAAAACTCCAAAAAAATACTTGTTGAAGCTGAACGAAAGTTCCAATGATGTCGACTTGTGCATCCTCCTTCAGGTTACTCGCAGGCGAAACCTGCTCGGCCGCTTTAGCCCCAGTTCCTCGAGCGATGTTGCACCCTCCCTGGACGAAAGCATCGAGTCAGGCCCGTTAAGTGATCTGCAGTCCGAAGAGGATGAGGGGCGAAGGTCTGCAGAGCATCAGCTTCCACTGACCGTGCCCCCGTTGATAGGGCGTGAATGCACATCTCTGGTGCAGCAGCTGCTGGAGGACATTCAGAGTCACGACAAAGACCCTGATATCTGGAAGAAGATTGAGGTATTCCTATCTAGTCTTCACGTTATCTGTCTGTGTTCAGGCTTTCATACATATGTAGCTCATTCCCTCTACTGTCATTTACAAGTTTGGGGGCATTTCTCATTCCAAGAAAATGAGCTTTCCTAGAAGCTTCATTTCATTTTTGTTCTACTGCAAACATCCAGCTTCAAACTGAGCACCAGCTTGGTATTTTTTACCTTCCTAAGTATCCTCTGATGCTCAATCCAATACATTTTTACACCTCTGACTGTATTAAAACAGTAATATTCCTTATTAAAAATTACTACCTGTAATTACTTTTAAGCCTGGGGTGGTAATTCATGCCAGCACAGTTACATTGCAGTGGAATTTCTGCTGCTACTTAAGGAGAAATCCTTCTTTGTCTTCATTTTTATGATGACGCCATGCAGTTTTCTATTTTTCCAAAGATACTGTGAGCAAAACAACAACTCTTAGGAATGTTGACTGATTTCTGTTTGAGATCATTTTCTCTATGATTGTGTGGGCACTTTACTCTTTAACATTTCGTCATCATCGCGATTATTGGATCAAATTATTCTGACTTATTAACCAGTCCACACAGACAATGTTTTTAACCTCCATCACTGAACGTACAGAGACTCGCCCACACATTACTTTAAATGTAGTCATATTTTAAGTCATCCACAGCAAACTGTGCAGATGACAAAAATTAACTGTTGATCTTATTACACGCATGAACATTTCTGAACTCAGTTTATCCCTTTAAACCCTAACCCGTCGCCGGCGATGGGTTTGAAGGTCAACTCCAGGCCTCGAGGGCCGGTGTCCTGCAGGTTTTAGATACCACCCTGGGTCAACACACCTGAATCAAATGATTAGTTCATTACCAGGCCTCTGGAGAAGACATGTTGAGGAGGTTTAACCATTTAAATCAGTTGTGTTGGATCAAGGAAACATTTAAAAACCTGCAGGACACCGGCCCTTGAGGCTTGGAGTTGCCCACTCCTGGTTTAAAGGGTAAATTAGGCTAGGGTTTAAAGGGTTAAAAGCTGTGTAAAAGCACCTGTGATAGTAGGAAGGGTATTTGAGCACAAGGCATATGCAACTTGCACATTTGTGAGGGCGCCTTTAATGCTAAACGATATTTACAGATTTTTGCATAACATATGCCAACATCCAGTTAACATGTTTTTCAGGGTCTTGCTTTTTTCAGCAATGCCATAAACAGGCTCAAGGTGTCTGACAGGGAGGCAGCCTGCATAAGATGTTCACTTAAATAAAGTATAATTTAAAAAAAAAAAACTAAAATAAATAAAGTTAAAAAGAGTGAACAGGTCATGTGGGCCAGCCTTTGCAATCTGAAAGGCCACGGTGAGCTCAGGACCCTACCACTTCAGCCAGTTATCAGTAAGAATAGGCCAGGACCTCCTTGTGATGTGGGCGGGGCATAACACAACAACTCCAAAGTAGATTTTGCCTGTACCTCAATAGAATGTTTTAAGGGTGCTAAACTAACCTGCCAAAAATAAAACTTGGAATGCTTGTGTTTCACTGCTGTAGCTGGTTTTTACTGCCAGTCTGTGAGATGGATCTCTGCACTTTCATTTAGACAAAAGATGACAAGTTGAAACAAAATCAGCCCAACATCCACTTTTGCCCCTCCAATGAAGCTACCTTGATGGATTGGAAGGCTAGTATCGGATTGTCCACTGGCCCTGCTAATTCATCACCTCACTTCAAAAGGTCACGTTTGATTGGCAGGCAGATTATTGATGAGGTTTGCCTGGTGAACTAATCAGTCATATCTGTCATATTGAATATCGTGAAATGCCAATAGCTCTGGGGATAAGTTCCTATCATGGCTGCTTGTTTAATTAGTGCTATAAAGTGGCTCTGTCGCCTTTAATATTTCTTTATTGTTTTATTTTACTCAGGTTTATTTCACTCTCTCACCTTTATTGCCTTAATATTACAATTCTTAATACCCTCGACTCCCCAGGCAACATTTTACTTTGCTGCTGTAACATCTCAGTTTCCCCTCAGGGATCAATGAAGTTCAGCGTGTCCATCTTATCTGGTGTTAGCCGGGTCAGAAGCCCACCTACAGAATTGGACAGCTGTAATAAGATTAACAGTGAGAATGGTCAGGGTCCTTTTGAATCAGTCTGAGAGTTAAAGTGTCAGCTGTGTGAGGGGATGTCCTTGGAAATGGGGATCAGTGACCCGCAGGGTTATAAATTCATTCCCCACATTAAATTCTGTCCTCCATGTTACCAAATTGGCCAGATTGGCCATAATAGTGACTATTAATGATGATTTGACTGTTGAAATGTCAAAGTTGCCCTTTTTTTGCTTTTCCTTTTTTGATGTCAATCTTTGGTAGAACGCTGGTGATGTAGTGAACCTCCTGGTCTGCAGCGGCCTTTCTGCATCCACTTTGCATGGTCTTTGCATCTGCCACTGTGGGTTTCCTCTGGGTTTGCATGCATGCTGTATTAATTGGTGATTCAAAATAGGGTTTTTTTTAATAGACTGGTGAGTCTGAGTCTCACCTTATGACAGCTGGGAGATGCTCCATCCTTTTAATGGCCCTAAGCTGGTCAAGCGATCAAGAAAATGAATGAATGGATGATCAATATCAAGCTCAATCTCATCTGTTAACTTAAAGGAAGACAAATGGGAATCAAGTCATAGTGTCCTGGTAATTATAAAGTGTCCCACGATGGTGTAATGTTCCCCACATCCCTGAGTATGTGAGGATCTGCTTGGGTCTGAAGAATGTAAATTTCATGATCAGAGGGTGAACTATGTTTGATGCCTTGACATTAGAACACATTGTTTTAGCTCGTGATGCATTCAGGCTTTCCGTGAATGTTACTAGCAGGAAGGAATAATTAAAAAACCCCAAACCCTTTCCTTTTTGTAAAATCACATTCAGACCACACCCGGTGCAGAGCATTGAGTAAAAAACATGTAACTCCAGAGAGTTACAAAAATAAACACAGATTCATAATTTTGGATTAAAACATAATAAACAAACACCAAAAAATCCTCCCAGAATCAGGAATTATACCCTGCTGTCTTGCAGAACACCTTGTGTTAACCACACACACATAAGCACACACACACACTCCTCATTCCTCTCTGCTCCTGGGTAATTAGCTGATTAGCTGCTTAATTAGCAGCATGTAATCATGGCGATGGATGAGCTGCCTAATTGAGGAAGTGAAGAGAGGAGAAGGAGCGTCTCAGTGTGGAGGGTGACATTCTGTCTCTCTGCAAAGAGTCTCTACTGAATACAACCGAGCAGATTAACATAGAATGAAAAATCATCCGTCCAGGGAAGAGAAACTGTGGAAAGATCACTGTTGGAGCAGAAATGAGTCAAATCCAGGAGCAGAACACGAATATAATACGTCCGGCACCTCTCGTCTTCTCGGGGGAGAAGCTCTTGGTTGTGTTTGCCGGTGGAGTTGAGGAAATCTGATTAGAGCAGAGACGAACTGAGTAGAAACTCTGAAATGTCAGTAAAATATAACAGGAAGGGGGCAGACATCTATCTTTATCTTCATGGATTTGGTTTTTTTAATCATAGAGGAACCATAAAAAACACTTGCAACTGTTGCTCGAAGAAAATTCAAAGTTGATTGTTCTGATAATTGAGTATGATCTGAATACTAGTAGATTAGATCAGTTTAAGTAAGTATATTCATTTTGAAGCTTCCGCCTCAGAGGTTTGGACGTCACTGTGTTGGGTTTCTTGGATGATCAGGACAATGGAGCATTAAGTGATCAGCTAAGGTTAGCATGCTTGATTAACAGCTTTCATTCATTAACTGTGTGGTTGCAACAGATTCCCATCTGATCTGCTACTGACTCAGTGTAATAAAATGCTATAATTTCACTCACAAAAATGGGAAGCATAAACTTCTTTAGAAGGCTGCACATCACAGCGGGCCATTTTACTTTTCTTAGCAATTCTACTAACACTGGTCTAGGAGGCAGCAACAACGGAGACAAGGGGGAGAGATTTCTGACTACTGACCCCTCCACCACCTCCAGTTAGAGGAAAACGTGTATTGCCAAATCTTTTGGCAAGTTGTTGCTGGAGGTTGGTGACTGTCGCTAGGTGAAATTTGTTACAAGAAGGTTGCTCCACCAGAAGCATTACACCTGAGCAACTTCTGGAGACACAGCTAGATTTAAATTACGACTATTTTAAAGGTAAAACAAAACAGTAATCATTAATTAACCTGTTTTTGAAAGCTAAGCTGTTGAAGTGTGTATGACCAGGCTGTATTTATTACAGAAGCCCATGTTATGCCTCTGCACACAATGGGTTTTGTACTAGTGAAGTAACATAAAAAATTGTACTTTGTAAAGTAAATTATTTGTTTTGACTAGACTGTAAGTCCATTGAGTCAAAATTTTTCCTTTCTCCTCCCCACGTCAGAGCTTCACTCCTTGTTTCTGTTCTCTCCGTACTGTTGGACATGCATATTTTATCCTCCCGCCTTTGACCGTCTAGACATTGTTGTCTCAACCTTGACCTCCTCAACATTTGTAATGTCGGAACCGATCCTCTCATAATTTGTGTCCGCATCACGTAAATGTGCGGCTTGTTTCCTGAAAGTTTATGAGACCAACGCAGGAGAGATACATACACAGAAATCCAAAGTTCCTAATTGCGCTATGTGGGACATGACACGTGAAGTGGATTTAAATTCTTTAGAAAAACGAAAAACTATAGAAAAGCTGATGGAGAAACAGCCCATCGGTTAGATAAGTGTCCTATACATCATGTGATCACATCGTGTGCGCTGCCTGGGCCAGCGTCAGCGTCCTCAGTGTGAGGTGTCTGTGTGTTTGGAGGCTCTGCGGCACGCCAGCCTATCTGCGAGCAGTGGGAGACAGACAGACAACAGACTCACATCAACAATCGTCTGATTGGCCCAGCAGGGGGGTCAGGGACGCCCACCGACAGCAGAGAGGATAGGAAAATAAGAGAGAGGTGGAGGATGATGAGGCGGAGGGGTGTTATTCTCTTCTTTTGTGCTTCTTTAGATAAACAGGGTAAGGAGGAGGTAAAGGAAAAAGTGGCAGAAGTAAATTTGTTTGCAGCCTGGTAATGTCGATTCTGAACACTTCATGACACGGTCACTGATTAAAAGCTGATAGAAAATACACATTCAGCACATACTAATTAGGGTTGTAGGAGGAACATAAAGATAATTTTGTGTGTAGCTGATCTGTACTGTGACCTTTTCTCGTGTAAAAGCAATCAGTGCAGATTCCTCCGTAAAAGAGTTTATGACACAAGGTAGTAAAATTTGCCACTGAAGCCAGCTTATTGCTAGAAAGCCATGTTCTCATTTTCATTATTGGAGACAATGCAGTATATTACAGGCTGACAGAGTATCCCACGAGCTCTCACTTTTGTTCGATTTAAACCCATGAAATGTGCACAGTGTCATTAATATGAGCAGCAGGGCCGTCGTTGTTGGTCTTGAGTGGTTTTTTCTTGAATGAAAATTAAGTTAAGCCGTATATAATAAAAGTTTTTGTTATGAGAGTTAAAAGTAATTACTCTATGAAGCTGATATGGCAGATGTTTAGCTTTTAGTCAGCAGTGACAGAGTGGAAGATAAATATTAAACATAAATAAGAGCCAATAAATATTTTAGAGATTCAATTCACACATTGGTCAACTACTCCCATGATGTGATTTGTTCCTTATGATTTGTGACAATGCTTTGTAATGCAACCAACAGCACGGTACAGAAAATTATTCCCTCTGATGCAGTTTTCATACTTTATGAATTCATCCAGTGGAGCAGATTGGACACTTTGATGGGCCAGTTTGGTCCTGTAATGCCTCTGCTCTAAAGGAGTGTTTGACTGGTTATAACACATATAACACCACTGTTGACTAGATAACCATTTCCACAGCAGCAGAGAGCTGGATAACTGGCAGTGGCGGAGCTTTAGATATTAGAGATGCAGTCAGGTGTGAGAGTCGTCTTTTTACTCTCTGTTAATTTGGACATCTTTCTTTCTTTCTTTCCTTTCCTTTCCTTTCCTCCTTCCTTCCTTCCTTCCAGGCACACTACAGATAGACAAATTCCTAATAATTAAAAAGGCAAAATGAAATTCCACCCTAATGTACCGTGGAGACAGCTGCAGTCCTGTCCTGTCCAAATATTCCTCAGAAATCAGCTGCGCAGGTTCCATGTTTTATATGACAAATAATTTTAATGAAACTCTAATCAAAATTTCCCCCCCTCGAGTTCTTTAATTTCGGCACAGCGGTGGAAAAGCGTTTGGTGTTCGAGTTAGTCAATCTAATAACGTAGCCTGCTGTGGAAATTATCCATCTCACCTCAATCCCCCAAAATGTTTTTGGAACCCTGCTCAGAAAAGTCATCATTTCATATTTTGTTCTGGTTTTTACCTTCACCAGGTGCTGAAATTTTGTTAAGCTAGGGTGCCAGTCATCCAAATTCATTAGCTTATAGCTAAGAGCTACCATGATAACAAGGTTAGCATGTCTGTTTTCTTCAAGTATGTGGTGCAGGACCCAGAAAGCCTTGAGTCCCGGCATTCGTGTGGATTTTAACCAGGTACGTGGATGCACTTGCAAACCGTGCAGCCCAGGGCCATGTAGAGAAGAGAAGTTGAATATGTGTTCAAGTTTCAACAACACCTGGCCTTCAAGACAAATACAAGCAATGCTTGGTTTGTTAAAACGTCAATTATTCAGTTAAGTCATCTGAGCTTAGTCTGTAGTCTTCTAAGCCTAATGACCAGACAGTATACAGTAGGTCATCTGTTTCTATAAGTACAATTCCATTATAGAAAAGTCATAACATTTATAAAATGTGATTGGCATAGATGGTGGGTTTGTTGACCCATCCATCCACCCCAACCTCCACCTTAAGCAGCCATTGTTGTTATGAAGCACTGGCTGAAGTTACTGTTGCTGTTTTACATGACTGCTAGAAGTTGTTTAATATTTCCACAGCAGTAAATCCTTTAACCCTTTAACACAACAACTGAATTGTGTTTCTCTGTTACTCTAACATTTTGCTTTTGGAGAATGTTTTTTATTTCTCCTTGCTTACTTTAAAGATCATAAAAATTAGAACACTGGTATCGAATCTTAATTTCTGTGGACTAGCATCAGTTGTATCTTGATTTTTGTTTGCTTTGTGCTCCTGGTGGAAAATCAGAGCTATTGCTTCTAACATAGTAATCAGCGAAGCCAAATATCATCTGTCGGGAGTTTGAGTCCAAATCTATCAGCGTCGTCCTTCAGAAAGCCTCGTCAGCTGAGCGGTAATTATCCAGCGGTGAAGAGCTGAACCACAGGAGGAAGAGATGAAGCATAATATCAGAGCAGTTATCCAGGCGGCAGAGGATCAGATCAGGCGTTTCAGCTCCCAGCAGGCCTTTCTGCCCCTCAGGAGCCTCACTGGTTTAGAGACATCAAAGAAGCTGTAAGCAGCCCAGTGCATGCTGGTCGATATCCAAACCAGCAATACTCGCTCTGCCGCTGTTCACGCCTTCCTCCTCTGTCCTTCTCACTCTTTTTCTCTTCAGTTCACCTCATTCCTTCTCATGGTTTACCTCTCTTCGCATCTCATGTTCTCATGCTTCTTTTCTTCTCATCTTTTCCTCTTCTCAATTCTCTCATTGATCTTTACCTCTGTTCTTCTTATCCTCTGATGCCCTCCTTCTTTGTTGCCCTTTTCCTTTTTCTCATTTACCTTTCCATCCCTTTCCTCTAACCTTTGCTTTGTTCTCTTCTTTTAATACTCTTGAATCTTGCTTTGCACTCCATGCAACCCCTTTCCTTTCCTTAAACTATCCGCTTCTTCCTACTTCTTCCATTCTTCCTCTCCTCCTCTCCTCTCATCAATACTTTTGATTTCCATATCTCCTCAATAACGAGCGGTGGAGAGATGGACAGAATCATATTGATGTGTGTGTGCTTTTTTAAAGGGTCACGGTTGTAATTAACATACTGCTGCTCATTCGGTCAAGGTTTGCATCTCATACAGACTCACATGCAGACACGCACTCTCTCACACTAACAAACACACTATACATATCTATAACGGTAAACCAACACACAGACATCACTGTGGAATAGAACATGTTTGCAAATGCACATTTTATCATCACAGTAAGCAGACACACCTATCTCCATATGAGGACACACACATGTATAGATTTGCTACACCGATTTGTAGGCGAGGTGAAAGCGTGGGTGCACAGATGTGGCAGCTCAAGTAATTTCCATCAGATTTACCTTCTCCCCACAGCCTCCTTCACTCTGCCATTAGTTTTCCAGATAGTTCTCAGTGAAAGATATGAAAACAGCGCTCAATGTATAAAATATTAGAATTGTCTTCTTGATGATCCGCAGTCACAGTTAAACCTGTTTTTCCAGATGTAATGTTTAAGGTCTGAGTGGAAAGAATGAATTTTCTGGAGTTGCTGTATGTCTTCAGTTTTATGTAAATCACTTTCCAGCTCGCTCTCTCTTTGCTTGATGTAGCTCGCACGCTCTGTGTAGTTCGATTGGATCCAGGCTACATAAAATTCAGGTCGCAGCTCCAGTTTGACCTGTGCGGGGTTGTGTTCGTAGTGGAATTCTCTGTGGAAGCAACTATGCCTGTGGTGGTCGGGCTAAAGCTACAGACTGCTGAAATATAGATACATCAGACATGAATGTCAAATCAGTTACTTACAAATGCGTTCACCCGTTACATGAGGTTATAAGAGCTGGCCGAGTGGTGGAGTTAACACACTTGTGGTTACAGGCAGGTGCAGTGTTCTCCCCCCACGAGCTCACGAGACAAAATAAGGCAGTTCGGGGTGGTCCTTCATCTGAAATAAACTTGATCTAAAGAGTAGAAGAAAACTTAGCGATCAATCATAAAGAAAACCTAGCGTAGCCCCATGGCTAGCACTGATTCCTCCTGAGGGACCGGCTATGCTAAAACTATACACCTGGAGCTCCTACTGGAGGAGTAAACAATACATGTCCATGCTTATTTAAACCACATGCATAACTTGCTGGCTTGATTCTTTAAAATTGTCGAGTTGAATGTGCAGCCTGCTCTTTCTATGTTACTCTTGAAGTATTTTCCCATTCTTTTTGTCGGTCTCCCTTCCAAGCGTCGCAAGTCCTGGACAGCGAGTGTGAGTTTTAGCTGGGCAGAATTGTGCGGATGCAAAATTTGTATCAAACACCCTTAATGCTTCCCTTTAGTTTTTGTCTCTAAAAGAGGTTTAAACACTTTCCTTTCTTCTGTCTGATCCTCGCTTCGCAACCCAAAGTGTTTACTCCCCCTTTCACCTCTCTTTGAAGACTCTTTCTTCTTCTTTTAAGCTGTCTCTTCTGTTCCTCTTCAGGAGTGAAGTGGATTTAAAGGGAGAAATCAATACTGGATCAGGTGCTATTTCACATGGATTCTGTGGATTTTCCTGCTGATACATTTCACATCATATGGAAGAAAAAATGATGTTTATGCAATTTAAAAAAACAACAGAATTTTTGTGTGTGTCACTTTTTAGTTAGATTAGTACATTTCTGGCGTGGATCATCAAGTTTTAGGCTTCCGCGCATCATAAATCTCCCTGTTGGCCAGTAGATGGCAGTAGCTCTCCACTGAGTAACAAGCTGCTGCCTTCTTTTTTTCCCCCTATCTTCTGTCAGTGTGTACATCTATCTGTGTACTCCCATGAAGGGCAACGTGCCAGTGATGGAGACATACATGTTCAGCTCACTAGAGTCATTCATACCACTTCATCTCTTTTGATCTCTTTTCCTTCTGTTCGTTCTGGCTCTATTCCCCTTTTCTTTCCCTAACGCTCAGCTTTTTGCTTTTGCAGTCTTGTTTCCTCTTGTCTCTTCATCAGTCTCTTCATCACTTATTACTTTTCACCCGTCTGCCATGCACGTGTCATTTTTTCCTCCCCACACTTTCTTTTAAATTTTCTTTCCTCGCACTTCTTCCTCTATGCCATCTGTGTTTTGATTTCTCTTCTGCCTTTGTATGTGTATTTTTAAAAATCTTTTCTTGTCTTCCTCACCTGCTTCTTTTTGGTCTTCCTGTTTTGTCTCTTTTCTCTTTCCATGCCTTCACTCTCCTCAGTGCATTTTTGCACATCTTTAAGTCCTTTGTTTGTATTTTCCTCCCTATATCTTCCTCTCTCTTTCCATTCTCCTCTCCTCTGTATTTGTCCAAACGTGTGTTTACTTGTTTCATCGTCTCGTTTTTGTTCTCTCTCTGTCCTTGAATTAATTCATCTGGAATCAGTTCTTAAACACCAGCCGGGTGCTCCCTCGCTCCCCCCCTTTTGTTTTTTTTATCCTTCTCTGTACTCTAATCCTGTTTTCTTCCAATCTGTTGCTTTTTCTCCCTTTTCTGCCTTCCTTCTCCCTGTTGCATGCCATTACCTGTTGGACTTCTTCCTTTCTTGGTGTGTTTTGATGTGTTTCTCTGCCATTTTCTGTTCAAACTGTTTGCTGCTTTGTTTTGCTCCTCTCTTCCTTCCTCTTTTTACACATTATCGTTCTGTCATCTCTCAATCCTCTGAAGTGTTTAGTGTGTGTTGTGTTGTTTTGATGCCTTTCCAGCAGGCCCTGGACATCAGCATTTATACATATTATTATTTTTTTGTTATTTTGTTTTTAAATCATAAACTGAATTCTCTCTCTCCTCCCTTGTCCCCAGTATTTTGTGCAGCAGTTGGACGGGTTCATCTCGTGGCTTCAGGAGGCGCTGGACAGCACAGAGAACTGGATTCAGCCCAGACAGGACCTGGATAGCCTGAGGGTATACCTCGACACACACCTGGTGAGAGCACAAACACTCACACACTTGCCTTTTTTTCTTTTTTTTTGTTAAACGTATGTGAACCCTCATTAATACAAAGCAACCTCTGCCTCATCCCTTAAAATGAGTCTAAGCCCTCAAATAGAAGTGATAACACCAAAGGGTCCTCATCAGCGTTGAGTCATTGTGTTCCTCGCAAAAATTCAAGCGCACGCACCCGCTGTCAAGGCTCGCACACATTTGAAGAATAAACGTACACGACTGCTACGTGCAAGCACATCTGTGCACACATTCCACACACGCGGTTGCATAAACACATATTTGCATACATGCATATGGATGTGCCCACATGACACGCACGCACACAGACACACACACCTGTCTTATTTTCAGAAACGGTTACTTCTAGCTGCAGCTATTGGAACCCACTACTTCACAATCAAGCAACCAAAGCTGGTAAAGCGATGATAGGACTGTTCTGTACTTTGTCATGTGTTATTTCAGTAGCCCTACTTAAGCTGTCAAAACATATCAGTGACATCAGTGACAGAGATGGGAGTCAGCACAGCAAACAGAGCAAACACATGCTGCTGAGAAAAGAAAAGACAAGACAATGAGCACTGTCCAAGCTGTGTCATCAACACTCAACCATCTCACTTTTTAAAAAAAACCTTTGTCTTAAATGGAATGTTTCTAAAAAAAATAGTGCGCTAAATACTTTAGTGTTTCCTTTTTTGTGTCATTTATGAACTGTTACAATAGTGGATTCTCATAAAACATGGTAAACATTAAAATGATGAGGTCAGTATATATAAACCTTCCCAAGTTTCTGTTCAGACCTTTTGTTTGTGAGGGAGAAGAAAGCTAACTTTAAAGCCTCTTCCTTTAACTTGTTTTTGGATACGGGATGAATTAAAGTGCTGCACCAATGCCCAGTAGATCATAAATAAAGTTCATTGTAAAATATTGAACCCCCACACAAAGGTGCTCTAGTAGAATCCAAAAAATAAAAATAGTGAGCATAATAGACTTTAAAACAAAGTGCGGTTTGGGGATTGGCATTCATGTCGTGATTTTACTGTGAGCCTGGGTGCAGCCGCTCAGTTTATTCACTGTCTGCAGACAAGTTTTAAGCTTGTTGCTGAGTGGCTGCCCCTCACAAACCATAGGTAGGCGGGGCTTCTCCAGAAAAAAAATATATTTAGCATATGAATTTATTTATTTTTTTCAATTCATTATTTCATGATAATGTAACAAAAAACAGGAAAAATGAATAACAGATGGGAGATAACGGGATAAACAGACAAATTCAAATCCATTCAGCCATTCATCATTATAGGAAAAGCATAGGAAGAAAATTAAACTTGTTACAACTAAGGCAGTGAGTCATCTAAGAAAGGCTGATTTATTTCCTTCAAAACAACTATTCTTGAGCTGATGTTGACCAGTGCTCAGTTCAACAGTTATACTTACTGGCTAAGGGGGTAGAGGTCAAAGCTTAGGATTTTCTGCCACCTGTAAACACACAGAAACGGTTTTAGAAAGGGATAATTGGAAAATAACAAACCCTGGAATGAATGCAAGCTCTCATTTCATTGTCACAGCTTTTATTCTGGCTTCTTTTTTTGTGTTCCAGTTTGTTTTCATCCACATCTCTTTTTTCTTCCTCCTTCTGGCAAAGCCTTTCCTTTATTCCTCTTCCCACTTTATTGTTTTATTTTCTGATCATCTGCCCCTCCTATTTCTCTCCCATTTTGTCTTTTTTGTCCTTTGTCTCTCTTCTTTTAAAAAACAAAAATCTCTCTCTTTATCTCCTTGTCTTCTTTTGTTTACTCAAACAAATAGGAAACAAAAAGGCTCAAATAACTCTGCCTGTGTTTTGGTAATTTACTCTCACACATGCTCTGAGATAGATCAGTAAGTGCTGCAACGTGTACATGAGCACACTCGCACATATACAGACACACAGATGAGGAGCACTTTGGCAATTACTCACGGTCTTTATGGCAAACATATGGGCTGCACATGCACACACAAACACAGAGGAGCACTCGTTCAAGACTACAAGACATGAACATGCATATCACATCAATGTAAAAATCCCGGTGTTGCTCAGTGCTGAGCATGTGCGCGCACACACACACACACACACACACACACACACACACACACACACACACACACACACACACACACACACACACACACACACACACACACACACACCACCTTCACCGGCAGATTGTGTTTGCATTAAGGTATATAAACCTAAATACATATACAAAACAACAGGCATGTGTTTTAGCACACGCACACACGTAGAGATACTATTTGCATAGATTTGCATGTTCCTAGACAGATTTCCAAATCAGCATCTCCATATCCGTCCCTGCAGAACAGCATCCTGCACGCAGATCAACACACACAGTATTTTCTTATCTAGATGCACTTATTTGTGCTGTATCTGTGGGTGTGTGCGCGTGTTTATTTGTTGGTTTGTTTACACGTGTCGACTTTGTTGTGGTTGCCAGCAGCGCTAACGTTAGTGGCGGTTAGCTTCAATTAGAATTCCCGGCTCTTAATTGGCGCGTCTTGTTAAATAAAGCAAAAGAGGATGAAAAGGCATCGCTAATAGGACTTTGAAATGCTACACTGTTGATAGCATGTTAGCTAACTGACTCTGTGTTTGTGTGTGCGTGCTGGGGTTGATAGTCACACTTGCACTTTGTAGTTATTCGTGTGTGTTTGGGTGTATAATTGTGTGTGTTTGTGTCTTTTGTTGATTACTGCCGAGTAGAGCCAGGTTCTGTCTCGCTTCCCTTTGTCTTTATATCTCTCCAGTCTTTCTCTGACAAAATGTGTTTACATTTACAAGACCTTTAAGACATTTTAGAGGAAATGGAGCTGCTGACTAGATTAGGATTGATGGCGGCGTTCTACACTCCTTTAAAGTCACAGGCAGAGAGTCTGTAAGAAGACTTAGGTGCTTGAATCCTTTGGCCAATAGTTTTTTTTGTTTTAAAATATATAAAAACTCCATAAAGTCATGAATTAAAATTCCAAAGAGGCAATAAGGAAGGCCCATTCAACAGCACTTCCTCACGAAACTCTACAACAGAGATGTCAAACTTATTTTACATTGTGGGCCACGTACTTCCCACTTTAATCCCAAGTGGGCCAAACCAGTAAAACTGCCCTTTTTCTCAGTCTAAAAATGTATAACTACACATTTAACCCTGTTTAATGTAAGAAAAGACGTTTTATTTTAGTAATATGACAGTTAAAAGTCCAAAATCGATGCCCTCTTTTTCCAAAGCCGTCCAGTGGACCAGATCGAAGTCTTCCCCAGCTCATTCTGGCTCCTGACCTTATGTTTAACACACGTGCTCTAGAAGGACCACGACAAAGTGTGTGAAGTAGCAGCAGAGTTGGTATCTTTACATCTAATTACCCTTATAATGTAAAATTACTACTTAAAAATATTCCATGAATATCCTGGGATGTCTTAAACATCCTTCAGGTGCATCCTACTTAGATTCCTATGACATAATGTGTGACCTGCCTAGCTACTTAACATAGTCACATCCCAAGAAAATTAGAAATTAAAATGCAAACTCAAGAGAACTATAATGACCTTTACAGTATAACTATAAAATAATATTTTTGTGAGTGTGTTTTAATCAGTAGCTTGGAAAGCTGAAACTATGAATAGTTGACTTTTATAGTTTTATCCAAACATGGATAATTTGATGAGCAGTTCATGTTTTTAGTCTTTTTCTAAAGGCTCAATAATTTCTCAAAGCAGCCAGCTGACTGCTGGGGACTACTTTCAGTGGCAGATTATTTCACGTTTGACGTTCTAGCGAATATCTGGCCCTGGGGCAGCATGGTGGTACTAAATAAACTGCAGTCTGTGTACCTGTGGCAATAAAGGAACTTCTCATCCAGTGCAACAGTGGAGCTCACTTCATTGGTGTTTTAAAAAAAATCATTTTTGCACAAAACAGTTCAATTGCAAAGATGAATAATAAGACATATCAGGCTTTGTATGCAGTATCTTGTTTTTCTTTTTCATGCTATTTTATGACAATCAACAACATCGAATATCTACTTTCATTATGCTTTACTTGACCAAAGTAGGTCATGTGAATATAGCTTTCAGGCGACAGGATTGGTCTTTTTTCTCTTTCTGTTTTTCCATTTCTCTGTCTCACACACATACTCACACACTCTCTCTCTCTTTCACTATATTGCTTTCTGTGCCACACATAAACACACACACAAACACACACAGCTCCAGGGCAGCAGTGGGTGGAGTGGAGTTGCTTTCCCAATTGAATATTTGGTCCAGCTGGCGTGTCTGTGTGTGTGTGTGTGTGTGTGTGTGTGTGTGTGTGTGTGTGTGTGTGTGTGTGTGTGTGTGACTATATGTGTGTTTTAGGGCGCGTGGAGCGAATAAGCACAGGTCTTTCCGGAACCCTGGGGAGATCAGTGAGGCAAGAGGACACTAATGCACACTCATGCACATGCACACACACAGACACACACACACAAAAACACACATACGCACACACAGGCTGCTCTTTGTAAGGCGCTAAGAGATGGCGGCCAATGAAAGGCCTATTGATTGGGTCTGATGGGCGATCCAGGCCTTTGAATCCCATTACCAGAAGTAACACACTACTGGTGGCAACATAAGGGGAGGATATATATATATGTAGAGAGAGAGAGAGGGAGAGAAAGAGGAGAGTGAGAAATGTCTGAGATTGTGTTCAAGTATAATGTGTGAAATTAACAGACCACCACTTCAGAACATATTCATTTAGCTTGCCATCATCACTGAAGCATTGAAATAACAGCAAAACATCTGAAATCTTTCAGATAACAAACAACAAAAATATCAACTACAGTTGACTTTGAGACTACTAAAATACCCCTATGTCTTCATCCACTTCAGCAGGAAAACGAGGATTAGCTGCTTGTAGTAAATGAAAAAAGAAGCAAACACCAATGAAAAAACGAATCTAGGACCACAGATTTCTTTGGCTGGACTGACATTAGGGTGTTACTAATCATAATCATGGTGGTAAACAAAATAACCTGGAAGTAGTTGCACAGCAAATATGGGGACATGGCTCTGACAATGTCCCCATATGTCTCCATAAGTCCCCATATGTTTTCCCATAGGATGGGAAAACTCCAGCAGAACCAGGGTCAGGGAGGCTGAACCATCTTCTGCGACCAGCTGGGGTGAGGGGAGGGAGCTGGGACAAAAACACACTTTGAAGGCAGATCTAAAAAATGTACTGTAGCCATGTAGGCTTTGTATTCTCAGTGTGGGAAGGTACTACAGATGTGTAAACCAACTAGCCATGAATATATCTGTGAAGGTTCTCAGTCATCCAGGTCATCGTAGTCTAAGGAGCTCTTGACCTCTACACTGGAGAAAACCAAACAGCCACTTCACAAACGCATGGCACAACATAGAAGAGCCACCTCCAAGGGACAAGAGTCGGTGGTCCATCTGCATCTAAAGGACAAAGGTCACACTTTCGAGGTTGCCAATGTTCACATTTTGGACAGAGAAGAGAGATGGTTTGAAAGAGGAGTGAAAGAAGGAGTTAAAGAAGCCATTTATGTCCACTTAGAATGACCATCTTTGAATGGAGGCGCGGTGGCTTACGACACCAACTGTCTGCCATCTATAATCCAGTCCTGAGATCCTTTCCCAGACGCCTTAACGCCCACTCACAACCTGGGCCTTCTGACCTCAGGAAATCACATGACAGGGTGGGGCTAGGTTTCACAATGAGCTCACCCGAAACCTCGCTGATTGTGACCTAAACCCATTTTCACACCTTGACTTGTATGATTAGGTAGAGGATCATTAGGGGGTCCATCATCCTCTTGGGGGGACATTCCCACAGGGCTTAAATCTGGGACTCGCCATCATTTGACCCTAGAACTGAAGAAGCTTCTCGGATGAGAGGTGAAACGTCTTCAAGCAACTTAAAGAAGTCCAGACGCTTTTCTTTCCAAGCTCCTTAGAGAACTAGCCATAAAATTAACATAAATTCTGTGTTTCCCAATAATCCAGAATACACTCTTTCTGTATTTACTTTTGTTGCTCCTGCTGCAGACACATCTTGCCGCTGACTGGACTGAACATTCTCAGGTGGTTTGTAGGGACGCATTTTGGTTCACTTGGAGTTCAGTTCGATACAGCATATTTCTATATGTATCCAGTATCTTGTAGGTGTAGTATGAGAGTATGAAGAGAGGGAAGTAGAAGAAGGAGAAAGAGAGTTGGTAAAGAAAACCAGTGAGGGGCAAGAGGAGGGTATAGAGTGGGCTCAAGAAGAGACAACGATTGAGGGAGACTGAAGGCGGACAGGAGAGTGAGAAGAAGAGAAGAGAAAAGAGAAAAAGAAATATAGAGATTGAGATGAAGACAGGAAGAGGAAGAAGCCGTATGAGGGAGGTAGGGACAATAAACTAAAGGGAAATAGCAAAGAAAGAAATGTAAGCCAGAACTGCATTTCATTGCTTAACATAAAAGAAGTGTGCAAGAAAATTCATATCTACAGAAAACAAAGGAGATTGTAGGCCTGGGTGAAGAAACACACACCCCTAGGGGATCCAGTCATACTGCTATAGTTTCTGTCGGCTCAGTATGAATGGAGACAATTTGATCATCATTATTAAAAAGACTCTTTGATCAGATCTTGTCTCATCAACCCAAGCCTGTCTGCTGTATGTATGTGTGTGTGTGTGTGTGTCTGATCAGTGCAGCTCAATACACAGTCTCAATGTCAAACCTCAATGTCATCTCAGCATCAGCGCTGCACACCTCTTAGCGCCTCACTAATACGCCAGTGCTAAAAGCTAAATGATATTAGGTAGGCTTCTGAGGCCATCCTACTCTGTGCTTCAGGCTAATATGCTAATGCTAACAGGTAATCTGATCATCCAGGCTTTGAAGCAGCTCACCTCTCAACTGCACAATGTGTATGTTAATCAGAGTGGGGAGTCATAACATATGAGGCCAACAGCCACAGCAGCCGAGAAGTCTCCAGATTCACCTTCTAACTTTTAAATTACGATGCTGCTGATTTTGTATTGGTGTTATTCATTTTCTTATTTATTTTACTCTGTTTTGTTGTCTGTGACACGCACTTTATCAATAAACTTTACTTACTTATTTTCCTCACTCAACATAGATTATCAGATGTTATTAACCAAAGATGCTTTTGTAAAAGTTGAACATGTGTTTGTGTGGTCTAAATATCCTTAAACAAAGAAGAAAGATTTTTAAAGCCATAATATAAAATAATATGTGTGACAAGAAGTTAAATTCAAGTTAAATTGAAGTATTTATCAGCATCTGGGTCCACTTTCTGCACCAGCTTGATATTTTGTTTGTTAGCTTACACTGCTTTATCTCAACCTTCATTGCTGCTGGTGTGCAGTTATTAATTCCTGCTAATTTACTAAAACGACACAAAGAAAAGAGAGAAGCAACAGATGGGAATTTACCATAGACAGTACCATAATATCACCGATTGGTTTCTTAAGTCCCATTTCCAAACCTCAACATTTTCATTGCTACAATCTTGGTTTCAAACAAACTGTGACTAACTGTGAAACCGCTTGATTACTGGCTAATGACTTGTCAATCACCAGTCATTAGCCAAAGAACATCCTATGGATAATTTGTTCTGAGAGAATGACGAAGAATTACAAAACAGATTTAATTTTTTATTCAGTATGATCCAGAGTCAGAGACTGAGGACATTAAATTCTTCAGGAAAATTTTACAGAGGTGAAGACAGAAAGTTTTTTTCCCATAGACTTAGCAGGAACAAATCAGGGATACCAAGAGAAGGAAGGTTAAACTCAGTAGAAGGCATAGGTGACGAAACTGCCAAAGTAAAACAGGAAGTAAGTAACAAAAGAACACCTTACACAGAGATGGAGACTTAACGGGGGAAGCAGGATTGAACTGAAGCTCAAAATAATACTACAAACAGGAACAAAACTAAAACTAACATATGAGAATATAAACACAGCAAAACTATTATGAGAATATCAACCCAAAAGAAAACTCAAAGTATTACAAGCAATAAACCCACCAAATATATTCTATACAGGATTCATCAATAAATGTGGATATAACACCACATCTGTTTTTATACTGTATATAGCAGTTAGTCTGTGAAGGTTCTCAGTCATCCAGGTCATCGTAGTCAAAGGAGTTTGCAAAGAAAAGCGTCTGGACTTCTTTAAGTTGCTTGAAGACGTTTCACCTCTCATCCGAGCTTCTTCAGTTCTAAGGTCAAATGGCGAGAGTCCCAGATTTAAACCCAGTGGGAGTATCCCCAAAGAGGACAAAGGACCCCTGGTGATCCTCTAATCACATGAGCCAAGGTGTGAAAGCGGGTGAGGGACCTAATCAGCCCGGGTTTCGGGTGAGCTCATTGTGAAACCTGGCCCTACCTTGTCATCTGAATTCCTGAGGTCAGATGGCCCAGGATGTGAGTGGGCATTAAGGCGTCTGGGGAGGGATCTCAAAACTGGATTATAGATGGCAGACAGTTGGTGTCGTAAACCACCGCCTCTGTTCAAAGATGGTCGCTCCTTTCAGAGGAGTTAAAGAGGAGTTAAAGAGGCCATCTATGTCCACTGTGAGCGACCATCTTTGAACAGAGGCGGTGGTTTACGACACCAACTGTCTGCCATCTATAATCCAGTTTTGAGATCCCTCCCCAGACGCCTTAACGCCCACTCACATCCTGGGCCATCTGACCTCAGGAATTCACTTGACAAGGTGGGGCCAGGTTTCACAATGAGCTCACCCGAAACCCGGGCTGATTAGGTCCCACACCCACTTTCACACCTTGGCTCATGTGATTAGAGGATCACCAGGGGTCCTTTGTCCCTCTTTGGGGATACTCCCACTGGGTTTAAATCTGGGACTCTCGGCCATTTGACCTTAGAACTGAAGAAGCTTCTCGGATGAGAGGTGAAACGTCTTCAAGCAACTTAAAGAAGTCCAGACGCTTTTCTTTGCAAACTCCTTTGACTATATAGCAGTTACAAAAGTCCCCATCTAGAGTAGTTTTTAGTAAAATATCACCGTTTCTTGATGGCTACCTCCTGCTGATAAAAGTTGAGGTTGAGATTTTCTGAGTAGACAATCCTAGACATTGAGGTAGCTTTGATTTCTTTGAGGCTCAACACTCTTATCCCTCCTGACAATACACATTCCTGAAAATAAATAAATAAAATGAAACCTTTGAAAGAGTTATCTCATGAAATTTGTCACAGCTAATGGGTCTTTTATTTTGTAATCCATAACTTTTACACACTGTCTCTTCTTTCTGTCAAAAAAATAAGTCTTTATTTTCTTTACACTACTTCTCTCCTTTTCTCTGTCTGTTCCTCTCTGTCTCTCTCTCTCTCTCTCACACACACACACACACAAACACACACACACATAAATACATACACACAGCCTCTTATTAAAGCCCGCTGTCTGACATGCATAAAAGCAGAGCTGCTCTGCATGCCTTATCATGGTGTGATTGATGGTTGGCTGTTCTACTCTTATCGATTCTATGCTCTCCATATATTAAACGGAGGAAACTGAGCCGAATCGCTCGTGGAATAAGGCGCTGAAATACGATCGCGCTCTGATAGCCTGGCTAATCTGCACAACCTAATTCATTCCTAACATCAGCCCGGCCCTATCCCAGAGACGCAGACAGTCACGCTGTGTTTTCTGTAGCGCTGATAGATGTATTTTATGTTTATTAGCTGTGAGGTATTTCACCAGCTTATCTGGAAATTAAGTGGGGCAGAGTGGCCGCTGAGTCTGTAAAATTACTCAATCAGCCGTGAGATTTGGAGTAATTTACAACGTTTGCAAGGCAGTAATGATTGCAGAAAGCAGACAGTCATGTTTTGTTTGGATAATGCTGATATATGAATGTGTTTTTGGGAGCACAGTGAGGAGATAGTATAGTTGATAGTTTGGGTTTTCCAAGAGATACTTTGTTTATCTGTGAAACGTAATATGTGCAGGACAGCTTCACCGCTATCTGCTCACATCCTTTTAAAGCCGGAGATGTTTGGTTTTTATACGACAGAAAGAACTACACTAGTGTAAACCTGTGGCTAAAGCAAGGAGCTAACACCTCCTGGGTTGAGGGTTCGGTTTCTGGCATATGATGATCCAACATTCACATCAAGATATTTGGGAAACATTTGCATCAATCAAGGAGTTGGTTATTGAAGTGACACTGAATGATTTTATGATGAAGCTAATCCTCTTTTCCACATACATTATTATAATCCTGTGAGAGGGTTAAAACACTTTATCCCATTTGTCTCAACTGTGTATATCCTACTCCATAAATATTGGTGGTGTGGCGGTCTGACCTTGTCATGTGTTGACTGATGCCGTCATCCGCCCATCCCTCATGGCAGGACTGTCACAGGCTGAGTTTGCACTGTCTGCTATTTAGCAGGGTTTGCAATACTGTGTTTCCCACAGAACTAGATAATATTTGTGGCAACAGCGGGGGTTCACTCTTATTTTCTTAAATGAATGTTACCTCTCATACTATAGCTTATTATTTGTGATAATAAATAACTGATCAGATGTATCTTCAGTAAGTCTCCCAGTCTCAGAATGAACTCTGATTCTGGACTGCAGCCCTGCTGAGTGGCACATGAACTCACTGCACATGAGTAGCCTTCCAGTTCGCAGCAGAGCTCTAGAGCAGACTAAGGACCAGTGTTAGCTGCAGTGAAAACTGTTGGAGTCCTCTGGACTGTGAGACCGAACACTTTCTGGAGAAACAGTTGAAGGATAGCAAGTCCCACCAAAGTAACAAATTGCATTGCATATGCAAAAACTGGGTTTTGCTGTCGGTATTTACAAAGAGAGTGCACTGACAAGACTGCCTGTAAGAGGTGGGACGTTTTGCGAGTTTTGGAACCAATCCTGTTATACATTTATTTCTGGGAGTTCCTTTTTCAAGGTGCAAAACAGCCCTCCATCCATTCACTCATGCTTATCTATTGAGGGTTGTGAGGGTTGGAGCCTGTTCAACCTAACACAGAGACACAGAAAACCATTCACATTCACTTCTATGGGCAATTTAGAATCACTTATTAATAGAGATGGCACGATACCACTTTTTTATGTCCGATACCGATACCGATATCATAAATTTGGATATCTGCCGATACCGATATTAATCCGATATAGTGTGTTTTTTAATCAATAAAACTGTTTTTTTAATATCTTGCTGCATTTTGTATAAGTTCATACTCAAGTTTAAATAAACAATAACACTAAAGCTATTCTGTTATACCTGTATGTAAAAAATACACTGCACCCAAAATATTTCATAGTTCAGGAACACTGATCAATCTAATAAACTTAATCCTCCCTATTCTGGTATTTTAAAGAGTACTTAGCAGAAATATTAAGCAACCTAACTAATAGGGTTGCAAACTCCCAGCAAAAAAAAATAGGGAACCACCCCCCACCCTCCACCTGATGATGCTTAATCGACGTAATCAACTTTAATTTGATGCAGGGTGGGAAAAAAATGCACAGAAATAAATTATTTTTCAAGAATAATTAAATAGATTCAACATCTTTCTTCAACAGAATTGCAGAATTCACAGATGGTACCTTCTCAAAGAAAAAAGTAGTATAGCTTACTAGGGTATATTAGACTTAATAGTTACTATATACAGTAATGGACTTCTATACATTTTACATCAGATTAAAACTTTGGGTGTAAGATTCAGATAATTATTTATTAAAAGCTAGACATTTTAAATGAGAATAAGAAAGAAAAGTATGTCTTTGTGCCCCCTTTTCCCTGTTCATGCTCTATCGGCCCCCCTGGCTACACTTTGCTAGATCCGCCCCTGCACAGTTACCAGCCGTCAGCTACATAGAAAAGGATCCTGGTGTAGAAAGTAATATTAAATAAATTCTAACAACAGCTTATCAAGGTTAAACGTGCTGCTGTTGTTCCGCCGCTGGTTTCCTCTTTCTGGTGCAAAGTGGACCAAAAACAAAGAAGAGAGACGGACTCGCGACAGAAAAGCCGATCAGCTGATCATTAAGCAGTTTCACGATTGAAGTAGCTGCAGGAAGGTGAGGGAGAGAGAGAGTCAGTCGCTCCATATATCGGTTGTTAAGCTTAACATGGGAATGCTTTACAAACATTCAGAGATGAACTTACACACTTGCTTTACTTCTCTCTGGGATAACTTCCTCGGAGATGAAATGCTGGTTTGGTAGCGAGGCTCCAAATACACACAGCCGCTCTATCACGTGAGGCATACTGCTGCAACGTGCTACGGTTATGAGCCGAGTTACGCCATGTCGCAAGTTTTGTGAGGTGTTTTTTTGATATTTAATGGATCGGATTACATTTTTTATTTCTCGCCGATATCCGATCCAGTAATTTAGGTCAGTATCGGACCGATACCGATACATAATATCGGATCGGTCCATCTCTACTTATTAACCAAACCCACTAACTGCATGCCTTTTTGGACTTTGTCAGTTAAACATGACACTTAATTGTATCTCAACCAATTACTACTGCCATAACTTTTCTTTAAAGGGTTTTACACTCTTATCCTACAATTTCAGAGGACTGAAAGAAAACACCACACAGTCTGTCAGGCCTCTTTCTCTCACCATCTCTCTTTTTTGCTATGATTTAAAACTTCTGAGATAGATTTGCAAGACCTTTGTCATCTTGTGTCTTTTGTCCCAGTTTTATCCTATTTTAGCAACGCGTCTTTACCACAACCTGGAGAAGCAGCTTTAATGCACTGATCTTTCAGGATTTTTTTCCCCAATATATTGATGAGTATTGTTTCCATTTAATGCACACTACACTTGTTACTGTTATTTTTATGTTGTATGAAAATGGTGCTTTCATTTTTGCACAGCATGTGCAGTGTACAAATTTCTCTTGAGATCAGGCTGATCAGACTGCATCACAAACACACACATACAAACATTTACACCGTGGATGTGTGTCTCTTGAAAGCACTGAGTGTGTGTGTGTGTGCAAGAGTATGCACACGCGGCATTTCCCACTGCAGCACAGCAGGATGTCAGAAGTGGTTAAATTGTGAGGCCTCGGCACCTTGAGGCTGTCTCACACACACGCACACATGCACACACACACCATGTTTTCATATCTTTGTGGGGACATCTAATTGACATAATGCTTTCCCTAGCCGCTTACCCTAACCCTAACCATCAAAAATGAATGCCTAACCCTAACCATAACCTAGTTGTAACCGTGACACTAAAACCACATTTTGAGTCTGAAAAATGCCTTCAAACTCGTGGGGACCGTGTTTTTGTCCCCATATGGGCGGTTGGTCCCCACAAGCATGGTAAACTTCTAATTTTTGGTCCCCGCAAAGATATGTAAACACACACACACACACACACACACAAGCTGGTCTTTATCACTTCAAAAGACATTGACTTGCATCCTCTTCCTAAAAAGACAACTAACCGTCACCTTAGCTTGTACCTCACTGTGTCCTATTATTAAACCAAGATTTCATACAAAAATCTCACGGTTTACCTCATGTCAATGTCTTTCCAACTTCCAAAAATGTGACAGTGTAAACAGATTTATGAGTAACAAAATATGAGTAATACAACAGCACATATCCACACACACACACGCACACACACACACACACACACACATCAGATCAAAAAAAGGCTATAATGGTGTTCAGAGACCTGACTGGAGTGTTTCCCAACACCGCCTCAGGCAGCTCTGTGCCTCCATCCATCCATCTATCCATCCATCCTTCTGTCCACCCATATCATAGCTTATTTTTTGCTTCTCTTTTATCCTCCCTTCTCTTTGTGTGTTTCCTGCTTACATTACCACAATTATGCTTTTTTTTCTTGTCTTTGTTAGCCTGCTACCCTTCTCTTGTTTACATAGACCCGTGTAAGTGGACAGAGAGAAAATGATTTTCACCGTCAAGTCTTGTTTTTAAACCATGTTAATAAGAAAATGAAGTTTACTGCACAGTAGTAACCTGTCAATCACAAGGTAGCCACACCCAAAATTCTCTCCTATGTTGTTTGTTTTACTCAAAATAGCATCAGACATTGTGAAATGAACATCATGCCCTATTAGGTGATACTTAAAGCTAGCATTTAGACTACAAACGCAGCAGAAACCTGAGGTGATATATTTAGTGAGGATTAGATCCATTTTGTCTTAAAAACATTAAGCACTTCTTTTTTCAATCAGTGGAGTCGCCGCCCTGCTGGCCTTTATAAAGAATGCAGGTTTGTTTTCATCTTGTCTGATGAACTCTCTGGATTCTGGTGATGATCTGCATCTGTTTCTCTGTGTGTGTTTTAGAGTTTCAAACTAAACGTGGACAGTCGCGCCGCTCTGAAGGAAAGCATAATGGAGGAAGGCAAAGCGCTGCTCACCATCATCACCTTCCACCAGTCTGGTATTTTCTTGCACGTATTCATATTCTTTCACATATCAAATATGCACACACACACAATAACAGGATACACATTGAAACACACACACACACAGGTGGCCATAATGGAGCCCCGACCCTATTCCATTCATTATTAATATTTGGATTAACAGAGCGACCTTCAGAGAGGAGACCTCATATGAATGTAGCCGAAAGAGAGACTGGGAGAGATAAAGACAAAGAATGAGATGAGTCGGGAGAAAAGAAGAAGGAAAGAGAAAAAGAAAAACAGCAGGCAGGGGAAAGAAACATTGAGTATACAGTAACAGCATATTTTTTCAGAATCTTTGAAGCTAGAGATGGAAAAGAGAGAATCGAGAAAGAGAGAAAGCTGTGTTGTTTTCAAATATCTGAGCAGTAATAGTGTGTTGGGATTTGGGAATATTTGTTGCTTACCAACTTGATAACATAACAGACTCACTAAGATGAATAATTACAAACTAAACAACTTGAACTACAGATTTCTGAAGCGGTTTTGATGAAAATGGTCCGATGATGGGGATTGTTCTGCCACTCATGCATCAGATTTCTAGAAAATCAAAATGTGCAGAGATAATTGATCTCTAATGAACATCCCAGCAGAACTCAGTTATACAGGGCCAGATTTCCAGTGAAGACAGAGAAGATGGAGGAAGGTGCTGCACCTTCTAAAAGCTCCTAAACCTTTTTAGCTTTTTCACGAAGCAGAAACGCTTTAGAGGCGTACACTCTGTGGAATAACCAGACTACAGTCACCACGAGCACATGGCTGTAATGAGTGATAAATTTGACTGATTATGGTTTGGTCATTCGCATCACTTTTTGATGTTATTATGCAACCGTGTATCTGGAGACTTTCCTGAGGGACTTCTGGTTTGTAGCAAAATTAGAGACTTGAATCATCGTTCAGCCAAGACATTAAAACCCACAATTTGAATGCCATTTGTCGCCTCATTAGCATTCAGCCTATCTGCAGCCTACAACACAGAAAAAAAAGCTTAAAGAATAAGGATACCGACAGGCCTGTGGGTGGAAACTGGGATTTAGCCCAAGGGAAGTGAAACCTATCACTATATACACTAGAAAAATATTCATGACTTCCAGGAATTAAAACTTGTATACGTTTATAAAATGTGAATAATGGTAAAAACCTGCTTTTTCGTCACTTTCCTTGTCACTATGCTTGTTCTTATACTTTCTGAAAAGCGTAAATGAATGTAGTCACTAATGACCTATGTTTTGTAGGGGTGTTTCAAAGGTAACCCATCCATTTAATGGATAATTAGCGTTTATTTCAACCTGGCTTGGTTCCCATTATCATGCACACTTTGCACTCTGCAACTCTGTTGTAGAGATTCGTATCAGAGCAGCTGTTGCAAGCTACCTGCAGCACTCAAAAAATGTCATTTTCTGAGCCACAAAAGCCACATTAAAAGGGAAACGCTCCAGGTCGAAATAAGCCGGAATTATCCTTTAAGGATGAAAATAAAAGTATGACGTTACTTTCACTTAACATAATGTGGATTTAAAACTTTTTAAAAGATATTGTGGTCTTAGAAAAGCTCGTCTGAAACTAGTCAGATAAAGGAATGGAATTATGTGTATCATTTTTCTCACCCTAACTATCGTAAGTCTCTCTTTCTCCCTTTCATTATTATCCTCTCTCTGTTTGTCTTTCTCTGTGTTATCCGTGGCTCTCTCTCATTTTTTCAATTTTATCCCTATGTCTGTCACCCTCCAGGTCTGAAGGATATCCTCCATATGGTTTCCAGCCAATGGGATCAGCTCCAGCGGCAGATCCGGCGCCAGCATAGCTGGATGCTCCGCGCCCTCCGCTGCATCCAGGCCCGCCTCCTCTATACCAACCAGTTACACGAGCCCTTCACAGCCCCAGGGGACCCGTCAGCCAATTGCCTGCCTTCTTGCCCAGCAGACGGCCTCAAGGTAAAAATAGCAGCGGTGGTTTTTATTTTCTGTTTAGCTTCGAAGCTTTCGGTTATTCTGCTCATCTGCTTTTTGTTTGTTTTTTATTCCTTGATTCATATCCCTCCATTTCCTCCCTGGTTGATCCCTATTATCCCTCTGTCTTACTGTCTCTCTCTCTCTCACACACACACACACACACACACACACACACACACACACACACTTGGACTCAGTTGCTCAGTGTCTAAATTTCATTTTTATTTCCTGGCAGTCCCAAAATTTGGATCTTAACTGTGCAAAAAAAAGCTGCCTGAAGCCTACATCAGTGTCTTGTCGAATACTGAAAACTTTTTTTTTTTTTACATTTTACACTTCACACTCTTTATCTGACCTTTAGTACCTTCATTCTTGTCCATCTGTTCAGACTTTAACTTTCTTCTACCTTTTATCACATTTTTCATTGTTTTTCTTTCCTCCTGTATGTGTCTACCTTCAGCTGTTTTATCCCATTTTCTTGCTGTGGTTATAGAAAATATTTTCCTTCATTTTCCTTGATTAAGTTTATTACTCATTTCTGTTCTGGATATATCCTTTTGTAAACAGGTCCTTCCTTTCTTCCCTCTTTCCAACCTGTTGGGCTTTCATTTCCCTTCCTTTGATCCATTTTCATTCTTTCCTCATTCTCATTTAATCACTTTCATCTTGTTTTCTTTTCTGTATTTCTCTTCCGTATTGCTCTGCTCCCCTCCTCCTTCTCCTGCAAACCTGACTCTGGTTGTTTTCAGATTGTTTAGTTGCAATTAGAGCTGCAGCAGGCTGATCACTGTGATCAGTCAACAGTGACAGCCATTAGCCAGCTACCACCTCTGTGTGCGTGCGTGTTTTGTGTACATCTTATAGTGAAAGTGTAATTTTGTATGTGTGCGTATCAGTGTTTTCCTGTGAATGTGTGTGTGTCCATTAGCTGCTTGGCCACAGCACATTAACAGTCCATTCATTATCTGTGTGAATCTCTCTCTGCACTTAAAGCTTTGATCCGTAAAACCCCCAAACAACAAACTAAGGTGTGAACCCACTGAATTATTACTGTTCGCTGCTTCAGAGCACAAACACACACAAGGCATGTCAACATCACAGGTTTCCCATACTTCTGTGATATTTTAAATTATTCAGTGCGTGTCTGTTCTGGGCAGGTGAACAATGAACCCAAACTAACCGATGTACAAATCCTGCAAGATCCTCCATCTGTAGGAGACAATCTGACTTCCAGTGTTGTAACCAGAGGTGCTTTTAAGTCTTTCTGGTCGACTGTCCGCCCACAAAACAACATTTGGGCCAGTGTAGAACCTATAGTTATGTGCTAATGTGTCTAGCAGCTACATAGAGAGGTGTACGTACTTTGGATTGGGCAAAACCATAAACTGTATATAAAAGATAAAAGTTGTCAGAGTGATGTCATTCTTTGTTTTGTTTTTAAGCCTTGATTTTAGCAGTTTGTCCATAAGGATTTCATCATATTTAGCAAGAGAGTGAAGTGCTACCTTATCAGCTGATGCTAGGGGCTTGTTGTTTTGCTCTAAAAATATAAAGGCAAATCAACCAGGCACACACAAATTCTAATTAATATAAACATGCAAATAAGTTTGAATTGCACTCATGGAATGGACAGCTATAATAATTAGCAATTTTTATTATTTGTCACATAGTAGCATTAAAATGATGACGTAAGCCTCAATAATGTTTAAATAGATAAATTATCAAACTTAAAGCAAGACACAAAAAATAGAAAGTGGATTTTGTATTTGTATTTTTAAAAAGTCAAATGAGAGTTCTGGATACAAAGAGGTGAATACAGAGCTAACAAGAACATTTGTTACAAACACAAATGAAGATAAAATAGCAAACTGACAAACAAGCTGAAACAAAACCGAATTCAGCCTCAGCAAAGGGGAGCCTAAAAGACAAAGTGGGAACAAACATTAATTAAATTAACTAAAAGCTAAAGAAAGAGCAGCTAGTGACTTCTACGGCTTAAAATTCATTATATTTCACAATTTTTTTTAGGAAAAAAAAAACTTAAATCATGCGGCGAGCATTTTAAGGCAAGTAAAAGCCAAGTTTAAAGTGAACCTTATCTACTGGTACAAAGGATGAAACCTGGACCTGAGCCCAAGTCAGGAACAAAGTTATTCAATGCAAGTTGGAGTCGAGTTTAAGATAATTCAAACCCCTTCTTATTCAGGAGAAGTCCCGCTTACAAGTTTTTTGACTAAGTTGCAGTTCATTGAAACCAGGCCTAAGTTCATTCTCAGAACATTCAACTCAAGTCTAGACTAGGCTCAAGTTAACAGCGAAAACAGTGAACTCTTCCCAAGTCAAACATGAATGAGGACTCGTTAAAATAATGAAGTAAATTTTATGGAATCCTCAAGACCTAACAGCCGGAATTTCAACCAGTATATTCATGGTATACAGATCTATTTTTTAGTCCTGTTAGGTAAATCTCATATAAAGTCTGTGTATCTAAGACAGCTCCAGGTAATATCTTAAGACGTCAGAGACAGAGTTTTGTCTGTTGGTCCTCAAAATAACTCAGTAGCAAGCCTCATATCTGGTGATACCTAAAAGGAAAACAATGATTCTTGCAAGATTGATGAGTTTGTGTAGTGCATTCAGCAGATACTTTCCTCAAAGCTATGAGATCTATCAAACATGTTCAGTTCTGAGCAAACAGCACACGCGAGTGGATATTGCACTTTAAGATTGTATTGTATTTTGATGTAGATTTTAACAAGAAAATGAGACCATCATAGATAACACCTGAGCTCTTTCCGGTGCGTTCCAGTGTGTTGCTGTTCTTGTTGACTGGCTTTCGGGAATGTTTAAGTCACATTGTAGTAGAGTGGATATCTCCAAAGTTAGCTACAAGTAGATCTGAAAGTTAATGCGCACATATTTTTAATGTTATGCTGTGTATACCTGTGATCAGGAAGCACAGCAATGTGAGCGCAGAGGGATTCAGTATCTTGCTCAGTGCATTTAATGTTACGGATAATTGGTAACATTTCACTTTTTTTATTATCACAAGTCACGTGAATTCAGCACCATAAGACAGCTTGATAATGTGCAGGAAATAAGAAATAATCTAGCTTTACTGTGTGTTCATTATCTGCCAGTGCTCTTTAATGACAATCAGATGCATGGCCTAATTACTGCTACACACACACACACACGTGCATGTGTGTGCATGTGTGTGTGTGTTTTGAGGGAACAAGGTCAACCAAGGGCATTGTGTTTATGTGCTTGCATGCATCTGTGTTTATGGGCCTTGGTAAAAAAGAATGATACAATGACCAAGGGCAGAGGGTAGGTAGATGCACTGCAGTTCATTTGTTGTGCATGTTTTCAGAGCACTAGTGGCCATGAGTATTTATTAGTGTCTACATATATGTGTGTGTGTGTGTGCGTGTGTGTGTGTGAGAGAGAGGGAGTTTAAATGAACGTAACCTTGACTAAAGGGCAAAATAAAGGGCAAATTGGAATAAATTTATCAAATTATGAAGCCTTGTACAATATTTATAACCAGCGGATTCACTATTCATTACAAAAGATTAAATACCAACTTGTATCAATAATTCATCCTCTTAATCTTCATTTTTAGTGCAATTAAGAGCAGAGGCAAATGACATATTTCACACCCGGCTCGAGATGGTTAGCATGCAATTTAGTGAATGTGACTGCTTCTCTGTGGGCTGCTGGTGCCTCTGCAGCTGGATATATCATATAATTAGACACATTTATCTAAATGCATTAGCATCTGCAGCAAATAATGATAGCACTCATAACATTACTTAACTTTTTGTAACAGTTTTTCTAAAAGAAGAAATACAGAAATCTGGTCATGAGCCAACAACTTAAACGTAAAAATAACCTGTAACATAATTTGAGGGTGAAATACTACTCCCTACTATTCCCTGGATGTGTGAGCTTTAGTTTTGCACTTCGTTTCACTTTGTTTTCACTGTGCTGCTTAGTTTTAATTTCTTAGTTGGTATTTCATGAGGTTTGAGGAACAAACATGGGTTAAAATATTCCCCTTCACAGAATTAACATTGCATGTTGACAAATTGTGGTAAAGGGTACAGAGTGACAAGTGACCCCATCAAATGCCTGTACAATGAGCTATTATACATTATGTACAATACTGTGTGATAATGACTTCATAGTGGCTATATAGGATCAAACCAAGTCAATAAGCAGTGCATTAACAAAAGGTAACTGGTTTTGTTTCCAGTATACAAATGCTGGTGCTTTCCAATGCTGAACTTATATTATTAACATTCAACCATTTATATTAACATAGGAGCATTTCATATGAACACAGTTTGCCTTTTTGTGGCAAATATTAAAGTGGCTTTGGTGCCATTTCATTTTTAGTTGTAAGTTCAAAAAATAATCGACTAAATGCTGAAAAAGTCAGATATGATCTCTGCCATGTAATCAAAACACAAACAGAAAAATCAGCTCTAGATTTCACCATGTTTACCATGCTCTGTTGAAATAAAAAAAACAACAACATCAGATTCATGGCAACTTTACCATTTTTCTCAAGTCAGTCTTAAGCTCACTTAAGACGGACTTGCTTATTAGGCAGCTGATATAAGTTGCATTGCACTTTTGGAAACTTGAAGGTTTATATTTTTGCTTTAGTGTCGTTCATTCTGTCAAATTTCAATTTCTGACTCAGAGCATTTTGTCCTTGTTCGCTCCCCCTCTATTAATTCTTAGCTGATATGGTCGCCGTAGCAACTACAGGTGTGGTGTGAGGTCATAAAATTAGGCTGAGCCTTAACAAGCCTCCAAAGACTAATAGCGTATGTGTGTGTGTCTCTTGGTGCTCATAAGAGCTTGTTGTTATTGATGGAAACATATGTCGCTGACAAGGTTGAAGACTTTTTTGTCTTTCCGTGGTGTGATTTTTATTTATTCTGCTTTTGACTTTCATGCTCTTTCTTTTCATCAATGAAAGATAGAAGATAATGACTTTCCCCCCAATTTTCCATCCCTTCATTATCCCTTACCATTCCATTGTCCGTGTGTCCTTCCATCCATAACTCTCGATATCTGTCTCTCCTCTGATTTCCTCTCAGTTTAAATCCCCGTAGACCTTTACATTGACACAACCTTCTCTGACTCACGATGTCTTTCCTTGTACCATTCTTTCACTCAAGCTCCATCTTTGCCTTCATCATCTAGCTCTATCCCTTCCCTCACCTCCCTCTCTCTGTCCGTTCATCTAGAGAGGGGTGATTCATATAAATGTCAGGAAATATCAGAGCCAGGGTGGTTGGATTAGGCAGCAAGTGGAAGATACACTGATACCAGCAAATATAACGCCGCGACAGGACGACCAACACCGGGGATTAGGACTCACACACAAGCAGAGACACCTCGCAGCGAAAGGGTTGTGTGTGTGTCATATGACAGTATTACGTTATGTGACTTTGTCAGTGTGTCGCTGCATTTTAAAGATTTGTTGTACATGTGCGAAGAGTATTTTGTTGCATATTGAAGACAAAGGCAAGGGTTGAGTGTGTTTTGGCAGGGGTGGGTGAACATGGAAAAGGAGAGCACGCACGCACGAGAGACATAGAAAGGTGTTTAATACGAGTGTGAAAGCAGTGTAATATTTAACAGCTTAGCAGGATTTGTCTGTCACATTACAGGGGATTGTACCGAGTCTGCTAACACACACACTTACACACACACAAACGCGCGCGTGTTGAAAAGGTGAATGGATGTTTTTGGTGACAGCTGCTGAATCTGGATCTTTTTCTCTGGAGTTTCATCACTCAAATATTATAAAACTGCCACCATGTTTAGACAGTGTATTACAAATGTGGGGGGATATTTGACAAGAACAAAGTATGAACATGATGGAGGAGAAGATGGAGGAACTTTCTCTCAGTAAATCTAAAGTCTGAAATGAAATTTCTCAAAAACAAAACATTTTAATATTAATCTGTTTAATTAATTTTAATGAAATAAATCAAGATTTATGTCGCTCTTTATAGAAATTCACAGAAATCCACAAGTAAATGGAATATATAATCAAATAAAACAGGTGAGGATATTTAGTCACACTAACTCTAATGTGTTATATTACCATCAGTTTACCACAATCCTAAAAGCACCCCATAGTATAGTGACTAACATTAACCATCTCATTATAATGCAGTGTTCTGCTGTGAAAAGCTTTGGTCCTGGTGAATGTTAATTTGAAATGTTCCATCCACCCTGTTACTGTTGCACACTAAGTTCACCCCAAGGAATAAAAACACCACTCTCCCGTTTGTAGGGCAGTGAAGAGTTTGTGAACCACTACAAAAAGACTGGCATTGATCCGCTAACGTTCTTTTGACAAACAAAGTCAACTGTATAGGATACATGCAGTGAATTAGATATATGCAAATAGAGGTATAATAAACAGTACACTGGCTGTTTGAGCAATAAATATTACAATTTTTAAAGCAGGTCAGTGCCTAACTGTGTGAAACAGCCATACATCTAACAGCCTACTAACCCTAACCCTAGAGGGGCAGACTTAAAATTAATTTGAATAAAAATTTGTCTTAATTGCAATAACACTTAAATTTCATCCTTATTTCCCCATATTTTTCATCTGCTCCAGGTGTTTTGGTGTGCATACTTAAAATCTACAACTTTGCCAAGTGATGCTCAAATGCTGCATATACATCAAATTCATCTTTCACGTGTGGGAAACATGCCAATTTCTCCCGAGGGGTTCGGAGGGGTTGGTGTGAGTTTGAGGTGTGTCATGGATGGTGCGTTGTAAGGAAGTTGATTTGTTGACATTAGACCAGCCCTCATGTCCAAAGGCTGGTCCCTTTGGACATGGGGGGAAACAAATCCTATTAGAGAGCTGAACCTAACACCTGGCCATCCGCCTATCCCCCCCGTTCCCCAAGGACACACATTTTTTTCTCATGTTTCAGTTTTAAACACAAATATACTGTAGAACCATTTATTAAAGTTTGTGTAAGAGTGAGAAATTTACAGGTAAAACTGCTAAGTGGCCTCCATAGGTGGCTCCTCACAGAGTATGAGCTGTGTAAAAAAACGTGTGTGTGTGTGTGTAAAGCACTTGTACATTTGTGATTGTGACTGTTGGCACTTGTATGGTGACTCTGACTGTGTGCGTATGTGTGTGTGTGTGTGTGTCTTATCAGTGTGGCTGGTGGAGACAGCTTGTTGGCCCCAGGCCTCCATTTCACCCTACAGACCACACAGAGAAGGACGGGGGGGGAGAGGAGGGGAGAGAGTGAGAGAAGGGGGGAGGGGAATACAGCGAGTAGGTAGTGAAAGAAGAATGAAACAAGGTGGGGTCAGATAAAGAGCCAGTCTGTTGCCTTACAGACTGGTAGCAGATGAAAGACGGAAAAAAACCAACCAAACTCAGACTTTGAAGAGGTGAAATATTCAGTAGAGGTTTAGCATCCACTATTTCTAACTCTGTCGTTTGCAACACACCTTACAACATTAAATGACTTTACCAAGCACAAATTTGTTACCATGAAAATGTATCTGAAGGATAAAAGGCCTCAGTTAAACGTGCCCATATGAAACATGAGTCAAAGTCAAAGCAAGTGAAAAACGAATGGGTGAAGAGTGTCACGGATGTCACAAGCAAGCGGTGATATGCTCGAGAGCAGAGCTCCACCTGAAATGAAAAATGGTGGTGATTTATTGTAGGGCTCAAATTCCTATAAATATCATGATTCAAAATTCAGCTATAATTTAGTCATTTTAGCAAATGCAAGAAAGCAGGAGGAGCTGAAACAGAGAAATGGAACTGCTCCTTTTGTTTAAGTTACCTCTGATATCAGAGCATTGAACACCGCTGAGTATTTTTGAAACTGAGGAGTGAAGAAGTCACATGGAGAGGAAAGGGGGCTAAAGTAAGGGTAAGAAGAAGCAGAAGAAAAGAGCCCGGGCAGTGGAGGAGGTGTTGGAGGAGTGGAGGTGATAGAGATCCAGGTTTGGTTGACTCTGAGCATGGAGACCGAAGCATCCTGAACATGCAGAGTGGCTCATCTCCCCCTCTGAGTGATTTAAATATTGACCTCAGGTTATTACGAGCTTTTTAAATCAAATTACCGAGTGTTGGACTCCTGCCTGATACCTGATATAGCCAATCAGACGGCTTGTCCCGCTCCCGGAGCTCCACCACACAGCACTTTACATAAATTAAGATTAAAGTTAGGAAGTTTGGGAGTTAGTTTAACCACGCAGTGACACTATATCAAGATAGTTTGTGTTAAAAAAAAAATCTGTGTTGGTGTTAATCCCTGGTTTAAGATCTGCAAGCTGCATTTCCAGGTCATTTGAAAGCGATAAAACTTGGTGCTTACACCTGGAGGGTTTTCATGTGACGCAGCAAGCAAGTTTCACACCAACAACACTGTAGGTTGTTAAATATGAATAAAAAGATGAAAGTGTGCTGGATTAGGGATACAGTGTCCTCCATAATGTTTGAGACGCAGACACATTTTTTGTAGTTTCACCTCTGTACATGGCCACAGAGGACTATAAACCAAACAATCAAAATGTGACTGAAGTGCAGGGTTTCAGCTTTAATTCAATGGGTTTTCCCAAAAAATAGCATGAACTGTGTAAAAATTGCAGCCATGTTTATACACACTCTCCTATTTTCAGAGTTTCATAATCGATGGGACAAGCTAACATAAATTTAAATATAAAGACTTTGATGCTTACAAATCCTGGACATCACAAAATGTTGTGTTTTCTCCCTTGAGTTGCTAAACCGTCACTGAAGCCACCTTCAGTTGCTGCAGTTGTTTGTGGGTTTTTCTGCATTCAGTTTTGTCTTCAGTAGCCAAAAACATGCTCTTTGGGGTTGAAATCATGTGACTGATTGGTCATTGAAGATGATCCCATTTTTTTTCCTTGTTACACTTTTGGGTTGCATTATGCTTTGGGTCATTATCCATCTGCCCCCATGACAGCTGGGACAGGCTCCAGCCGGATGAGGATAGATATCACAGAATTATACCAGACAACAAAAGTATTACTAAAGGAAAGTATACCTACTCTAAATACAGCAACTTAAATTTCATAACATATAAGACACCAAATATCCTTTTAAATGTAAAAATAAAAACTGAAAAACATTATTGATGAATTTTAATTAGTTACATTTAAAAAGTTTCCTGATGTTTTGACCAAATGGTTGACCTTCATGTATAAGTTAAAGCTGATCGTCGGCCAGAGCGAAACTTTCTGTTCGTGTTGATACAACGTGCTATGGACGTTTTCCGGTTTTGTAATCCCTCATTAAGTGCGTATGTATTCACGATGAATTCATGATGATGTTTTGTATAAATGACACGTCTGTTTTCCAGTTCTTAAACTCTTAGAAACTTTGACTTTCCCCTGCTGTCGTCCTCACATAGAGCCGCTCGTGAAGCCAATTGAGTATAAATGATGTTATAATTGATGCTTTAGTCGAATAAAGTTCAGCACGCTGAAGTTCTTAAAACTGTTTTCTGACCTTTTTGCATCAAAGCCTGCGTGATATTGAAAGCTAATTTTGTTAATTATCACCAATAATCTGCCGCAGCTCATGGAAATGACTGAAATCAGCCTAAATTAATGCTCCTCCAAACACATACGGTCAGTGAATCCACCGTTTTTTTCTTTTTTAATCCAAAAGTTGTTGAGACACAAAGTAAAAAGTGTCTCACACGCCCCTGCTCTCCTCCCTCCCACCTGCAACGTCTATAACAGCTAAATGAAATATGCAAATAATCGCCGCCGATCCCAATAAGAAATAATTAACGCTGTCTGCTCTCCGTGGCAGCAGGTATTAGCATGCCAAAGCACTCCAAAATGTAATTTATAAAGTGAGCTTAAAAAAACCACCAAGCTCTTTCTGTGTCTTTGCCAACGGCAATCTGACGTTTCTAATGCACTCTGAGAGAGGGAATAAATTGATAGTGGTGGCACAGGGCTTTTTCTGTTTTAATTTTCCATTCCTGATATTTCTCAAATATTTAATTATGGGGATGGTAAAAGTGAATATGTAAAGTGGGTGTTATTTTTTTCCTTTTTTTTTTGAAGCTACAGATGGTTTGTGTCATATTACCTTGTTAAACACGGATATGGCGGTGGTGATTATTAGAGGAAGTAGTTGAGTTTGATGAAAGTTGAAGGAAAAGCGGTGGCAGCGTTGGGCAGAGCAGTTGGTTAACGAGCCAACGCCTGGAGAGCGGAGAAATGAGTTTGCTTCCTTCAGCTCGACTCTGGTTGGTGGAAAATTAAAAAGAAGAAGAAGAAGAAGTTTGGGCTTTTCACCTCCAGCTTTCTCTTAGTGGTGGGATGCAGAGGGGAATTTTTTCACCATACAGGTGTGCATTTTTTTTATGTAAAAGTTTAGTTATTTAGAAAAAAATAAAGTTGATCCACTCATCCAGAGTGAAGGAGCAGCATTAAAAAAAACTGTCTTACATCAGTGAGTTTGCATACTCGTAATAAAGAGTGGAACCCGGGGCTTTATTCATCTATTTGTAGAAATAACTGTGGAATTTTTTTTTTTTCAGTGAGCGAAAAAGGACAACGTTATGAACACAAAGTAGCCTGACTTGAAAAAAAAAGGTGGAGGCTAGTGCGGAGGAAGCATTTAAAACTAGGAACTAGGAGTTTGAGTCTTATGTACATATTCAACAGAATTAACTGTATGGTGTATTTTAGAAGGTAAATAAGCAGAGATTGGGAAACCGGGCCAGCCAACCAAGGCCCTCCTCGGTCAGGCCCAGAAAGACCCGTAAAACAGAATTAGGAAGTAGCTGTTACGGATGTTCAGGTGAGTGAATGAGACACTTACTGTGAGTCCAGATTATTCATTGTCATGTTTTTTGAATACAAAGGTATCATTCTTAATAGTTTCTACTAATTTGCAAAACTTTGTTGACGGAAAAATGAATGAAGACCAGACAGAAACACATTGTTTTCCAAACTAAGAGCCCTAAAATGTTTTTTTCTTTGAGTAAAATTGGATGGTGATTTGATCTCTACTGAGCAGTTGAGACGTAAAAACCTCCTGTCTCTTACTGCTTTGGGTATTTTCCAGCTGATTGAAAAGATGCTCTGAAACAGTGGACGCTATTTATTTTTCATTAAGGAACGTTGGCAGAGGAATTCTGCTCTGATGAAAAACCAGACACATGTTTTCAAACACCCACACTCCACTCGCGCACACACAGACACACAAACACACAAACACACATTTCACGGACACGTGAACTTACACATGAATATAAATTGACGCATCTATTGCAGATACACGCAAAATAGACACATAAAACACAAACACTTATGAACAGACGGACTCTCCAGCTCTATTTCTCTCTCTCTCTCTGTTTTACACAATCACACACACACTCACACACAACTAGATACTGGCCTCCTGGTGACTTAATTACCCCCTCCCCATTTCTCCTCTCAAATCCACAATCAAAACCACATTTTGATATCATTTCAGTCATTTGTATTCATACATCAAGGCGGACACACTTTGTGCAAGAGCACACACACACACACACACACACACACACCCTCTCTGTCTCAGTTTCTGATCAAAGATCCTCCATCTTGTTCTTAAATAAAAGACAACAAGGACCACTGTAGGCTGTAATTACTGTCAGAGCCTCTGATGCCGAATTTATGTGAGTGTGTGTCTAGATGTGTGTCTTTTGCACCATTTAAAACTATTTTAGAAATTGTGTTTGTGTACGTCATTTGTGACGGGTACCTCCAAAAAGATTTTTCTTTTTGTTTATGTCGGTGAAGAGCCGAACAGCAGGGCAGGCAGAGCTGTTTTCTTTTTTTTTTACAATGAAAAGGAGGCAAAAGAGAGCGGAAAGAAAAGTGATGAACAGAATAATGGATGGTGAGAAAAAGAAAAGAGAAGTAGCCATGTGAGAAGCCGAAGGAGGGAAGAAGGGGATGTAATGTTGAAAGGAAGAAAAAAGAAAAGCAGGATGAATGGAAGGACAGATTAGAAAAGGATGTGTGGGGGGACAAACAACAAGATAAATGTTAAGATGACTGCGACAAGATGAGAGCACGAGGGGGAATAGATAGAAAGCGATTGGACTAAAATAGAGAGGTGATGGAATGAAAACGGGCCGAAGAAATTGTATGGGGGCGACTGAGTAAAAAAAATAGTTAGAGGAAGGGAGGAAGGAGAGAACGCTTAAGAAGACAAGGAGGATGAGAAAAATGGAAAATAGTAAAGGAAGACATGAAAAAAATAGGTAAGCGGTAGAGAAATGAGAAGAAATGGGGCGATGAAGGGATAGAGAAACTGACATTAAAAAGACTAAAAAAGCTAAAATAAATGCATTGACGTTTAGCATTGAAAGCAGAAGAAGTGAAAGGTGGACAGAATGGTAAGAACCGGGCTCACCCAATTAAGAGATGAAGCAAAATGTGGATTAGAAAAAGACAGATGAAAACAGACGGTGAGAAGGAGTGAGAAGAGATGGATAGAATAAGGTTTACTAGTGGAAAAAAACTAGAGGAGAATGATGGCGGCACAAATGAAGAAATGAAGAACAAAAGATGAGAGGAAGGCAGGAGGAATTGATAGAAGAGTGATAAAAGCAAGGTTGAAGAGTGGAAAAGGGGGGATGCAGGATGTACGAGGGGATGGGGGGGGTGAAGGGATGGATGGATGGATGTGACAGAGGTGTGGAGGCTGTTTTTGTCTCTCTACCTGTGAGGCACAGTAAATCAGAGGCAGATAAGGTAATTCTGTGAGCTGTACATCATCAGGCTGCAGACAGTTTTATGGCCAGCAGATTGGCTGTAAGGGCTGCTGATTACAATGAGAGAGGGAGAAAGAGAGAGAGAGGAATTCAAGTGTTTTGTATTAAAGCTGCATCTATAAAAGTTTGATAAATAATAGAAGTTGATTCTGTGATAGTATACCATACTGCCATATATTTGTGTTTTCTGGAAAACAGATGTAGTTTTTTTTAAATTACTTTGTTTATTTGTCTGCTTTCATGTATCTACTTTCATGCTAAGTTATAAAAAGACATGATACAAAACGCCTCCATTAATACTTTAGTTTTAGCTGAAGCCTAGTGTTTTAATAATTGGCATTCAAAAATGAGACTGAAATATTGTTTCATTTTATTGACCGAGACGGTTGGAACATTGTTTAAATGGCTCAAATATTAAAATCTTAGCATTAAAAATATATTTTAAGTGTTCATAACTGAGAAGGTGAAAGTACTAGCTGATTCCAACCACATCATTAAAGTTGGATAAGATCAACATTATAAAAATTTGAATGGGTTCATAAAGAGATAAAAAGGTCTGTTTGCTGACATTAATGAGCTTTGTACTTACAGAGCCTTAAACTCCTCAAAAATGCCTACATAATAGTTCTGTATTGATAAGTGAACTCACATGCAACACCAGTGAGACGATCAAATTCTTTGTGTGCCTGATATTGAAATTTGCAGCTATTTGCTAAAGAGGTTACAATGTCAACTTAAAATTCTTTTGCTTCTTTTGTACTTACTTTAATTAGCCACTTGAACACAACATTTTTAACTATTTGCTGCAATCATGCCTTGTCATGGTATTAGCGGCCATCTTTGGGAATGTGCTATAAACCCAGTTTCATACCCAGTGTATGCTACTCTACTTCTTTGTTAGCCTTTAAATAGCCCAAATACCGCACAATTACCAAATTCCTGCAGTAACCCAAACATTAGCACAGCATTACCATTAACCCAGCCTAACGTTGCTGTAGCTCTACTCTTGCCACATTATTGGGTCATGATCCTCATTATCATTGACCTTTTGTGTTGTTTGTCAGAGACAACACGAAATCCTTGACAGATGGAACGAGTTCTACTGACTTTATATTAACCATGTCTCAAGGAAAGTTATTTCACAACATTTATTTTTGTTGTTTTATCACCTGGCCCTAAACCTGTATTGATCATAATACTTTGTCCATCTTTATGGACAGTCAAGACACTGTACAACATGCATTTGTTTTCAAGGCTGCTGTTTTTACATGTTTCCTTGATGTCCTTGAGGACCTCAGGGCTCAAGGGTACCTCACTGCCTCTTAATGTCATGGTTAAACCTGCAACCTCTCAGACACATCTGGACTCTCCAGACTAGGCAAACGGTGAATATTTCAAACACTCCACACAGCAGATCCGCACCGGACTAGAAATTACAAATGCCGCTGGTGGTTAATTACGATTTCATGATCTCCTCCAGTAAAAGGAGTCCAGTCGGCGAAGGGGGGTCGAGAAGGACACAAAATGGCTGCTGAGAAATGGCTGCTGGCGCTGAGCTGCGTTACTGTATGTGGAGCGAAAGCAGAGGGTGTTTATTTAGTACTTATTCTGCCCTTCATCATCTCTGCTCCGCTAATCCACTGGCTGCTGTACGCACCACTGACCACGCCGTATCGCTAACCTCTGCCTGGATCACAGAGAACCGTGTGTGTATGTGTGTGTGTGAAAGAGAGAGAGAGGATGATGTCTATCCCACCATCTGAAACCTTGTTAAATATTCATTGACAATTATTCCACTTTGACCAAGGAGTTGGATGATGCCGCTGCAGAGGGAGAGCGAGGGAGTGGGAGAGAGAAACTGAGAGGGAAAGTGTGTGTCTGAAAGAAAGAGAGTGAGTGTGAGAGATGAAAGCAAAGAATAATAGAAGATTGTCTTGGAAAAATTATGATAAATCACTTGAGTGTAAAATCATTAAATAACCTGCAGACAAGCCACAAATGCTGACTGACAGAGAGACAACGCCCACTTAGACTCACCCGCTCCCTCTATGCACACACACACACACACACACACACACACACTCCCAAACCCACCCACCCCACACACACACCAAGGCTGAGCATGATTAGGTGAGCATATTAAATATTAAATATGAAATAGTGCCCTTGGTTGACTTTCCTGCCATCTGACAGGCTGACTCTTGCTAAGAGACAAAAGTAAAACACTCAGCTAATCCAGGTGCAATAACTCCTTTCTGCTCTGTGTTAGACTCATGATGTATTTGCTTTGCTGTCTAATAGAAACCCCGTTTATATGTCTGCTTTTTAAGAACACACATTTTGACAGTCATGCAGCTAGTAAGGTGTGTAAGATTCTGGTTTTCTTAAATCTTCAGACGTAAAGCACAAATATGTGCTGTTATTGACGTGTATTCATCATACCCGAATTTTCTGTGAAGCTATATAGAACAGTTAAATACATGAGAGCTTCATGCAAAGATAATAGATATAACAGATATAAATTTGGATTTGCAAAAAAACAGGAGCAAAGCTAAACAGTGAGTAGGAAAAAACAACGTAGTAGAAATATGAATAAAAACACAGTACTTAGCGACACATTTATTAGGAATCTGAACTGTGTTTGGTTTCCCTTTGCTCTCCAACAGCCTTAGTTCTTGGATGGATGTTGGAAACCTTCCAGTAAGGCTTTTCTATGTTCTATGTTCTATGCTTCACTTTCCTGCTGTCAGCCTGCTCTTCTGCCATGTCCTGGGAATGGCACTGAAGTCCACTGAATTCACTGTTGAGTTCAAAAAACCTTTTTGGGATAACTTTTGCTTCATTGAATGTTTAAAGTAATTGTCCTGGAATTAACCATAAAGCCAAGCACTTGGTCAGCAACAACACTCAACAACACTCAATATCTGGTCATTCACTTCTGAGTTCTTTCTGAGTTTCCCTTTTTAGAATAATTTTTGGTAGACCCAGCTGTGTTAATAATCCAAGAAGATAGGCAATTTCAATTACTGTGATCACATTTTTCCGTACTTTGACATTTGAGATATATATCAATTGACTGTGCTTTAGGCCTGTGGAATTTGCAGGCCTTTTTTAGCGTTGAGTTTCACAGAAACTGCCAGCAACCACTCATATCTAGTTGAGGAGTACTCTTTTTCTTCCTTTGAATTGATGGTCACCAGACAGTTAACATCCAGTCTTTATGCTTGTGGGACTGTGGCCTTAGTCACATTCTATATACATATGAAAATAGCCTTCAGCTTTCATGTCCTCATCTATGGAAGCAGCTCCCAGTTTCTAACCTTCTACTTTTAGAATTAGGCCTAAAACTTTCCTCTTTGATAAAATTATAGTTTGGGCTTATTCGAGTCAGTCACAGAAGATGGCTGTCCCTCCCCTGCCTGGTCCTGCTGGAGGTTTCTTCATGTTAAAATGGAGTTTTTCTTTCCCACTATTGCCAAAGTCCTTGCTCATAAGGGGTCGTCTCATTGTTGGGGTTTTCTCTCTATTATTGCAGGGTTGTTGCCTTACAATATAAAGCACCTTGAGTCAACTATTGTAGTGATTTGGTGCTATTTAAATAAAACTGAATTGAAAACTCAATAGAATTGGCCAACCTTACTAAACTGCAACAACAGGCGATTGCTTATTTGTGCATATATGCTTGTTGCCATAAAGAATACAAAATCATTGACATTGCAGTTTTTGTTTAACCAGCAAGCTGAAAATTGAAAACAGCACACAAAGAATAACGAATTTAAATCTATGGGAGAATTCCACCACAGCTAACAACTGCTTTAGATGGAAGTCTTTGTAGAGCCATAACCTACTTAAGTGATCGATGTCACTCCCAGCATTTATAGTTGTGTGTGATGCATTATGTCTTCATTTGGCATCGTGTCCTGGTGTTTTACATGCGGTGCCAGCCATGAAAGAAAAGCTGGGACTTTTTTCCCTCCCAGGTCCCCTACTCTTTGTTTTTTTTGTTATTTTACAAAGCCAAATATATATTTGACCACATTTTATTCCACTTTGTACATTCTCTCACATCCATTTCAGTAGTTCCTCAATCTCCCAATCATATTAGGTTGCGTCAGCGTGACACATGGTTACATTTCTGAGAAGGTGATGTCAGGCTACTGGTGAATCTATACATGCAGTTTTTATGTCCTAGTGACAAATGAATTTGAGGTTTATTTGCTTAATTACTGCCCACATAGGCGTAAGAGATTTTTCGACATGGCGCAGAGTGTTGAGACTTTCTTTGAATTGACTTTGAATGCAATTAAGCAAATTGATAACATCAACAAAATGCTGTGATCAGAATCCCAGCCAAACCTAGGATTATTTCTAAGAGTCAGTCAAATATATTTTGTCACAGTCAAATGTTATTGCTGATTTACTGATTTTTAAATTTAATATAAAAAATTCAGAATGGTCCGCGTTCCAATGTCTTCATACTGCCCCTGAAGACACTGCTGTTTCCTGGGGTTATTGGGACACTGTGGTAGTGACAAACGCCCTCACAGGCATTGTTACAGCAGCTGCTGATTTAAGACAACTGATCCTACTGGTTGAACTGGGTTTTTCTGCCACGGCTAATGAGGCTGGAAAAAATATCCAGATAAAGTCCCAGCTAAGGAGTGGGTTAACTTTCTCCCTTGCTAATTTGAGGCTTTAAAAAAATAAATACATTTTTTTTTTTTTTCATTGGAGCTAGTGTGTGGCATTGTCACCCTGGCAACCATAATAATCCAGTAAAGAAAGCCCTCGGGGGCGATTGTGGCATATTGTGGCAGATGCCAACAGCCGTAAAGCACTTTGCTGTCAGAAAGACCAAGGCCAAGCTGTTCTTTCTTTCTTTCGTTCTTTCTTTCTAAGAAGTCCCTTTATTTCGTATTTTCTACCTCTCCCATGTTGTTCTCCTCCTCCTCCCCCTTCCGTCCATCCCTCATCTCACTTTGTATCAGTCAGTAGTGTTTGAGGATTGTAGCCACTGTGTCACATGCGTTAGTTTTGATTTATGTTGATATTGAAAATAACTGGATTGGTGTCCTTGAACAAAACGAAAAGCCCGGGCAGATGGAAGGAGAAGAAGAGGAGGTAGCGGTGGGCTGGAGGTGGAGTAAAAGGAGGTGAATCTAGACAAAGAAGTAAAATAAATGAAAAGGTGAACCATGCACGCACTCTCCTCTCTCTGTCACGTCACACATTAATTTCAGTCCCAGACGATCGCCGTCAAATTACTTCTAATAGCTGAGAATTACACAGAATGGACCTTAATTACCTGTAATTTACCCCCCAAAATCTTAATTCCCCCTCTGCCACCCGTCACGTAAATAAATGCCACATCTAATTTGCTTGTTTTGGGGACCACACAGTGCATGGTGATGGATATGAGAAGCCTTTGAATCAGTTCAAGGTAATTTGATTCTGGAGGAGCCCGCTGCATTTTTAATGTCCTGAACTCAGCCAGGCATGAAATAATGCTTTTTTTCCCCATAGAAATCAGAAGTGCCATATTTGATATGGCCACAGCACTTAAGCTTTGAAAAATTTTGTCTTTTTTTTGCAAAATAAGTTGTGTTTATGTAAAGAGCATCTCAATACCGGCAGAAAAAAAATACTGACCTCAGGTGATTAAGCTTCTCCACTTCCTGAATGACTCTGTACTACATGTGTACAAGCACACAAAGGAAAGGGGGTGAATCCATGCTCTCTTGAAAGGATTAATAAATAATACTGCATAAAAGCTTCTCAGTGAATATAAGTAGACCTGCTTGGTAACAAATGCACAACAGTAGCTTCTAGTAAGTCTCTCCACCCACGGTTGGACTCTGACTCTACTGTTTGAGAGTTGCTGATCTTCTCTGCAGCCTTGGTAAGTTTGGAAAAGGAGTGCACTAATCAACCTGCTAGTTCTAGTAGCCCTCCAAAGAACCCTCTCTCTCTACAATCCAACATAGTAGAGCTGGAGTCCAACCCACTGTGGAACAAGAGACTCTGGAGGACCACACCAGCTTCTGTTGGTAGAAGCAGCACAGATAGGCAGAGCCAGGGCTAGCTGGTTGGAAAATTAAAATAAGTAATACTAGAATGAGTTGGCAGATACTCTGAGCAATTAATCCTACCAGAATGCAGCCAAGCAACACAAGTGTAGAATGCCTTTGTAGGATTATTGTCATGATCCATTAGCAGCACTGTGTCATTGGAGGTGGCAGAGCTTTACTGCTTATGATACAGTACCTTTGCATTTAATGTATAACAATGTTTCATATTTCATTAAGTGATCAAGCTGCTATATATGCTTTTTTATGCTCTTTTGCATGACTTTGTTAAATCTTTACAATGGAGTTGATATGTGCAAAGGTAGCAGGACCCATGGAATTACAGTAGGCTTGTCAGTTTCAAATACTGTAGGTTGAAACAAACTGTAATTATTCCTTAATGGATTTTATTAAAAAGGAAAAAGATACATAATAGTAACAGTTGCCATTCAAATAAAACAAGTGGGAATATGATTCCACAGAGCTCATCTTTTGTTGCTGCACTTTTCCGTCTTCCTTCTACGCACACGGGAGACAAAAGCACACACTCACTCATCACCATCATCTGCCTCTCTCTCCTGCTGAGTCTGTGTGTGTGTGTGTCTGTGTGCATGTGTGAGAAATGGCATTGTAGCAGGAGTTTCTTGTGAAGTTGTTTTTTAAATCATATTTGATTTCATGCATAATTAGCTTGGCCATCAGCAGCCGCCAGGCCACATGCTGGGTGTTTACACATACACACGTACACACACACACACACATATACACACACATACTATACAGCTCAGGTTGGTCTGAATGTGTCGATGCTAAAGGAGAATTCACATTTCTGCCTTAGTAGCAACTGAAAGTAACACTGCTCACTCTACCTTGTGTGTGTGTTTGTGCGTGTGGTTGTGTATGAAGCCCGCAGGCAGCCTCCAATTTGCCGACAGGGTGAGAGAGAGAGAAAAAAGGGAGAGAGGAGTCCTCTTTGCTTTGCAGGAGACTCACTCGCAGTCGGATTAAAAACTTAATTATGTTTTAAAATGATATTTTAATTAAATATGGAGGGAAGCTGAAATGGATTGGCACCAAAATAATTAATCAAACATCAAAAAAGAAAAAAAAACTGAGCGGCGTCTTTCTGCTTTGGCCAGCAGAAAATAAAGTCAGCAGGCCTGTTAGCTCGGCTGAACATTCATTTAATTTTGCTCTCTCTGTTTTCTTTTTTCCCCTCCCTGCCCCATACACAACAGTAGATTCTTTGCATTCCCACATTGCATTTATGATCATAACTTACAGATATAATTAACTATCAAATTGCTAATGAATAATCATTTGAGTCCATGTGATCGCACGCCTTCAGTGTCTAATACCAACACACAAACAGAGCTGGTAGCGAATAGGCTTGTTGCTACTGGTTAAATTTGCAGCTTCTGTAATTCAACTTCTGGACGTATGACCAACTTTTAAATCCGATGTGGTCAATTTGTTAGTGCATTACTGTCCTAATTGAATCAAGTCCATCTAAAGAAGTCCATTATTCTTTTAGCATGGTGTTTCTCTGCTGTTTGGTAACAATCTTTAGCACAGAGAATGACTGAGGTAGGAAATATGTCTCAAACATTTAACTGACTATATAACAGAAAAACTATTAACACTGTATTGAGTACAACTGTAGTGTCACAGCAGCGTATTCTTAAAATATTTGGTTTGATAGTGGCGATGCTCCTAAGGGAGATCAGAAACAGTCTGTGTATTGGCTGAGGCTGGTCCTTGTCTGTACAAATACTGTGTGTGTGTTTAAGAGAATTTTCAAACTGTGAATCTAATTTGTCAGTAACCAAATCACATTTTAAATGTTTCTGAAATGTGTGGTATTTTATATGTTCTCACGCAGGGTTTGCGTGGCTATCATCAATCATACCTTGCTTATTTAGAACTTCCTGACTCAGAAAGAGAGGGGTTCTGTCTGCAGCCCCAGCTAGTGGTGGGTGGATGCGTAACACCTTGAACCACCAGTTAACTCTAGTTGTACACTGCTAGAATCTGAACAGTTTGTCTAATTGTGTAGGTCATTTTTGAGGTAGGTCCCTTGTTTGTGGTGTGATATTTGAAGTTTTAACAAAAAGTTAAAACAAGTCATCATCAGTCACTCACGACAGTGTTTGCCTGCTTTTGGAGTAAATGTGTTTTGATTAAAAACCCTGTGTTTACAAAAATTACAAAAAATACACCTAATTACAAAATAGTAATAACATGTATTTAAATATGAAAAAATGAGACATGCATTTCAATAAAAAAGGATAATTACTAATTTAACTTTAACTTTACAACCAGCATAATTTATTTTTCTTATAATCTATTTTTCTCTCTGTACTACGAAATCACAAAAACAGTTGCATCAAGGCATTTTATTTGTGTTTAGCATACCCACAAAAAGAGTAAAGCACAACTGTATTCTGCTCACATGTGCCATATTTCCTTCATTTATCACCACATCCCTCTTTTCTTTCCTTTGCTTTCCCCGTTTTTCTTTCTCCCTTCTCTCTCCTTTTTAACATAGTACTTTGCTTCTTCCTCATTCTCAAGCAGTTTGGGTGCCGATGCAGGATGGGATGGATGGATGGAGGGATAGAGTGAAGGTGCAATGTGTGGATGAGAGGAGAGAGGGAGATGATAGAGGCAATCAATATTTCTAGCATTCTAATTAAAGCCTCTCGGTGGAATAAATCCATGTAATTATCAGTAAATGAAATACAAGGTCACTCTACCTGATGGAGGGATGGATGGAGGATGATGGAGGGATGGACAGAGCAAAATATAACAAGAGGCAATGCATGTTTGGATGTGTGGATTCTGCTGACACTGGGTTATAATTTCATATTTCCATTCTTTGTATGGAGATTTGTAGACTCAACAACACCTTATAATACAAGGGCATAATTCACTCTAATTAAATGAATTTCAGTGTAGTTTATTTGAAATTACAATGTAATTATGTTTTCATACACATATTTAAAGGGAGTTACACTAAATAAGGGGGTAACAAGTCAGGTTATAACAAGAAACAAAGAAATAATTTAGCTGAAAGTAAATTTCAGTAATGCACAAATTTCATCAAAATCAGAATTTTTTCAAAATCATAAATACACGGTACTTTTCTGCGTGCAGGCCTACTATGGAATAACTTGCCTTTTCACAGCTTTATTCTCTTACATTGCTTTTTAATTATGTTAATTAAGTTGCATGATGGATTTCTGTTGTTCAGTTTTCATTTTTGTACTTAAAATTACTTGCAGTATAATGTATAATGTATAATCTCCTTTCCTATAAAATACCTCAAAGTTGGGCAAGATTCAGCCGCTTTATAATACGGCCTGCACCTTGAACAGTACAGCACATATATGATGTAATATGGGGTAATATTGTTTGTTTTTCTGCTAAATTGTCAGGAAATTTTGCAGTACCTAAAATTAATTTACAGTATAATTTTTTCTTTGTGTCCTCTAAAATCCAGACTTGTTACTGTCACAGCTGAGTAGCTGGTGTGTTAAAGGCGTGGACCCAAATGCAGACACGGGAGAGAAGAACTGAAGCCGTTTATTTTAGGCTGACGTCCAAAAACAGAAAAACAAGGCAAGCCGAAACAAGGGCAAACTAAACTGAAACCTAAAATGAGAAAGAACTAAACTAACTACGAAAACAATGACGCGAGACATAACATGAAAATTGAACAAGAACAAGAACGAGAAAAAGTCAAAACTTGAGCATGAACATGAACCTGAGCAGTAGCAAGAAAAACTCTGTGACGTGGAAGTGGAAACACCTGAGGAAACACAACTGACACAAATGAACATGACGCCACAGGGGAAGTGAAACTAAACACACTGAACATGGAAACATGAGACCTTTCAAAATAAAGCAGAAAACATGGAGAGTCATAGACATGACAACACAAGCTTGACAACAGAACGTGAAACACACAGACATGAAATACACGACAGACTGGGGGGATGGAAGGGAACACAGGGAGAAACACGTGGGAACAAATAAGGGAGACGAGAGGGAAACACAAGGGGAACCTACATAGCCAAGGAGATCACACATGCCAAACAGGAAAAGACTCATGAGCACAGACACATTGATGAAACATAAACTAGAATAACAGTCAACTAAACCCTAACTGTAATATAAAGTTTTGCAGTCAATACTAAGAAATAAATTATTATCTTATATTAATCAAAAACTATGCTTCACCTCACGTCAGAACAAACTCTGACTCTTTATGTTTCTCTTTACTTAAGTAAAAATATACCTGCTGGTCAAAATGCTCTACTTTCCAACACTGTCTCTAATTTCTGATTGTTCTTACATTTAAATGGCTTCACTCTATCTACAAATGTTATCATTTCCAAAAACAAGTTTCTTAATTTTTCTAAAATGTTCCCACTTATCAAAAAACTCCAACAAAGATTATTATCTTGTCCTCACCTTTCCCACTTTCTGAAAGTTTCTTTGAAGTGTGGGACATTTTGAGTTGTCACTGTATGTGTGTGTGTATGTGTGTGTGTGTGTGTGTGTGTGTGTGTGGAGTATGCACAATTTAAAAACAAATTTGTATTTTAAAAGAAAATCATCCACCCTCCCACCTTCTCTGTGGTGTTACGATGATACTCGCATGAATTAACAGAGATGAAGATAAACTCAAAATAAACACTAAATAAATGACTAAATAAACACACTGCTGGAGACTTTAGATGTTTTCTGTCCCCCTCTCCACCACCCTCCACCCTTCTTTTGCTTTGCTCACTCATCCCTCCCAACCCTGTCTAACAGCTACCTTTACCTTTACGTTTTTTTAAAATTCATTTTACAAATCCTCCACATTGTTCATCTAATTTAAATGATCTCCTCTTGCAGAAATGCGTGACTCAGTTTGGGTGTGTGTGTGTGTGCGTGTACATGTACATGTTCTGGTGTCAACATTAATTTTAAACAGTCACAACTTTGAAGGGAACAAAACAAATCTTTGTCAAGTAAATGTTGAATGTATGATTGAAAGCATTGCTGCTGAACACGCAGTGGTTATGGTTAGCTCAGGAAGGGACTGTTAATCGGTGCAGTGTCCTCTAAAGTGATAAAAGCATGCAGGAGTGTGTGTGTGTGTGTGTGTGTGTGTGTGTGTGTGTGTGTGTGTGTGTGTGTGTGTCTGAGAGAGAGAGCGCAGGGATTGGAGAGATGTTATTGATTTTTTTTTCTTTTAGATGACCATGATTTTTTTTCTCACTTCTCTGTTTCGAGTGGTTGACATGTTTTTCTTAATGCTGTTTTAGGACTGCATCACTAGAGCATGCTGGGACCTCAGTGTTTGTGTGTTTAAAATTCTAAACTGATTTATGAAAAAAGGCAGCAGTGTTGTATAAAAAACGTTCAGTATGCAACTTCATGAATAGAGACACAATGTTAAAGTCCCTTGAGCACAGTCGTTGAACCACATCAGACTAGAAACAACTGTAACTTTGAGAGGCTAAGATACCTGCCAATTATGAGGTGATCCTTGGAACAAAGAGTCCAAATTTAAATCAATATATATATCACTAGTACAGTCTAATGTATGTGACCCTGGTGAGGTTTTTAACACCCCAGTCATGAAAAGCTGAGTATTGTCGTCACCTTGCCAGGTGGGTAGGCAGGTAGCGTAGACACTCAACTTTGTGTTGACTTGTTGGGAGTTAGCTAACAAGGTCCAAATACTAAGTGAACAACAACTACTATTCAAGAAAGATAAACCAGCCTTTTTCAGGTCAAATGCAACTTCAAAATGTTTGAAAATGACCTTCAGATCTATAGAATTTCTGCTCTAATATCTAATATGTTGGAAAATCTTGAGTCCTTTTTTCTTTCATCTTGCAATAAAAACAAGGGATGACATTTTGGAGCTTTGAGGTAGGAAGCTGTTTTGAGATGAAGATATTTGGCAGGCGGTGGAGCCGGGGGCAGGTGTTACAGCAGCTCCTATTAATACAGCTAATTAACATTAGTGAATATTCTAATTAACACGCAAACTAATTAGGAAATAATTAACCAACATAAAAAAAATCAGATCTTAATCAGAAAGAGTGTGAGATGAGTTCGAGGTGGCACGACAGAAACAAAAGACAGAGTTCTTGGTGGGGATTAAAGGGTGTGCAGGTGTTGCAGTGGATCAGTGAGGTTCGCCATCTGTGATGCTCACTGAAAGCTGACAGATTTTTGTCACACATGAGGTTTTTTTCTAACTAAAATTGTAAATGTAATAAAAACCCCAACCCTAACCTTGCTAGTGAATATTCACTTAACCCCTTAAGATTTAAAGTGGTCTTAAGTTAATACATGAATAAAATAAAACACAAATGATGTCATAACCATTCATAACAGAATTATAACAGACCAAGAAAAAAGTGGCAGAGAGACATTATTAGTAACAGGATTTTCTGTTGGTTAAACACGGGCTAAGAACTGCTAAGATGGTTTTAGTAACCAGCTACTAGTTATCAGCTAGTTTGAGCCTAACAGGTTAAAATCCTTTATGAAGCTGACGAATAGATAGGCTACTTAGGAATAGAGCTATTTATTTAAATATTTAGCACCAAGAATCTCAGTGTTACCCAACCATAAACACTTCCTTTTGACAGGCCATAGTTGCACGAGACGTGTTTTTCCTGCGATTCATTTTGGATTATTTTTGGAGTTTGACATGTCTTTTGATGTCACTCACTCTTCATACACTCATTAGCCACTTTGTTAGTCATAAACTCTTGTCACTTGAGTTTATGCTCAATATGTTATATTATTTTTTGCCAGCAATAGAACCATTAGCTTAAGAATTAGCTTTGACTAGCTTTCAGAATGCATAGTTGAAGCTAAAGGTTTGTTTAGTTGATTTCAGCCTCAGATGAAATCTTTAACACAAACATCTGGACAGAACAGGCAGCCTGGAGACAACACACACCAACACACATGCACTTCCCCTGCAGCTCTGTTTGGCAGATGTAGCCTGCTGTGGAGTCACATACCCAACTTTACTATTTTTTGCATTTATTTAGTAGAAGCACATCACTCATTTTATTTATAATATTATTTATGGTGGTTTTTTATTTAGAAGACATTTTGATCAGTTTACACAGAGGCAGGATGAATATTCTGATTATAAGTTGTACTTTATGAGTTGCTGCTCGTAGATCAATGTTCATAGATAATACAACAGCATTATCTGTATTACTGATTCTGATGTTAGTAGTCTGAATTTATATATAGTTTCTGTAGGTTCAAGACAAGTTATCTTAACATTTTTCTATGTTTTAACAAACCTGCTGCCCCCACTTGCTCACTGTTCTTGTGGTCTGATAAACTATTGCTGTTAGCAATTGGTGCTATGGACTGTGTAGCTTGATCGCTTATGAACATGCATGTGTCCAAAGATGCTTCTGTTTGTGTGTTAGATGTGTGTGTGTGTGTGTGTATATGCAGGCCCTACCAGCTGGATGCAGTTGTCTCATATCCATTATTGATCCTGTATCATTACCCACTCCTTTGCTCTATCAAGACAAAAACACCCTGTTAGTGGAATATCTCACCTCAGATATTGACCTGCAACACACACATGCACACCAACAAGCTGCAAGAAATTATCATCGAGTGTGGATTTAAAGGACAGATCCATGAAATCTCCTGGATTAAATTCCTCCTTTTTCCCACTTACCAGTTTTATTTCATTTGACCTTTAGTGTTATTAGTATGTCATAATAATAAGAATAAAGACAGTGACAGTTTTTTGATAACGATAAAGTCAGTTACTTTATACAAAACTACACAAAGTTGCAACCAATGTGTGTGTAGTTTTCATCTAACCATGCACAAAAACTAAAATGTCTTGCTACTGACCTTTTTCATATATAAAATCAAGAAATTTTTTTATTTAAGACACTTTAGGATGGAATAAGAACGTGCACAAATGACCCAATAAGTCATTTTCTTGTAGAGAATAGTGTCTGTAAAAATATGAAAAGTTTTCATCTGCCATGACACAGTGTAACTGTGCTTTGGAAGTTTATTGACCACTCATAGTGCTTTTTGCAGTGAACCTCCTCCACCTTCCAATCAGATCGGAAGGTTAGTGGTTCGATTCCTGGCTCCTCCAGTCTGCATGTCAAGTATCCTTGGGCAAGATACTAATTCTAAGTTGTTCTCCGATGCATCCATCGGAGTGTGAATGTGTGCAAATGTAGTTAGAAAGCACTAAGTATAGAAAGAAAGTGCTTGTGTGAATAGGTGTGATTGGGTGAATATGGCATGTTATATAGAGTGCTTTGAGTACTCCGGGAGAGTAGAAAAGCGCTATATAACAATCAGTCCATTTACCTATTCACCAAAATTCATTCAGCTTGTCTGTTTCACACACTCAAACATTATGAGTAGTAAAATAATCATAGTCACCAGATCTCAATCTGGATGGACACATGATATGCAGTTTATCAATCTGGAGCAACTGCATGATGCTATCATGTCAATATGGACCAAAATGTCCTAGGATGCTTCTGCACCTTGCTGCCAAGAAGAATTAGGACTGTTCTGAGCTCAGTGCTAGACAGGTGTACCTTATAAATTGTCTGGGTAGTGTATCGTGTAGTCATAGATCAGCTTTTCATTGTAACCTCCTTTGTGAACTTCCTAGTATTTGCTTACATATGCTCATGCTTGAATGCTGGAGCTCCAATATATTTCATGAAAAGGTAACAGGCTTCCTTTCAGTTCAGCTGTTTTTATGTATATTTTCATTTTGCACATTAAAAAAGTAAAACAAAACACAAAAAATGAAATCGAGAAAGACTTTTAAGTTTCCTGAACCCAACTTAAAGCAACATGGAGAAGTCCTATCCTTTTTAAACAGCAAATGTGACCAGATCGTATGTTGTCGAATCAATCCTGAAGCTACTGAGACACAGAGGTTTTAAGCAAAGCAATTGACAGAGTTGTGGGGAAACGGTAAAACGGCAGCTGAAAGACAGAAGGTGCACTGTGGGAAACTTGCTTTAAATTTGCTGTGCGCTTGCACGGTGACAAAACCTGCAGATTCTCAGAACAATGTTTCTGGGCACAGCTCCAGGCAACAATCAACATAGCTGCCAAAGAGCCAGAACTCATTCACATGACTTCTGGCATTAAGATGTTCCTGGCAGATTAAAGGAACAGTGCTGATGTGACACTGCAGGCACTCCTGGACACTCAGCTGCACAAAACTTGCTCTTGTTTGTCACTGTTGGTTCACATGTGTCTAACAAAAGGTAAAAATGAGACAGATAATCTTTTCTGGAGTACAAATACAACACAAAATTTGGAATGAGTGAACATTATTTACCTTTTTATCTCCATATTTCCCTCTGTTTCTCTAATGAAGTGTTATTCTGTGATGTGACTGATTAGTTGATTGATTTGTTTATTGATTTATTATCTGATATTTATTTTTAATGAACCATGTGTAAGAGCAGACAGCATGTTGTGGATCCTGCAGTGTGTTTATATGCTGCTGTTGCTGCTCAGCTCTCAGTCCAACACTGCTGTTTGATTGGCAGTTATGGCCCCAGGAAAACCCCAGGAGACACACACACACACACACACACACACACACACACACACACACTCCCAAACAGAAACATCTTTGGACACATGCACATTCATAAGGGATCAAGCCACAATTCCACAGCAGCAAATCAACACACAATTGCCAGAAAACACACATGCATACATATATTTTTAAGACATGAAAACAAAAAACCCCACATAAACACACTCACACAGCTAGTGGTGAGGTTTTCCGAGGATGCGGGATAAATTGGCCCTGACATGTAAACAAAAAGCCCTAAAATGACTTGATTCAGCACATCGAAGTGCAATACACACGCATCTACAAGAGGCTGTGTGCAATTCTGTGTGTGTGTGTTTCAGAGGACAGTCTACGTATTCATCAAATGAGGCAGATTCTTATTGATTTGTGTGTCTATTAGCGGCGTTAACGACAGGACTGGAAACACCGGACTCAGCCTTTCCATTTGAAATCGCTCACAATATCTTATCAGCAATGATAGGAATAAAATAAATATTTGATTCTGTTTATATTTACTCTAGGTTTTATCTTTAAGAGCTGATAGCGTAGCAGCAGAAACAGATGAGATTATCACAAATGCAGCAAACAAACCTCTACCATATTTACTGTAGCTACAGACGCACACAATATAATAACAGTGATAATAGTAGCAAGTCAGAGGAGCACCGTTGTTACAGTTCATTCTAAGAGGATGTGAATTTATAGATAAAATGTTATTCCAAGTCATCCAGAAACATATGTCTCAAATCCACAAATTTATCCTCATGGTGGCGCTAGAGGAGAAGCCCGTGGCTCATCCTTACCATGAATGTGCCTGCCTAGAGCCACGCCAGCAGCACTATTAAAAATGGAAGACAGGTTACTTTTTGTGTAACTCTTTGTATCAGATATCACGTAACTCAGCGGTCCCCAACCTTTTTTGCCTCACGGACCGGTTTATGCCCGATAATATTTTCACGGACCGGCCTTTAAGGTGTCGCGGATAAATACAACAAAATAAAACTTGTACCGGTACCGAAAAAAAGAAGATTTATTCATAACACACATGAAAAGACCCAGGAAAACCGTGTTAACGATAAAAACGATAAAAACGATAACAAAATAACGCTGAAAACTGATAAAAACCCTGAAAACCATACATTTCAAACCTGAGCCTCAACTCTCGCGGCCCGGTACCAAACGACTCACGGACCAGTACCGGTCCGAGGCCCGGGGGTTGGGGACCGCTGACGTAACTGACACGGCATAAATCCAACATAGTCCATAATATCCCCATCAGGTGTTTTTTAATAGTCCTCCTTCATAAAATTCCCTTCATTCAGCGTGTAACATTAGACAAGTTACGTTCGAGAGCATATTTCAGAACAGTACCACGGACAGTTCTTCACACATCGATGGGGACTTTTTTTTGCTTATTTTAAACTCCCGATTTTTATTCTTGGACTCGACTAGAGTAGCTTTGCACAATTTTCAGGAACATATTATTCATATCCCCTCTCAAGAACAAAACATACAGAGCCAAGAGTAGAAAAAACCCCCAGTTTGAAACAGAGCATTTAGCCTGAAACAAGAACTTTTGCTTTTCTTCCCTTTAAGCCAGACAAAACAAAAGTTTGAACAGCAGGTAGAAGGCAGTCTGAGATGACCATATGAGGATATCCCCTCTCACTGACATAATACTGAGCTTTTTTGCTTTAGAGCCTGAGCTTTTGGCTTATTGTACGCTACCCCATTATTTGAAACATTTTTATATTACGCATCAGAAATATGAGGAAAAAACATAATAGATCCACTTTAAATAACGGTTTGGGTAAACTGAAGGTTTGTGCAATCATTTGACCAATAATTATAATTATTTTAATAATGCTGCAGTTTTGGTCAGTGGGTTGTGATAATGATAAGGTCACGGTCTCCTTCATAGTGGAATGTTTAGGAAATCAGCTTTTTTTCTGCATTGTGCAATGTGTTCGGGAGCCTGAAAATGCACACTGCTAGGCTTTTTACTTAACTCTGGCTGCATGGTAGATAAATATGAGAAGTTCATAGACATACATATATGCTTGCTTTTCTTTTGCTCCTTCTTACAAGAGGCAGTTAGGCAAAATGAGCAATTCACACATGCGCATGCAAACTAACAGATGGAGGCATGGGTGTAGTTTGAAGAGAAATAATTTTTGACAGAAATCCTTGAAGATCCTTCAGACTGGGAAGCAGCCCAACTCATCACTGTGTGTGTGTGTGTGTGTGTGTGTGTGTGTGTGTGTGTGTGTGTGTGTGTGTGTGTGTGTGTGTGTGTTTGTCTTTAGTCACTGTGTCCTCAAGGCGGGCGTCCAGGAGAAATTGCTTCAGTGTGCTTCAGTGTGTACACATACAGTATAAGTGTGTGTGCGTGTTTCATTATGGCTTTAGTCAGCTGTTATGGATGTAATTTGCTTTTTCATACCTTAGCCTGTGTTGCCTCGGTTGTTGCCAACGTCAGAAAAAATGATTAAATAAATAACTGAGCGAGTATGTAGCTGCGGGACTGAATCAGTTAGTGACCTCCTTACTGATTGACTGACATCATGACCATGTAGGACTGACAAAAACATCACATTATCACTTCAAAGTTTTTGTCAGCAATGAACTTCTTTCAAAAGTTGTTTCCACAAAACACTAAATATGTATTTATGATTTACTTAGCTCATGATTTACTTCCTATGGCAGCAGCAGACTTCCCTTGGTCCTGGGCCATCTTCCTTGGCCAACTTATATAAATGTTTCTTGTGTGACTGACAATAGCTTTACATGATTCAGAGTTCAGAATAATCTTTAGTCTTATAGTGGGAATTGTTGGAGTTCCTCAGTTCATCTAATGCAGGGATCTCCAGCCCCAGTGCTTGAGAGCTACTCTCCTACAGCTTTTAGATGTATCCCACTCCAACACAGCTGAATCAAATGGTTGAATTAAGTTAGCATTTGACACAGTTGATCATAACATCTTAAAACCAGGACTTGTCATTGAAACGTTGTCAGAAAAAGTTGGATGGTTTCAGAGTTATACATCAATCAGGCCTCAGTGACTTCTAGCTTGCTTTATGTGATCACTCCTCATTTTTATGCTGATGACATGATGATATTCTCCTCTTATAGCCATGCTCTCTGTCAGCTCCAGTGCAGTACAGCATAGCCTGTGTGATTTAAAAGTTAAAAATTCAAAATCTAAACCCCTGAACCTCTCATGTATTACTATACTTCAGGGCTCAGAGATTGAGTGAGCATCTCAATATAAGTACTTAGGAAAAACAATTGATGACTCACCCTCGTCTACACCTCGCATTCAGCAACCGGTGAAAAAATTGAAATTGAAACTTGGTGTTTACTTTCCTGTCTATCTGTTTCTGGCCAGAAAAAGACTTTTATGTCTCTGTTTGGTTATGGTGATGTGATTTATATACATGGGTCCCCAGAATGCTTACATATCCTGCATTCTGTTTATTCTGGAACAATGGGATTTATTGCAAACTTTAATGCTCTTACTCACCCTTGTGCAGTGTATGCTCAGCTTGGGTGGTCTGCTTTGTCATGTTGTAGATTCATCCACTATGTATATTTATATGTAGATTTTTTATTTATAAGGCTATTCTTGGTTTGCTCAAATCTTATGTGCTGACTTATATTAATAAAAAATTGTGGGAAATTGTTGTCCTGGGTCCCATATTTCGCCACTTTGTCTGTCCCAAAAGTTCAAATGGAATTTGGAAAAGGAGAATTCAAATTTATAGCTCCTAAATTAAAACTTAAGACACTGGTCTCACTTAATTAATGTCACAGTTTGTGGGGGCAGACCATGTGTGGGTGTGTGAGGACCCAGGTGCAGACACAGGCGAGGAGACTGCAATTAACTTGAACAAAACGCGAGCCTTTTATTACGGCTGATAATTAGGTCAACAAAACAAGGCAGTAAGCACAGAGGTAAAACAAAACTGAAACCTAAACTGGGAAAACTGAGAAAACAGACTTAACTATGACAACTAGGAAGCCAATGACCAGGAGACTGCAATGACTATGAACAGGACTTTTTGCAGGAACATGAAGGAACAATGAACTCATACATGGATAGGCAACATGAGCATGACCTGCACAGAGTCCTGAAACCTGACATGACATGATGGGTGGAACAAGGACGATGGGACACTGAACACAGGAAGACAGAGGACTTAAATCCACACATGAGGTGATCAGGGGAAGTGGAGACACATGAGGAAACAGCTGACTAGAACAAACCAAATGACACCACAGTGAAACTAAAGCGATGTTCTAAGTAAAACAAGAACCCTAAATAAGACACAGAAGTGACATGAGCTAGTCAACATGAACTACACAGACAGGAGACATGACAGATAAGACTCGCTAACCTCTAAGGGAGAATTAACACAGGAATGAGACACAAGGGGAACCCAATAAACCATGAAATATAAATGCAAGTAGGTATGACAGAATGTAACTAGATAAGCTGAAAAGAAACTAGAATACAGATGAATAACAAAATATCATGAAACTTAGAAACCCTGGGTCGCATGACTCAGGACCATGACAATTAATTTAAGTTCATTTTAGATAATGTGAATGACTAGTTTTGCCTGAATGTTATTACTTTTATTTCTGCCATTAGACAGTTATTTTTACTAAGGTATGCATTCTTTATTGACACTGAATTTTCTATATTTTTGTTGTTTCTGTGTTTTATTTTATTTTATTTTTTCGCTTGTACCTAAGTAATGTATGGGTTTAGGTGTGTGTGTGTATGCTAATAGTTCATACAGCTCGATTGATTGTACTGCACTTTTTCTAGAGACATTTTTTAATCTCAAGAGACTTCTTTTTCTTTGTGGTTAATAAAGGTTAAATAAAAAGAAACACATTTTTTGAAACATTAGCCATGTTTAATATGAGCATCCAACTGTCACGGCTGCGCAGCCTGAGTGTTGACATGAGGACCCAAGTACAGACAGGGAAGGAGATGGAACTAAGGTTAAACAAAAAGCGAGCCGTTTATTATGGCTGATACACGAGTCGAAAATAAAGCAAAAGGTGAACGGGCAAAAACGAAACTAAAAACTAAATGGGGAAAACTAAAATGTGGTAACTATGACAACAGGCATGAACAAGATTGTGAACAGGAACATGTGAGAAACTATGATGGGAAAAAACATGAACATGAAACATGAACACGACCTGAGCAGAATCATGAAGTACATGGAACGGGAAAGAAAACAGTCAACCGGACAAAGACTGAATCAAAACACACAGAAGGGTAATGAGGGAAGTGGAAACACCTGGGGAGACACAGCTGACACAAATGAACATAATAACTCCACAGGGGAAGAGTAAAACTAAACACATTGAACATAGAACCACAAGACTTTCAAAATAAAACTGGAAACACAGAGAGATGTAGACATAAAAACACCGACTACATGACACACACAGACAACAAATACATGACATATTAACACTGAAGACAAGAAAAGACTTTTAAATCGGGAGTTATAGAAGACCTACAAACTCAGCTAAATCCTAAGTAACAATAGCAACCAAAGAACTTAACACATTCCCAGTATAATAAGAAATTAAAATACAAAATAAAACTGAAAATGCTGGGTCACAGACCCAGCTCCTGACACCTAACATTGTATCAGTATATAAATTACAGAAAAATAGTAAAACCACAACAGTCCCTTTCAATGTTAATTCAATTTTATTGGATTAGCTGTCCTGCTGTGGTTATTCTTTTGATCAAGGTCGCTTCTGCTTTGCTGTAAGTACAGTAATTTACTTGACAAATGTGCAAAAAGCTTACATAAATTAGGGGATTTTTAAATGTAGTTCTTGGCTTGGATTCAAAGTTATAGACTGTGTGAGGGCACATATTAGCACAGAAAAGAACAGTCTAACCAGCTAATGAACAACTTGACTGATTTACTGATTCACTGACCGACTAACTAGCCAGCAAACAGTCTGCAAACGCAACCAAGACAGAAATAGAGAGAAGTAATGAAGGAAAGTGGAGAGACATTTAGATAAACTCTGTTTTTTTTCCTCCGAGAGGCTCCAGTTAGTTTCATTTCTATAACAGCAGCACATACACAAACAGAATATTCTCTCGTTCAAACACACCTCAACACAGACAGTGCTGTTGATTGTGTATTGCCGGTTTGTTTATTAGCTCGCTGATTGAGCAGCTCTGCCTTCTACAGATTGGATGACCTTTCCAGATCCTTCCGTCGAGTCCACTAAGTAGATCGGACGGAGAACGCAACTCGACGCGACAACACTTTATTCAGATTGTTACTGAATGAGGAAAAAGCAGGCGGTCATATGTGTGTATGTGTGCAGATTGGGCTGTTTGTACACACTCACTCTGCCTTCATTGGTTCAATTGAGGCCTCATCTCCATATAGTTTGTATGCAATTACATCTGAGCGGCGCTCTGAGTGCCTCTATATGATTGTGTCTGGATACCGAGTGCAACTAGCTGTGATGTGTGTGTGTGTGTGTGTGTGTGTGCGAGAGAGAAGGATAATTTGTGAGAAAGAGCAGCGAATCATGCTCCATGTGTGAATATGTTTGTTTTTGTGTGTGAAGCAATTGATGGTCAATTTGTGTGCGTGTGTGGCTTTATGGGAACATTTGTGCGAGCTTGATGGGAGCGTGTGTATGAGGGGTAATTTGTGCCAGAGAAAAGCAATTCGTATTAAATGTGTGCGTCAGGTTTTATGGGTGATCTGTGTTAGTGAAATGTTTGTGTGTGTATGTACATTTATATGCATACACATGTACGTGCCGTTCCATAGATGCGTGTGTATGTTGTCACCTGACGCGGAGGATAAGTATGGAGAGTGTTTCTAGTGGCTTGCTGAATGCTCGCAGGGTTTTAAAGGGCACGTCCGTCAAAACGCAGCACGTCCGAATCTCCTTCATCTGCAATAAACAGCTAATCACACTCAGTGGAAGATGATCCCACTCAGACCCGTGACTTCATCATGCACACACGCTCTGTTCGCTTTCAAGAAGGCTCACTGTGTTACCTTGATTCTGGTCATCTTGGTCTTTATATAAGACAGGGTATTTGTACGTTGTAAGAAGCTCTGATTTAAGTTCGCCTTAGAATGTATTAAAAAGTCTTACTCTTGAGGGGTCTTTGCAGAAGTCCTAAACCAGAGAAAGGCAGGAATTCTTCATGGAAAACCTGCAATTCAGCAAGCTGAGAACATGACATATATAGACATAGTGTTAATTTGTAGCATGACAGATTATTTTACATTAGGCTGTTTGGCAGCATAGGGTGCCAGGGTCTACTTTTATTTATTTATTTTTAAATATTATAGATGGTTTTATTCATTTATTTATTTAATCGACTAAAACATAAAAAACTCTTTTCTGTGTAGCATTAAAAGTCTTCATTTTATACTGCAGAAACCTGTTAACAGTGTATTGAATGACATCTTAAGGGAATTTTATAATAAATATAAAACAACATCTTCTCAAGGTTAAGCAGTAGTGCAAAATATTCTTTAAATGTTGCAAATTATTCTCAAATTATTCTCTCAAAACAGTTAAAAACATTTCAAAAGAAGCTGCTAATCAAGCCTGTAAGTTGCATTTTTCATTGCATTGTATTGTAGTTTCTTTTCTTCCATTAATATTGTTATATTGATTGTTATGAAGCCCTTTGAACCATCATCAGCATCCACAGCATATCGTGGAAACAGCATATCAGTCCTCATTGGTGATAGCAAGGTACAACTAACAAACATAACAGAGAATATGCTGATGTGAACGCAATCGCAGAATGAACCAAAGAAGTGTAACAAATAATTCCATCTGGGTAATATATACCCCTGTGTTCTGCTTTGTTTTCTCCAGGCGGAGCAGACCACCAGTCAGTGCGAAGCCCAGCGAATGGCCTTAGAGCAGATGGCTATCAAACTAAGCAGCCTGCAGTACCCGTCACCCACCAACAGGAGGCACTGCAGTCACCTGGCCAGGAACAACAGGTAACTGCACGACAGGAAACAACAGAATAAGTGATTAGTAATTTTCTGTTAGCTTCCGTAATTGCTTTACAGTGCTCTATATTTTGTAAAACAAATGCATGTCTCATGGGAGGACCTGTTAAAATGTCCCCACATCCCCCATGTACACACACATTCATGTAATGCTAATTATGACGCATACACTCAGAATCTAATTGGTAGATGATTCATTGACCTCCTGGGCCACAGTTCATCCACCATTAGGCTACCATATTTTTCGGACTGTAAAGCGCAATATTAATCAACAGGTCTATTTTCATACATAAGGCTCATTAAGCGAAAACAAAATGTGACTGAAAGCCTTGAGTTTGAAATCTGCTTCCTAAGCATGTCTCTTATTAGGTGCCATTTTGGGGTCCTTATACACACACAATAATATTATGTTGAAGCACAGTAACTCCGCGAGGCTCCTGACTACAGTAGCCGTAATGCTCCGACAATCCATCAAGCGGTGCAGCTTTGTAGCTTACCAAAGTCGTACTAAAACATTTTCACAGATTTTTGAGCGCCGTGTAACACTTAAATTCCGTTTGAGGTCAGTAAGCACAACCAGAATTAATACATAAGGTGCACCGGATTATAAGGCGCACTGATGATTTTTGAGAAAATTAAAGGATTTTATGTGCGCCTTATAGTCTGAAAACAACGGTAATTTAGCAAACTGGTTAACAAACCTCAAACCTGCCGCATGACTAGGCTCAGGGTCTTCATTCTTGGGGTTATGAGAATCAGACAGTCTCTCTATATAGAATTTAAAAGTTATCAAGCCAGGATAACAACAGCTCCCTACTTTAGAGGTGATCACTGAGATTTTAAGGGAGGTCACAGGGATCAATGCAAGTACTACAGAACCGTAAGACACTAAGCGACCACTTTAAACCATCAGTTTAATGTGCTAATTTAGTGTAATATAGGCTCGAGCTTATCCCAGCTAGGGCCAAAGGTGCAGTACATCCTGGACAGGACGCCACTTTGTTACATGGCTAAATTCTGAGTAGAGATGTGTGAAATCATGTTATTCTAACTTAAATTCACAGAAATAAAATGACCATCTCTTATGAAGGAAAGAAGCAATATGATACAGGGATGTATGAATTTCACGTGGTTGCCAGTAGTTCGAGCGTTCCTTAACAGCGAGCTTCCTCATTGATGGATCAGTCATAATTTTGCTGATTTGGCATTTTATCACTGGGATTAAGGTTGACTCCAATTCCAGCCATCATGGATTAACTGTACAGTAAAATAGCACAACAACAGCAGTGGCTGCAGACATGCTGGCCAAAGTGTGGAACGATTGTGTGTCTGTGGGGCGACTCATTGAGCATTTGTGAACAGTGAAAGTTTTGCATGTAAAACTTTATATTCAGCCATGTATTTTAAAATTTACCCCAAGCTTCTGTGTCTATTACTTATAATAATAATATATCCTATAGGAGACAGATGATGCTTTTGATACACCCTGTAGAAATTCTAAGCACTCATAAAACTGAATTTCCCTCCTGTGGTCAACTGAGGGACAGAGCCTGTGAGCCCAGAAGTGCCAACCATTGTTCAAACCTTCTGTTTGCAATGTGCAGCCAATAAGAAGAAAACTGTCTCAAAGGGAACAGAAAGTGAGCTAAAACAATGAACTAAGGCCCAATAGGAGACAAATGAGGACTTCTTTCTTGCTGCTCCTGTGTATTCCAAGAATAAAATACAGGGAGCTGTAAATGATCATAATAGATCCACTTTAAAGTCATTTGTTCTGACTTTTAGAAGTTCCAGCATCTCATCGGACCTGTTAAACGAGGTGTTCGAGTTTGTGTGTTGAACGTGCAGAGGACAGAAGCTGCAGAGTGTAATGGAGTGCAAAATAATAAGAGTGAAAACTAGCAGGTCAGTGTTGTCCGTTGTGATAGAAGAGACACAGGCAAACATAACAGACAACACACACATGCAGCTAAATGCAGTCACACACACACACACACACACACACACACACACACACACACACACACACAGTGTGAGCGTTAACAGCAGTAATCTGGTGTGGCCAGGCTCGGCTCGGCGAGCACCGTCTTTGGTCACGCTGCCTGTCGGCGTTTCATCCCCGGCTTTGAGGAGCTTCTCGCTGCAGTTATCACTCACACACAGGGCACACACACACACACACACACACACACACACACACACACACACACACACACACAGAAAATGACAACATACACTGAGTAGTGTGTATGCAAATAAAAAAACTGAGGCTTAAATTACTCCCTTTGAGTCTGTAGCATGTTGTGTTCTGCAGACTTTGCGGGTGTTGTCAGTGTGACTTCATGGTGGCTTCTGCAAAGAGTGCAGTGCGTGCGTTGTCTGTGCAAGTGTCCACATATACGAATCAAACCCACTGTAGTGCCACTGGACTGTCTTCTATTTGAATTAAATAACAGTTGTTACAAGCGCAAGTTGTTTGTGCGCAAAGAGCGAAAACCCACAGCACAAATGTAAATGAAAGCCTCATCTTGTTTGTGTTTTTCAGCCCTCTGAGGCTGCGGCGTAATATTTCAGTAATTTACATTGAATGTGTTGGACTCTAATTGGTTATTCATATGTTAGCTGCTGCCTTTCACATTTACATTTGGGTATGTGCAAGCGGGTGTGTGTGTGTGTCTGTCTGTCCAGTGCAGTGGTGTGTGTGATGAGTTTTGTATTAATTGGATGTTACATGTTTTTCTTTGTGAGTTTCATTCAGTTGAGATTTTTGGTTTTGGTTCAGTTGTGAAGAAAATGAAGGTCAGACTTCTTAGAATTATTCACTAATCTCAAGCAAAATATCTCAATTCTAAATTATTAGCAGAATGAAAGTTAGTTAGGGTGGAAGATATAGATTTTTGTGGTAACTAAAGTAATTAAAAAGTCCATTTTTATTTTTCATATTTCTTATTGTTATGTTCAAAATAATCTAAATGCTTATGTAGGAAAGATGAGGCATGTCCAAGCTCCTTCACCTTTTACCTTATTTAACATTTTTATATCTTAAAAAAGTCCAACATGAATACATGAAGGACGAACATTAAAATTGAAAGCAAATGCATGTTTAACTGAATGACTGAGTGACTTGACTTTGCAGGAATTAATGACTTTGTGATAAGAGAGAAACAAGGAGGATTTAGACTTTGTAAATATATGGATGAATAAACTTAATGTAAGAATGAGAAGGACCCTACACAGGTTTGAATCCAGAACCCTCTGACTGTGAGGCAACAGTGATACCACCTTAAAACGCTGCTATCCAGTTCTACTTTAACCACAGACTTTTGATGGCTGTCTACAACCATTTGGTAGCTGAAGATGACATTTTAGATCTTTTTCAGGACTAATTATTGTAAAGTGCTTCACCATAACTTGTCCAGTAGTTTTAGACAGATGATCTAGAGACATTTCCCAATTTTTCAGAGTTCTCCACTCCTCCTTCCACTCAGAGTTATTATAGTTTTCTATTTTCTAATTAGTTTTTATTTTTGATTTCATTTTGACTTTTTGTTATTAATTCAGTTTAGTTACTGTTATTTTCCAGAGGGGTTTTCTTGTTTCTGTTCAGTTTTTACAATTTGAAACTTTTCTTATATTTTAGTTTTTATTAGCTTCAGTGTTAGTTTTAATCTTGGAGGGCATACTGTATGTCAGAGGCACGATTTAGGAAAATCAGTACTGCTATTACACTGAAATGAGTTGACTCACAGTCTCAATAAACTCGTCCATCAATGCCTCGTCAGGCAAACAGGACTAAGGACATTTCATCTATAGTATTATATTATTTTATTTAGTTTTGTTGACGAAATCATTTCAGTTTGTTTATTTTAGTTAACTTAACCCTTTGACTGCCTGCTCAACCATTTGGTTTAGCATATTTTGAGAGACTATATATAATGAACTGGAGTACTTAGCTTAACTCAACCTTATTGAGCCATCTCTACCACTTGGTTGAGTTATGTTATCCTAAAAAAAAACACTAGATGGCACTGTGTCAGGATATGGCAGGCCTCATCTGCCAGCCTCCAACCAGGAAATCAGAAAGCAAAAAATCACTCTGGACACATGGACTGTTTTGGCTAAAAGTTTTAAAGGTAAGTACATTTTTCTGCAGTATAAACATGTCAGAGTCTTTACTGAACATGATTATGTCATTTGATACCAGAAAATAGCTGTAATAAATCCATAATATTTTTTTAAAAACATGCTCAACCAAACGGTTGATTTGTCAATTGATGGTAAGAGTAGCAAAACTTAGCTAATGTTTAGAACTGTTGTTTTAACATATGAAATTGACTATTTACTATTGAATATAAATAATTTAATGAAGTTTAATGAATGCTTGAAGTTCTAAAACATTAGAGATTCGATATAAGGCTTGCAGGGTTTTCACTGGCTCTGAAAAAGAAGATGCAATTCTTCTAGGAAGGCTTAAACAGTCTTTACGGGGTCCAAGTAATCCTCAAGGAGGTCTGACAAGTTGTGACAGTTTTTGAGAAGGGACCACAGGTCTTTGAGAAGATTTAGGGAGTCCTGTGGCAGGTCCTTGAGGAGGTTCTGTATGTTAGAAGGAGGCCCTTGATGAGAAATCTTGATAAGAGAAAACAGGAACCACCAAGGAGTACCGGAATGATAAAGAGACCATCCTGATTCTTGAGGTGCTTCTGCTGGTCCTTGATATGAACCTGAAGAAGCTTGGTAGTTCTTACTGGGGTCCCAGAAGTTCTTGGTAGGTAGTGGTCCTTGACCACGCAGAAGACATCTGTGGCAGCTTCAGTGGGTCATTGCTAATGTTCCAGTGATTCAAGCTGCTCTTGTATGTTGAGGGCATAATAAATGTCCAGCACCTAGACACCTCATTGGGTGTCAAGTGCATTGGCACTGTTCGACCAAATCGCACAGGTGGAGCCACTTTGATGACAGACAAAGAGCTGATGAAGAGAGAGCGTGGAGCTTTTGACTACAGGTCTGCTGAAGGTGTGATTGCAGTTAAATGGTTTGACAACAAATGTGTGAACCTGCTAAGTAATGCTTCTGGGATCATGCCACTTTCAACTGTCAAACGCTGGAGCAAAGAGTCCAAGGCGAAAGTTATGATCCCATGCCCATCACTCATCCCTGCATACAATGAGCATATGGGAGGATAGATCTCTCTGACATGCTGGTACACCTGTACAAGACCCCAGTCAAGTCTACAAGATGGTACCTGTCACTCTTTGGTTACATGCTTGATCTGTCCATTGCAAATTCCTGGCTGGTCTACAAGAGGGAATGTGGACAACTAAACCAGAAACCAATCACACTCAAAAGATTCCGCCTGGCAGTTGCGCATAGCTTGAAACAAGTCAACAAGCCAGCATCCAAAGTTGGCCGACCATCATCCAGCTCTCCACCACCACCAAAGAAACGATACACCCCAAGACCCTCACAACCACAGCCAGATGTGCGATATGACTGCTTTGGGCATTGGCCACTTCACTGTGACAAGCGAGGCCGATGCAATTACTGTCCAAAGGGCGTCTCAAGATGGAAATGCCAAAATGCAATGTTTTCTTGTGCTTGAATGCCAGTCAGGAATGCTTTGCAGTGTACCACCAGAAGATCTAATCATCAAGGGGTATTGGTGAAGTTGCATGAACGGCAAAAGAAAAGAGCCAGAACTGTTTCAGTGTGTTCTCAAATTTTTCCAGTGCAAAATGGTAATGGTATATAATATACCACCAGAATTTTCTGGAAAATAAAATAAAAATGTTAGTGCTGTTCCAACACTACAGTGAAAAGTTTATGTTAACAACAGGTCAAAGTGAATATGTATGTTTATGAATTTTCGGTAATTGCAGATCAGGTTTTTGATCAAATTTACAATATTTTGGTGTTTTATACATTTTGTGGTTTGTTATTATAACGGCCACTGTTGAAATGGAATCCAACAATGTTTGATGTTTTACTACCACAATAAAGTGGGTCAAATACAAAATTGGGTAGTTATTGTTTTGCAAAATGAGTATAACCTTTACTTTTTTCTACTAGTTATGTCTGTATAACTTTATGTAGTTGTACCATAGAGAGACATCTCAACCGTTTGGTAGAGGGTAATATTTAAAAAACTATAAGGTGTGTATGAATTTTTTTTTTTGATTGTGATCATTATTGACCTAAAGGAATAGAAAATATGGACAAATAATTTTTTCATTGTATTTTTCTTGGTGAGGCAGTCAAAGGGTTAAAGTGTTTTTTCACATTTAGTTTTAGTTTTTTAGCTTAGTTTTAGGGAACTTTCCTATACTACGACGTGTTAGTCAGTGTTTTTAGTCCACAAAACTCTAAATAAATTAAACTTGTGCACCACGCTCTTTTCCAAGATCTAATAATAAAATAATAAATTAGTGAGTGAATGACTGATTAAGCACCAGGGTATTTTTGGTTGTGGACAACTTGATTTGAGTGTTTCTGTAGGAAGAACGCGTTAGCATGGATGAATGAAGAAGTGTGTGAATATCAGCAGGGGCCTCTGTGCTGCTCTTCATTGACAGTTCGATTTTAATGTCTCTGTAGGATGAATCCATTAGACTGGGCGAGTGTCAGTGAATCACCTCATAAATCCAGCAGAGTCTCTGACTGAAAGGTGACGGCTGCCAATATGACTCATTCAACCTTTCATTCTATCGCTTTATCCTCCTCTCTTGTCATCCTTTCTTCCTTCACTCCATCTCTCCCTGCGTTCCTCCTCACCCTCTGTTCCTGCTCTTTCCCGGTTGCTCTTCCTTGACCTCTGCTTTGTCTCCTCTTTCTTGGCCTTCTGCTGCCTCTTTGTTTCTCTGCGTGTTTTTCTCCTGCTCACCTTACTTTATTTTGCATTCTTTCTCTCAGTGCAACTACTTTGTTGCCTTCCTCTATGCATCACTCCTATCCTCTTCTTTTCTTTTATTTATTTAGAATATCTGTCTTCTCATCTTATTGTTACCTTCTCCACAGTTTCCTCTTTCTCCATTCCTCTCCTCTTTCCCGTTCTCTCTCTCTCTGAGAGCCTTGCTTTCCCTCCTCTTGCCTTCTGTCCTTTGCTCTCTTCTTTCTGCTGTATGGAGGATGATGAATTAGAGACAGCAGTTATAGCCGCTATCGGCGTTGCAGCAGCAGGCAGCAGGGAGAGAGAGAAAGGGAAGTAGAAAGTGAAGTATGATAACAAATCTGTCCATTTAAGCCTGAAAGACACTGCCAGTGTTTTAACCAAAGGTTTTTAGTTAGCAACAAGGTATCTATCCTGAATCCTGTTTAAAATACAATACTAGTTAAAGAACTTCTCAAAATATTGACACCACGGATCATTAAAAAAATAAATAAATACATAAAGGAGTAAATCAGTAAGAAAGTATGATAAAGTATTTAAAAATGAAAGATCCCAATATATTTTTTAGGCCCCTCATGAAGACATTTTAAGTTTAAGTTGGGTGGACTATCACCTGACACTAACAGTGTTACAGCAGTTATTTTGAAAAGCATACATTTGACATCATTCATATAAAACTCAACACTGACTGAAAGACATAGGGAAGGAATTTGGAGCTGGGAGACAAAGAACTACAGAACTTCAACATCTATCATAGCGTCACACTGGAAATTGTCATAGTGCAGGGGTGTCCAACTCCGGGCATCAAGGGCTGGTGTCCTGCAGGTTTTAGATATCACCCTGGGTCAACACACCTGAATCAAATGATTGGTTAAATACCAGGCCTCTGGAGGACTTCAAGACATGTTGAGGAGGTAATTTATCCATTTAAATCAGCTGTGTTGGATCAAGGACACATCTAAAACCTGCAGGACACCGGGACTCGAGGCCTGGAGTTGGACACCCCTGTCATAGTCCCTTCATTGCAGATTGAAGCTGGGCCCAACAAATACCTTTGCTTAGTGTTTGTGTGCCATTCTCTGTTGTGTTTGGGTAGAAAATAGAAAATACAGACAGGATGTATAGAGTTCAGTGTTACACTGAAACACATGGCAATTACCTACTTAATCTCAGCAGATGCACATTTATTACATCATTGCAAAATAATGCATTGAAAACTGTCTGGATACCTAGTGTAGATATCAATATGTTTTTCCATGTAGGTTTGCACACTTTCTATCCACATTATTTTTTATATCCAGTGTTGACTGGAATTATGTCGAGGTAGAAATGAATAATAGAGCCTTATAATTCAAATTTCCTCAGGTGACTGAATGTCAGAAAGGCTCTCTATAATACTCCTGTGCACTCTGTCAACGCAGTGTGACAGAAAGCGAACTTGACACTTCAAACACTCTGTAACCATCCCGGTGTTGAACGCAGCCCCACAGTGGCGCCTCGTCGATCCTTCCTCTCCAATTTGTCTGTTTTCTCGTCTTCCACCCCCCGTGAGATACTGTTTTACAAAGCATTTAGTTAACATTAGTGTGAGAACAAGACGGAAATGGAGGAGAGGAGGGGAGGTGGAAAAACGACAAGAGAAAACAATCTGTACGAGTGTTGTATCTGCTTCATCTGTCTTAGTCAGTAAAGGGCCGCTCTGCTCAGCGCATAATGAGGAACACCGCCTCTGGGGGAAGGAAGCAGCGTTTGCTTGCTTTGCTTTTTTCTCCTCGGTTTAGCTTTTATTTTACGGAGAATCACTTTCAGTGGAGGACAGGAGGTGTGGGGAAAGGATAGGACGAGAATAACAGAAGATCAAGGCGGGGGGAGTTAGGTGAACAGGTGGAAAAATGTTGGCAAATCTTGTTTTATTTCTCTGTAGCCGAGAGCAGGAAAATGGAGTTATGAAAAAAGCCACAGAAGATGAAGAAAACAATTTTTAGAAAGTAAAAGCAGAAAATGGGGACAAGTTCGAAATTGTGATGGATATAAAAACCACAGAATAAACTAAGGTCATTTCTGAAAAGTGGGGAACAGGATAAGAACAGAGAGCTTTGGGAATGAGTTTGTGCAAAATAACACAAAATTATTACATGTAAAACTCTCAGTCACGAGGAAAGGTTAAAGTGGTTATTAATCATAAGTATTCTTGAGATGACAGAAGCAATTAACATTATAAATATTTCAGAAAATGCCATAGTTACAAGTTCCTTATGTGCGGGAGCAGAAGTAAACTTTTCCAAGATGCAGGAAGTATAATTTTATTAAGGTTTTGAAAACACATGACCAATAACCATGTGACCATTGTGACCAATAACCACGTGATACTAACTTGTCCTCCAGTTTGTACATGTGAACATCATGGTGACAGTGTAGCATCAAATGAATAATGCCCAGTCATGCAGGCCTAGAGACCGGTCTGCAACCATATGGCCGGTCTTGAAGGAACAACGAGTATTCTCTGACTGGTTGCGAGTGGTTGCTGGAGTTTGATGCCAGACAGTGCGAAAATGATTGCTAATGCCCCAGTCATGCAGGGCTGGTTAGAGAAGCCCTGGCAAGAACCTGTCCCTGTTTAGGGAAAAAATCTGTATTGCCCAACCAGTTGGAAAAAACTTCTTGTGATATGTTTGGTTGCAAGGATATTGCTGTGGTGGTAGTTTAAATAGAAGTGACTGACTTGTCTACAGACACTGTTCAGGTACTCTCCGAGCTGTAGTGAAACAGGTGTCCCAGTCAGGTATTGCGACCACGCCCCCAACTCCAGTACTCAGGTCAATGATGATTTAAAAAACACTTCACTCCATTCGTTATTCAAGTTATGAAGAGGGAGCCTATCCTAAATCCATTTTTGTGCCAGGCTGTAAACATACATTTAAGGTTGTAAAGTTGGGCATTTTAATTTGAAATTGTCACTTTAAGCCATTTGAGCCAAAAGTGAGTAGAACTGCAGTTTTGTGTGCACGTAGCATTGGCTTAATTTTTCAGCTCCAGAGATTGCCAGTTGATTAAGATTCACTTATTGGGTCTATATTGCAAAACAACAGGCACAGATGTAAAAATATTTACATGTATATAATTTCCTCAGGGATTAATAAAGTATTGTGATTCTGATTCAGGCCCATAAATGCATGTTTTCACTCCAAAGATATTAATAGTTTGAATTTTGTAGCTTGTAGGAGACAATGGGAGAGAGTTGAGTATTTTTTGTTCCATTTGTTGTTGTTTTTTCGTAATTTCATTCATAGTTTACTCTCCCTACTTTGATGGAACATCAAATTGTAGTGTGTTTCCTTTTTTAGTGATGAATATGTATGCGGCTTTCTGGGTAACTGTGATTTTCAGTAAGTGTGTGTTTGTGTATTTGAGTGATTTTCATGCGTGTGCTTCAGAGAGCACCTCTTAATGTGTGGTCGTCTTGCCTGGCATGTACGTGCAGTGTGTGTGTTTGTGTGCGAGTCACCGTGGAAATACTGTGGGTCTGACAGAGCTGTCAAACTGTCGTCGTCAGCGACCGGAGAATTCCAAACAATTTCACCGCTAATGTTGAGAAACATGTTGGCGATCCCCGCCGAGACCGAAAGCCAGCGAATATATAAATAATAAACACACACGCACCTTAACAAAACGGCTGACAGTAATGCGCGTGTTTGAGCAATCGGCCCCTGTTCCAGCAGCATAAATATTTGATGTGATCCTGTGTCGGGAAGGGGGAGGTGAGAGGATGAGGGAGGAAGGGGAAGAGGGAGGTGATAGTGGGAGGAGTGAGCTGAAAAAGGGGAGGGAGAATAAGGGAGTAGGGAGAGGAAAGATGTTAAGAGAAAGAAGGGAGGTAGAAAGGTTTAGAGAAAGTGCTAGGAAATAAGAAAAGGAGGAGGAAACAGAAAAAAGAGAGGTGGAGGAGAAAATCTGGGCAAGAGGAGAATGTGGGAGGCAAAGCCATGACATTGAGAGGTTGGAAAAGTGGGATGAAATGGAGAAAGGTGGGGGTGAAATCTGGGATAAGGAGAATGGGGAAGGAAGTGGGATGAAGCAGCAAGAGGTGGGGGGATGACAGAAGACGTGAGAGTATAAGACTATTTATCGTACTACACTTTCAATTCAGTTTAATTCAGTTTTATTTACGTAGCGCCAAGGCGCCTCGAGGCATTGTGTATTGTAAGCTAAAGACCCTACAATATTAACCACGTCTGAATACAGTTTTACAAAATTAAAATTAAAACAGTTTAGAAATTTAAACAGCCTAGGTGCTGATTGTATAAACTGTCATGAACACAATATCTAAATATCTTAGAAAACACATAGTGGATTTTTTGTGTTAATTCACTTACTAAAGGCAACTTAAACATTTTGACATTACTGCTCATGGAATTTATAAGTTATAAAAAGGTCCACATGTCCAGGCCTGTCTTAAGTTTGCCACTGAACATCTAAAGGATTCAGAGAGGGCTTGGGAGAAAGTGTTGTGGTCAGATGAAAATAAAATCAAGCTCTTTGGCATCAATTTGCCGTCTTTGGAGGAAGAGAATTCCTGGGTGTGACCCAAAGAACATCATCCCTACAGTCGAGCACAGAGGTGGAAACATTATGCTTTGGGGTTGGTTTTCTGCTAAGGGTACAGGACGACTTCCCCGCTTTGAGGGGCCAGTGTATCGTAAAGTCTTGAATGAGAACCGCCTATCCTCAGCCTCACTGAAGATCGGTTGTGGATGGGTCTTCCAGCATGACAGCAATCCAAAACATACTGCCAACAAAGGAGTGGCGAAAGAAGAAGCATATTAAGGTCATGTATTGGCCAAGCCAGTCTAGAGACCTCAGTCCTTTAGATAATCTGTGGAGAAGCTGAAGCTTGAAGTTGCTAGGTTGCAGTCAAGAACCAAAAAATATTTAGAGGGTTTCTTTAAAGAGGAGAGGACCAAAACCCTGCTGACATGTGTGCAAACCTGGAGACCAACAACAGTTTCTCCAACAAGTACTAAGTCATGTTTTGCTTGGTAATCAAATACTTATTTACTCTGTGACATGCAAATCAATCTATAACTATTATGTCATGTGTTTTTTTCTGAATTTGTGTTTGATATTCTGTATCTCTCCATTAAAATTAAACTAGCATTAAATTACAGGCTGTTCATTTCTTTGGAAGTGAGCAAACTTGCAAATTCAGCAGGTATCATATAATTGTTTCTATAATAATCTCACAAGCCAACTAATTTAAATGAACTGTCAGCTTTGCCACAGAGAGTGGTCCAATGTTCAGTCGTTTGTTGGTGGCTACCAAAAGCATCTGACTGAGGTGCAAGTTGGTAAAGGACATTTAACCAAATATTAGTGGGGGTGTATATATACGTATTTCTGACCCGGTGTGGATTTGAGAAAGTTCAAAATAAATGCAACATAAGAACCAACTCTATAAAATCCCAAATTTACCATGACATTCAAGCACATGATTTGTAAACTTATGACCGCAACTATAAAATGTAACAAAATACTCCCTGGAACGACATTTTAGTTTTGCTTTTTGACAGACTTTTTTCTTTCTGCCTTCTGCTTTCTCTTTCTGTACAACAAACTTTATCTGTCAGTCAGTTTTTAGCCATGTGCTTTATCAATATAACAAGATCCACGTTTCCCTTTGCCGCAGGACAAAAAAATGTTACAATAATAAAGGAAATAATAAAATAGACGAGATGAATCACAGCAAAACAAACATTTAACTATAACAGTTTAACTCTTTCTTCTCTCTCTCTTCCTTTTGTCAGTCTGCAGGAGTTTGAGGCTGAATACCAGGAGCTGTGGGATTGGCTGATGGACATGGACGCCATGGTAACAGACAGTCATCAGCTGATGTTGTCAGAAGAGCAGAGACATCACCTCTTCAAGGTAAATAGTGTTACTTTCACCAACTCACAGTACATGTGAATAGTATAGAATAGACATGACACTTCTGCATCCAGTGTGACCGATGCTTTTCCAAATATCCAGCCTGTGGGCGCTGGGCCATGAAGGGTAAAACTGTGCATTGTGATGAAATGTACCATGGTTATTTCTGTGTATCAAACTACTGCCATGATCTAAACTATGCTTCCCTTAACACTACAGTGTCCATAATAGTGTAACTAGGGGTAATCCTTTCAGAGAACGTATTGAAGTCTGCACCTGCTGTGGACTCTTTTGAGGTCTGCACCAATTCTATTTGATATTCTTAAGCAGGCTGTGCACATAAAACCTGCAAGTCTGGACTTCAGTTTGCATCGAAGGGACATGGCAACAAGTGTGTGACTTACTCTTCATAATCTGGTTGGAAGAAACAAGTAATCAAGTTACTGGATAGCTTTTTGTCAGCTCTCACAGTGTACACATTTTTACCCAATTGATGCGTGATTGTGCTAGCAGTGTAGTGGTGAAATGAACATATGCCATGTTGGAATAGAGTAGCCTTGTACATTTTAAATCATTGTCAGTGAGAACTTAGTGATATAACAAAAAAAAACAGACATACTTAGAGATAAAGGCTATTGGTCAAAAAAACAGCCTAAGAAATAGACTGCAGCCATATACTGAAAGATCAGCGTAGCTTCCAGGTCTGAAAAGCCAATGTACAAGTGCTTGGACTCTTTCATATGGCCAGCAGGGGTGACTTCTCTGGTTCCAGAAGGAACTCTAATGATATAGACCTCTATGGTCCTTCAGAGTCTTTGTTTAAGACCTCAGTAAACTAAAGTCTTTCAAGTTTTTCTGAATGCAACATGATGTTCAGTTTGTAAATGACGGTCCCATTAGTGTCAAAAAGGAGGATGAGTTAGGGCATGCTGGAGGGCATGCCTGGCATGTGATTGACAAGTTGCTGCTATATGACTGTGCACTGTTCTTCTGTTTTACAGTCAGATCCACCTCATTCTCCTGACATTTGGATTCAAAAAGCTAAGATCCCAAAAGCAAAAACTTTCAGGTCAAGGCTTCACAAAACCTGATCTCACTAACTAATAGGCTATGTTCATTTTAAGCTGATGCATTCAGAGATGTGCAAAAATTTTGTACATTTTGTATAGTATGATGTTTCCAAACATTCACAAAGGGCCCATCAGCTGCTCTGCTTCCATCATGGACGTGCAGCACTGACTTCAGTCTCAAAATAAAAAGAAAACATGTAACTGTGTAGAAAATATAAGTGTTTGATGCAAATATTGCCCGCCCACTTTGGCTGGCTTCCTCTTTCCTGCCCTAATTCCTCCCTCCACCTCAGATCTCCTTTTTCTAGCCAGACACACACACAAACATACACCCTGTCTTCATCCTCACCAAGGAGAATAGGATTACAAGGCATAGCCTCCCTCATAACCATATCATAGAGAAGGGTGTGTGTGTGTGAGAGAGAGAGAGAGATTGTGTGTTTGTGTAATGACATCACTGCAACCAGATGAGTAACGCAGAAGAACAGGATGTGTTACGATTAGAGATTTCTGAATTGTCCTCTTCTGTCCTTTATATTCTTACAAACACACACAGGCATGCACACAAAAAGGGGAATCTAATGAAAAATATACTTGTTCCTACACTTTGTAACAGTTTAAAAAGTAGAAGTAAGTCATATTTTGACAGACAGCAAATGAAATAATGACGTATGTGTGAGCTGGTGTCACATGTGTACAATTCAGATTCACTCAGTTGGCAGATGTTCATGAATCAATGTATTAATTTCACTAGTGTCAGGTTGGAAATATTAAAAATGGTTGGGTGGATTAAAAATCGAGACAAAAACTTTTGGTGGGTTTTTCCAAGTAGTGGAACCTTTTGGACCTAAATCCACTCACAGTTCCAGTGTAATGCACTTCACAGTCTTTCCTGGGCTAGGCTCTACATTATCAGGCTTGACTAAATTTTTAACTTCACAGTCTCAGCTGTACAATATTCATGTCACAGTGCTTGCAGTGATTAATTATTTCATTTTAGTTCTCAGTTGGAGGTTTGGGGTATTTCTAACGACAGTAATATTTCTCATTTGTGAAATACTGCCTATTGTCAAAAGAGCTTCTGTCACTGGGAGCTGCAACTAAATAAAGTAATGAAATGGATCTAAACTGGTTTCTTTTATTTACAAACCACGGTAAAAAAAACAGCGTATTCTGGCTAGATGCTAAATATTTGATCAGAGTAGCATGATTGGTTACATTAAAAACAGGTACATGAATTCATCTCACAGTTTTCAGATATTTCACATTGGACATAAAAGACCAATAACCATAACAAATCAGTGTTACTGATGCTGGACATTTTAACATTTTGGAGTTAACGTGTGTGTCAACCATGCAACTGTATGCATGTATATTCATTAATGGTAATAGATCACTTGCGTGCACATACTCTGGTTTTGGAGATCAAACTGCTGACATCTCTTTCTCTTCTTACCCACAAGGCACTGCTGCGAACCAGCAGACATGTAACTTTGTGTTGTTTTCCACTCTTTTTCCCATCCTTCAAACGTCTGTGTGCGTGCGTGCAGACATGACTTATTTAGTGGCCGATGAGACTCACCTGGCCTGCAAATTATTGATAAGTGTAAAGATGAACCTAATTTCTCCATAGGAGTTGCACTTAAATATTCATCTCCATATGAATATTCATGGCAGCGATGATGCGTGCATGAATATTGGATGACTCTGGAATCGCTGGGCATTCTCTTCTTCTCCTTTCTCCCTCGTTCTTTCTTTTCTCTTTCTCTCTTTTTTTTTCTTTTTTTTTGATGTGTCAACTCTACTGCTAAAATATTGATGTGGAGCTCAACAGCGTCTCCTCGCCCGGTCCAAGGTCGCTTTCTTATACTGTTTCTCTTCCTCTCCACCGCTGAGACTTACGGAGACAGGTCTACAGGCCTGTATACTGTAAGCTGCTCATATAGGGCTTTTTTTGTATCTTATATAGGTTGTTGTGTCTGCTTCTTTATTTCAAACCATGGCAGATAAGCACTCACATCCTTCACTTGAGGAAAAACATCTCAAACTGTAAAAACACCATAACAGTGAATCCATTGCATTCATGTAGCAGCTATAAAATGTGCTTGAAGCCCCACCAACTTTGTATCCTTGTACTTTCCTCGTATATTTACGGCTGTAGATAGCACTTTGTCTTTCATTTACCTGTATTTCTGCATTTAAACAAAAAGCATTTTCCCATTAAAGTGTTCAATTAAAATCATTACTGGTGTATTCAAACCTCTACCAAAGGGATTAGTCATTCATTTGAGTAATATATGGGTATTAATGGCAAAAATTTCAGTGTTTTCTGCTTTCCAACCTGGGGATTTGTTGCTTATGACTGTTTTATAGTACTCCTATTTGCTGTCTTTGGGTGCTGAAATACTGATCAAATAAATAAATGATGAATTGAAAAGAAATACAAGATGATAAAGGCAATTTGAAAATATTAATTAACTGCAACTTTCTAAAGATATAACAAAACTATATGTATAACATTTCCATTCAATTTTAATTATACAGCATCAAATCACAACAACAGTCGCCTCAAGGCGCTTTATATTATAAGGTAGACCCTACAATAATACATAAAGAGAAAAACCCAACAATCTGACCCCCCTATGAGCAAGCACTTTGGCAACAGTGGGAAGGAAAAACTCCCTTTTAACAGGAAGAAACCTCTGGCAGAACCAGGCTCAGGGAGGGGCGGGGCCATCTGAGAGAAGGAAGACAGGATAGAAGACATGCTGTGGAAGAGAGCCAGAGATTAATAACAAGTATGATTCAGTGCAGAGAGGTCTGTTAACACATAGTGAGTTAGAAAGGTGACTGAAGAAGAAACACTCAATGCATCATGGGAATCCCCGGCAGCCTACTCCTATTGCAGCACAACTAAGGGAGGATTCGGGATCACCTGATCCAGCCCAAACTGTGTGCTTTAGCAAAAATGAAAGTTTTAAGCCTAATCTTAAAAGTAGAGATAGTGAGAACAGCATAACCAACTGTCTAGTTTTGTTTAGGCTAAAGCTGCATGCTGTAATCCAAACCAATAGGAACAACACACTGTGACTGCTGATTTTCTAAGAATTAAGTTTAAACCAGTGGCTAGTTGGAAAATTAGTGAAGACTAGTGTAAAACTGTGATTTCTGACTTGCTTTAAGCAGAGACATTAAAAGAGAGGGACACGGCACTCAAAGAATCCTAAATTGAAATCTATGGGAGCATTCTTTAAACACAAACATGACAATTTCTCTGCTCAGCCCAACAGGGACACATCCACTTGTGCTGCTGCACTGACGAATGTGCACAGCTGAGTGTCACCACAGTTTCAGTTATCTGATTACAGGCTGATCTCTTTGTTATCAGAGTGTTAGCAGATGTACTTTTCATTTTCCTTGGCTTAATGTATCCATTACGTGAATTAGCATGGCATTAGTTCAGCCTGCTGGTAGGCGCAGGAAAAATAGTTTATTTAAACCTTTTTTTTGGCAGAAAGTCGCCAAAAGTTTGAATGTCTCTTCTCCAGAATTGTTCCCAGGAGCAGAATACATAAAAAGAAGATAAATAAGGTACAGTAAGTAATGCAGTGTTATATTTAGACATGATTTCAAAGATAGACTTAACAACATGTGGGAATAAATAAAGCAATCGTACTAATAAAATAAAACTAGCGTATTGAAGAAAGGACATGATGTACTCTTTCCAACTCACTCATAACAAGTAATGTTATACCAGTCCTCTAAGGCTGGAATATCCTGCTTAAGCCATTTCTTTACCGTTTCTTTCCTGTTCACTAAACTCTAGATTCCACATTTTGTTTTAAAGTTTGCAGATGGAGAATTTATAAATCTAAAAAGAAATCCTTATTCCTGGAACTAAACAAATATTTTTCCCCATTATACTGACTAATTCTGCAACATTTTTTTTCGCTACAATATATTATAAATATTTGGTAACTGATGGTTGTTTGGAAGCCACAGTTTCTCCAGCAGCTACAAGAGCTTGAGTGATGTGACCTCTGGATTGGAGTAATGCAATATCCACGAAGACTCTTCCAGCCAAACAACCCCAGCGAGCCTTAAATGTTATTCTCAGTCCTCCATTGGAAAGCACAGTTTTGCAAACAGATTTCTGTTTGTTCATCTGATTGTTGGGTTTTCTCTATATTATTTTAGTGTCTTTACTTAGTGTCTTTAAAAGATGTAGTGTCTTTAAAGCACCTTGAGGCAACTGTTGTTGTGGTGCTATATAAACTAAACTGAATTCAACTAGCTTCCCTCTGCTATTTTTGCTTTATGTAGGTACTGATTCCCTTTTATATTCTTTAGATCACGTTTAGATCAGAGTCTGCCTAATAGGCACTGAAAAGCACTTTTATTAAGCTGTTGAGTGCTATTTGAATCTCTTCCTTAAAACTATTACTGTGGTGGCACACCTGCAGGAATCTGAAGAGGAATCAGTTTTTTAACTTCTTTTTAACATTTTTCAGTTGAAAGCCTCACTTTGCACAGTGTCACTTTATTTAAAAAAGGTACAATATGAGGAGAGACACTTAATGTTCCATTGCTTATGGTTTGCATATAATTTATTAGGTACAAAATCAATATCGTGTCAGCACCTTCTTTATCTCTTCTATCAAACTAACCTTGATGATAATATTTTGCCATGTTTTCACAGATAAATTAATCCATTTATTACCCAGGTCCATTAGTTTTTGGATCAGTCTTTTATCACCCAGTCATGCTTGAATTGGAATATACCCAGAAAAGTGTTCTTCACTTTCCTTCCATCTTGCTTTGCACGGTAGTTTCAGAATAAGTCTGAAATATATTCATTTTTTAAGCAGGGCAATACAAGTCCTCCCTTGTTCTTTTCCAGTATGCAGGTTTAAAGTCTTATTCTCATTTTTTCCCTTGCCAAATATACTGTGATACTAATTTGTCCCATTTGATTGAATTGCTTATCATTTATTTCAATTGAGAGTGCTTGGAATAGTATAATAACCTGGGTAAGATGGTCATGCAGATATCCTCAGACCTCCCATCGGTATCTTTCTTCACACTTACGTAATTCAAAGCTCACTTAACTGAAAATTTAAACACTTACGCCTCTTTTGGAATCCTGGGTACAGGAAAATGAAAACTAATTGAACCTCCATTTTTTTTAGTTTTTCATGTTCCAATTCCACCAAATGAGTCTTTCAAGGAAACGTTACTTCTGTTTCTTCCTTCTTAAGTTTAGCCATAAATTTATCCCCTTAATTGGGTTTCCTAGAGCGTTTAGATTATAGCTTGCTACTTCAATTTTACATGGTGCTTATATACACACCACTGCTGGTGCAATATCAGTATGTATAACAGTCAGCTTCCATTTTAAGGGCTTTGATGGCTTCATGGCTCTAGTAGAGTATGAGTGCAGAGAACTTAGAGGGCCCTCTTCAGCTTTCAGGCTGATGCTCAGATCCAGAGGTTTAGAAGGTACCCAACAACATCATTACAAGCTCATAACATTATCCCACACATAGTTTAGAATAGAATGTATTTAAAAGTTTTGTAGAATTAATATAATTAAAGAGTCTTGTAAGATATTTTGACAGAGATCACTCGATATTAAAGGTAGCCTACTTTTCCAGCCCATTCTCACTCCCAAGGTGTAATATAGTGGGGATTTGTCAAGTCCCGAGGCATTCCTGAGGAACTTATGCTATGCGCCAGGTTATGGATGAAATCCAGTAATACACGTTCCAGCCATGTATTCCAGCCATAACCCTAACCTTATCCCTAACCTTAACCAGCACTATAATGACGTTAGATAGTGTTTTCCAAAGCGATTTAAGTAAAACGAACGTACAGGTGTAGTTTTATTCCAAACGGTTCTCATGTTTCCTCATCTTTCCGATCTCGTAATATAGGGATGTGTTGGGTGCCCGGAAGCGTAATATACTGACGATTTGTCACCTAGCGTAAAATGTTGCGCTTTGGGGGTGAGAACGTGTTGACTTTTCAGGCATCTCGATGGTACAATACCTGGAGCCGTTCTTTAAAGCTTTGTTTCAATCCATTTCCATTATGACTGATTCAGTCCAGGAAGGATGTTGGGTTTTTGAAAACTTTAACTGGGATGCCCCCTGATATGTATAGTGTCGCCTGCTGCTGAGCTGTAGGTCACCATGCTGCCTTTGTAAAACATTGTTTTATTTTAATTTTTTTACTGTTGGGAGCCTCTGTTTATCCTCCGTGCTGTCTAAGGTGGTCTGAAATGAAGTTTTAATTCATGCAAAAATGTTTTTTCTCTTTTCCTTATGTCTCTAAACAGAGCTGGATGTAATGTAAACTACCACTGCAATCCATATTTATTATGGGAGCACTTCATCCAACCTTCTTATGACTGTGTTAGATAAACATTCAGTCATAACAGGCACACTATTATTAACAAGAACACAACACATAATATGTGGGAGCTATGTTAGCAAGTGTTATATATGCTCATGCAGTACAAATGAATGCTTGAACATTTCACTACTCCTGCCTCTCTCAGTTTGTGTGTATCCTGCAGAAAAGCAGCTCTAACCCTCTTGTTTTTGCAGTGATTTTTTTTCACTCCATGTGACCGTTAAAGAACCTCGCTGTGCTCCCCTAAAATACTGGGGGGACTCGACCTTGTAACCATAGCAACAGCAGGGCCCAACAAAAGTTGGGGTTTTTTTTGGAGGTGTGGGTGTGTGAGTGTTTGCCTTTGCATGGTGTGGAACTGAAAAAGCAGTGTGTATGTGGGCATTTTTGTGTTGTTTTTGTGTGTGTGTGTCCTCCGGAAAAGGATAGCTGGGCTGACAGTTGTTCTGCGAGTAGCCTTGGCAGGCCGAGGCTCTACTGTTTATTGTGATGTTAGAGTGAGGCACTTATCAACCTTGGAAAGCAGGGAGGAAGGAGGAGAGGCGTGTTTGTGTGCTCTTTGATACAGATATGTGTAGTGTTCCAGACACATAAGTGAATCTGGAGAAGAAAAAAAACTTTTATGTAAAATCCTTCTAGTTTGTGGTCAACATCTGGAAAGTGCTTATTAAGTTTCTAAGGGGAGTGAAGGCTCACTTTTGCTGTCCTGAGATCTTCATCTACTGCCAAGTATTAAAAAGTACTACAATATATAGTATACAGCATACAGTCATATATTTACATTTTTAAAAATGCCCTACATACTATCATGTGAAAAATAAAGTTTCCACCAAACTCCATGCAGTGCAATTAAAAACTAAGTACACCCCGTGAGTCAGTGGCTTGTAGAACCATCTTTAACATCAGTTTCTTGATGTAATCATTTATCAGTTTCTCACTTCATTATGCAGTTATTTTGCCCCACTCTCCTTGAAACTGTTGCATCAGTTCATTGAGATTTGCAGGCATTCATTTATGTGCAGCTCTCTTCAGGTCCTGCCATAGCATCTTTAATGGGTTGAGGTCTGAACTTTGATCTTTTTTTCTTTTTTAGTCATTTTGTTATAGATTTGCCGGTGCATTTGGGATTGCTGTCATGTTGCCTGATCAGTTTTGAGTCAAGTTTTAGTTGTCAGACAGATGACCTCACATTTGACTCAACAATACTTTGTTATCAAGAGAGGTTATCAAGAGGGGTGGACTCAATGACTGCAAGGTGCCTAGGTCCTGTGGCTTCAAAACAAGCCCAAATCATCACTTCTCCATTATCATGCTTTACAGTTGGTATGAGTTGTTTGTGCTGATATGGTGTGGTTTTCACCAAACAGGATGATTGGATCAGATCAGATTAGAAAATTTGCTGTGCATTATGGCCAAATTTGGGTCTCATTGCTTCAAAGGACATTGTTCAGATGTGGTTTGTTCAGATGAATCTCCGCAAACCTAAGCTTTGCTGCCATGTTCGTTTCAGAGTTAAGAGACTTTCTCTTGGGAATCCCATACTTTTTTAATCATTTAGCTTAAACTGTAGAGTGTGAGATGTAGCTCTTGCTTTTTTTTATATATTTCTCTGAGCCTTTACCTTGGGGTGAATTTGATACGAAATCCACATCTGGAAAGATTGGCACCTGTCTATAATATTCTCAACTTGTGAATAATCTTTTTCACTGTACAAAAATGTTACTTAAAGTTAAAACTTTCTGGAAAAGACCTCATAAGCCTTCCCAAATTCATGGACAGTAACATTTGCTTCTGTAAGATCATTGCTCATGTCTTTCCTCATTGGCATTTTGTGAACATATAATATCGTCAGTTAATTAAGTGCATTTGATTAGCAACATGTGGCTGCTCCTCACCTTCTCTAGGGGTGTATTTAGTTTTTCACAGAATTTTACATCTTCCATCCTTCCATCACTTGTGTTCAAGACCCTGAAATACTTAAACTCCACCCTTTTCCAACCAAAAATCATGGTCTTTGATTATCAGCTGCTAAATCTCATGCCAGCTACTATATTCTGGTGCAAGCGTTTTGCAGATGATGTGGTTTTGTTGGTCAATGAAGCCAATGAAACCACATCATCTGCAAAAAGCAGAGATTCTGAGGCTACTGAATCAGACAGTATCCTTTATGGAAATTCTGTTGTGAGCTGTCTTTGGAATTCTGTTGAAGTTCTGCCAGAGATGGGAGTTGACAATCTCTGTCAGACATGCTCACTGCTCCCTCACTACACATTTGGGTATGCAATGCCATCATCTAGCATGTGCCCCACCGCCTGATTCAGCTCACCACCAGGTGGTGATCAGTTGACAGCTCTGCTCCTCTAGAGTGCTTAGAGCATACGGCTATGGATCTGCCAAGATGATTCCAAAATTGCTCATCGACTTGTGTCCTAGGGTGTTACATGCATTTATGGACACCCTTGTGCTCAAACACAGTGTTTGTTATAGACAAACAGTTGTTACCATGGAAGTCCAATTCAATTCAATTCAATTCAATTTTATTTATATAGCGCCAAATCACAACAAAAGTCGCCTCAAGGCGCTTTATATTGTACAGTAGATAGCACAATAATAAATACAGAGAAAACCCAACAATCATATGACCCCTATGAGCAAGCACTTTGGCAACAGTGGGAAGGAAAAACTCCCTTTTAACAGGAAGAAACCTCCGGCAGAACCAGGCTCAGGGAGGGGCGGCCATCTGCTGCGACCGGTTGGGGTGAAAGAAGGAAGACAGGATGAAAGACATGCTGTGGAAGAGAGACAGAGATTAATAACAGGTATGATTCGATGCAGAGAGGTCTATTAACACATACTGAGTGAGAAAGGTGACTGGAAGGGAAAAACTTAATGCATCATGGGAATCGCCGGCAGCCTACGTCTATTGCAGCATAACTAAGGGAGGATTCAGGGTCACCTGGTCCAGCCCTAACTATATGCTTTAGCAAAAAGGAAAGTTTTAAGCCTAATTTTGAAAGTAGAGATAGTATCTGTCTCCCGAATCCAAACTGGAAGCTGGTTCCACAGAAGAGGGGCCTGAAAACTGAAGGCTCTGCCTCCCATTCTACTTTTAAATACTCTAGGAACAACAAGTAAGCCTGCAGTGCGAGAGTGAAGTGCTCTAATAGGGTGATATGGTACTACAAGGTCATTAAGATAAGATGGGGCCTGATTATTTAAGACCTTGTATGTGAGGAGCAGGATTTTGAATTCAATTCTGGATTTAACAGGAAGCCAATGAAGGAAGCCAAAACAGGAGAAATCTGCTCTCTCTTTCTAGTCCCTGTCAGGACTCTTGCTGCAGCATTTTGGATCAGCTGAAGGCTTTTCAGGGAGTTTTAGGACATCCTGATAATAAAGAATTACAGTAGTCCAGCCTGGAAGTAATAAATGCATGAACTAGTTTTTCAGCATCACTCTGAGACAGGATATTTCTAACTTTAGAGATGTTGCGCAAATGGAAGAAAGCAGTCTTACATATTTGTTTAATATGTGCATTGAAGGACATGTCCTGGTCAAAAATGACTCAAGGTTCCTCACAGCATTACTGGAGGCCAAGGTAACGCCATCCAGAGTAAGAATCTGCTTAGATACCATATTTCTAAGATTTTCAGGGCCGAGTACAATAACCTCAGTTTTATCTGAATTAAGAAGCAGAAAGTTAGCGGCCATCCAGGTCTTTATGTCTTTAAGACATTCCTGCAGTTTAACTAATTGGTGTGTGTTACCTGGCTTCATGGACAGATAGAGCTGCGTGTCAGCAGTGAAAATTTATGCTATGTCTTCTAATGATGCTGCCTAAGGGAAGCATGTATAATGTAAATAGAATTGGTCCTAGCACCGAACCCTGTGGAACTCCATAATTGACCTTAGTGGGTGAAGAGGACTCTCCATTTACTTGAACAAATTGGAGTCTATTAGATAGATATGATACAAACCACTGCAGTGCAGTACCTGTAATACCTACAGCATGTTCTAATCGCTCTAATAGGATATTATGGTCAACAGTATCGAACGCTGCACTGAGGTCTAGCAGGACAAGCACAGAGATGAGTCCACTGTCAGAGGCCATAAGAAGATCATTTGTAACCTTCACTAAAGCTGTTTCTGTGCTGTGATGAGCTCTGAAACCTGACTGAAACGCTTCAAATAAGCCATTCCTCTGCAGATGATCTGTTAGCTGTTTGACAACTACTCTTTCAAGGATGTTTGATATGAAAGGAAGGTTGGAGATTGGCCTATAATTAGCTAAGACAGCTGGGTCTAGAGATGGCTTTTTAAGTAAAGGTTTAACTACAGCCACCTTGAAGGCCTGTGGTACATAGCCGATTATTAGAGATAGGTTGATCATATTTAAGATTGAAGAATTAATTAATGGCAGGACTTCTTTGAGCAGTTTTGTAGGAATGGGGTCTAAAAGACACGTTGATGGTTTGGAGGAATTAATTATTGAAGTTAACTCAGAAAGATCAATTGGAGAAAAAGAGTCTAACTTAACCAAGTCCAATAGGAAAACACTGCTTGGGTTCAAATCAGGCAAGCCATTTCTCCCAGTCTCATATAATTTGGTCACACTGTCATTTGCTGTTTGAATGTTAAATTCCCTCAGTAGGTCAGTCTAGTTCCCAGATGGGGCGCCTTCAAGGATCCGACTTCAGGGACCCCAAGAAGCCAGGTACTCTGAGTGCAAAAGTGCAAATGACATTCAGGACTTATTCCCTGATCCAAAGACACAAGGAGGCAACCCTCTAGGCAGAGTTCGATCCCTGACTCCCCAGCATGCCAAGTATCCTTGGGCAAGATACTAACCCCAAGTTGCTCTCCAGTATGCATCCAGTATGAATGTGTGTGAATGTTAGCCCCTCCCCTTCGTCAAAATAGAAATATTTTGTGAAATGAAGATCAAAAGAAATTCTGATAGTAGCTTTAGTTACAGTGGAATGTGATCAAGTTTTTCACAGTAAACTTTTATCCATGTCTTCTCCTCTCCGTTCTGTCTTCTGTCTCCTGTTATTTGTCCAAGTGATTATTTTTCTGTGTGTGTTTTTTCTTCATCTTTCCGTGCAGGGCCCTGTGTGTGTTCATGATGTTATGTGTACTCTGTTTATTCTCACTTTTTAAACTGCATGTTTCAGCTGTGTGTCCCTGACTGTTTGTGTGGATCCAGCTGGTGTGTGTGCCTTGTTTTGTGTTGGTGTGTACACTGGGGGCCCACAGCGAGATGAAACAAGCATCGGACCTTGTAGAGAGTGTCAACCAATCACACATCAAGGCCCATGAAACTCAGCCAGTAGATGATCAAGGTTCTGTCCCCAAGTCCACAGGAGGCGGCGCTAGTGGTCTTTTCCTAGAAGCACGTGTGCGTTTGTGACATTTCACAGACCATGATAATATTTAATTGAAACACAGAAATAACTTCACTCACCGCACACACACGCATGCACACAGCTAATAAAAATACACAGGGAAACATTAAAGCATGGAGTTAATGTGCAAGCACACACATAAAGTGAAAGCACGTCCCACACATTTGATGTCTCTTTATCATATATAAACACATTGGGTATCAGTAAAAGTTTAAATTACTAATGAAAAACAGCTGGAGGTAGGACTGCAGCAGAAAATAATAGAATACAAAAGCACTGGAGATGCTGTGATTGTTAAAACGCAGTTCAGAATCAGTTGATACTTGTTTCAGCCAGTTGGATCTAATTCTTTGTATTCATCCAGCAAAAACATCTATCTTGGTTACTTGAACCTACATAGTACTGGGCAGTTTTTAGCTAATACTTGTGATAGGTAGCTTTCTGGTTTGTCAATATTTTCAAGGAATATGAAATAAATACTTCACAAATGTAGTATTTAGCATGTGTTTTTGCATTGTGTTGTTGAAATATGCAAGGCCTTCCCTGAAAGAAACACTATCTATATGGAAGCATTTGTTCCTCCTAAACCTATATATTCTTTTCAGCATTTATGGTGCCTTTCTAGGTGTGCCAATTCCACAGACACCCAAACATACATACCAATAGAAAAGAGACAAAGAGAGACCAGAAGTGGGAGAAAAAGATAGAAAAGGCAGGTCACACAGGAGGACAAGGAGACCATGAAAATACAAAGAGATGGTCTTGAATTTGGCATTTTCATGCATTATTGAGCCCTGATAACAATAGTTAAACAATATTGTTTCTGTCTATGCGATGGAGGCCTTACATGATGAGATAAAAGGAAAGCAAGAAGGTGAAGGAATGGTTACAGAAAGTGTAAGTGGAGGCATACTTAACACTCAGGGTCTTTGGTAAAAATCAGAAATTTCAGTTCAAGATTTTATGTGAAACTGTTTCATTGCATTAAGTCATCACACATGTCCCCCACCCCTCTCTCTCTTTCTTTGTCTCTTTTCCTCTCTCTCCCTGTGGCGAGTTCCAGTGGAGTCCAACTAATTACAGTGGCTATCAGGACTGTGTGTGTGTGTGTGTGTGTGTGTGTGTGTGTGTGTGTGTGTGTGTGTGCATCCCTGCCGCTAAATTCTCATTTCAAATAGCCCATGGTGCTCTGATGGAATGCTGGGCTGCAGACACACACTTATACACTCACACGCTCGCACACACACCTGCTCATTAACTGGGTTCCAAAACCAATCAGTGTGGGTGCGACAGAGTGCGAGCTCTGTCTGAGGCTGTACACACAAGCAGTGTGTTTTCGCTGGTCGTCTGGTTATCTCTGCTTTAAAGCAGAAGGAGAAACACAGAAATGATTAACACAGACTGATACAGGGAGAGAAAAGACTATAAAACGTCTTTATTTTTCTAAACAAAAGCAGTTTAACCCTTTGAGTAAGGCCCATGACTTCTTTTCAGAGTTATTACAAGGGCTCGTCACTATAACTGATTCAATTCCGGTTCACAAGGTCCCGATTTGATTCAAGTTTGACTCAGACAGTAAGAAATATTATAATTCTGATCATTTATCAGTATATATCCATAATTTTATATCTATGTATAAAAACATAGCTGACACTTGTGAGATTCCATCACAGGTGTGAGGATCACAGCAGATATCTTTGTGTCAAAGTAGGAGATTTTCCTGGCCTGGCTTTTTATAGAAGATAACCGCCTTAAAAATATTCTACAATAGAAAAAAAGCTGAAGAAAACCATGAATCAATATATAAACATTACCTGATGCTGCTGAAGTGAAGCAGAGCAAAGTTACAGAGGGTTTATTAGAGACAAGCGTTTTGCAGCTTGGCATAATTTGTAAAAGTTTACATTTCTTCGGTATTGAACAGCAGAAATGAGACTTTCTGGTTGGAGGTCATTTAAAAAAAGAAAAACAGAAGCTGACAGCACTGCACATGAAACTGTACACAACGATAAACTGGTGCGTAGTAAGCACGAAAGCACAATAAGCAAACAAATAATGCAGAAAATTGAGATTTGTGATGGTAAATTGGTCTCTGAGTACACTGGGAGGGAGCTGTGCAGGAAGTAAAAGCAAAAGTGACAATGTTTATCAAATGTGAAGCATAGTTTTGACCTTCTTTTGCTGCTGGTTCAATAAATTTTGGTCAGAGTGACAAAACCTGCAGCTTCAGAAACTGACGGCATGTCCACGTACGTGCTGTCAGGTGAACGTCGTGTTGTTCAAGCTAAAATCGATTTGAATCGGGAAATCAATTTTTTAAACCAACCCCTAGTTACTAAATCCCCTTATTACACCATCATCCACTACAAAACACAATTCCTGATCTATTTTGAAAAATAATTCACATTACGTAATTCAAGTTTGCTCACTTAAAAAATACTAATAAAAATATTCACGCATGTACAGTTTTTTTTTCACATATTGGTTTATTTGTGTGCATTGTAGTTCAGCTTCTCATAGGTGTTTTCTAACTGGAGAGAGTGACCGATTTGCACGGATGCAAAGTAATTTCCATTATACGCTAAGCAAAACATTTTAGATAGGCTTTTGAGCTGTCATTGTACAACCTCCGCTCATCTAGCTTACAACACATCGCACCCAAAAGGCCTTAATGCAACAGACAAAGTCATCATCCTGGGGCAACAAGGCAACTCAGCCGCTTCATTTGGCAGATCTAAATCTCAAGTCATCTTACTCTGGCTGAGTGAGCAACTGAGGGACAGATGAACTACTAGAAGACTGATCTCAAGACTGGAAATGTGTATTTAACCTGTTAAGCCCCACGCACCTGGTACTGGGGGCAAAAGGGAGGAGATCACGTTTAATCGGTTATAACATGGGGTCAGAAATATAAGTCCCAACATGTGTGATGTCCACAGAAACTTCTGAATCTCAGCTAAAATCTTATATAACCCATTTCTACAACCACTAAACACAACAAAAACAAGCCATGATTAAAAGAGCAGTTACGTAAATGTGCAAAAGTCTGCTAAACAAACCAAACCAAACCAGAAATTCTTCAGGCTTCATGTAACCGGCTAAAGAAAGGCTAGTTATCTTCCAGAGCTATCACTGATTCCAAACGCCAAGTTTCACCACGCTCTGACCAAAATTCACTGAAAGAGCCACAAAAGAAGACCACAAAAATACAAAGCGGTGCAAATGCGCTAAGACAGAAATTGGCTTACCGTCCCAATTTCCTCCGTTACTTTCACCGGTAGCCGATAGCCTCATGATTATCAGCAGTTACCACGGCTAACTAGCTGCATCAGAGCCATTTCCATCAACAACCCGCATTTTAGACCCTCCTACAGACACATGACTGGACAGACGCTACATGCAGTAAATGTGGGCCCACGTGGGGTTTGCCTTTGCAACTTTTGATTTGTTGAAGTGACGTGAACATGGCATCATTACGGTGATCCTATTGGCTCAAACGATTAAAAAGAGGTGTCAATCATGCAAATTGACCAAAAGAAACTAAGGTTACAGCCCCTCAAAGTTTAAAGGGCCAGAGGCCAATTAAACGCTCCATGGCCACGGCAGAAAAGGCCCATTGCCATGTAAATGTAGTTCAATTCTTCAAAAAGATTCAAAAACAAGCATTTTCAGGGCTGTTAATAAAATTAAATCATTTTTGCTCTTTAATACCTAAGAAATTCAACTGACATGGTTTCCAGTGTGTGCCAAAATTGGACATTTTTATACAACTTCTGGATATTTATGTACTGACAGTAGTGGTGCAACGGATCACGGTTGATCCATAATCCGAACCGATCCCACTCCACAGTTCGGGACGCACGTGATCTGAAGATTCGAAAAAGAAGGAAAAAAAAGTATGTGTATGGTGCGCGTGGTCAGTCTGTCAAGCGATAGTTATGGCCAGCGCTAGCGGTCCATGTGGAGGAGCAGAGGAGTTTTTTAGCAGCCCTTTGCTCCCCAATCCGATCGGGCTAAAGCTATTACAAAAGCTACTGGGGTGTTTAGCTGCAGACGGGAGGCCGTATTCCCTTGTGCAAAACAAGGGGTTTAAACTATGATGAACGTGCTTGAGCCAAGCTATGATATCCCGTTGCACGTCCACTTCAGTGACAAGATCGTACCCAGGCATGTATGAGCAGGAAAAGTTTAAAGTTATGGCTGAACTGTCCCAGGCATCTTCTGTTGCCCAACTACAAATGGGTGGAGCTCCAGGTCAACGGAAAGCTACGTGACCGTGACCGCTCATTATATCACAGCAGAGTGGTAGATACAAAGCCCTGTACTGCCCTATACTGCATTTGTTTTTATGTAATAATAATAATAATGATAATGAGTCTAGAGTTGAATGTTTTTAATAGGCAAAAAATACTTAAATAAGTTAATAAGTAAATGTTAAAATTTTGTCTTTTTTTCTTTTTTTGCTGATCCGAAAATTGATCCGATCCGTGACTTAAAACCGTGATCCGATCCGAACCGTGAGATTTTTGATCCGTTGCACCACTAATTGACAGTGCTGTAATTTTTCACAGTTTCACTTTAGAAACATAAATCTTTGCAAAGATGATGGTTATATGTTGGTTACTGAATTTTTGGGATGAAATGTGAACTGAAGCATATTTTTAAATATGAATATATATGTTAAATATATGGTAAAAATAAATTTAAAAAAGTAGGCAAAGATAAAATCTACTTACTTTTTCTGTGTTCCAGTCTCAGTAACTTTGACAAAGTAATATCTTTATTTTGATACCAAAATTGTATACATAGAGTTTTTAATTGCAGTCAAATACTCAATTAATTTTAGGCATTTGATTTTCGAGCAGGAAGCTCAGAAAACTTAAAAATATATTTCATCTGCACAGGTCTCATTATTGATGAGAGGTCAGGGTAACTGACACATGATTTAGTTTTGGAATTTTAAGAAATATTGACTAGACAGAAGTGTCAGTCATCAAAGTTATTCTGTGGCTCTCGCCATACTATTGGAATACCAAAGCTCTTTCTCTTTACACATGCCTGGCAAACTGAATAAGGTGCCCATGGCTTGGCTTGGTCACCAGCTTCCTTCCAAAATGATCAAAGTGTACCTTTTTCATACAATCTGTTATGTTTATTCACTGTTGGATGTAGTGAAGCATCCAGAGATGTAGCAATAAGCATCTAAATCATGTTTACAGTGACGTGATAGAGCAAAATGATCTGGTTCTGATACAGCAGATTTCTTCTCTACCTTTCAAAATGCTTCATGCGACGTCTCATTCACGCAGATTCATACAAGCACTTTTTTTTTCTACATCCGAGTGCTCTAAGTGTAACATTCACACACACTGATGAAAGCCACTCAGTGTTTGTGGTTCAGTGTCTTGTCTGAAGCCTATCATGTCCTTACACTGAAGCAGCCACTAACCTTAAGATTAGGTAGATGACTTGCATTACCTCCTGAGCTACAGCCATCCCGTGGATGTTCATTTGAAATCAGCAAAAGTGTGGTGTTTTCTAAAATTGCCACTTTAAGAATGTTACTTGGTTAACACAAGTTGGTATAGTTGCGGATCAAAAACGTGGATAAATGCAAGCAAAATGTAAACATAACCAACTTTTAAGCGTTTGAAGAAACAACTTGTAATCCTGTCTGTCTGGAGAGGAAAGCCTCCTGTAGAAACACGATGGAAACACAGAAGCTTCACTTTCTCTTTCTGTCCTCGGTGTCTCTCCTCTCTCGCTCTCTCTGTCTCTTCATCTTGAGCCCTGAGGGCAACAGTGAGAGTACACAACCTCACCGGGAGGCTGAGCACACCGACACACACGGTCTAGGTTATATTCCAGTAGAGAGTCATGCCTGAGAAACATACAGAAGGCTTAAGTCCTATATCCTCTCAGCTCTGTCTGTTTTTCTGTCTCCTCTTTCTGCCGTCGCTTTATCTGTCAGTGCATCTGTCTTATTCTGTTTCACTGTGGAATATCGAGTCAGGTTTCAAAGAAAAACACAAACGTATGCATCTTTCATCAACGCAGACAGACGGCCAAACACAATGAACAACGAAAATAGAAAGTAAAGTATCCAAAGCAAATATTATATGCATGTATGTGAGACATAGTTGGAAATTATTAGTTTTAACTGCTAAAAATTCTAACCTGCAATAATTTAGGTTTTACCCAAATCTTCTCAGATTCAGAGAGAGAGAGAGGGAGGGAGGAATGAAGATGAATGTTAACCCGAGAGGGAGAGAGAGGGAGGCTGAGAGAGGGAGGTAGAGAGAAAGAAAATCTTTAATTAGAGACAGATGACTTTGCCACGCCTCAGAAGGCTGGAATTACACTGCAGGCTATGAGGCGAGGCTAATTTCACATGTAATTGTTGCTGCAATCCTCGCTGTGCTCCTAACGCTCCCAACCTCCCTCCGTACAGGAGGAGAGAGGGAGGATGAGAAGGGGACGGGAGGGGAAAAAAGAATAAACAACTGGAAGAAAGAAGCAAAAGTATTTTGTTCCTGCAAACATCTGTATAGTGACGTTTTCCAACCCTCTTACTGTAATAACTAAGACGGAGGAAGAAAGAAGTAAATGGGAAAAAAGAGATGAAAAGTAGAAAATAAAGAAAGACCAAATGTTAAATATGGAACAAGAGGAAGCAAAAGTAAGAATAATAATAAATTGTATACTCTGAAATGGATGGAAAGAAATCAGTGGTTAAAAAAGAAGAACTGATGAAACTCTAAGAAGAGAAAGAAGAAAGGAAGGTGAAAACAAGAAGAATGAAAATGATGCTTCACTTAATGAAAGAAAGAAGTAAAACGAAGGAAAGAATTGAAAGCTAAAGGATTTAATAAGGAAAGAGGAAAAAAGAAGGGTACAAAGGAGCGAGCATAAAGTTATAAAGAAAAGATGGAAAGAGAAAAGCAAAATGTGGAACAAATACTGCATCTTGAAAATCTGAATGTGCTGACATGTGACTAAAAGTTCACGATTGAAAAAGAACAATTAAAGAAGGAACAAGAAGAAAGGGACTAAAAGATCCTCCACATCTGACCTCTGTATCTTTAAAATGACACACGCAGAAAGAAAGCCTGACTGTAAATACAAGGTGGAGAGAGAAAAAAAAGAAAAAGGATGCGGGCGAGAAATGAAGGAGAGAATCGTTTAAAAAAAACACTTTGAAACAGCAAAAATCTCTCCTTATCCTACAAAAGAAACTTCCTGCAGCTCAGGAAAATCTCTCTGTCACACACTCACACACGCGCTCCTCTTTCTTTCTTTGTAGACTGATACTCCCCTTTCTTCTCTCCAGAGACCTGCAGAGCTCTGCTGCTGCCGTGGTGTGTGTCTGCCGTGTGTTCACCGTGTGTGTGTGTGTGTGTATCCGCGTGTTGGGAAACGATGTGTTGAGTCGAACGTTTCTCGGCTCATACATCCTGATGTCGCGTTTTGTCGTTTGTCGCTGCTTGTTATATGAGCAGAGAACTGAAGTCCTCTGGGACTGTGTCTCTTTGTGGAGGTGTGTGTGTGCGCGCGCGTGTGTGTGTGTGTTTTTTTCCTCACTTATCTCCGTATATTTCCAATCCCTCAGTCAACTCAGTCAACTTTTGTCTGTCTTCATGAGTTTTTTATGTGTGTATGTGTACCAGATGTTATTTGGGCATAAACAATGAAGACTCAAAGGACTGTGTGAGGATATGTGTCCTACACATCTTCCACCATGAGAAGAAAAATAACAGCATTTTCTCATTGGAATGTCACTTACAAGTATTGCAGAAAATGTAGACCAATCAACCACAGCATTAAAGTAAGCTAATGCTGTTAAGTCACAAGGACACTGGGTTAGGGTCCTCGTAGTTTGGAGGCTCGTTCAAGAATCTGGGCTCTTGCTCCTGTGAGATTGCAATCTTTAAACAGGTAGCAGGTGTCAAAATAATATCCAAAAGAATGCCAGGACCCCAGGCTTCCTAGCAGAGTATTACATCAGTGTTAAAGTCATTACCTGTCCCTATTGTCTGGCTATATAGTGTAATATCAATCAGAACAACACAAAACAAAAGAAAGAACCTAAGTAGTAGTAATAGTTAACATTATGCATGAACTCGTACAATAATACGTCCATGTATAAAGAATAACCAGCTAAATGTCTCAACAGCAGCACTGACAGCAACAGAATCTCCAATGAGTCAATAAGAATATGATATGAAGGCAAAAGTTCAAAAACGCAACATTTCAAAACAATGAAAAATTCAAGTGTGGGTTTTTACTCATTGAAGTATGACAATTTTGTGTCTGGCCTTCTGACTTTTATAGTCCCCAAGCGGTCTGCTTCAGACATGCAGACTACACAGTGTTTGTGCACCAGACCGCTGTGAGGACAGTGTGAGGGCACACAAACTACAGGCAAGGCTCGAAGAGCTGAAAATTTCAGCAGCAGGTGCTGCATAAAGACAAACAAGCGCTAATATGGTCACCCTGGGACACACTACAAAGAACACTTGAAATCACTAATGGAGTAAATAATCATGACATGAAAAGTAAGTATTTTTGAAGCCAACAACCAGGCATGATTAAAATGGCCTGTATTTGTATAGCGCTTTACTAGTCCCTAAGGACCCCAAAGTGCTTTACACATCCAGTCATCCACCCATTGGTGATGGCAAGCTACATGTAGCCACAGCCACCCTGGGGCGCACTGACAGAGGCGAGGCTGCCGAACACTGGCGCCACCGGGCCCTCTGGCCACCACCAGTAGGCAACGATGATTACTGCCTGACCTGTTGAATCAAGAAGTCACTGCATTAGAAGCTGTTTGTCAAAGTAAAGTAAGCTACAAGATCGCACAAGCAACACATCTAAGAAACAAAGTTACTGATATCTGTCTCTCGTAGTTGTGGGAAATCTTCCGCGATCAAAATCCTAGTTCAAACTCAAATCCGATGCTTTGCCATGACCTTAAACAGGCCGTCCATGTGAAAACTCATTGCCAGTTCTATCAAACTAACAAAACAACACAGCTGCTGGGCCTGCAACACTTTTTCAAATTCTTCATTGCATATTTATTGGTAAGTCAAACAAACTTCCATCATGGATACTAATTTCGGAATGTAACGTTGCATTTGCAAGGAAATAATAAATACCCAGCGAATTGGAATTTATTACAAATGCTTCTGTAAAAATTATATAGATTTCAATAATCCTTGTATACGTGAGGAAGTTTGTAAAAAAGTTTCATTCAGATTGGCCCACCCATTAACCATGAGATAGGGTATCTTCTAGTAAATTGTAAATGGACTGATTGTTATATAACGCTTTTCTACTCTCCTAGAGTACTCAAAGTGCCCTCTCTGTTTGAGGGGCAGCCAATCAGAAGAAAGCTAGCTTCACTGGGTTGGGACAAGAATTTATACGTGCCTGTTTTGCCCAGTATGAAGTAAATAAGGATTATTTTGAACTGGGTGTTATGCAGAGGTGCAGAGTCCAAGAATATGTGCTAGCAAAATGTAAACATGGTCAAGTGTAATGTAATAAAAATCTGGTCTGTTTAGTGGCTGATAGGGAATAGAAGGGATAACATGCACTTGGTTCCTTTTTTATATGTGTGTGTGTGTATATGTGTTGGTTGACCTTGTGTACCTTTCATTTAGACCCTTCCATAAATTCCTTGAGGTTATTGTTGAGTCTTTCTTGTCTGTGTGAGAGCACATGTGTGCACATTGTTGTCATATGCTTTCCTTGGCAGCATGTTTGTGTTTTCTTTTCACAGTGCGTACAGTGTATGAGCTTAACCACTCATGTGTTTGCAGCTCCACGCGTGTAAACAGTGCGTGTTTTTGCCGTCTAAATGTGCACACATGCAAAGTGTGTGTTTGTATCTCCACTAGCTCGTGCTGTGTGTCTTTGTGTCAATGTGCGCATGTGTGTCTCCGCACTTTCTCACATTTTCTCATATATGTTTCAGTGTGTGTGTGTGTGTTCACATCAGACCTCTGTGTGTCTTTGTGTGCTCGTACTCTTTCTCATCTGTGTGTGTGTGTGTGTGTGTGTGTGTGTGTGTGTGTGTGTGTGTGTGTGTGATTATGTGTCCTGTGGGAGGCTGTTTCCTGTGCGTTTGTTCTGTCAGTCTTGATAAAGTCGGGGATATATCTGCTTTAGAACAAAGAGACACGACTCAGCAGCATCTCGCCAACTTTCCTCCTCTTTCTCTCTCTCTCTCTCTCTCTCTCTCTACCTCTCTCTCTCTACCTCTCTCTCTCGCTCTCTCCCTCGCTTGCTGTATCTCATCTCTCTTGAGACTCCCTCAGCTTCCCAGGAACACTTTCTGACTGAAACCTGACACTAACTCTCTCTCTCTCACACACACACACACAGAAATGAGCAGGAATCTAATACAGAACTAAAAGTAGTTTGACGTTGAGCATCAAGCCAATGTCAGGCCAAGGTTGGCTATAAACATGTTTGCAGAGTTTCCCTCCAAAGCAACTAAAGCAAAGACTAAAGCGATCAGCAGTAACAGAATCCAAAGCAGACCCGCTTCTATTGGAGAAGTTTTCTTCCTGAGATGAAACGGGAATCATTTTGTGAAGTAAATGCTGAAACAAAAAATAGTAACAGTTCTCACCATTTCAATATTTGATTTTGTCACTTAAACACTGCTAAGTGTTTCTTAGCGGCACCTTTTTTACGACCCTTGATTTGCGCATTTCCAGCTACTGCTTCTGTGGTTCTACTCGCTCACGCCTTTAAATGTTATTCTCCAATCCACAGGTCTGCATAGGTGGGTGTGGGAAACCTATTACTGATTCGCAGGAGAAACACATACACTGACATTTCCTATTTTTCCCAATTCTTCTCCTACAGTAACCCCACCTAGAACTGCACGCCAAAGAACAAAGAGGCAACAAAGCAGTTTGATTTAAGATCTTTTGCAGCAGAAAGAAATAAAGAAACTCTGTTTATTGAGCTTTGGTGGCGGTTTGTCTCAAAGTGGTCAGACAGCAGATCACACATGCTGCAGTTTGCCTTTTACCTGCCAACAAATTTTATTTCCATTGACAGTTTGTTTAAGTGTATGTCATGAGAATAATGCGTAAAGTCATCTCAAGGGGAAAGCCTCCTTTTTAACCTGTTTGTGTGTGTGAGAGGGAGAGAGAGTGTGAAAGAGAACACAGAGTATTACAGTTGCAGATCGACTGGAAGCTCCAGTACACAATTAATGTGTCGGATGCATGGTTTGTGTGTGGGTGTATGTCTTCTCCATTCATCACACTGCTCTCTTTGTGACCTTGGCACCTTCTTCATTAGAATAAAGATTGTCTGTCGTTTAGGCTACATGGTCGGTGTGCTGGACGCACACACACACACACACACACACACACACACACACACACACACACACACACACACACACACACACACACACACACAGAGCTATGCTATTACACTTCTGTCATTGTGTTGGAATAGAAAAGAAAGAGGAGGGGTAGGAGTGTGTGTTTGGATGAAAGAGGTAAAGGTGGAGGAGAAGGTAAAAAAAGAGCAAAGAAAAGGCATCGAGAATCAAACGAGAGAGTACCCTTAATAAATGTTCCAAGGTAAAAGTACTCAATTACTCCAACCCAAACAGCCACTGTGATAGGCTGCTTTTGCCTTCATGTACAACCCCGAGGAGCATACAGGAACCAGAAGACATGCCTTAAAAACTGTACCTTCACAGATCCACAATACAAAATATCATCTTTTACACAAAAACAGACTTAAAATCTGAAAGAAGACCCACTTTTGTGTAGGAGCTAAGAGTTATTGTAGGGGTAGGACTATGTCAACTCTAGTAAAAAGGAAAATGGAGCTTTGTGACTTGATTAATGTGGTAAAAGTGTTTATTTCTTCCCACACCAAAAGACCTTTTCTTAAACCTGGTCAAGTGGTTTTGGTGCATAAACCTAAATAAAGAGCAACAACTGAAAATGACACAATATGAAAAATTCAATTGCAAATATTTTAAAGTAAAATTGTAACTACGTCTAAAAAATATCATAGAAACATGAACCTCAATCTCCTGAAGGGGGATTTTGACTATTTGCGCACCAGTATTACATTTGCTGTAAAACAAGATGGCTTGGTTTTCTCTTGGTGGAAATGTTCGGGAGACTGAATTCATCAAAACCAGCAGGGTGAGTGTACTGTGGAACAGCGAATCAAAACAGGATGAGAGTAAAAAACAGGAAGTCTTTTCTAAGACATGGTAATGCATGTTTATTAAAGAATACCATAAATTTAGAGATAAAAGCCTGTCAGATAAAAGCCTGGTTCTCTCTGCAGTGTAGGTGAAGACCACGGCATCAGCCCACTCTGACTTTCTGTTTCTCTAATTAACTCCGGTTACACACAAACAAACACACACACACACACACACACACACACAAACACACACAGTGGCGGAAGCCGAAAACAGAGGAAGCGTTGTCCATCAGCACCTGCTGTCCTCAGTAAGACTGTAAGTCAGCGGTGAACACTTCAGCACAAAAACACCACTGATATGATTAGCACATTGACTCTGTGATTAAGCACAGAGAATGTCATTAGTTCTCTTCTGATTTAGTAAGGCTTTATTGGTGTCCTTTTTTATAGAAACAAATGAATTCAATATGCATATGGAAAGGCAAAGGATATATAACATATACAACAAAAACTAATACAGTCACCACTGTGCAGGATCCCATGTCACAGAAATGTTCTTACTCCAGTTTACTTCTCTGGAATAAGAGTAAAGACTAAATTTTGAAAGAACAAACCTACAGACAACACAGAAACAACACAATCATTCCTGTACCAACCAATTCTCTCTCTCTTTGCCCTCCCCACCCCTCGTCAGTATAAAGACTCTTTGTTTATAAGCTGAATAGTGTGATCTATCCAGCTTCCTGTAGAGTTAGAAGCACACACATTTACTTGTAAAGTCATAAGAGCTCCATCATGGGTGAAGTCTGACTACAGGCCAGAAAGTAGAATCTAATCAAAGCTAATTCTGGCCTTAATCTTCAAAAACCAAGTTATACTCTTTAACAGAAACTGACCTTCATTTTTGAAAATGTTTGGCCCTCACACAGAAAGACAAAAAAGGGACACGCACATTGACACTGACAGAGACACATTTGTTGTGACTTTTGTGTTCAGCATTAGTGTATTTTATGTTGCTGTGCAGGTGTAGCATTAGTGTGCATGCTTTTCTCACATTTTCTGGAATTCTGCAAACTTTTTTCATGTAATGTATTGGAATGAGCGAATTCCCAGGGTTCTTAGGGTGTCATAGGTCACCTGGCATGAAGTAGTGACATCCCATTGTCACTCAACCTTCCCACAGCCAACACACTCTTTTTCTTTTCACTCGTCTGTTAGAAGAATGGGCTAAAAAAGTAAAAATACAAACTCAAAGAATATTTTGTTGACACCTTTTAAGGATGAATTTAATTGATGATGTCTGCAGAAATCTGTGTGAAGTGTTGACTTTTTTTTCCCTTTTTTGTAAAATATTGTGATATAAATCACACATTGAAACACCTGAAGCAGCAACTTTTGGTGAATTAGGAAATCTGTAAAAAGCTGAAGGGATTGTTTATTGGTTCTTCTCGTCTCAGTTATTAGTATGTGCATGTGTTTAACTGCCTGCTATGCTGCAAACATAACAGGCAGTTGTTGTCTCTGTTCTCGCACCGTATTTTTTCTGTCCCAGCAGACATGTAGATATGTTGCCCTCCCTGCTTTGTACAAATGACCTCCCAGCTAAACACACACACTTGAAACACACGCGCACACAAACTCACGCGTGACTCGCTGCAAGGCTGAATGGCGAGCCGTCATTACCGGCCAGTCAAACGGCTCATTCATCTGGTTTCCATGGTGACAATTAAAACATGTTGCCGGGCCTTTTGTTGTTTCCTCGTTTGAAAACAGAGAAAGTCTCTTTGCTTTTTTTTCCCTCTTTGCTTTTTTTCTTTTGCATCTTTTTGTCCAAACAGAAGGGTTTTAATTCAGCGCAAGAGAAACTTCCAGAATCTCAGCTACTCAGAAAGCAGAGAGTATAATTTTAAATTTCAAATCACATTTACACTAATTACCTCATCATGACAGAGGAAAAATATATTACTTTATGTATGATGATTGTAACATATAATTTTTTGCACACAACTGGGGCTACTTGAAGATTGACGCTTTATTTTTTCCATCTTTCCAGTTGAGTAAAATTGTTTGTGGTATTTTGGCGATGGTTAAAGCTATTAAGAGTTTGGAGGTGTTTGGGTCTGATCAATTTGCCTAGAGGTAAAACAGAGGGGATTTGTGGGATATTGAGGCAGACGATCCTGGACAGCAGATTAGCTTTTCAATTGTAGCTGATGTTAGCAGTGCTATCTAGCTTGTGCAGAATGTGTGTATGCATTACTCTGGTCCACTAGCTAAATGGTCACTTTACTCTGACACTGTCTGCATACAACCATTCATTTTCTACATCGAGGTACTGCGCTGGTGTGCAGGGCTGTCCTCATTACTTTCCACCTTGTTTGTCTGCAGCTCTCTGATAACTTAATAAAATATGAATAATTAGCTTAACCAAGCGCTGCTTCTGGTGACAGCAAGCAGTTGTAATTGTACACGTCCCTCCTGGAGAGACCACAAAAGGTTTACTATAGAAACTACAATGCATTATTCTGTTGTGATTACTTTTAATGTAAATGGGGCACTGGTAAAAAATAAACACATACCAAAAGTTAAATAAAAATGCATTTTTTTGTACCATACAGTATTTTTTAGTGAAATTTACTTTTTGGAAATCAATATGCTAAAAGTAAAGTAACAATTAAATAGTGTAATAATGGTTATTTGGAAGGGGAAGTGTTGCATAAAGATTTTTTATGGCTGTGTTGTCTTCCTTCCTCACACACACACAGACACACACAGGTTGAAGTGTCTAGCAGTATAAATGGGGTGTCACAGAGCCACTTCCTCCTCTTTCAGAGCCGGTGGAACATCCATCTCAGTCGGAGACACAGTGTCACACACACAAACACACTGAAATGTAAGCAAGCATAGAGTGTTTTCCCCACTTTTCTCTATCATTGTGTATATCCAGCACACATACACACTCTTTGCTTAGGAAGGAGAATTTTAGAGGATGAAGTGAATGCAACAGAGTAGGAGTTAAGTGGGGGAAGGCTGGGGTATGAAGCAGAACGGTTAATAATGAGCTGGAGTTATAATAGACATTTGATGACTCTTAATAGTGAGACAGGGTCAGGGTAGTTGGATTGGTCAGTAAATATCTGTGTTAGTTACAGGAAGCTGCTGTCAGTTTCAACCATGACTGCAAGCCTTCCCTCGCCTTTGCAGACCCAAACAAACATTTATCATAGACATGCCACATCTGAAAACAACAGTTCAGGAGATTTAGGGTTTTAGCAATCCAAAGAGTAAACTGTGTTGCACAGTTACAGGATATACTCTGTAGCTCAAAAGATATTTCGTTTTACTCACTACATTTAAAAATATCATTTTTTCCAGGATGTTGCCTTTTTTTTCTTGTTAATGACAAGAAACCTTTGTTTAATGTAACCAGAACCCTAAAGACACACATTTAATAATGGTCACACCTGGAAGGGCCAGACATATATGCTTTACTGGTGTACTTTAAAAAATGCATGTCCTACGTCTTATGCACCTGCAACAAGTAAACCAAAAAGAAGCTTTAGTACAGTTCTTTGAATCCTAATCAAAAGAAATTTATACTCTCACTCATAATATCTCTGATTAAACTCAGCTTAAAAGTCCGTTCAAGCTTGCAACGATGTGGCATAATGTGAGTGTTATGGTTACAGGTGTAAGAAAACCCACGCAGCCATTCCCCAGTAATACTGTATAATCAAAGTTTAAACAGCCTAAATCATTGCTTTTCATTTTTATATTTAGGCTACGTCCACACGTAACCGGGTATTTTTGAAAACGCAGATTTTTCTATGCGTTTGCACCTTTCGTCCACACGTAAACGGCGTTTTCAGTCACTGAAAACGGAGATTTCTAAAAACGCCTGCCAGGGTGGATATTTTCGAAAACTCCGTTTTTGCATTTATGTGTGGACGAGGAAAACGGAGAAAACGCAGCGTCAAAGGTGTGCGCCTTTGTTGACGTCACACTGTGCGCCACGTTATTGTTTCGGTGAAATGAATTTCTACAATACTGTTACTGTTAATTGTACTCTCTGCAGTGTTTAAATGCTTACATATACACACACAGTTACTGTCCCTCCACACATACGACTCGGTTCTGTTTCTATGCCCCATCTTTGTTTACTATTTCCTACCGAGGCTTCTAGACTTCTGATTGGCCAACATTTCTACAAGGTTAGGAATATATCGCCACCTGTTGTTTTGGCATGTTCCTAGCAGCGTTTTCCTTCATTTCTACGTTTACGTGTGGACGGGATTATTTTTTTAAACGAAAACGGAAAATCTCCGTTTTCAAAAATACCCGTGTACGTGTGGACGTAGCCTTAGATATCCTTCATGGTTTTCTTTCAAGTTTTCTTCCTCATTCTCTTCTTTTTGTGGTCCATTGATGTATGTCTTGGCTTGATATTGCCACCTGCAGGTCAATGGATTAAACTTGTATGTGTTGTTACGTGTGTCCCTTTATAAGGAGATAAACAAACCAGACAGAGTTATTAGCTATTATTATAAGTCCAGTCTTCATTTGACTGTCATCCATCCACTTTATTAACCACTTTTCCAGTTCAGGGTTGGTGGATGCTTGAGCATATCCCAGATTCCAAGAGGCGGTGTACCACCTGGAGTGGTCACATGTCTATCCCATCCTGATAATTCTGTAGTTTGATTGCTATTTTTGACCCTTGCAATAGACTTAAGTAAGCAAGAAAGTGGAAGAAAATAAGAAGCAACAGGACTTAAAGAGAAAAAAGGTGAAATAGTTTTCTGAAGATTAGAACAGCAACAGGAGCTGAGGAACAGTGTTGCAGAAGAGAAACTGTATAGACAGAAAAAGAAAGAGAGAGGAAGAATTAAGAGGATGGAGACACAAAGACAGAGGAAAAAAAAAAGACGATCGCGAGGCGGAGGATAGAGACGCGTCCTTATCACTTCCCACAAACTTTAGTTGCCGCGACGACAAAATCGTTCCGTTACGCAGCCTCCGACAAACTTCTCTCATTTGGCGGATAAGATGAATCTGCGAGAAGAGCGAAGGAGAAAAAAACCTAATGTTCAAAATGCATTAAATGTTTTTCATGTATGACTGCATTTTTGCTGACATTTCAGCTCCGTGCTCATTAATATGGAGACCAAATTAAACTTATGATTGCTTGTTGATTTTCTCCCCCTCTTCCTTTCCCCCTTCCCTCCTCTCTCCTACACTCCCCCTGTTTCCCTCTCATCTGTTTTGTGAAGCGTTTATCCACCATTTCTCTCTTTGTGTGTTTTGGGAAAGCTCTGTCATTTTACTGTTTTCTGATGTGGGATTCATTAATCTATTTGCACAGAGCTTTACTTCAACAATGGACAGAAGTATTTTCTAAAAATATATTTGCAGTAGCAAAGATTCATTGTCTGTAGGGAGCAAAATTTAGTGTGTCAGAATATTAAAAATAAGTGATGAATTGTCCCCAACTTACACCATAAATATATGCATTTATTGCCTATACAACAATAGTGACATCCTAGGTAACCAACGTAGATTGAACAAATTGAAAATAATTCTTGCTATTGCACAATTTTCTCCTTTGTAGTAAGTAACATCTGTTTTATCTTGTCAGAGATGACCTCTTATGATACCACAGTGGGATGTGGTGAACCCAAACTCAGAGCACTGAGGCAGGATTAAAAAACAAAAAGCGAGCCTCTAATGGCTGATTCAATCAGAACATGAGCTAGCTAAAACAAAACAGAAATCAAAGAAGGAACCAGAGGAAGACAAACTCACAAACTGACAGCTGGCAGGGGGAGAGACAAGACTACTGAAAACAATTGAACACACCGGTGAAACTAATGAGGGTGGGGCAGACAATCACAAAGGAGCAAACATAACGAAGCACACAAAGAGTTTTGGGACCGAAAAGAGGCAAAAGCATGACACGGACAGTTTCAAAAATAGTGGGCTGCATGATTTTCTGGTATACCTTTCTTCCATTTGTGACATTCCTATTTAGGAGTATGTGAATATTTGCTTTTCATGAAATTCCTGCACTGTTTTATGTTGACTTTTTTGTTACTTGTTAGACAGTCCATAACCAACCAACCACTAGGACCATTACATCCCATTACACCTGCAATGGCAGTCATTTGGGATGAGAGGGTGTTGCCTTTGGGGGTTAACAGTTTTTATCGAATAGCTTGGAAAAGACTGAATAAATTCAGCGTAGAAATGTACACCCAGACTTTGACATAGTATATCCATTAGTTTTACTAAACTACATACATCAATTTTTGCATAAATGAGAACAAATGCATGCTGTCTTTCTTTTTCACAGCTGCATCACATATTGTTCTTGCGTTCATCTATATTTCAAACTGAGCAAAGAAATGTGAATAAACATTTTTTTAGAGTCACATATGTAACATATGGGACTGAAGCAACAAGTAATTAGTTTAAATTTAGTAACAAATTATGTTTAATGTTTTCTGTACAGACACTGGGATCTGTGCCAGAGAAACTTTTAATGGCTTCAGCAGCAAAATGCTAAGTTTGTTGATTGCCACATTTTAACCCAGCTTTGGGGGGGCAGAGGGGCAGAAGCCAGTGCACTCCTAGTGCCAGCCCCGAGATAAAAAGGAGAGGAGACAGTTGCATCAGGGACGGCGTCTGTGTAAAATCTTGGTCAAATCAAGCAGATCATAAAGAATGGGATTTCCATACTGGAGTGGTTAACAACAACCTCCTATGGTGCTGTTGGCCAGCAGAATGTCAGTGGAACCTGTGCTACTGTTGGCCAAAGACAACTAAAGAAGAAAGGGGGAAGGTGTGTTCGGAGGCAGCGAGAGACAAGAAACAGCAGGAGTGTTGAGGTGAGTTTACAGGCTTTAAATATAGAGAGAGATGGCTGATGTGATGGACAGAAGGAAGGTAGATGTGTTGTGTGTTGAACCAAGTGGAAGGGAAGGTGATTGGAGTAGATTTCATGGACATGTAAGGGAAGGAAACAAAGGCAGTGAGAAGGTTTTAGGTAGGTATGGTGTTAAGGAGAGAAATGACTGTGGTGAGCACTTCCATCAAAAAGATGTTGGAACATAGGATTACATACAAGAATGGAAGCAAGCTGCACACTGGCGGACTACATCCTATGCAAAAGGTGCAATCTGAACGATATGGGAGAATGTAGCTCGACAGCATCAGATGGTAGCCTGTATGATGGTTTGGACAACAAGAAGAGGAAGTGCATTAGGGTAAGTAAATGTTGAAAGTTGAAGACTGATGCTGGACTAATGTTGGACGGAGGTCAGGAACGTGTTGAAACAGGCTGTAGGTGATAGGGAAGAGTTACCAGATGACTGGGAAGGTGAGGTACTAAGGAAGGAGAAAAGTCCTTTTATTAATTGTTCAGACAGAATACTGAGCTGGAAGTATGCTAAGGAGTTATTTGGAGAAGAGAGGAGGATGGATGGATGGATGGATGGATGGATGACAGTTTGTTAATCAGGAAGTGCAGAGGATGAGTAAGCTGCCAGGCAAAAGAAGAGGAAAAGAAGAAGACCTTAGAAGAGGTTCATGGACGTCATGAAAGAGGACATTCAGAGGGGTTGGTGTGATAGAGGAGGATGCTAGGGATAGAGTGAGATGAAGGCAGATGGGCCGCCATGCCAACCCCTAATAGAAGCAAGCAAAAAGAAGAAGAAGAAGATGAAGAGGTGGATTACCAGATTTCAAAGAATACAGCAGGCAAAATGTCACAGGTCACATTCTCTTGTGAACTCTAGAAGTATTCTATGAAGAAAGAGAATAAAAAAAAGGAAGTGGCAAAAGTAGAAGAAGACATTTCAGTTAGACATAATCAAATAGTCACAGACTAAAGGCACTCTCTGTCACCAAAAGTGAAAACTGCTTTTTAAAACTAGTGCTGATGCATCATTTCTAATCTTTGGCAGCTTTACTTTTAAAAGTTTGAAACTGAAACTATGAGCAAAACACTCACACACACGCACTCTGTAATGTTTGTTGCAAGTATCACACCAAAGCACAGATTTCTAGCCCAGCATCTCCATGTAAATTAAGTTAGACTTTAGAAAAAGAATTGTATCCCACTGAAATAAACACCCAGCTTTTGCTCGCCATTTTCACCTCTGTGAATAGTGGCACACACCAAACGTGCTGGTGTGTATCACACCTTCATGTTTCAGCTGGCCACTTCTAATGTTTCTTTTATTCTGAAATATTTGCAGAAACATCTTTCTTTATATATAATAATATCTTGTGTCCTGACCTAGCAAAGTTTTAAATATCACAAAAAATATTGAAACTGTTCACTAACAATTACAGTGGATTACAAAAATGTAACATGCTCAGTTGTCAGAAGTGGAATGGTAATATTTGCTGTCACCAGTTTGCAGCCTGCTTTAAGCTTTGGATATTTTTGAAAAGTTGAACCCTTCTCAACTGGCCAACTTTTGAGGCTTTGAGTCGTGGTGTGTGTTGCCGGTATTTATTTGAGCTTCAATTCCCATCGTACGGCAAGAGTCTCTTACTGCGAACATGGTGTCAGTGTCATTGACACTTCACTTTTCTTCACTTTTCCATCTATTTATTGTAGTTTTCTCTATTTCTTTCCTCTGCACATGATCTCTTTATCTCAGTCCTTGTCTTTTTTACTTCGTTCTTTGTCTCTCTCCATCCTTAGGCCTGTGTATCTTAGTCCATCCTTGCATGGAGATTGACTGGAGGCATGAATACATCACAGCTAGCCATCCATGTAACCCTCCCTCCCACCCCCCACCTTCACCCATCATCCTCCCCTCCACCCTCCCATTTCTCCAAGATCCCTCTCTCAGCACTTATCTCAAAGTTCGGATCTCATGCATTTTAATCGGCGTGTCTATCTTCCTTTCTCCCTCTCTCCCCCTTTTCTTTGACTTTGGATCAGTGGCATCCTTCAAACAAACAACAACAACAAAACAACCCCCCTGCCTCCTCCCCACTGGCTCCCTATCCCCTTTTTAAATCAATATTTGCCATCAGCAAATAAATCGTATAATTTCCTGGCTGTTAGAAGAGTGCGACGCCGACATATTTACCTTCCACTCGTCTATTTTTTTGCCTTCGATCCCTCGTTCTCGCGGCGTGGCTATTAGCTAAGTGAAGGGGATGGATGGCCATGAAGCACCGAGCGATAGCATCTCCATCAGAATCGTCGACGTTGAAAAATGGCCGCCGCCTCTCTGATGACAGCACAGCAAAAACACACACACACACACAAACATGCATGCATACATACATCCACACACACACATAGAGTCACAGAAGAGACATTTAAATATTCAAATAGGGCCGGGTGGTAATGATAAACGACAAGGGAAAAGTAGAACTGAGTAGCTATCGATGCAGAAAATGAAAAGAGGAGAAAGAGAAAAGAGGAGAGGAGGAGGGAAATTAAGCCAAAAATATGGAGGCATGGAGGGAGAGGAGAGTTATGCTAACAAGCGAAAACAGGGAAGACAAGAGATGGATGGAAAAAAGGATGGATGAATTAGGCAAATAAGTGCAAGTGGTGTTTTACAGTAGATAAAGTAAATAAATGTGGAGATTTAAAAAGATGGATGGAAAGAAGAGAAAGGGGCAAGTGGAACAAGAACTACGAAACTAAACCTTGGACTTCATAAAATAAAGGGGACATAATGGCTGGAAGGGAATGCAGAACCCTGCAAGTACTTGCTAAAGACAGGACATTTAGTCAGTGTAGAAACCAGAAAGTGAAGCTATAAGTGGAAGAATTGAAGTTGTCAAAAAAAAAGACAACACACAGAGTAAACAAAGATCAGGCCACAAAATAAAGGAGCTGGAGAGAAAACTTGAGAAACAAGCAAAAACAGTGATGGTTGGAACCGCAATATCCAGAGAGAAGAACAAAAGGGAGAAAGGAAATTAAATTAACCCAAAATGATGTAGTTTAGCATCAAAGAACTTCTGAGCTGAAATAAAAGTAAGAAAAAAATCAATATAAAAGCACAAAAGACATAAAAATGAAGTTAAAGAAAGAGCTTTGACAATTAAGGTGCACTTTACTGCCATTCTCTCCATGAAGTCAGTGTACTATAGAAGACAGTTGTTGCTGTGCACAACAAAAGTGAAGGGGTAAAAATACGATTGGTGCCATTCCTGTTTGGGCGTAAATATAAATCTGATCCGCACAAAATTATTTGAACTTGATTCCTTCTTATGGACTCTTATGGACTTAAAGGTAGGATTTAACTGTTGGCGCCTACTTGGCAACGTTAAATGAAACAAAGTGACACAAGGTATAAGATCAGTCTGTTTTTCATTGTCAGTGTCATAAAAGACACAAATAGGAAATTGCCTGGTCGATTGCTGTCAATCAGTTGTGTCAAAAACTTCCAACTTTGGGGAAAAATTGTGATATTTCTAGAAAAAGTCGTTTTAAATGTTTTTTCTTCATATTCCTGAAAGTGTGACTTTTAGATTCAAAAATAGAAAAACCTGCAGCTCCTTCACTCCCCAACTACAGAACTCAAACACAAAAGGGAAGGAAAATATTCAGCAACACTTGCTGGTACAAAATGGAGCATTTTTAAAATCTCTCCATAAAGGACTCCGCAGTCTACCGTCAAGTGCCGCTGCGGTGTTTGATTCCTGCGCGACTGCGGAGCTGCAGAGGTGCGACAGAGTTTTTATCTTTAAAGCGGTCAAAGCAGGTGAAGCAGTGAGTGAAATCTGCTGAAAACTCCTGCGACACCCTCAAACGCTTCATCATGAGATGAGCTGCAAACAATAACAATAAAAAATGTGCTCCTGTTTGAAAGACCAAGGAATATTCCGCTGAAAATCAGTCTTTTGAGCATGAAATACTCACCCCCTGTAGATGGATTCACAGCAAGTACAATGGATTCAAGTGGAGATCCAGTTTCATGGTGTCAACATGTCAAAACATAGAAACACTGACACTACAAATTTCCTTTGTCAAGCGTGTTTTGGAGGGAAAAAAATTACCGGCAACCACTGCCTTTCGTTTATCCTAAGCAAGAGCTTTAAGTTTCCAGTACAGAACCATAAATAAATTCTTACCATTTACACCATTTACACCTGTTAACTGTAAATATGCTGATGTTTTAATGATTTTAAATTAAACCGGACAGGATAGCTTTCTATTGAGTTATACATGGAAATGTGGAATGTGATTTTGAACATACTGATCAACAGCGGTGAATTACACAGCCATATTGCCTTATAAAATGTTGGTGCTGGACAAGTCAAGCTGGTTAAGCACATTATCAATTATTTCAACACTTTAAACATTAAAGGTGTGGTCGAAGCTATGCAAGTTAACACCCATATTTAAAGTGGCTTTTTATTTGCCAGGTTAAAGTTATCATATGTGCAAGTAATCTGTATGAGTCAATAGCTTAGATTTACTCTTAATGTCTTGTTTCAGATTGCAAATAAGATCAGGTATTCCTAATATAATTATCTCAGGCACACACAGACCCACCGACCTGATGAACAAACCTTATTTTTACAAGGGGCAGCCAATAAAAAGAAAGCTGGCTTAAAAGGAGGGTGACCTCAAAGGGAAAGGAGCTAAAACAGCTTGTTGCTGACAGCAAATTAATGAGGGCCGGCACAAAGATCGAGTAGGAGATAAACAAGGATTACTTTGAATGCAGTATCGAGCAAGGTAACTCTAATAGAGTTCAAGAATAAAAATATGGACCAAGTCTCCTTCAAAGGGAAGGAAAATTGGTGGCCACAGTTTAAAGGTTAACATGTAGGAGTGGGACGAACATAAATGCCCAGTCAGTGTGGCACCATTAATTAAGGCTATATTAATCAATCCCGACTTTTTTTAAGGAAAGATCTGAAAAAAAAATTAACTAGTGTGCTTCACACAGCTGCCAATAAAGAGTTAAATGTCAAGTTGGATTGTATCTGTTCATACGTGTGTCCTCCTTATCCAGAGCAGCCACACTGAGCTGATGATGATGGAGAGCAGGAAGACCAACCTGCTGGGCCGAGCCGAGTCTCTGAAGAGGAGTGGCACTGAACTACCGAGCAGCTTCCACTGCAAAATACACAACCTGACACACACATGGAGACAACTGGAGGTAACACACACACACACACACACACACACACACACACACACACACACACACACACAAACACACACACACAGAAAGACACAGTAGAGCCGAGTTTTAGAAGATACAGGAGTGCAACTGCGGCACAATGACCATGGTCACAGAGATAGTATATCACAGTAATACTCTGTTGAGACTGTGCTTATAAGTCTGTGTTTCTATGTGTGTGTGTCTGTGTGTCTAATTTTAGGCTAATCAGCACTGATCTAATCTAGAACATGAAGATGATAATTAGTGTCGTCTCAATTAGGGAGCCCTGCTGCCACCATGGCCTTTAACTGTGCAGTGGAATGCACAGACAGCTAGATAGATAGATAGATAGATACATAGATACATACATAGATAGATAGATAGATACATAGATAGATAGATAGATAGATAGATAGATAGATAGATACATACATAGATAGATAGATACTTAGATAGATACATACATAGATAGATAGATTCATACATAGATAGATAGATAGATAGATACATACATAGATAGATAGATAGATACATAGATAGATAGATAGATAGATAGATAGATAGATAGATACATACATAGATAGATAGATACTTAGATAGATACATACATAGATAGATAGATTCATACATAGATAGATAGATAGATAGATACATACATAGATAGATAGATAGATACATAGATAGATACATACATAGATAGATAGATACTTAGATAGATACATACATAGATAGATAGATTCATACATAGATAGATACATACATACATACATACATACATACAGTGGTCAGTTAGAAAATAGAAAACAGATTCGCCATAAAGTATACTATGCTTTATTTCTTTCTAATACACATTGGACACAGTAACAGCTCTGAAGACATGCACGCACACTAAAGAAAACCAGTGTAGGAATAACACTTTTTATTTTTCTGGAGATCCCAAAAATCTAAAGATAAAGTTTGAGTTAATATTTTGGTCCATATCAACCAGAAAACCTCTTCTGAGGAATTAAACTTTTTTGGCAAGTTACCAGTGTGTGCTTTTGATGAAAGGCACACAATGAGTCACAAATTATGTACTTTGATACATAGACCAAGTCCCTCTGGCTATCCTGTATGGGGTGCTTTGGGACTACGGTGTGTATGCCATTCGATCACTTTATGACCGTTGCAGGAGCTTTGTCCTCATTGCCAGCAATAAGTCGGACTCGATCCTAGTGTTTCACTCTTCCACAGCTACCCTTTGTCACTGATTCTGTTCATAGTTTTTATGGACTCCAGCCAAGTGGCAGAAGGTTTTCACTTTGTTGCTCTTAGAATCTCATCTCTGCTTTTTGCAGATGATGTGGTTCTGTTTGCTTCATCAGGTGATGGTCTCCAGCTCAGACTGGAGCAGCTGGCAGCCAAGTTTAAAGTGGCGGGAATAAGAATCAGCACCTCCAAGTCTGAGGCCATGGTCCTTAGCCGGAAAAGGATGGAGTGTCTACTATGGGTCAGGGACGAGTTACTGCCCCAAGTGGAGGGTTTTAACTATCTCGGGGTCCCATTCTTGAGTGGGGTCAAGGCTGCAATGGTGCCGACAGTGCGTTGGTCTGTTGTGCTAAACAAACAGCTGGGAAGGAAAGCAAAGCTTGGAGATAGGATGAGGAGTTGAGCAATCTGAGCGGGGCTCAGAGTAGTACTGCTACTCCTTCACATCGAAAGGTGTGAGTTGAGGTTGAGTTGGGCATCCTCAAGGATCACTCCTGGGTAACTCCTGGGCTGGAGAAGTTAAGATTACATCTCTTGGCTGGCCTTTTTAATGCCTTGGTGTTCCCCTGGATAAGATAGAGAAGAGTGCAGTTCTGTACTGTGAGGTCGTGACTCGTGATCTCTCTGGTGATATTTCTGCTGTTGGTGGTTGAACATTAATGACTCCTGAAGATGAAGTGCTGCATTTGTCAGTAGAACCTTAAACTTCTATTGATGATAATGTAATAATACATCTACTTATCTATGATTGTATATATAATATCTTTGTAATTTCCTAAATTACCATACTTACACTAATAATCCCTAAAAACATTAGCTATGCTGCCTTTTGCATTGTTGCCAAGATGAAGAATTTATTATTCATTCTTTGAAATAAACATCACAGAGTAAAAAAAAACTATTTTTAACATTGCTGTAATGGTCTTCAGTTCACTTTTTTAAACTTAACCTCACTTACTGTAGCAATTTGTACTGAAATCTATCTTTGTAATTAGCAGTTTTATTTAGTTTTTTTCTTCAAAGTGTCCGTGGCCAACTGGAGGTCACCTGATATTCATTATGAAAAAGTTAAATAGATTTGAACCACCTGAAACAACTTTCATCTGTATGTCTTGTACTGTATTTGGGTCATTCCAAGGACTGAAGTGAGCTCCGTGCGCCTTGCTAATGGGTACGTTGGTGGAAGTTGTTTGTCTGTACCTCGGCGTGGTGATTAATTCCAGGTCTGCGGTGGGGTGACAGCTGGCGACGGCTCGTCAGGAGGCTGAAATTGCAGCGATGTGACTTTGTTCCTCCGAAGAAACAAACCGTCTCCTGTCGACCGAGTGGCACGTCACACAAACAGAGAGAAGCAACAGAGGAGCAAACACCATCTGCGTGTGTGCGCGTCATTTCCTTGTAGTCCCCAATGATGACACACACACGCACGCACACACATACACATTATTGCCTCACTCATAAAAGTTATTGGAAGTGTGTGTGTGTGCATTAACATATGTATCAACCTTGCTGAAATGGATTCAATTTATAAAATTAAACAACAGCAACAGATGAGTCTTTCTCTCTCCCTCTCTCTCTGCATCGTGTGTATTTCCGCCACAGTAACCAGGCTGTGATTAAACTTCTGTTACTGACGGGGAGGCATTTGGACTCTGAATGCCGTTTCCCACGCATGCATTAAAGTTTGTGTGTGTGTCATCAGGTTGGGGGCTCTTAATCTCACATTCTCACTCGCTCTCCTGGTTTTCCTTCATCCATCACCTCTTCTAATTCTGCAAGTATGTGGACACCCCATTAGCATGTCACAGTTACCAGAACTGAAACCAAATAGCTTTTGAAAAAGCAAATGTCCCAAAAAACACCACAGCCATCCCTTCCTGCAGGTTCTTAGTGTTTAGCTTAAATCATCACTAATGAGTAAAGAGACTAGAGGTTGGCATCTTGAGTAATTAGATGACAGAAGCAAGCACAAGTTGTAAACATGGGAATCTTTCCCATCATTGCCTTCCCACCCACATGATGAAAATGCTTCCCTTACGCCGTTAAGCTCTATCTTATTCAGGTCCTGTCATTCCCATATATGATTGTGGCTAACTGACATCATTGCCATTGGAGCAGGGACTCAACATACACTCCATAAGACAAAACTGTCTGCTTTCCATAACACATACTGTGCAGCACTGGCTCAGACAACTATGCACATATAAATATGTAGTGGCGCAGATTATATTTAATACATATCTAATAATAATCCTACTATTGATTTAATGCATATAATATTTATAAGTTAACATCGATCCCCAAGATAATTGTCCATAGCCATAGCCATACTGTGTTAACCAACTTTAAACATATGCTGAGGCAGCTCACTCTCTTGGCAATATTCACTTTTAAGGGGATAGTATTGTATTTTTATATAAACAATAAGTAGGTAATGAGTATAATAATATTATAAATGTATTTCTAGGTAATTAGGCTCTCATTCTCTTTCTCTTGACAATCCTTTCTTTAAAGATATAACGCATTTTGCGGGCAGACATGAAATATAAAAGTGAGATCAGAGGTCAAATGTGACATGATATATGGATGCAGACTATAATGTGTTGTTTATAATTCCCATACACATGCATCATTTCCTAAATGCTGCCAATACAAACAAAGGGAGTAAAATGTTCAGCATAGTTTTAAAGATAAAAGACATTGTATGAAAATTTGGCCTTAGTTGACCTTGAAGAAAAGGTCAGAGGTGCAAAGTAATGTGATATTTAGAACCCTCATATAGCATTCCCTCTATACCCATATGTTGTTAGTTGGTTAGTTAGTCGGTTTTAAACAGCTCTGTAAAGCATTGTTATCACTTTGACCTTCACATCAGTCTATTGATCTTGAAGGAAAGGTCAAAGGTCAGTTGTGACATATTTAAAATCTTTCTACAATATACACCACAATTTTTAAGAATCATGGTTTCTAAGTAATATGACTTTTTCGATTTCCTGCCAATAAATCATTAAGTTGACCTTTTTTGATGTTAACATGAGCCCACTCTGCACCCCTACAAACTTTTATCAAAATTAAGTGACAACTTTCTGAGCTCTGGTGTTTACAAAGAATAACACGCTACTGAAAACAACCTATAACAAAGTCTTAATTAATGGCAGCGCTGAGGACTGTAAACCAGGGAACAAAGTTTTCTTTTGCTTGGGAAATTTTTTTGTTACTTTTTCATTTTCTGTTTATGTTATGTGATGAGCTATGTTCGTTATGTACTACGTTTGTTGAACGCGATTTCCCTGGAAGCTCAGGTTTCTTTCTGATACTTCCGATGTTGGACTGAAGCCTAAAGAATTCTTTCTTGATTAAAAAAAGGTTTCATTTTTTTCCAAGGTTCCATGTCCTCCCAAAACATAACCTGTTGTATCGACACTATTAAGAAGAATGTGCACTCTTAATAATAATGCCAGGTGAGCAGGCTGAACAGGGACCTCTTCTGTCTTCACCCTTTACCTCCCCAAACTTTCAGTCTTTCTGTTTCTTCCATTTCTATCTCCTCCCAATCACATTTATTTCTCGCCCTTTACCTCTGTCATTTGTTTCCCTGTTTTCTTTTCATTTTAGATTTCATCACTCTATTTCTTGCAGTGTTAAATTTTAGCTTATGTTAAATATGTCAGAGGTCTCACTTGTTTCTGTCTTTCTGTCTTATTCTCCTTCCGTCCTTTGCTCTCTCCTCACCCTTCCAACCTGGCGGCTCAGTGGCGTATTAACGGGCCTATCGGTGCTCGCGTCGGCATCTGGTGCTCTGACACAAATTGGGAATTAACTGGAATTGATGTCCTGTGTCTCGCCTCTGAACTATCCTGGCCTTATGAAGAATTTATGACATAGCAAACACACGCACACACACAACCTGAATGATGAAGAAATAAAGAGGTTGTAAATTAGCTTTCATCTTTTCTGTCGTGCTTTTTGGCAGCAAGTTTTTTGGGGGGTTTTTTTTGCAGCTGTTCAAGGTCAAACTGTATGTGTATGGATATTTACAGTACATACACTGGATACTATACACATAATGTGGAGGCAGAGCTGACAGGAATGAAATGAGCTTGAGCTTAAGCTTGAGAATCAAGCTTCACAGCTCTTTAGCAAACAAACAAATATTTGGAGATCTGCTGGTCGTCTTGCCTTGTGATATGAATATGTTCACCATTGTATGTTTTAGGAAAAAATGTTTTTGCCTGCTGTCTTGGGAAAATGTTCTTTATGTCTCTTAAATTACATCCTTTATGACAGCTGATCCTCCTTGGATATGAGCTATCTTGCTCTCATTTCTCTTTCTGTTTCTTGTTCTCTCCGTGAAAGTAAGAAGACATTCAGGATCTTAGCACAAAGCTAACTGCGCACTTGACTGTTTGGGGTCCTATTGTTGCAGTTGTTCATTGTCTAATGGGTTTGTTTTACCTGCCAGAGTTCAGCTAAAGTGGTTCCTCCTATACTAACGACTCAGTACCTTTTGTATCAACACATATATATGCAAATTAACGACAGGAACCCACGTTGGGCTTGTTTAGGAGCAGCTCTGTGTTCTGTTATTCCTGCCATGGCTGCTTGTTACAGGCATAGTGGAAACTTCAAGATAACAGCTATCTGATCCTTGAAATTTTTCCAAACAATGCATTATGAACCCTGAAGAAGACAAGAATCAGAGTACAGCTTCCACTGCAGAAACCAAAAGGTATGAAAAGAGAATTGCTTCTGGTTTGCCAGCTATTTGGAAACATGGAAGCATGTAGCAGTTTTGTTTGTAGTATTTTACAGGCCGAGAATGATGTAGTATAAAACCAAACCTTTTGTATTGTATGTAGTCTTCCTGCCATCTAGGACTCAACTTTTTTTGCTTCCTGTTAGTTTAAAATTACTCCAATCCAACTTTATTTATAGAGCACTTTAAAAACAACATGATTGACCAAAGTATTTTCCAGTAAAAAACAGTAATAAAATTTAAAAACCATACATTAAACAGAGAAAGAAAATGAGATAACAATAAAATAAATAAATAAATGAGAAAAGATCAAAATGAATAAGTAAATATTAAAACATGAATAAAATAGACGATTAACAAAATAACTAACTCTGGAAAAAAAAAATCAAATGTTGGTGCCAGCCTAATATGGAGGGGCAACTTATTCCATACATGGGGGCCACAACAGCGAAAGCCCCGGTGTGTCAGTCTCGACATGGGGACAGCAAGGAGTGACTGGTCATATGATCTGAGACACCTTTGTGAATTGTATAAGTGTATAAATTGTTTGTTTGTTTGTTTGTTTGTTTTCAAAGTGAAATGCCACATTGTTGAGTGTATGGATGTTTTGTGACATTGGTGACATCTTAAGACACAAACTGTTCCTAGCGTATATTAAAGAATGATCACTGTTATTATATCTTCTTCTAGTAAAGTTAAGTAAACACAGCAGTATGATATCTGCTAATCCTGACAACCTGCTCATGTATTACTGTTCTCTATTTGCCCACTGCTAGTAGCAAAGTGTTTTTGTGGTTTTTCTGAACGTGGCTTATGTAACGGAGTTGGTTCTGGTAGCGATGTCATTTTTCAGCGGTTTTCACTGAACATTTTAACTAGAATATGTGTCGTTATGCAGTGAGGTCGGCCTTACTGAGTTGCTCCTGCAAGAAAAAATTCAAAGAGAAAATATTAGGTATTAGATAATTAGTAATCGCAAAATGAAGATAGCCTAACAAAAGCATTAGCGCTATGTCTTTATCAATTGTGCTCTATGTATGAGATTAAATAAACTGGAGTGTGTCCAAATTGGAGAAATTTAGAAGGACAACTTAGGAAGATTCAGATTTGACGCGACTGGTCTGTTGGAGTCATACCCCTTAGAGCTGTATAGTAAATCTTACTTTCCTACATGCAAATTGAAGCTAAAGCTAAAAAATGAAGAACGTATTTATTTATTTTCCTTTGGCATGTTGCACTCCAGATGTTACTGCTGATATCATGGCCTGGTCTCTTTCCTGAGCCTGTGATTGGTGGCCATCACAAGTTTGTTTGTTTTGTATTTTTAAGAAACACACATACACACACACACACACGCACACACACACACACACACACACACACACACACACACACGCACGCACGCACGCACGCACACACACACACACACACACACACACACACACACACACTTGTTGAAATCCAACTGGAGAATAGTCTCTCTCAGCGGCTTACTGTGTCTTACTGTGTGATCAACAGGGGTTTGAAAATTACTCTGCAGTGCTTATTATACACACACAGACACACAGACACACACACTTTGAGTCGGGCTCTTGTTGTTTTCAGTTGTTCCCATTTGAAACAGTGATTGCTCCGCGCCAAACCCTCTTTCAGTTTGTATTGTGTCTAAATGATGTTTTGTTTTGGGTGTGAATATCACAACTCTGTAGGAGAAGCTGCTAGAAGCTCTGAATTAGCAGCTGATCTGTTTGCACCTGGAAAAACACCAGACATATTCCCAGAGTTTTATTCATTCCTAACAGAAGGCTTGTGATGACAACAAGCTAATTGATAGTTTTGATAACACCATTAGAAACTTTGTCTAAACGTGTTATTATATCAAAATGAAACTTTAAAGATTTTTTTCTTACACCAAGAAGTGCAGAAATGTGAGAAATATTATAATTACAGGTTACTGATATCAGATTGATGTTTCTCTCCAAATATATGTTTTGGGTTTTTTTTTTTCAGTTTCAAGGATAAGTGTGACAGTAAGGATCTCTTCATAAAAGCTGCAGAGAGACAGATATAACAGTACAGCATTTTTTTACTCAACCAGCCAACATTTTGTCCTCTTACGGTTTAAACTCTTCTTTTCATTTTGAAAACTGGTTTTATTTTATAACAACTCTACAGTGTTTAGAAAAGAACATAGCATCAGCGATAACTGATATAATGCTAATAGAAAAACTGGAGCTGGGGTGGAGGTGGGTTGCAAAGTGGCATGCAGGTGAGAAGCAACTGTGTTCAGGGGAAAAGAACTTGCTGGCCAGATATGTAGAGGGTGATCATCTCAGACAGTCGACCGATGTGAAGATTCTGGCTCAGCTTGACTTTGTGGTCTTACTGCAGTAAAACAGCCAAGAGAGAGACATACAGCAAAGTAATGTTACCTTTCTACAAGACATTTTATGCAAGAATTAGGACATACAATGACCTACAATGCAAGTTTGAAGTCAACTTAACTCTGAAACTAACGATTGAAACAATTACCAATGGGACTGTAGGATATCACTGAATAATCAAATGAAATTACTTCTAATTCCCAGTTAACTTGTACAGTATTGTATGTGAGAGCAAACCCTCCCAATGTAAACAAGATCTCATGTCAACAAGAACATTATGATTATATTATTAAATCTTGAACAGCACCACTGACATGAATGGCATTACTTAAAATGTAATCTTCACACTTGCTTCAGCAGCTAGGCCCTGAATACATGACATCCCTTTTATTGATCTGCACATTTGTAAAGGTAGATGATTAATGGCTGTGTGAGTATTGATTGATATGCTACTTTACATGATGGAGTATTGACATAACAAGGAGTCCTCAATGTAATTGCCTGACTTTTTCCTTTTTTTCCCCCGACTCTTCTCTCTTATTTCAGAAAATCCTCTCCAAGCATTCAGGACCCGGTAGGTCTGAGCAAAACCAGTTGTCCAACATAAAAGCTCAGCTGGCTGGAAGTCGAGGTGTCACTGTTGAAAACCCTCGATCAGCCCTGTCCCCACTTACCAACTCACTTCTGGAGCAGCTGGAGGCCCGTATCAAGGAGCTGAAGGCGTGGCTGCGAGACACTGAACTCCTCATCTTTAACTCTTGCCTCCGACAGGACAAGGATGCTTCAGAGCAGCTCCAGAGCTTCAAGGTAGGAGGAAAAGTGTCTCAGTTTGTCTCTTCTGCTGTTTGCCTCAATATCAGTTAAATTAGCATTATAGTAGCCTAATAGTAGAAACCTACAGCTGTCAGTTATTACATATCAAGCTCTTTTATTTCATCACGGGAAACTTTCTTCTCAGTACACCTTCATTTAGTAAAGTACTCCCTTGATTTGTTTTGTGGCAAAATGTAATCCTACAGAGAACTACTGTAGTTAGACCACCAACTTTACAGATGTGTAAACTTACTAAACAGGGCAAAGAGCATGTGAGCATAATCCCCAAAAAATGCTCATTGGTTTGAACGTTTAAAGGGTTTTTTACCAAAACTCTGCTGTTTTTTAAACACAAGTGCAGCTACTTCATTTCAATATCAAGCACAAAAAATAAGACACGAGTAACGTTTTTCTCCTCTCTATATATTGCACATTAAGAAAGGGCCTCTTATGCAACAAAAGTCACTCAGAAAAAAATGTCTGAATTGTCACCTTTTACACGTAATCTTGTCACTTTGCTGTCACTGTACTTTTTTAACACCAAAACCCAGTTTGCGTTGGCACATCCGTTGATTAATATGACCATATGTTGGTATTAATGCTCCAATTGAATAAGAACAGATAGCAGGTGACACAGCATGGCTTTTTATGCAGTATCATCTGCTGCTGAATACTATGAATACCTTTTCAATGTTGGAACTTTTATAAAGTCTACTTTTGGGTAATAAAACTTCTATTTCAGGTGTATAGTTGGCCAAGATGGACAGATGAGTAGTAATCATATGATCCAGTACAGTCTCCAGTTTAGTTTGACCACCTGTCTCCATTTATAAATTACTGCAGATGGAAACATCACTCGTCTCTGCCTGAACTACTACTATATTTGTATATATTTTTATATTATTAATGTGTATATCTAGTTAAATGACTAAAGAAAAAGCCAATCAGTTGAGTTTATTCCAAAAGGTTACCAAGTTCACTGTTCAAAATAACGTTTCTTGCCTTTGGTAAGCCAGTTTCTGTATTTAATGGCACAAAAACAGCAACAAAATAATTCAGCTACTTGACGTTGTATACAAATATGAATGTAGATGAAGTAAATTACATGTAGTTCCCTTCTGTCCACCAGTGTTAGATAGTAACCACAGGAAGTTTTCAAACACAAATCATCAGAAACAAAGAGACAAGATAACAAAATGACAGCAAATAGATCCATACTGTGTGTGTGTGTGTGTGTGTGTGTGTGTGTGTGTGTGTGTGTGTGTGTGTGTGTGTGTGTGTGTGTGTGTGTGTGAGTAAAGCATTCAGACACTGTCTGAGGTCCACTGTCACTTTTCTTCATTAACTTTTGCAAATATGTGACAAAGCTTTGGCAAATCAACACCGAGCATTAACAAAAAACATTGTGACTGTGTGTGTGTGTGTGTGTCTTTGTGTTGTTGCTAAGTATAGTAATACATCGTCTTAATGAGGCCAAATGAAAGCAGGGCTGTTTTGAAGCGATGGATGTATAGAGGAAACAGCAGTTAACCTTAAAAGCCACGGGACACTAACAGGATATTAATCAGCCTACATCACACAGCGAACAGCTAGCTGCGCTGATTAGCCTAGCCCTGCCGTGTGACTGACAACCAGAGACACACACGCAAATGCACACAATCACCGTGTAAGTGTACCCACTGATATAGAACTGCATGCACACAGAAGTACATTAATTCATGTACGTTTGAATTATGCTCACAAATGCTGCACAGTTAAATTACACACACTTTTCCACACACAGATGCACTGAAATATGCAAATAAAGAGACTCAGGCAGAGGCATGCATTAAAAATGAATGCATAAAAACATATAGCTGACTGTAGTAACACAAAGAAATGAAAGCACGACTAGACAAACTGCACTGCTGAAACAAAAAGGTTGCATTTGTGTGATTAAGAATGTAGAACTTTGATCTCTTTTGTAACCTTTCAGATTCTTTAGTTGTGACAGCTTTTAGGCAGAAGAATCAGCAGTCCCATTCTGAGCGTTTGTGTATGCACATAATCTTTATTTGATTGAGCTTAGACCTGAAAAGTTTGTAAAGTGAGCATATTTTTGCACCTTGCATGTATGCATGTAACTGTGCATCTCATGCCTCTGGATGAGTGTACAAAGGCTCTTATGTACAAATACATAAGAGCGCGATAGAACCTTGGAATGACACACCTAGTCATACCTCATGAAGTATATCTGAGTGGTAAGATAGCTTGAATATTTCTAGTAAACAGAAATAAATGTGGTTTCTAAAGTGTTCAAAACTAGTTATGAAATACCCTGTAAGGGCTTATTTTCAATCATCATCATTTTTGGCTTCACAATTTGTAATGTAAGTAGTCTTTTTTATCAACACCTATTATAAGAGGAGGTAGCATGTCTATAGCATCTAACTGAAAAGAACATACATCGTTACTAGCTCTATTGTGGTGTACGACCACTACACAAGGGAATCTTTTTTCAAGTCTAGGAATGTATAAATACTGGGCAGGATTTAAACATAAATAGAAATAACTATTAAGCATATTTTTAAAGGAGTATACTACTGAAGGATCACTGGATAAAACATGCCATGAATATAACTTGTTTATCTCATTAGAAGAACAGAAAAACATAGAAGCAAACACAGTTTTTACTCCCAGCATCCCTCTGTGTGCGTGGCTCTTCTTCGAGCACAGAGGATGGAAGTTAATAAAGTATAAAACTCTATTTCTGTTTGCTTACTTTAGATGTCAGCTATCAGGTGTCCACTCCTGTTTATGGGCCACAAAAAGGAAGAATACCCATTATTCGCAATCCTCCATTAACATTTTTATAGTTTGCATGATGGAATTTAGCCTCCAAGTTATCAATAGGAGCCCCAAAATAAACTAATATCTAAAACACATTTGCCCCAAAGTAAACAAGATGACTTTTATTTTCTATCAGCGGACGTCAGGATGCTGTGCATTTGTGTTTTTTCTTTTGAATGAATGATGTAATATTTTGGTGTTGTTGTCAAAAAAAAGAAGTATAGGTAAAGCCTGATGTGCCTTCTGAAAAAGCCATCCTGCTAATGTTTATTAGATTGCCAATGTTTAATGAAAAATCTCCAAAAAGCACAAACTGTCTTTGCTTCTCATCACAAAAAAAGAAGCAAATAACGCCATTTGGGTCAATTTTTTGTAAAGTTGATGTGAATGCAAAACACAAACTGGCTGCTTAAATGATGAAACTGTACAGAAACGAGAGTTTATCTGAAGAAAGTGAGCCTCTCACTTTTGATCCTTGTCACAGCTCTCAGTGGGAAGCCATTGATTTTTGGCAGAAAGAGGCTGTGAGCTTCTGGAGAAATGAAGATTGGAAATATTGATAGCAGTCATTTGTATGGAGAGAGAGAGTGAGAGAGTGAGAGAGAAAGAGAGAAAGAAAAGGGGGCTCAATTTTAAGAGAAGTCGACTCCATTTTAGCGATCATTTGTCTGTTTTTGGTGTTGGGACGCGTAAATGGGTTCGATTTCTGCACTGCAACCTATTACTGTAGGGCTATATGAGAAAGCAGTGGGGGTCGGCAGGGGTCGCATGGGCACACACACACACAAATGCAAAAAACAAAAGCATACAAAAAAATACATATGCATCCTCACAGGTAAATGTACAGTTCAGAAAGACACATTTCTGCATTATAGAAGTGTTATATAGTCTATTATAGTGGCCAGCACAGTGGTTCCAGAGTTCAAGAACAACTGTCTGCAGATGAAGCTGTCCACAAAAAGTTTTCACAACACCTTCATCACTTGCTTTGCTGCTAATAGATTTGATTGGGCAATCCACCTTCAGTAATGAAAATATATGCTATCGGTGCTTGTACGGCCGGTGCGCCCATTGGCCAAAATTGCATCGGCCCACCGGGAGAATGCCAGAGGTGCCCAGCCCTGGATGCTGTCTTTAAACTGTAGATGCCACAGCTGTAATGTTTCAGGGTTTTGGTGTAGATTACTGCTAAGGGAGAAGTTAAGTAACCAAGTGAAGGGCTCTACTAACAAGGTGAAGGAGAAACCTCCGTATTTTGCAGTCTTTGGTATCATCCGCGCTTCCTAAATATCAGCTGTCTTTCTCTGTCCCTTTCTCTCTCTCTTTTTCTTTTTTCTTTTTTTGCACTGAGCTGCCACCCCTCCTCCTCCACCTGGCTGTCTATAACCTGGCTCTTAATTGAATTAATGCTCCTTAAAGATACGGCGTCAGCCAGACGTTCCTCCGGCAGGCCCTGGGCCTCCGATGACTCTCTATTGTAGTAGAAATGCTGTGGGGCCTGGACACACCAAGAATTAATAGACTGAACCCATACACACACATGTACACACACACACACTTGGTCTCACATATGCACAGTGGAAAGCACTCACAGCTACAAATACACACCTGCTCTCCAGTGTGTACAGGTATGCGGGCTAAAAATGAATCTCAGACACTAACAGCTTTTTCTTGAAAGTTAAATGTTGCCTGCCAGTGGGTTTCATGCAGCTTCTTGCTCATCTAATTGGCTACATTTAGTATCATCAGTGCAGTCAGATCAAAAGTCCTAACACAAACCAAAAGAAAGTGGTTGTTTTTTCTGGTACATTAATCTGTAAAAAGACTAGAAAATACCAGATATTTTTTTAAATCACTCCTATTTACAGGAATTCAAAACAAACATGAAAAAACAAATCAATAAAACTTGATAAACATAAAAAAAGAAATAGTCAGTTTTCACTGCACAGTACTGATTCAATATGTGTGCATTGCTTTTAAAATCTGTTAAATGATTGTTCACTAATTTCTTTTCAGGGGATCAGTTTTTCTGTTGATTGACAAGTTGTTTCAGCCTCAAGGGAAGACAGGATTTCATTCAGATTAAGAAAGAATTGTTTCCTTTAAAAAAGGATTGGAAATGTCGATATTGTAGGAAAAACATATTTGTTCTTCCATACTATAAAGACAATAATGCAGTAGACGCATCTGTCGAAAAGTCGAGCTGACTTTCGTTCCGTCTGTCTCGGAAACGGATAAGTATCCATGTTCAAAGTCAGTTTCTTTTGTCAGACAGACACAGACTGTTAGGAGGCGACCTCTCGACACACACATTCACACACAGATGCTCGCACAGATAGGTGGATACGAGTGTGAGTGTTTAACTCGTTCCTCTGAAGTGAACCTCCTCTGTGTCTTATCTCCCTACCTGTCTCTATTTCCATTTACATCTCTTTTTTCCTTATCTCTTTCTCGACTGTCCTTTTTTCGGGCTTTTCCTGTCTCCCCTTGTTCCTTGTGTCTGCCTGTCATTTTCTCTTTTTCTGTCGTCTTTAGTGCATCACTTTCTTTCTCCTGGTGCTGCTATCTGTTCAGCTGCTCCCTCTCTCCCCTGCCGTCGATAGTAGATGAACCTGTCCTCCCCTACTGTTACCCATGGACCTCTCGTCCCCCCACAGACCCTTCTAATCATGCTCTTTGGCCTCCGGCCCTCCCACCCTCCTCGTTGGGCCATTTCTATTTTCAGCTTTCTTTCCTCTTGCCAATTTAACCCCCCACCACACTCACACACACACACACACACACACACACACACACACACACACACACACACACACACACACACACACACACACACACACACCAAATCACAAGTCCATCCTTTCTCTCCCTTTCAAAGACTTATGACCCATACCCCCTTTATGTCCACACATACCCACCTATATCCCGACTTATTCTAAACCCGCACACAATTCTGTATTACAACGATTCTCTGTGATATACTTTATTATTTATTATTCCAAAATGACTCACATGTGCCTGTCTCTGTCTCTATGCATGTTTACATGAATCCCATTCTTTCTTTTCAAAAAATTAAAAATGGAGTCGTTATGCATTTCCACTTAATGCACCTCCAAACACTGTGACATGATCTGCTGTGGCTTGGACGGGGCCTTTTTTAGACAAAAAGAGCCAAATGAAGAGCTGTAAACCGTCTTTACATAAAACTCCCCTTATTCAACATATCATTGTTATTTTCAACACCATGCTCCTTACATGTTTTCGAACCACCTCACGTGTATTTAAACAATTATATAGAAATAATTAAATGACAACTCCATACAAGACTGGATTACAAACTTGGCAAATCTGGCAACTTACCCAGGACTCCAGACCGTCACGGATCTCTGGAGCAGAACACAGTTCAGTTTTGCCCCGGGTACCCAGTTTGGGTTTATCAAGTCCTGATATTTTGTGGCAGTCGCAAGTAGTCTCACTGCCAGAGCAAAAAACTGGCAGTAAACCTATACATGGCAGCCAGGGTGAAGATTCCAACTCCATCTGAAAACCTCACACTGCTGAATTTTAGCATTTTTGCACACAATGTGAACTTTGTTTTTTTTCCCCCTGTATCTCTTACAAAATTCCGACTTTACAGGTTTTACAGGCACATGATCAGTAACTCTTTCAACAAGTATACAGTTCGAAAAGAACTTTCTGCAGTTCTGTGGATTTAGGCTGTCTTCTGAATCCCAGGATGATTCCATGATGTTGAGGTCAGGCCTCTGTCGGGCTCGTACCATCTGTTATGCGACTTCTGTGGCTAGTTCTGTCTGACTGTTTCAGCTTTTTGTCAAGTTTTGAGGCATTTAGATGCCTGACAGCACTGAATTGTCTTAACAAGCTAAAATGTCTGCAGATTGCTGCACAGAAATACTTTAGTACTTACATGTTTACTGCATTCTAGCTTTTTTGCTGTGTCTTATTTAGAATGATTGTTTTCTGTTTGCAACGACTTGGGTGAATTAGTTAATTACAAAAAAATATATATTCTGATTGCCTTGGGTTAGAGATAGTGTTGACAACTTAGACCTCAGAGGGTTAATGAGACATTGCTTCACATTAAAAATTACTCTTGCTGGCTACGATGCTGGGAAATGCTTCAAAGGCAGGCAGAGATTTGTTCGCAAACAGAGGACCAATGATCACGTGAATGACCGTTCTTGAAAGATCTCGCAAAGTTTTCTCTTATAATTTGTCTTGCCCGGATGCCTTTTTTATCCCTCAAACATTTGCTTCTTTGCTCGATTAGATGAGGTTTTGAGGCCTGAATTAATTACTCACTGAATCACTTGAATATATCCATCCTTTGGTTGTATATTTTTGTGAACACCTCTCTCCATAACATGCATAGCCCACCTCCTCTCCCTTAGTGTCTCTCAGGCAGCTAATAGAAGGTGACAGCGAGGCTCTGATATCGATACCTGCTGCATGATGAGGATTAAAGATCCACCGACTCCCTGCCAAGAACACAAGCTGCTGTGTGTTTGTGTGTCTTTTGATTATGCCCGTCTCTGTGTGTTTCTTAGTTGTAGTTCTGTTTGTGTTTATGCCTCGGTTCGGTACGTGTGTGTTTGATTCGTGCGCTTGTTGATGTTTTGAAGAGGTGTTTTCTCGTTAAGAGTTGCTCGTTAGGGGTTGAAGGCGAGCAAACAGGTGAGACGTTACCACGGTAACAGCATCAACAAACAGATCAGACTTTCATCTTCATCTGCTCAGGAGGAGAAGAAAACACTCGGCTCTTTCATCAGCTAAAGGAATCGAGACAGAGGGAGAATCAAAAACCAGCATAGAGACAGAAGCAGAAGAAAGCTCTGAAGACAAAAGGATGCAGAGAGACACCAGAAAAGTGAGGAAAGCAAGAGCGCGAGAGAGAGACAAGAGCGGTCAGCGACAAAAGGAAGAAGGATGGAAGAGAAAATCACGGCCACGACAAAGGAGAAGACAATTATCATTTCAATCATCATCTCTGTGAAAACCATCAAGAAACAAACTGAAAAAGAGGCGATCATGGCCATAGAGAGGAAGAGCCGGTGAAGAGTAATGAAGACAGAGGAAGAAAAGAACATTTTATTTTGAAACATTGAAACATTTTATTGTCATTTAAAGTTTGAACTTTTCATAACCAACCAGGTTGATCATATTTATTTAAGGATGCCCCAGTCTGATATTATTCCTACATTATACAGCCGAAGAGACCTTGAAAAGCAGGGTGTATTTAAAATAAGGTACTCAGTTATTACCACATATTAAAAAACGTATATGTGTCGGATCGCTGAATGACAGAGACACTTTCTGACACTAGTAGTGTTCATCACATCGCTGCTGTCGAACAATTAAAACATGACAGATCAACACTGACTGCTTAATAAATAAATACCAACTTGCATTTTTGCTTAAAGCACAAATGAAGAAATATAAGAACCTTGCAACAGTTTATGTTCTGATCTGTTCTGCTCGTTCCTTCAGTTCATGGTATACACTACTGTTTGTGAGGCATCGTGGGATACTTTGAGTCCAGTCTGCAGGGTTTACTGAAGTTGATAGACATTGTGGATCATCACTCTCCACTCATCATATTTTTTGGAGACAATAAAGTGACAGAAAAAAAACAACGCTTAAATATGGGAAAGGTACTGAACCCCAAGTTGAAAGCAGCTATATAAGAATCAGTCCCATGACCATTTAAGCCTAACATGCCTTCCAATATTCAGATGTTTGACTGACTCCATCCCTCAACATTTATTTCACTCATCCGTGACAAAAAGCTGAAAGGGCTCCAGAGACACAAGTAAGGTGATCGAGAAAGAGAAAGAGACACGAGGCAAACCAATTTAAATCTGCTAAAACAGCAACAAATAAAAGTGCATGAAGACAAGACAGGGTGAAAGGAAAAGGTGGGAAAGATAACAGTTCAGGATGAGGAAGAAAAGAGAACACTGGAACACCTCAGTGGTCAGGTGGAGGAAAATAGAAAGTGTTTGCAACACTAGCACAGAGCGACAGAACAGCATCTAAAGAGAGATGCAGAAAGAAAGAAAGAAAAGGCGAAAAGAGAGAAAGCTGAATAGATGAATATACAGGGAAATACAGAGAGACAGAAGCAGATTGGATTTTATTGATAGAAACGTTTTAACTGGCCGCGGTGCGTTCTCCCTGCTGCATTAGTGAGAACAGTAAATGCTTTCACTCACAAAGACTTCATATATCCTCCATTTGTTTACTGCTGCTGAATATTTTAAGAGTAAAGCTTTCATCCCTAAAATGTCGCCGCATGTCGAGCGGGCAAAAGGACTTCAGATAATAACTTACAATAATAATACCTGATGATGTCAGCAGTAATCCATTTTGACTTTCACGTGAAGGCTCCAGAGCTTTCTGTCACAGAGGTGTTTTTTAAAACTTTCCTTTAATCAAACACTTATCTTCAGCCTTGTGTCAGGGTTACTGCATGTTGTAGGTAGGCTTGTCATATATTGGGACTTTCAGAATTAGACTGCATATCATTTTTATCATCATGTTTTTAGCTTGCAAACATATCTTTATGTATGGATAGAGAAGACTGCCTGCACTCAGAATAATAAAAACATGTTGATTTGAGCATGTGAGCATGAATACTGCCAAACAATTACGGATTATTTAAAGTCTCTATTTCTGATCCAGCCAATTAAAATAAAGGCTTCATTTATAATCCGATATTCTGTCTAGCAGACCAATCTAACCCAATTACTAATTACAGGTTTTAAACTAGCGACTTTCTTGTGATGGATGAAATCTGTCCACAGACAGACAAACATCTGTCAGCCTATGAATGTGACTTGTTCATTTCACAGCCTCAATGCTAGTCTTTTGGCTGCTTCCATGTTGGGGTTCTTCAAAGCCCTGAATGACCATGTATGTTGGAAGAGAAGGTGGAAAACCAGTGCTAGCTAGGTTAGAACACACAAACATCTAATGGGTTGAGTTGTTTGTCACTGGCTGATTACAGCGCTAACGCACTGTGGTAGTGTCATCCACCATTACCACAGGTGAGTGTCAAGCTTTGTTTACTCTGTGTACTAATGACTGTGGGACTAATTCATCTGGTGTCTTTAATGATGCCTTTGTTAAATTTCCTTTCAGAGATTGTTGGTTTGATCACAGAAGATGAGACAAAGTATCCTGCATATCTGGATGAGTTTATTACTTGGTGTGATGCTAGTTTTCTTAAATTAAACACCAAGGTAACCAAAGCAACATATTCTGATGTAGCATTGGTAGTGTTGGGTTGTAAATCCATATAAATATTTAGATACAGTCTAGATACAACTGAAAACCTGACTTGGGACTCAAACACCACTGTCATTTATGAAAAAGGATTGCAATGTTAATACTTAATGCAGAAGCCGAGACAGTTTGATGTGGATAAGCGTACAGTATACAGTGTTTTATTTAATGTTCATTTGTAGAAAGCATCCCAACTTTTTGTTTTATTGCTTGGTGTGGTTCACTTTCAGTAGTCAGTAAGAACAAACTCAGTAGGATTGTTAACATGGACGGTAAGATTGCAGGTCAGCAATAATGCAGTATGACCCAACTTTGAAAGTCACAAGTGGTGGAAAAAGGGTGAGATATCTTCAGTGATATAGTACACCTTCATGGTGAATACATCTGACCTTCCTTGGGATGGAGGGAACAACCCACCTTGTGCCCAGAGGTCTTCTTTGTCTTGTTGTAGAACTCTGCTGAACAAATCCAGCTGTAAATGATATGATGTGGTATGATAGTGGAGTTTTATTTGAGTTTTGGTCATGTTACTGTGGCACTTTCTTCTTGTTAGTATCACTAAAGTGTGTAATTGAGATATCTTTATTGTGGTTATATTTGTCAGACCATCGCCACAAAGCTCCATAAACTATACAGGTACAATGTACAGATACAGATCTGCTAAAAAATGCTGAAAAATGCTGATAAAAAATACAGAAAATACTAGAAGTTCTGTCATCTGGATGACGTGTAGCTCCCAGCTTGTCATATTGTTTGTCAGATAATTCCATGAAAATTGCTTCAAAGGTCACCAGGAAAACGCTGTAGAGAATTCCAGTTGATTCAGATGTTTTAATTTTTTGTTTTAACAGGATCAAATTAGATTGAATTGATGGAAAAAAATCCCCCCATGCAGTTGTTATGTTATGTATGGATGAATTAGCTACAGTGCTAGTTCATATCAGGCTGTAAAGATGTTATTTTAATGGCTAAATATGAGCATTTTAATGGATTCATTTTTGAAGAAAGCATTAGAGGAGCTGCAGTTTACATCAACTGTGCAATGCTTTCACTTTTTTAGCCACGTAGCCCCGCTGCGTGAGCACTTCCAACCTTGGCTAGCATCTTTAGGATCATTTTAACACGTTAAGATCTGATAAGACTCATCCTGCTGTGATGGGGTCCAACATCCTGACAAACACACACACACACACACACACACGCCCACACACACACACACACACACACACACACACACACACACACAGGCAAATAGATTTGCACTTTCAGGGGAAACAGTACCAGCCATACAGTTGAACTCTTGTTAAACTGTTATTTTTAATATGTTTTCTATTCATTGTAGTGGTTATGGTTATCATAAACAGTGATGGACACTGATGAACTGTAAGCAGTAATCTCTGCAAAGCTAATCGCTCTTCTTGGATATGAGCAATATGCAATCATACAACTATCTGACCTTTGATCTCTGTTCTTATCATGAGAGATGTCAGAGTAAAAACCCAAACTTTGGAGTCAAGCTCTCACATTGTCAGTGAGTATTAATTTAATATTTTAATGCACATGGGTTTCCAGGTTTTGCCATAAATTTGACAAACACGGCGGTAAAGTGAGTGGGAGAGGTACGTTTTACTTTATTGTCTGCTTCCATTTTCAGTGAATTGCTCTAAAAGCCCTTAATGAATCCTGCTGTCTTTCAGAGCCCATTTATATGTGCTGTTAAAAAATAGCGAGCCTAAAACAGATGGATTCTGGGTCACTGGAAGTATTACATCGAGTTTCATTCCATAATGTGGTGTGACCCATTTAGAGAAATCTTATAAGGTGATACAGTGCATATTAGTTAAGCAACTTCACGTGTGTTTTATAGGAAAGACAATCACAGAGTTCACTGAGGAGTAGTTGGAAACATAAGTTAGGATCCTGTAAACCTTTAATTCAGGTTAAAAAGCCCTCCCAGTAACCAGACACAGCATGTTTCTCCATACAGAAATGATGTGAAGGACAATAATGTCTAACCTGGTTTTAACAGTCATAAATCAATCCTCAGATCAACTGTATTACCTGATACAAATACAGCCAATCAAAATTGCCACTTTCAGCCAGAGGACAGCCGGCTGACTGTTAACTGACAATCAGATGTCAGCTGAATGTCAGCCACTGGGAGTCCCCCCTTCTTCTCTTGGGGCGTATCGACTTTTCACCATAAATACGCCCTGTTCACTCAATTAAAGAGTGTAACCAGGAGATGGCGTTTTCTTCAAAAAAAAACCTCTGACTTGGATAGTTAGCTACAGATGATTTTCTCAGTATTCTTGTCAGGACAGTGCCTTATAATATAAAGCGCAGCGCAGCGAGTTTGGCGCTATATAAATAAAGCTGAAACAGCTATTCTTTTGATAGCTTTCATTGTGAACCTATTCACCCATTAAAACATGAAAACTTACATTTTGAAAATGTAAAATAAATGGATAAAGCTTTACAGTCAGTTTGATCATTCAGACATTTTACTCTGCAAATCACCAAATCTATTTCCAGCAAACATCATTTTAAATCTAATATAATAAATAGATATAATTCACAAAACCCATAATTTTCTTATATTTTGCATAAGAGAGGCCAGGTGTGTGTGTGTGTGTGTATGTGTGTGTGTGTGTGTGTGTGTGTGTGTGTGTGTGTGTGTGTGTGTAACTCCTATCAGTTGTTTGGGCTGCGTTTTATGGGGGTTGGGCTGGTCTTTGGAAATGTGAGCAAACAAACGAAGCAACCTCATGGTGCCTTTCAGAAAATGGAACATTAGAAGACTACCAAAAAAATGGTGTCTATACCATGGACTATACTATACTATGTGAATTCTATAAATGTAAGTTTTTCCTACTTGATATTCAGTTTTTGTGTTTTCTGTTGAAACCTTCAATTTGTTTCAAGGAGCAGAGTACATGCTCTCACACTTACATCATAACATCCCTTTGGTTACATCAGCTCTAGGGGTCATATGATGATGACAAAGCTTTGATTGCACAATCCCAAAAAACGCTATAGAAAATGTACGAAATCGGTAATATTAATATTATATTAATATTATGTTAATAAAAAAGTATTTTGTGGGAGCAGAGAGCGCCTTTTGCATAAGTGCTCATAAAGACCAGGTTGAACACTAATAACTGTTAAGTCTCTGCTACCTGTTTGTACATGGAGTTTTTTCACCTATAACTAAATAAATATATAAATAAATACTGCAGGTTGGACACTTATTTGTGGGACATGTATCAGTTGGATTTCGAGTGTCCTTTTCACAGCGCAAAAATTTCCAAGTGTTAAAATAAATGTTAAAGGTGATAGACAAAGATTAGCAGCAGACAACTTGAGAAAGCAGGCATGACTCTGATCGTTGCTGCTATGACTGTTAATTTATTTTAAAGTGTAAATGCTGAGAGTTACCAAAAGTTTTAATACTGCGCTAGAGTTTCATGGTCCACTTCTACAGCAGCTTTTCGCTGACCTTATTAATCATCAGAAATATTTAGAACAAAGCACCAAATATTTCTGGCACGAATAAACGCACACATGCACACACACATCTTGTGGGTACATCTAATTGACATAATGCTTTCCCTAACCCTAACCATAACCCAATCGTATCTCTGTCACTAAAACCACATTTTGAGTCTCAAAAATGCTTTCAAACTTGTGGGACCAGGATTTTTGACCCCACAAGTATAGTAAACTTCCAATTTTTGGTCCCTGCAAAGATATGAATACACGCACACACACACATATTGTTGCGCAATCAAAGCGTGTTCAAATATACGATTTTATATGACAACATTAGCAGTGCAATGAATGAATCATTTTAAGCTTTTATGTTCAGATACAGAAGTCAGCTATAATTACCACTGTCTGGCTGGCTTGTTTGATGTACACAACCTGGATTGTATTTGCTGCAAACATGTATCGATACCAATATTTTATAGACAGGCTGATTCTGTCATAATTATAGAATTGCTGAACAAATTTTAAAAGTATAATTATATATTGAGGCAAACTTGTAAATAAATAAATTCGCCTCCACACTGCTCCCCCTGGTGGATACACAAGACATTACTACTGGTTTAACTCAATGACGCTTAGCGGTGTTACTACTCATGGTTGCATCATCCTCGTCACAAGCGGGGGACATCATTACGGCCACCCATCAGCCAGCAATCGATCAGAATTCATTCGGGAATCCGTCATGATCCTGTCACTGATGAGCCGCCCATTTTAAGTGGCTGCATGTGTAGTTATTACTACGTTCATTGCAGTCAATGCACAGTGAGCATCAGAAATCTATCCAGTAATCTAATCTTGGCAAATAATCCTCATGTCTATTCATATGAAAGTAGATGAACGTAATCTAGGCAGCTTTCTCTTTTCATGGTTTCAGTACAGCTCTGCTGTTAGCTGCACACCCAACAAATTGTCTCAAGTGTGACAAATTTATACTGAAGTGTTTTGTGTATTATAAAGTCAGATATGTTTACCATTTATGTAAACATCTAGAATGATACTTTTTCTGTCAAAAGTAAAACTCAAAAGGTCTCAAACATTGTTGTCATTGTCTTACAGTAATAAACGGAGATACTATGGAGACTACTGAGACTATTTATTCAGATCAAGGTTATTAAAGCCTACAACTAAACTAAAAACTCAAACTAGGTTTGAAAAAGAAAACCATTTGAATTGTCTAAAACAAAAAATTAAAAATGACCATTATTTATTGTAATGCCTATACTGATTTTCCTAATCTTAGCTCTGAAACAATTTCCCTCAGGATAAATAAAGTATTATCAATCAATTAATACATGAAAGTAAAAAATTGCAAACTAAAAGTAACACTGACGGTAATACAAGGTAAACTTAATTAAACATTTTGAAACAAGAAACGTCACCCTGTAAACTAACAGAAACTAAACTGAATTAAATACAAAATGTCAAAATGAACTAATTAGAAAACACAAAAACACAAAAAGATGACTGTGGTCGCCTCATAGCTGCATAGTTGTATTAAAAAATAATTCTTAACTTTTTAACATTTTGTGACAATTTTGACATCTTGTACTTCGGGAGGTAAGAGACGATGGAGCTGATCCAACAAAATTGAAACACTGCCCACTCTAAACAAATAAATGATCCAAGATGTTTTCACCCTACTACTTTGTTTATGATGTCCAAACCAACCAAAACTCAAGAACAATAATCTAACTTCTGGTAAAAAAAAATCTAACAAGGTTGTGGATTTGTTCTGCAACCATGTACACCGATTCTCCAGTCCCGAGTAACACACCAGGATAGATGTTCCCTATCCTTGAGTTTAGATGACAAGGTTGGGTAAGGAGCATTTCAGCCTCCAAACCCTGAAGGACGGGCTTTCTGCATAATGACGTCTGTCAAGGTGCTCTTGAACGAACCGACAGTGCCGAGGGTGCTTGTACTGTAACTTTAGTCTTTGTATGAATTCAATTAGATATATAGATGAAATGAAACTGTAATAAAGATGAAGAGAGACAAAGAAGATGATGAGAAAGAGGGATGAGAAAGAAGAAGACAAATGTCAGATGAGGAGAGAGAGTTGAAGAGAAAAGAGGAGAAAGATGGGAAAGAGTATGCAAACAACAAAGTTTGGGTAGCTTTAGGCGGTATTAGCAGCAGCAGAGGGAATATGTGTGTGGGAACAAATTGTCCACAGGAATTCATTAGGCTCGTTGTGCGATAACGAGTGCTTGTGGTTTTAATTGACTTAATCAACAAATAGAATTAATCAGAGATTTCTAATTAATGGTAATTGATTGAAATATCCGCTGGGTCACCACGCGAGCAGCCAAAATTCTCCTTCCCTCTCTCTGTGCATCGCTCTCTTCATTTCTGTCTCAGAATCCTTTACAGTTTGCCCTTGTCTGCTTTCCGCGTTGTCAGGTCTCTCATTTGTTTTTCTTGTTCGTTATGCCTTTATGTAGTTGTCTTTCTTTTTTTTATTACATTTTCTTTTTGTTCTTTCTATTTCTGGTTACCCTCTCCCTGGCTATCGGACTTTATTTTCTTTTTCACAACATTTTCTTTGAATTAGATCGGGTCAGCATGGTGGTTAGCACTGTTGCCTCACAGCAAGAAGGTCCGGAGAGTCTCTGGGTACTCCGGCTTGCTCCCACAGTCTAAAGACATGCAGTTAGTGGGGATAGGTTAATAGGAAACTCTAAAATGCCCATAGGTGTGAATGTGAGTGCGACTGGCTGTCTGTGTCTATGTGTTAGCCCTGCGACAGACTGGTGACCTGTCCAGGGTGGACCCTGCCTCTCGCCCTAAGACAGCTGGATGGATGGACAGAATGGATGGATGGATAGACTGCATCACCAACAGTTTGAACACTTGTGGTAAACGGTGCTTGTTTCTTCGGGTGCTGATGAGAAATGATCCAGGAAGTTTGAGAAGTCCACAAGTTTGAGTTTTATTAATGTTTCTCTGTGTTCACATCACAGTTTATCTCAACTGTCCCTCCGTGTTTGTCAGGCTGTAGTACTTTTGTGGCAGAGAGCAAAATACAAAAAAAGCTCAGGTACTGAGAGGCACTGTTAAATATGTCATTAGATTTACTGTCTAGTATTCAAAACAGGTTTTCTTATAGACAGTGTATGAATTGGCTTATATAGGTTCAATTCTGTTGCTGATTGTTTGGAAGTGATTTTTTTTAGGTGTAACCTTCATTTGTGAAGTACCAGAAAAGGATTTAGTGGAAAAGCAGCCCCAACTCTAATGAATCCTGTTTATTTTAATCCAAGAATTATGGCTTTTTAAAGACACTATAATCAGAAAATGACACATCTTACCCACTTCTATTCTTATGTCTCTGTCTCACCTCTTTTTCAAAGTGCTTTCCGCTCGTGAAAAAACACTGACATAGCAACCACAGTAACAACCTCCACTCTCCTCTCTCTGTCTTTTGCTTTTTCTCCCTCTCTCACACCTCCCTGCATCCCTCTCCTCACGGCAGGTCTTGGTAATTAGATTGTGGAGATGAGGAGGTGGCGGAGAGTTAAGAGGATTTTGTTTTTAGGAGAAGGAGATTTAAAGAATGAGAGAGATAGAGAAGGATGGAGTAGGGAAGAGTGAGAGATCAAGCTTGAGAAAGCCAAGGAGTGAGAGAGGAAGAGGGTGAAGGGGGAATTATAGAAAGAGGAGAGCAGATCCTTTTCCTTTTGTTTATTGTGAGCCGGTCACTCTTTCTGAAAGAAAATGTTGAGTGACAGAGATACATGAAGGGAGGGAGAGAGAGACAGAGAGAAAGCAAATGAGGAGATAGTGAAATCATTTGTCTTTTGAGTGTCTCTTCTGCTGGCCAGCTTTGAATATGACAATCTGGAGAGAGATCTACTCAAGCCATTAACAGCTTCTCTTGGTCTGACACTGGAAAAGGCTGTGAAATGGACAATTCCCGATCAGATGCTGAAGGAGCACAACCTGTTCAACACGAAGGACTTAGAGGTTCCTCTGAAACCTCCTTTCAAATTCTTCTCTTTGGCAACATGGACGAGCCAGAAGCTTCGCCAAGGACGCTAATTTTGTCCACTTATTTTCTAAATCTCTGTTTTCTCATTTCTAATTAGGTCTTGTGTTGGTGAAGTACTCATTAAATCAAGAGTGTCTCTTTTGCTCCATTGGTGTTGACACAGTGCTAGTTTACTTCAGTAGATCTCTCACTTCATCTTGTGCTCACCCACAAGTAAGATTTCCTGATACCTGAGATGCTTTTACACCCAACATGTTTGGTGTATGTTAAACAAACTCTAGTATATATTCTTATATAGGACAAATAACTCAACTGGAAGAGATTTCTTTAGCTAATTTTACATTGCCAGAATTGCCGGGCCAATTCTGCCCCCAGGGCCTTATGTTTGACACCCTTGATCTATGTCCTTCAACTTGTATCGGTAAACTGATTAAAGGCGTATGTTTTGAATATAAGATAGTGTGTTGTGAAAGTTTAAAGCTTTAGCACCAGTTTAGGTAAACTGGTTTACCTTTCTGTGCCGTAAAGTGGAGAAATGTTTTAGGAGGCCAGCACTGCTGTGAACAATCAGCGGTGCTGACTCACATCCGAGCAGCTTCACACTTGGCCACAAATTGTCATTAAAAGTCCCATTTAAAAAAAAAGAGGCAAAAAAACAGGGCAACAACTGGACACACTCAACACTGATTTCCTGATCTAACTTGTGACAGTTATGGAAAAGCAGATCAACAGAATCACAAAGTTTTTATGCAAATGGAACAACTGGAGACCGAGGCAATGTAGGAGCTTCAAGTTGATATCATAGGTGTATCTACTATAATCTCAATGACTTCAACCACAAGACTGAGGCCAAATTTTCTGTAAGTCTTGTGACTGCAATCACTGAAGGAAGTCACGTAGGATTTTCAAATTAGTGCCATAGGTTCATCTGCTAAAAATCTTGGACAAATTCAAATCTCACTGACAGGGCTGGAAAATCGGCCCGGCATTTTGACTAGAATTCCAGGATAGAGATTGAAAATGTGACATTCAGGGTACCTTCTGACTTGAAAGGGTCAGAGGTCAATTGAACTCAGTTACACAGGGATAAAAAGAAACCCAAAAATGGCAGAAGCTTTGTATTAAAATCATGTCAATGACAGCCACGGGAAACTCAAGGTGGTGATGTATTATGGATTTTTTAAATTGATACCATGGTCTGGATATACCAAATATAACGTGCATCTACCAAAAATCTTAGATGAGCTCAAATCTCAGTGACCTTGACCTCAAGGTCAGAGTAAGTTTTCTGAAAATCTTGTGAATGTGATAACTTGAGAAAAACATATACTTTTATTCACAGGATAAAACAGGTTTTGTATTTTGAAATTGATACCATAGGCGCTGTTTACTAAAATTTATGACTGAGACTGGTAAACTTACCTTTGTTTGTCACTGTAGAGTCATCACCTTCCCATCTGTGAGCAAATTTCCTGCCTTTGTTTGCACTCACTCAAGAACCGATAATACCTTTGTTTTGTCTTTTCCACTATTCCCTCACCCTTTCAGTCTCATTTTTTCTAGTCTTTTCTCTGTCTTTTCGCACGCTTTTGCATTGTTCTCCTTTTTGTACATTCCTTTTTGTGTGCGGCAAAGAAAAACCAAGAAGGTATTCGAACCGGAGAATGCGTTTCTCCTCTTTTTGATCGACCTATCTCACACACGTTCTGTCAATCGCTTTTTAAGACTTGAGACATGATCATTAATGTCCATCTCAACCTCCCTCCTTTCCTTTTTTTGTTCTCCATTTTCTTTAGTTCATTCTCCATCTCTTTCTCCGCAGCCATCTGACCAATTGGCCAATCCAACACCTTCCCATGTATTTTCATGGAAAAGCTTTTGACTTAAAGGTCAAATATTTGTCCAACTGTGTCTGTAGAGCCCTCTGAGTCAATACGGGCCCAGCCAGGCTAGACCGGTCCAGAGAAAAAGAGAGTGAGAGAGGATACCATAGGCGTGTTTATCAGTATCACTGCAGAGTCAAAACCATTCCCTCACTAGTCTCACTAGTCAGTCACACTTGCATCTCAACCTCCCCTCTACATTCTCCATCTCTTTCTCCGCAGCCACTCTACGGCTTCCCATGTATTTTCGAAGAAAAGCTTTTAGCAAAATAAGACCGGTCCAGAGAAAAAGAGAGTGAGAGAGGGGGGATCAGTGCATAAAAACCAGCAGTGCAGAAACAATAGAAACTTAGGAATCCCTCTTTTTTTCCTTTCTGTATGGAAATGAATTCACAAAGAACAGAGTTTTGCTCTGTAAAGCTTACCAATCTGCAAGCATAACACTTGTGACTTTCACAAGTAATGCAACTGTTGGTATACCGCTCATATCCATGTTAATGTGTTTTTAAAGGTGTTTTTAATGTAGACAAAAAGAGCAAACTCCATTTGCATTTTGCAGTTAAAAATGAACACACATAACCTTTATCATAAATTCTCCCAAAGAGAAGTTTGTTGCACTTGCACTGACAAACAGTGAAGTTGCGTCTATTTTTCCTGGTACCCACATATAGTTTTCCTCTACATGTTTTTCTTGAGACATGAATCTGAATCTGTTTACTTAATTTCATGTCATGGTGGGAGGAAAGTGTTTATTTTTGTTAGTTTTTTTTCTTAGTTTTTGGATCATTATATTGTTGCTTTTAACACAAGCAGATAGCACTCACATTAGTCCTGCCTACAAGGCTCTTCATCAATTAATTAACAAGGCAAATATTCATAAAGTATTATAGCACCAAGCACCTCACACTGTTGGAGGCGGCATCAGTCCTCTGTTGGTAAGTACACCAACGTTCCCCCAATTTTTTCAAACAGATTTTTAGTTATCTCTTTTTTAGTTATCTCAATTAACATACACTTTAACAGCTATTCATTTCTTTATGCTTAGCAACTGTTAGCTAACAGTTTATCTATACCGTGAGCTAGCAACACTAATAATAAACAGGTCATTTCATCTCAGATTATCATGTTTTTAGAACATTTTCTGCTCAGCACCCTCCAGTTGCCCATTTTTGAGACGTACTCTATCTACCATTTCCAGACTGATATTTCAGGTTAAGTTTAAATAATACTAAGAGGCATTGAAAACTCAAGAAATACTGAAGTGGCCCCTTGAAATGAGGGGGACAAGGTATAAAAAGGGTTCTAACTTCTACACTGAAATGTATGCAAATGAAATTTGAAGTTTTGAAAGTCTTTTGAAGTTTAATCATTTCTGATTTTTTTATTTAGAATTTTACACTATGAAGCAGAGGGGGAACAACGTGTGTCTTTTCCCAAACATTTTGGGGGCGTTATATATGAAAATGCTACATTGTTCCATTTTTATGACCTCCAGGACAATTTGCATGGTTATAATAAGATAAGATAAGATAACCTTTATTAGTCCCACACGTGGGAAATTTGTTTTGTCACAGCAGGAAATGGACAGTGCAAAAGTTATGAAGCAAAAACTAGAATACAATAAGAATAAATACAGTACACAACTGTACAGAATAGAATAAAATAAAATACTATATACAGTAGAATAAAATAGAATAAAATATACAATAAGATAAAAATATAATACAAATGCTATATACAACTGAGTAAAAATACAACGATGCCAGAAAAGATTATTGCACATTAGTGTTATTGCACATGTGTGGATGTGTGCGTTTGATCAGTTAAGGTCTTTGTTGTGGAGTCTGACAGCAGTGGGGAGGAAAGACCTGCAAAATCTCTCCGTCCCACACCGTGGGTGCCGCAGTCTCCCACTGAAGGAGCTGCTCAGTGCTGTCACAGTCTCCTGCATGGGGTCGGAGATGTTGTCCAACAGTGATGACAGCTTAGCCACCATTCTCCTGTCACTCACCACCTCCACTGGGTCCAGAGGGCATCCTAGAACAGAGCTGGCCCTCCGGATCAGCCTGTTCAGTCTCTTCCTGTCCCCAGCAGAGATGCTGCCGCCCCAGCAGACCACACCATAGAAGATGGCTGAGGCCACCAGAGAGTCATAGAAGGTCTTCAGGAGTGGGCCCTCCACTCCAAACCACCTGAGTCTCCGCAGCAGGTACAGCCTGCTCTGCCCTTTCCTGTAGAGGGCGTCTGAATTATGAGTCCAGTCCAGTTTGTTGTTCAGATGAACACCAAGGTACCTGTAGCTGTCCACAGCCTCAATGTCCATACCTTGGATGTTCAGTGGTTGCAGTGGAGGATGCTTGTGCCTGCGGAAGTGGTTCTCGAAAACGAAAAACGTTTGTTTGGATTAAACAGTCCACTGATATTTTTGGTTTTGGGTTACAACTTGACATATTTGCTCAATCCAGCATAAAAGTTGAATCAAAATAGTATAGTAGAATTTCATGTTAAGAAGTATTCTACATATTTAGTTTTTCATCTGGACTGTGAAAGTTTTAGTCAGATATGAGATGACAAAGCAGAACGCCCACTGTGATTTGAAATGTTGCTTTTACAAAAATTATTTCCAATTTCCAATTCATAATTTAAGCTAGCAGCTATATTTCAACTGTTAATCGGTTATGTTTGGCTTTACTGAGTTTTACTCCTGGCCTGATATGTCAGCAGTTAATCGTATTTAATATCAATTTATTTAATTTAATAATGAATTCACACTTTTCCCATACCGCTATTCTTCTGTAGCGGTACCCCCACGAGACATTTGTTTCCCTAGTTGAAAATCCCTGGTCTGTACTATAACAGTTTATCCATGGTTCTGCTGTGCACTAGACACTTATCAGAATCCTAATAAAAGAAACTATATTTAAACTCTATTATTAAACCTTAGGGCACAGTTATATTGGGATATAGAGTGAATCATTACACAGTCTTTGTACATGACTGTATTGATTAAGTATTGAAGCAAATGAGTTTGCAAGACATGGTTGAGTAGACAGCTCAAAAGTGGGTCTGTTAGCCTGTTAAATTTGTTTGTGGATGGCAATAAATTGTACACCTGTCGTAATCCATCAGGGAGCACACCGCTGGTTTTCTGTGGAGCAGAAAGATCTCCGATCACAACTGAAACAAACGGACGGACTGGTCTTCACTGCCCAACGAGTGATATAGAGAAGTTTTTCACATGCTAAAAAGCTCATTTTGAAAACATTTCTCAATCAGCGTATTTGGTTTTCAAAGTGTTGTTCCAGCCCCAATCTAGTTTAATACGTCTTCCTGTGCTTCCTCCGTGCTGTCTGCTGCACTTATTTGGCACAGAATGAGTATCACTCAGTCGTTTCATTGTTTAGAGCCTCCTCCCTCAATGTAATACACACCTCCTGTTTGGTATAAATTTATCTGCCACCCCACAAACACACATGCGAACACACACTTGGCTTGTCCTCTTGATCCTGTCTGCTGTATTCTGCATCCCCATCTTCTGTTTAGACAACCAGGCAAGCCACAAATATGCTAAACTGAAGAGAGCGGGAAAGAGGAGATGAAAGACGGGAGAAGAAGTGTTGAGTGTGTGTGAGAAAGAGGCAAAGTGTGAATGTGTGCGCACGCAAGACAGAGAGCGAGAGAGAGTTAGAGGGAGAGAGAGAATCCCATTTCATTGTAATAGTGTTTAATATTTATTGGAAAAATGTAAAGAAAATGTAAAGGAAGTGCTTTTCAGCGAGCAGGCAGGATTAGCATAAATAGTTTGGGGCTTGGACGTGCTTGGTCCCTGCCGCAGAGGAGTAAGGCTGTCCCCTCTATTCTCTGTCTCACACACACAGAAATATATGCATATGTTTGCACATACACCCACTGCTACACAAACTTTATGCACAAGCCTGCATGAGTAAACACTGAAACATGCAAACACACACACACACACACACTGACCTTTGAGTGTGAAAACTCATCAGCATATAGTGATTTATAATAGGCACTGCCAATCCTTGTTTCTTTTTTTCTCTTTTTTTGCATTTATTAGACAGAAGCCGGGAGGGAAGCAGAGAGGGGGAATATTGGCTGTTGTCATTTATTTTATGCACTGTTGCTGATGATCAAGGATCTGTGTGCTGAATTTGACTTTATGCTAATAAACTGTAATGAATGACCAGAATTTAACTACAGTGAAGTGCAGCGAATGTAGGTCTTCTTGTTTGATCTTTTATTGTTAGAGAAATGAATAATTCTGGTTTATTTAACGTTTGGGGTGTTATTTTCATAATCGTGTCCATAATTTCTCCCTGTGTTATTAATAATGAAAATGCACTTTACGTGCTTCTTGACATACTTTTAAGCATAAACACATATTACAGTAAAGTAAGAAGAACTAACAAAAAATGTAAATAGTGTTAAATCCGATAAATAATTAAGAGAGCATAGTGTTGCATGAAAGAGGACGCATATGATTTGTCTTTTCCTTTTGGCAGGAATCTTTAGGGGTTGTCAGAGCAACTCGTCTTTTTTTTTTATCTAAAAAAGTAGCAGGAAAAAAATGGAATATTTTAGACCTGAAATAAACAACTACTGCAATAAAAAATGTTGGTATGGGACTTTTTTGTATCCAAAAACCGAACCAATTTAAGGTTTGAAGTTGGAATTTACATTTTTTTAAAGGAAATGGGGAGCTTAGCTAATGTGAAACAAACCACAATATCTTTTTAATTCTGACGAATCAAACTGGTCATCTAAAAATAGAAAGCGTGTAGATCTGTATGGTGGGAAAGAGATCTAAGAGGTAAGTGGGTTCTCTCATGCACATTGTTCTTTACTTGGTCAAACACAGTGTTAAGCAGAGCAAGGCATTTCAAAATTATCAGCTCCCCTGATGCTCACAGTCAAGTCCTTTTTGCTGGACCTAAGCACCTCTAGACTTCATGGTGTTCTGGCACAGACCTTGGTCTTCAGAACACCCGAAAAAAGTCAAATGGCAGTTAAGTCTTGGCTTTCTGCAGGCCAGTTAAGAAAGTTCACTTTGGGCTTCTGGAAGTAGTTCTTCACCAAGAGCGGTATATGTTTTGGGTCGTTGTCTGTTTGGAAGACAAAACAAACACTCAGACCCAGTTTTCTGCTTTTCTTTCAAAATCTTTTCCTTCCACCTTGACAACATTCACAGATTAATCATGACACTGATTAGCAGTTTTTACACTTACTTCTTGTACCTTCGTGTGATTTTCCAACCTCTACGAGAAGTGTGAACTAATGAGCTGACGCTCAGCATTTCTTGTTGTTGTGCAAATGAACTGCTTTTTCTGACCTCCCTTCCCTCTCCTCGTCTTTCTCTTCCATGTTGACATCCAGCCCCTCTGTTCGGACATTCAAGCCCGACGGCGTGGGGTCTCCTCTGTTCTGAAACTGTGCCAGAAGCTGCTACAACAGAGCCAGGTGGGTAAAGGAAAACACAACTTAGATGACGGCAAAGTTGACTGCCAAAGTAAAAGAACTGTGAATTCACCTCACCAGCAAAAGACACAAGTTATATACTGTCTTACTCACAAAATATACTTTAGAAATGTTAAATTTTATATTTATAATTTTTATACTTTTGAAACCCTGAGAACAATAAATGCTATTGTCAATTTTTACAACAAGAATTGTTGTAAGAACTAAATCGATCTAATCCCCACCCTAAAACAGTCGGGCCCCATGGCTGAGGTGGGCCCCGATGCGGAGCAGCACAGAGAGGCCCTGCAGCTGCTGTCTATCAACCTGGAGAGAAGGTGGGAAGCGATCGTGATGCAGGCGCTGCAGTGGCAGAACAGACTGAAGAGAGAGCTGGGAGAGCAGCAGGTTAGAGCGCTCTGACATTTACACTTTACATCCTTCATTCTACACTGCAGGCAGTCAGCTGACGCGCTGTTACACTCAGTGAGCATGTCAGCGTTTGATTTGATGCTAAAATGTGCCGTGAAAGACAGATGGTGCCGTGATTGAAGCCGCGGTGTTTTGGTTATGGAATAATCTTTATAACCCGAGACAGTGTCATAATATTTTGTGAAATAAGCATCAACTCCTGAACAAAGCTGTATTTATTTTTTCCTTAGGTAACCCCCCCCACACACACACACACACACACACACACACACACTCCTCCTCCCGTGTCAAACATACACACACACCAACCCCCCCAGGCAAAATTGTGGAACAAAATGAATGTTATTAAGGTGTCTGTAACAGTTTGGCTGTGGTTAGATAACAACATTTTCTCTAAGGCTCTGTGTAGCAGTAAAAGAAAGATGCACTAAGGAGGATTTCAGTGCCTGGACTGGAGTTTGTGATCAACTTTTAAAAATAAAATAAGGCACAATTTCTGATGGCTTCCACAGATCCCGTGTTAGTTTTTAAAAAAAATATAGATTATTTTAACCTTTTTTTTTGAATTTCATACTCTATGACGATTCTGGCAAACATCTGTTTGTGCTTCTTTGACTGGTGAATTTCCCTCAAGGTTCGAGCCATGTTTTTTTTTTGCTATGCTGATAACTCACTGCTATTAAATTGCAACAAAACTGAATTTTTCCGAATTTTCTCATTTTCTTTTTTCAGTTCTCTATTTCTCTTGTTCTACTTAAGATAATTTGAATTGTGCATAACCAAAACACAAGATGATTTGAATTGACACATATTTTAGTTACGTTACAGTAACTCACATTGATGGTGAGCTGTTACTGTCGCATGTGTCTGATGCCCACCTACCACTTCAGGGTATTTTGAGTAGGCAGTCAAACGAAGTTACTTTCTCTTATAGCTCACAACTGCTTGTTCCTTGTTTAGCTTAATACTAAATTAAGCTACCAAGGTCTGTAAATAAGGAGGGCATGAAGCCAAGCAGCTGGAGAGTATTTGGACCATTCCTTATGCACATTCTTTTTTGGCTGTAGCTCAGGAGGTAGAGCAGGTCATCTAAACGGCAAATGGACTCAGGAATTTGGGGTTAGTGGTTCGATCCCTGGCTCCTCCAGTCTGCATGTCAAGTATCCTTGGGCAAGATCCTAACCCCAAGTTGCTCTCCGATGCTCTAGGAAGCACTGGATGTGCTCGCGTGAATGGGTGTGATTAGGTGAATGTGGCATGTTGTATAGAGCGCTTTGAGTGCTCCGGGAAAGTAGAAAAGCGCTACATAGAATCAGTCCACATCTTGGCTTACAGCTTCAACGTGCTCTCTTGCAGTGTATATTTGAAATTCACCTCACTCGCAACCGGTTGCAGTGAGATGGCTGCCCCTCCCTGAGCCTGGTTCTGCCAAACTTATCTTCCTGTTAAAAGGTGGTTTTTCTGTCCCACTGTTGCCAAGTGTTTGCTTACAGGTGGTCATATTGTTGGGGTTTTCTCTGTATTATTGAGGCAACTGCTGATGTGATTAGGTGCTTTGTGAATAAAATCTAATTGAGTCTAAGTAACAAATCATTTTGGTTGAAAATATAGGGTTTTTTTTCACTGCAGTCAAACAAAATTTAAGATTTGGGACGTAGTTTAATGAAAGTGGTAGTTTTGGTGGCTACTAACTCAGCTTGTTAGTAGCCAGCTCAAGTTGTTTTCAAAATCTTAGAATCTTTAAAACTTTTTTATGCCCAGGAAAACTTGTTGTGAATTATTAAACGTATAACAGATTATACACAACTTTTTCAGTCAGTATATCATTAGTAAAAGGTTTCTTAAGATGTAAAGATGCCCATGGTGTCTGCAGAGGGTTTATTCTCAGGCCTTGTAATTTTACTCTGAAAATAGCATTTTATTTGTGTTTTTTAGTAATTAATGTCTAAACAAGGAAAGTTAAGTCTCATCAGAGCCTGACTAGAGGAAAGGTCAGAGGATTACTAAATCATTAGGAATATAGGTGGTGGAGATATGTTATCCCAGAAACTACCCCACCAAATTTCATGAAACTGGAGTGAAGAAGTGGAGCACAGGCAACGAAGACTTTGTTGACTTTTTTTTAACATGTTAAGCTAGATCACTTTTTGAAATCCCCTCTAGTCTACAGGATGTAACAATGGTCTATATTGAACCAGACTATCACCACCCTGAAGCCGAGCCACTATGAGAGGCAAAAGTCTCTGTGGATATCCTGCATTTTAAAAGTCTGCCTATGCTGAACCTTTATGTGCCAAGTCCATTCTATATCAGCGAAGCCTTCCTGAAGCTTCCAGTTGATAAAAGTTAATCTGTTAGTTTTCCAGTGCGATCAGTGTCATGGAAGCAATGTTTCATCTGACACCTGCTCAACAAACAAAAGAAACAAATGAGATTTTAACACTTTGACAGTTTGCATATTAGAAAACCACGCATGTCTGGCACCATGACGGCACATCGGCAAAAAGAAATCTGTAGCTGATGATGCGTTTCAGGTTCCACGTTTCAAGTGCTCACTTATCACAGCGATGGTTTAACGCTGCAGTATGACAGCTCAGCACATGGGCATCTTGTCTGAGGAAGCAGCTTGTGCCATTGGTGTTCAGCGAAAATTCATTCACGAAGGATCCGTCCACAGCTGAGCTGCTTGGGCAGATCAAAAAGCTGAGTGCTTTCTTCAGCTGTAGGCAGGGAGCTACAGCAGAATGGAAGTGTTATGGATCTCTAATAGTGATGAATATAGAGGCAGAAGGAGGGGGGCATTTGGATACAAGGTGAAGGGTTTGGCACGGAGACACATGCACAGTCACACTTACGTAAGCATAAAAAGCTGTTAAGCTTCAAGCACTATTGTGTTAGACTAGTGCTTGCAAGCAGAAACTCAAAGTGTCATGCCAATGTGAAGGGGAACGTACAGTGGGGAAATTACTGACAGATATTCATGTGTTAACAGCTAAGAAAAAATAGAAAGAGAAGGAAGGTGAAAGGTAAAGGAGGGGAGGGGAAAAGGAGAGGAGGTCAGGGACGGTGTGTAGGAGGACAGAGAGACCACACCGTGTCACACCTTTCGTTTAGAAAAACATTAAAAAGCGTGCAGAAAACAACCATTTGGTTCTCTATGGATGTTTTTACCCCCTACATAGTAACTGAATCCTCACAATCAGCCAGGTATGCCTGGAGGTTTCTTCCTCCTGCAGAACAGGGAGTTTTTCCTTCTTACTGTCACCAAGTGCTTGCTCATAGGGAGTGCTGTGGTTGTTGGGGTTTTCTCTCTATAAGGTTGTGATTTGGCACAATATAAACAAAATTGAATCAAACTGAGCTGAACAAAAACAAGCAAACTTCCATGTGGATACTATAAAGGCTTAGCACTAGACCTGCTGTTTTAGCGGCACAGTGGTTAGCACTGTTGGCTCACAGCAAGAAGGTCCTGAGTTCAATTCCACCATCAGGCCGGGGTGTTTCTGTGTAGAGTTTGCATGTTCTGCCTATGTTTGCGTGGGTTCTCTCTGGATACTCCAGCTTCCTCCTAATAGAGGCGTGCAATTAATGGGGTTAGGTTAATTGACACTAGGTGTCAGTGCGAATGGTTATCTATGTGTTAGCCCTGCGACACACTTTTGACCTGTCCAGGGTGTACCCTGCCTCTTAGACAGCTGGGATAGGCTCCACCGACCCTGAAAAGGATACACAGAATCAAATGGATGGAATTTTTAAATCATTTAACTCTTTCTTAAAATTGGCTTATTCATCATTTATTAAGTGTGGTATAAAAACAAATAAAGAATAAATAAATAAATACCATTCCAAAAAATCAGTGTAAAAATGTGATTTGCCTCCACATTTTACTCTCTTTCTACAGAAACAAAAATATGCATCATTAAACACCAGTGACCATTTAATAAGGTCACTCTTTCAAAGATATTCCGACCTTTAATGATAAATATGCCAAAAATCTGAGAGATGTATTGATTGGAGCTGACTTTACCTGACCAGGTGGGAATTTCCCACGTTTAAACTGTACCCAGTGCAGCGCTCTGCTCTGTGGGGATGCTGTGTGTTTTTGCATCCCAGTACTAGAAAGAAGTTCAGAGTTCAAAACAAAATCTCTTGCAGAACCATCATGTCTGTATCAATCTATAGAACATATATTTTTCTTGTCACTTTTAAAGATCTTACAATTTATCTAATAGATTGTGTATGCATTATTCTTGTAGAATTTTCCTATGACTGTTGTCAGTTACATGTTGTAGTTCCTTATAAATATGTTGTTATTTGTCAGTGCTTTTTCTCGAGTTGCATGGATAACAGTTTATAGTTGAATTGTATTTATTTAGCCCTTTCATACTCATCAGTGAGCGGCAGTATTGTGTTTGTATTAAGACCACACTCTCTAATCGTGTTGAAGAGCCAGAGTTGAGCACACTCTTACTTTGTATCACTTGCAAAGAAAATATGGAGAATCTGTCTAATTCTGCTGTACATGTGCTGCTGGAGGTCACACTCTCCCTTTCTCTTTCTCTCTCTCACTTTTGTAAATTCACACACAAAGGACACACACACACATTTTGTAGAGGAGGAGAAGACAAATAACGGAGGCCAGACACTCTGACCTCGCTGCTGGCTGGAGAGTAATTTCACTTCTAGTGGAGATGAGAGAGGAATAAAGAGAAAGAGAGAAGCAAAAAAAAGGGAAGGGGAGGAAAGCCGAGAATGAACCAGAGAAGCATATATGCGGGTGGTATAGTTTATAAATGAACACTTCTGCCCCATGATAAAACGATTGTCCGCTTCTGGTTTCCGTGTGCGCGCATCCCTGTGTGGATTTTTGAGAGAGGGTTTGTGTAAATGAGTCAGCTCGCCTGCCTGCAAATGACTGCTGGACTGTGTGGCTCAGATTTTAAGTACAGTGTAATGACTGAGATAGGAACTCAGCCTGTGCAAGTTATTGTACCAACACACAAATGACAAAGAGAAACTTGTGTTTGGTACATAGAGTTTCTTTTAACAGGTGAAGTTAACTGAAAAATCTACCCCGGTGTATTTTTATTACTGAAGCTATTAATTGATGTTAGTGCTTTACAACCAAACATTGTTATTTATCAAAGAAAACATCAAAACAGTCGTTACTTCCTGAGAAAAGTCACCATTTCTGTTTTACTAATCATCTTTTCACACATATTTCTGTATTAAACTTTTTTCTAGGTGTTTTTCTAGCTGTTTCTTACATTTCTAACATTTATAGTGTATGAATCTCATCTTATTTTTTATTCTTCTTTAACTTAACCTCATATTTATTTTTTTCTTTCTTGGTTACATCTGGTTAGATGTAAAATTATAGAATTTCTGTATGCCAGCTTCCCACTTACATTTTTCACAAGCTATATTTTATCAATTAAATTTGAAAAGTTTTTCATTTATTATTGGAAGTTAAACTAAAATATTCCACATTCCTTGCCAATAAATAATGATAAAACCTTTATAACATTCCATAAGAAATGAACTTCATCAGTGTTTCTCTGTCTTAGCACAACACAGAAAATGCAAGTTGTATAACAGAGTGTTAGTGGACGCTAGGGGGAAAGCTTGGGGAAATTAGACTTCCTTCTTTGAGGACCGTGAAATGAAAATACAAGGTGGATTTCTTGGCAATCTGGCTTGGTCTGCACATTCTACAAGTGATGAGTGGATTAGCATACAGCAGACCGACATGCACCCAAAACAACATGCTTTCACAGTTGCTAGCAGCTCTTGTGAGGCAGTATAAAAGACTATGAAACAGACTGATGTAACTGTCACCTGCAAAACACTTACGTATAAGACTACAACAGCCACATGTTAGAAGGCAAACTTCTCCCATTGAGCTTCTCCAGCATTTAGTTTACTGTGGTGAAGGCATCGCCACTGTTTGGAAAAGGTTGGACATTGTACATGTGGTTACTCACATGATGGCAAGACAAACCAAGAGACATAACCAACATAAGTCTGATACGACTGTAACACGTCAGATCAGTCTGTAGTCAAAAAATGAATTTCTCAGTGCTTTTTAGACAAACGTAATTGGCTATAGCATGAAGATATGTTTGACCCATTCGGTGTCATCTAAAACCACTTTGCCAAAATTAGTTAAAACCATGTCATTTGGATTTTGAGAGATACTTGGAAGATTTTCTTCCCTGTGTAAAGAGCCTCAAAGACATTGGAACTGCTGGCCTCGATAAACATCTTGTAACCGTTAACCCTCTTCAGAAATGACCACTGTTGTCATTTTTCTTTGGAGGTTGGACTGTATTTTATGCCTCTTCCCTCAGAACATGTGATTTTGTTCTAACAGGGTTTTTGTTGTTGAAGTATGAGTCATATTTTCTTCTCTGCATGTTCCATGAGTAGATGTGTGTGTACTGCCGTTCAGAAAGCACATGAAAGATGCTGTTTTATCTCTGATTTAATGTAAATGAGTCTAAATTAAAGCTGCAGGGTGTTTTGGGGATGAGATTTCACAAAGTATACCTGTGCATCTAATGTGATATATGGAAATTATATTTCCGCACAGTTTTCTCACAATTATGAAATATTTTCGAGCAGAGTTATGAGCAACATATGGAGGTTTTCACTCACTGTTTGCAATTACATTCAAAGCAGCCTGTCAGCTCCTCCACTCTGCATGGAGAGGTGATTTATCTGTGCACTTCTATTCATTTTGAATCAGACCGGTGACGCCGGGCTCCCTGAGTGCTTTGACAACCGGTACAGCAGAGAGCCAGCAGAGACTCGAGCAGCAGCAGCAGCTCCAGGAGGAGCGCAGGCACATGAATAATCACCCAGACACTCCTAGATAGCTCTACTCTCCTTGGGCCTTCCAGCAGATGCTATGCTAACAAATGGGAGCAGTCAAACTAGAGCTAATGGGAAAAAGTTTGCTGTTTTCACCCCGAAAAACACAACACGACACAGCACACACACACACATATTGAACACTGGCAACAATTAAGTCAGTAAACAGTTTGATCGTGTTCATATAAATATAATCAAAGGAAAGAATGCTGAAAAACTGGCCAGTTTGTATTTACTAGTTTTTATTTTATTTATTATTTTCTTTATTTTATTGATGTCAGAATTTCAAGTCATATTTTTTATTCATACAGGTAGAAAAAATAATGGTCGGTATGATGTTTGTCATATTTGGCCTTTAGACTGAATGCAAGCACATCTTAATTTATGTGATTATACAGCTTCAAAGTTTTGTGGTGTGGTAGTATATTGATCTTGTTTTGGCTTAAGCTTAGTGTTGCCTGGATGTATTTGCATCCATTTCATTGGGTTTGTTTACAAGTCTGTCATTTTTTTCACCTCTGAATATGCTTCATGTCATTTCATTTTGGACATTATCAAGTGTTATTTTTATTTGTTTTACCCTTATACATTTTTAAAGCTAAAATGACCTTGATGAATATAAGAGGAGAATATTTCCTGTGAAAATGAGCCATTGTGTGAATAATTCAAATACAGCTTGATAAATACTAATATCAGAAGAAAGATGAGGAAATAAATACATTTTGAATGGATACATTTGTGAATTTAAGATTCAGTCTGACACACATATGTAGCATAAAATTAAAATCTTTTTGAATAAATAATAACAAACAGAACTTACTCTTTTTTACTTCCAAAAGTACTAAAAATAAAATAGAAATGTACAGAAAATGTCTTCAGTTTTAGCCTCTGGCAACATAGTGTCTTGGCTTTGTTGTAGATGGGACGGTGTTTTTATTGTAATACAGTTTCTGAACTTACATTTTGCTCCTGATAAACAGCACATATATAGTATTAAAACAGACAAGTAGCCAAAAACTAAACATTGAAACTAAATCTGAACTGAGCTGAAAATACAAGTCTTGAGAAATAGGAGCGATTAAAGAGGACAACCCTGGCATGTTGCTCAAGTATTTATGTAAATAACCACCAATGTTTGACTGGTTATTGATGCTTGGTTTGCAATCTCTCACTCTGCCAGGTTCCCAGCAACACTTTAGTCATTTCCTGGTTTAAGAAACATGTTTTTAAGGATACTGTGAGTGCTCGACACCGATAGTCCCCATGCTCCTCTGTCTGTGGTCATATAAATACCCACAATCCAGCTATAAACTGTTGTAAAATTATAGAAATGAGATGAATTACAGATATAAATTATGTACAAGGTTTTCGTGGGTCATCAAATCCCCGATTTGATTGGATTAGGCTGATTGATAGCCTTTCCTCTCAGCGCTGAATGTGTTTTTGAATGCGCCTGCAGTGGCAAAACCCAGTTCAGTCATTACCCCCATCTCCCTTATCAGCACAAGGGGAATAAACACAAATCTAATAGAAATTCATTATACAGAGACATATCCACACACACTCACTCGCACACGCACGCAGAGCCAACTAGTTTATTAGATTAATAGGCTATGAATGGCTAATACGAATTACCCCCCTCTCTTGTTAACGAGACGCGGAGCAATTTGTATAATTATGTCTGTGGAAGAGAAGAATTCCTGTGTCTAAGCATATTTTTAGACAGCCGAGCTTTCTGAAGGCTTTTGATTACGTATTTACTTTGGGGTTTTCAGCCTGGTGCTCTTTCTCTCAGAAGTCGTTTTTGAATAATTCATCGCTTTGTTCCAGAGTGGAATAATTTGTGTTGAGATTTATGAGCAATTGCTTTGGGGTGGGCTGATTTCACTCTTTTTTTTTAAATGATCACAGAACATGTTCTGTCAGAGTGTCAGTGTGTCTCTTTCAAGCAGAGGCCTGAGTCGAGACGGCGTTCTCAGGAGGGACGCGGGATTAGCGACGCGTCTTTTTAAAGAGTTTTGTGCCAAAACAAGATACAACATCCAAAATGACACGACTTATATTCCCATCGTGTTTGATAGCACAACTTAAAACATTTATGTGCTTTGAATGATAACTGAGAACCCCTTTTCTTTAACGAAAAGCAACACTGTATGTCTTTAAGCGCTCTTTGAAGAATTTCCTAGGTGCTATTCAAACAACATGTAATCGGGGCGAGTGCTCCACAGGTTAAATGACATTTGCGCCTAGTTCATGGATTTAGGACTCAGTAATTACAAAAAAACCCAACATTCTGAAGATGGAGTTCACAGCAGTTGTTTACTGTTAACAGCGAACACTCAAACGATTAATGAAACAGCAATAAGTCTTTTATTCATTTTTATGTGTTAAGATTTATTTAACCTTTTAACACCAACAAGGTCACTGGAGAACCACTTATGGTATTTTAGCTATGCGTATTTTCAGAAACTAGGAAATTCTACCTTTAAAATTACATTTTTATCTAATATTTATGCATGCCAAGTAGATAAAATGTCCATGTAAGGGAGTAAATGTATAAAACATCACATTTTAAGCCTTCCTTTTAAGCCACATTTCTTCTGACTGGTTGCATCTTGTAAATAAGCTTTGAACAGCAGGTGAGTGCGGCTGCTGTGCTCACAGCCAAAGCTGTGTGCTTGAGATGCCCGTCTTCGGGGTACCCTTCTCTGTGTCATCACACAGAGCAAAGAGTTGTCTGAAATTGAGTGTTGAGGGCAGCATGAGTTTTCAGAAGTTCAAAATGGATTTGTTGCCTTCCTGCATTTGAGCTGTGAAAACATTGATGCAATGATATATTTGGCATGAATAAAATTCTATAATTTGAAATATTTTCCCCTCCATTGTTTGGGGGTCTAATTGAGTACACGTGTTTCTTATTTTCCTTATTTGCCTGGCTTTTTGGTTGTTGTCTTTGGACTAAGTTACTTGTTTGTTTCATGTTGTATGTTGTGTCTGATTGAGAACTTTATTAAGAAACATAACACAGCTTCTTGATTTCTGCATCTGAGTGAGTTTCTCTAAAACCTCACTGACCAGTTACAAATGTTGTCTTGTGTTTTCTTTCATTTTGTCTGCAGGTTCCTGGGAACTTTTTGGAACCAGGTTTGGTGGACCTTCACCAAATCAGCCCAGTGTCAGCTGGTCCAGTAGCACCAGTGCAGGATGATTCATGGGAGTGGGATGAAACAGATATGACAATCACAGAAACAGAGCCACAAGCTATACCAGAACCTGACCTTACACAAAACCTCCCCACAGAACCAAATCTGCCTTCTGAAGCTGTTCTGCCCAATGAAAACCCCCCTGGCACGAATAGAACACCCGTCCCCGCTACTGAGTGTACTGAGATTATGTCGAATATTAGAGGTGGATCATCAGTGGAGGTTCAGCACAATATGACCTCCCAAACTTCACCCCCTAACAACAATAATGTCTACCAAGTATATAGCCTCCACAATATTGAATTATACAGACAGCCTCAGTTTCCTCACACTTCATCCTTATTGCAAAAAACCAAGTCAGGAAAAAGGAAACAGCAAGTTCTGCAGAAGAGCTTGAGTAAGGATTCCTCCTTCTCTTCCATCGAATCCCTCCCAGACCTCCTGGGAGGTTTGATGTCAAGAAGATGCCGAGATGGAGAGAGCGAGGGTGGAAGAGGAAGCGGCCAGTCCTCAAACAGTCGTCGGTCGGAGTGCGAAAGCGGGATCGTTAGTGACACAGGAGACACAGAGACGACAATAGCCAACTTTGAAATCCCAGGAGAGGAAAAAGGTGTGGGTAAAGAAGAGGAGGAGGAAAGTGAGCAGGAGAAGGGGTGGAGGAGGGGCGAAACTAAAAGAAACAGAAAGGAGGAGAAGAAGAGAAGACACAGGAGGGGAGGTGGAGAGGCTGTTGAAATCCTAATTAACGGACGTGGCATCCTGACACCTGCGGATTCTGACTCTGATTTTGAGGTGGGGGGACTTGCTGTTGACTCCTCAAAGTCTTTGTTGTCCCACAGTGATCTCACTGACTTCACCACTCAGCAGTACCATGGTTTGGAAACTCCTCCTGTCCTCAGCCGCCGGGCATCAAGTCCAGTTTTATCTCAGGGCTCCTCTCTAGAGTCCCTTCTGGCTCCAGGTGTGGAGTTATTCCCCTCCAAAGACCCACTGCATCGTAGCGCCTCTCTGGAGACCGGCCTAGTCCCATTTCACAGTACTGATGAAGGAACTGGAGGTAGCCTTGCCAGTCTCGTAGAGCTGGAGAAGGAACAGAGAAGTGGATATGATGGAGGCCAACAAAGAAAAGAAAACAACACTGAAACTGTGCAAGAGGAACCATCCTCTGGAGAGCTGAGCCGAAGAACCCTTGATCTCTTGAAACGTCTGGAGAACATCCAGAGTCCTCTGGGGGCAAAAATGACCCGGAGTGTTTCTGACATGACGCTTCGGGGCAGCTCCCCGCAGAGGAGCCCCCTCCCTGCCTCCCCCTCTCTTGGGGGTCGACACGCCCCACTATCTGGGATTTCATGCTCTTTGTGGAAAGGACCTCCATCGCTGATCAATGAGAGTTCAGCAACAGCATCCCTAACAGAGCTGAGTAGCACTGAGGACTCATCGCTAGGCTCTGAAGATTTTGTCATGCTCAGAAATCAGAGGCACCTCTTGCTGGATCCCACAGCAGCACCTAACGCAAACTCTTCTAGGAAGCGCTGCCACGGTAGGAGCAGAGGAGCGCAAGGCCTGGATGAAGCCGACGCAACTAGTTTGAGCATGGTCGTGAACGTCTCTTGCACATCAGCCTGCACGGATGAAGATGAGGATGACAGCGACCTCCTGTCTTCCTCCACGCTCACCCTCACAGAGGAGGAGCTAGGCGTTCGGGACGAAGAGGATGAGGAAGGAGAGCGGCTGAGTGGTGCATCCTCAGGTCATGAGGATGTTGAGGATGATGATGAAGAAGAAATGGAGGGCTCTTATGTGCTGGGGCTTGAGTACATGAAAAGAGAGCTCCAAAATTGGATCCGATCTCCTCGTGCCTCCACTTCCTCTTTCTCTAAAACAGAAACAGGCCTCCGGGATGAGCTTCAGTGTGGAGCCAACCTGTCCCCTCAGATTAAGGAGTGTTTTTTAAACCGCTCAGCTGCAAAATTATTAGATGCCAATAGTGATGGTAGCAACAATAAAGTAAAAACAGGCAAAAGGGGAATGGAGGAAGAGGAGGAGAATAGGAGGAACGCAACAAGAAGCTACATTAGCCAGTTTGTGGATGATGTGGAGAATGGAAATGTGGACCAGAGCTGTTTAAAAGGGAAGGATGAAGATGATGAGCTCCTTCGAGAGGAGTCCAGCATGTTCACCAAGAATGGAGAGTCTCTAAGGGATTCGTACGTGTTTGCCAAAACAGGAGAGCTGGTTCAAGATATTAGCAACTTGGTAGTGATAACAGAATCAAGCGAGACAAAGGACTCCCCATCCTGTGAGCTGCTCCCTTTCCCATCCAAGCGTGCTTCCTCTTTGGTGGGACAGCTTCGGGGAGAGTTGCCCTGCCACAGCTCCTCCCTCCCTTCTCCTCCGTCCCTCTCCCCAGTGGAGGACTGCAAATCCCACGATGCTTTGCACAACAGCAGGTCGGCAGCCAGCAGAAGGAAGGCCATCACTATTCAGGAAAAGTTCAGATTCTCATCTTTTGTTACAGAGGAGACGAGGAGGGAAGTCAGAGACAAAGATTCGTCCCTGCTCCCCAAAAAAGGGCACAACTCTCACTCCTCCTGCTGCAAGCACCTTCCCTGCCCCTCTTCCCTCCATCCACGCTGTGTAGAAGAAAGCAAGAAGGAGAACGTGCATGATTTTGTGATGGAGATTATTGACATGACCTCACTGGCCCTGAAAAGCAAAGAGAACCAAACCGACGAACCGAGCCAGACTGAGACCAATGGGTCCATTCCAGACCAAGGTTCTGCATCATTAGCACAGATCAGAGACAAGGTAGAGTATTAATGATCCAAAATTTAATTAGGCATATGCACATATTGCACTGCAACATGAAAATAAAAACGATTTCAAACAAAACAAAAAAATTATTTGGTGTGGCCGAAAACTTTAACACTAAACAAATCAAATTATTTCTGAGATGGAGCATTGGAGGTCCTGCTTGACTTTGTATATTCTGTATATTTGTTGGACAAATTAATCCAAAAGTAGCAAAAGTTATCTCAGTCGATTGGTTCACTGAATTGGACTAATTCAATAAATCGCATCACAGATCATAACTTTTCAGATTTAATGACTAATTTCTTTGGTATCTTTTGCAAGTGAAGTAATCTAAAAGCTAATCAGTTTTCAGTCTTCATGTTATTTCTGAAAGGAAAAAAGAAATCAGGCAGAAAAGTTTTACTTCCCCCCATGCAAAAAGTGCCTGAGTGTAAAATATGAATATGTAAATCAAGATTTGATGGTTTAGTAATTATGGTAGGTATCTTAAATTAGAAATAATACAAAATAACATTACAAAAAAGTCATTTCAAAACAAATAAGATGCTATTGATAATAGCGCTAAAGGTTAGTCTTATTTCTATCCTTCGTGTTCAGAATCGAAATGAATATTCAGCAGTTGATTCTATTTGTTATCATTTTTGCCCACAATCAAATAAAACTTTAAACCAAGTCAGCATCATTTAAACAAATGGAACTCACACAGTCAGCTGACAGAGCTCTACTATAAGTGAAGCACATTTTATCCTTAATTCCTAACCTTACTTATGAGCAGACAACCAAAAGGCAACACAAAAACTTCTCCTTCCTCTTCCTTCAGGTGCTCGAGCACTCCCACAGGCCCCTCCACCTTAAGAAGGGAGACTTCTACTCCTACCTGTCTCTCTCTTCCCATGACAGCGACTGCGGAGAGGTCAGTCAGTGCACAGAGGACAAGAGCTCCACCCCAGCACCCTACAGCATCCCGTCATACGTCACGCCAACACAAGGCCTCCACAGCCCGAGCCCTGAGCTGTTCACAAGCACCAGACAGCAAATTTCAGCGTCTCCCGGCCTCGGAACCAAAAACAAAGTCTGCGCTCTTGATCTAAAGACTGCCGACAGCGAAACTTACTGTGCCGCTGATGGTACCCATGAAGAGCAAACTAGCCCCTGTCTGTCTCTGCCTCCCAGCCCTGACATCAGGGAAGAGGTGACTCTGTTTGAAGCCTGTACAGAGGAGGTTTACCTAGGCCCGCCCCTCTGCTACAGCATGGTTCTCACCAAGAAACCACGGCACTTCTTTCTGAAGGAGAATTTTGAGTCCCCCCTGTCATTTGGCTATGAAATGAATGACAGCGTACCTTCGCTGTCTTGCTTAAACAACAATCTTCAGTCTACGTCTGACGATGGGCCTAATTCTCCAGCAGATGACAGTCTGGGTTACCTGTCTCTCTCAAAGCAGACAGTGTTGGCGAAAAACCAGGATCAACTATATTTCCAAAGAACAAGTCCAGCAGAGGACACACAGAGCTCTTCCTCTACTTTCCTGGAGCCTTGTTACAGCTCATTTTCCACCTCCCCACCCTCAACAAGCAACGCCACCTCCCTCCAGGGGCCTGGCTCCAAACCAAAAGACTACCTTTCCTCTCTTCTTCCTCTTCCTGTATCCTCCAGCACAGAGGAAGAGAAACGAGGTGAGCACCCGTACCTCCTCTGTGATGTTGCTGGAGGAGAAGTCGCGGCCGCTGCGAGTGTCAGCACGCCGCAGGAGGAGAGAAGTCGTAATGAGGGGCCTCCTTATCTTAATCCCCGGGCGCGTGTCGCCCCGATAGACTCCTCCGCAGCCGAATGTTTGGCAGATACTAAAACGCTTGAATCCAATATGGGCGCCGTAATGACCAAGATAAGTGTCTGCAGCTCCGCTACAAATCCCTCAAAAGAGCCAGCCACCACCGCCACGCGTATTAATCCCAAAATTAACTGCTTGGCGATGAGAGAAGCAGATAGGGGAGAGGGGGAGAGGCAAGGGGAGGTGGATACTCAGTGGGTGAAGTCAGAGGAGAAGGGGAGGAGAGGACGGAGCAGCTCGCAGCAGGAAACGAAGACTGCGACAGCGAAGCAGGTTAGTGCTCCATGTATTAGCCTGATGTGCTATCTCAGGACATTATACAGGGCCTTGATACTTGACTTTACCTCTCTGCTCCAAGTATTAGTCCAAGCCCCTCAGTGGGCATGAATGTAATGAGGCCGGTATGTGTTTCTTTCATTTCCATTTCTGAGGCTGGACAGACATGCCAGGTGTTGATATGTGTGACCTGCCCTCTCCTCCTCCCTTTTCCCTTCATCCTCCTTATCCTTCCTCTTACTTTTCTTCACTACACACTCGTACTTGCATTCTTTTCCCTTTTTTTATCGCTTTTTTTGCTAAACTTCTTTCCACACTTTTCTTTTAGTTTTTTTTTCACTTAATCTTTCTGTATTCTATTTCTATTTGTTATTTCTCATCCAATGCTCATCTCCTCTCCAGTGCACTTCATTTCTCCCTCTCCTTTTTCCACCTATCTTATCCTCCCCCATTCTCTTGTGTTTTCTTCTTACATCTTCCCTCTCTCCCAGTTATCCTTTTCTCGCCATCTTCCTCACCTTCTCACCTGCCGTCCATCGCCCGTTCTCCTTTCTCTCTTCATTTGTTCTTCCTTTCCTCCTGCTAATATCTTTCCTGTCTTCCCCTCCTCTATGCCTTCTGCTCTTAGCACTTCTTCTTATCCTCCCTGCTCCTCTGCTTCATCCCTCTCTCTTCCCTCTGGTGTTAATGGAAGGGGGATTTGCAGACTTCTCAGTTTTTTAGTTAAAAGGTTAAGGTCCACAGAACAACATCAGCATAATTACTATCAGTCAGATTTCATTAGGATTCATCAGCTAAGAGCTTTCCCTTCCCGCAGTGATCGTTCAATTCATTTCATCGCTGAATTAGCGTGTTTGTGCTCTTTTTAAGTCTTCTATTTCTTTATGCAAATGAGTCAGGGATTTTTTTTTACCATCTCTGCAACCTTGCTAGTTCCCCTCTTTTTCAGTGTTGTCACTTTTTAAAAGAACAACAGCCAGCTGAAGAGTTTGTTTAATTTTTAAACTAGTTTCTAGTTGGTTTTCATGTAGTCTTTTCTATGTCCTGCACATAGTCACCACTACTGGTGCCTAGAGGCACCAGTAGTCCTGCACATAGTCACCCAGTATACTGGTGCACACACCATACACCATACACACACCCAGTACTAGTCCTGTTTGAGAAAATCTTCCATTATCACTTGTTCTTCTAAGGAGGCAGGACAGTTGGTGTAAGTCGCAAATCTGTTAAGCAAAAGATCACGGGTTCCTAGGTTTGGGGTTTTCACTTCACTGCCTTTTTGGTCTTGCTTTTACGCATGCACTCTTTAGGTTTAGGCATCAGCGCTACTTGTTTAGAACTGGAAAATGTTGTGGTTTAGGGGAAAATACACACTGTGACTAAATTAATTTTGTCTAGTGAGAAATGATGCTTGAAGTTATTCAGTGCATTAAACTATGATACCAAGAGGCTTTAACCAAACTTCCGCATGTGATGAGTTCGGAAAGAGATCAATGTGTCACAGTATTGAAACCAAGGGAAACCTCGAGTGTATATCTCTTTAGCATGAATTCCAGTTAGCTAGCTTTTTAACTTGTAGGTGAACTGACTGGGAGCAGGACAGAATAAAACACTGGCATTGCTTCTTGGTTGTAAAAATAAATCCAATGTGGAAATGCCTAAAAAAAACTGTATTTTATCTAAAGGCTTCCAGATGGAGATGGTTGTGGTTACAAGAACAGTTCTGATCCTAAAGAAGTAGGAAGAAGGAAGGAAAACAGCTTTCATACATGGTCTCTGTGAACGCTTTCTTTCTGAATTCATGCATTCTCTCATGGTACATCATACTGAGTAAAAAATTAAGTCTTAGTCATACAGTGTGTCAAAACAGAGGATTATCTCTCATTGGCTAATGACTGGTTAATCAATAGTCATTAGCAAATGAGCGTGCAGATTCACAGTCAGGCCCCATCCTTCTCATTACATCCGTTTTTTTAGTTTAGTCTGGTTTAGTTTTGGCAACTAATATGGCAATGGTAGAAATAACAGTAGCTATGTTAAGCTTTTATACTCTCTGTAACTGGTAGCAAACAAATTAGCTTAACAGCACCACAGGCTAGATCACCAGCTAACCTTCCCAATAGTCCATATTGCTTCTAGCTTCCAGCACCACCATATTTAACCGAGTATCAACATTCTTCCAAACATTAGCATGCTTTGTTAGCATTAAGTTTAAATCTCTGTAACAATGAGTTTAAGTTTTGTCTTTTACAGCTTTCCTGACAATAATGGCTGGAAAATCACCCTTTAGGAGATCAGACACAGAGGCGTTTACTTGTTTGTGTCAGATCCCTATACTAATTAGTCAACTTTCTTCTTTTTATTATGGAAATGTGACTTAATTAAGAGCTGAAACGAAAGTGAAGCAGGGCTTTGGGCATGGCGGCCATTACAGTGGGAATTCGACATGCAAATTTGGCAGCACTGTGACCTTTACCAAATCAAATGAACAAAAATCTAAAGGAGATGTAGCACAGCAGGCCAACTACTATGAAAAAGGTACTTAAAGAAGAACAAAAAACTAAGGAATTATTTTAAAGTAAAAAAACATTTGTTGTCAGAAATATTACATTAAAATGATTTATAGTAGTTTTTCATGGATATAATTATTAGTTTGTGAGATTTATTCTCAGTATTTTTCATTATTTAACTTTTCCTTTCTTAAGATTTTGTTGATTATAAAACTACTTGGTTGTATTTTTTGACATTTAGATTCTCTTTGTCCCTTTTTTGAAATGTTTTTTAGGAGCTTTCCTTTTGTGTTTTTGAATATTTATTTTTCTCAGTTGTTAACAGAATCACCAGACCTGCAGCAGCAGTTTTGCCCTGGTTTAGCGTTCTCATTAGCTTTTAATTTATTAAAATAGCAGCAAACAGATGAAGGAAAGAAAAAGCAAAAGTGGGGGTAGATGCGCCTCTGCTAGCTTATGTAAGCAGAACTGTATGCATATGTGTCTGTGTTTGTGTGCATGACTTCCTGGTATTGGTATAAGTATGTGGAGGGATAATAGCTACCCAAGTATTACAAAGCGATTAGTTGCGAACCAATTAAGAGAGAGTAGTGAAGTGGGGGAGAGAATTGTTTTCGGCCTGATGCTCATTGTTTTAATTTGTAACTTTTCATCAGTTTGGGCTCAAAGAAAGAGCAAGCCGATTAGGAAACAAAGACAAACAACATTTCAGGCTGATAATGCTGTTTTGATTTATTCTTCTCTCCCTTCTCGTTTGTCTCTCTCCTTTACTCACTTTTTAGCCATAAATTGCAAGTCCCTACCGTCTCTTTCTCACTGTTGAAACAATGAAACAAAAATGACCGAGCAAGTTTTCCAATTTTTTCTTCCTCTCTTTCTCTGCTTTGTTCTTTAATTTGATTTAGGTATTTGTTTCAATGTTCCTAATTTTTCCTCAAGCTCTGTTTCTCTTTTTCTCTATTAGGGGAGCTCTCAGTTAAGTGCCAGGACAGCCCAGGGGCAGAGCCAAGCTTCAGTGAGACAGCCCACCTACAGGACGGGTACCATCAGGGTAGGTTAAGACACGGGAAAAGAAGTCACATATGGTGTTACAGCATTTTCACCATCATTTATCTATCCATCACTGGACACATTTAGACTAGGGATATTGTGTGATTACTGTATTGGATTTGGTGGTGCTCTACTCTGGTATTATGTATTGCCGTCACTGCCTACTGAATCAATCACAGAAAGGCAGAAGCCAAAACAAAGCTGTTATGATAATGTCTTGTATGGTGAATTTTTGTATACCTGATTTAAATTATAATGAAATGTGCTATATAAATAAAATTGCCATTTCCAATTGTATTAGGGCTTAAAATTATGTGTTATTACCCAGCAAACACTGAATAACCATTGTCTTGTTATGACATATAGTCATTGAATCGTACTGAATAGATATAAAATGAAAGATGAACCAACACCAGAATTATTTTCTGCTATCTCTTTATTTATTAGAATAAAATGAAATCAACAAAAAAAAGAGTTTCTTAACTGGAAGAATCAGAAGAAGACAAACATCTCACCTCATGTGCATGTGTGACTTAACCTTAACCTCTAATGGCTTTCTTCCACTTATCCTGAGTTAACTCGCTACACATTAAAAAAAGACTTTGCAGCCAGCCGATGTCTGCAACGTCAGAACATGCCACAAATGAAATAGAATTTACATGTGCAAAACGAACAAGTGTTGTTTATCTTGGTTTATATTTTATGTGATTATTTGTCAAATGTAAAAATTTTCTCAAATGTGGAGACAACTTGAATGACCAAGTTGCCTCCACATTACTCATCTCAGTTAGAGCTCATTCGTTTGCGTTTTGTGAATTCAGGCTCAGACTGTAACCCTAATGATGGGAGTTTTAATGGCTTTCACATAAATGATGCAAATTGATATACTGTAATAGTCACCTCACATGTGTCATAATGTCCCGTTAATAACTATATATTTTATAAACTAACTGTGGCTATTCTGCATTATGCTGGGTCCACACAAACAGTGAATTTATTTTGCTTTCATCTTCTTTTTAAAATCAAATCAAACCAGGAAGCTGCAGAACAAGAACAAAAGCCATCACTGACACAATCTGTGTGTGTGTGTTGGAGCGTGTGTATGTCTGTGACTGTGTATGTGTGTGTGCGCCTGTGTGTGTAAGAGAGAAGAGATGTGGCCGCCCTATGGGTGCCTCCAGGGCTAAGCAAACCCTACTGCCCCCATACTCTAAACACACAAACATGCACATGCACACACCCCTGAGGGCAGGGCATAAGAGTCCAGGTAGAAGCTCTGACAGCCCAACAGCTGCAGGTTAGACAGACATGTTGTACACGCACACACGCACACACACAAATGTGCATGCACAGACTTATCAAGAGGGCAAACCCACATACACAACAAAATGAAAGAGCAAAATCAAGCTCAGTGAGCACACACACTGCATGTAACACCATGACAAAAGGACACACAAACACTTACATACACACATCATACCAGCGATGTGTACAGCTGGTCCTGACCCCCATGGCGTGGCCCAGTCTGGCCCACCTGTTCACACACATACACACACACACACACACACTGTACACACAGACACAGGTGCAATTAAAGCAATCCTGAATGCGGCTCATGATGTGCTCTGTGACCCAGACAGCAGAAGGTCTGCAGCAAAACACACAGGAGCGAGAGGGTGTGTGTGTGTGTGTGTGTGTGTGTGTGTGCGTGTTTGAAAGTGTGTTCAGGCTTCATTGCTTACTCATGTTTGGAAAGTTTCATCACAAAGAAGACTGGACGAAGCTGAATATCGATACACACCTTATGTACTGTCTGTGAGCAAGGAATAGAGAAGGCTGCTGAATGTATAAAACATCAAATTATTCAATACAATTCATGCTGTAAAAGAACAACTGAAAAAACTTAATATATTCAGCATTTAATAGATTCACAACAAAAAATAAATAAGAGGGAAAAATTATCTGATGTGGAAAAGCAAATCTTCAGAAAGAGTGTAGATTCTAAAGGTTTCACTTCGAATGCTTATTACAGCTTTAAAATGCACAGTAACACTTGTGTCTCAGCTGGCTGAATTCATCTTGAGTAATCACCAAAAACACATTTATTGAACTTTTTTATAACCGTGGATTAATCTACATTAACTACAGTGAATATTTTGTTGGCTGGACAGTGTATGTCAGACTGAGTACAGGTTTTGTTTGGTTTTGTTTTATTCATTAGACTTTTTTTTTAATTGTAACAAACTCACCAGATTCCCGTATGCTGACAAAGTAAAATCCAAAGTTCAAGATGGCCTGGTCAGGATAATCTTGCTTTAAAAAAGGGGGTCATTTGGACTGCTTTCAGCAATACCATAGATGCTATTTTGAGATCTTTCAGTACAAGTCTTGCTCTGGCTTCCAACTTTTGTGTTCATGTTCACAAAATTGGCAAAGTGTGTCAAGTCAGGCAAATGGAAAGAGTCTTGGTGTGGTGAAAAAAACTCCAGTTCAATGCGCACCGTAGGTGAATGGTGGCACACGGTTTGTTTGAGGTCCAAGTTGATTGTCTCAACTAGTGACAAAGTCACCGTAAGCAAAGAAACCAAAGCAGTGATGAAGCAGAAGTTGATGCTTCCTCTCAAAGGTTTGTTGACGTGCCCAAAAAGGTGACATGATCAGCCAAATTGATTGGCAGTGTGGGGCAGCATAAACGGTATAAACACTATAAACTGCTTAAAGGGAGTGACTAATATGTTATGTTTTCATCAGCTTTGCTCTAATAAACCTACTCTTTCTTTCCATCCATTCATCCAGAGACCAGCCGTGTTGGGAGCAGGAACCTCCAGGATCCAGCAGTAAGCGAGCGCCTTTCGTCTTCTTCATCGGTGAAGTGATCTCTCTTCTGGGCCTCATCACTCTGGATGGCCCCTCTCTGTTCCTGGAGCTTTTCACATTTATCATCTCTCAGTTCTCACTGTTGTTATTCAAGACTGACTCATCTAATCATTTCAGGGTGACCTTCAAATTGATTGTCAACTGATTCTTAGTCAGAGTCTTTATGTCTTATTTCAGGGTTGAGCTTGTGATTATGCTGCAGCTTTGGGGTTTGGCTGAGCATATTTATGAGTTAATCTGGGGACAGTATATAGAATATGAAAATACAGTCATTAGGAAAAAGATGTTAAGAGTTATAAAGAAAGTATTGTAGCAGAATTATGTCCAGCAACAATTTGCAAACTGGTGACCAAGGGCAGAGAGATATTATATATGGGCCATGACTCATATAATTTAATGTCGTGTCCGTTACATAACACTGGGCTAAAGAGGAAAATACACTGAACAACACAGACTAGCTTTACTGTTTAAATGCCGGCAATGCAAAATCAGCCTCATTTTCATTTTGCTATGTTTTGTAGCTTGTGTTAATCCTATTTAAAACAATTTAACAGTGCTACCTGAGCTTTTAAACTTTCAATAAGCAGTAAATTTAACTAATGTGAGTTGTTCAGAAATCAGGTGGAATTTACTGTACTTGTTTGAATTTCTTTTCTTGGGGTCAGTTTGTTTTATTTCCCGTAGGCCGGTTTTTCCACAATGTTACATTAATACACAGAGGTAATCTGGTTCAATTGTTACTGCTAAATTCATGCAATTAATCTAACTGACTCAACATAAAATGGAAAAGGTTAGATATAAAAAAAAGTTGAAATGATATATAAAACAAAAAAGATATCAAAAGGGCCTTTCAGATTTTTTGGAGAGTTTGAGAATCAATGCTATAAGAATAGCAGCAGAAAAACAACCATGATGTGGTGATGAGCATAAATGAAATCAGTGTGCCACTGTGTAGAGCACTCCACAGAAACATGAATAATAAGTTCAACTTCAAGTCATACAAGTCGTCTATCAGAGGCTCTGGACAGCTGCCCGTTTTCTGTTCCTGGAAATTGTTTGCTACTGGTCAGTTATGACAAAAGAAGACAAAATTATCACTATTTCCAAACAGAAATCACCTAACATGAGCAAAACCCGAGGTTGAGTGAATAAAACGAAATAACAGCTCAGTGAAACCTGCATCCTGTCAGGTGTTCTCTGGACATCTATGGAAGCTCTGTCCACTGGGCGATGGGTTTGTTTCTTTGGCAGGTATCGCTATGGAAACTTTATTTGACCAATAAGGGGCATAAAGACTGAAAACAAGGGGGCTGAGGGAAACATCGGACTTTTATACAACTGCCTAATCAATTTTTTTGCCTCACTTTTTTAATTTCTAAGCAAAAGACCTAAATTCAATTGACCTGAAGTCAAACAAACTGGAGCTCTGATTTTTTCAGATTTTTCATTTTCTGTTTCTGTTTTCTCACATCACTCTTCAAAAGCCTCTGGTTCTATAATATTCTGGAGCTACCTCAGTATTGGTTGTGACACTGTACATCTTATCTTTACCAAGTCTGCGTCTTACTGTATCTAAGTTGGTGTTTTTACACTGCAGTTGTAAACACTCTTTTCTTACAGCACACTGCTTAAAGTTACATAGCCCAGTGTTTCAGCATGTCACTTCCTAAAAATAACACTTGCTAGATTGTGTAAGTTTTCATAATCTGCTACTGTCACGTGGTCAGTTTCATTAGGTCTGCTCACAGTGGTTGTGGTAGAAGCCCGTCATTGTAGTAGAAACAGCACTAAAATTGAGTTGTGGTGTAAGTTAGTGGATCGCTAAGCCCTGGTTCTATAATCAAATAAATTAAACTAAATTTATTTAAGATATCAGAAAAAAAGATTTGGAGGGTGGGAAGAGCTTAATGCTAACAGACATGAAAACACAAGTGATGATAAGAGGAAAAAAAATCAAGGGTATGTTAAAAAATATTACAAATATTAACCTCACTAAAACAGCTCTGCTGGCATTAATCTGTTTTGTTAAACTCTTATGATTAAGGTACAAAGAGCACACAAAGTCGTCTTATACTGCATAGAAAAACATAAAAGTGTATTTCGACTAAACAAAGCAATTACTAAGGATGTGTGTGACTAATTGAATATTAAATGTTACCTTTGCTGGTCAGCTTCAGAAATGCCAGTCATTTGAAGTAGTTAAGTAAACTGTTAGTTCTAAGATCCACCACATCCACCAACTGGGGCTACAGTCCCAAAAGACAGCAGCACCCTGCTCTCTGAGCAGTTGTATGCTAGCTGTGTCAGTGTAAACTGGCATATAACCATCAAACAGAGCAATACGTAACCACATTCTGCGTTATGCTGGTTCTCTGTGGATGTTACACTAACAGAAAATAAAGCTCTTGGTCCCAGCTGTAGTCTTTAGTGCTAGCACTACTCATGCTAGCATTGTTAAGGTTAGCTGCACTTGGCAAATGAACCAGACTGGGTGCTTGTTTTGCACAAATTTCAGCAACATTTTCAATACAGTCTGTTAAGAACTGCGGTTAACTGTTTAAATGACTCTAAAATACATGTTTGTATCAGAAAAATTAGACAGGTCTTCTAGTATAACTAATTTTCTCCTTTGACGATTACAATAGTCCCCAGGAACATCGCTATTTACTACCTAGAACACAGACTGAAGGAATCTGACACAGTTGAATCCTTCTCATCCATTTGTAGAGGTCATTCAGATCTGTCTTTATCTAACACTGCTAAATCTTAAGACGTGTCTCCACAAGTTCAGAAATGGACAGTATTATTACTTTGGTCAAATCCCTGATACTGTTACACTTGTGACAATTTCACTGAATATGAAGTGCTTACTCCTCATTTGATGTACTGACCAGTTAGTTCTTGGTGAAACTTAGGAAAAGACATAGAAGAGTTGTCCTTGTTTTAATTCCAGCTAGCTGGTTATGTCATAGCTCTCAAGCTTTTTGCAATTGAGGATTCAAAGATTAATGTACAAACACTGGCCTTTTTGGGAGGTAGGTTGTCTGCTTTTGCAGTTAAATGCTGCGACTCATTTTCTCCAGTTTCCCCAAGTCAATTCTAAAGTATATACCTGTCCAAAGGCGAGTGTATCATAAGTAATGCCTAATTTGGACAGAATTTTGAGAAAGTTCCTTGAGAACTGTCCTGCTTTGCAGACTCACTGAACATACCCTTAGCTGTGTCCTGTAGGGTAAATTTGTGACGATACTATAGTGAATCCTCTGTAGATCATTCAGTTTGAGTTGAGCCTGTCTCTTTCAGAACCAATATAACCTTTCAAAGTGCTGCTTGATAGTCAAACCAAATATGAAAAAAGACAAAATTCTCTGCTGGCATTTATCTATTCAGTGACAGTTGTTTACCACTTTATTAGCTATTCGAGAGTAGCTACATGGTGGTGAAGAAGTCCATTGAATTACATGTGGAATAAAACCTTTCCCCTGTCAACCAGGAACAGCATTTGCAAACTGAACTAAACCAGGTGTCCAAAAACAAAAGGAACAAAAAAAACCCAACACAAAAACAAAATGGTATTCTATCTATGCAACACGACCAAAGTTGGTGAGAGCTGAAGTGGTGTTGTGTAGACATTACGCTTTGATCACTGTTGATGGGACGTGTGTTGTATTAATACTGCTGTATGTATTTACACAAATATTGTATCATGTATCATTTTCTTTCTTTTTTTTACCTTCTGGACGACTCCTGAGATGACGATTAGCAGTGACGCTAGAGTTTGGGATTGGTGCCGAGACAAGTGTGTGTAGGACAATATAGGATTTGAAATCTTTAAAGTATAATTGTGTGCCTTGCTCCACTGTTACTTCTCCTACCTTTTTTTTTTTTCAAATAAATACACTGCTTTCCCAGGTAGAAAACATGCAACATGCAAGAAAAAAATGTTTAAAAAAAAGAAAGAAAAAACAGCAAGGTTCATGTTGAGCTTGTGTATATATGTAAAGGTGTAAACCTTGATGTAAAATGCAAGAGGGGGGAGTGCTTGGAGTCTGTGTTTTTCTCTTTATGTGGTCTGTGATGTGAAATATCTTTATTATTAGTACTGCCATAAAGAGCTTGAGTGCATGGTTCCTGCTAACTAAAGCCAACTGAAATAAACTTAATTTATTGGAAAACAATTCTGTGATTTTGTGTTGTGCTTTGTTTATTTTGTTCTATCTCTCATTTTGATTAGAGCAGAAATCATGCTGGATCTAATACACAGAGGAGACAAGTTACTGGTGATCATCTGATTTGATCTAAGTGCTTCAGAAAAGCAACAAAAGTTCAAAAAACCTCATTCTTGAGAGAGTTGGGAAAATAACCTTGAAGATGTAAAGTTGGTTGAATGAGTGGGGCATTTATGATGCATATTTTCCAATTATTATATAATAGATATATCTAACTTCCCATTTCTTTCTTCATTACATTCTGACACGCTGTTGTCTACCATTTACTACTACTTTCAATACATGGGATAGCCCAGTAGACCCTAACCCTAACTCTACGAGACTGCAAGCAAATGTGGTCTGCTAGTGTCACCAACTGTGGATCCCTATTTTAAAGAACTTCTTTTTCTTTTCTTGTCTTATTCCTTTTAGGGGTCACCATAGCATCTCTATCTCACTCTATCCTTAGCATCCTCCTCTGTCACACCAACTCTCTGCATGTCCTTCATCTATAAACCTTCTCTGAGGTCTTCCTCTTTTCCTCCTGCTCCATATTCAACATTCATCCATCCTCTGCACACGTCCAAACCATCTCAGCCTTGCCTCTCTAACATTGTCTGTTGACAACTAACCTGAACTGTCCCTCTGATCTACTTATTTCTAAGCCTTTCCATTCTGGTCCCTCCCAATGAAAAATGTCCTTTCTTCAGCTATGCCACATCCAGTTCTACTTCTTGTCTTCTTTACTTGATTCTACATCCAAACCTGAATAAATACTGATCATTTACACACAATTTATTAAATTCAGCATCACAAATCTGGTCATCTTCCTTTTCGAAAACCTTTCTGTGCGTACAAATGTCTAAAACTACACGCAACATCGTCCTTGCTCACTCACCAAACCTTAAATGTGTGTGCACTAATCGCACCCATTCAGGTGCACCAATAACCTGATACTTGATCACATTGCATGCCCACTTGGGATTTTGAGACAAATTTAACACTGTCAGGTGTTCGCAGATAGACAAATTTAAGATGGATTCAAGTCACAGTGAGTAATTCTTAAGATTACCTGCCCACACTGGGCTGGTTTGCAGTTGTTGTTTGGTACACTGAAATCAGAAGTGGAGTTCTGATATTTTCCTATGGCAAAAGCAGTGTGTCAGGCCCTCAATCATCTAAAATGCATCATTAACATTTTTTTCATCTTCCAAAGATATATATTTGTGCCCTTAATAAGACCTGTTTTTCTGCTGCCACAAGCTTAGCTGCTTACCTTCACCCTGTACACACAGATGCAAAGTTTTAACTGCAGAGGAGATGAGGCACAATTGAAAGCTGAAGAATGTGATTGGATATGATGATAAACACTCACTTTGGCAATATTACTTGAACATTAAACAATGTTTACTTCATCAGAAGGAGGTCAGATTGTGGAACCAGGAAATGCTACTGATAACGCAGAGAGGATGGCTGGATAATGGGGAGGATGGGCAGAGGAATAAATGGGATGTTTTTGTATGCTGAATATAAAGGCATACTGTATGAATCTCTTACTCATACTGCAAATCAATATGTCCCTGATTGCAGAGAGTCTCCTTGATAACATCATTTAAATCTGAACTTGACTTAATGTTGTTGGTTTGGCGATAAAAATTCTCTTTTCCATTCAGAACACATCACACATGAATGTGCCATACTCAGATTCCTATAAACCAATTAGCTTTCGGAAAATATTTTCTCTAGGCTGAAAATGACTATTGCTGTGGCATCAACCCGTGGCAATATTACTTGAAATTATATTAGAGAACAACTCTTGCAAAGCAATGCTTCCTTTGGAAAAGATAATGGTGACTCGAAATATGTTAGCTTGTCTTTCTACTATTAAGCAACAGTTTACTCTTGTTAAGCAAACACTGATGCATTTGTGCTGTATGTAACTCAGTATTAATTACGCAAAGGCAAGAGTACAACTTACAATCTGTAAACTTTATGTTATGAATTCATGTGAACATTCCAGTCAGGGCGGAACAACAACAACAAGAAATACAACCATAAATGTTTTTCCTGGATGTCACTGAGGTAAATACTGTGAAAAGCTGCTCTGGCTTTCTAGCTTTTCATTTCACCTGAATCTACAACCAAAAAATTGCCTCTACATAAGATAAGAAACACTTTATCACAAACGTTGGGAAATTGCTGTGTTACTGCAGCCAAACATAAAAAACCTCCAACTTTAAAAAAATAATAATTTAATAAAATTAATACAATATCACAAAAGAAAATAGCTTGGGACGAACACCAAAGAAGGAGCAAAATTAAATCCTCAGTTTATGAGGTTATAAAGATTTTCTGAATCTGTTCTTGTGGCAGCAGAGCTGAATGTCCAGGAAGCAGAGAGTGGTCAGTATTAATTAATTATCCAGAGGCATTCACTACAGCCACACTCAATGACATCTGAGTCAGCTGATGGAGGAATCCAAACAATGTGTTCATTTAAACTGGCTTCAAACAGCAGTTCAGTGTTCAGACCACAGAAACATTCTTTGGGGCAATTGTTGTTGTGATTTGGTGAGCATAACTGAATTTAACTGAATTCAAAGTAATATAACAGTAAAACCATGTGATCTTATAGGTGATGTGTCCAAACAATTTGATAGTATTCATAGGTGACTGCCATTGGAAAAAGTCATCAAATATTTTGTTTTCAATCAGTTATTTAGAAGTTGTGAAAAGTAAATTGAAATTACTATATACTCAACAAAAAGCAATGTCTTACCCCAGAAAGGTTGAGACAGCAACATTGTTTTCTTGGCCTTATAATCACACTGACGGTTGTTTTTTTTATCTTTCCCCCCATAGTGGACCTCTCCTACAATGCAGTATTACTAGATGGAAATGTTCAAATGTAACCAAAAAAAGTATATCATAATCTTTATCTACATGTAAATTATATTCCTGTTTTCGTGTGACCTTATTTGTGCAAGCCTCAGGGCTGCCATAGTGTTCATCAATTGTCCCTCTACCCTTTCAATCCAGCGAAATAGGCTGCTGTTGTGTGACATCTGGTTAGCACCACAGGATAAGGTGTGATTTGAAAAATGAAACTGTAAATATAATTTCACCCCCAGGGATGCAGTTCATTATATCATATATGTCCTTGTGGACAAAAGAATCAAATATCAAAGTTTTACTAATGAAGCTTTAAATAGTGTCTAGCAGATGGCCAACTAATATCTAGTACATCAGCTAGACGCCATCATTTTGGAGCAGCTTTTTAACCATGAATTAGATACCTAGTTAATTTCCTGCTTTAAAGTTGAAAAAAGTTGAAAATAGTTACATATGAAAACCAAATAAGATTATATAAGATTAACTTATTGACTGGAAGTCCTGGCCATCACTTGAGATTCACTCTCCCTGAATAGAGTTAACTTTAAGAGCAAATTTGTTCAGAAAAGACAAATAAGTATTAGATCATGTAAGAGTGTGAACTGTTGACTGCCTCTATGTTGGCCCTGAGGTGCACCAGTGATCTGTCCACGGATTGGCACCGGCTTTTTTGCAACCTTATATTCAGTTCAATTCAGTTTTATTTATACAGCGCCATATCACAACAACATTCGCCTCAAGGCGCTTTATATTTGTAAGGTAGACCGTACAATAATACATGCAGAGAAAAACCCAACAATCCTATGGCTCCCTAAGAGTAAGCACTTTGGCGAAAGTGCGAAGGAAAAACTCCTTTTTAACAGGAAGAAACCTCCAGCAGAACCAGGCTCAGGGAGGGGCGGGGCCATCTGCTGGAGAATATAATAAGTACCATCAGTCACTTTGGTCAGTAGTTCTTTCACTGGAAATAAGACTTTCAAAATTTCAAACACCACACAGAGACCTTTATTCGTTTCAAATCGAACTATTTACTGGCACAAAACAACAAAACAAACAAGCAAACAAAATATGTCTGCATCACATTTATTCAAAACAGCCCATCATGTTTATTAAAATTATTACTTGACAGTCTTGACAGTCCCCCCCCTGGTGGCACCCCTGCTTGCCAGGATTACTTCTTACTTCTTATATTGCTTCAGTTACTTTTAACCATCATGTCACAAATTCAACAAATGTAAGAGCAGAGAACAAGACACTACAGTTTACCAAGGAGACATAATGCACAGTTCAGAATCAAGGAGACATTAAACAAAGTGATGTCATTACAAATGCATTATTACCCAGCGCAGGCCCTGTAACCTTTTGTGTGTAATTCTTTATTAATTAAGCTGTTTCAAATTCTAAAAGGAATAATACATGATAAAATATTTTCAAAATCATTTTTAAATGGCATCTCTTCAGTTTCTTTTTTGTTATCTGCTTAGTTAATATAATGTGGCTCTCCTGGAACAGCTTGGTTCAACAGTCAGCCGGTAGTATTTGATTTAACTGATTAGTGTCTTTCCTCCTCCCCAGCCAGCAGTCTGCACTGTGTATTTAACAGTGTTGTAATGCTGTGCTCTGACACTTCCCTCTGTCTTTCAGAGAGTATCAGAGGAGAGCTGTCAGTGGATTAAAAAAATAGCAGTTAGCTGCAACAAAACACACTCCACATTAAAGCAAATTGCTTCTTGCGATTGTTGATAGTTTCTCATTGTTGCGTCCCTCTCAGTTGGAGCTGTGATGTTGATTGTGGCTGAAGGGGCCTTCAGATGACTGATAAGCATTGATGAATGAAAATGGAAATGGTTTTCAGCGTTTTGCCTTCAAAGGGAAATCAAAAATGGTGGAAGGAGAGGGGAGAGCAGAGGCGGGAGAATATTTGCCTTTTTGCAATTAACAAGATATGTTCTTTTTTTCTGTGGTCAGAAAAATGGAAATGGCTTTTAAGGTCGTAAAGGTCGAGCGCATCGAAGCATGGTGGCTCTGCAATTACTCTTCAGGCAGCAGCCTGATTGGGGGGAGGGTGGGGAGGGGTCCGACCGTGCACCGATGGTCAAATTAACGAGATGACCGGCTCCCTGTCGAAAAGATCACATGTGATTACCGTACATCAAACAGACAGAGCGCTCAAATTATCTCCCCTCTTACTGTGAAGTCGGAGAAAAGGGGATAAAACACAGATGGACTGATTAGTTAAAGGCTTTAAATGTCAAAACTTTCACTGTCCACAGCTTGAATGGATGTGCTTCTTCTCTACTCAGCAGACACGAGGGGGGTCGTCCTTTAAGTTTACACTAACTACAATAAATGGCTGTCTGCATGACACGATTAAAGCTATACTGGATATCGTTGGACTCCTCTGTGAAGCTTATGTGAATTCTATTGTGTCTGGTTTAATATAGCTACCTGCAAAATAGCGTCAAATATTAGGTTATTTTGGTCCCGCGCATTCTTACAGGAAGCCGAGGACTAGGCCGACTTCATTTCAGAGTCTTCACAGTCCAGCACAAAGCTTCTCCCTTCTCCTGGCACTTCTCCTGAGTTGAAAATAGTCCAACATTTGGAGTCACTTCTCTGCTACCATAATCTAGAGGAGGAGTGACTAATGACATCCACAGCACATATAAACAATGGCTGAGGAGAAATTGATCCTGGCTGTCAACTCAGTTTTTTACAATCTAGCACTGATGATGGTTAGAAGCTAGCAACAGTAAGCACTCTAAAAAGAGGACAAAATAGGCTCTCCCATGACAAAAGCTGCTACTCATGGAGACAGATGCTCAGCTTATTATTAAACTATTATACCTAGTAAGATTTTAATAGTGGCCTATACTAAAACCTTTGGAGACGGCCTGCAAAAAGACATTTTCACGTTGTATCAAATGAGCAGTATCCATGTTGTGAACAGAGTTTTTCTTTCAATTGTCCCGGCACACAAGTTGAAATTCAAATTTGCAGAGAAATGGATCAGCAGCAGCATTGGTGATATTCCTGGGATGGGGCCCGGCTAGCTCTTGGAAGGCCTCCATGCTGCCGTTCATCACTCGCGACCTACCCTTCAGGCCACTCCTCTGTTTCCTCCACTCAGACGCCCGTGCCCCGGTCTCGATGAAAGTGCTCAAGAGGGCACCGTGAGGACTACTTCGAGCGCGCGACCAGCCAGCTCATGCCAGCACAGGCGTTTTATAAGATTTTGGGGTTTTTCATTGTTCCACCCAGTTCACCCAGCGGTCCCACATTGCAGCAGGGACAGCCACGACAGAGTTTTCCCTCCTCTCCTTCTGGCATCCCCGCTCCCTCTTCCACAAGGAAGCATTGATGTGAACCCATTTTTGTGTGTCATCATAGCAAACTCTGCTCCTTGAGACACCAACTGTAGCAGGAACTACCTCAGACATTTTGGTGTTATGACTCGCAGTGTCGTGCAGACCATCCACGAGTTTAGTGCTTTAAATTTTGGTAAGTGAAATTCTAGTGTTTCTGTAGTCTGTTACTTAATCTGCATGAATTAGTACATGTGTCTTTGTATTCCATGTATACAGTTCATGAATCTAGCTTGGTAACTAAACTTACTAGTATTACTAGTATATGTAAGTTAGCACTCCAGACGTTCATCCATAAAAGGTTGAGATCGCAAAAAACACAACACAGCATGGCAGCAGTGAAACTGTTTGTGTTCAAGCTGTAAAAAAGCCTGTAAAATTTTGTGAAAGGATTTGGTGAGTCAGTGAAGATCACTTGTGGCTGATGAGTGAAATGAGTTGGTGAGGATATGCCGAGCTTTTCTGTAAGTGCTGCTGTTTTGGCCAATGTTAGCCTGTGTTAGCTGCTGTTAGCCTCTATTAGCTGCAGTTAGCCAACTGGTGAAACTATTTTTAAAGTGGATGAAATGTAGGATTTTTTGTGAATAAACTTTCAAGACAATGTAATCAAATTGCTTATGAGAGTGAACGTGTGATTTTCAGGGTTTTTATTAAGATACTAGTAGCATTGCCACTTTCCTTTATGTTTTTGCTTCTTTTGAGATGAAGGGGATTGCTTTCTGACAATAAAACACAGGTATGAACCTTATCATGAGTCTGAAGAGGTTCAAATTTAAATGTCCCTTTGTGGCAAGTGATCGCCTATGACTTCTCTTTTCCTCTGCCTGTCTGCCATAGTACCTTTGTTGCCAGTCTCTAGCTATATATGTTAAATGCATTTAGTCAAAAAGGAGATGTCCTTCCCAGCCACTGTATACAAACATGTTGGGAGAACATGGTGCATTCCACAAACTACCTTGATCCTATGGATTTTTAATAGATTAATTATAAGTTTGTAAGAAATGATCAGTTTGCAGGAAGATGTAATTACACACTATTTTATGTATCCTTAGAAGAATAATTAATTTTTTTTAATTAAATAACCTGAAAAAATGTACTGACTGTACCTTTTAGTATATAATAATCTTTTAAATATCTTTAATTCTTTTAGAACAGGGAACATTTTAAGGTTAACAAGGCAAACTGCATTTCGTTGTCTTGTACTTGTGACATGTGCAATGAAAATAACGTTGAATTCTATTCTATCCTATTCTATTAAACTAAATACCCTTCATAGTCAAAAACACAAGAAGTTGTGTTTTTCAGAAAATGCTCTAATGATATCTGCACAGTGGTACATGACTGTTTTATGGTGCATATACTGTAATGGAATGCAGGTTATTACCTATATTTCATATATCATTAAATTTAAGGTTTTATTTAATTTTTGTCTGTTATTACCCCTTTAACTACAATAAGTGGGAAAATACATGTTTTCATTAACATTTTGCAATGTCAAAGTTTATTTTTAGCATTTTATAAAAGCTCATGGAGTATGTGTTCCCTTGCAAAAAGCTCAAAATTTGAAATACTCAGAGTTGTGCATTAAGTTTTAATGAATCAATACACAGACGGTCTGGTCCTTGTGTATTCTGACCATAGACTGTGCAGTCTGTGATTCTGACAGGTGAGTAAAACATTTGTGCCTTCAGCACTGCCCCATGGGATGCAATCACTGTATGAGAAACACTGCGAATGAAAGTTACATTTGAAACTACTTGTATTATTAGAATGCTGCAGGAGTGTGTAGGTGTTTTAAGCCATTTGCATTGGTGTTGAATGAAAATGATACATTTGTGTTCAGATACACACACATTGAGAAAAGCGCCTTCTTGAGTCTCTCTGCATGCTGTAATGATCTTCTTGTAGTGCTGCGGAAAGCCTCCGCAATCCCTTCTTCATTTCCCTCTCCTCTTCTCCCTAATGAGCAGAGCCATCCCTTCATCATCAACTACACCATAATGTACTTTAGTCTGGGGACGAGAGGAGAAAATGGAAGGATAGATTGGAAACAGGTTCGCTTATAAGCTGATCCCACATTACAGGCTGTATATAATACGCTAAAGTCATCAAGGGTTTGTTCTCTACAATCAGAGTGATCCATTGACGATTCGACGTGCTGCAGATGAACGCGGAAACTTCACTTTGGCTGCAGGCAGGAGGGAGGCACAGGGATTTCTCATATGCACTTGACAGAGTTGGATTTGTGGACTGAAACACATTGTCTCCACTGGTCTGATTGTAACAGATATTTGTTTTCAAGTAAAAAGCTTCAGAACAATGACATACATGAATATATTTCATGTATGTTTCCAGTAAGTTATTATGAAATTATAATTTACTTTGTGGCAGTTTGGAAAAGATTTCAATAATACAATAATATGACCATATATTCTCCTTGATATCTCCATATTTCCATTCATTTCAATTACATAGATAAAAGATAACACAAACACAAACAGTGGTTAGTCAGTAAAAATAAAAATAAAAAATCAAGTAATTCCTTTGTTTGAACTGCATAAGACTCCCTAATTTCCTTAAATGCACCACTCAATATACTGTAGCATGCTATAATAAATTTTATCTTGACTTTTAGAAAGATAAGTTAGATACATGGAGCAATTACTTGATACTATATCTGTGTGTTTCTGCAGTAGATCTCACAAAACTTCCTTTGTCCAATAGATATTCATTCTAATTTGTGCTGTTCATCATATGCCAATACCATACTGTCACCATCAGCAGTGTGACATGCTCACACTGCTGATGAAACTGACTACCATTCCTAAAAGCTATTCTTTGGTTGATGTTTGCTGTGTTGCCTGTTAAAGTAAATTTATAGTTAATTGGTATAGTTTGTTTCATCCTGACTTTTAATCTTTTTGTCATGACCAGGAGTGGCTGTAGCTCAGGTGGTTGAGCAGGTCACCTACTAATTGGAAGGTTGATGGTTTGATCATCGTCTGCTCCAGACTGTGTGCCAAATATCCTTGGGCAAGATACTAGCCTGAAGTTGCTCTCTGATGCGTCCATCGGAGTATAAATCTGTGTGAATGCTAGCTGTTAGATAGAAAGCACTTACACAGTTGTGACATTATTATCAGGTATTCCTGGCTATTGTCCAGTAGCAAATAAAACAGACTAGTAACCCAACAGCATATAAAATGCTGTTGGTGCTGTGAATGCACTCTTAAACGCTCTGTTTTCCTTCTCTGTGAAAGTTGGAATCCAAAGCTAAGGTACTCAAGTCAAGCCACAGAAGTGTATGCACCCATGCTACCACTGAGGTTCAACAAGATTATATAATACAATGCCAGGAGATTCACAGAATTCACTTTAAACGCTACACATTTTAAAAAGTAGATAATCACTTAGAACATCAAGAAAAAAATATCTTATTGGGAAATGATGTCATAAAATGATACTTTTATTTTACATTAAAACATCTCCAGATGATTCTCAAAGAACATTATTCTGTGTTCAAGCTGCTGATGTTGGTATGATGTTCTTTTTCTGAAATGCTGTGTTACTTTTGCGCCAGATGTAATGAGACACACACCTTCCAAAAAGTTTAACTTTTGTCTCGTTTGTCAGAGTATTCTCCCAAAAGTCTTGGCTGTAGCTCAAGCGGTAGTGCAGGTCATCTACTAATTGGAATGTTGGTGGTCCAATTCCTGGCTGCTCTGTCTGCATGCCAAATATCCTTCGGCAAAATACTAACCCCAAGTTGCTCTCCGATGCATCCATTATGAATGTGTGTGAATCTTAGCTAGGTTGTAATTACAGCTTCAACTGCTAGATCAAACCATGAAATTGTCCCTGCTCCTGCCTTCTGACGCAGTGGCCTCAGGTATCTGGTTAGATACCATGTTTCTAAGATTTTTAGGGCCAAGTATATCACCTCCATTTTTATCTGAATTTAGAAGCAGGAAGGCCATCCACATCTTTATTCTGGAAGTTGAACTAATTAATGTTTGTCATCTGGCTTCAGTGATATGTAAAGCTGGGTATCATCTACATACCAATGAAAATATTATGGAATGCGAATAATACTGCCTTAGAGAAGCATGGATAATGTAAAAAGAACTGGTCCTAGTACAAAACCATGTGGAACTCTATAATTACCTTTGTGTTTGAAGAAGACTGCCCATTTACACGAACAAACTGGAGTCTGTTATATAGATATGACCTAAACCACTGCAAACTACTACCTTTAAAACCTATGGCATGCTTCTTTCGAACTGTTCAGGGTTCTTTTTCCCAGTGTTGCCAACTCCTCAGTAAGAAAAATCGCTATTGGCTGTCCTAAAAGTCGCTAGAAGTCACTAAATGATGTCATCGCTTAATTTGCATAATTGGTCATGCTTATGTAATTGTAACCTACTTTGTAGGAGAGAGAAATAAGGAACAGACATAAAGTGAGTAAAAACGACCCTAAATGCATTTAGAATATATTAAAAATTTAATTTCTTTTAGCAATTATTGTTTTTTTTAATGTCACAATTCCAACCCACCTCCTTTATCCGGGCTTGCTACCAGCAAAAGTGACCCGAAATAGGAACTCTGGCAGAGCTATTTTGTGTGTGTGTGTTTTAAGTAGTTTTAAGTAGTTTTAAACCTTGTGATCCACAAAAAGTAAGAGTAAAAGAAGAACTGACTGCATTACAGTCACGGTGGGAGCAGCGGCTTCGCTCATGCGTGATTCATTTGCAGTTTAGACGCGTAGGGGTCAGCATCTCCTGCTCTGACGGCAGCTTGGGGCAACTGTTTTGTGAGGACGATCCACCGCCTCTGAGCGCTTTGGCACGTGCAAGGTGCCCACGGCAGCACCAGCTGCTTGTTGAGAGTAAGAGCGATACCTGCTTTCACAAAAAGTCTTCATAAGTCACCAATAACACCGGCAAAAGTCTGCAGATTTGTCACTAGTTGCTGTTTAGAAAAAAAGTCGCTAAATATAGCTACAAAGTCGCTGAGTTAGCAACACTGCTTTTTCCAAGGTGGAAAAGCAAGTTGCAGCTACCAGAATTGTAGCATAAATGATAGCTAAAACTTTTGTCTCATTTGACCATAAAACTTTTCTCCAGAGAATTCTTTTTTGGTAACACCCTCTGAGTCCATGGTGATGTATTGATTTAGAGGGTGTCTATCTATCTATCTATCTATCTATCTATCTATCTATCTATCTATCTATCTATCTATCTATCTATCTATCTATCTATCTATCTATCTATCTATCTATCTATCTATCTATCTATCTTCACTGAGCTCCTTGGCCTTTCCCATTGTTCTGAGTATTGGTCAATGACTGCCGTCAACCAAATCTGTTTTCTGTCAGAGAGAAACCAGTTGTGGCCAATTATGACTAAATCTGGCATATTTACCTCATGTTAATTAATATGCATGGTCCCTTTTGAATAAACAAATGTATTTAATTGCAAATCAGATCCAAGGAGCAGAAACTGACAACTTGTGTGTGTTTAATTTTTTTCTAGCAAACAAAAGGTAAAAGATCAAAATACTTTTCCGCTTCTGACTATTATCATTTCTGACAGCAGGATTGTATATGTGCATTTTTTTTCACCATGAAGTACAGCTTGTTGTACTGTACTGTTTATTGTAATTAACAAACATGAACCAGTGAAGCAGTGTGCCTTATTAATGTTTGTCATAGGTTTTGGAAAACAGAGGAGCTCTGTGGCAACGATGCCTTGAATACATCAGACTCTGCATACACACAATACTTAGCATTTAATAGATATCTACATTTGTTTTGTCTTTCATGGTATTTGACGATAACAACAATCAAGACAGTCTTAAAAGGGCTGTTTCCTATAATTTTATTTTCCCAGCTGGAAGTAGAAATTGAGCCCGACTGCATGCGGGGTGGAAGAATAATAACAGCGACGTCACTGAGACTCTAAAAACAATAAAAAGTTTTGGAGGACTGACCATCATCTGACAGCCGAGTATGGCTTCATTAAAGCCTTATGAGAACCTGATGGTTGTAACTGTGTGTGTGAGTGTGTGTGCATTTGTACGTGTCTATGTGAGTGTTCCTAATATGGATTCATAGAGTTTTAGCCTGATTGCATTTTCACATCAGTCGTCAAAATGCATTTAAAAAACAATTTGATACGCGATGGCGAGAGGCCAAGAGCCGCTCAGAACCGCAGAATAAATAAAAGCAATGATGATGCCAGCGTCAGCCAGAGCCCTTGATCAATCATTAGCATACATAAGAAAGTGTGTGTGCGTGTCTAAGTGTATGTATGTGTCTGAGGGTAAGGACAAAAAAGAAGAGATAAAGTTAATGTCAGTGATGTATATTATCAATCATTTGCATGTGGGGATGTGTAGATGAGTGTGTGAAAACTGTGTGTGTGTGTGTGTGTGTGTGTGTGTGGGTGTGTGTGTGTGTGTGTCTTCAAAATGCTCCATCTGTAATTCCTCAGAGCAGTTAATTCATCATCTGTGCTTCAGCATCAGGGCATCCGCAGGCGTTTAGGACTAATATTTCAGCCCCCATTACAGTGGCAGAGCAGAGAGCCGAGGCTTCGGTTTGACCTCAGACCTCAGCCGAGGGAATCGCAGCCTGACCCCATCCATCAACGTGGGAAGAGAGGAAATATTAAGAGGGTAACATTATTAGTTTGATTACAGGGGAGAGAGATTTAGCTGTCATTTTCGTCCGGCAATGTGGGCGGCTGTCGTTGGACGCTGTCTGTCTGATTGGCTGGCTGGGCTACCTGTCGGCATCACTGTATACCAATGACTGTATGAAGGTTGATGAAATGATGAAGTCATGAAGAAGAAAAGAATTAACATTGTTAAAGCTTTGCATTTGCACAGATTAAATTGCTACACGCAGCAGTTTGTGGTCAGTAAAACCAAACTTCTCAGACAATGATATTAATAACCTCTCTACATAAATAAACTCAACACTTTATACAGTTCTTTACATTAAACAATATGTTAAAAGTAAGAAAATGTTGATGAGCACACAATAACTCAATGGAGCTCCAAATTATTACTCATATAAAAGGTTAGAGTCTTTTGGGGTAAAAATGACAGTTTACGAACATTAATATTTACCTCATTACTCAGTGCATTTTTTCCTGCCCAGTATTCAAACTGTGAGGAATTGAGGTGTTATTTTTCTGCCATTTTTATTATTTCATTTTATTAATTCCATTTTTATTATTTTGTTATTGCTATTGCATCATAATCATATAACAAGCATTTGCATTGACGCATTTATTAATAGTGATATTGCATTTAGATGTTTAAACATATTGGCACCCAATTAAGCTTTATTACAGGTGCAGTTATAATCACTTTAAACTGTTGAGTTGGATTTATAATCTTAAATGTTTATATGCAGACTGCAGTGTGAAAGAGTAACTCTGTGCCAAAATAAGACAGGAAGTTACATGTTTTTGAAGTTACATGCTTTGCAGGAAGTGAAACCGAAACTAGAGTCTGAGTGAAAGTTAGTCTGAGGAGCAGTTTCGATGATGCTATTATCTTTTATACTTTTATATCTTTTGATTAAGCTTTTAGTAGAGGTTCTTGATTAAAACATTTATTCAGTAGAGTACACATACATAGTTTCGGTTCGGTTATTACATACACGAGAGCGGCTTCTGTCTCTCTGTCTGGGGAGAGGCCAGGAGCTAGTCGGCGAGGTGAAATGGGGTGCGATTGTAACCACACATGTAACCACACACACACACACACTTAGTTAGAGAGGTTCACTTGTAGGTGAAAGTTTAAATTGTTTTGCTAGGGTTGCAGTTTTATGTTGGTGTATGTGACTGTTTGATGAAGAAGCAGGTGCACGAGGCGAGAGCTGAGCGGGCTTGTGGGAAACCACCGGGGAGAAGATGGAAGCCAGTGTTCTTTTAATTGTGTCTCAAGTTAACTGAACATTTGTGGTTTTGGATTGACGTATGCTGTATTGTGTCTGCTTTGCAAAAGAGGGGGCTGTACTATCTTACCCCTATAAAACCTTTGTTCTGACTATTGTAAGACAGTTCAATACTGAATCTGCACAGTATTGGCTCCACGCTGCGTGTTTCATTAAAATCATCATCCGACTTTACCTTTTGGACCAGTGTGGTTACTTGCATTCCTCCTGTGTTTCCTTCCCTATATTTTTGAACCTTAACAAAACCTTGTTTCCTGTTGGCTAAAAACCAGTAAGACTGGAGAGCCTTCTCATTTCCTGTTAATGCCATTTTACCAGAATTAGCTGCAATTGAGTGGATGTTCATAAGATAGCCCTCAGTCAATAAAACTTTCAAGACAAAACCCCCTGCCCCCAAAAAATTAATTTCATTTTCCAAAAAGGACACAAACACTAATTTCCCTTTTTTCATAGATGGAAGGACTGTAAAATATACATTCAATTTAATTTTATTTATATAGCTTGAAATCACAACAACAACTGTATAAAGGTGTTTTATTTTGTAAGGAAAAGATCCTAAAATAAAACAGAGAAAATCCCAACAATCAAACAAGCTCCCATGAGCAAGTACTTGGTGACAGTAGTAAGGAAAAACTCCCTTTTAAAAGGAAGAAACAAGAGAACATTATTTTGCTGTCAAAATTAATACTGGTCCCTGTTTTCTAAATGTTTGCGTTAGGATTTATGACAGGACATCCTCCTACGATGTTGTCTGTTTCCAAACAGTAAGACGTTAGAGAATTATGATTAAATCAAAACAGAAACGTTTATAATTTTGATTAAAATGCAACTTGTTGTATAGAATTTTTAAAAAAGTGTTGAGTTTACAGGGGATATTGTTTATTCAAATAATTAATCAGTGAGGAAAATATGATTGTTATAAACTGAATGTATACAATGTAAATGTAAATTTTGCATCATACTTTCACAAAATTTCATGGAAAATTTACACATAATCAAATTCTGTAAAGTCAGAATTTGCGGTATTATTTGTTAATATATATTATTTTTGGAATAAAAATGGCATCACAGTTGCATCTGAATAATACACAAGACTTCCAGGAGTCTTGTGTCCAAGACCAAAGAGCAGATGTTTGTCCATAATTTCTGTGTATGTATTATTGTAGGGCCTGCCTTACAATATAAAGTGCCTTGGGAGAAAAACAAACACGGCATACAGCACAAACACCTTGTACGAACTGTTGGAGGTGGAGGGGTGAAGATTTGGGCTCATTTTGCAGCCACAGGACCTGGGCACCTCGCAGTGATTAAGATGACCATGATCTCCTGTAAGTATTCTAGAGTCAAATGTTAGGCCATCCGTCGTCCGTCGACAACTAAAGCTTGTGGGACGTGAAGAAAGCTGTGCAACAATGCATAGCTGCAAACCTCAATGAACTGAGGCAACATTGAAAAACAGTGGGCCAAAATTCTTTACAGCACCTAAATAAAGGGAAAGTGTTGTTAAGGAGAAAAGTGAGTTCATGGTCTTTCTAGGAAAAGGAAGGAAATCACATTTATTAAGCAGAAGTGTCATATGTTTAAAATGTAGAAATAATATTTGGTGATACTCGTCATCTTTCGTAAGCAGGCTCTGTGTACATCAGTCATCACTCATTGAAAACACAGTGTACGAGTTCTTGTCAGCAAACGGATCTTCAGGACAGAAAAGTATGATTTCTTTGTCATCTGCTGTCTTTCACCAATGATGAAAAAAAATATCAAATGAGGATCCAGAGACGTGTGATCTTTAACGGACTGATGGTTGGCTTAATAGAAAGGCACGCATGTCTGCAGAGATGACAGGCTGCCTCCAAAATGGATTTAGAGAGACATGACGGGGAATTATTGACTTTTGTTGTGTTTTACAGCAAGTCAGAAAAACTGATGACTGCTGATGGTGATCCTGAGTGTGTGAGAAAGTGAAACTGGCTGAATCTGGACGACAATACTAAACTTGATGTGGGGGTGTCTTCGGGCATAATGATGAATAAAATTCTGTTTTCCCGTAATTGTGTGAAACGGGGACAAAAATGTCACCATTAACATAAAAAAACCGAACTTTTTGGACATTTTTGTAGTTTGGCATTTTAACATGAAAACGTATGCAGAGTAACTCTCCTTTGGAGTCAGCCTCAAGAGGCCATTGGAGGAACTGCACTTTTGGAATCTTAAAGCGCTTCAGTCTAAAATAATATTCATGTCCATGACTTGATTTTCTTTTAATCCCAGTAATTTTTTTTCATCTTTTTATTCAGATGTGGGCTCTACACTCTACAGTCAATAAAAAACACTAATAAAATAACATAAAATAAAACAATGTAAAACACTCAAACCATTTGTAATAATCATTTATTAGAAATTTCTATTATTTTATTCTGATTCAAAATGCCAAACTAGAGGAGACATATACATTATATATGTAATAGGCTCAGTTCAGAGTGTCTGCAGGGAATCGATATTGCGTGGCTGCCTATTCCAGAATTATGTTTTTGAATATTTGGGGATTTTTTGTTATTTATGTCCTTTTCATTCATGAAGTGACATAATTTATTTGCTCTCTCTCTCTCCTCTATCTGTGTGAATGTAAGTGTGGGTGTCACCAGCCTTTCACAGTAGTGAGGGTAGTCTCAGGAAGTCCAGTGGACACAATTGTCCCTCATCTTCAGTCAGTCCAGTACATAAACCTGCCTTCTACCACCGCTCCTTGCTGGACTGTTGTCCAATATCTGTGCAAGTTTAGTGCAGACAGCCTGTAACGCTGCTTTAACTGACCTGCTTGCTCTCTCCTCCTTCCTCGTAGGAATAAAAATGAGAAATATTTACGTGCAAAGCTGCCTGACCCACTCTCACTCCTCCCAGCCATCTTTGCTCACCAACTCTAAAGCTCTGAGGACTGGAGCTGTGCCCCGGAGAAAGAGAAGAGAAGCTCTGATTTCTGTTACTTACCCAAAGCAACTCAGCTGAACTTTGTTCCCAGATTAATCGGCTCCGGGGGAAAGATGCTCAGATTCCTGTTTGTTAACCTGCCTAAAGACACTTACCTGAGCACAGCCTGCAGCCTGTGAACTTACTTAAAGACTTACCTGAAAACAGTGATCAAGGTTCCAGCTGTCGAACTTACATGTGATGTTCTTTTTTAAGATTCTGTTCATTAAAACAGTTTAACTTTGTAACTGTGTCCTGCATTTGGAGTTGGTCTGTTGGAGAAACCTTGGCAGCAAAATGTTAATGTTTTGCTAATTATAAAAATGAAGAAAAAATGCAGATGAAATATCCAAAAGCCTCTTGATATTTTTGTTTTATACCTGGTTGGGGAGGATATGTGTTTAACAGCAACTGTGGGTCGGTTTGTGTTCCACTTTATAACTACAAGTTAATGATAAATAACAACCATAGCAGCATCTAACCAGAGTCGTGTGACATAAGCAGCTGTTTTTTTTACACTTAGGTTTAGGGTATTAGTGTCTAGTTGTATGTTCAGTTTTCTAGCACTTCTCAGTTAGGAGAAAAGAAATACACTCCAATACACCGTACATTGTCATACAGGAAGAGCAGAGGGATGACAGCAAGGCAAGACCCCCTTGTACAAACCAGAAAATACTGATCATATTTTTGTTATAAAACAAAATAAGTCAAGGACAACCACCAAACGTTGGATGCACAAATTTTAATCATGACCTAAACTTTCATTCATCATCAAAATGTTTGCTGAGTAACATTTGCTGGCACTGCAAAATGTGTCTTTATATTTCTAGAAAAGAGGAAATTTTAGCATCTAGTAAATATAATATAATCCTTTACTTTTACATGGAAATTTTGATTGTCTGTATCCAAGTAAGGTCTTCATGTGTTATTTAAGTTTGTCTTTTGAGACTGGCTAAATCCTTTCTAAACTGTAAAGATAAACTTGTAAATCTGACAACGCTGGACTCGGATTGTCTGACCAAAAACTGAAGAACAAATCTAAAAATCTGGCCAAATACTGTCTGTCAGCTTTTATTATCTGACAGTTTTTGGTGTTTGATGCTACTGACATATTTCCATTGAAGTTTGATACCCTGATTGAATTGCACTTGAATGCATCATGAGAGAAGAAGGTGTGTGTGACAGGTGAATATTTGTTATTTTGCTGCCAGAGCTTATGAATGTGTGTTTCTGTGTGAATGTGTGCATGTGTTATGTTTGCGTGTTGTCCTGGGGGATAACAGCAGGTTGACTGTCCTGATTCTGTCTGCTGTACTTTACGTGGTCACAGCTCACTAATGCACCATGCAGCCTGCTATGCACACACACAAATTCACATGCACACACACGTGAATATCAAATGCACACATACTGAGGCAAATGTTTGCGCGCGCGCGCACACCATCATCATGAGTTAATGGTCATGTGGTCATATAAAGAAAATGCAGCGACACACATCTCTGTATAATACACACACACACACACTGTTCAGTCCTAATTCTATAAGGGGGTCCAGCATGTCTCCCCTGAAACCTCCAGTTCAATTCATTTGATTTCATTACACACAGAGAGAAAGAGAGAGAGGTAAACTGTATTGTGGGGGAGCGAGGCTGGGCTGCAGTGGTGGTTTTCATTAGGAGCTGCTGGTTAGAGCTGCGATCCAATTTAGACTTCAGGCTGGCAGAGAAGCGAGCTGTGTGTTTTTATTGGTATTTAATCAGCTCAATTGGGACATTTTATTAGTGCAATGCTTTGTTTCGGAGGACAGACAAGAACTACGGGTTATTAGAGGCTCTCAAAGTGAGGTTCGGAGTCCCTGCAGGGGTCCTGGTGGGGTTTCAGTGGGTCTAGAGGAGGATGAAATATTGAAAATGTGTCCTGCATGGCTCAATAAAGAGAAAGAGGAGAGCAGTAAAATCGCCAGAGTTGGGGGTTCGATGCCTGTGCTGAAAATGTCACGATGCAAATTAGAGTTTTAGTTCTGCAAACGTGTCTCAGAGGCAAAGCTGCAAATTAATCCTCAGAAGGTGGAGCCAAAAATAAAAGCAACAGCTGCAAACTTGACCAGTGCAGAAGTAAAGAAATAAGATGGTTAATACTAATGTTTTAACCAGTCTAGATCATCAGATTAACCATTGTGATTGTGTATAAGCTGATACATGCAGACATATTTTGAAAAAGAATTACATCTAATGACATTTAACCTTAAATGAATTACAGTAGCACCCTTACATGAAGCATGCTGTTCACTCTGTGCAGGTATTAGCATTCAGGGAAAGTATAGTCAAACTGAATATGGCCATTGTCATTTCTAAGTTATCAAATACTGATGTTTGGTATGGTCCATTAAGCATCACTTTATAATACACTAGGCATCTACAGATACATACATATAGACAGCACATCGCTCACTGCTATTCTTTGATATTGCATTACAGGTATTTAATATAATGTATACCATGTAAAAACTGGCTGGAAAAATATAAAAACTATCATGACAGCATCATTTAAATGAGTCTGACTTTAACTGAGCACTTCAGACAAGTGATTAATGATGTGGCTCCAATTCTCTTAATCGAATTTAGGAGTCTGAAAACTCAAAAACATGCTACTATACATCGGAACAAAATTATATAGTTCTGTATGCTGATGTGCCAACAGTTCAGGCACATGTAAATAATATCTATAAACGTCAACATTTTATTGATATGTTTAATTAAAATGAGCCTCTGAAAATTTGGAACTGTATAGAAAAATGGCAGTTAATGTATTAATCCAATTCAATTTTATTTTATTAATATCGTTCCAAATCGCAACACTCGTCACCTCAAGGCACCCCAACAAATAGATGACCCCCCTATGAGCAAGCGCTTGGCTGCAGTGGAAAATAAAAACTCCTGTTTAACAGGAAGAACCCTCTGGCATAACGACAAGGAGGGGCGTCCATCTGGCGCTCAGGGTGAGGAGAGAGAGACAGAAATACTTTTGTTGTCCTCTCTTGTCCCCGTTACTTGGAGATGAAAGTCTGCATATCTTGAATGTTTAATGTGATGCACAGAGACAAAATTACAAACATTGTATCTTTGTCTAAATAGTTATGAACCAAACTTTGTCAACTGTGACATTACCCACTGATTTTGGACTATGCATGCTAAAAGCTCATCGTTAGCATTTTACCCAGTGCTGTGTTTTTTTTTTTTTTTTTAATGTTTTGGGGTTTTTTTTTTTTAGCTTTTTTTAGCACTAGAAATAATCTGCTTTAGCTAATAACTCTTAAGTTATCAGCTAAAGCTGGCCAAGCTGTTTACAACCCTACACTCACAAATTGTACAAAAGCCAGACACATCTGCTTGATAAGGGGTGCCAAACATAAGGCCTGAAGCCAGAATTGGCCCACTAAAGACTCCAATCTGGACCACTGGAATGCTTTGGGAAGGTGAAGTAAGGCTTAATTGTTAGACTTTTACCTGTATTTTCACAAGTTTTACACCTTTTCTACCTTTCCTGTGTCCATTCAAACTACTACTACAATGGTGCTTGGTAACAGCAGATCATGTTTTTTGTCAAGTAACTAGAATAACAATGCTCGAAAAGGCACCAACACCAAAAACATAGGCACGTAGTCGAATTCAGTGACTTAGCCACATTGACCTAGCAGACAGATACTGGCTGCAGCTCACTGGCTGTGTGGAAACGCTCTAATTTAAGCATTAAAGTTATTCAGAATAGAGAGTAATACAAAGTGCATATATTTGTTATGAAGGTCAAAATGTTTTTTTTTTAATCATCATCATTATTATTATTATTATTATTATTATTATTATTATTATAAAACGTGCTTTTTAAAATTGAACTTCTTAATTTGGAAGTCTATGGACTGACTTACTTTTAGAGCCAGTCTCTAGTGGCCAGGTGAAGAACTGCAGGTTTTGGCACTGTAGCTTTTGGCTTTGTTTTTCTGGGCTTTCAGCTGCCTCCCATGACCTTTATATCTGAATGGAGTATAACACAAGGACTGAAAATGATACAGTAGCGTTAATGAGCCAAAGCTGGAAAGTAATTATACATTTAGTCGTAAACTTTTAAGATTTGAGCAGCATTTCGTCTTTTCTACCGTTTTTTTGTGACAATTCTCCACCATGTACCCCGCCTCTCAACCAATGGTGGCTGTACAAAAATCGAATAAAAATTAAAGCATTCTGTTTCATTGAACATGAACCTACCTGGGACTATAGTGAGCTAAAAATAATTATAATTACTGTACAATAAATACATTTACTTGATTGGGGAAGTTTTACTTGTAGCATCGAGTTTGTGTGAGTGAGCAGGAGAGAGACAGAGGGCAGAGAGCCGGTGTGAGTGAGAGAAAGGGGAGGAGACAGTCTGAGGAGGAGCGCTGCTGAATTCGACTTTATTCGGAAGTCTGATCACACACGGCGCTTCAGTGAGCGGGGAGAGGACAGTCTAGCTGGTTTGTCTGTTCAGAAAACAGATTGGGGAGAAAATACTTCACGCACTTTCGCATAGACACCTGATGATGACAAAACACTTCGCTCAAGCACAGCTAATTTATTTGCACTTAAAGAGAATCTTCGGGCTTCGCGGTTCTTGCGTCTTTTGGGCACAGAAACCCGCACTATTTCATCTCAATTTCCAAAGTAAGCTGAAACATACACACACACACACACAGCACGGGGAAAAGTGAACGTCCTGAAGTCTGGATGCATCATGTATCCACTTTTGTATCCACAGTTCAAATGTGGTGCTTTAAATTACTTTATCTTTTTCTTCTTTAAAGACATTTAAAAAAAAAAAAACTTTTCAAAGGCAAGAAAAATCACAATCTTTTAAAACGGTTCTGTTTTACCTTAAAGACCTTTTTACTCTGAAAGATCCGATTTAAGACTTTTATACGTTTGAACACATTAAAAAAAAATGCTCCGAAAGACTGTTGGAATAAACAAAATGCTCCAAACGGACTTAAAATAAAAGTCCAGGGAACGGATTCTCCGTTACTCTACACAATAAAGCCAGGGGAAATGCCCTCCTGCTGAACAAACAGCCCCCCCCCTCTCTCTCTCTCTGTGTGTGTGTGTGATTGGGGCGCAGAGGACAACACACACAAGTGCAAACGCGCGCGCGCACACACGCAGGCTCTCCCGACATACCGACACATACTTTGGCGCTGCCTCCGCCGCCGCTGCTGCTGTATCACTGTATCACACCAATGTCATTGCAGAGCTCGTGCTGCTGAGAGCCGTGCGCTCACTGGCTGACAGGCTGACAGACTGACTGCTCCACTCCAGGTCTGCTCTTCCCACAACACTCACAAGACCAACCGGCACACACCCGGCGGAGGAGTGCCGGGGGACGGGATGCCGGCGGCGGTGCCCACGTAAGAGAGAGGAGAGTCTGGAGCTCCTGCACCGGCAGCACAAACACGGCTGTCCGCCGGTCTCCAGTCGGTGAAATAATCACCTCTTACATCCACCGATCCCGCTGATTGCTGAGCAGGTGGAAAGAGAAGGGGCAGACTGCGCGCACTCCGGGACCATGATCCGGAGCAGCACACGGGTTATTTCTCAAGGATAGAGCTGAGAGGAAGAGAAAGAAGAGGAAAAAAATTAAGGAAAAGGTTTATTATTTTTTGTCTTTGCGCTTTATACACTCACTCTTCTCATCTATCTAATGATTCACTGAATTGTGACTGTTTTACGCACCATGATCCGGATTTGCTTGAGAGTTATTTCCAAAGGTTAGAAAGAGAGGAGGAAAGAAGAAGAAGACAAATAAACAAAAAGAAGCTTGCTGTTTATCTTTATTGCTGAGTCAATACATCCATTGATCCCATTGATCCCGGTATTCGGTGACTGGTCTGTGTTGGGAGAAAGCGCCGGAGGAGGTTGTTGAAGTAGAGAAGCGGGAGCGCATCGGAGACGAGGGGGACCATGATCAGGATCTTCCCGGATTTCAGCGTCCAGGTGACGGCTTCGGCGGCCGGAGGAACCGGGGCTGGAGGAGGAGGCGGAGGCGGGGGGATGGTGACCGGACCCCCGGTGGGTCGGGTGCCCGTGCCGGTACCCGGAGCCACGAACGGGACCCCGCAGAGCGTGCAGGGAATCACCGCCTACCAACAAAGGTATGTGGGAAACCTACAGGATTAACGACCTGTAGCGGAATCAGCGTAAGATGGGAAGAGAGTTGAAAAGAAATCTTAGAAAAGTGACACATCAAAACTAAACATACTTGTATCAAAGTGGCCTTGCGGAGAGATCTTCGCTGCTTAGTGCTCCTATAATTGATTTGACTGCGATAAAAGTATTTAAACCTACTAACATCTATTGAAATCAATCATTTTCCTCTTCATGGGATGTTTTATGTTCAGGTACAGTTGGGCATCTCTAACTCAGTGGACACTTCTTGGTTTAGTATTTTTGAAGACGTTTCTTAACGTGTCATGATGCAAGACTTCATCGTCAGTTGAGATTTTAAATCAAACCTGTGAAAATCACCTATAACCCCAGAATACACGAAAATCATTTCCAATATGTAAAACTAGATGGAGAGGATTTTTTTTTATCCTTTGAGAGAATGCGTTGGGATAAATATTTTCTCAGTTAGTTGCCGTTCCTTTTCAATTTTTCCATAAAATCCACAAGGAAAAGAGGAATATTGTGACTTTAATGCTACGAGGATTAAGGTCAATATCCACAGTTTGTGTTGGGATTATTTTTTGTTTCAAAGCAAGTTTGTGAAGGCAAGTATAAAAATATGTGCACTCAGTAAAGACAGAGAGGATGGAGCAGCAGTGGAAGAAACGGAGGAATCAGGTTACAGAGATTTAGTGAAAAATTATCTTCAGGAGTGAGGTTCAAATATTAAAACACGACTTCTGTAATAAAGTCCAGGTAATTCAGTGGAAAACTGGGGATGATGTCCTGCTAATAACAGCGAAAACATATTGGTTTATATCAGGAAAAACTAAAATGTGCTGAGTGTTTTCCAGCTGGTCATGAATCCAACCTTCTCTCTGGTGACAATTCACTTCAGTCATAGCCCCCTATTTCCCCCCCTTATTTTCCCCCTCTACTCTGAATCTAAATGATTGCCTCCCTGTCCGGCCACTCAGTAGGGTTGTTTTTTCTAATCATCTGGAGCCACAGGGGGCAGAAACACACCCCAACACACGCACACTCTTGCCTTATTACCGGACAATCTCTCCATATTATGTGGCATAGCTCTGTGCGTATATGTGTGTGTAAAGTCTAAAAGCTGTGGGGAGCAAACAGGACATAAATCACTGCAGGGGCCTCTCCGAGTGCACTGAGAGTGTCTCAGCCCTCTAAAGCAACAAATACAAGGCGAATAAGGGCTGTATTGTTATTTAAAGCAAAGCGTCTGGGCGCATATAGACCTCAGACCCCCATAAGGGAGGATTTTGGGCAGCGGACTGTTTGTGTCCACAGTTGAAGGGATTAGAGTAGTGGCGTGTCACGTACTCGCATCATTTCCACTGACATAAAACCTGCTGGAATTTAACTGTGTCGTCATCTGGCAGCTGGGGACCTGTCGGAACTCCTCAAGGACCTTTGAGGCCCCTCATACCTCAGTTTGGGAAGGGCCAGTTTGGCACACGGGGCCCAAAACAGTTTGAGTGTTTGTGTGTGTAGATCTGTAACGGCCGCAGTGGCTCAGCTTTTCTTCAGATGCAGTGTCTTTTCACCGAGCTGCCCCTCTTCCCTCTCTCCATACATAATGTTTCCCTCCACCAACAGCTGGGAGCTAATATGTTTATACATTACGCTCCATTATCCACGTCGCCTCCGTTTGACTGCTCTCAGTAAGCAGGGCTGAGATGGGGAGAGAAGAAGCAGCCAAACCTCAAAGAAAAGAGCGAACGCTGGAGACCTGGTCTGGCGCAAAGTGGCCACACAGCTGGAGTAAAACTCGACCCTCAATCTACACGAATCCAACACCCATAGAATAACTGTGTTTATTCTAATATATCTCTCTATATTTCTATCTTTATCGATATTATGCTGTTTGAACGAAGTAAGCTCACTTTAGGGCGCTGTGAAGGTGTACTGATGAGGGTCAGATCTGTGACCTTTCCGGTTTTGCCATGATCAAAAGAAAAGGTTACTTTGAAGCAGCTTTTTAAATCACATCTGGATAAACTGGGAGCCAGAGACGAAGTAACAAAAAAACAACCTCTGGTTATTGAGAGCTGAGCTCTGATACGAAACTGCAACTACATTTTTGTTTTTTGTTTTGTTTTTTTTGTTTTTTTTTTACTGTAAATCACAGCAGCGGCTCTTAAAAGTGGTGAAAATGAAGCGCGCACACGTTCAGGTCTTCTAAGAATCCCTTAGTGCACATGTTGATCGTCGGGCTCACAGCTCCCGACGATCGCCGGCTGGAGGTCACGGTTCCCCCATCTCCAGTCCTTATTTTCTGCCACTGCGCCGCCTGTAACCCTGTGTTTGTGTGGAGAATACCCAGCATGCCTTTGACCTTGACAGGTCATTGGTATAGAGACGGAGGCTTTTTCAGCTTCTAGGGCTGCAGCCAGGGGGTTAATCACACAGCACAGCGATTAGGTTACAATGAATTATACATTGAAAATTTAAATGAATGGATGAAAGAGGGGAAAGAAGAAGTATAAGGTAGTTTCTGTTGGACGATAATGAGCCATTTGCTGACGCGCAAACATCAAAGCCTGGAGGAAAATATATTTCAGTGACCTGAAATACGAAAAATAGAAAAAAAAACAACCGAGCAGGTTATTTGATTTATTTAGTCGAAGAAGATGGAGGAGGGGACTTTGTTTCAATTTAGAGGCTCGCAAACTCAATATCAAAATCATGACAAAGACTCGTCAGATGACCAGGAAACTGCAGATTTATTTTTATTTTTATATTAAAAAACAAACGACAAATACAAGCTGATTTTGGACTTTGAAGTGAGACATTTGCCGTGATGTGTTTATTACTGACAGTAAAGGAAGGCAGGTGAGGGGGGTGGGGGGTGGAGGTGTGCAGATCTGATTTACAGGGAAACAATCCAAATAAATCACCCATCATTCTTTCCACCCAACGTCTCGTGCTTTTCTGTTTTCTTCTTTTTTTTATTACATTTTAAAAAATTTATTTAGGTGGTAAAACATTGTTTGATAATTAACCCGCGGGGCAACCTGTATACAGGAGGAAATGAAAAAAATAAATAAAAAATAAACACAGACACGCGCGCGCACGCACGCACGCACGCACACACACACACACACACACACACACACACACACACACACACACACACACACACAGACTCCAACTGCAACAGAGTGGCGTTGTTGCGCCGGGGCTGGAGAAAATACCGGAGATGTGTGCTGTCCTTTTTTCCTGTCAGCAGCCAGAGGAGGGAAAATGCTCCGAAAGCCACACAGACTCTGACCGGCGAGAGACGCTCCGCCGCGGGGATTTTAACGGGGATACAGGCGCTGCAGTGGCGGCGAGAATGTAAAGAATTGACGCCTCTGTTTGCCTCTTTTTTTTCCTTCCTTCCTTTCTTCCTCCGGAGCGCAAGCGGGAAATTCCTCTGTAGTGCCAAAAAAGCCGAAGCTGTGCGTGCGTGGAGAGAGACAGAAGGACGAGGGGTGGAGAGACGGCGGTGATCTGAGAGGCATCCACCCCGGGTTCCCCCCTCACTCCGCTTGGCATGCCTCTGCTGCTGCAGCCCCGTCCCTGCCTTCGCCTCCACCACCCGTTGTTTCCACGCTCCTGAGCGGCGGCGGGGAGAGAGAGAGACAAGCATTAGACGCACGCGCAATCGCGCACGGCTGCTGACACCACACATACACACAGTCACACGTTCTCTCTCTCACTCACACACACAGATACACACACACATACACACACACACGGACATGGCTTTGTCTTAACACACCGACCATGACGCATTGCTGTCAGGGCGCAGCGCACCGCCGCCGCTCCGCGTCCACAAAAATCTGAGAAGAGGGAAAAAAAAGAAAAGAAAAGAGAGAAAGTAAGAAATCAAATAATTGTTGTAGGAAGATGGCGCCCACCAAGCCGAGCATCCAGCAGGACCCGACGCGGAGAGAACGGTAACGGGGCTTGGATTTTTGTTCCCTCACACACTTCTCCTTCACTGCATGTTTACAGCTGCACGCAGACCGGCAGCCCGGCTGGCTGTTCCGTGTCGCTTTGCGTTTTATTCTGAGGCTGGAGGTGTCAGGAGGAACGCTGTTACCCTTTCCAGAGGAGAGTCGAGCTGTGCGTGCCCGCGTGCGCGCCTCTGTGTGTGTGTGTGTGTGTGTGTCAGACGAAGAGGCGTGTGGCTGCTGGGTAACAGGTCGGTTGGCTGACTGTTCAGGGAAACAGATGACTGTCTTTGCTCTGACTCGTGTGTGTGTGTATTTGTGTGTGTGTTTCTATGCCTAAAGGGGCACGTGCATGTTAGGAAGCCATGCAGTGTGTTGATGCTCCGAGCAAGGAAGGTGTGTGCGTTGTGTCTTGGAAAACATGTGCATCCGAATGTGCATGTGTGTACGTTTGTGGCCAGTTCTACTACTCCAACACTAGTGCCTGTGTGTGTGTGTCACTGAAGAAATGCCAGTGATCTTTATTGTGGAGGGATGTGCATGGACTCACCTGTTCAAGTCACACTAAGCACACCTGTACATGACCTTAAAGGTGATTCACCTGCTCTGATTTTTCAGGTTGAATTTTTGTTGACATGTTTAAATTTGTGTGTATGTCTTCTTTAATCTGCTGTTCATATTATTATATCCACCATGATTTAAAATGTCAAAGATGATCTCTTACAGAGGAACACAGTTCTTGTTGGTGTATCTGCTGTAGCTTCTTCATAATCGCTGCGTCAAGGATGGCCAGTAATTACATGCTTACTCCTTGTATTTTATTCAGTGTGTGATGCATGGTGGGGTCATGTTCTCTATGGGAATCTACATTTTTTTCCCTTATTTTATACCTGTTGAATTTGGGAAGGCAAGCAATTAAATGTAACCTACGCGTCTGCTCAGTTCTGTTCTGTTTTAATTTCAGAAGCCTTTGTGGCAGTGAATCAGTGTATCACAGGGATGAACAGGGAATGCGGTGTTGAATGTTCTCTCTCACTGCAGTACTGTCTGTGTTAACAAGAAACCAGAGGTAGAAGTATGATCACCCCAACAAGACGAGAGCATGTGTTTACTAGAAGCTTTTGTGCAATTTCTCTCTCTCTGCTTTTATGGTCTGTTTGTTGTTTTCACTTTGAAAGGATGAGACAGGTGAATGTGAATAGAGGGTGATGAAAAGCTGTTGGTGTTTTATTATTATTATTGTTATAATTTTTCTTTGTAAACTCAACAGTAATGTCTTCCGTTGCAAAGCAGATCACTTTGTTCCAGCTCGGAGAGGTTGTCCGCTCCTTGACCGGCCCTTTCCTGCGTCGGTGTGTCGCTGGTTTTCTTCTTTCACCATCAGAACCACCTGTTCTGACAAAATTGCAGCCGACGAAAATAAAAATGCACAGTCAGAGAAATATTAGTGAGGGTTTAAACGTTTACCAAATCTTAAGGAAAGTTTTTAATTCTATATCTTTTTGTCTTTCACACGTTTTGGATTGCCTCCTGAAAGTCAGTGCTTTGATGCAGCCAGAGACAGCTCCCTGATTTGAGTCAGATTTATCTTAGTGGAGCGTTCGTTCATCCACATGACAGCATCCACTGCGTTTGTGGCAGACTGATGAGCAGCTGAAACCTGAAGTGAAAGGATTCTCTTGTTATCATTTGAGCCTTTTCATTTAAGGAATGTGGCCTTGTGTGTTACTGGACATAGGTGCTTGAGGACCGTTGTGTTTAAGTTGCTATAAACAGACATAAATTTCCTAAGATTCAGTGTAACAACTATCTAGAGGTTGTATTTCCTGTTTGCTGCCCTGGAAGAAAGTCAAATTATAGCATGGTTTCATGTAAAACAGTGACAGCTTTTGTCTCGGCCACTGCACAGTTTGTTTGAGCAAATTCTCAGCCTTCATAGTGAGTGATCACAAGCAATTCAACTGACAAAATTCTTGTTTGGTGGCGTCTTTGCAGAACGAGCCCAGACAAACCTGAGCAGCACAGGAGCAAAAGCACCATCGCACAGCTGCTGTGACGGTGTTGCTGAGCCGTACTGAATCGAAGTGTTTCACTCCTCATCTAGATCTGAACTGCAGCATGACTGAAGATGACCTGAAGTTGGTATACAGACCTTTAAATTGTAGTTTCATTTTCTCCTGAAAGCCTGAGGAGTGTAAGCATGAAAACCATTTAACTGATGCTCTTATCCAGAGTGAACAACACGAGAAGGAACTCTTACAGTTAACACCAGATGCAGATGAGCATAATACACTGGATTTAGCGACCTACAGTCAGGGGTATAAGGTCAGCGCTGAACTGCAGATTAACAGCAGGTTATTTGCATATGTGTGCCGTCAAAGAGCAGAAACCAGGCGGAAGGGTCAGACGTCAAATGTATAGAGCTGAAATTGCACCGCGCTGCTGTCCAAGCTTCATTTTCCCTGATTCTGTTACCAAGAGCTTTTATCCTTTAATTTCTCTCGGCGTGACGAGGCAGGAAGCTCCAGCTTGATGGAACAAAGTTGTTGCTGTCTTGTTGTCTTGTTGCTGAAAGTAAGACTTGTGTCATACCTCAGGTTTTCTCCTCACATGCTGAGGCTGAAACTCTGCTGCACACATGCACCGGGAGTTTGTGCTTCCCTTTGTGACCCGAGGAGATGAGAAACTCAGAAGCTCAAATGAGATAAAGTGAATTAGTGAAATGATTTCCACAACAACTGATTTTTTTTTCTTATTTAAAACCCCCCCAAAAATTGCAATGACAGCCCAGTTATTGTGTAGATCAGTGATGGAGATCAGTTTCATATAAAAAATGCCTCCTGATCCTCTCGGGTCGTAATGAGAGAAAGACAAAAAAGCTTTTTTAAGACACATTGAGACCGTACAAAGGTCAAACAATTTAGTCAGGTTAAAGTTTGTGATTTTATTTAAAATCTTCCGTGAGGTTGCTGGATTTTTTTTTCATCCTCTTCTCCAAAGAAGAAGAAAAAAAAACACATCACAGCTTTCTGTTTGTTGAAAACCTAGTCAGATTTACCTGCCGGGCATCCTGATTAAAACTTTGTTCTGATGCTAACTGCTTGATTTCATGAGTTTATCACCAGCCCACCTGCTTGTGTCTGTTTTGGGCAAGAAAGCCAAACGTTTCTGCGGCGATGCCAGCATTGAGGAGACTTTGTCCATCACTGGCTATTTCAAAGTTTGCACTACTTCTTATACATATTATTATCCAAGTCTCCATCTTCATACGGGGGTCAGCATCACATGATATTACTTGATATTTTAACATCTGAGCGTGTAGGCAAGGATCTCAGATGATGTAGCGTACCCTCCAATTTGTCACCACTGTAGGGCACCAACTGGCTGTGTCTACTCTAAGCGGGGAAGCAGGTAATAAATATAAAAATACAAGTCTTTCCCTTTGTCAGGTTGTCTGCAACGTTACCCAGCTACCATTAAAGATACTTACTAAGGAAACTTTCCTGGTGGAACGTGATATTGAGGTGCTTCTGACTGACAGCTGGACTTTTACAACTCTAGTTTTTTTCTTTTTAGTTGTCATGGATTAACTTATTGTTTGGCCCCCAACTCTCAAGTCTCAGATGTGTCTTTGAAGGTACCCAAAGGGGTCTTTGAATCTGCTTCTGTGTTACTGCACCATGTGATGATGCCCCAACATGGATGGAAAAATGGTGATTAAATCTTTTATTGTGATGAATTATGTCTCTCCGCAGCAGGTTTTCGAGCCTCCGAGAGCTGATTTTCATAGAAATGAACAGAAAGAAATGATTGCCTAGAAGGAAGGAAATCAATCTAAAAACGGATGGTTTGTTTAGGCAATAAAGTGTAGAAATTTGTAGGTAATCCATCTATTAATTTCTGTCGTCATCAATCCATTCCTCCCACTAACGCCCCATGGTCCTACCATTTACTCCCTGTCTACATCCATCTATCCGTCCCTCCGTTCATCTCTCCATCTGCTCCCCTCCCCCAACCATCCATCCAGTAGTATTCCTGCTAAAAGCTGTCAGGTTGCAGCGTTTTGGCTGAGCCGCTGTTTGTGGATCTATTTCTGGGGGCATTTCAGCGCCGATAGGCATCTCGAGGAGACCAAATTAATTTTCAGGTAGAGAGAGAGAGGGATCAGGAGGAAGGAAGTGAGGATAGACGTATGAGGAGAAGGAGGAGGACAGACTTCATAGCCGACTGCACAAGTGCTTCCACTATCAGTACACTACAGTGGCTCTGGAGAGGAAGATGATGGAAAGATGATGGAGAGGAGAACAGGAGCAACGGTGAGGAAGAGAAAATCATGGGGAGAGAAGAAAAGCAGAAAAGAGGTGGACATTAAAATCAGTAAGGAGGGGAAAATGATATATTTATGGTTTCGGGAGCAAGGTTAGGAAAAAATAGACTAAAAAAGGTAAGAATTTAAAAAGAAAATTTTGTAGGGAAGACTGTAACCTGAACGAGACATGATAGCATCAGATATTTCAGTGAATTCTTGTTTCATGTACTCATGCTCGTGTTGAAGCCCAAGCATAAGTAAGGAGGAGGTTGGTGGCAATGGATGAGCCTAAAAAGCATCAGACGTTAGTACAGGGGAGAGATTTAAATTTCTAAACAATCAAAAGCATTTTTGCTTCGTTAAAGAAGCTCGGCATGACTGTACTCTAAACTTACAACCTGTTCTCAGTTCCAGTTTTTCAGACACTGACACTCCAGGAAACAGTACTTGTACATAGTTGTAAGTGAAATTCAAGTCCAGCATCTGAACTAGACGCCATGGTAACAAGGATGTGTATTTGTGGCAACCAAATGTTGATCAGTGAGAATTCTTTTTCATAAACTTATTTGTGCAGTTGTAAGTGTCCAACTCTAACCAAACAGGGGCTGTAAATGTACAGTTAAAATAAAAGTAAAATAAATAGTAAAAAAATAAAGGCCTGGAAATCTTGGTTTGAGGGTTAAGGTCTTGAGATTGCATCACCTCAAGACCTCAGAATAAGAACCTCTGTGGTTTGTCATGAACTTGGGAAAATGACATTAAAAGGGTATCCCTGTGTGTTGGATAAGGATGCCAATGGTGTTCAGCTTTAGTGAAAGAAATGGTGATCGGGTGATAGCTGACCAAGAATCAGTATGCCTATGTGGCGAGTTGGAAATGACAACATGTCGAACCCAAAGCACATCCTTTTAACCTAACCATGATGGCAAACGTCCCCATAATTTTGACAACATGCATATTTTGACACAAACCCAGATTATTCTTCAAGATGTCCAATCCTTTTCTTTCTTTTTTCCTCATATATATATATGCACACCTAACCAAACCCTTAGCAGTATTGTTGGCACAGATTTACTACTCAACAGTGATTTCCAACTGGTCTGTAAAGCTTACCAAAAACAGGCACGAGACCTCTTCACAAGGCACTCGAGGCTATGTGAACAAAACATTTATTGATATATTTTCAGTGTAATTGTGTTACACAGTCCTTCTGGGACCTGTAATGTTTCATTTAGATTTACACCCCATTGTGGCTTTGATAATTGGACTGATTGTTAAACGTCCCAATGTAATAATGAGATTTTATCAGAGAATTTATTAATGAAATAGTTTTAGCTTTGTGCAAAAAAGATAAGTCTGGTGCACATGGTCCACGGAGACGGTTTAGAAATACTTAGATATGGAAGGTGGAGTAAAAATTTTGTGGAAGATGGAAATAATTTAAAAATAAGGATGAAAAGAAAAAAAATACAAAAATAAGAAATTGGAAGGGAAGAGACTAGGAAGTGAGAAATGGTGTAGAGACAGTGCGAGATGGCAGAGAGAGTGGGATATGAGTGATGGCAGACTCACTCATCGACCTGATTGGCTCTCACCAGCGGACAACTGTTGGGATGAATCAAACTCATCCGCAGGCTGGATAAGAGCCTCTTAAAGCCCTGCAGGAGAGCTTGGTTAGCTGCCCCAAAGGAGGCAGGTGGGTGGGGACACCTGCCTGATTGCCCAAAGCCAGACCTGCAAGTGTGTGTCTGTGTGTGTGTGTGTGTGTGTGTGTGTGTGTGCGTTATTCATAGATTTTTTTTTTATAAAGCTGACTTCATCTTTATGAAAGGTTGAATCCTACAGATAAAGAAAATGGAAATCTTACTGACAACTTGGCAGCATTTCAAAATAATTCTTATTAGAAACTATTCAGTTTCTACTTAATCAGCTTTATTAGAAAACTTCAGACGATGGACAGACAGAACACGCAACATGGAGTGTAACAAACAGAAGCTTTTACAGCTGACTTTTTTCCCTTTAGACTTTTTAGGTGAATGTGAGGATGTTTGATCTTTAAAGAAGCTAAGTCAGTTGAAATTTTCTGTTAGCACATGTTGGTGCAGTGCGTTACTGTGTTTTAATGATTAGTTCAGTGATTTATAAATGAGTAACATAAAGGTAATGAGCTATTTTGATAATCACATATTTTAAAGTCATTTATGTATTAAATTGAAAAAAAGAAACCTAATCTTTGTCACTTTGGTTTTTAATATATATTAAGTGAATACTTTAGGAGGTCAACTAATAAAGTGGTTTAAAAAGGAGCATGAAATGAGACTTTTTCACTACTTTTTGTAAAAAAATCTGAGACCCAGAACTGGGCATACTTTCATAGTTAGTGGTTCTGCAGAGACAATGATGATATTGTTTGCAACAGTAGGAGCAACTGTTGAGTCTTCAGATAAAAATGCTCCACTTATGGCTTCCACATGCTTTATTGTTTTCACATGTTTTATCTTTCCTTTTTTAAATCATTTTTTTAACAATGACTCGCTCTACTTAAAAAAAAAAAACACTTAAAAACAAAATGTGATTTTTCAGTTTTACTGGAATAGAAAAAATCTTAAGTGATTATATTCTAAACCCATGAACACTGTGAAAAAGAACAAGCTGAGAAAATGTAAGAAATTCAAGTGAAAGTGATTCAGAATCTTTTATTGTGATTCACTTGAATTTTTTTCAGTTGGCTTTACTAAGATTTACAGATTTAGACAAAAGTTTCGGCAACTCAAATGTTCTTGTTCGACTAACTACAAGATTCCTCTCAGGTTAAGAATAAAATTCTAGTTCTAGTTTTTTGAAGTGTACCTTCAAAAAACACACAAGTAACAATGAAAACCCTGGTTCAGAACTCAGGACCATAGTCATGTCAGGGAAATACCGAACCAATACAAAAGCACAGACAAATCTGGGTTATTCATGTTAGTAAAGGTCTGTTTCATGAACGCTGATTATATGTGACTTATATGAGTTTCAACTTTTTCAGAAAATGATCCAAAATAAAACTGGAAGCTAAAGTTTCCTTAGCTTCTGAGGTAAAGCTTCAAAAACAGTAACTGTTCACAAAGCGTGCATATATTGCTCATTTGTAACAACTCTGACTCTGAAGTGTCTGCAATATTGCTTTGCTTTCCTGTCGTCCCACAGCATGACACCTGCGTGCAGCTGTTAATGAGTTGTTAATACATGCTAGCCTGGTGAAAGTTGTTTTTGCAGATGGTTCATGTAACAAGTGAACTGGAAGCACATCAGAATAATGAAGTTTAGTTTTTGTTCATGACATTGCCATGACCAAGTGATCAGGTCTCTAGTAAAATTATTATTTTTTTCTTTCTTTTTGTTTTAATTTCACTTCAAGAAATATCATGGTATCAAGAAAAATCGCAGCCCAACAATTGAGAGGTTAACTGTGGTTTTAAAGGAGTTTTACGCTCACTAATATCCAGTGTTTGAACCATTCAAGAACATTTTCAGGGATCAAGTGAAATGTCAGCATTGCAGAAATTAATAACGCCACAAATTTCTTTTTCAAAGGGGGTGAAGTTTGTAAGCTTTTGCCTCTCACTAATGATAAATCTTTATTTTTGACTAAGTTGAATTTGAAAGCCTTACTTAGATCAGCAGTTGTTTGCTGTAAGATGACATCTGACATCGTTTCAGGCAGACACCTGACTTTGTCTAAGGGCAGAATGTGTTTTGCTCACAAAGTGAGGAAAAAGAAGGAGGACAGACTGAGAGCAGAAGGAAAACCAGGGTGAGAGAAAGCAAAGCCGAGAGAAAAGGAGGCTGTGGTGGCGATAGTGTTGGCGAACTTTCAGAAACAACAGAAAAACCACAAAGCACAAAGTTGGCTTTGTGTCCAAAACAGGCCCTTTTCCCTCCCCCTTTCCTCCCTCCTTCCTCCCTGGGAGCAAAATAACACAATAAAATGTCCCATTAGCCCGTTCTGATGAGCGAGAGACAGAGACACAGAGGGAGAGAGAGTGGGGGGCTGGTCTGAGGCTTTGGCAGCAAGTCGGTGGTTTGGTGCTTTTTGTATAGCTGTGAGTATTCGAGTTTGGGCCAGATCTTGACACGTTGTTAGGAAACAGCTTGGGCTAGAAAAAAAAAAAAACAGTCCTGACGCTTTACGTTTTGTTTCAAACATGGAGTTTTGCTCGTGGTTCCCTCTGTGATTTCAACAGATTGGTTTTGTCCAGACATGCATGTAAACACGGTTATCAGAGAAGGAAGCAAAAACAGTCTGCTGATGTGTGTGTGTGTGTGTGTGTGTGTGTGTGTGTGTGTGTGTGTGTGTGTGTGTGTGTGTGTGTGTGTGTGTGTGTGAAAATTGCTTTCCTTTTCAAACTGAATTTACATTTGTCTTTGGGAAGGAAATGCATCGAAAATGTCTCTGGCCAACAATTGAGCCTCGGCAGCGACAGCAGCAGTTTGTACGTCGTTACCAAATAACAATGTGTAAATTTCCTGCACGCCACTCTGACACAGACTCTGGTTTTGTCCCAGATGGAGAAATGTATGAAAATGTAAATGATGTTGCACACGGCTGAAACAGTTTTTTAAGGGACTGGAAAGCAGCACAAACATGTTGTTAGTTATTTCCTGATTTTACATAAACTAATGCAGTTTTTTTTTTTTTTTTGCCGGTTGTATACCAGCAACGCTCCATCCTATATGCAATTTGTGAAAGCTTTTTGTGTTTCACTTGTTGTTTGTCTTGCAGCTCCTTCGAGTATTGTGACTTGCATTTTTGGCTTGTTCCTGTCCTCTTTTGTCCCAGATGATGAAGATTTTCTAAAGCATTATGAATGTATAATGTAATACTTTGTATAATATAAGTCTGATGTTGTATAGATATACATAAAACATTTACATGATAAACTTGTTGTTTCACGTGGGAATATATACTGAAATAGATCAGAATATATTCATCTATCATTCATCAGGACAACCTCATAGAACGGTAAATCGATTAAAGAAAGAAATATAATGCAGAAATTGTTGTTTGTACATTCATAGACACGTTACCAACAGGGACTTCTGACTTGTAACAGTGTTACTGTTAATGACACTAGTTTTACAAATGAATCATGACAGAACAACGCTTCAGAGTGTCGTTCTTTTAACAGCTTTGATTTCTGTGTTGTCATACAAATTCTCAGCCAAGCCAACATGTCGCTGGTTATAACACAATAGCAAAACATTTTTTAAAACCTCTGTTTTTGCACAACAACCAAAGTTCACACTGAAATGATAAAATGTGAGAGAGGAAAAGAAAACCCCCAAAACTCCAGACTTAAGTGATGACCTCACTTAGTGGGGTCTAAACCTGCAGGTAATTCAAGCTGTAATTATTACTGGTGATGGATTAAAAAAAAAAAACTATATATACTCTGGGCTGGATTTAAATTACTGACCGGTGCATGTAATATTATAATTACCCCACCTACCCCTGGGGAAATATATCCTGTCTGAATAGGGGCTCCGTCTTGCACAAAAGAGGACAATGTTGGCTGATTGTTACATCAAGTGGGAATCTGGTTGTTACACTGACTGTTTCAGAAAGTTAGTAAAATTGACAATGACCTGGTAACTATGCAAAACCCACTTTGTGAACAGAATTTGCATGCAGCGGCCACAAAAGCGGCATTTAAATGAAACAGTTTTACAGTCCGACCACAGATCCACGTAGCAGCATCCTGTTATTTGACCAGGACAGATAATCCAGATAATCTGTAAAGCCATTACCTTTGAATCTGTGATCACTGATGAAACGGTGATCAAGAAATTAAACAATAATATGTTATTATTTTGCATAATAGTCACTTCGTAGTGCTGGTTTCACTGTGACGATTTGTGGCTTTGCAGTTTGGAATTCCACTTTAAAAATGACGTCATTATAACCCTGTGAATATGTTTGCATTGGAAGGAAATATCAATAATTTGCGGTATACTTGGAATAGAACCATAACTGCTGGGACATTGCAACAGTGTAACTTTGCTTCTGTGTCGTAAAAACCAGCAGTCACTTCCCTCCCCCTCACCTCCCCCTCACCTTTTTTCCCCCTCCTCCTCCTTTCTCTTATTCTCATCTCACCTTTTCCATTCCTGTGTCTTACTCCTCTCCTCTCCTCATGTAGAAAGAGGATGTAATCAACTCAGACCTGCTGAGTCGGCAGCTTCCCACCTCAGGACCAATATCTACCTGTCCTTGAAAACACACACTTCAATTATACTACACCTTAGATTGGTTAAACGCACACACACTCTCTCTCGCGCTCCCGCACTATCTCTTTGCTTTATTACTCTTTCCCACTTTGGTATTATTTCCCTCCTCTGTGCCCTTCCACATTCTCTTCAGCTTTGCTGTTTTTGTTAAGGTCCCCCCCCCCTCAGTTTTTACCACTTGTCTTCTCTTCTTCCTCAGACCCATGCAGGCTTCCATCATGGCCACTTTTCATGTTCTGCCTCATTCTTTCCCTCTGTTCTCTCTTACTCTCTATCTCCACCATACCTTTACCTGTTTTTTACTCCTCTGTCTCCTCCATAATTTCTTGCTTGCACATGTGCAAGTGTTTATGTCAGTGGCTTCATCAGATGTATTACAAAACTTGTGAAGTATTTTTTAATTTGTAATTTAAACATACAGCATTACACAAGACACCTATGATGGCTTGCTAGGTCACAGATAGTGATTCAGTGCCTACCTAAAACTGTAATTAAACTTAAACTGAATTTTGATATGCCCAAGTATCCTGCCATCACAGCTATACACACTCACAGGTTCCAGTCTACCCCTTTTGAAGCAAGGATTTGCAATCTGTCTTCAGAATATTGAATATTTGTACTAATGTTTTTTGCTGTTGGTGCACAACACCTTCTTTTTCTATGAAGCCTCTGCTAGATGTGCCATAAAAAAACGCTGCTTTCTGCCTTCCAGTGGTATGTGCATTTCTGCGGTGACATCGCAGAGAAACCCATCTATCCCAGCTCATTCTCATCCCCAGGATGTCAGTTAGTGCCATTTTCTCAAAGCTGTAGGCTTAGTTCATCGATGCACATGGTTTTTTATGGCATCTGTTCCCTGACACAGCAGGTTATTGCATTATTGAGAGGTATCTGTCAGTCCCAACAGGGTTACTGTTGTGCAGCGTGGTGTTATGGTGGTGTTAACTAAGTTATTTTCAGTCCCTAAATCTAACCAGGGGGTGAAAGCAAAAATCAAGCAAAAAACAAATTGGCAAGAGAAAAAGAGCCAATGCTGGCAAACCTCGAATTTATGCCGTCATCAGCCTTCCAGCCAAGTAAAGTGGACTTTGGAGGTTTCTCTATGTTCTGACAGCTGGGGTATAAGGGTACCAACGCCACAGGACTCTGTGTGGATAATGGTGATAGAGAGGAGACATCTGACAGAGTGGCATTAGATCATACCCCATCCCTACTTACTGCTGTTAACCAGCAACTCACACAGATGATGTTTCAGTCACCAGTTTACTGAAATCCTTTTCTCTGCCAGGGTGAACATGGAGAACATCAATGCAGCGATCATTTGGTTACGTTTCAGAAGAAGCGCTGCCACAAATTATGGAACTTTCTCATTTTTTTTGACAGAAATATGAAAGATATACAAATAAAATCACTGCCTCACCAAATGAGTGCAGTTCACTGAACGTGCTAACAGAGACATAACTTTACTGAATGTCAGGAGCTTCCTATTAAACACAAGAGGTCAAAGTGATAAATCTGCTTCTGGAGAGATTTTTAGGATCTTTTCTGTGCTGCAGGACATAGCATAGTATAGACACTGTCCATTTTGAACATTATTCATTTGTTCTAATTTAATGAATCTGATAAAACATTTTATCACACTTCTAATCTTACAATAATACCTTTAATTATTGGGCCTAAAAATTGGCCTTGATAAATATTTATCTCCATGGTTTTGTTGAAATTAACTATATTTGTTACATGATAAAAGTTTTAATAACTGTATCATTTGTTGCATTGAATTTCAATAGGATATTAGAAGAAATGCTAATGTTACCTAACATACCTGATATTTAGGCATCACTGCCTTGTAAATGACAGCACTACTTAAATCTATTACCTATGTATATATGTTTAATTGTACATGGGTATGTACAGGTTTTGATACATGCGTATTTTAGAAAGCGACATGGAAATATAAATATCATTACTGTGTTGCTATAGCGACAACAGCTATAAGGTAAACCATAAACTGAATGATTTTATAAGTAACTGGTAGCTCTGGGGTACGATACAGGGTGACAGTACCAATGTTGGAGAGAATCGCCGCACATCTTTCAAAGAATTTTACATTTTCTTGTAAAACAAAAGTTTAAATATAGCAACACTGTTAAGACAACAAATAAACAGCATAAAGCTGTGAATGAGATTTTTATGACTATCAATATAAACTGTAACCTCTCTCTCGCTGCACGTGTGTATCCAGCAGTTAAACCAGGTGCTGTAACATGTAGATTAACCAGCTGTTCTCATTGTTGCTTCAACCCCAAGAGGAATTATTTGGAAATTAATTGGCGTATGTGTGCGTGTGTGTGTGCGTGTGTGTATGTGTGTCCAGTTGCCAGGACAGGTGTTGCAGCATGGCAATGATCTGCTGCTCTTGTTGTTACACTCTTTCTCTCACTCTCTGTGTCTGATGATTCGCCGCAGTGCTCTCACTTCCACGTTATATCACATTTATATTTCTCCTTTCAAAAACAAAAACAGTACATAAGCACATAAATGAAATCCCTGCCCCTCCCCTCTGTGTGCCTCATCTCTTCCCCTCTGCTCTCATTACCTCTTCTCGTCTCCTCCTTGCCCCTCATGCGGTCACCTGTTTTGCCCCTATAGGCTGGAAGGAGACCTGGGGGTGAAATAAGTATTGATTATTCTCTGCTACAAATGGAGAGGAGGAGAGGAAGGGGAAGATGACAACAAGGGGACACCTTAGTCAGACAGATGGTTTTGAAAAAGAAGGGAAGGAAATAACAGAATATAGATTCACACATGTTCCACTGCGGCTGGAAATAACTCACTATTTGTGGATTAATCTGCTGCAGAAACTATTCCTTGACGATTCCACTATGTATGTATGTGTGTTGGATGTTAACCTGACATTTTTGAAAATGACAGAGCTTTTTTAGTGGGAAACCAATGGGCTTAGAGCTCATAGCCACACAGTGTGGAAGTCAGGGGAGTTATCCTGTAATGCCTACAATCAGTTTTATATTATTTTAATCCATTGCATTCTCTTTGTGCATTGATGAGCACTGTTGATGCTGTTAATATTGCGGTTACGAGCTCATTCTTGAGCAGTTAAATAAACCAGCTCACATGAGTGTAGTAGCTGAGCTGCAGCATTTATGGAAATGGAGGCTTTTCACTTCTTGAGCATCTTTACAATGCCAATCATTCATGTTTTATTGAATTTAATCCATTTTTGTTTGTTTGTTTTATTTCAAGTTTTTTGTGCATTAATTATCTTATGCACATAAAATATGCCTGCCAATTATCACAGATTTGACATTAATCAGTCATTTTTCAGTTTATCCCATCCCGTCTTCCCTTCTCTTCTCTCTCTATGAGCGATGCAAAGTGAAATGACAAGCTCACACTCTCTCTCTTTCTCTCTCTCTTAATCTTAACCTTTCCGTCTCTCGCTCTGGTGTCTGGATGTGTGAATGGCGACCAGCTGAGCATTACATGGTGACATTTGGGAGAAGACTCGACCTCATGCTGATCAGAGACAAGCGCTCTTCAAAGAGCTGCCAGACACACACACACACACACATGCTGAAATATTGCTTCGCAGGGGTTTAAGATTAGTCCGCTTAAACAGTTGTTGGATGAATAGCGTTAAAGCCGTTATTAATGTACAAACTGTAATCTTCCTTTAAAGCACATTTTTATCTACATGTATTGTAAGTTAGTCTGTATGGCAGGTTAGAGGTTTGTGGTTTAAAACAACATGAAGATCCCGTTCCATTTCTTATCGATATATGCCACTTTCTTTAAAAGAATATTCTTATTTTTCATGAGTTATTTTTTTATAAGCTTATGACATTCTACAGTAGAATACGCGTCTTTCTTCTCTGTGGCAGCTTTGTGTGGCCTGGAGTGGGTATTGAACTGACAAACTTGCCGACACAAGTGTCTGTCACCTTCAGGCTGGTCAGTGCTGCTGCCTCCTCTGCCTTGTTGTTGTTGTTGTTGCTGCTCCTCCATGATGGATCTGCCGTGTGTAATTTCATGCACATGTCCTCCGGTTATTGATGTCTGTACTTATTCACCCACTTGACTCCTGCCCTCTCGCCACACACACACACATATGCACCCCAAACACACCTTCAGCCATTGCCATTAATTGATTTCAGCCATTATGTGCTGCACACACATGCAGGTATTCACATGCAAATGGAGTCACACTCATACCTAAACATATCGATGCAGATTAACACGCACTCACACGCTGCAGTTGTGTGTGCGCAGAGGCCAGAGGCAGCACTGTGAATCCTTATTGTGTCTCTGTGACCTTATTTTAGACACCCGACACCTTCTTGTTGTCACAATGTGAATTCCAATAAAGTTTGAAATTATTCAAACTCTGTAGCGTATCCTTCATTACTTTGTTTATCCTGCAGCTCTGACATTTGAACTTTGGTGGCTTTGAAAGTCAAAGTGCTCTCTCAAGGGAGCTGTGATTAGGGTTTTAATGAGGTTTGTTTGTATCAATTCAGAATTTAATACCAAATTACGGGCAGCCAAGATGCTGATAATTTCATGTGATAGATCATGCTAATTGGCACTTGCCACTATTTTAGCTGCTAAGCTAATTTATAGACTTGTCAGATGAGATTATACAGCTTCAGGACCAAGGAACCATAGAGTCTGTATGAATGATAGATTGTGAAGCACCATCTCAACGACTTGAGTTTGGCATTTTAGCTATACAAATCATGTTTTGATTTGGATGTTAAAATCATTCTTCTTACATTCAAGCTCTTGAATAATCAGACCAAATCTTATTTTATAGACCTCATAGTGCCTTATTGTCCTAACATAGTGCTCCACTCTCAGACTGCAGGTTTATGGTTCCTGGAGTTTTCAAAAATAGAATGGGAGATAGAGCCTTCAGCTATCAGGCCTTTCTACCATGCAACCAGCTCCCACTTTGGATTCAGGAAACAGACACCCTCTCTACCTTTGAGATTAGCTTAAGCTATCGGACTTAAGCTAATAAGCTAAACCGGCATAGTTAGGGTGGATCAGGTGACCCTGACTCCTTTCACAAGATGCATGACGAGTGTTTCTTCTTCACTCACCTCTGTGTTTAGACAGCAATTTATAATCCTTCATAGTGTTTTGTCCTGTCTCTCTCTCCTGAACCCCAACCAGCAGATGGCTGCACCTCCCCGACCCCGGTTCTGCTGCAGGTTTCTTCCTGTTAAAAGGGAGTTTTTCCTCCCCACTGTTGCCAAGTGGTTATTTATGGCAGGGTCATCTGATTTTTGGGGTTTTCTCTGTATGATTGTATAGTCTTTACCTTAAAATATAAAACACCCTGAGGTTAAAATGTAATAAATTGAAACTGAATTGAATGTTTGGACAGGAAGCTAGGGCAGGGAAATGACTAGCTACCGTTAGCACTGGGTAATTAGGATGAATAACAGTAAAGGAATATAAGCTGGTAGGACAATTTATATTAGGTCACAGCATTTGTCTGTATAAAAACAATTAAGTGCTAATGCTAATTAGATACAGCTAAGTGACCAACTGGAATTTTTGTGTAAAAATGTAGCTTCTCTTGAGAAACACTGATGCTTCAATAAACAAGCTGCTTCTTTTGTTTGGCTAGTAACTGACCATCTAAGTTCAGGTTGTTTGCTGAAACTTGAAAAATCCTTCCCTAAAGAGAACATATCCCTCATATTTAACGGGCATTCCGGTCTGCATCTTGGTATTCCTGCATAGAGCATCCAGTGATCCAAACTCATCTCATGAATAAAGTATTAACTGTTTTTGAGCTCAAACAGAGGCTCTCTAATTTCCAGCTGATGTTTTCATTTTCTGTTTTTAAAAAGTGCTTCACATGCAAGATTAGGATTCACGATCCAACACTGTAGCAACCTTTCATGAGAGGAATAAAAAAAAATGTAAATTTGTCTTTGGCTCCGTGCCTCCTCTTTGAGCTTATGTACAGTATCATCGTCACTGCTGGGTTTAAAATCTTTTTCTTCCAAGACTACTGGATCATCTCAGGGATTATTAGAAGCCTCTTTTGAACCAACAGATGATTGAAAAGAAATGACCAATTATTCCAGCACAAAGCTTAAATCATAGCTTAAATCCAAACACAAGGTTTGGAAAGGTTCCCTTGAAGGTGGTATTAATGGTATAAAAGTATGCATGTGCATGTTACTTTCTTTCTCTGTGTGTGTGTATATATGTGAGTGTGTGTGTGTGTGTGTCTGTGCATGTGAGTGAGTGAGGTCAGTGTGGTGGGTGGAGGTTGGGGAGGTGACACTCTGAGCTCTGTAGTGGAACAAATTGAAAGCCAAGCTAGTATCAATCACTGTGAAGCCATACTTAATTGTCCTGGACACACACACACACACACACACACACACACACACACACACACACACACACACACACACAAACATGGGAAAAATGGTAATGAATTTCTGTACACTGTTTATCAGTGGATGAGAAGATGAGGTATCTGAGAAAGAGGAGAAGAAACAAAGGCAATCATTTCACAGCAGAACAAATGTTATATAAACTACAAGACTGAGAAACAGATAGATGTCATTGCAAACACAGACAGAATCTGCATTCATACAGGGTTTATACTTAATACAGTTTATTTTGCATATGGTTTTCACATTTATTCTTCATGAACTATCCTGTCATCCCAAACATGGCAACAAAAATGGATAATCAATCCCTCAAAATTGTTCCTAACACCCATAGCTGGATTAACTTTCAGCTGCTGGCCTTTTATTACTCACCGGTCTATCTGAACAAGTCAAATGCCTAAACCTATATTTTATTCAGAATAGAACATAGAAACATAGCAAATGTTTAAATTGAGAAAATGTTACATTTTAAGAAAAACATTAGCTCATTTTGAATTTGATGACAGCAAAACGTCTAGAAAAAAATGAGAGTGAACATCAAAGGCTGACAATGCAAGTGGTACTAAGAAGAAACATTTAATTCAGAGTATGTTCACATCCAGACAGCGTCATTTTAGAGGAAGATATTGCATATTTCTGCAAGACCATGCTAAACTGCATACTGCATCTGTTACAGCAGCATGGTTGTAACATCCTGCTGACTGCTGAACCAGCTTTGAAACAAAAATTCTAAAGAAGAACACCTACAACTGCTGAGCAGCTAGAATCTTATGTCAGACAAGAATGAGACAATATTTGTCTCCCTGAAGTCCAGCAACTGGTCTCCTCACTTACCAGACATTTACACCATTGTTAAAAGGAGAGGGGATGCTGCACATTGGTACATTTTAAGGTCACTGTGCAGCACGTGACCTTAGTTTGCAATACTGCAGCAAACCCTTCGAGCTAGTTCAGAGAGCCAGCTTGACATTCTGTCATTATATGTCTCACATTCCTTATCCTTCCAGTTTGGTGGTGTATATTCAGGCTGCAAAATTTCCCATCTGTCCCTCTGATGCTTGTTTTTAATGATGTCACAGTTGTGTCCATTTGCACAGGGAATTAGCTACAGAGAGCTTGCGGAGAAGGGTTTTCAATCTACTCAAATGAACTTCCATAAACCTCCATAAACCCAGCAGAATATCGTACACTGTGCATTTGGCAAATTCTGATTGGTTGACAAGTGGGTGGAAGAGGGTGCAGTGGACACTTTTCATGGTTTTTTGTATGTTACATTGTCCGGAGCTCCGTACAGAGTCTGCCAATGCACTGCCACATTTCAGTGCTACAGCTGCACTTCATTGCTGCTTGCTGTTTGAACCCCTCCACCACCCCAACAGCCACCTCAGCTTCATGGAAGACGTTAACGTAGCACTCTCAGTTTCTCCTTGTATCATATTTGGGGGGAGTAATGAGATCAGAGCCAAGACGCTAAACTCTAACTACATTCTGCTGCTGTAGTGAAATGTAAGTTGTCTAACTGAAGTCAAATTACTTATACCCAAATAATGTATAATAATGTAATTAAGCCATTTTAAAAATTAAACCATGTGTTGGGAAGGTTTTAAAAACAAAGAAACAGCATAATATAAGGACACGAGATGAAAGACAAAAAATGTAACATATATGTTAAACAACTGAGAGATTGGCTATACAGTTAGTAAATCTAGGCCTGTCAGTTGTGATCACACTTTTTTTTTACTCTCTCATTTCGTGTGTGTGGGTGTGTGTTAGTGTGTGTGTTTACTGGCAGCATATTGTTTCCCTGTTCGGCCAAATTAAAGGGAAATTCCATTAATTTTTCAGCGTGGCTTCTCAGCCTGTCAAGGTGAATTTGCATTTCTATCTCACAGCTTAGCGGACGCTCGTTAGAAAACAGAAATGCTGAAATTGTAAATTGCAGAAAGTTGTTTTTTTTTCTCTCCCATAAATCAGAGTGCACTTCTCCACCCTGCACTCTCTTTCGCATATGCATGCACATACATATACATGCAAATACTGAAAGTTGTGCATACACTAACACATATAAATACCTGTACACACAACTCATGCACTTCTTATTTGTGTGTGTGTGTGTTTTCACGCACTCCACGTGCACACACATCCCTATAGGTGTGTATGTTGTTGTTAATTGGAGTGTGAGGTCCATGACAGCTATCAGCGGCTCATTCACTACATTAATGAGAATGATAGCAGCTTTAAAAAGACTGTTCCACACTCTGACCAAACTCATTAACACCGGCTTGCATTTAAATACACGCCGCTCTTCTTCCTCTGCTCCTCTTCTTCCTCCCTCTTTCCCTTTAACTTTGTCCACGGTCTCTTGTTCTTTTCGTCTGCTCCCCACTCTCTCGCCTTTTTCTATCAGTTTTTCTTTCTGTTTCTTCAGCTCGTCATCAGTTTCTTGTTCACTCACCCTTTCTGTTTTATTTCCAGCTTGTTCTTCCACACTGTCTCTTCACTTCTTGCTCCGTGGCTCTTTGTCTCTTCTATTTAATCTTTCGACAGAAATGCTTCTCCCCCTTATTTTCCCCCCCACCTGGTTGCACTATCCTCCTCGCTACCTTTAGTGTCCTTTTGTGACTGATGTTTTTCTTTATTCCTTCTTTATCTAATCAGGGACCTGTACTAGGAAGTTAAACATACCCAGAATATGTTTTTCTTCTCTGTCAGACTAAATGATCCAACTATGAGGACATTGGCAGCATATAACCAGTCACAAAGGTGGATGAGTCTACTGGCAGCAGAAGAACTATATAACTATAACAATAACAGGCTATTACAAAATTCCCACTGTTGCCAAGTGCTTGCTTGTAGGGGGTCATTTGATTGTTGGAGTTTTCTCTCTGTTATTGTAGGGTCTTTATCTTACAATAAAAAGTGGCTTGAGGCGTCTATTATGATTTGACATTATATAAACAAAATAAAATTGAGTTGAATTATCAGTGCTCATTGGGAAAACACCAAAGCTAGATACTTTCTATAGACGTACTGTCTATGCACAAAGGTCCATGAGGTTTTCCAGTAAAGCTGACTGGTGAATGCCAGTTTTGTAGAAAACCTATTGGTTAGTTGGCAGTGGTTTCATACAAGTGTATCTATTATATAACCAAGTCTGGGGCATGTTATGCTCGAGGGTTTAAAATACTCCAAATCCTGTGTTGTATCCTGAGTATCCATTTTCTATCCAGCATTTCAGACTTATTTCTGGAATATAAACCAAAGTTTTGGAATAATTTCAGCACTCCACATTGACAAGCTTTGGCTACAGTCTTAACTCTAAATTAGCAGAACATAGTACAGGGTAAATGTTTGGTAAGGATCTCTTAGTGTAAAATACTATGCATAGGAAAGTGCCAGTCACTTAACCTCCGAAGACCCGAACTCTTTCATGGCATGCATTTTTAATTTTTCTTTGCTATTTGGGTTAATTGGGACCTGATGAATGTAAAAACAAAGAATTACCATTTTTTTTCTTTACCTAATTTTTGTTTCTGAGAAAAATGAGATCCACATATGAGGATATTCTTTTTAAATTTTGATAGAACAGTGGCAGTACAATGTCCTCGTAAGTGGATATCAGGCCCTTGTAGAGAAAAATTACAGTGGCTTGCAAAAGTATTCGGCCCCCTTGAACTTTTCCACATTTTGTCACATTACAGCCACAAACATGAATCAATTATATTGGAATTCCACGTGAAAGACCAATACAAAGTGGTGTACACGTGAGAAGTGGAACGAAAATCATACATGATTCTAGGGATGCAACGATACCAATTTTTTCAAACCGATCCGATACCGATACTTGGATCTGAGTACTTGCCGATACCGAGTACAAAAGCCGATACTTCTGCCACACACAAGTTAAACTTAACCGGTAGTAAAGAAACGACCCCACACAACTCTTTAACACAAACGAAACGTTTACTGAACGTAAGGGCAGAGACAAATACTGTACAACACATCCCTTTTTTAAACTCAAATGATATTCCAATTCCTTAACCAAATGAAATACACTGTATAAATGAAATAATTCCCTTTCAAATTATATTAAACAACCCAACTTATGTTATCACCTTTTGGTAAGTGACTCACTAATATACACTCCAAAACACGTTATATAAATCCACTAAACATACAATATTCACACATGGGCGCCACACACACTCACATTCACACTTGTTGCAGGCCTGTTTGCTGCTCACGCCGGACGATGGAGAAAATCCTCTTCTCCCCAGTAAGAGCACAAAAGTCTGACTTACAGTTCCGTTGCTCGGTGGAGGTCGCCATTCACCAGTCCCACACTAAATCCACTCCCTGCGACCCGATGCTGTCTCTGCTACAGCGCGTTAGCCAGTCACTGTCCAGCTCTCCGACAGTCCATAGCAGCTGCCTCCGTGGCGCAGCCAAGCAGTCCGGCTAGCCTTTAGCCTCGGCGGTCATGGCTGGAACACAGTTTTCCACGGACGGTGGTGCGACCGTTGAAACAAAAAGTCACTTCACCCACACTCTGTTGCGAAGCTCTCACACGGTTAGCTTTCTAGTCACACACTCTTTTGTGCAAGTTAACCTCAGTAAAACTAGCTGAGTCTCTCACTTTGGTTCAGCTAACCTCGTGCATCTCTCCATGCCGTTCTCTTCTGTGAACTGGGAACACCTTATGTGGCGTTCAAGTCCATGGGAATTATGAGTATCTACTACCAAATTCCCATCCGGGCTACATTAGTATCGGTTCATGGTATCGGTTGACTTTTACGAGTACGAGTACGCACACATTTTACAGTATCGGCACCGATACCCGATACCAGTATCGGGATCGGTGCATCCCTACATGATTCCAAACAGTTTTTACAAATAAATAACTGCAAAGTGGGGTGTGCATAATTATTCAGCCCCCTGAGTCAATACTTTGTAGAACCACCTTTTGCTGCAAGCTCAGTCAGATTAGATGGACAGCGTTTGTGAACAGCAGTTTTCAGATCTTGCCACAGATTCTCGATTGGATTTAGATCTGGACTTTGACTGGGCCATTCTAACACATGGATATGTTTTGTTTTAAACCATTCCATCGTTGCCCTGGCTTTATGTTTAGGGTCGTTGTCCTGCTGGAAGGTGAACCTTCCAGTCTCAAGTCTTTTGCAGACTCCAAGAGGTTTTCTTCCAAGATTGCCCTGTATTTGGCTCCATCCATCTTCCCATCAACTCTGACCAGCTTCCCTGTCCCTGCTGAAGAGAAGCACCCCCAGAGCATGATGCTGCCACCACCATATGTGACAGTGGGGATGGTGTGTTCAGAGTGATGTGCAGTGTTAGTTTTCTGCCACACATAGCGTTTTGCATTTTGGCCAAAAGTTCCATTTGGTCTCATCTGACCAGAGCACCTTCTTCCACATGTTTGCTGTGTCCCCACATGGCTTGTGGCAAACTGCAAACGAGACTTCTTATGGTTTTCTGTTAACAATGGCTTTCTTCTTGCCACTCTTCCATAAAGGCCAACTTTGTGCAGTGCACGACTAATAGTTGTCCTATGGACAGATTCCCCCACCTGAGCTGTAGATCTCTGCAGCTCGTCCAGAGTCACCATGGGCCTCTTGGCTGCATTTCTGATCAGCGCTCTCCTTGTTCAGCCTGTGAGTTTAGGTGGACGGCCTTGTCTTGGTAGGTTTACAGTTGTGCCATACTCCTTCCATTTCTGAATGATCACTTGAACAGTGCTCCGTGGGATGTTCAAGGCTTGGGAAATCTTTTTGTAGCCTAAGCCTGCTTTAAATTTCTCAATAACTTTATCCCTGACCTGTCTGGTGTGTTCTTTGGACTTCATGGTGTTGTTGCTCCCAATATTCTCTTAGACAACCTCTGAGGCCGTCACAGAGCAGCTGTATTTGTACTGACATTAGATTACACACAGGTGCACTCTATTTAGTCATTAGCACTCATCAGGCAATGTCTATGGGCAACTGACTGCACTCAGACCAAAGGGGGCTGAATACCTACTGAATATGGAAAAGATATATATAAATCTTATAAAGTTTGTATCTGTCTTGTGAGAAACTTGTATGAAAAGCATACAAGAGTGAAAACAGATATAAGATCCCTAGAAAAATTATATAAATGAAACTTGTATGTTTTGGATACTTACTAAAACAATATATGAAAGTGGCCACTTTCATGAGTAAATCATATAAGCCTTATATAATTGACTATATGAAGTAGGCCACATCGGATGCAAGTCTTTTATAAGTTTTTTCTATTTCTTTTCCATATGGGTAATTACGCACACCCCACTTTTCAGTTATTTATTTGTAAAAAATGTTTGGAATCATGTATGATTTTCGTTCCACGTCTCACGTGTACACCACTTTGTGTTGGTCTTTCACGTGGAATTCCAATAAAATTGATTCATGTTTGTGGCTGTAATGTGACAAAATGTGGAAAAGTTCAAGGGGGCCGAATACTTTTGCAAGCCACTGTAAGTATTTTGTTCTAGACATCCCAAAATGTGATGTCCACATATGTGGACGCCAGGTCCTAGGAGGTTAAAGAACTTATGTCATTGAAAAATGGTATACGTGATTTAAAACGTCTCAACACAGTTCGTCACAATGTCACAGTTTTTTGGACAAGCAATGTTTTAACAAGCCAATCAAAGCTCTGCCATAGAACCCATCTGCTGAAAACACTGCAGCAGTCGACGTCAGAGCTCCACGGTGCTTTCTACTAACTTAGAGTGTGCAGTGCATCCGGTGTTTGTCTGCATATGGTTCCGAGTCCAGAGGCTGCCTGAGCCGTGGAGTGTGAAGTCAGTAGAATGGACAACCCCCCCCTTGCACCACTACAACACACACAGGCAAAACACGATTATCTAAAAGGTGGCAGTTAAACGAGTGTTGAACAAAATAGTGTTTTTAAAATAGTGATTTTAATGTAGAAGTGGCTTGGTATACTAAGTCATTTTTGGATCTGTAAAAAAAAAGGATAAGAAATGAATTTAATCTCTCAACTTCAATTTCACATTTCTTTTCATGTTCATAAATAATTCTTCCTGAAAAAAGTCAGAAATATTTTTCAGGCAGCCGTGATACAGTGCCAGCTCAAACACAGAGGGGGTTAAGTGTGTGTGTGTGTGTGTTTTAGTGAGAGTGTGTTTGTCAATATTTGGACAGGTACCATGGCACTCACCAGATGAGCTCAGCATCTGCTTCTTGGCAAGACATGGATGAAATGACAGTGTGTGTGTGTGTGTGTGTGTGTGCATGCGTGTGTTTCCAGTGCAGCCCACTTTTGCTCACCACTCACTTTCATTTGGAAAGAAAATATATTTGTATTATGTTGGATTTTCTTCTATCAGTCTCTAAACTCTCACTGCTTATCACGTTTCCTTATACTCCTAGTTTTTCCGTCTTTTTTCCACGTTACCTTCGTCCTTGTTCCTTTACCTCTGTCATCATTTCAGTTCATATTTATTTACACAAAAATGAATTGAAATGATTATATATAAATCACAACAGTTGCCTCAAAGTTCTTTATAGTGTAAGGTAAAGACCCTCCAATAATACAGAGATGACGCCAACAATCAGATGACCTCCTATCAGCAAGCACGTGGTGACAATGGAAAGGAAAAAACCCTTTTTTAACAGGAAGAAACCTCTGGCAGAACCAGGCTCAGTGATGGACAGCAGTCTTGGCGGGTTATATTACAGCTTTAGTGCTTGATTGCTAATTAATATTTGTATATTCACAGTGCCAGTTTTCTTCCTTGCATTGTGCAAGAATATATAATAATACATTAGCTACTATTTTTCAGATCATGGCAAAAAAAACCTTTTTAAGACTAGCTGACTTTTAGCTGATAATGGAAATACTTTTAAATGTGGACAGAACCTTTGCCTTGATAAACATGCACTAAGCTGCATGGCTTTGCAATACCAATATGGCTGTCACACTGAAATAAAAGCTTTCATTGTTTTTTTTTGTTGTTTTTTTGTTTTATAGAAAAAATGGGAATTCGGTTAGCTTCTTCATACTGTACTCATGACTGGTGATTCAAATGTCACCCCAATATCACTCCACTAAAGTGTCACCATCAGCCAATGTCAAATGTATGTTATTTAATAACCAGGTTCTTATGAGACTTTCAGTTATGTTCAATGGGAAAAGTCTGGTTATGAACATTAACAGTAACATCTGATTTATGCTGGGCTTTTCAGAGAGTTGCAGCTTGTGTTTTTACTGTGTTACATCAGGAACTTCCAAATATTCAGAAGTGTAGGAATTTCCCTCATATTTTATATTTTGCAATCAGATGCTGCTAACCTGTTTCAAAAACAACACAAACTCAATGAAAACCCTGACTGATCAGCACATGTGCTAATTCGAGTACCGGTGCGCTAATGGGGCAAGCAGTTCTCAAGTTTATTACACAATTACACATTGTAAGACTTGTTACATGAGTGCATGCAAATTCAATCAGGGGGCTCCACAGTCAGGGGTATTTAACAGCATACAGAGTTATGTATGCAGTAAATTCACCCTTTGCTGCAAAATGCAGCAAATGTGCATTAGTGTAACTTGTGTTTCACTGCTTTTCTTGGTAAAAGCTGATTGTACTTAATCCTCTCTTATTTATATTTTGAGTTTCCCATGTTTTCTTCCTGCTCTTTTTCTTTTCTTTTCCTATTTACTTTCTTAATTTTTATTTCTTTTTCCTTTTTCTTTCTCTCTGATTGCATTTCCTCAGTAGGCTTACTTTGCTTCATGCGAATCCCGTGTTTCCCATTTCTCTCCTCCTCCTCTGTCCTCAGCATTATTCACTTTAACAAGAATGATCCTTCTCTTTAAAATGATATAAAACTATCAAATGAACTCAAATCACAAAATAAGATGTAAGAGGGTTAAGGCGGATCTCGACTTAGGCGCTCCGCTACATAATCCGCTCCTCACATGACTTCAAAGGAGGCGGTGAGAAGTGCCAGGCCTTCTCCTGTTTACCATATCAAGGCTTTCGCTTGCTGCTGCTGAGGAGGAGGAGGAGGAGGAGGAGGAGGAGGAAGAGCCTGCAGAGTTAAAGAGGCTGGAATTGAAACACAGCGATGAGTTTGTTAAGTTGAGATGCTCATTAGGAGGTTCGGAAATGGGGGGGGGGGGGTTCACTGGTTTTCTCCTCCCTCCTCCACCTCTCCCTCCTCCTCGTATCGTCTTGGTTCTTTTCCCCTGGGTCGTCTCTCTCTTTGACTCCACGGAAGTGTCGGCCTCCTTGGTTAATTTTCACTTTTTCCCTCTGCCATCTCCCGTGCCTCTTCGCCTCGTCCTCTCTTCTCTCTGTTCTTCTTCCCTCGCTTGCTTTACACTGCGTCTCTCTTGGTGCCTTCGCTGTGATGATGAATGGTGTTTAGTGCCACTGTGGATGGAATCACTCAGTACAGCCAGTCTCTGAGTCATAATCTGGATACACACACTGTATATAGCCAGTTGTCTCGCATGATAGATTGTTGAGATTGTTGGAGAGATAGAGACGGGAGAAGATGAGCTGTTCACTCTCTATCTTTGCCTCTCATCCCCTTTACATCCACTTCTATTTCTATTGTTTGCTCGTTTTCACTTAAAGTGGTCTTAAATGTGCAAAAGGAGTAAACTGTACACCTAAGTCTGGGGTTTGATAAGCAGATCTGGATTCCATTGACTTCCTTAGAAAATCTAATTAAATCCAGCAGTAACAATGGTGAATGGACCAGTACTTATGCTTTTCTACTCTAACTGAGCACTCAAAGTGCTTTTTACTGCAAACCTCATTCACCCAATCACACTCTTATTCATACGACCACTTCTTTCTATACCTAAGTGCCTTGTCTAACATTTACACACATACTCAGATGGATGCAATTGGATGCAACTAAGAGTTCAGTGTCTTGCCCAAAGATACTGGGAGAGCCAGGACAAAACCACTAACCTCTGGGCTGGTACACTAACTGCTCTACTGCCTGAGCCACAGCCCCATAACAAATAAGTAACAAATAGAGCGCTTATTACTTTTATGAATTCAAAGACTGAGTGTTTGAAGATCTGATAGCTGGAGTTAACGTTTGCCAATGAAAATGCTCCATGCCGAATTAAAATAGTTATAATAGTGAAACTACAGCTTTTAGTTTTTTGTCATAATGACGTTTGTACTTTAAAGAAATTCTTCATCAGTGTGTCTGTTAGCTGACCGTGCCATGCTGAAACTTGACCAAAAATCCCTTTAATAAACAGTATGATTACATTCTAACATTGTATGAGTTTATTCACTAAATGTTGGAGTCCAACAAAGTTACATCCAATTTAAAGAAAGTGTCGCTAACACTGATGAACAGCAGCTAACAGCAGCAAAAACATCAACACTTACCAGTTGAGCACACTGTCACCAGCTCACCTTGCTATCAATTTAGCTGACTTCTATTTTGAGTGACTGTTTTTGTACTGTCAGACTGGTTTTTGGCTGACAGAGTGCCGTCAGGATGCAATTTCCCGTGTTGCAAGAAAATTATGAATGCATTGGATGAGTTACAAATGCACTTAATGGATTCTTTGGATTAGCAGGAAAACTGAGAATTGAGTATATAAATCAGGCACCCCCCCCCCCAAAAAAAAAAAACCCAATCCCCTGTAATCAATCCCCAAATTCATTAAAAAGTTGAATACTTTTGTTGGCTTTGAAGAAGAATGAACAAGCAACTAGCAATAACTTTTAAATAAACTTTTAGTAGCAGACATTGTGTGTGACTATTACAGTTATATTCTGTATTAAACTGTGATTTGATGTCAGTATTGTGCTGCTAACTAGTTTCCACTACTTTGAATGGTTCACTCTTTAAAGCAGCCTTCTTTGGATTTCACACATCAAGACGAGTTTAGTAAGCTTGTTATATAACCTCTTCTGTGGCACTTGGAGGAGCTCTGTTAGAAAACAGCAAATGGTGCTGTCGAGTTGCATTATGGGAAGCGTGGGATCCAGGATAGTGTTTTTTAAGCTTGATCATCTCAAAAGCTACTCTTTCTGTAATGTTTTTTCTTTTTTAAATTGAATTTGTTTTATGTTGATGCAACTTATGCATGGTTTTCACTTGCAGGAACTTTCCAGAAAGTCTCTTTTTCCTCTATTCTCTCTCGCTCTCTTAATTTCTCTTCATCCATCATACAAAGCTTGTATGATGTGCTGTCTTGTCATGCCATGGTAGAGATATAAGTTTAGTGTGTATGTGCATGTTCTTTATCTCCCTGTCTTACGTCTTGCATTAACAGCTCGTTGTAGTTATGGTCTGCAGCCCCATGTCCTTATAACACCTACAAGAGACACACACCAATACAAACACATGCATCGCTCATAGATTGGACCTTATTTGATGCACATCACTGAATGAAAGAGAAGAAGAGAAAGCAAGCAAAAAACTAAAAAGGAATTTAAGATGTGAAAGAAAGAATTTAACAGAGAGTGAGAGGACGAGAGACAATAGGGTAGAGCTGCAGGAAGAGAGAGAGAGTCTGAGATATTTGATCAGCTCCTCTTGTCAATTTTTAATTCTTAATAACTTATTGAAACAGCTTCTGGTGCCTGCGATCAATACTGCTGCTCACTGTGCTGCTCACTGTGCAGGCTGAAGAATGGCGTGATGCGTGTGGGCTTCAGTTTCACACTGATTCTAGTCTTTTATTAAAAATCGCTCTCCCATGGCCTGCATCAAGTCACTTTGATTTTGAAATATGTCAAAGTTTTGTGTCACATTACCCCAAAAATGCAACAACCTAAAATGTGTTTTCATTTAGCATTTTGGAATGATAAAAGAGCTGACTTTTTGTCATAAAATAAAATCATACATATAGAGTCATTTGAACTGTATTTGAGTGAACTTCATGTGTTGAAAACTCAGAACAACAAAGCTAAACTCAAATAAAAGATTATAAAAAAAATTAATACATTCAAATTTGAAATAAAGAACTAAGAAGTAGAGCCACCAGTTTAGCTCACAGATTGAGAAAGCGCCCATATGCCGGAAGGTTAAATGTGGCAGCCTGGGTTCAACTCTGACCCAAAAGCCCTTTGTTGTGTGTCTTCCCCCCACTCCCTCTCCCTGCTTTCTTTACTGAGGAAAAAGCAAAAGCTGAAAAAAAGCATTAGTGAAGAAGTACAAAATTAAAATGACTTAAATAATCAATTGCAGAGTCCCTTTTGTCAATGGTAGATCATCAAAAAGCAATTTTAATAAACTTAAAAGTGTACGTTTGAAGAATACATTTGGGGGAATCATCTAAAAATTTAAATTTAAGGTAGATTAAATTAAAAATGTTGCAACTCAAAATAATGAGCATCTTAGGGAGAAAAAAGACAAAAATATAGTATATGGAGAGAAGGGAAATAAACTTTATTGTCTTACCGGAGTGTGTGTGTGTGCGTGCATCTGTATGTCTGTGTGTGTTGGCATCTGTCACATTGTGTGCTCAGGCAATGAATGTTCATTCCCCTACACACACACACACACTTCTGTTCCCCCCATTCTCATTCTCTTTCAATTACTCTCTCCCTTTCTTTTCTTTTTTCTCTCTCTCTCTCTTCCTTCAGGGCTTTGTATATATGGGTGAATGGAACACACACTCACTCACACACACACTCCACCCCCCAGCGTGTGATGGCGCTGCGGTAAATTAAATGTAGAGCTATATGTTGCCACCATCCAGATGACAAATGACATGTGGTAATCGTCTTAGCTCTGATAGTAGCCGTCGCCCCTGGCAACACAACACACACAAACACTCACATACATACACACACCCTGTCACTGTGTTTGTTTTGTTTGACTGCATTTGTCCTGTATTATATGAGCATCCATGAACATATGTCTGTGTGTGTGTGTTTGTGTATGTGTGTATATGTGCTTTCTTGCCCATTGATGTATCCCTATAGATGTCTTAAGTTGTGTATGTGTGCCATTTAATGTTGTTATGGACTCTCATATATATTTTTCCACTCTTTTGCACACTTTATTGTGTTTGTCTTGCTGTGTTTAGGTCATATAAGCAGGTATGCTTGCATTTCTGTGTGTGTGTGTGTCTCCAAGTATCTAGTAATATTCACTATCTGAATGGTGTGACCCTCCTCATGTTTGCTGTTAAAAACATCGATTGTATATAAAAGATGTTCACAGGCAAATTAAAATCGCTCTGATTAGTGAAGTGGCATGTTGATGCTTCAACTGAGCACTTTTACTTGATGTGATGAGAAACTGAAAATATGGGCACACTTTGTCTTTCACAATACAGGCCAACCCTAAAGCTTCACTGCTAATGTGGACCATCATTTACAATGTGGACTTTATGGTGTATTCAGTAAAGCTTGAAAGTATACCGACACTGGAAACCTATAAGTAGAGTGTTTATTGAAGTTATAGATCAATGGGGGGTCATTTTATCATAGATTTCTATACAAGCAGGCTTCTTTTTGTAACCAGAGGAGCCATCCTTATTGGTCGAATGAATGCAGGCTTAAGACACTTTCACACTGGTAGATATATAGAAGCTATAGTCATCTTTTTATACATGAAGAACTCATACACTCGTAAATCATCACAATAAAGTTATCTGCCAACTATTGTGTGCCAACTATCCCTCAGTGGGTCAAAACTGTTTTGACCCACTGAGGGATGGATGAAGGACCTATGGGAGTCCACTGTGGACTTGGCTTGTTTCACTTCCACCAGATGCAAGAGCTTATTGGAATCTGTGGAATTCTGAGTCAGGAACAACCCCCGTGGGCTCTTTGTCATGTTTCTAGAGCCAACCTGCAGTTTTTGCAGTGTGGAAGGGTTCAGTTGTCCTGCCACGGGGGATTGTGCTTAGTCTCTAGCAGTGCTTAGGTGGGTGGCACACATCAAAGCGGCATGAATATGAATGCCAGGACCAGAGTCTGGCACTGGAACAAGATTATCATTTATTTTATTTACTTTACAGTGGTGCTGTGGCGTATCGGCACATGCGCGCTGTTTTCCCCACTCTATGATTTTAATGGGTCTGCCTCTCATTTTGCCGATAAGCATTTCCCCAGCTCTGTATGTACACCTGTAAACTTGCCTGTGTGTGCACGTGTGTGCACGTGTGTGTGTGTGTTATGAGTGTGTGCCCTCTGTTGGAAGGTGTAATAGCCAGCAGGCAGAGCGACAGCAGCAGGAAAACAGGCCTCGAGCAGCAGATAAGAGCTTCCTCCATATTTCCTCTGATAAAGACAACTCCTGTTTATTTACATTTAAATAACACTCGTCCTCTCACTCTCTCATTCCTCTGTCATCCCCCTCTTCTATTTCTCTCTGCAGAAAACAGTCATGCTGTTTCTTTTCTCCATTCATTTAAGTCTTTATTTCCTGATTCCTCCTCTTTGAAGCCATTTCCTTTTTTAATGAATGTTAGTGAATTGACATATGAGATAAGTAAAGTATTATGCGAGGTAAACAACATTAAAGTTTGAGTAAAGTCAAAGTGCCAAAAGTTTATTTAAGTCAGGACCACCATAGTCAAATGAAATGGTAAAGGCTGGAGAGTGAAAGAGAAACAAAGTGGGGTTTCAAAGAAATGGGAGGACGGCTGGATTGAGAGGAGAGAAAATGGAGAGATAAACTGTCCATAAAAGAAGCGAGGAAAAGGAGAGATTACTGAATGTGAGATGGAGGGAGAGAGATGAGTGGTAGAACAAGGTAGATAGATGGAAAAAAACGAGAGAGGCTCTCTGGTGTCAAATGAAGAGATAAGAAACTAACCCTCCCTCCATCTCTGCTTCGCTCCACAGAGAAAATGAGTGGGAATTCCCCTGGGAGGCCTTAATCCATACTCGCTCTCTTTCTCTCCTTCTTTTTTTTCTCTGTCTAGCCCTACCTCGCTCGTCCTCTCAGTCACAGTAAATCTCTCTGAGTGCTGCTGGCTGGATATAATGATGGGCTCTCACTACTGTCACACTCGCTGGTCAGACTACAGAAATGAACTCTGCTACTGGTTAAGGTTAAAGTCAGTAACTAGTGTACAGCTGTGACACTAACTGCAGAAACAGGTGCGGTTTTCTTAAAAATAATGATTTAAAGGGAACACATTTTATCATTTCATACACTGTATGACTAAATTCCAGTTGGTAGTGTCTAAAACGTAGGTATGTTTTTCTGACTGTATTTATCTAATTAAAGCCATTCAGGTAACAGTTGATACTCGATACCCCTCGACTGCACATGTTCAGACTGTCTCAGCCTTGCCTCTCTAATTTTGTCTCCAAACCGCATCTAAACATCTTCATCTCCACCTCCTGGCTTTTTGTCATTGCCAACACACATCATGGTCTAACAACCATCCTGTAAACCTTTCTTTCCACTCTTGCTGCTATCCTTCTGTCATAAATCACCACAACATTCGTCTGCACCTGCCTGCACTCTTCTTCACCTTTCTTGTGCATTATCTATTCTTTGAATGGTTTACCCCAGGTATTTAAGTTCATCTACCTTTACCACCTACGCTCTGACACCACTCTACACACTGACTTCTCTCTGGTGTATACCTCCACCTCTCCTGTGTCTCTTCCACCTGCTGCCTACTCTCACTACAGATCACAATGTTGTCTACAAACATCCAGTCCATGAAAAGTCCTGCCTGAGCTCATCTGTCAGCCTATCAGCATTCTAAGCAAAAAGGGGCTCAGAGATGATTTTGCCCCCTTCTTCAAGCCAATTTGTCACTCCTACTGCACACCTCACTACTGTCTCGTTGACTTCATACATGTCCCTGCACTTCTCTGCCACTTTTGGCATCCTATGATACGCTTCCTCTGGATAAACAAAGACGGTGCAGCTCCTTCTGATCTTCTTTAACACTCAAAGAAAACATCTGTAGTGCTTGTTCGCAACATGAAGTCATACTGCTCCTCACTGATCATCACCTCTCTGCTCAGAATAGATTCAACAACTCTTTACCACAGCTTCATGGTGTGGCTCATCAACTTTATCCCTCTGTATATAGTACAGATCTGCACATCACTGTTCAGTACCAGTGCACTTCTTCTCTATTCCTCAGATATCCACCTTCTCTCCTAGATTGTGCTAAACAATTCAGTTAAAAATACCACCGCCCCCTCTCCTAGACATCTTCACAGGTGACTACCTTTCCACTCTTTATCCTGTTCATAGCTGCCTTCATTTCTTCCTTACTAATCCTGTCTTCATTCATGAGCTCCTCAAAGTACTCCTTTTATCTGCTCAACACACTCTCTTCACTTGCTAGTACATTTCCATTTCTTACTTGCTGCACATCCTTTCCAGCTTGATCTCTCTGCCTAGCCAATCAATACATGTACTTTCTCAATTCTCTCAAAACTGAATTAACCTTATTGGTAGAGGGAAGTTTAAATGGTGGTTGCAAATGCTGAGAAAAAACACTATTACACTCATCAAATGACCAACATTCAAAGAGCAAAGCCACATTCCCAAAGAAAGTACTACCACCCTAAACAAGTACTAGCATTTAGTCATTAGCTTATCCAGTGGAATGGCAGTTGAAGAACTGAGTTCCCCAGAGGGTTCATAGGAAATCCCTGCTTTGGGTTCAGTCAGAAACGCATCACCTGCATTTCTTTGTTTCCCTTATTATCATTTTTCTATTGTCTGCTATTTAATTGAAAGCAAAAACGCACACAGGACAAACCAGACCAATGAAATCGAAACTTGTTGGACAAAGTGGAGAGTCTGAATTGGAAGTGACTGGTACAAATGAACTGAGTGGATGAGCTGAAGTGGCAGCAAGACTTTCCATCTCCCTGTGCCTCTGGCATTTCCTCTGGAGGGCCTGGCTGAGGAGAGACAGTGTGTGTGCATGTGTTGTGTTTGTGTGTGCCACTGGTGGGGACAGCACCACAGAGCTACGCATGCATCTCCTCTCTGTCACCCAGTTTATAAAGCCCAGAAGAGTATAAACCAGTCTATGTGTTATTAATAGGCCCACTTACTTTTTACTGTAAATGATGAATAATGGCTCCTGCTGTGGAAGTACAGTGGCGAGGAGAGAGAGCTGCTGGATAAGCTCTGAGCAGACACACTTTAAAGAGGAAAAATAGCCGGACTAAAGTGTAATTTACCACCAGCTAGAATACCGCGCCGTCATATTTTTGTTCCTGTGTACCTTTTGTTTGCAAGAAAAAAAGATTAAAAATGCAACTGGGATGAAATCAGATGAGTAAGTGGCTATCTGCCAAAAATTAGCTGATATGGTTCTGGTGAGGATCTTGATATAGCTGCTTCTATTCCACAAATTTTGTAAAATTGCTTTTTACTAAGAAGAGTGAAGCTGGCCGTTTCTTGTCTGTGCCAAATTTAAATTAAATCTGTAACATGTAGGCATAAAAACAATTTGTTCAAGTTTGAGGAACATGGTTTAGTTAAAAATAAGCACTTCTTTAGTGTTGACTTTTTTGCCAGTGTGTATTTTAGAAAGCTTAAACAATATAACTAATTGATTTAAAATCTGGGAACCAACAGCATCGACTGTGGTGAAGTCCAGTTTACTAACTCAGTTGTATTAGGGCCAATCGATAAAGACTAAAATGTAACTCTGGGTCTCAATAAGGTGCCTTTTGAAAGCTGGAGAAATATGAGCCCAATCTAGGCTCTTTCATAATGTGCACAATCGACTGGACCACAAGAATTATCTGCACAAGATACACTTGAGAGGTTATGATTCCAAGCCCTGACCCACTAGAGCTGTTTTGTCAGAAATATATTAGGGAGGCTTTAATGTTGTAGTTGTGCAGTATAGCTGCAATGAATGCAGTAATTATTACTGTATAATGATGCTGTAATCATATTATCCACTTGTTATTTGTCACGTACTGACCCTATTTCAGAGTCCAAGCCTCTGCTAATTTAAAGTTACACCAAAGTTGTAGCATAAGCCTAAACATAGACCATCAACTTATCATCTTTAGGGGTCTAAAAGCTAGAGAGCTGGGCGCTAATGCACTACACTCAACTGCAGAATATGGTGTGTTTTTTGTGGTGTTTTGATCCAGGACTAACTAATTACATGTTATTTAAAAAGCAAATAAGCAGGTGACAGACTGGCGATCTGTCCAGGGTACAAACCGCTTTTTGCCCTTAGCGCTGGGATAGGTTCCCCCCATTTCTGTCAATCACCAAAGAAACCAGCTCCTAAAAAGGTGTGCTTGTCTAATAGAATTGTGATGTCTGAAGGTCAAGGTAATGTGCTATGCAGGATTTTGTAAGCCAGGTGTTTCCTTCTGTTTGATGTCTTCATGCATAGCTGGACTAGCACATCTTCAGGTTTGTACACACAATAGAGTCCTCATATTAACCCAAAACACTGTTTTTAAAGACCGTAACTTTCACAACACGATTGGTTTTACTTTGTAGCGATGATCCAACAAGACGAGTTTCATGCTTATCTGGGCATTAAGCCGTGACCCCGATCGAACGTCTTCTGTGAGAAAGTGAGTGACATTACTGCCAGAAGCATAAATGGATGAATAATCGCTTCCCACTGCTATAACATAGTAGCTCAGCAGAGAGCGAATGAATACAGTAGGTCTGTTAGTGCAGAGAGTGAAAAGAGACAGTACGAGCACATTCACCCAAGCTAACCTCTCTCTGTCTCTCTGTGTAGATTAAAGGAACAAAGCAGACAGCGTCTCTCCAGAGAGCGGGCCACTTCAGGGCCAGCCCCCCTGACCGGTTTTACACATACACACACTTTCTCTCTCTGCATCTCACACTGAGCAGTGACTCCTGAGCAGAGGAATTCCCATGCTGTCATGGGAAAAAACGTCACCAGGCTGTTCTGTGTGTGTGTGTATACTTGTAGCTTGGTGAGAAACATGTGCGTCCTGCAGTAATCTCTCTTAACAGTCTTTTCATTATTGTTTTGAGTAGAAAAGGTGCTGCAGAGAATGCTGCACACAGGAGCAAGTTTTCCTCTTTGTAGAGAGATTCATTTGGCTGTTTTATTTTGGCTATTTCCCCCATCATTCCTAGCTCTTGTTTTAGAATAGAATAATCCTTTAATTGTCCCACAAGGGGAAATTTGGTTGTAACAGCAGCCAAAAAGACACATATACAAACAATAAGTACACAGGACACAGAACAGAAACATACACAATTTTTCTTACATATTTACATTAAGGACAATGGTTACTATATACAGAGAGTACTGTACAGTTATTAAATTAAATAAATTAAATTTTCATGGCTTGTGTTGTCCAGTAAATGTAAATGTGGAAAACAAATCCTAAATCCAGCAAGTTTCTCCTATATGTTTTAAACACGATCCCTCATCATCAAGATCTGCCTGTCATGGCTTCTTTCCTTAGATCTTTCTGACAGGTGGCCCACGCCGTGTTTACAGCAGGTGACTGTACCACCCATTGCAAAACGCAAGCTCTTTGTTAAATTATGAAAACCGAGAGACACATTGGTGGCACCTGCAAGGCTGCAATGTCATGTTATTCCCCGCCTTCCTTCACACTTTACACACAACATGTTTGATTAACATGAAACCAAAGCAGTGCCAACTTATTTTAGCCTGGCCTCCACCATACAGAGCTCAGCCGACTCACTGGACTGAGTCAGAATATACTCCAGTAAACATCATAACCCATATCAGTGAAGATATATCAAATATACTTATTAGCTGGTTTTGGTGTCTTTAGGCAGCTTGTTTGCTAAAATAAAGCCTTAAAATAACATCAGCGTTACCCATTTAAATTGTGCATTGAACAGTGTTTTATTCAGCTTTTCTTTGACAGCTTCAGAAATGTGGACTGAACTGAGAGAGTCATTCAACATCACCGCACACACATAGACACATCTCACCCCACTGTCCCTTTGTCCCCGCCTCCTAAGGCCCCCACTTGTCCTCTGTAGCTTTGTCCTTTAGGCGTCTAATTGGGTGCCTGTTTAGAAAGGAAAGGTGTTAAGTAGGGGGAATTCCCATAATGCTCTTTTATTGGGAGAGTGGACAATGGAGACTAATTGGTTCCTATTAGCAGATAGAAGACGGGGAGAGAGACACTTAAAGCATTTAAAAGGGAAGAGCAGCATTACGGGTACATCATGTAAATGTGTGTGTGTGTGTTTGCCTGTGTGATTTGTTAATATTTAGGAACATAAAAAACATTTTTGTGTGAGAGTTCTTAGTTTTTAGGAAGGATTTCATCAAGCATGTGCGTATGTGTCAGTCTGAGTAATGATTAAGTTTTCCTCTGCATGTGTGTGTTTGAGCATGTTTTCATTATTGTGTGAGGACAGCGGTCTGTTCACAGTAGCAGAATTTTCTTTGAAGTTTAATTATTTATCATCAGATTAAAACTTATCGTTGTCTGAGGTCAGAAGTCTTTGTGGGTTGTTGTCGATAAGTCTAAATTGGTAACATTTCCTTACGTATGCGTATATGCATGTGTTGTTGTTGTAGACTGAGGATGAAGAAAATCATAGTTGAGTAAAAAGTGTTACTGTCATGTTATTTTAAGAAGGTACTTATTATTTCACTTTGTGCACACTCCAAGGCTTATTAATGTAGTTTATGCCTCGGCTGTCTTACAGTTTAATGTTTCACCATATTTAGTTTCTTTCAGTTGAAAAAAAGGTCAAATGTTATTCATTCAGATTCACTGTCGCAGAAAATGTGGCCACTACTAAATCTGTACCACATGTTGTGGGACAAACTATGTATGACATAATCTGTGGTGCAATAAGCCTACTACAGGAAGAGGCAAATAAAGTGGCCTTACCACAGATTATGGTAAGATACCACAGAAACGGTAAGCATGTCATACTTTTTTTGTAGTGTGATCGTTCCACTACCACAGAGAGCTCTGATTACAAAATTACCACAGGAAAAAAGCTGATCTATCTTTAAAGTGGTAGCAGGCGAACCTGCAGGAGAAAGCCCGTAACAGCCTGTCTTTGTTGCATCATGTTTTGGTCTCTACTGCAAGTTTCCTTTACCAATTTACTTATTGTGCTATTTGTCTAATATTTTCCCTTTAAAATAGAGAAAGGGTAACACAGAAACTAAAGGAGATATATTTTCCAGACATTTTTGCAAATAAGCTTTTAATTTAAAAAAAATTAAATTAAAACAAAACAAATGCACAAGAATTAAACTTTCTATTACACCAACGAATCATAATAAAACTGATGCTAAAATATCTGAGAAATCGTCAGTGCCTTACATGCAACCAGAATGTGAACGTTATTTTAAAAGTGCTGAGACATTGTCCCATGTCTAATATAGGAGCACAGCTAATATATGTTGAAAATTAGTTGATAAAATAGCTGTTTGACAAACTAGTAATTATTAATATCACTAGTACAAAGGTATGTTACAAAAACTGACCAGCTCACACAACACCAAAGTGTAACCTGTGGATGTGATGTCAGGTTTGGTGGACGTAACTGGCCAAACATTAGCTTGAGCAACATGAAGTCATGGCTAATTAGCGTATTTTTTCACAATTGCTACTTCTCCTGTCTTACCTGTCTGACTCCTAATAGTTGGAAGCTTGTTCTTTATTTTTGTCTTCTAATGGTGATTGGAAAATAGCTTCTTGTTGCGTTACAGTTGATGGTAATAATTTATAATGTTTTAACGTGTTCTTTAATTTTCTGTCGTGACTGTCACATATCCTATCAATGTGAGCAGAATGGGCTGTGAACTGGGAGGATAGAAGCCCAGCATAGGACTCTGGACGTTTGTGCTGTGGGATTGGTCTCAGTTTCACATCATTACACTGCTAGTTGTTTCCTCCATGCGCTCATTTTATCTCTGTTCCATCTAGGCGGGAATCAAAACCTTGACACAATTTAGATTTAGCTGCAAACATCATAAATGTCACGGCTGCCGAGGCGAGCCGTGTGGTGTTGGAGGAAGGAGGACCCAAGATGCAAGCAGGGGATGAAATGCTAGTGAAGTTTTATTTACACAGAGGTGAGGTGGCAAAACAGGCAAGAGGGAAGACAAAACTAAAGACCTAAACTGGGAAAGCTAAATAACAAACCTGAGAACATACGAACGGGGTGAGAGGCAGAGAGGCAGAGCGAGAAACAGGACACCGAGGAACACAGTAACGCAGACTGACACGGAGTAACACAGACGAACCGGCAACAGGCAGGAGAACACACAGAGCTTAAATACACACACCAGTAATCAGGGGATGAGAGACAGGAGGGCAACACACCTGGGAGAAATCAAGGCTGACGGGACAGGGGAAACGTAACCTGAACACACTCACATGAGACAGAGACCTTCAGAATAAAACAGGAAACTCACAGACACAGAACTGGACAAGACACTGAACTAAGCAGACTGATTCACAAACAGACAGTGTGACACCATGGACAGACAGAGGAACACAGAAGTGGGAGCAGGCAGGCAAAGAACAGAAACCTAACACATGGCAAATCACAACAGAATACATACTGGAATGAACAAAAGCATAAGGAAACACAAAACACTGAGCCGGCAGGCTCAGGACCATGACAGTACCCCCCCCCTCAAGGGCTGGCCCCAGACAGCCCAACAGAACTACAAACCGTCCAAACCCCCAAAAAAAAAGAACAGAAAACGACCCGACCAGGGCGGGCGGTGGGGTCAGGGCGGAGGGACAGAGTCCAAAAAGGCCCAGGCGGCCAAGTTCAGGGGCCGACCGAGGCCGACAGCGCGGAGGCCAAAACAGTTCAGTTCGGAGGCCGACCATGCGAAAAGCAGCGGTAGTGGAGCAGGTCCGAAGGCGAGCCACGCAGTAGGCAGTGGCGAGGGGAAAGTTCAGGGGGCCGACCGTGCGGACGGCAACGGCGGCGGCGAAAGCAGTTCAGGGGCCGACCGTGCGGATGGCAACGGCGGCGGTAATTCAAGTCGGAGGCCGGCCACGCGGAAGGCAGTGGCGGCGTTCAGGAGGTTGTCCCCAGCGGAGAAAAGGCCCAACAAGCGGCCTGACAGATGACCGGCGATGTGGGCGGCAGTTGGGGATCTGGCGAGGATGAGGCAGCTGATGCGGGAGCTGGACCAGGTGAAGCTGAGGCGGAGGCTGGACCAGGCGGCGGCGTGGGTGAAGCTGAGGCGGAGGCTTGGCCAGGCGAGGCGGAGATGAAGCAGGGCCAGGCGAGGCGGAGATGAAGCTGGGCCAGGCGAGGGCGATGAAGCAGAAGCAGAGGCTGCAGCTGGCGTGGATGATGAGCGCGCTGCAGCTGGCATGGATGATGAGGGGGCTGCTGCAGGCGACGCTGATGAAGCGGATGAGGGGGCTGCTGCAGGCGACGCTGATGAAGCGGATGAGGGGGCTGCTGCAGGCGACGCTGATGAAGCGGATGAGGGGGCTGCTGCAGGCGACGTGGATGAAGCCAGAACTGGACCAGGCGTGGATGAAGACACAGAGGCGGAACCTGACGGCAGCGGGACTGTTGCAGGCGGTGATGCTGAAGCGGAGGCGGAGGCTGGACCGGGCGAGGCTGATGAAGCGGAGGCGGAGGCTGGACCGGGCGAGGCTGATGAAGCGGAGGCGGAGGCTGGACCGGGCGAGGCTGATGAAGCGGAGGCGGAGGCTGGACCGGGCGACGCTGAAGAGGCTGCAGCGGGCGAGGATGAAGAGGCTGCAGCGGGCGAGGATGAAGAGGCTGCAGCGGGCGAGGATGAAGAGGCTGCAGCGGGCGAGGATGAAGAGGCTGCAGCGGGCGAGGATGAAGAGGCTGCAGCGGGCGAGGATGAAGAGGCTGCAGCGGGCGAGGATGAAGAGGCTGCAGCGGGCGAGGATGAAGAGGCTGCAGCGGGCGAGGATGAAGAGGCTGCAGCGGGCGAGGATGAAGAGGCTGCAGCGGGCGGCGGCGTGGACGAAGCTGCTGCAGCTGGCGGCGAGGATGAAGCTGCTGCAGGCGGCGAGGATGAAACTGCTGCAGGCGGCTGGACGGGCTCCTCGGGCCCTCCAGCTGACGGTGCAGAAGGCTGGACGGGCTCCTCGGGCCCTCCAGCTGACGAGGCAGGAAGCTGGACGGGCTCCCCGGGCCCTCCAGCTGACGAGGCAGGAAGCTGGACGGGCTCCCCGGGCCCCCCAGCAAAAACAGTCCAAAACCAGTGGGCACAGGGGCCCCTAACACACGCAGGGCTGAACCAGCAGGCACGTGGGCCTCTGGATAACACAGAGCAGAACCAGCAGGCACACGAGCCTCTGGCAGGAACGAGGTCAGAACCAGCAGGCGCACGGGCCTCTGGCAGGAACAGGTCAGAACCAGCAGGTGCGGGGACCTCTGGCAGGGACAGAACAGAACCAGCAGGCACATGGGCCTCTGGCAGGGACAGAACAGGACCAGCAGGCACACGGGCCTCTGGCAGGGACAGAACAGGACCAGCAGGCACACGGGCCTCTGGCAGGGACAGAACAGGACCAGCAGGCACACGGGCCTCTGGCAAACACATAGCAGGCTGCAGCTGCACAGAGCATTGACTCAGCTCAGGCAGCGTCAGCCGGGTGCAGTCCTCAGCTGGTTTCTTAACCTCCAGGGGTCCAGAGTCATCTGGGGCTGAAACCCAGCCACTGGGAGGCCCTGGAACAGGCCAGCTCTTGAGGAACGTTTTCATTATCAGTAGGTTTGTCTCTCTGCTTGGAATGGATGGACGAAGAACAGTTTCTTTTGGGTTGAAATGACTTGCATTGTGGTACAGGTGGAGCAACTGAGACAGAATGCAGGACTAGATTCTGCTGAGCAGGAGGCTGAACTGAGGGTGACTGAAATAATGGTTGGGATGACAACAGTGGAGGAATGGGAGACTGAACAGATGATAAGGCTAATGACTCTTCTGCCAACTTAGCTATAGACCGGGCTATGGATTGTAACATAGATTGCAGTTCGTCTGGCTGTGACTGTAACTGAGGTAGTGAGGCTGAATGTGGTGGAGGTGGCGACTGAGCTTGGGCCGGGCGGCTAACTGAGCTTGGGCAGGCGGCTAACTGAGCTTCGGGCGGGCGGCTAACTGAGCTTCGGGCCGGGCGGCTAACTGAGCTTCGGGCGGGCGGCTAACTGAGCTTGAGGCGATAAGCAGTCATTGTCCTTTACCGTACAGAACATTACCCCTGAGTTAAGAGTCCCACAGTTCCGACCAACAACATTGTCCTGTCCACTCACCACAGGCGGCGCTCTGAAATCCCTAGGTCCGACTGTGGCGGCGTCGGCGGCGTAAGCGCAGTTTCCCTCTTGAAGGCTGGGTCGACGGACCGGGCAGAACATCCTCCGTCGGACCGGACAGTGATGCATGAGTTGCAGGGTGGGTGGTAGCAGCGGGGTTGAAGAGCGGAGCTCGTTCAGGATGAAACTCTGTGCGAGCGGGTGAAGTGAGCTGAGCAGCCAGGGGAGACCGAAACCAAGCGCTGTAGCCGATTAGCTACGGCCAGGCGAACTTCCCTCTCCTCGTGCTCCAACCAAACGTTAAGTAATTTGTCCACAGAGTAAACAATATCCTCCCGGAGCTCCTTGGGCGGGTTGAATGCTGCTGGGTCCATAGTGGCCGGTTCGTACTGTCACGGCTGCCGAGGCGAGCCGTGTGGTGTTGGAGGAAGGAGGACCCAAGATGCAAGCAGGGGATGAAATGCTAGTGAAGTTTTATTTACACAGAGGTGAGGTGGCAAAACAGGCAAGAGGGAAGACAAAACTAAAGACCTAAACTGGGAAAGCTAAATGACAAACCTGAGAACATACGAACGGGGTGAGAGGCAGAGAGACGCAGACGAGAAACAGGACACCGAGGAACACAGTAACGCAGACTGACACGGAGTAACACAGACGAACCGGCAACAGGCAGGAGAACACACAGGGCTTAAATACACACACCAGTAATCAGGGGATGAGAGACAGGAGGGCAACACACCTGGGAGAAATCAAGGCTGACGGGACAGGGGAAACGTAACCTGAACACACTCACATGAGACAGAGACCTTCAGAATAAAACAGGAAACTCACAGACACAGAACTGGACAAGACACTGAACTAAGCAGACTGATTCACAAACAGACAGTGTGACACCATGGACAGACAGAGGGAACACAGAAGTGGGAGCAGGCAGGCAAAGAACAGAAACCTAACACATGGCAAATCACAACAGAATACATACTCGGAATGAACAAAAGCATAAGGAAACACAAAACACTGAGCCGGCAGGCTCAGGACCATGACAATAAATGCAAGACGGCAGTTGCCATTTCCAAGATGCTTTGCTATCAGTTTTGTAGAGTGTACTGTGCAGATGCGTCGTCCATCTTTTTGTCCAGTCTGTGATTTTCCCTTGGTGTTTTTAAAATGTTGTATTGTCTTGGGTTGTTTTTTTTGAACATTGTACAAGGTGCAATCAAAGAGTTCTGAGACATAATGGGACTTCATAGATCCATGCATAGATTTCAAAAGCCATGGTGACAAAAGACGAGATTTGAATGAGAAAATGCTCTTAAATGTGAAATGGCTAAATCTGAATCAGTCTTGAGTTTTATTGATGTGTTATCAGAACTTTGTTGATAACACATATGCAAAAATATCTTACAGCAATGCTGGCTACATGTATCTATGTATGGCTTTGATTATAAATGTTGGTTACAGTTAAATTGCCTTTGGATTAATAAAAAGGTTGTCTGAAAAGGAATAAATACAAAAAGAAAGACAAATAAAACAATAAGTTCAAAAAGAAACTTTGATCCATAAAACGCAGTCCCCATTTCTTTCTTTGCTTTGTTTTCTAAAAACGCATGTTGCAAAGTTTCAAATGCATTTAGTCGTTTTGTGTTCACACATTTTTATGTGTGATATTTTTCAGCTGCCCCTCTCTCTCACAGCCTGGGTCTCCACATTAGGCCAATTTAATTAGAAGCCTTTCACCAGAACTAATTAGCCAGCTACGCTAGCCCAGCTGAATGAGGGGCGAGGGGAGGTGATTGAAATTGTGCTACTCAAGGAGAGCATTGTTTAACAGTTTGATTCCCTCTTTTCTTAATTTTTTTAAACACAAAACAGACTAATGGAATTTGAGCAAGCTGGTTTGCTTCAAAAGCCGTTTTTTGGATGAATGAGTGATGGCTGCTGAGGAATTGTCTCACAAGGCTCCATTTGAGTTCCTTCGTTTTTAATTAAGAAACACGCAGACTCAGACATGATTGATCATCCTCTGTGATAGTTTTATGTGGTAAAGATATTTCATTTGTGTTCACAACTCATCTGTTTAATTGGCTTCTACTCAGCAAACAGTGCACAGTGATGATGAGATGTGAGGGGATATTTACCAAAACACGTGATCTGGTGTAACTATGCACTTGTTCTCTTTTGGATGGGTGCCTAATAGGAAAGTTGGCTCAGATGGAGGCTGATGCCGGGTGGTTAGGAACAGGTGTGTCCTTACAATGGAAAACAGTTTCATTCTTTGCGGATACCTACCGCTTAGCTCCATTAGCAGCACGACTCTAATGTCAGTATCTCTGTTGGTCCAACTCTTTTGACCAGAATCAAAAATATCAAATATGAACAAGCTATGGAATGAGTTATTAAAATTTCGACAGAGGTTCATGGTCCCCACAGGATGAACCCAAACAGTTTTGACTCAATGCCTGACAAGTTTTAAGAGTCACATTAGCTATACTCAAGACATTTAGACATTTTGCTTTACAGTAATATTGATGTAAATAAATTCAAAACAATAAAACTACATCAGGAGAGGTGTTGATTAGTTGCATGGAATTCAGGGGTAGAGGTGGGAATATCTCGTTTCAGGTTTCCAGCTAATCACATTCCTGCAAATTCTGATCAAAGACAGATCTCCAACCTAAATTACCATATAGATGAGAACCTTAGGAGGTAACAGATGGAGGCGGATCCATCTCAAATAAAGTGCTGAAAAACAAACAAATGGTCTTCAAATGGTAAATGGTTCACTAATACAGCACCTTTAAACCTGCTACAAACTTCTTTACACACAGCAATGGCAGCAGAGATTCAAGGAGCTTGTCTGCCATTGGAAGCAAAATGGGGTTTAATATCTGTCCCACACACACAAGGAGGGAATTGTGCTGTCAACTTCGAAATTTATGTAGGTGTAACAACTGAGCAACGGATGTCTGAACCAACTTTTCTATGACAGATTAGTACAATGGTAAATGTTCGGTTAGGTTTAGGCACAGATCCTGTGGAAGTCCAGTTTGGGAAGCGATCATGGTTAAAATCAACTGAACCACCTGCACACCTGGGTGTGGCCAGGTGTCCCAAAACAGGTAGCAAGAGCCAATCAGACTACCTAGTTTGACTCATCCACTATGCTATGTCCTTTTTTTATGCTGTCTATGGTAAACATGAACATGACAAGTTTGGTGTCAAAGAAACACACGGTCATTGTTTATTGAAACAATTCATTGGTTTGAAACAGGAAACAAAAAGTACTCAGCCAGTGAATGGTAACCAACTAACTCAGAGGCTGAGAGGCTGCCAGGGTGTTTTTGATGCCCCAAATCATTATTGTCTCTTATCATTAACAGAAATAAGAATAGCTTATAGAATAGAGGTTGGGGTGTGCCATCCACACACCCCAACCTCCTCCCTAGGTAAATGTTGAAGTAATATAACTGTGGTCAGTGGTGGACTTTCTCACTTTGATAACTAGATGCTGACTTGTTCCTCTCCTGACTCCCTAATACTGTTTGCTGGAATATTAACTTGTTCCCATATGTACATCAATATGTTGCTACTGGAAGTCACCATAAATCAAATACTTACTAATAATGTATTTATCCAACATTGAACTCGTTAACATTTCAGAAACACAACACTATCACAATCATACTGTGCCATCATCATTTTGTATGACATGCAGGCAGAAATAGTCATACACACACTTTGATCATGTTGCCCCTAATTTTACTCATGCCACCTCACCTCTCAGTGCAATAATAAGCTTGTTTCCCCTCATACAAACACACACATGCACGCATGCGCGCACACACACACACACACACACACACACACACACACACACACACACACACACACACACGCACACACCCAATTGCATGTAACTGTGATTGGCTTTGGCAGCACAAGGCCATCCAGGGCTCTTAGATATAACTGCGTCTCTTTGATAAACATGAGAGCTCAGACACACTGCTGTCTGCAGCTGACTGAGAATCACACACACATACACACCCACCCACCCACACGCACAAACACACAGACTCCATCTGAAGCTATGTACACACACACACATATACACGCCTTCGGTCAGCGTACAATATTGGAGAGTTGAAGCCCGGAGAATATTTGATATGTAGATAAGTCTTAAAAAGGGTGAGATTTGCATATTGAGCTCCTGTTGCACACGACTCTGAGCTGCATGTGGTATGTACATTTTTAATCAGTGAGCAGAGAAAAAATTAATTTGTTTTTGGTGGGAGGAAGAAGAGGGACAGTGCTCCTTTCCGTTCCATTAGCAGCATTTTGTCAAAACAGTTTAGCTGAATTCAGACAGACTGGGTATTAAATGTGTTTAGGTATGATCTTTATGCTTTGTGTTGTTCCTCTATATGCATTTTTGCATGTTTAAGCATCATATTACTTTCCCGCAGCTAGCACTTATTAAATGAAACCTCTTCAATTAAATGTGTGTTGTGTTGCCTCATTAAACCGACACCTTGTTGTGTCAGGGAAAGACGATTTGACATTTTTTTTTCATTTAAGTAAATTGTTTTTACGCTTTTCAATTATTATTATTATTATTTTATTTCATTCTAGTTCTGTTTGTATAACCTTGCCTTCAATTTACGTCTGGCCTTTGTCTTGTTTATTTCATTGGAATTTGTATTACACGCTTATTTCTTTGTCTGGAGGCCCTTTTTAACTTTACTGAAAACTGGTATAGAATTGAGTTTGTGATTGCTGGTGGTAGGTGTTTCTCTCTTATTTGGTGTTTTGTATTTTGTCAGGATCTTGTGTTTTGTAAAGTTCTGCCTAAAATGCTGCACAGGCCTGACTAATGTTTTGGTACTATGTCCGAGTTAAGAAAAGCAGTTTGATTTCCGAGATTTGTAGCGTAACTCGACACATGATGTCCAAAATCAAACTGCTTTTCTTTTCTTAACTGATATCATGATGGCTCAAAAAACACATCTCCTCAAGTCGAGGATTGAGGTATTCGTCTCGGTTTATCAATAAAAACATCCCTCCAAGTACCTGCTAAGTTAAACATAAATGTCCTAAATCTCAACACGCTCAGCAGATAAAACGCCTCGCTCTCTTTCCATCTGTATGTGTTTGAGCTGCGGCAGCTTCCACCAGCTGAGCGGCTCTTCTCTTTATTACAGCTGACAGTTTGTTTATGTCTGGTTTGAAGCATTTATTTTTACAGCATTTTACAGCTTCCCTCGGTCTCCTCGGCTCACTTGTCTGACCTCGAGCTGACTGCTGCTTGTTTAGACATTAAACAGATTCAGACCCTCGGTGCTGTTACAGCAGCGGCACCAGTGAGCAGGGCTGGGAATCATCTGGAAAATTACCATACAAGCCTTGATACTAGCCCACTGACAACAGCTAGAGTCACTGCTACTAAAGCAAAAACTTCATTTGAATATCAGTCGTGCAGTTGGAGTTGCTTGACCATTAGGCACACCCAAATAAAAAACTTTAATTAGAAAAGCCTAAAAAATGTACTCTCAAGTATCTCAATATATCAAATTTCTGATTTTCTTTCCATCCATCTATTCATCGATCATTTTCTTAGTCACTTAACCAATCTAAATAGGAGAGAAACAAGCCTCCCTCCCAGCCACCTAACCTAGCTTTTCTGACATTATATTTTCTGTCAGACCCAAACCAGCTGAAAGTCCTAATCTTTGTAGTGTATCTTGGCAACCTTACTGGACATGCCTGAAATACCACGCTTAGGAGGTGTCGAGGAGGCCTTTTAGCCACATGCCCAAACCTCAACTGGCCTTTTGAGGTGAAGCAGCAGCTCTACTCGGAGCCCCAACCAAATGACCGAGCTCCTCACCGTATCTTGAAGAGTGAGCCCAGGCACCCTTTGGAGGAAGCTAATTTCAGGGTAGGAACGAAGATAGACCAGTAAATCAATGGCTTCACCTTCATTCTCAGCTCTCTCCTCACCACAATGGTCGCTGCCAATGCTGCACCAGTCTGTTTGATCCACTCGTCCCCCACTCATGAGAAAGACCCAGAGATACTTGAACTCTCCACTTGATGCAACAATTCATTCACAACCTGTAGCGGGCAAGCCACCTTTCTCCAGGGTGGAAATGTGATTTTAAATAAACTGAAAGATCTGATCAAAACTTGAAATAAGTTAAGGACAAACCGAAGTTTTCAGTTAAGTTTTCAGTCCCAAACAAAGAATTATGATTTAACATTTTGATGGAGAGCCTTTGTACTAGTCACATGACATGCACTGCAAGTGGACTGCAACCTAAGATATCATGCAAACCAAGAATCATCATCCTCACTCATTCAAATATTGAAGCACACTTGTGATGTATACAGCTCTGGCAGGTTTTCTGTTCCTATAAATTGTGAAATGTTGATTTACAAACATAGAAGGAATCTTGTTCTTTATATTAAGGACACTGTTTGGGGGGATCAGTTAAATACTTCCAGGTTAACTGAACAAAATCAGATCTTATTTTTCTCGTTCAACAAAGTGTTGATACTGTGGGGATTTTGACCCTCTCCTTCCATTTTTAAAAAGTGACAGATCGAGGCAGGAGATCTCAGAGGAATGCAGAATTTTGCCTGCATTCCCCACCGCTGCAAGGCAAAGCCTCACCTGGTGAATGTACAGCAGCACTAGCAGCATGAAATAAGTGTGTGAGATTCCATCTCTGCATATCCAGTAAGTGTATGTACAGCACTGTAGATTAACTGCTTAAAAGGCGCTCTGGACTGACTTGTGCATGACTAAATACTTTAAAAGAGAGATAGAGTCAGAGAATGAAGAAAAACTGTGTGTGTAGTTTGAAGTCTCTCTGGTGGCAGATGTCATACTTTCAGGATGACATCTCTCATCCTGATGTCGAGTGCTCCCACCAAATTAGCAAAACATTTTTTAACATTTTTTTTTTTAATCTTAACTGACATTTTCCTCGTTCCATTGCTCAGTGGAATTTAACTGAACGTCAGTCTCCAACTGAGAAATCTTTAGCCAGATTTCTGTGAGCACATTTATGGAAAAGCAAAATGTAGTTTGTAACGTATTCCATTAAGTTACTCAGTGTGAGCAACTTAATTCTGAATACTTTGGATTACTTGATATATTGTCATGCTTTTTGCAACTACATGAATGTACTATTGCTGTGTGATTTATTGCTATTACTGAAGGCTACTCGCTACCGAGCTAACATTGTTAGCTGGCGTTAGCTGAGGTTAGTTCATAGACTGCAGACTGTAGACTTGATGGATAGCATTAACAACCTGTTAGCTGCAAATAATCTTGTGCAGTTCTGAGAGCAATACCAACCAGATTTTTAAATCTTAGTATAAAATGAGTAACAGTGGGGTGGACATCAGGTAAGGCTGCACTGTTTGCAGTGATCTCGTATAGAAAACTATTTCTGTATCAGTAATATGTTTTCTTTCTGTCTGCTATCAGAACTGCACATGATTATTTGTAGCTAGCAGGTTGTAATGCAGCCTTCACCAATAGTAATAAATCACACAGCAATAGTACATCGAAGATACTGAAGTGGCACATAACCCAGGTAGCTACCACAACTAAAACAAGGTAGTTGCAGTAAGCTAACGTTAGTTTTCAAATAAAGAACTTACACCAAGATGTTTCTTTAGGTTGGAGTCTTTTGATGCTGAGAGCAGCTTGGTTGCTGGCAAACACAGTTTGCAATGCATGGTCAGATTTCACCTATCCCTTTCTTCTTTAAATGTGAAGTGGTGTCGGAATTTGCAAGTAAGAAATGCATTCCTGCCCGTGCACTGCTGCCTCTGTTATGCTGGCTCCGGATCCATTGTGTAACTGACACCACCAATATTAACAGGATGCTTACTAAGTGGCTGTGGCTCAGGTCGCAGAGCAGATCAGCTACTGATCGGAAGGTTGGCGGTTCGATTCCTGGCTCCCCCAGTCTGCATGCCAAATATCCTTGGGCAAGATACTAACCCCAAATTGCCCTCTGATGCGTTCATCGGAGTATGAATGTGTGTGAATGTTTATCAGTTGCACTTGAGTTTAGAAGTGCTGGTGTGAATGTGGCATGTTGTGTAGAGCGCTTTGAGTACTCCGGGAGAGTAGAAAAGTGCTATATAAGAATTAGTCCATTTACATTAGAGCCTCTTTTGTTTGGGTTTCCGGCAATGTATGAAATTATGAAAATTAGAGAGGGGCTAGTCTAACATACGAAACAGCAAAAAGACCGCCGTGTATTCCATTTATTTCAACAAAGTAACTGTATTCTAATTATCACCTATTTAAGCGGTAACTGTAACAGAATACAGAACTAAGATCAATATTTCATTCTTCAAAAAAAGACTAAGAGCTGTACTTTGAGTTGAGTGCTGCTGACGCGAGTTTGATTCCCCAAGAAACTGATCCAATTTAATAGTTTGCAGCAAAAACATCCCTATATTTTTGCATTTTACATGATAAAATATTGCACTGAAAGAAACTGATTAGAGTAATTAAAAAGGGTTAGGGTTGTGTATGAAACACTCAGTTGACGTAACAGGTGACTTGGAGTTTAATTTATATGTTCAGAAAATGGACAAAAGGGTTTTCTTGACTGACTTGGTTGTGACATTCTTTTAAAGACGTGACTTCAGATGTGGCTCACCTGACGTTTCCTTTGGTTTGACTAAGACTGGCTTTTCAAACCCAAATTGCCCTCGAGACTGTAAAAATCATTTGATGAGTTGCTTTGACAAAACTTGACGACTGACACGCTCTCAAAAAGTTGACACTCTGACAATACTTTTAAAACGTGATTTTTCTCATTTGACTTTACGCTTGAATTTCCCTCAGAGTAATAACACTTGACAAGAGACATCCTTTGGCAAAACTTGACATACTTGAAATACTTAACAGTGACTTTTCTGACATCATTTGAAACAATCAGGGACTGGATAATTTTAGGGTTTGCTTGGTTTTTCCCCTCACGGCACCTCTAATATTAGCAATCTGGCTTTTACTACAGCTCCATCACTACTATTGCAGTAGAAAGAGTCCATAGGTCAAGAGATTCCTGACAATACAAACACAAAAATGCAAAGCCGTCATAATTCAGATTTTAATGAGCGCTGAAACCTTCGAGGTCTTGGGCATTGAACACGAGTTGAGATGAAGTGTATGTTAACTGGAGGCTTTGGAGTGTAAATGGACATTTGTTATGCAGTTTAATCTCTCGCTGGTCTCCATGATGCCGCAGAGTTTCCTCCAGCCGAGCCTGTCAGAGCATTTCAGCCTGACAGGCTGACAGTCTGTTGAGGGGGAAAAAACGCACACAAATGCAATCAGCATAACTACATTTTCACTGCAGGGGTCTGAGTAAATGTGTGCGTGTGTGTATGTTTAAGAGAGAGCATTAGTGAGTGAGCATGGGGTGAACTAGAGGGGGTGTAAGTACACGAGGGTGTGTGTTTGTGGCTTGACAGCTCGCAGCATTGATCAGAAGATAAACCGGCAGCCTTTCTGCTCCATTGTGGCATGTAATGGTTATGGGAGAATTCACGACGCACAGACACTGACGCACACGCATTTTGCTGAAAACCACACTGATACAACAGTTCTGTTTGTGAGACTACATTTACGAAAGCAATGGGGATTAAATCTTTATGATTGTGACTTGACATTTTTTTTTCTCTGTCTGAGATCTGCATTTGAATCAATGAGTTTCATCTCTGTCCATGTGAAAAAAGGTGGCAGTCTCTGACAACCTTTCTTTGGGAATGATTGATAGTAGCAAATCCCAACTAATAATAGTACTTTTTCAAGCACGGGGGAAGCTTGAAGTCATTCATGGATACTGATATGTGTACTCTCATATTTTAGATGCCTTTTGTGTTGTTTTGGCCCCTCGGATAGATATTCATATAATTAAAAAAAATAATTCTTTTTATTTATCTCAGGTGTTTGACAGGGGACATATATATATATATATATATTTATATATATATATATATATATATATATATATATGTATATGTATGTATGTATATATTGCACTATTATTCTGTCAGGTTAAAAACAGTCCCATATTGCTGTGTTGGTTTTTACAAGTTATACAAAAATTTTATTAGCTTTTGATTGGTCAGAATCACTTAGAATAAGCAAGACACCATACAAGTTCAAGTGGTCCTAATTGCAGGCCAGCACCTGTGTATGTATGTGTTTGTTAGAGTGTGTGAATGAGATAAAGGTTTTAAAGTAGCTTGCAGAACCTAAATGAGTTCAAAAAGTATGATTTATGGTCAGTCCATTAGAAGAGCCACTGAGCTGACCCTCTCTACTCCCCACTAGTTAGTGGGCAATTGGTGACAAGCTATTCTGTCACTCAATGAAATATATACTATTACTTTCTTTCATTTTCACACAGTCATATACTGACAACCGGGGATGGGTTGTAACATTAAATCATCTCACGAATGTGACTCTAAACCAACAGATCTCTAACTTTGCAGGTTAAGCCAATTTGTGATTCGGCAGCGGGACTTTAAGACTATAAAGCGATGCTGTTGTAATAGATGGCGTATGCTGTTTAATGTTTCCTAACAGAAATATGCAGTGCTTTCCCTCAAAAGATGTTGTCTTGATGGGAGCACATGTTGCTCTAAAACCAGTATGTACATTTCATGTCGACGGTGTATGTGGTGTGCAACCTGCCATTTCCATAGGTGCTAATGCGCCTCCAAACCATACAGGCTATTGAACTGAGTGCTGATAACAGGTCCTCTTCTGTTCCATCACTGTGTTTTCCAAAAGTAGTTTCAAAATTGGATTTGTCTTTACACTTCGCCTCAGTCCATTTTGAAGGAGCTTTGACCCACATCTTGTTCGCATTTGCCCACATTTGCCCTCCTGCGCACAGAGATTTCTCCAGATTAGATGAACCTCTGCCCATCTTTATTTATACCCAGTCATGTTACTCACCTGTTGTCAGTTAATCTAATTGGTTGCAAGATATTCATCCAGTTTTTTCTTTTACTTACAATTTACGTTTCCAGCCTTTAGTTGCTAATATTTTTCTTAAACTTGAACTTGCACTTTTTTTAGTAGTTTAAACTTTTATGTTTTCTGTATTTTGCTGTGCATAAAATATGGAGCTATGAAATTTGAAATGATTGCATTCTATATTTAATTATATTTTAAAGAGCATGGCAAGTTTTTTGAAACTGGGGAAATTTGAAAAATCTATCAGGAAAAAGGAGTGAAAGTCTGTTACTTTTCATAAACGCAGAGGCTGTAAAGGTAATGTGTTAAGATGATAGTTTTTCTTCAGTACTAGTAGATGTATAACAACTCTGCTGAGTATGTTTGTATGAGATTACTGAGACAAGACAGTCTGAACCTGAGTTTGGTCATAGATGCAACACTCAAAAACCACTCAAAGCTCATAGAACTGCACAAAGCCAAACACTGGCATACAAAGCAAACAGAGAAAGGTTAAACAGGGAACGACATGCAGAAAGATGCCTGAGCTTCATATTCAGGCATCAAGCAAAACCAAACATAAGCAAACATTTCCTGAAGTTGAACATAAGCGGCCACAATGCAAACACACTAAGTGTGTGTATATGTATAATTAACTGACCAGGTCCCTGACTGGCAATCATTTTTTATAACTTTCCTTTATCCTTTTCATATAAATAAAAACACTCATTGCTCTGCTGATATATTTGGCTGTATACCTTAAGTCACACAGTGTAACTACATCAGTTTGGGCCAATACACACACCAAAGCTTAATCACACTAACTCAATCATACCCTTTAGTGGCATTCATTAAGTCATTTCTAAGAGTCGGGCTCTGGTAATAACTTCACTAAGGAAGAGTCCCTCCATAGTAGACACACACACACAGACACACACACACACACACACACACACACACACACACACACACACACACACACACACACACACTCAACATCTCTGCTTGCAGCCACAAAGCAGCCGTGACAGAAATTGGGCAGCAGGTTAATAACTACTGCCCATCCTCACAGCGCCCAGGGCCACACACACATATATGCGCACACATCCTCTCAGAGTCACAGACGGCATGTCCAGGTACTGCAGATGATAAAGTGTTAGGTCTTGGTATTGAGTCAGTGTGTGTCAAGGATGTCCAGCTCTGCTCTATTTCCTCTGTATGCCATTAGATTAAGAAACTGCCACACACACACACGTGTGTTCACACATGCACGCACACACACACACACACAGAAAGCTGCTTCACTTCTGGTTTTCTTGTTCACTTTCCTTCCACATCCTTAGTACATTGCCATCCATAATGCCTGAATTCGGTGGGGAATTAATGTTCTATGAGCATATAAAACTGAAGCAAAATGGGAGAGGTCAGAGGTCAGCTACAGATCAAAACTAATCTAACTTTAGTTTGAATGCTTGTTGATTTTTCTATATATTTTAAGGTTTCGAGTCTCATGGCGTTCATTGCGATTTAAACCTTCAGAAATATTCTGGGACGGTAAATGATAGGAAGAATGGGAGCTGAGCTCGGAGTTTGGTGATTCATGGGTTTACGCTGGAAGTTGTAAAGCGGCTCAGTGTTGTGGGTAAACAGGTGAATATGGAGACTGTATGTCTTCCAGTCAGCGCAGTGAGTAATGACATGCATTAGAAAGAAGAATGAGAGGGGAAAAAATAACAACTACACAGGTACACAAAAAAATAGTTCACTGCACCACTCCAGGGCACTTTAAGGAAATGCAGTACTAACAATAAGCTAAATTAGTTGAAATATTATAAAGTACTTAGTAAGGATTATCATGTTTCCTTGTATTTAGCTTGAAAAGAGTTTTTGCTAACAACTTGCCACTGTGATGTTGCCAGGTAGGACAAGACGGGGTAGTTATTTAGAAAAGTACTAACTCGAGTGAATTGAATGAGAGTCCATATGGTACATATGGTACAGTGGTTGTGTAATGAAACATCTCTTTAGTTAGTTTTAAATTTTTAAGGAAGAATTTGCTGAAAATTTGTTATTCATGTTGTAGATATTACTTCCATCCGGGAGGGGCTCAGAGTGGAGCCGCTGCTCCTCCACATCGAAAGGAGCCAGTTGAGGTGGTTTGGGCATCTGCCCAGGATGCCTCCTGGGCGCCTCCTGCGTGAGGTGTTCTGGGGCAGACCCAGGACACACTGGAGAGATTATATCTTTTGGCTGGCCTGGGAACACCTTGGTGTTCCCCCGGACAAGCTGGAGGAGGTGGCTGGGGAGAGGGAGGTCTGGGCTTCTCTGCTTTGGCTGCTGCCCTTACAACCCAGCCCTGGATAAGTGGAAGAAGATGGATGGATGGATGGATGGATGGATATTACTTCTAATATAGCTTAACTGGGAACTTTTTCTGCTACTGGTTTAATTCACATTTTAATAGGTGTATTCCAAGTTTGCCTGTGTGAATTTGATGTGGATTTAGAAAAAAGATCATCAGGATATCAGCCTTTTGGTTAACATGCTGTAAAGATAGACAAAGAAGAGGCAGAAGGCCAGATTTACTGAACGGAGCAAAATAGCATGTGAGCGCAATCCCCAAATAGCACTCATAGGTCTGGTTAGTTTTACGGGTCATTTACAAAAGTTGTCCTGTTGTAAACACAGTCAGTTAATTTCAAGTAAAAAAAAATATGACGTGCTTTTTTTGGCGTTAAATATTGGCTCAGTTAGCAGTACACTGCATGTCGTAAATGTTTGTTATATCAGTTGCCGTGCTTGATTAAAATACTCTATTTTGCACATTCATAAAGGAACTAACAGAAATACACATGTAGCAGGGTTAGTCACAAAAAGATCTCTGAGTTCCCACATCTTATTCACAATCCTGTCACTGTGCTCTCTTTGTGAATACTGAGAGCACATTTTTTTACGCCAAAACCCAGTTTTATGTCAGTAAATCTGTCCTGAAGAAGTTTATATGCCAAAATGAAATGTTGGTTTCCAACCAAATCGTTTATTAATACTTACTAATACTGGGAGACAGGTCTTTGTCTTCAGCTAACAGCATCAAGAAGCTTGTAGGAATCTGGCATGAGCTGCTCTATCGGGGCTTTTTCTGTTTGGTTTTAAACCTCCACCAAAACATTTGCTATTAACTTAATATTAAAGTGGAATGGCGTTAAAATTGTTCATAAATATTCAAACAAATTTTCTGTTACCGACCTGCTAAACGTTATGGTGGTGGTATTTGACCTTCTGGTAATAAAGGTAATGCTGCTGTTTTCCAAGGTGTGTTTGAGTCTTTTGGTAAAGTAAATGGGGCCTTCCAGGCTTTCACTTACTTACTTTCAGGTAGAGTAAAAAATAAAGGGAAGTAAATTCTTCTTTTAGAAGATGGATTTCAGACCTGGGGGGAAGTAGGACCTTCCAGTATTTTGGTAATATGGGGATAAGTGTTTGAGGTGCAGCAAAGCCCCAGTTAAGGTGGAATGTGGGTTTCCGGTCCACTCTTAATGTCAGGAAAAGGATTTCATTACTAACCTCCTGTTAAGGTTGCATTTACCTTTGTGTTTAAGAGGAAATAACAAAGTTAAAGCTCTGCAACTCTTGGAGCCTTTGGGAACGGAGCACCGGTCGAGGACGGAAATACTCGTCTGCAGCTGCAGTTTTGTGTGTAGAGAGGAAAAACAAAACAGAATTAGATTTGGTTTGTCTCCACATTTGCTGAACCTGGAGGTTTTTATTTGTTCTCCTTTGTCGTCCAAAGGCATTTTTGGAGACGGAGAGACAAATTGTGAATGTAGCTGCAGAAAAAGAGAGGAGGAGAGACGGATCAAGGGTCTGAGAGAGAGAAAGAGGGGGAAGTTGTGTGTGTGGGCGATGGAAGGGAAAGATAAACGGCTCTTCTTTGATGGTGTGAGGCGTCGATTGAAATAGCGAATAAAGGACGGCTTTCATCGGCCAATGGGCTGTTAGTGACACGGGGGGATTGAGCCAAGCCGATTGGCCTGCAGCCTGAGAACACTTCCTGGGCCAGTAAACTGCACGCTCTGTCACCCCGCTATTCTTCCCCTGCATCCCTCTCTCCCTCTCTCCTTTTCATTAATTGTCTCTCTCCATTAATTACTCTTCCTCCCTCTCACTTTTCCTCAACATCTTTGTCCCTTCTCCTCTCTTTCCTTTTGCTGTTGGAGACCTCTCTCACCCTCTTTTGCTCCTGCTCTGTGTCATTTATTGTCAACTCTCTCTCCGTCCCACCTCATCCCTCACTCCCTTGTCTTTCTCACCTTAATCCTCTTTTCTAGAATCCTCTACCTTCTTTCACTTTATCCTCCTGTTACTGTTTGATGCCAGTCCCTTTCACTAATTTTTTATCTCTTTATTCTGTCCTTCCTTTCCTCTCTCCTCGTCTCAGTTGTTTTTTTTTTTATCAACCTTCACTCCCTCCCCTTTCTTCTCTCCTCCCATTTCCTCTTCTCACTCCAAGTTATCAAGTTATCTTCTATGTATTTATTTTCCTTCTTTTTCCTTTATTTCTGGCCCATCTCTTCATGCTTTCGTCTTTTCAGTACCTATTATATCTTTATTTGCATTCTCCCCCTCTGTCTTCTGTTTATTCCCGTTTGTTCGTCCTTCTTTCTGTTCTCCCCCTTCCTTAACTGCTCCACCCTGCTCCATCTTGTGTCACATTTTCTTTTATCCCCGTGTCCTTACTTCCTACCACTCTACTCTTTTCTCTACTCAGTCCCTCCCAGCTCCTTCATTCCTCTGGCCTTTATGTGTCTCTTTTCCTCCTTTCCTCGCTTTCCTCTTCCCTCGTTTCCCTCCCTCACAACAGTGAGTGAAAAGTCAAACGTCGTCTTGTCATGTATCAAAAAAGCATTTTTCCCTGCAAATTGTTTAAGAAGAGCTCACGATGGAGAGAGCATAAGAATGAAAGGAAAAATAGAGAAAGAGCGTTAGAAATAGAGGGAGGGTGAAGGAGGAAAAAAGAGAGAAAATCATTTCGCTATGAAGTAGAAAGAGAGAGAGAGAGAGAGAGAGCGTCGCTCGGCTGCCTCAGAGATCGATTGCTTTGCAGAGCTCCTGACAGGTGTAATTGTAAGGGCGTCATCTGTTCTTGTTTGCACAAAATACATTTTTTTCCCCCCTCTCTCTTTTCTTCTTTCAGTTTTTTTTCTCCGAAGCCGCAACTGTAGAGACGAGGCGCATGGCGTTGCCGTCACCATCGCCTAATCTTCCCGCCATCATCCCATTCTTGTGCTTGCCATCGGACAAATCCCCTGTTATTTGAACAGATGGTCGGAAATCCATTCTGGTGATAAGTTGCCTCTAGTTAGCATTTAGATTACCTGCAAAAATGGAACAATTTACTACTCTGCCTCCCAGCATAACTTCCTCCTCCTCCTCGCCTCCTCCTCCTCCTTTACCTCCCCTCGTTTCCTTCACCAGTGCCACACACAAACATAAACCTTTGCCCCCCCCATCCCCGGCCCCCCCATTCAGCTCCCTGTCATCTTTTGTACTCACTTTGAAGTGTTTTGTTATAAATTACAGCAAACTTTGACGAGTGTGTTAGAGTTACACGACGGAGAGAGGCGAGAGAACAAAAACAGAGGACTCAGGGAGGAGAGAAGCGCAATGGGGACAGTGAAGGGAAAATACACAGAAAGGACATAAAAGTGTCCAAAAAGAGAAAAGGAAACAATATTGGAGCAAGGAAAGAGGATAAGATTGCAAGTGTAGAGGAAGGGAAAGCACTGAGCAAACAAGGAAATAAGAGGAAAAACAGAAGGGACTGAAATGTGGACAGAGGCGCAGAGAAAAAAATCAAAAGATGGCAGAAGATTCAGGAAATGGCAAGCAGAAACTTTCTTCCTAAGATCTGGGAACAGAATGGATATCTTAGCAAGTAAAAAGTGGAAAATGAGAAAAGAGACACACTTGAGGAGGTGTCACTAATTCATTTTGTCTTATGTAAAACAAGTAAAAGCCAGCACCGAGAAGTTTGTTAAACAGCACTGGAAAGGAAGGACAGAATGGTATAGAAAAAGGAAGGGATGGCAGGATGATAGAAAGCATGAAGAAAGTAAGAAGAAGGATTTCAAAAAAGAAGGGGAAAAGGCTAGGTAAGAGAAAAATGAGATGAAACACAGGTAAGAAGGGTTAAGGTAGACAAAAGAGAAGAATAGAGACAAGAAAAGTAATCTGGGGGAAAAAAAGAATGGAAAGGATAGTGGGAATCTCACACTTTCCTTAATTTTTTCCTTCTATCCCTCCTTCTTTGTTTTCTTCATCAAGCACATATTATTTTTCTGTTTTTCCAGCTTCCTGTCTAAATTTTTTGTACACCTTCTCTCCTTACGTTTTCTGTTTTCTACTCAAGTTTAGGTTCTGTTTTGAGTTGGAATATTTGTCAGGAAGTACAGAGTTTTGGTGCTAGCTATGTCCAGATCACACAAGTGTACAGCTGAATGCGACAGATAGCTGTGTGTTCCTCTCCATGTCATCATACCTTTTTCCTGAGTGTTTGCGTGTATTCACTCCCCACTTGTGCTCCTTCTTCTTTTTCTTCTTCTCTGGTATAAATTATGTGTTACTCGCCACCCTAAGGCAAATCTGATGAGCATCAGATTTGCATAATCCAGTTAGAGGAGTCAAATGGCGCTGTCTGGTAGCAGATTTGGCATGCTAGCCCTGATGCTAGCTTCATTAGCATGGCCCATTACAGCTTGAATTTTGCCCGGCACACACACACTCACACTTCACCACATCTGGCCTTGTTCTGTGTGTGTATTTGCACAGCTTCCAATGTGTTTTCATGTATATTTTCTGCACAAGTGTACCTTTCACTGTTCGTGTGTGTATAATGCATTTAAAATGCTGATACAACTGCCTCCTGCACGGCCGCATCTGCCTTTTCTGCTTCGAGTGTATGTGCATTCCTGTCATGGTTCAGCTCTTTCACCCTTACATATATAAGTTCAGACTGAAATTATAAACAAATTTGAATTTGTTGCTCTTGATGGATCCGTTGTTTTCTTTGTGTTTGTGTAGATGTATGGTTTATAAACACTGTGTACACCAATTCCACAAGTTAATAATGTTAACTTGTCAGTAAGGCCTGCAAGAATGACATGAAGTTCCCCAGCAAAACATTTCAGTTGAGAGTCCTAACATCTGGGCCTTATTTACAACTGCTACTGGGATGTGGTTGTAATCTGGATAATGATATCAACAAATTTGTCAAGTGCGGTTGATTTGCCAACAAATACTGAGGTACCAGTATTTTTTTCTGGGGGGTAAGGTTGAGTGTATATAAAGGATGGTTTTTCAACAGAACTCCCATTATATAGACTTCCAGTTTGTTGGGAGGCACTGCTGAGATAGTCTATAATTAATTGCTCTGCCCCTCACTGAGCCTGGTTCTGCCAGAGTTTTCTTCCTGTTAAAGGGAAGTTTTTCCTCCCCACTGTCACCGGGTGCTTGCCCATAGGGATCATCTGATTCCTGGGGTTTTCCCTGTATTAGTGTAGGGTCTTTGCCTCCCAACATAAAGCACCAAACTGAAATTATTTGAATTTTTAAAAATGTCATTCAGCATTGTTAAAACAGGGGAAAACTATCTATAGTGGCTAAAACCAGTTTTGTACCAGGTTGTAATGATCCTTTTTTAATCTCTAAAGCTGGACATTTGGATGTGTGGGTCATTGTTTTTTGGAGTCAGCCAGCTTAGACTGTCACCTAGAGGAACAGCAACTACAACCTCTGCACTGCCTTCATTTTTCAGCTCTGGAAGTTAGCCTGTGGTTTACACATGGCTGAGGTTTGACAGAGTGCAGGGTCTGAAATAAGGAAAATGATTTAAGAATAAATAAATAACTTTAAAAATAGAGAAATATAAACCGGTTATAAAAACACCCAGTGTATTTATTACATACTTGTACAATGGCACAAGTATGTAATAAATACATGACAGAACTTCTTTCTGTCTGAAGTTGGGCCCTTTCAGGGTTAGTCTTAATGACAAGTCAGATCCACTGACATCCTGTTGCTGCAGTCTTTTGGTCAGCAGCTCTGCCCCTCAAATTGCCTGTTAAATTTAAAAGCATTACAGAATGACAAGTGTGGGTTGTGTTATCTTTCTTTTATTTACCACTCTGTTTGTGAATGGTACACCGAGAGAAGGTGGAGAGAGACAGATGAAGGGAGGGAGACTATGCAAACAGAAGGGAGGGAGACGCTCTGAGAGAATGAAAGGGAAACGGGGTGAAATGTTGTCTAAAACTGCAGCTGTGTGTTAGATAATGGGATGATGAGGTGGTGCACTCGCATAAACGCGTGTGCACACACACACACACACACTGGTTGCCAAGTCTGGTAAAAAACACTCATGTCTGGCAGAACATGAGTTGAGTTCACCGACTCCTGTTTGAGCGTGTGCTCATGCGAAAGTCTCTTTGCATGCATTCGACAATTACACGTGTGTCTGCATATGACGTGTGTTACTAAAGGCCAAAGTTTCAACGCAGGTCTTGAAAATTTTTCTATAATTAAAGGTTTTGAACTATACTGCAAAAAGAAATATTGCACAAGCGCAATAATGCTCCGCTGGCTTTTAATTAAAATCTCTGAGGCTAAAAGAAGGAGATTTTCTCTGTGGAGATCGATACAGTTTCCCATTATTAATACATTAATCTGCCGTTTTAGAGATGTCTGGTGATAATTCCCAGACCTCCTCCCCTCGGTCTACCACCACCATCTACTTGTCAGGCGTAGCATAGTTGCCATGGGAACATACTGTGGTGAGCAGCTTGGAAACCTGGTTGGCCGGGTTACTGCAGAGGTAAAGGCACCATATAGCGGAGGGTCAGAGATCCATCATGGGCTTCTTATGAAGCACACGGGGGAAAGAGCTTCTGGAAATGGAAGACTCAGCGTGACCTCTAATGTCACCTGATCACTGTCTCTCTCTCTCTCTCACGCACACACACACACAGACACACACAACCTCATCATTGTACACATAAACAGTCACACAACAAAACCATCTGAGCGCACAATCGCTCACACACCACACATGCTCTCCTCGGCCACACGCTGGCTTTATCGTGCTTCCTGTTTCCCACAGCTGCCCCACAATCCTTCAGTCTCCCAACAACAGGAAATTAAAGGAGCGTGGCGCGGCACCCCGAGCGCCTCGACTTTTTGATTTGTGCGAGTCACTATCGCTAATGAAAATCAGCGCAGCGCTCTGGACAACGGGGGCCGCTGATAGAGGAGCGACTTGTTCACCACACAACAGCCAGCGTCTCCCAACAAGTGAGCGCTGTAAATCGCCTGATGGAAGGGAGGGGGGGGGGGGTGCAGGAGGAGAATGGTGGTTAAAGAGGCCGGGAGATGCCGTGAGCATATGATTCGCTTCTGATGGGTTCAGGTTATGCAGAAAAATACTCAGGTGTGAATATGAGCTGAAAAATCTAATAAAGACTTTAAATTTGTGACAGAATGTTAGCAACAAGAATGAAAGGAAAGGTTTACAAGACAGCAGTGAGACCTGCAATCTGTGGTTTGGCAACAATGACACCGACAAAACGACAAGGAGGCCGAGATGAAGATGCTGAGATTTCTGTTGGGAGTGACCACGAGGGAGAAGATTAGAAATGAGCATATCAGAGGGACAGCTCAGGTTGAGTGTTTTGGAGACAAAGTTAGAGAGGCAAGGCTGAGATGTATATGTATATTGGACAAAAGATGATATATATAGATATCTATATATCTATATATCTATATATTTATATATATATATATATATATATATATATATATATATATATATATATATATATATATATATATATATATATATGAGCTGCCAGACAGGAGGAAAAGAGGAAGACCTCAGAGAAGATTCGTAGATGAAGTGAAGAAGAATGTCAGGGAGGCATGGAGGTAAATGATCCTCTGTGGCAACTGATGAAAGGAGGCAGCTAAAAGAAGGAGAAAAAGACAAAGAAGTAGAAGAAGGAGATATAAATAAAAAGAAAGTACTTTATACCAGTCTCCATTTCTGAAATACAGTATAAAAAACATATTCTTGTTTTCAATAAGTAAATATGTGTGGAGTTGGATTTATTGTCTTCCTTTATTTGTTTTTCTAAGTTCATTAAATCATTCAGTTTATGAATATAGTTTTACTTTGCTGCACAGAGGCTTGTATTATTTTCTTTCCTCGCTTCTTTTCCCTCTCCTTGATTCCTCCTGTACCTCTGCTTGCTCTGTTTATTAGTTTTCTTGATTTATTCTCTGTAATCTCATGTCTTTTGCCCAACATTCCTTTTCATACCGTTCCATTACATTTTCCTTACATTCCTATCATTCTTCTTCTCCTGTCTATAGAGGCTAAAATGATTTTTTATAGAGTAAACATGTCATAAGCATAACCTTTAATCCAAAAGAGGTGGACAGTTTAATCCAGGAGTCTCGGGGGATTGACTAGATTTTGGAGTCAAGTGGCCACTCTAGGAACCCGCATGCTCTCGTTATTATCCCCTGACCATTATACTGTTTCTCTCTCTCTCTCATTCTTTTTTCATATTTCATTTTCATTTATTTTTTATTCTTCCTTCCACTATGTCTTCACTCTTTTCACTCTTGTTTGTCTGTGTACTCTGTTTGTTTCCTTCTTCCATTTTCTGCTTTTGTTTTAAGTTGACTTTCATCATTTATCCCTGAACTCTCATTCTCCATTTCTTCAGTCTTTCTCTCCCCTCTCCCACTGCCAGACTACTTCTCCTGTTTATTTGTCCTGTTTTCCAGCAGACTCAGCCTTTAAACATCCTTCTTCCCTTCATTTCTTGTAAACACATTTTCCTTCCAATCCTTTTTTAGTTGTCCTTCTGTCCCTTCCTTGCTCTTCACCTCTAATTTCTTCTCTTTTTGACCTCTGTCCATCTCTCTCCCACAGTGTCATCTCCCTCTCCTCTTTCTCTCTCATGATTTCTACCAGTATTTAGTGTTCAGCATTCAGACAAGGTCACAGAGTGATTTGTGTGTGTGTGTGTGTGTGTGTGTGTGTGTGTGTGTGTGTGTGTGTGTGTGTGTGTGTGTGTGTGTGGCTGCCTCTTTCCTTCGTCCCATCCAGGCACTCAGCCAAGAGAGAACGTCTTGATCCTGCACTTAGGACATTGTGTGTGTGTGTGTGTGTGTGTGTGTGTGTGTGTGTGTGTGTGTGTGTGTGTGTGTGTGTGTGTGTGTTACAGAAAGATTGATTTGTTTGGTTGTACAGGGAACAGTATAATATGTGTAATGCTCTAATGGCTGACAGAGAGAGAGGTGTAGTGACTTTCACTGTTGCAGATCTGTGTACCTGTCTTGCTGAGAGGTTGTGTTTTTGTTTGCAAAGTATGAACATGTGTGTCCATTCACTGACTGCCTCCTATGTGAGAATTATATAGTGATTTTACTCTACGTAAGCACTTCTGGATAGTTATAGAACAGCTGTAGAGGTAATTTCTGCATCTGTAAAATGCAAATACTGAAATGTTAGCAGAAACATGCTATTTTTAAAATCTCATTTTAAAAACGCTTAACATTTGCATTAATTAAAATAGGAAAAAAACAAGGGAAACTTTCTTTTCTCACTTTATATTTAAAAGTTGACATTCTCAGTAAGATACAAATACTATGTAGTTTTTTTTTTCATGGGAAATAAATATTGTGAGCAGGGTAATGATTAAATTTAAACCTATTTATCACTTTACTATATTTGAATTGAGTTTGTGTGTGCCACGTGTGCCACCTCTATCTTTGCTGTATACCTAGACTCCAAGTACTCCTATCTACCTCTTCATTTGAATACTTTCCTGTACTTCCTCATTTCACCACCAAGTCTTTTTGTCTTCTTTCCTCTTTCCAGAGGATACACCAAACAATTTTTACCCATTTCCCTCAATACTGAAGCTGTACTTTCCCAGTCAAAATGTTGAACTAGCCCTTTATAAGACTTTGTAACTCATCCAAACCATTATATAAACCACTCTTTAAAAAAACCCTCATTCTTCAGCCAACTTTCTTTTTTCTGTCTCTCCTCCTTTCACGCTCACTGTGGTGTGTCTCTTCTGCACACTCTCTCCCTTTCTTTAATTTAACCAGCATGTTTTGCTTTTATGCATTTAAAAAAAAATAAAGTCAGCGTTAATATTCAAAACTGCAGCTTATCAATGTTTCTCTCTTTGCAAAGCAGCCCATAAATATTAATGTCGATCGGCCACGCTTCCTCAACGCACCGCCGCATTGGCCTCTTCCTGCATAGCTATGTGTGTGTGTGTGAGTGTGTTTGTGTGTGTGTGTGTGTGTGTGTGGCAGTCTGGTTGTGATTGCTCTGAGAGTTTGTGCGGGTTGGTATGCATTCATATTTATTGTCTGTGTGTGTGATTGTGTATGCAGGCGATCTACAGTTTGTCTGGGAATTTGTTTCTTTCCGTATGGGTGTCAGTTTTGTTCTTTTGCGAGTGTGTTTCCGTGTGTAGTTCAAACTGAACTCTGTGTGTGTGTGTGTGTGCGTGCCCCTGAATAATTGCCCTGCATGTGGTAAATGTTTTATTTTCTGTATGACACTCACACTTGCTAGCAGTGGACACACACAGACACACCCAAAATTTTAATAATGAGCAAACATGCAAACATTATGCATCTTAATGTGAAAATGCGTCTTTTTCACGTTGATTTTGGTGTTTAATCAACACTTTCATGTCACATAATTGAACTTTTCTAAAACCACGCAGTGAAAATCTCACAGTTATGATCTCGATGTAGTGTTAAAAGAGCTAAACTTTGCTGTCAGTAGCTTTTACATAGCTTCCCGAGCCTTCCTTGACACTGGCATCCAAGGAAGACAAACCCAGTACACACTCTCATCATTAAACCTGTTAAAGCTAATTGAATACCGCTTTTTTAGCCAGCTAGTCACTACTTCTTTGAGTTCTGTACCAAATGGCAGGATCAGGCACAGGAGCAAATGTGCAATAAGGCGCAGCGAGATTTTGACTAAAACCTAGCCTAAGTAAGCTGAGACTGAATTAAAAAGTAAAGTTTTACATTGAATCGTTATCACATTATTTGCTTTTGAATCGTTTAGCTGCTAACTACACCAAGGATCTCTATGTAGAGACAGTTGCACTCTGCCTGTGCCATGCTGTGGTAGCTTTCTTTAGAGTTACACAAGTTCCCCAAGTTCTCTTTTCACCAAACTTTTTCTTCTTCAGTCAGCAGCCAGGCAGCGAGTGTGAATAGGGTAGTACAACATTACTTTTAGTTAGAATTTTCCTGCAGCTTTTATGACCACAGTTAAAATTAGAGTGCTTGCATGAATATGCAGTATGATGACATCTGGCAGCAAATATCCCCAAATGAAGATCTCTAATGCATTTAGCAATATGACTTCTCTAGAGGGATACTTTTTGTCTGTGTGTCTCCTCATTTCAGTAGATCTTTATAACAAAAATGGAAAATGATTAAAGATTAATATATATTTGGATAAAAATGTTATGCGTGTGACCTTTTTCTTATTATAAATGGTTGTTTGACACGTATCACTTTGATGTTTGAGCTTTACTGAAAAGTATGATGTATGAGTAAAGATAAGACCAAAATCATACAAGACAGTGTGTGACAATCATTTTTATATACAAATTATATTTATATGAGTGAGAACACATTCATGATTATTGCCATTACTTTGTTACTTTGTAACTTTCGCCGTAATAGTTACACTTCCTTACATCCAGCATTCCATCCTGTGTTGTGACAGATAAGTGACACTCTTGTGTTCTTGTGAACACGGCTGAAAGCTCATATTTATGAGTAAGATTTACAAGAAACTACAGGTAGTAATATGACAAGGGAGGGACTTTTTTTTTAACGTATTTGGAAAGTGATAATAAGACATAAAAAGGAAGGAAGGAAAATACAAGCAGAGAGAAGGAGTGAGACATGTAGAAGGTAGACAGTGATATAGTGAGGTGTTGAATTCTCCTGAAAGCTGATGGAAATGCACACACATACACACATACTTTGACATCTCATGGCCTGCAGCTGTCTCTCTGCTCACATTTATACAGAGAAAAACCCTGAAACCCTGACACTGACAGTTCACACACACACACACACACACACACACACACACATACACGCACAGAGCTTCATTGAAACCCATACATATGAATTAGCTGACTGTTTATGCTGTATATCCATATTGTGGCTGTGCTAACTTGCTGTGTGTGTGTGTGTGTGTGTGTGTGTGTGTGTGTGTGTGTGTGTGTGTGTGTGTGTGTGTGTGTGTGTGTGTGAGGACACAAACTTTCTACTTCTGTGAAAGTGGCAAAGGGAATCTGTGGGTCAGCTGACAGTGCGCAGGAGTAAGGAGAGCACACTGCTGATCAGCTATTTCTTTTTTATACCTGACAATCAAAGTGAGACAAAAATATTTACTTGGTAGAAAATATGGTTCAGTAAACAAAACTGTCAAAAAGAAAGAAAAAGTAGCTTGCATTTCAGCTGTCTAAACATTATCATGCCAAAAACAGTTTGTTGAAGCTGCCCACCAAGATTGTTGTACCTACCTAAAACTAAAAACTAAAACTAGATGAGAAAAAAATCCCACACACTTTAATTAACTAAATTAAAAATGAAACTAAGTAACTAGGTTTTTTTTTTACTTTTTTTTTTTAAATAGAGGAAGTTTTAGTAGTTGTTAGTAGTAGTAGTTGTTGTAAAAAATATCACAACTTGGCTGATGAGGCATTCATGGATGTGTTTATTGACACTCTGGATGTCTACAAGACTATAAGCCATCCATACAATAATAATATAAACAATAAAAATGTATAAACAATAAAAACTGAAACTGAAGCGAGCAAACCTACTTTGGAAACGAAACAAATCACACTTTTAACCAAAAGTTAAATTGAAGACAAAAAACTGTCAAAACTATGCTGATACTGCTTAAATGTCTTTAGCAACAGATGTGAATGAGTGAGGTACTTATCGAAAATGATAGCTATCCAGAAATCTAACTTTCGAGAAATAACTCAAATTACGAGTTATGTCAGCTTATCGGGAAGCTCCTTGTTGTCTGGAAGCAGAAGGCATCAGTGGTCCCACAGTTCGATATAAACACACTGATTTCATAGCTTTTATGCATGCAGTTACCATTCGCTAGAAGGCATTTGTTTATGTTTGCTATACACTGGTAGCTAACCAATGCTGTAACTACCTGTTTTTGAGTGTGCGTACGTATGCATCATCTGTTTCTGGGTAACAAGGAAATTATTCTAAATAGCATGAAATGTAAATATTTTTACGAGCTTTTCAGAACTACTTACATGTAGTCTATAAGTTTTAAATCTCTGTGCTCTAAGGTGAAATTAATGAGATATAATGTTGGAAGCACTCTCGGTGTTTACGAGAAAAAGTCAGAGGTCAGCTTTAGATAGACATGGATATGAAGTCAAATTTGCTGCTAAATTCACCCGCTAAAAACGAAAATATTCAGAAAACACTGAGTAGTAATGCAGAACACATTTTGAATTGTGTGATGTGTCATAATTGGCTTTGGAGACGAAATCTGGTCTTGCTCCACAACTCTATTTTTAGCAACAGTTTTATCCTTTTTCCCCGCCTGTTGATGCATTTCTGACTCGTGCTTTGCTGTAAATGACCTTGACAGTCATTGGTTTTAAGACTCCATGCAGTTTTTCTTCACAAATGTATTAGTCCTTCATATGTAATGAAATTCACACATATACTAAAGGCATGATTAGCATATATATTGTATTGACACAGTGGCAATATGTTCTCTCTCTCTTTCTTTATCTGTCTTTTTCTTGCTCCATACCTTTCTCTTTCATTTTTCTCTTAGGCCTATATTTCCCTCTTTGCACCCCCTCTCCGCATTGGACTTTGAAGTTCAGCTGTGCTGTTTACTGTAATTTTTATCTGCAGAACATGCAGTTGCCACATTACTACAATTATTTACAGTCAAAGAAAAAAAAACATAGCCATAGACAGCTGATTCTCCCCCACCCCAAATGCCATTTCCCATTTCAGCCTGCTTTGTATGTTATTCACTCATGTACACAGTCAGCTTCAGCTACTGGATCATAATCATATACCAGCATGACAGATGACAGCGGTCAGAAGCCAGACACTTCAGGATGGAGTCAAAAATGACTTTAGCTCTTTTCTTATTTGCTCTGTTCATTTCTTTTTGTTTGCCTCTCTTTACTCTTTGACGCCTTCTGTTTGGAGTCGTTTCCTTACTGTCTATGCTACTCCTTTCCCTCTTGGTTAACTTTTCTCTAAATTAGTGAAATGTCATTAAAAAACTTGTAACCTGAAATTCGAGACATTTAAAAAAGCTAACATATAGCTAAGTATGTGATTTATGTACAGGGATATACTTACACACATTGATATCATTACAGTAATGGTACTTTAGTTTTTGTTGTCTGACATGACTGAATTTTCATGTTCTTTTCACGTTCTCTTTAATGATTTTATGTTCTGCTCCCATCAGTTAATGCCACGCATTAGGACAGCGTCCAGTACAATAGATGGACAAAAGAACTACGTCACCCACACATTTTATCTAGCTGTTCACCTATAGATTCTCAGACCACGAAGCTCCCGGTGGACAGTTTTTGTGCTAATGTTAATGCCAGAAGAAGTTTGGAACAATGCACTTGAGGACATTTACCCACTATGTGTTTAAGCACTTGATGATCCTGCTATATAGTTTTACATGGTCTGTCAGTCTGTGGTAATTCGTGGCCCAGTACATGTATCCTCTATCAGCAGCATAGTTTTCAAAGACAAATTCTATGTCAGTGGTCACTACCCCAACCGGTCGCGGCAGATGGCCCCGCCCCTCCCTGAGCCTGGTTCTGCCGGAGGTTTCTTCCTGGTAAAAGGGAGTTTTTCCTTCCCACTTTCACCAAAGTGCTTGTTCATAGGGGGTCATATGATTGTTGGGTTTTTCTCTGTATGTATTATTGTACGGTTCACCTTACAAATATAAAGCGCCTTAAGGTGACTGTTGTTGTGATTTGGCGCTGTAAAAATAAAATTGCATTGAATTGGTCACATGAAGCATTTAATAATATTTTTATTGTCCAAGAATTAACTGAATTTATTTTTTAACCTAATCCACACACACACACATAGTCTGAAAAAAAAAGTAAACAGAACATTTGTCATACCATATTAATATGTTTTCATACTAAACCCCTATATTATCTCAAATTGTACTAAAACTGTCATTTGAATACAAGATGCTGTTAGTTTTGCCTGATCGTCTGATGCAATCCCATCCCCATCTATCACTACACTACATATCACGACTGTCCCCTACCAGGCTCACATACTTCTTTGCCACTCATGACATATTAACACTCATTTCTTACTGATCCTCTGGAATTTCTGATTCAATAACTTTGAATGCTTTTCTGTACCCCCCATTCCACCACCACATCTCCTTGTCTTGGTAATGGATGGCATCCTCACAGGCAGTAAAAAAAAAAAACCTGGGTAAATCATTGAAGGAGTCTGTGTTTCCTAAGCACAGACTTGGGTGAATCACCCAAATAAAGTCTATGTTTGGGAAACACTTTACCTCCAGACGAGCTGATAAACCTGCCACTAAACATTGGACACTCTGCTGAACCTAATCTCTGCAGGTGTTTGTGCACCGACACGATTGGCTCATGTTTCTCTCTTAGGCTGTTAAAAAGCAGACAATATGGTGTCACTGGATTTCTATTCAGGAACTTTTAGGTGCTGTGTCTTGATATTTGGAAAAAGAAATGCACACAAACACAGAATTTCAACAGTTAGCGTAAGAGACGTTCACTCGGTTACAACAAGCCTCCACGGAGTGACTCAGAGAGACTTAAATATCCTTCTTGTTACTGTCAAAACTTTGTCTTTACAACAACAATTCAAGAACATGTTTCACTAAATGATGATGGTCTCCTTGGACCTCCATCTCACCTTCTGCATAGCCACTCTCTCACTCCTCTGGTGCTTTTTTTAAATGTGCTGACAAGAGAGGCAAAATCTCAGGATGATTTCCCAGCTAAGGTACAGATTTAGGTTAGTCTGTAATTAAAACAGAAGTGAATAGGTAATAATTTATAACTTTTATGTCATCTTTTGGGATTTAACATCAGAAGGCAGATTTGGATGAAGTCTCTCGCTTGCTCTCTTTTTTCCCTTTCTTTCATTCATGGTGTCCATTAGCACTCCTCTGTCTCTTGCCAGCCATTCACTTTTCCCATGGAGACAGCACACACACACACACACACACACACACACACACACACACACACAGACTGTGTTAAGTCTCCTTGGTTACTGAATGCCTTTTTCATTGACTGTCCGTTGCCATGGAAGTGAAAGGACAAGAGGGGATGAGAGGATGATTAGAGGAGAAAAGAAGAGGAGGGAGAGGAGAGAAGGAGTTGTAGGAGAAGCTGAAAAGAAGGAAAGAACAACACAAAATGTAACAGGCAAAACAAGGAGGGAGGAGGGCAAGCGTGGAAAAAGAAGAAGAGATGGAGGGGTAATTAGTGAAGAGGATGGGGGATGAGGAAGAAATGAGTGGTGCAAAGATGTGCAAAAGACAGAAGGCAGGAGGAAGGAGGAAGAGGACAAGCAAATGAGAGAAGAAAGAGGGAAGAGGGTAATGGGGAAAGAAAGGAAGAAATGATGAGAGGGTGATTAGTAAGGAGAGGGGCATGAAGGGCTAAGAGCGATAAAACAATTAGAGAAGAAAATGTGAGAAGGAGAAGTAAATAGCAAAGGATGAAAGGAAATGGGAAGAATAGAAGGGAAGGAGGAAGTTTGGAAGGAAATTGGGAGGAAACATTGTGACCAGAAAAAAAAGTGAAATGATTCTTTTTTGTTTCTTCTCATATCTTTCCTTCTGCTTTTCATCTTTAACCATTTTAAAATGACACATCTAACCTATTTTGGATTGTGTTCTTTTGCATACGGAAACATAGCCGCACGCTCGAATTCTGCGGCAGGGAAGTTGATTTGAGGATCAGATAACATGATTTGGTCAGACACATATACACCATGAGGACACACAGTTTCAATTGAAATGCACAAATCCAGCTATGCATAAATACATGCGTAATCCACGGAGGAAAGCCTTCATACAGGGATGTTGACCCATGCAATATACTGTGTGCAAGTGTGTATCTGTGCTTGTGTGTTTTTGCGTGTAACACTCACGTTTCAGGGACGTCTGCTTAGAAAGTCTTGTTGATTGGATTCTCCTCCCTTTTGAGAGCATAAAGCAAGTCCTCATAATGCATATCATTCAATTTTAGCATGATCAGTGCATGTCAACACGCGTGACTGTGTGTTTGCTTGTGTCACTGTCTAATTGCTGAGCAGGCTCTCAGCTCTGATGTGATCTGTGAGATTGGGATGTTTTTTTCCTATTTTCACCAGGAAATAGTCTGTTTTTGGCAGGAACACACTTGCACATTCAAAGACACACACTGTTAAAAGATTATTGAACATATATGTGATCAGCTCCATGAAATGTATTCCTTAATTTATCATTAAGCACATGTCTACGTGACTTTTCACCTAGTAACTTGTGTGCAGCTACTAACCGCTTCCTGTCTTCAGAGAACATTTAGATATAGAGAAGTGAAACCTCAGCTCTTTTACGAGTAGAGAAGGGAAAAACCTGCTGCTCTGAGTGATGTTGTTACACACACACACACACACACACACACACACAGACAGACACAGAACTGTATAAATAAAAAACGCAGACAGAGATGAGACGCAGATCCTGCGTTCCATGGCTGCCCTCGCGAGTTAAAGAAAATCTGCAGTGTTTGTGTTTTCTAACTCAGGTGTCTCAGCTGAGCAAAGAACGGCAAGGTGATTTAAAGAAATCCCCTGTCATTTAAATTGGTCCTTCGAGCTTAGCAATGGAAACAACAGACACGTTTCTGTGACTCCAATGCAAGGTCTGACTGCTGCATCCTGACGCCGTGAGAGGCCAGCACCGAAGTCTGTCGACAGCCCTCTCTAGGTAGAGGTGAAAGACCTGGGACGTAAGAAAAATGTAATAGTGTAGTGTAATAGTTCTGGTCCACGAAGTTGGGATCCAGCCAGATGACCTGACAACCAGCAAAAGACCACTGAGGGTGAGAAAACACTGAATGAAGGTCTAACCCGCCCCAAGGGTCTAAGAAGGTCTAACTCGCCGCAAGGGTCTAAGTTTTGCACAACAGGTCTAACCCGCTGCAAGGGTTTGAAGAAAGAAACACGTGAAATAGGTTTGAGTTCGCCGGAAGGAACTAAATTTAGGCTGGGTTTAGAGGTAGCCGCAATTACTTCATAATAAATTATATTTAGACTGGTTTCAGAAGTAGCCGAAAATACTTCGTGACAAATCAGCGCGCAAATGTCTATCTGTGTGTATGTATATGTGTTTTGGAAGTAAGTTGATTTTACAGCACAATAAGCTGCTGAACTACTTCCATTGTTTTTATTGTTTTCCTTGTGTATCCTGCAAAAGCCTAAGTACTGGTGACAAAGGGGAAAGGTTGGGTTCAGTCTCATAAAACTGACACCGCCCTGTGGATAGCACAGGGTAGAAGGGCGTGTCAGCAACCACCCCCGAGTCTAGTACCAGAGAAAGCTTTGCAGTTCTGTGATAATGGGGAATCAGCCCACAAAACTCACTGCTGACGAGCAGTTGCTAGAAAAGAAACATAGAAAATTCCCCGCTCGCCCCCTGTGGGAGGTCAATCCTTCAAGGTCGGGTCCTCTACCAGAGGCCTGGGCACTTGAAGGTCCTGCACAGTATCTTAGCTGTTCCTAGGACTGCGCTCTTCTGGACAGAGATCTCCGATGTTGTTCCCGGGAACCGCTGGAGCCACTCGCCTAGCTTGGGAGTCACCGCACCTAGTGCTCCGATTACCACTGGGACCACCGTCACCTTCACCCTCCACATCTTCTCGAGCTCTTCTCTGAGCTTTTGGTATTTCTCGAGCTTCTCATGTTCCTTCTTCCACACCAACATACATATATATATACATACACATATATATGTATATGACGTGAAAAGATCAGATTTAAGGTTCAGAAGAGAACCGGAGCTTTGTATTAGAAGTGAAGCCAAAAGTGAGGCCAATGCAGATGTGCCTTAAACCTGCATTATTTCTATTCGTCAGAAGGGGGGGACTCATCTGGTTTCAACAAGAGTTGTCCAGAAATCTATGGGAAAGCCTTTGGTTCTTTTTCTCTGTAACGTTAGGAAATGCCTGTTAAGTTTATGGTCCTAAAAGTCTTGAATATAATATGCTGTCAATTTTGTAAATCATGGCTCCCAGTAGAAAGGGACAATAAAGCAGTTTTGCTTTAGAGTTGCTAGCTTCTAACTGCGCATTGTGGACTTCTGATTCCTGACCTTCCCTGCTATCTGTGATTTTAAAGTACTAAGATGGCAATGGAGAAGCTCCGTTACCGTGCTGCAAATCAGATATGACAAGAAATATTGTCTTTGTAATGGGGACTCAGGGCGCACTGGCTCTGCGTCTCTGAAGCACACTAGTAGCTAAATACACAGATACACATCAAGGCAGAATTGAACCGACTCATCATGGAATTCTTTTCTTTTGTTTTCTTCTTCTCTTCCTGTCTCTCTGTCATGTATCATTATCTCAGCTTACCTTTTGGTGGTGTCGTTACACACCCAGTAAACTGCCTGCAGTCTAATGAACAAAGCGTGTACATTATTAGCTCTTAACTAGCCAGCAGATTTTAATTAAAACACATAGTTTGCCAATATATTGGATTTTTTAATCTTAACAAATACTTCAAAAAGTTTAAATTGAGCTTAAAATCCTCAAAACATGTGATTACATTCTCAGTTTTTAATTTCGCAGCAACAGTCATTTCGGATATTGAATGGCTCATTTTCCCATTCACACCCATTTGCACATTTTTCAATGCTTTCAATCTAACATTCACACTCTGAATGTTAGATTGCAACTTGGGATTAGTATCTTTCTCAGTGAAACTTTGGAGTTCAGACTGAGCTCCATTTTCTTCAGAAATTTGATACCTTAATCTCAAGGATTTACCACTTTTTTCTCATAGGTTTGCCACTTTAATGTTGAAAATTTAGAGTTTTTTCTCATAGTTTTACACTCCCCCCAAGCCCTGCCCATTATTTTTTTCCTACCATCTGTGACCCTAGTACTCCATTGTAAGAGATGTCCTCAGAGTTGTTTCTGGGGAGTTTTTCCTTCTCGCTTTTGCCAAATTCTTGAGTTGATTGAGTTGAAATAAGCCCTTAAAGTAGTATATTTTAGTTCATTTTACTACAAATTACATATTTATTTTGATGAAATAATTATAAGTATATAAACAAATAATAAACAGCCCAACACATAGCAAGAAACATGCAAGCACAACGTGATAGCATAAACTACCATGAAAATGTTTCTAGGAGATGCAGAGAAGTGATGGTATGCCACCAGGACACTGTTGTTGGTGACTGTGGTGACTGTGTCCCGCCCATTTCAGTATTTAGTTATGTGTTCTATTTTTTCATCTCCAGCCTGTATCTAGATTGCTAGACTAGTGAAGATGTTTTCATAATTTCTGTTTGCATTTTGTCACGTGGTAGTGTGCTGACCTCTTAAAACATGGTTTAAGGAAACATGTCCCATCCATCAGTTTTGTTGCATTTATAATTTTTTTCTTCGATAGTGAGCCAGGCTTCTGTGCATGTGCAGGTGTCATGCCTTACAGTTATACACAGGAAAAAAACACCTGTTTAAATCACAACAATCGGAGTCACAGCAGTTTCCATCAGTTACTGTGTGCAGTTGTTTAAGGAATCTCCGATCCCTCTCTGTGTCTCCCTGTGGATTTGCGCACTTTTAAAAAATCTCTATTCAAAAACCATTGTTTTAAAAGTCGACTTTACAAAGGAAAGTCACCCTCCCCTCCCCCACTTCCACCCAAAATAACACACCACGACTTACTTTGTGCCTTTTAAACTACATTTTTAGTTTTGCCCTTCAACTTGGACTTCAATCCAGCACTCAGATGTCGTCTTCCTCGATGTTTGCCCCCTAAACTTCAGTCCAAGATTTACTTTCTTTTTCAACAAGTTGAAGTCTGGATGGAGACAATGTTTTTCACTTCTCCTTGACGCGGAAGAGGAGAATACGGAGGGAGGGAAAGACACGGAGATATGAAAGCTGGAAGAATAGGGTGATGGCGATGATAAAAAAACGTAACAGAAAAAATAGAAAAAGACGCAGGGAAAGCATATAATTTCAAAACTCTCTTATTGCCCTCTTCATCATATAGATTCAAACAAATACTGAAGACGGGCAAGTTGTGAAGAAAAAAAATGTGTAAAGATTAATGAGGAAAGAGTCAGGCAACGATGCCACAAAATATCCAATTGCATTTGCATAACAGGTGATGCCTTTCCCTCTGTTTCTCCAATCAGAGTCTAGGCTAAATCTCCCTGATAGGCTGAAATGTGAAGGGAATAGTGACTGCAAATGGCACCTTGGTGAATTATTAACGAGGAGCATCCATCTATCTATCTATACTCTATCCATCATTTTACACACACCACACTCCCAGATATAATTGTATTAACACAGATATGAATGGAGACGGACAGGAAAGGAAAGACAAATCTGTCCTCTTTTATCAGCGGCGTTTTAAACGAGCAGCGCTGAACTGGGTGGTTTCACATTAAGCCAAATGATTTTATCAGCCAGACGTCTCTGTAGTGTATTCAAATGGGCTTGCAGGAAGGTTAAAGTAAGCAGCAGTCTGTCGCTGTGGGATGTCAGCCTAAAGCGACACACTCGTAGTTGTTTACGTGGCAGGGCCGCGCCTCGAGTTTGCATGTTCTGCCCGTGTTCACCGTTTCATGGTTTTAATCTGTGATTCTAAATTGCTCGTTGGTGTGGATGCGAGCATGAATGGGGTTATGTACTGGCAACCTCCCAACGGTGTACACCTCACACCCTGCAGCAGCTGGGACAGGCTCCAAATGCCCCATGTGTGTAACTGGAAAAGAGGTTTAGGTTTTTGGTTAGGTTTAGGTTTATGACCATCTGCCTAATATTGTGTGGGTCCTCTTTTTTCCGCCAAAACAGCCCTGACCTGTCAAGGCATGGACTCCGCTAGACGAATGAAGGTGTGCTGTGGTATCTGATGTTAGCAACAGATCCTTTAAGTCCTACAAGTTATGAGGTGGAGCCTCCATGGATTGTACTTGTTAGTCCAACACATCCCAAAGATGCTCGATTGGATTGAATTCTGGGGAATTTGGAGGGCAAGTCAACACCTCAAACTCGTTTTGATCAATCTTGAATTCTATTTTTCCACTGATGACCACTTTTGATAGATACTAATCACTGAGGACCAGGAACATCCCACAAGAGCGGAAGTTTTGGAAATGCTCTGACCCAACCATCTACCCATTAAAATCTGCTTCTTTTCAAACTTCAAATCCTTAAGTTTGCTATTTTTCCTGCTTCTAACACATCAGCTTTGAGGACAAAATGTTAACTTGATAGCTAATATGTCCCTCCCACTAACGGTCGCCAAGATGTAGAGATAATCAGGTGAAGAGAGAGATGAAGAGATTGGTTGGATAGCTGTGTGTCTGCATTTTTTAAAACATTAGCTGTAAATATGTTCTGTCACATTGCAGCTGGAAGAAAATAAATACGACCAGCGGGTTTGCTGATCAACAACACACATTAATTTGCTGCTAAGAGTTAATCCAGTTCATACAATAATTTAATATGGATGTAAATGTCCTACTATACCTGTACCCAAAACTTTTCAGACTCTCCTGACTTCCAGATAGACTTCTATTTCCAGAAATCCCAGATTTTGATTTGTGAAATAACTTTTTTTACGAGTTAATTTAGCACAAATGATCTCCTTCAATGTCTTTTTGATGAGCCATTCTTCAACCATACAATTCACCCTTCCATTGATGTGTAACTAAAGCCAATGCCTCACTAGAAAATGTGTTTGCTTTCCTTAAGATCTGCATAAAAATTGATGAAGGCTCTGTCGCTGCCCTTCACCTGGTAATCTTAGGCTCGTACATCAAGCTGAGTTTCCTGCGAATCACTTCGGCAGTGATTCGCACTTTGTCGCCAGCATTTGTTTGTCCAGTTTTGCAGCGGATGCTTCGCTGCGTGGACGAGCCTCTTCAAATGTAAAGTGATGCTGCTCGCTGAAATGCAAATCTGATCGGTGCGGTATCATCAGCAGATTGGAGAGCTGCGTGTGAGTGTGTGTGTGTTTGTGCGAGTGTGTGAGGGGTAAAAGGAGCTCTATTCTCCAGCTGAAGCCCCTCATCTTCTCTGTTTTCATACTGACACATTGTGAATGTCAAAGAGCTGCATGAGGCCAGGCCTGTCAGTCAAGCATCGAGTGTGTATGCATGTGTATGTCTGAGTATTGGGGAAAAAAAATAAAAAAAGAGAGAGAGGAGTGTGTGTCCATGTGGGGGAGGACTTATGTTTGTGTATTTGTGAGAGTGTTTATGTGTCAGAGACGTGGTGAGTGCTGTGGTGTGTGTGTGTCCGAGAGACGGAGCGGGAGAGAGCTAGAGGAGTGTGTTGTGAGTTGCCAGAGGATCTGAGTGAACAGTGATGTGTGACAGAGAGAGTGAGAGAGAGATTTGGAGCTCAGAGGGAAAGAGAACGAGCGATCGAGCCACAGAGCGAAATAATTTTTTTTTTAAAAAGAAGGGAGAGAGAGAGAAAGATCTGGAGGCCAGAGAAACCAGTGAAAAAGGGAAAGAAAAACTAAGAGAGAAACAAAAGAGGGGAAAAGAGAGAGTAATGTCTAGAGAGAAGAGAGAGAGAGAGAGGGAGATTGAGGTTGACAGACAATGCTGTGATCTGCGTCTGACTCGGCTGGATTTACTGGATCAGACAAGCACTAAACTCCTCTCTTTCTTTCTGCCTCTCTGTTTCTTTGTCACTCATTCTCTCACTCTCGCAGTCTTATGTACTTCGCCTAATAACCTTCCTAGAGTACGTGCCATGTTATCCAGAGATTATTACTTCAGAGGGGGAGGATATTCTGGGCTGATTTACTCTCAGTTAAAACACAAACTTTTGATGATCACATCGGAGACATCAGGTCCAGTTTGGCTTTCTTTGTTTGAAGTTAACATTAAGGAGCAATTCACACTATCAAGCTCAATGAATTTTAGACAACCCTCCCTCAGCCGTCTCATGAACAAAAAAGACCAGGAAAACTCCTGTTAGTCTGTCGCAACACTATCCGGCTTTCCTGCTGTGCCGCCATCAGCTACAAGCCCAGTGCTCCCTACTGAAAGGTTAAAAATTGTTTTCCTCATTCTCTGTCATAAATATACAGTTTGTTTATAACAACAGGAAAAGCGATACTCTTCTTCTTAATCTCTGCATCTCCTACAGAGTGGCTTTTGCCGACTTACCTTAACTGGTCGTGGCAGATGGCTGTCCCTCCCCAAGCCTGGTTCTGAGGTTTTTTCCTGTTAAAAGGGAGTTTTTCCTTCCCTGTGTCACCAAGTGCGTATTCATAGGGGGTCATCTGATTTTTAGGGTTAGTGTATTGTCTTTGCCTTACACTATAATGCTCCTTTACCCTTTAGCTGTTGTGATTTGTTAGTATATAAATAAAATCCAACTGAATTTAATCTTCTTATTAGTTACATAGTTAAAACATTTTTCTAAATAGAATACTAAATACTAGTTATTCTATCTTGTTTGTGGTTTTTGATCAGTGTCAGTAAATGTAGGATGTGTGGTTGTGCATACGCACATATGTGTGTTTGCAGGTTCCAGTCCGGGACAACACGAGCAAGCCTGGTGTCTCACTTTACGATATTTTAGTGGCACAAATGCACAGTTAAGCCACCGAGTCGCTGCTTCCTCTGGTGTCAGGGAAACACGGATCCATGCCATGCTAAAATTCAACAATAAAACACTTTACCAGAGGGTTAAGTGGTATGACGCACCTGTCAATGGTGAAGACACAAGCTCAGGATGAGACGAGGAAAAGGCAGCTAGCGCCCGGCAACAGAGAAGTTATCTAACAATCCTGAATATGGACCGTTACGCTAGCTAGCCTATATGAAGTTTGGGATATGCTCTGAAGCTAGAAGAGATGTATGACTAATATCTGTGATAATACCTAGTAGCACAAGCTACTTAAGGATGGGAGGTTCTGCCTGATGCAGTAGTTGCGATCACCAGCAAATCAGGATTGTCAGAATGAGATATATACTTGTGAGGAATGTGCAGCGAGGTGCATGTCATAGTCAGACATTGAAACGAATTCTAGGAATGAGAACCGATTAATGCACAGATTGTACGAAACACAATATACATTCTGGACATACACCGTTGCAGCACACTCCTATGTTGTTTGTGTTTTTTGATCAGCGCCAGCACACGTGGCAAGAGTTTGTGTGCTCGTGTGTGTGCGTCTGTGTCATCAGCAGGGATTCAGGCTGATCCTGTCTTACCTCGGAATGACTGTGGTGAAATCTGCTGGAAACTCTCTTTCTGTCTCTCCTTCATACACGCGCACATTCTCTTGTTTACTGTGTCCTGCTGGGATGTCTGGCGATACAGAGGTGAGAGAAAATAGAGATTCTCTGGTTTTCTTCTGCCTCCTGCCTCCATCCCTCCTTCCCTCCCTCTGTCTTCTCCTTCTTGTCCTCCTGTCAGTCTTCCAAACAAGCTGTCTTATCGAATGATCACAATTGTTGAAGCAGCTTACAAAACGGGCGTTATCGAAATGAGCAAACACAATTTGCACCTTCAAACCGCTCTGATGTAAACAGTTAGGCGATGACAATAAAAAAATAAAAAAATAAAAAGCAAGCAGCAACCTACAAATAATCATGTAAAATATGTCAGGCGTAAAGTTTTTACTCTACCAGATTTTTGTATTTTTACATTTGGTTATTGGCTTAAACCTGATGTGTAACAACACTCCTCTCTTCTCCTCCTGAATGTCAAAATAACCTTTTGCCCAGACATGAGGAGCGCTTGATTTCTCTTATCTTGCTGGTGACATGCCCACTCACGGGGCTGTTTAAGCACATGGCAAGACGCTTCGAACATCAAACGGACTTCGAGCAGCTCAAACTCACGGCTCCCTTCCAAAAACTTCCTCTGTCATCCTTCAGATAGAAAGACATGGGAGGACTGAAATGTCAGAAATTCTTTGCTGATGTCACAGCTTTAACTTGATTCAACTGGGAGGCCTGCTAGGAGACAGAATCTGAAGCTGACATCCGTCTCTTTACATTCATCTTTTTCTGCATCCTTTTATTGTAGAGAGGTGAATCTGAACTGAAAGCATCACAAATTTCAACTTTTTACAGAAATCATTCGTTCTCCGCAGTCAAATGTCTTTATGAACAACTATAACTATAAACCTATAACATTCAGCATTTAATCATTAGTTATTATTAATCTCTGGATCTCTTCCATAGTCTATCTATTGTCCTGTCTTCCCCCCCTCACCCCCAACCAGTCATGGTAGATGGCTGCCCCTCCCCCACCCCTGTGCAAAGCCTGGCACTGCCTGATGGTTCTCCCGGTTAAAAGGGAGTTTTTCTTTCCCACTGTCACCAAGTAACAATTGAGGGACATCTCATAGGGGGTTGTCTGATTGTTGGGGTCTCTTCTGTATCATTGTAGGGTCTTTATTGTCCAATATAAAGTGCTTTTAAGCGATTGATGTTATGATTTGGTGCTATATAAATAAAATAGAATTGAATACAAAGAATAATTGGTGACAATATTGCTTTATTTGAATAATAATAACAAAAACAGTAATAGATTATGTCAGAATTAATTTGAAATATGACCTTTTATGTTATTTAATAACTTTGAGCTTTAAGTCCATTGCTTTTCATCCAAATTTGTATTGATGAAATTCTCCCTGATGTGTTGTTGATCAAAGGTGGCCCCTTTACATCACGCTCTGAGGCTTTTCAATCAGACGGGTGCATCGGCGTCCACTTTGATCTTGTAAGATTATAGTTGCTGATGTAATCCTGACATGACAGGAAGTCAGGGTGAGAAATGGACCCAAGAGATAGTGTTGCTCAATCCCCAGGTGGTCAGCTCTGCACAAGTCTATCTCATCTGGGATGAGGAGATAATTTAATGCTGCCATGACAATGGCTGGTTTGTCATTGTGTGTGAGGTCAAGTTCACAAACGGGATTCCGAGTAATTGTTTGGAAATGGGATGGGGTTTTCTTTTTGCAAAAATTTGTTGTTTACGTGTGGGTATTTGTTGATAAAAGGAATGAGGCAGAGAGAGGGATAAAAATGAAAGACATAATGGAAATATGGAATAGAGTGTGATAGAGAAGACTGCATGATGGAGAGAGTATAGTTCATTGCGCTTTCATATACAGATTTATTGTGCTTGAGTGTATGTGCATAATTTGTACATGTACTGGGCAACCTGAGCTTGTGCTTTTTATGTTTGTGTGTGTGTGAGAGAGAGAGTCATGCTGCAGAGTGGTTCTACCTGTAAATGTCAGGCGGCTGTCCTCAGTGTTGACAGCTAAGAAATCAGTGGTAAATCAGGGCAGTAGCTCTGCTAAAGAGGTGATTAATAAACATGTCATCTTTATTTGGTGTGTGTTAGTTTGTGTGTGTCTGGCTATGTATGTGTGTGCGCCAACACCTTTAGACCTTTTTTGCTCTCAAACAGCTTGGGGGTGGGTGAGGGAAAGCTGAAGACATGACAGCAATGGGGTGGAATGTGTTAAAGGACAGGAAAGGTGAATAAATACAAATAAGAAATTACCACTGATTTGCAATCACAGTGTGGAAGTAGCCACTCTTGAAAAAATAAGAGCACCTTCTCTATGTTCTTTAATGAAGGGTTAGTTTTTTTCCTTCCTCCTCCACCTTTTTAAATTTGGGCAGCTCTTTTCATGGTTTGTATCTATTCATCTTATTAATTTGATTCTGATGAAATGCACGAGGTTTTTTCCATTGTTTAACATCAGCTCTGTCTGTCTGCATCTGAAATGCACAACACTATTGAAATTATGAAAAAATAAATAAAAAAAATCAGTGGAATAAGATTGAGGTGTACGGGGCTCGGGATGTCTCTTTTTCTATGTCATTGTTAAAATAAAAAGAGAGATGCTGAAGCTTCGCCCTTCATCACACTTAGCCCTGCGACTGTGCCACTCTCTAATGGAACTTCATCCATTTCAAATGACAGAATCCATTATGGTTGCATGCACCACTCTGCAGCGCATGCGTTGCATGCACTGGATTTATTTTTGTTATTTGCTGATCATGTGTGTAAACTCAGCTGCATTTATTCTCCCGCTGATGATTAACCAGTTGAAAAGCCTTGGGTGTAGTAGGTTTATGAGAAAACAGACGAATATATTTTAAAAGATTTCCAAGAGAAGAATAATTATGTTGCTGTCATGAACAACAGTGCTCTGAATATGCTGAACTTCATACTCTAGTCATGTAGTCATAATTAGGCCTAGTGGATGATAAAACTTTTCCCAAACTATAAAGAATATTTTGCCTACTATATCTTTTATATACTCTGAGCATATATTTTCTAAAAACAACATTTAAGGCATATTTTTCTTTCAGATACTCAAGTGTAAAGTATTGAAGAAAGATGAGCTGTTACTGAAATGGAGGTAAAAAAGAGACTGTTTTAAAGGTCAATTCACAATTTTTCCAACATTGTGAAATGACTCCTAGCACCTTAAAATATACTGTTTTGAAATTTTCTTGAGTCAGAGATTATAAAACAGATAAATGATGCAGGGTGCAAATGCTTGGTGCAACTTTGAAACTATGATCCCATGATACTGATGTTCAAAGTTGGTTATACCAAAAAATTATGATCAAAAATAAGATTTTGGCTTTAGATTGTAAAACTTGCATGGGTAAAACTGAAGTGATTTTAAATACAGCTCTGGTACATTTTTGAGGGGTTTATTAAATATACTAAATATTCATTAAAGATACTAAATTTGTAAAGTTGCACAAAAAAATCAGAAATTTTATATATATATTTTTATAATATTATATTATTATATTTAAGTGGTGAAGTTAAGACCAGATTAATGTCTTAATTACCTTGTAACAAAGCTTAAACTTTGTAAGGAGCGAAGAAGTGAATAAAGGAAGCACCAACAATTATGTTTCAGTGCTTAATGTGAAAGTGTTGTCAAACATCAAAGTCAGATTCTTTCTTTGGTTCATTAGCAATATGGTCTGCCTGTGTGGGTGCCACTACACAGTTTCATTTCAATCATGTAAACATCTTTAGGCTTTAAGTTTCACCGGGAGATAAATCAGTGAGTCATCTGCATATCAATGCAATATTCTTTTTAAACATAAAACCACAGGTCATCAAATACAAGGAAAAAAAGAGGACTGGACTAAGAATTAAGTCTCATGAAAGCTAACAGAGAAGAGTCTAAACCGGAGACAAGAAACCCATGGGACTCATGAGGGTGTAAAATGAGGTGGTGGGATCTTAAAGCACAAGAATGGCAGAATTCCCGAGTCAACAATTAAAAGAGTAACATGCAGACTCATTCTCCAAAGTAAAAAGCTGTTAAAGGAATCAGTCTGAAGTTAGAGGACTGTATGATCTAGGTATAAAAAAGGCTGAACGCTGTGTTTTTAGAGTCAGCTTCCAGATGCTATTGGAAGGATGCAATTAATACTAAACAAGACAGCTTGACTAAACAGTGTCACATAGGTCTTTAAATGAATCAAGTCCACTGGGAACTTTGTGAACATTGAGTGAAAGACTAGTATATTAGTATACTAATATAGATGTACATGGCAAAAGTGGTCAAAAGAAGGCAAAGAGTGCTACTGGCAGCAGAGCATGCCTCACAAAAAAAGGCAAGGGTTTATGGGTTTATACATGAGGAAAAACTTTTCAACTCTTTATTGCTGATAATAAACACACTATGTCAGCGGTATTGTACGTATTGTAAATGCTGGTTTGTTATATGATGAACCGAGAAGTGTGAGTGAATGGTAGCTTTAGACCTGTTCAGCTCTCCGCTGTGGTGGGAGGCCGACATGTCAAGAAGAACAGATAGAGATGTGTGTTGTTGTGGTGGAGTGCAGGTGCAAGTCTGCCACCGGGGGTTCAATTTACACACTGTTTGTGCACCTGCGTGCCAGCGTGTGCATCTGCATGTGTGATATTTGCATGTGAATCTTTGTGAGGACAAATTATGTTTCAAGGTTAAGAGCGAGGACATTATAAAAAGGCCATTTCTCACTCAAAGGATCATTTGAGACTGTTTTAACACCTCATGTGTCCGTACATGTGTATCTCTGTGGATTAACCGTCTGTGCGTGTATGCCTACACGTGTCACCCTCTATAAACTGAGCAGAAAATAAACCTTGATATAAAGAGAGAGCACGTCAGCGACTTCTTATATCTGATCATAGCACTTATCATTTGTTTTATCCTCCTAGAATTTGGATGGTTAGTCAAAGCTGTCACTTTTTGAAGCTCCAGTACAAACTTTAGCTCAATGCAGGTAACAGCTGATCTGAGGGGGAAAGAAACTACAAGCTCAAATTACATTTTTTAGATGTGTGAAACAGAGTAGAGGTTTCTGGCATAACTTCTCTACATCCAAGGTGAATGGAGAAGAGCATAAAGTCTGAATCAGTTAAAGCTCCAGCAACACTTGCATAAGGATAACTTTATTGTTTGACACATCATTTACACATTGTATGGCAATTTATTCACTAATTTCCTTAATTTGACAAAATTAGATCCACAGCAAAGAACATTTCAGTAACACCAGCTAACAGCAGCAAAAACCTCAGTGCTTGCCAAGAAGTTCAGGATATCCTCAGCAGCTAACTTCAGTATTACCATCATTGGTCAGAATTGAGCTTCACAGACTCATCAGCCCATTTGATTCTGTGAAGGTCCCTTTCAAACACTCTTTACTGCCTCCTCAAGAGGCTTCACCCCTGGGATTTTGACAGCTGAGGTAACCAGTGTACTCAGAGCCTACACTTACTAAATATGAACGCTAACCTTTGGAGGTTATGCAGGGTTAAAAGTAATAATACAAAAAAATATTTCATTGACATATATCTATGTTTTTATACCCAAACAGAGACAGGCCATTACAGGGATACACAGAACAGCTAGCTGTGGCTCGAAAAGGTCTTTATAATGATAACAGTGGAAGGGGAGCTGTTACTGTTCTCCTTATTTGCTCCCATACTGTTCCAGTGGTGGATCAAACATGGGAAGAATTTCAAATAATGATATCCGAGTTTGTACAAATAATCTCAGCAGGCTTCAGACTGTCCCAAACATTGGATTTCAAACAGCTTTTGTTTTCAAATCATGCCCCTCTGTTATATCAATGAGAGTGGAATCACTTATGTTGTCATGTCAGGACACATCTCGGGGTATGTGCACACATGCACTGCACACCTACTCATATGATGATTACAAGGAGGAGCCACTCAGAAGCAGGTTGACCTAAAATGACATTTGTTTTATTTTTTGGCTGCACCAAGGCCCAGTTTAAAATTACAATAAGATTTTTTTTCAACTGAAATCATGGAGCACTTTAGCAGAGTCCCAGAAAAAAGTCAGTACCGGCAGCTGGAGTGCAACAGTTCTCCTTTGAAGAAAACATATCTTACACTCAGCCTGAAACACAGAGTTTGGGAAGGGATTTAGTTTAGGAGTCCAAACCTCCTTCAGCTTAACTGCTGTACTGAAGCATGACTGACTGACTAAACCTGGACCAAAACATTCGAACCAGCTAGGGAGAAAGTGTGTGTCTGTTCATGATATTGTGTGTCATATGTGTGTTTATAGTCTCTTTGTGTGTGTATATATTCCAAAAAGGGGCAGATTTGACCCTGGCCTGGAAGTGTTTAAACATTCTCGTACCAAACAGAGAGGTTACAGTGTGTAAGCAGGAGTGTGTGTGTGTGTCTGTGGTGTCTCTGTGATTTTTATACATTTTTTATTTCATGTGTATTTGTGTGTGGTGACGCCACTGCTCGCTAAACTGACACATTTTCAATCACATGGTTTATTCCGAGGAAATTGTTGAAAAAGAGGGAAAAGGGCAGATTTCTGCGGCTCTGCGGGCTACAATAGGACAAGCCAGGATTATTTTTTTTCACTTTGTGCGTGTGTGTACGCGCACAAATGTGTGTGTATGTGTGTGCATTCGCAGACAATGCCCTGGTAGCCAATTTGTAATATATAGTCGGCCTTGAAAAATGGCCCAGATCTCCCCTTCGCTGTCTGCAATTTAGCTCTGCCGGCACCCAGCAATACCCATTGTACTGCCTCCCACCACTGCCATTTTGGCCTGATGGAGTGTGTGTCTGTACCTCGCGTGTGCGAGAGTGTGTTTGTTTACTTGCTTATGTGCATCTCAGTGTGCATTTACCCATGAGTCTGTCTTTGTGTGTGCGTGCACCGGTGTGCGCGAGCCAGCAACTGTGTTTATACTCAGGTTATTGAATTTCTGCTTGTGCATGTCGGTGTGTGACACTATGCAAGTGCACGTCTCTGTGAGGTGCTGCGCCATTAGTGTGTGCCTAAAGTTGTACTGGTTATTTAATGCGTACGCATATAGTTGATTTTCTGTGCTCGTGTTTGATGCAGCGCGGTTACTCCGTCTACTTTCCAAAATGACAGCAAGACACCTGAAGGCAACATTCTGGACTGAATGGATAAAAAAAAGAGAGAAAAGTGAGAGAGAAGGGAAGGATGGAGTGATATGCAACAATTTAGGTAAAGAAAAAAAGAAAGACTGGAATAAGATTTTTAAGGATGTAAGAAAGAGGCCACTGTGTTAAGATGGGCATAAAGACGTGCATGTAAAAGCAGGTTAGCTGGGCACAAGGACGAGGCTCAGAAGAAAAAAACGTAGCACAGGAATATCCGGAGAAAAAGATGGAAATAAGAAGGTCTAAAAGGTGACTTCATAGATGTAAGTTTGACTGCAAAAAATTGTTCCTGAATTGAAAGAGGGATGTGGACAGTAAAACATGTAAGATTGGGGAAGTTGTAAGAGAGAGTAATGGGAAACAAAGGATTGGCTTGATTGTTTGAATGGAGAGTAAAGATAAAATGATATGAAAAAAAAGGATGAAAGAAAGATTTAAGGATATAAAATGAAGGTGAGCAGCAAAAATAGAAAAGTGAGGATTATGCATGTCCCGAGATGTTGCCTGTAACACCTAACCCAACTCAAATGTACCGAGTCGATCATGAGTGTTCTTCCTCCCAACTCCTATACTGGACTAGAAATGGTGGCACACTGTCCTCTCACATATTTGTTAATGAATTAACAAAGCAATTTTTATTTAGTCAGCTGTCAGTGATGAAGGCAATATATAGTGAACATGGTGGTAATGACAGTACACGGGTACCAAACCCAAGTCCAGCTGCACTGTGTTCAGCGGTACATAGTAATTGGTTGTGCATCCGGCACATAGTCTAATGTGAATATACCCTAAGCTGAATCTGTCAACTGTATATTGTATATTGAAGGAGGAGCAAAAGCAGGAGTATTTATGTAAAGAATACCTGACTGAGACTTTTTTAAGGCGCTGTTAGGATTCCTGATGACTTTGACGTGTTTGTGTGTTGGCTCATTTGGCAGCACCTCTTTTAAGGGTCTTGGTGTACCACCAAAAAAGGCCTACACTATTTTGTATACTAATTACAGGGGAAACATTCATTAATATTCATTAGGTAAGTCTTTGTTAACACATTTAAGAAAAAAAGTTTAAGCTTATAAAATAATTCATAAAGTGAAGTGTTTCCTTGAAACTCTGATAAAAATTCCCAAGTTCGATTTTTCTTGACTTTGAAGTATTACATTATGCAGTAAATTTCACCCACTCAGCAGTATCATGCACAAATTCATTTCCACCTTATTTACACTGATTGTACCTGTTAAATAAAGTCAGTGCATTTTCTCAAAACTCTTTTTTCCCTTCAAAACTCACATACAGTGCAGACACTCCCAGTCCCTTAATCTCACATAAAAAACATGGAAAGGATCCCCCTCCCCCCTTTTTTTGCATCATTTTCATCATGCGTAATAAACTCTTCCTTTGTCTTCGGTTAACAGAAGCACCACAGCCCGGTTTTTGTTAGCCCGATACATGGCTGATATCGTGTAGAAATCTCATTGTTAATAATCTACTATTCTATTTTAATGCAAACCTTTCCTTATCACAACTTAAACCCAACTACAGTGGAGGGAAAGTGAAACAATAAAAATAATGGGATTCAAAACTTGGTTTTCTGAGTGATCTGATTTATACCGCCAATAACCAACCTTTCTCAATATCTCGACTTTGTAACAGTTTTGAACATGAGACAGCCCATATGCTACTCCATATGTCACTCGGTGTCTAATATTACCACAGCTGGTGTGGTGCTGACGCCAAACAACACCTCATGTGTATCTCTGACATTCCAGTGTCTGGGACAAAATGTCAGCATTTGGACAGCCTGGGAATTGTATGGTGTGAGAGATATTATAAACAATTAACAATCTTGCTAAAACTTTCAAAATGTAAAAAAAAAAAAAAAGAAAGAAGGACTAAGGGTTACTTTTGTTGAAGAAATAAGAGAAAAAGTTCATTTTTTTGGCAGATGTATGTCAATTTGTTGATGATTGGCTACACTCTCTGGATTGTACCAGCTGATGAAATAATATAACAGGAAGTGTAAGCTTATTCTACATTCACTTGTAGCTACAGTACCAGACTGAATTGTTATTGGTGGGTCTGAAAACCAGTCACGTGTAGTTGTTGTTTTATCTGGGATTACGTTCAGTCTGAAAACATTGTGCAACTTTTTACTATGATTTTCTGAGTTGAGCAATATTGTTCACTGAAACCGTGCAGGTAGGACGACGGCATCACTCGAGTAAAAGTATCTGTGAAAAAAAGCTTTTCAGTCTGGTCTTCTGATTGGGTCCAAACCAGAAAGTGCTACAGTGATAACAAAAACACAAAACAAAGGATATATGTTTTCTGATTCTTATTCATGGAATTGATGAACAAATTCTTGATCATTATTAGCATTGAATGTCACATATGCTTCTAGCTGGCTACTCTCTTATCACCTTTTAAATTGGCCATATAGACAAACACATATTTTCAAAGCCTTGTAAGTCAAAAGCGTGCAAAAAAGACATGCAAGTGAAATAAAACGCATACTTTGTCTAAAGCAAGTCAATAGTGACTTTTCATTTAGTTGTGGTATGTAATTACATTTTGTCTTTCTTCAGCCATTGGTCCTTAACTGCTCAACTGCAGTCTGGTGTTGAGCACATGAAGCAGGTTTATTACGTTGTTTGATGAAAAGACTGGAAACAAAAAAGAGTATATTTATCAAAATTAGGAGCTAAAAGACGCTAAAAGACTCTGCAGCATTCCAGACCTCCATCACTTGTAGTTCAATACAAGCATCACTTGTATTGAACTACAAGTGATGCATTTACATTATTAAGAACCATTTGATTCCCTGCTTGTATAATGATATTGATGAGATCAGAGTCAATGACCTTGACAAGTGAAAACTCCAAAGAAATTGATGGACTCAGTGCCACCGAGATAAATGTTTACAGGTTTTAAGAATATCCATCAAGCAAAGGCAATCACAAGGACAACTGAGTAAAGCAGCTTTTCATTTACCCTAAGAGATTTGGAGCAGGCAGATGTCATATTTTACTCCTGTTGTTTTTAATATATAATGTGAGTCATGACACAACACATTGCTCAAAACTCCTAGAATCTTCTCGTGACCGTTACATGGACTGGAACTTAACATAGTAGTCTCTGTGCCGAGTCAGACTCTGTGTCTCTTGAAACCTGCTTAAAGCCTGCCGTATAATCAGCAAAGTACACCGACCGCAGTGACAGAACAAACCTGCTTTTCTTCTTGCAGATGACAGCGCTCTTCTTATCTTTTATTGTTTTGTTTTTTCCCCTTCCCCCACAACAGAAGCGATCTGTTTCCTAGTCATGCATCGAGAGATCAAATCTAAAAGTAATACAATCTCTGGACTTACATCGCAGTCGTTTAATTTGAAAACCAACTCTCGCTGCCTTCTCCGGTAGCTTTAAACTGAAATAAGTTATGCCGGCGGTGCCCTCGCTTCACCCTCTGACAAGAACAATAGCGGCCGGCTCGCCTCAGAAAACTGTGTTTTACAATAATACTTGTCCACAAAGCAAGACCGACAATGTCAATGGTTTTATGGTGCGCTACACAGTGCAGCTAATGTTCTCCTGCAAGCCAGCATCGCTTCACTGCTTCTCCCTCTCGCTCTCTCCTCCTCCTTCCTGTGTCTTCCAGCGTCTCTCTCCCTCTTTCTGCCTCCTGTTTTTTTTCCTTCTCTCTTTTATTCTCCTTGGCTCTCCCTCGCTCCCTTTCTCAGTATGAAAAATCCATTCCGGCATGGGTTTTGACAGCCTGTCTTTGGTGGGTGTGTAAAATTCAAATAATTCACTGTTCATAGACAGTCACTTTGGGGCTGCTTTGTATTTTGTATTTGACTCCGGTGTCACTTTGCCTGCCCGTTGAGTCCCAATCGGCAACGTTTAGCTTTTCAAAAAGAAAATATATAAATAAATCAAATCTGCCACCAAACTGCAGGTTAGTTTTTTGGGTTTTTTTTTGACTATTTCAAAGGGTGGCAAGTTTTAGGCGACCAGTCGTGGTGGCAGATACATCTTGAAATACATCTGAAATAAGCGATTATATTCTAAGCAAACAAAAGAGTGTTAAATATGTGTTAAATATGTGTTAAATACGCCACATTGTTTTGTGGCATATTTAATGCCCCCTTGAATGTAAGTGCTTACACTTGAGTGTGATTTAAAAAGCTTTGGCCGTCATACTTTTTTTTCAACCTTTGTCATCCACCTTTGTTTTGTCTCCCCTTAATTAGCATGGCTTCTTGCAGAGGGTACATGATGTTAACACTTGCAGAAAGACTGTAAGTAATTTCCCTGTGTGGCAGTTAGATTTTGGGGATTTTATTTAGAAAATATTTGCACACCTCTAAAAGGTTGAATTACCCACTCTGGGTCAAAGATGAGTTGGTGGCCCAAGTGGAATAGTTTAAGTATCTGTGGTTCTTGTTCACAAGTGAGAGCAGCGGGGGATTGACAGGCAGATTGAGGAGGGTTAGTCATGACACACAAGAAAGTCTGTGGTTCTGTGTTTGCCTCTGCGAACTGGTCCCAGATAAGCAGCAGAAAATGGATGGCTGGACGGATCTTTGCACATTATATAGTGAAATACGAGCATTAATAAGTTGTGCCTTTTTTAAGTAGATCCTAAAAATCCGGTTTATGTCACTGACACACAGGAAGCAGTTTGATCACATGTCAAACTTTCAAACCAGGAACAAACTTGATGAAACACGTGTAAGACGAGGAAGTAACGCAGCTTCACTGTGGAGCTAGCTAAGCTAGCTAAGCTCAAATGCATGAAAAGTGGAGAAGTAGCAGCAGAAGGAGATAAAAAAAGAATAAAAAAGACGGGTAAATAAATGAAGAATTAAACAGTTTGCCTGCCTCCAGTTCTTCATGCAACAAAGTAAAAACAGACTGACTGCATCTGTTGACTCAGTGAGTCGCTCTTCCAATGCCTGAAAGAAGAAGCTACAAAAACCCCAAAGTGACTCGTGTTAAGTAAAGTTTGTAGATAAACTTATACTGTATTATTAAACATCCTACTGAAAGAGTAAAGTACATTAATTTACTATCCTGTGCTGATGCTGGATTGTTTGTGACCGTTAAATAACAGAGTAGTAAGTCATCATCCTAATCCGTGATTCCTTGCCAGTACGGTAATGTTTTTGCAGCAACTTTGATGGTCACCAACTTATCGTTAACTTGTTTTGGAAACATGGAACATCTGTTATGGAAATTTTGTTTTCCTGTTAGCCAGTACTGCATGTATAAGTGTGCAGCCTACATTTATTGCTTTCTGAGATGTCTATTCTTTCATAGGTAAATATTGTGCCTTTAAGTACTAAACTTATTATTTGGGGGGACAAATAATAAGTTGACATAGTATATTTAATATATGCACTATATATCATTTATAGCAAACTTTTTCATATGGGTGCTGATAGCATTTGTGGTCCTGAGGATGCTGAGCGTGCTACCCCCAGTCCACACAGATATTGCCATATTACATCACATCCGCAGCACCCTCTACGCTAAAGATATGCTCAGAGCTATCACAGCTGCCTGTTTATGGGTAATTAAACAAAGTATTTGGATTCTTCTTCTTATTTTCATATAGACTTGAGACTTTATGAGGTTGATCAGAAGGTCCACAGTTTGTTTTCCACTGAGCTAGAAATGCCCAATCTTTCATTATTTTTTCACATGAACTGCCAAATTATCATTTACCTACTGCTTATCTGCAGAATATATTTTGCATCTAATTCCCTGATTTTCCATGACATTAGCACTGTGCTTTGTATGGTTATTTTTTCTTTGGTTCCTATGCTCTGTTCCTACTTTCTTGTCTTTGTTCACTTTATTTTCCTGTTTTCTCCCTCTTATTCTTCATTTAAGTCTTATTTTTACTCCCACTTCTTCTTCTTCTCCTTTTTTCATGTGGCTGTCGTTAAAGAACCTCGTAACGTTTTTTTGTGTGTTTCGCAGTGACCCCTACTGGGAGCGGCCAGCTAATGCAGGCAGCTGCTCCGCCGCCCGGCCCAAGACCCTTCACCTGGCCGGCCAGCAGCATACCTCTTCACCATGGTAACGTTTGTGTGTGCTCCTTGTAGCAGTAGCAGTAGTAAAACCAATAGTATAACTTCCCTGTGTGTGTGTGTGTGTGTGTGTGTGTGTGTGTGTGTGTGTGTGCACGCGTGCGTGTGTCATCGACAAAGAGTGGTATGAATGGATTGCCAAACCTTTTTTACTGTTGTTTTATTGTTGTTGGTTCATATACAGATTTGTCTCAGTAGCATTAAAAGAAGGGGATGTAAGTTCGTTTTTATGCATTGCCATTAAGTTTCCAGCTGATTTTCTAAGACGTTAAAGACGTAAGGATCACCAATTCAACTTGTTCGATTCTATTTCATTCCAGGATAGGCCTTAAAATGGAACGACTTCCAGCACTGATGTGACTGGTTCTTTGGAAGATATTTTTGCTTTGATTCACTTATGCTGGCACCCAACTCAATTTCTGGCATCAGGGATCCTCTGGCCTCATTTTACCTGATGTATTATGTTGCATAGGAATAACCCTGATGAATTCCATGCAGAGAGTTATACATATTGTCATTTTGGAAAAACTGAGTAGCTGCATCTGGTTGGGCATTGGTTGCATCACTGCTGTAAAGAACTGCTACCTCTAGAGAAAAGTTGAACTGATTTCCCAAAACTACTTCTTTGCTGAAGCCAGGTAATTAATCCAAAGTATCACCCAGGGTTAATGTTCTGCACCCAAAAATTGCATTTCATTCAGTCATTTTCTGGGAATTGTACATCTATTTTCCACAGGTCAGCAACAAAGAATTCACTATGCTATCAAATCTTATTTTGAACTAAGACTTAAAAAAGGGAAAAAATGAACAAAGCACCATAACATCCAAAGTGAATGTGAGCCTTCTGCTCCACCATCTCCAATTTGCCTGAAAGTTTCATGGTTCAAAGTTTGGGTAGAGATGTTTGGGCATATATTTACATATATCTTAAAAATATCTGCTTATCCGGGGCCGGTTCACAGTTCAGCAGCCTAAGCAGAGCAGCCCAGACCTCCCTCTCCCCGGGGCCTCCTTCTGGTGGGACATGCCCAGAACACCTCACCCAGGAGGCACCCAGGAGGCATCCTTGTCAGATGCCGGAACCACCTCAACTGGCTCCTTTCAATGTGGAGGAGCAGCGGCTCTACTCTGAGCCCCTCCCATATGGCTGAACTCCTCACTGTATCTCTAAGGGAGAGGCTAGCCACCCTTCGGAGCAAGCCCATTTCTGCCCCCCTGCATCCGCAATCTCGTTTTTTCGGTTACTACCCACAGCTCGTGACCATAGGCGAGGGTAGGGACGTAGATCCACCGGTAAATCGAGAGCTTTGCTTTTACACTAAGTAAACAAACCTCACACTGCAAAAGAGAACAAGTGAGAAATTCTGAATGGTTTAATTTCACAATAATGAAAACTAAATCATGTATAATACCATAATGTGACATTCTTTGGCACAAAAATGAAAAACAAAACTGCTATTTAACCTTTTATGCTGGATTGAGCAAATATAAGTTCAGTGACAAAAAACAAAAATATTAGTACACAGTTTTTCAGATGGGTTTTCAGATGGCATGCAAATTATAACTGCAAAATAACGAACTTTGTTAAATATATAACAATTTTTCCTTTTTGAGACCTACTCTACCTTCCATTTTTAAAACCTACTGGAAGTCTTGTAATGCAGATTAAGAGACCTCCAGGGCAGTAGGATAGTAGTGGAATAGGTCGCTAAAATAAAACTACGCATATATATTTAGCAAAACTATTTTAACAGTTATAATTAGGATACCATCTGGAAACTTCAGAATGTATTTTGTCTTAAGTTTCAAATAGACTATCTACTGTAGTTTTTGTTGTTGTTCCACAATTTGTTATATATCATTAATTAACAATGACAGTTGAAAGAATATAGCCTTTTCTTCATTTTTCTGTCTAAGAAAAATATATATAATATATATAATAAAGTATTCCACATGCTCTATTTGAATTATTGTGAAATTCAACTATATATCATTTAGATATTGTCACTATTTAGCTTTTGTAATGTGACATTTTTCATTAGTATGTGCTTAAATATGAAGCTTTGCAGGATGACTTGAAAGCCAAAAGTCAGACATTTTTTGATGTGTCTGTAGCCAAATGACAGATTCTGACTGATTTTGATGTTAAGAAATATCAGTGAAAATTTCAGGCTTTTATCTTTAATAGTTTTTGAGATATCCGTGTTCAAACATTACCTCAAATGTCAAAAGTGCCAAAAATCATACTGGGAGTGGGTCAACAGACCACTTAAAAATATATATATGTGTTGAAAAGTATATGATATATGAAGCTACAATTTCACAGCAATTAGCTATGGACCTTAACATTTTCAGGCAACTGGCTGGGCAGAAAATGTTCTATAAAATGACCCTAAAGTCAACACAGAAGAGACAGAACAGTTTCATTAATGTCATTACTCCTGCAATGCATCAGTTTGAGTTGGTGTTTGTGTTATGTTGGCATCATACCTTCATACTCATCTTGTAAAAAGTATCAAAGATTATAATCTATATGTAGATTTGCATCTTTTGAAGTCCTTTGATTTTAGATGCAAACTACCTGTTTTTGTTTTTATGACCTCAACTTTGCAATGACATTCCAGCTGTTTCTGGTTTTCCTGGTTCTGTTTTAACCAGATAATGTTCATTTAAAAAAGCCAACTGAAGCCAGTGTAGAAGTGTCTTAAACTGGCATTTTTTTTCTAATAACTTGCTCAGATAAACCTGATTGTATAGAAGTCAGGGAGAAAACAAATCTTACAGGCTTCACTTTTGTGTGAACTAAGACGTCAGTAAACACTTTCCTGATGGGATTATGGTCTAAATCACTAGTTTCAAGCCTTATTTAATATAGCATGACACTGATTTTTTTAAGTTACAGCCCTCTTAGAGTTAAAAAGGAGTGTAACAGCCCAATGCTTCAGGTTGTATTGACAAGGACTGTCAATCACTACCATATGAGCATACAGCGGTCCTCTGTTTCGTCTTACTTGACACACACTCCACTAAAGCTCTGAGATGGTAATGGTTCAAGGTGGTCAACTAAAAGCTTCAAGACAGGACTTCACTAATTGGTGGTTCCCAAATTGCTGCTTTTATATAAACTGCTTTAAAAAGCTGTCTATATATGTGAGTATGACTGTCAAAGCTCAGTCTGATTATCCTCGTGTCTTTGTGTACTGCCATAAAATTGCATTATTCTTTTTCGATAGTTCATCCTCTCCACCCTTCCCTCTTCTACCGTCTTTGTAAGTGAGCAGTGAGAAGAAGGGGATTTGACACCAGGAAGTGAACTGAGGCCTGGTGCATTGTGTCTCGAGTTCTGTGTATTATTGTGTGCGTGCGAGTGGTGGATTACAGTACTGGAGAATAAAGGGGGGATTTGTGTCGGAGTCAGGCAGAGAGCTGAAAGGAGACGGCAGTTAATAGCTCATTATAGGATGGGCTTAACACCATGTAGGGCTTCTAGAAACACCAAAAGTTCAGCTTGACAGTAAATGAAAAATTTAAACTACTCTGTGCATTTCAGGCAGTTATAAAATGAGATGTTTTTATTTATACATAACCCAACATCAGGATTTTACTAAATGCGCAAACTGTTAAAAGTAGGAGAACGAAAGGGGTGTAAAAAATGTGTCTATTTGACTTTGGTTCTTGTCTATTAATTTGTGTATGAATGTGTATATGTCTGCTGAGCTTGTGTGTATGTGCTTTTTTAATCTTAAATGCACGTGTGCTTGCGTGTGTCTAGAAGGTGAAATTGAGATAAATGGTGTAGGAGCTGGGTGGCCCTTGATATACACTCCACCTGTCTTCTCTGCTTACAGCTGTATTCATGCGGTTGTGTGTATGTGTGGCAAGATACTACCATACAAGGTTTGTTTGGTGCAGTCACTTTAATTATGTGTATGTGGGAATGCGTATTTGTTTAATGTGCACACCTCTGCTTGAGGTAGCTTACTCGTGAGGTTGTGTACGTGCGCTGCTGTTGCATGTGTTTGTTTTAACTGCGTGCATGTTTGGGTGTGGAAATAAGCAGAGTGGTTGTAAACTAAAAGAGACAGGTGTACCGGGGAGAGTATGTGCATTGCAGCCATTCTCACTTTTCCTCTCTTAGAAACATACACACATACACGCACACACACACACCAGGGAGATGGTATTCAAAAGATATAAAGAGAGTGTGTAAATGAGGAGAGAGAATATGGGTTTTCAGTGTTGTGAGACAATAAAAATGAGGAGAAACTGGAAGGACAGACCGGTAGTTTGGCTGAATTCTGGTCCGGTAAACCATCGGGAGGATGAAGCCACGTCAAGCTACTTGGCTGAGTCTGTCATCCCAGGAAATATAACAGCAACAGTACCCAAAACAGCATATGATGGCAACAATCTCCCTAATGAAATGCATCTCTTGCCTGTTGGGTATACTTGTCTGTGTTCACCACCTCCTGTCGACTCCTGCTATTCATAAATGTGCCACAGTATTCATTCAGAAGCACATTGCTTATGAATGTAATCCAGCCAGCAACTGTGTTTCACCTGGGTGAGTTATAAAATGACAAGTGTACACTCTTTCTTGTTTCCTGCTGGCTTTCTTTGTTGTTATGCCGTACTGGGGGATTTTGAAATCCCAAAAGTATGATTTTAAATACTGAAAAAAAACCTCCAAACCCATCACTGTATTAATCTATAACAGACCACTGTTATGTTTAGGTTTTTTACTGCAGTGTGTGCCCTCTGGCAGTTTGTACTGGTGGAACATGAAGATGGTAAATAGTAACTAGTGAACAGTTTCAGTTTTTTGAATGTAGTTTGTTTTCCTTTGATAAAGGTGAGCCAGGCAGCATGTTGGAATCTATTGTAGAAGGTAGGGATGTTTCTAATTCATACCTTCAGCAGTTTGAATATTGGATTGACGAAACAGTCCAAAAGCAAGAAAAACAAAGAGAAAAAGTAACAATGTGGTACCGGCAGTGTATTCCTTGTAATGATGTCTACAGCCCACATAGCTGTACTGAATAGAGTTATGCATTAATTGGATCCTGTGATTACATGCAAGACTATTCGTACACAACCAATATACAGTAGAGCCATTCATTTTCTGTACCATCTACATCTGGCTGATTTTGCAAGATCTGTTCCACTCTTTACCTTGCCCATTTACAACATCCATTAGGAAGGGCACCACAGTCCAGAGTATGGCAGCTAGCTGTCAAACACATCAGTGATTGAGGACATTTAATAATTAGTTTTATAAAGACTACTAAAACCTACTGGTCATCTAGTTGAAGGACTGATGAGCTCACGCCACAGCGAGCCATCTATTGCCTGCCCCTTCCACTTGAATTCAAAAAGATCACTATTCATTTTCCTGTTGCTGATTAGAATTGAATCAAATTTAATCACAGTGATGACCTAATGGGTCTTCACCCAAACTGTGCTCAAAGTCAAGGTCACACTCGTTGCTTTAGTTGTGATGGATCACGAGTGGGATGAACTAAGTCGATGCCGTTCTGGCTCACCTATGCAGAATATTCATAAGAAATGTATGGGCGGTATGAAGAAGGTAGATACTGCAGTGAAGATAAGAACAGAAAATGGAAAAAGTAGAGGCAACGTAAACATACATGGTGAGCATGATTGAAAGGGAATGTATGACAGAACCAGGCAGATTCAGATAGAGAGATTCAAGCTGTTGCAGGTGTGCCGCTCCGCCCCTGCTCTGTCCTTCAAAATGACAGCTCTAAAAACACATAAATCCTCCTTCGCCTCCTCCTCTCTTGTGTGTTATCCCCCTAAATTTTATTCTCCCTCTTCCTTGAATCCTTTTCTCCATTCTTCATCTTCTGCCACTTCACATTCTTGCTTTCCTCTCTCTCTCTTGGACCTTTTCTCCTCTCAGTCTTCTCTCCTGTGTGTGCTTTCCTGTTGTATGTTCATTTATTCTTCCTCCTGTGTCTTTTCCACACCTCTTTTTCTGTTTTCTCTTTCTCTCCTTTTTTCTTTCTTTTCTTCTTCCACATTTGTTCATGTTCTCTCTCACATCCTCTATGACACCCAGTTTTTCTTTTTCTCCTTGTCCGGCTGTTATTTTCTTATTTTCCCACTTCACTTTCCTATCAGCTGTCGAGCTTGTTCAGTGCCGTACCATTTTCCTATTTCTGTACTCCTCATTTTTCCTTCTTTCTGTCCATTTTTCCTTTTTTGTCTTTCTGCTTCAAAACATTATAAATTATATTTCCCCTTCCTTTCTTTTTTTTGTTACTTTTGGAATTAAATGTTTTATATTTTCAGGTTTAGTTTTAATTTTTCACTCCTTTCTTTGTTCTCTTAGGTCATTTATTTTCTTTTTCTGTGTTTTTCTCCTTTTTTTTTGTTAATTATTCCCAAGCACAAACTTTCTTTCCATACTTTCTTTTCAGATGTTTCTTTTACACATCTTTTTTAAAGCCTTTTCTTCTCATATTTCCTTTGTCTACCTCTTTTTTCCTTTTCTTGTTTCTTCCTCCTTCACTTCCTTTCTTTCTCCCCTCCATGTCTTCATCCCCTCCTCTATCACTTCCTTTTCACAGCTTTCTTCCTTCTTTTATCGCTTTTTCTCCATCACTTCCCTCCTTCTTTCCTTCCTTCCTTCCTTCCTTCCTTCCTTCCATGCGACAAGTTCACCTTGTTTCCTAGTCTGTGTCTGAGCAGTTGTGTGACGTGTTCTGATGTTAGTTGGGGGTTTTTTTCACTCCCATGTCGCATGAGTCAACTCCTGGCGTGTCGCTGACTTTGTTCAACTGCCTCTCTTTGATGCCACTCTTTCTCTCACCTTGCCTTTCTTTTCTAACCTACTTTCTCCTTCGATTTTTTCCCTCACTTCCCTGAGAACACAATATAGATTCTTCTCCTCTCCATCTCTGTCTTTTTTATTTCGACGAGAGCAACCCAAATTCAATAATTTAACTCTTTCTTCTTTGTCTTTTATTTTTTATATATTTTATCATCTACCTGTGTCTTTGTCTGGCAGGAAACATGTTAATAATGGATTGTATAGATTTAGACATGGGAAAAGGGTGTGTGCGTGTGTGTGTGTGTGAGAGAGAGAGAGAGAGAGCGAGTGAGCAAGAGCAGAGATCTTTTGAAGTCATGATGTGATGTTTGTAGTCCAAAAGCATTGATCTTGAGACCCATCTGTCTGATTGCCACTGAAATCAACAGTCAGAATGCTTGATGAGGTTTGTTTGAAATGAATCAGCAGGATGAGTTTTAGCTAATATTGCCTGAGACCTTGTTTACCGTAAAGAAATCAAACGGAGATAGTAAACATTTAGAAACCTTGGCTCTGGGTTGCAGTTATCAGTTCTTTTTGGGAAGCTTATTAAAAATAATTTCCATTCTTGCTATATTTGTATTTATGCAAGTCTAGACCAGCCTTATTTGACCTGTTAGTACTTGTTTAAGATGAAACTCAGATTTCAGATGTTGAGAGAAACTTTGAGGTAAAAAAAACAACTTCTTCAGTTTAGGCTTCAAGCTTTGCCAGCGTTGCTTTAACTGAGGAGTATAAGATGATGTGACTCAGTACTGTGGGTTGTATCCACTCAAAATATAATTTTCCTCTTTTTTAACAGCACTTCTGATGCACTGATAGAAGAAATACAGAAATAATAATATTACAAGATGCATTCAAGAAGCCTCTGAAGTGCATAAATGTCTTCAACCCAGAATGCTCTGCAAACCCCTCATTTCTTCATATATTGCTATAAAACAGAGTTTGTAAAATTCTGAAAAGGTTAAAATTCAGTATTTGGTTTGACCACCTTTGTTTTCTTCAAATTAGTCTGAACTAGGCAAGTGTTGTTGTAATTTTTTTTAATAGTCTGCAAGGACTTGAAAGACTATCCAAAGCTCCTGTTTGGATGTTGGGTGTCTTTCCTTCCATTCTCTGTCAGGTTGATCCCACACTGCTTAAATAATGTTAAGGGCCAGGCTCTGGCAAGGCAAATCCATGATGGTGGCATTACACATTACACAATCTTATTACTGCACTATTACTGGAAGTGTGTCTGGGATCATTGTCATGCCAAAACCTGAAGCCACTACCAATCAGACGCTTTCCGATATTGCACGGTGGATTGAAATCTGACGTTTCTTTCTTTATGATTCCAATAGATTTGATAGGATCCTAACACCACTGGCTCAAATGTTATACAGATGGCCGCAGACACCCACTGGTGTACCTCTCTCATAACCTCCTCCGTACATATTGATGACAATTTGACCTCCAAGACCTGTTTTCTTTGATTTTTGGTCCAGTTCTTATGTAATTCGGCATGTCACTGGCTTGTCTCCCTGTATCTCTTAAGAATGACTTCCTGACAGCGACCTTTCCATTGAGACCGTTTCCGATGACGTTCCGACCAACAGAAGACGGATCAGCTGAAGGGCCAGATGCAGCTTTCAGGTCATGTGTCTGGTCTTTGCTGGATTGTTTTTTTCTGTTTCTTAAGGTCATGACTTTTGGAAACTGTTCATCTGCTGTAGATGGGTTTTCAGACCTTTCACTTCTTTTGTCCTCCACTTGTCCTGCTCTGCAGGCCATGCTGAGATTGGGCAAGGTTTTGGCTAAGAGCTCCTTGTTGGAGCAAAAATACTGTTTTATGCCTGTCAAAGTTTGTTATTGGCATATTTTAGTTCATCCCTTGACTTGGGTAACTTTTTAATGCATAAACGGCTTAAATAATAATAAAAAAAAAGGGCATCTGAAAATGATCAGGTATAAGGGCTTGACTGAAAATGAAAGACAATCTGAAACCCAGGAGGACTGTTGCTTAAGACCACTTAAAACAAATTCCAAGAAAGTCTGGCTCCTTAAAAGCAAAATATAAAGAACTGAAGATTGACTTTTGTACATTAAATCTCTTGTCTTTGAATCACAGCTATGCAAGGCATCTTATAATAATATGCTTCCCTGTTCTAGTGTTTGTATTACCTTTCCTGTGGAATATCAGTTTGTATCTGCCGTAGCAGTGGAGTGCAGTATTTACACAGCACCACAATCTAACCTACCCATCCATTTTGATTACTGGCAGCTTCACTTTTACAAAGCAGTTATTGTCACCACTGGGCTTACACTGTACCTGGAGGATAACACCACAAAGCAGCATGCAGATAAACATCTGAACTCTTTATTTGGCCTCTTTAGACTCTCAAACACATGTGAGCCTGTCAGCGAGCATCACTCTTTATTTCCACAAATCCCTCAGTCCTCTCGCACAGGCCTCAGCGTGAACAGTCGGTAGCTCATCTTTGACATGTGATGTACCGGAGAGGCAACGCCTGATGTGACTTTGTCCCAAAGCACTCTGAGAAAAACTGCTGAAAATGACGTCTTTTTTAAGATTTTTGACAAACGTTCAATAGCATCTCGGCTCCTTTCTCCCCATCTCTTTTTCTCACAAGAACTCCCTCCTCTCCTCATCTATCCGTCTTCATAACAGCAAATCCCTCACCTCATTGGACAGCTACCCACCTGTGGCGCCCGCAAAGAATCGCTCAAATCTCGAGCAAACAAGCCAGCATTCTTTTTCACACTACATCTATTTACTTTCGCTTATTCTGGGGCTTTTGTTTACAGTGAAAAGATTTGACTTTCACCCTGTCTTCACCTGCCTGCGCTGAGCCGCTGCTCGCTGTTGCCCGCGGCACTATTTCAGCATCGCACAGGCTTGTTACTGCAGCGAGGTTTCCCCCAGAGAAAGAAGGAGCACTAGAGAGACGCCGCGCACATGAAGAAAACCTGCTGTTTTGCTCCATTAAAGTGCCTATAGGTGTGTTTTAAACTGTTTAAGGAGAGGAGGGAGTATCCTCACTGCTTTTTTTTGTTGTTGCTGTATATAGTTACTTCAGTTGTATTAATGTTGAGACAGTGAGAGCCAAAGGAACTAAGACTCCTAGGATATTTTTTTCCCTTACCCAAAAAACAGATTCACTCTCTGTTACTTTAAGAAATAACTCATCAGTCATGCCCACTGTTCATGCACCTATCAGTGTTATTTGAGGTGCTTTTGGAGACACATATATTTGAATTCTTGCAGTTTTTAAAGGATCTGAATTCACTTTCTCTCTAATCTAATTTAAATTCCACAGAACAGAATCCATACAACAGACCTGTTGAGCTGAAGTGTAGTTTAGCATAATTCCACATTAAATATGTACGTTCTGCTTGTTTGTTTTACAAATGAGAGTAGTCTATGGTGTTGCCGTTGTTAAATTTAACCTAACATAGCATACAAAAACCAGCCTGCTGTTCACCTTGATGTGCTGCGCTTTCTTCAGAGGAGGAGAGTTTATTTCCAGTGCTTTTCTGTGTTTGTGGCTTTTGGAAATGGAAAAAAACCCACAATGAGATGGAGCATCTTTTCCTTTCTTTTATGGTGTTGTGCTGCTAGTCGCAATATTAAATGTACCTAAAGACTGCTGAGCTGAGAGCTGATGCATCAGGCAGATGATATGTTTTTAGTAAGCATTCTTTGGTCTGTTAATTAGTATATTTGTATGACTTAATTCTCTTGGTTGATCGTTAACAGTGGGATATCATGTTGTACAGCTTGCTGAATAGACACCATAAAATCTCTATTAGCTGTGTGAATTCTAACTTTTGTGTGCAAAGCAGAAAAGATGTAGTATTTTGGTGTTACTGCTGCAATGAATGTATGTATAATCAGAGCAGCCTGTGGGGCCCGTGCGCCAAAAAAAGAGGTTATGATTTCCATTAACTGATTTTACTCTCTTGATTTTGTTCTTTTTTTTTTGCTCACCCTTAAATCAAATGCTGTATTAGGTGCTCAGGTGTTTGTGACACTAAAAGAAGATGACCGGCAGTCATAATTGGCTATTTGAAGGAAAGATCAATTAATTCTAGATAAAGAAAATGTACCAGGTAATGTGGATCAATAGATTTCAAACTCAGCTTTATGATTCTGGGACTTTAAGACACTAAAACTGAGTCATAAAGACTCAAGGTGCTTAATATTGTAAGATAAAGACCATACAATAATGTAGAAATACATACACACATGTGCTACGATTAGTATAGTGAAATGCTTCTGTACTTACTGAATGTACCGAACCAAACTTCTGTGAACTTTCCAGGCAAAAACTCTTCATACCTTCTCACATACAAACTTGTTCTTACCTGCCTGTTTAAATCAGCATGAAAAATATGTAACTAACTTTAAACACATGAAAGCTAATATTTCATTCTTAAGTGCAGTGTGCTGACAGACAGAGCGATAAAATTCTTATTAATAATTCAGACTGTTTGTCGAGGAATGGTAGATTTTCAATTAGTGTAAATATATTAAGAAAAACATGAGGCGGGGTGGGCGGTGGGAGAAATCTGGTGTTCCTGGTGAGGCAGCAGCAATACAGAGAAAGCCCACAGCCAGAGCGCAGCCACTGCCTCTGATGTACTCCTTATTAATTTCATTTGCTCTGTCCAGTGAGAGAGAGACAGCCGTGGAGGGAGGGAGAGAGAGAGAGCGCAAGAGAGCAAGAATTTGTAATTTGGTGTTTTTGAAGAAAATAAAAAAGATCAAAGGCAAATTAAGTCGAGCAGGTCTATGTAATGTGTGATTTAGATGCCCGGAGCATTAACTGCTCTGTCAGTACAGCAATGAAGCATGTACTCTGGTGTGTGTGGATAGCACACTTCTTCATTTATATTTAGTTTGTGCATGTGTGCTTAAATATACATGTTAATGCATGCATAGATGAGTTTTAAAGAGTGCTTAAATATGTGAATCACATTATCAGCATTGCTTCATTAGTGTCTGTATGTTTATATGTGTTTAGATATTCAGGCTTGCACTATTATTAGCAGTAATGGTAATAACAGTAATTCAAGTAATATTGGTACTAGAATTAATCATTGTAATAACTGAAGCAACAGGAGGAATAGTATTTCTTCACATAGAAATGTATTTTTTATAGTGGTTGTAATATTTTGTATGTTATATAAAGTTTTCCATAACATCTTGCATTTTACATAACATTTTGTTTAATTTTTTTGTATACAACTGTGCTTTTTTTAAAATTTATTTGATTTATATTTTATTTTGAAATTGAAGCATGTAGTATTAGATTTTGCTTCTTTAATTATTTTTTGGGAAGTTGCGTAACGTCAAATGTCAGTGCTTTTAGAGGAGCTTTCTGGAACTTTGCTTTTGTATCTGTGGTAACAAAAGTAAAAAGTGTTCTTAGGGAAAAGAAACACTCGGACAACTTAAAGTTCGAAGCATGTGAGACACACAGGAGAAGTGAAGATCAAGCTGATGACAATATGCTAAGTTAAGTGCTCTAATACCCTCTGAGAAAGCATTAACCCTGACATGATGTGTGGGTGCGTGTGTGTGTGTATGTGTGTGTGAGAGAGAGAGTGATAAACAGAGAGAGAAGTTGTCAGTAGACATTTTTTCATGTCAACTCACTGCACGACTGTCTGCAGTTAACACACTAAAGAAAATTTAAAATACTGTAGGATGCCTCGAAATGCTCACCATTTGTTGTTGGCTTCACCCATGAGTTTTTACTACTCTGTGTAGATCCCTTCAAGAAAACTATGTCGTGTTGTAAACCTAAACCAAATACTCATATTTTGAGTCAATGTCTGATCCAAATTTTGAATAGGTGTATCCCTGAGAGAAAAGGACTATTTCTTGTTTACTCACAGAGACCATTAGTGCCAGAATTTATGAGTCCATCACTTTTGACCAGATCTCAAACACCACTGGCTGAAATGCATGGCAGAGCCTCCACCGTGTTTTACAGGTAGCTGTAGATACTCACTGTTGTACCCCTCTTCTCTACTCCTTCATACATACCGATGATGATTAGAGCCAACGTTTCACGATGGGAATCATTACTCCATCAGACCTGTTTTCACGGATTTCCAGTATAATTCGCGTGTAATTTGGCATATCTCAATCTTTTCTCCTCATTTCTCTTTCTTTCCTTGAAAGCAAGAATGATTCCTCAAAAACTTTTCAACTGAGACCATGTCTAATCAGTTACTTCACATCTGAAAATTTTTTGACCTGCCACTTCTTCTTTTGTCCTCACATATTTTGAAGGATACACTGCACATCATACTGCAATTATAGCACTTTGGAAATCATGTTATTAGTGCAAAAATACTATTTCATGCCTGTCATCATGAACATTTTAAAAGTAGTAGAAACAAAGTATGCATTTTTGTGACAGCCTGCCAGTAACAAAGTGCCTGAACATAAGATTCAAAATGAATTTTTCTGTCATGTATAGACATGACACTTGTTCATCCCTTGAGTTAGGTAGTTTTAAGCTTAAGTGATTCAAATGTCAGTGTTAAGAGTCTTAATTACAAAAAAGGAGTGGAAAAGCAGCAATGTCATAAAAGAAAAAACTTTAATGAGATTCAGAAATCCTGAAAAACTATTCCCCGAGACCACAAGACAATCTGGCTCCTTGGAAGCAAACTATAAAGAAATGCAAGCTGGCTCAAGACTTTTGCACAGTGCCATGTAACACAAAATCAAATCATTTCATTTCAGTAACGTCTCAGGAGCTGAAGCTGCAATAATAGTAACGCACCTACAGTGTGTGGCTCTGCTGCCTGTGTGTAATGATCCAGCTGTTGGCCGCTGCAGCAGTTTGACTGACAGGCAGCAGAGGCTGCTATTATTCATGAGCGTCTTTGACTCACATTTCAGCCATAATTAATAAACTCACACATGCCTGTAAGGGTACTGTGAAATATTAACAAGATCACACACATATATGTGTACACACACACACACACACACACACACACACACACACACAAACACACACACATACACACACACTTTATACAGTGGTGCTAAAGCCTGTTACAGAGAGGAAATGGGTGGAAGAAAGACAGCAGAGTAGGAGGAGATGACAGCAGGGGGGAAGATAGCAGGAGAAGGAGTAAAAATGGTGCAATTATTAGAGCTGCAAATTAGCAAATATTTTCATTGGCAGTTGATCTGATGAGTACTTTTCCAGTAATCAATTAATCATGAAGTCTTGCAAATGTATAAATTAAGTGAGAGAAATACTGCAGTGTGTAATGCAGCTTCCATGGTAGTTTCAGAAGTGCCTCATGCACACATGATGCAGTAAACACTCACCTGACAGTTTAATGCATATGTGTGTGAGAAAACCAGAGAAAACCAAGAGGCAAAGACAGAGAGATGTTTTGGTAAGTAGTGGTTTAACTAATAACTGCCGTAAACCGTGTAGCAGCCGTGCCGTGCCAGCAGTAGACGGAAAAAGCAGCTTTTGTTGTTTACTCTCTGTCACAACTCAAGCACACACACACACACACACACACACACACACACACACACACACACACACACACACACACACCTCCCTCTATCTCCCTGATCCAAGGTGATAGACAGGCCAGATGTGTGAGTGTTTGTCTTTTCCTGCACCTGCATACATTTATTTGTGTGTGTGACAGCCAGTCACCTTGCAGGTCTTCAGCTCACAGCTGAATGAATAAACATGAATGCCTGTCTCCTATACTCCCAGTTCCACCACCACCACCTAGCATCTAGACAGGGCTGTATTTAGTTGTCGTCATATATATGAAAATTAATTTTAATTTTAAAGCATATTTAAAGATGGCAAAACTATACAGATTTATGTGGAAGAAGGAAGCGATGGTTACCATTTTTGGCCACTTTGGGCAGTTCATGAGTACAGCATTAGTATAAGAGATATTAGGTTAATATGCTAAGCTTGTTAGTCAACAGTGGCATCCAGCAATTACAGCAACACAGTCTTTGATGTTGCATCATGTTCTTGCATGGATGATGAATGAATGATTGCTATTCAGTCTCTTTTAGCTCTGTTTTTGGTCCCTACCAGCTACTGGGAAAAAAAAAGCTTGCTCTTCCCCTGAGTTTGTCTTTGATTTATAGGGAGCAGGTAGTGTAAAATGGCTTTTTAAAGCTTTTTCTCTGCCTGCTGTGGCCAGAAAATGGCTTTATGGGAGCGGTTAGAGTGAACCAGAACAGTTGCAATGTAGCGGGACAGTTAAATAACAAGCTAAACTCGCTGTAAAGTTTTAAAGGTATCGCCAGGTTCGCTGTAAAGTCTTTGTGGAATCATCACGAGAACTGAACCCTTTTACATCTGCATTGTGTTGTGTAAAATTCTTCTTCTTAGTTTCTCTAAAATGGTCGAAACCAGCAAAGTGCAAAAAACCAAAAAAAGTATACAAAAAGTAGAAAATGCTGCCAGTGGGGATCCAGAGAGAGGTGTGCTGATGAATTGATGTCATGATGATATGAAATGTGGATGCAGGAAGCTATGTGAGAAACATAATTCACCATGCAATGCTTTACTGCAGACTGTCTGTCTGCCTCTGTTTGTGATAAACAAAATCCAACCTGAGGAAAACTCTTACGTAAAAACTCCAAAATCCAGCACTCCCCACCTGTCTGCCTGATTTGGTGCCTGAAAATGAGTGCGTTTTTGTGTGTGTGTGTGGGGGGGGGCGTTGTATTTTTTTGTATGTGAGCGTCATACATAAACACTCCAAAAAACAAACTCTGGCCATTAGCTCCAGCAAGCTCACCTGAGGACTTCGCACACCTATGCCTTTGATTTCAGTTCCAGCCGCCTTTGAAGCGGTATGGTTTTGCACATCATTTACGATTTGAAACCGAACGTGATTTCTAACTTTTAATTGGATTCAGATATGCTCGGCTCGGGCGCGGGAGGCCGTTGGCGGTCGGCTGTCAGAGACTTTGGGGAGGCGAAGCGGCTGCAGCGCTGCCTGGAGTTAGCACTAATTAACCGTGCATGCAGGTTTATTTTATTTAAGGGGATAATTTGTGTTTTTATGGTGCTTGTGGTCTTTTTGATCTCTTGCTAGGACTAACAGAAACATGTTCAAATCTTTTTTCTTTTTTTCTTTTTTTTTTTTTACACAGAATGTTTTCTTTAAAAAAAAAACCCTGGTCTACTCTAGTAGGTCTGAAAAGAAATGATGTGAAGAACTTGTACAAGAGTCTTTTTTCTATGGTTAATTTGCTTTGTATTAGTACAGCTGAAAATATATATATTAGTGGAAAGAAGGAGAAACAAGGGTTGAGTTTGACAGAAAACAAATGAAACTGCAACATGTTTGCTACAATTAAAAGATTGCACTGTTTTTATTCTGTGAAGTGTGAAAATGATTAGTGTATTAATTAATTAAGTATTAATATTAGGATATATTAGTGACACTATATTTACACTATATTTTTGGTGTGTGGTCTGAGGCTGCGCTCCGAAGGCCTTTACACACCAGACACAGGAAATAAAAGAATATCCTTGTGTTAAAAAAATTATCATTTTGGACTGACTGACCAATCAGACCACTGCATTTTGGTGCTTGTCCACTCATAGCTCAAAATGTGCATCGGTACTGAATATACAATGATAAAAAATAGTAAAATAATCCTGTCTTACCTCAGACATACTGAACAGCTAGACGCTGCTCTGGGTCAGTCAGCTCTCTGAAATGAATTCTCCAGCTCCTCAGAAGTAGTCCCAACTCTGCCAACAAGAGCTCAAACTGCCCCACTGACATCCTGACATATGTACAAAAGCAGTTATGATGCAGCTTCAACTCGTGGATCAAACCGTGAAATTCTCCCTGCTGCTATCGTCTCATGAGAACTGGATAATCCCGGAATCTCCATTACTTCCTTTTATTGTTTAGAAACATCAGGACCGACTCATTATCACTTGATATAGACTTACTTTTTCTTGTAAAACGTTTAAAAGTTAAATGAGGATGAATTTCTTGGTAAATCCCAATGCCTTTACTGTGTAACTACATTACAGGACACATTTTCAGAATTTTCATCATTTTTTTGCCACGTGCTCCGTGTGTAAAGGTCTTTTTACTCAGACTTCCCAAATCTGAGTCTATGGGTGCCGACCGACAGCTTCAGTATTTGTTAGATAAGCCACGAAGCTTGTGGAAGTCACATATAAATAGCAATTGATTTGAACTGAATGCTGTTCAAAGTAATCTCTAGACATTTTAAAAGATTGCAAGTCATTAGTCATTAGTATAATCATCAGACAGTGAAAGAAAACAAGAAAACAAAATGGAGCACAAATAAACAAAAACAAAAACGGGAGGACTTTAACTGCCACTTTTGTCTGACCCTTTGGTTAACAGATAGACGGGAAGACAGACAGAAAAAGAGGCAGAAAGGCTGTAAGGTCGTCCTTCCGTCTGCATCTCCCAGTTTTGTGGAGATTCAACTGTGAAACGCTCTCAGATTGGCTCCTCGTTCATCGTGAAAAGTATATTTGTTGGATGATGGTCTGATAGACACGCTGCATTTGGAAACCGCTCTCTCTCTCTTCACTTCCTCCATCTGCCGCTCTTCCCTCTTTCCCATATCTCCCATTGTCATTAACACCCTTGTCACTCACCCGCCCCCTGCTTCTTGGCACGATCTCAGCCCATTTCTTCCAGTTATGGTCCACTTGCTGCGTGGAGGAGATTTAACTCGCAAACCGGGATAAGGTAAAGGTTGAAATAATCAAGGGTATTACTGTCAGCATAATAGTTCCATGTTCCATGAAGTAAGAGCAGTGACTAAGCTATTATAATTATATACATTAGATTTAAAACCAAACTGCACATGAAATTCTTATATTTCAAAAGAGGTAGAGTTACTACATACTTGCATAGCACTACTGGTATTGCAGTAATTTAACAGTAATAGAATTCATAGTATTATAATTTGTACCAATAGAAATTGCAGTGTCACTCAAAAATTTAGAAGAATTGTACCAGTTCAAGTAGTCTCTTGATTATTAGCTGGATTTATATTAACTGCATTTTCAATTTTAGGCAGATGACTAATTCTAATTCTTCCCTACATTGCGGGTACATTTGCAGCTTTAATAGCTGCCATCAGCCATTAGCAGTTAGGAACTGTAATACCATTAACCAACAGGGGGTACAAAAAGTATCTAACAGTATTACTTACAATTGGTGGTAACAATACTACAGTAACATAGTAGTCATAGTAGTCTTAGCATTAGCATTAAGATTAGTGTTTGCAGTGGTTGTATTAGCCTGTTGCATTAGCAGAAGTATCACCAACGCGAGCAGAAAAAGTAGTAAATATAGAAACCGTGTTAGTACTAGTACAAATATTAGTAGTAAATCAATATTATAATAATAGTTGCCTGCTAGTGGTTGTTATAACTGTCATGTTTGGCTAGAGTGTAGTAGCAGTGGGCCTAACGTAAGTATCTTTTTTCAATGACAGTTTAAGAATTTAGCGTTTTACACAACTATAAACATTAACTTTTATACAAATGGGTTTTTCAGTTTTCTGTTATAACTTCTGTTATTTACCCCATGGACTATTTAAAAAAAGAGAAAAAAAAATATATTTATAGTATATTACGCTACCAGATTGGACAACAGACTGACAGAATTTTTCTAAGAGAAAGTTAATGAATTTGAGACATGATTCATATTTTAAAGTGAACTATCAGCAAGTCATTTTCCTAGTACGCAGAGAGAACATGCAAACTCCACACAAAAAGGCCCAAACCAGATGGGGGATTGAAACCCAGGCCCTGCATACTGTGAGGGAGTGGAGCTGTCCACAACACTACGGTACTGAATCTAAAAACTCATCAATTACACCTCAGGGTAGCATTCTACTGTATATGTCATGTTTCTCTTCAGTTTTCTCAACTTGTGGTGCTTTGTTTACTGTAAGCCCATCAGTCTGTCCCTCTGAGGAAAGATTTTACCCATCCTTCCCTAAAGCATCCTTCACTGCCTTTTTTTTCTTATTTGCTAGAATTGAAACTAGCAATTACAACCACACAGTTATGAGAGAGGTCTTTACTAATGTCATAATTTATTTTCTCACAAAGTTCTATATAATCAACAACTTCTTCCACTCAGAGGCATCTGCTGGCTATTAGTAGGAATGCAAGTTAAAAGGACTTACACATTTGTTTTACTTTTCAAATTGGACTGTACAGCCTTCTTTTATATACAGTCTGTAGCTCTCTTTGATTTTGTTTTTCAAATCCATCTGTTAGGTACTCAGTTAGTAGCAGTAGTATGTGAAATATTACCAGACTATTTTGTCTTTTTATTTATAGTTTGTCCTCATGAAACTAGTTTGGATCGATCACCAGTGCCGTCTTCCAAACGCTCTCGTTTATCAGCGGTATCAGAAGCATTAACAACATAAGCACCAGTAATAGTAGCAGCAGTCTGCGCTCTCAGTGATTGTGTTTGTTGTTGTTCTCATGAAACCATTTTAGAGCTTCTTTTTTAAGGTGGATCAATCACTGATGCTGTTAGCCAAACACACTCTGCAGCGCATTCTGTCAGACTAAAGCAGAGTTTTTATGGAGTCCTTTAATTATCAGCTCCACAGTTTTTATTGTGGTAGTGTGACTGCATTAGCTGGAATTGAAAACCAAACGGGGTGAAATGTATAAAGAGGCGTTTTACTGCCCAGTTAAACGGTCTCTCTGAATAAAAACACAGCCTTGTTGGTGAGCAGATGATTTGCAGTGTGTTGTTATCATTGTTGGTAATTTACTAATTGGCTTACTGTATAAATTCAAATGGTGACTAACCCCTAATTAGTTTGCTCATGTTAAAGTGTCCTCCATAGATTATAATATGAATGCAGAAGTTGATTTCTGTTAGTTTGTAAAATTTCCTTCATTGGTTTTCTTATGATAGTTACTGTTTTGAAAAACATTTGTGCTCACATGTCTTTGATGTTTAAGACTGTATGTACATGGACAGTACTAAAGAAAACTACTGTGGTTTGGTGTGTTGCTCACAGACAGCTAAAGTCAGTTGTCTGTTTCTAATCATTATTAATTCTCCCTTCTACGGTCCTTTCTATTATCGCCTCTGTCAGTGCGCCCCAGGGCAGCTCTGGCTACAATGTAGCTTGCCATCACCAGTATGTGAATGTGCGTGTGAATGGGTGAATGACTGAATGTAGTGTAAAGCGCTTTGGGGTCCTTAGGGACTAAGTAAAGTGCTATACAAATTAGAGATGGCACGATACCACTTTTTTATGTCCGATACCGATATCATAAATTTGGATATCTGCCGATACCGATATGAATCCGATATAGTGTGTTTTTTAATCAATAAAACTGTTTTTTAAATATCTTGCTGCATTTTGTATAAGTTCATACTCAAGTTTAAATAAACAACAACACTAAAGCTATTCTGTTATACCTGTATGTAAAAAATACACTGCACCCAAAATATTTCATAGTTCAGCAATACTGATCAATCTAATAAACTTAAACCTGCTCCATCCTTCCTATTCTGGTATTTTAAAGAGTACTTAGCAGAAATATTAAGCAACCTAACTAATAGGGTTGCAAACTCCCAGCAAAAAAAAAAAAAGGGAACCACCCCCCACCCTCCACCTCATGATGCTTAATCGACGTAATCAACTTTAATTTGATGCAGTGTGAAAAAAAATGCACAGAAATAAATTATTTTTCAAGAATAGATTCAACATCTTTCTTCAACAGAATTGCAGACTGCACAGATGGTACTTTCCCAAAGGAAAAAGTAGTATAGCTTACTAGGGTATATTAGACTTAACGATCGTGGGGCGATCGTGGCTCAAGAGTTGGGAGTTCGCCTTGTAATCGGAAGGTTGCCGGTTCGAGCCCCGGCTTGGACAGTCTCGGTCGTTGTGTCCTTGGGCAAGACACTTCACCCGTTGCCTACTAGTGGTGGTCAGAGGGCCCGGTGGCGCCAGTGTCCGGCAGCCTCGCCTCTGTCAGTGCGCCCCAGGGTGGCTGTGGCTACAACGTAGCTTGCCATCACCAGTGTGTGAATGTGTGTGTGAATGGGTGAATGACTGGATATGTAAAGCGCTTTGGGGTCCTTAGGGACTAGAAAGCGCTATATAAATACAGGCCATTTACCATTTACCATTTAACAGTTACTATATACAGTAATGGACTTCTATACATTTTACATCAGATTAAAACTTTGGGTGTAAGACTCAGATAATTATTTATTAAAAGCTAGACATTTTAAATGAGACTAAGAAAGAAAAGTATGTCTTTGTGCCCCCTTTTCCCTGTTCATGCCCTATCAGCCCCCCTGGCTAAACTTTGCTAGATCCGCCCCTGCACAGTTACCAGCCGTCAGCTACGTAGAAAAGGATCCTGGTGTAGAAAGTAATATTAAATAAATAAATTCTAACAACAGCTTATCAAGGTTAAACGTGCTGCTGTTGTTCAGCCGCTGGTTTCCTCTTTCTGGTGCAAAGTGGGCCAAAAACAAAGAAGACATACGGACTTGCGACAGAAAAGCCGATCAGCTGATCATTAATAAGTTTCACGATTGAAGTAGCAGCAGGAGAGGGAAAGAGAGAGAGAGGCAGTCGCTCCATATATCAGTTGTTAAGCTTAACGTGGGAATGCTTTACAAACATTCAGAGATGAACTTACACACTTGCTTTACTTCTCTGGCATAACTTCCTCAGAGATGAAATGCTGGATTGTTAGCGAGGCTACAAATACACACAGCCGCTCTATCACGTGAGCACACTGCTCCGACATGCTACGGTTATGAGCTGAGTTACGCCGTGTCGCAAGTTTTGTGAGGTGCTTTTTTGATATTTAATGGATCGGATTACATTTTTTATTTCCCTCCAATATCCGATCCAGTAATTTACGTCAGTATCGGACCGATACTGATACCTAATATCGGATCGGTCCATCTCTAATACAAATACAGGCCATTTATTATACATCTCAAAGTGCTGTCACATACCACTTGAGTCATCCTCAGATGACTACCTGTTCTCATAGCCTGTACGGAACAGGTGAATGTAGCTTCCTGGTCTAAAAAGTTTTGCTATTCAGGAAGTGCCTTAAATCTGCATGCTATCTAATGGGCAGCAGGGTACCACTCGTCTGACTTCAAAAGGATTTCTTTTGGAAAACAGCACTCAGGGCTTCCTTTTCTGTGATGCCACTAGACATTTATAGTCTCAGTTGCTAATTTTAGTATCACAGTGTATTCTTTACCGTGGAACTAGTCGCTTACCTGCTTAGCTTAGCTGTGAGCACATGCGTTTAATTTTTGGTCAGACTCACCTCTGACCTTTTACCTCTGGTTTCAAAACAACAAAACAACAACAGCCAACAGTTTCATCTTGTGGCCTAATAGAAAGACTACACCAACCAGTGGGTGAAGTCCCAGTGGCTGCATCCATCTTTTATATACAGTCTATGGTTATTTTCCTTGCAAATTAGATGTTTTGTTGTAAGTTTTGAGGCCTTTAGGAGTCAGACTAGCTGTTCTGAAAATCTCGCCACGTATCGCAGCTCTGTGATGTGACAGAATGATGAGGCACTATTTTAAAGTTGAATACATACAAAGTAAATGGAAACATAAACACAATTTAATTTTGCCCACAACAGGGAACCGATGATGTAAGCATAAAGAAACAAAAGGGAAGGGGACTGAATGACAAAATTGAATGGCATACATTTAAGATAAGGAATGTTTGGAGGTAGATGAACAAAATGTGATGCCATACAGACTGGGTGGACTCTAGGTGATTTTTTTCTTGAATCATCAGGGCATCATCAGGGTCCTCTGGGAAAGTGGGGAAATCTGATTCCTTTGGTCAGTCTGAAGCCTGATGCTTTTTGGTTTAATATATATGATCTGAGAAATAACCAATATTTAGGATTATTTTTATTGTTAGGTTGTCTGAACATTATGATTAATGTCTAATAAAGACAAGATGAACATTAGAGGGATCACTCTGCCTTTTTAAAGGACTTATGGACCAACAAAACACACGAAGGACACACTTCCAGGCTGCTTTCAGCTCTCTCTGTTATCAGAAATCAACGCACTCACATTTCCATCCATCCATTTGCTTCTGCCAGGATTGGGGCGCGGGAGCAACAGCCAAAGCAGAGAAACCCAGACCTCCTACTCCCCGGCTGCCACCTCCTGTGGCTTGTGTTCCCATTCTGAGAGATATAATCTCTTGAGGGTGTCCTGGGTCTGCCCCAGGGCCTGCTCCTTGTGGGACATGCCCAAAAAACCTCAACTAGATGCCTGAACCACCTCACCTGGCTCCTTTTGATGTGGAGGAGAACTGGCTCTACTCTGAGCACCTCCCAGATGGCCTAACTCCTCACTCTATCGCTAAAGGAGAGGCCAGCCACCCTTTGGAGGAAGTCCATTTGTGCCCTGCTTGTATTCACGACCTCATTCTTTCAGTCACTACCCACAGCTCGTGATTATAGGTGAGGGTAGGGACACTTCACACAAAAGCTAATTTCCACCACTTGTATTTGCGATGTCGTTCTCTCCGTCACTACCCAAGGATCGTGACCATAGGTGAGAGTAGGGACATAGATCGACCAGTAAATTGAGAGCTTTGCTTTTATGCTCAGCTTTCTCTTCACCACGATGGAGTGGTACAGCATCCACATCACGGCAGCCACAGCACCAATCTGTCTGTTGATCTCCCTCTCCCCTCACTCGTGAACTCGTGAAACATACTTAAACTTGGGGCTGACCCAGAGTGGGCTGCCACCAGATGAAGCCAACAGAACCACATCATCTGCGAAAAGCAGAGATGAGATTCTGAGATTGCCCAAGTGGAAGAGAGGGTAAGGAGCTGATCCAGATTTCTTCTACTGAGACAAAAACATATTGTTCCTCCTTTATCCGAGGTTCGACTAATGGATGGACTCTCCTTTCCAGCACCCCTGCATGGACTTTCCTAGGAAGGCTGAGGAGTGTGAGCCCCCTATAATTGGAGCACTACATCCGGTCCCCCTTCTTAAAGATGGAAACCAACACCCTGGTTTGCCAAACTCGAGGTACCTCTCCTGATCTCCAAACAACTTTGTAGAGGTGTGTCAACCAAGAGAGTCCTAAAACATTCAAGGCCTTCAGGAACTCAGGGCAAACCTCGTCCACCCCCGGGGCCCTGCCACCAAGGAGTTGTTTAACTGCCTCAGTGACCTCACGCTCTCAAAATCTGCCAGTTGAAGATCTCGTAGACTGGGGAGGTCCCTCCAGGTCTCACTGTCATTGCCCACACGAGCTTTGTAGTCTCTCAGTAGGACAACAGAGTCCCCGGGTGGAGCATAAGCGCAGACAGTCAGGACCCATTCCCTCTCCCAAAGGCACAGGGAACAAACCCTCTCATCCACTAGGAAATACTCCACCAGCCAGCAAGCTGAGGGGATACTAAGATACCTACCCCAGCATGCCAGCTCCTCTCCAGGAGACTGCTGATACCAGTGCAAACACACACACACACACACACACACACGGAAAAACAAACACACACACACAAATTTTCTCTCACCTTCTGGTTTAAGTTCTTAATCATTGCTGGACAAAGGCAATTCTGTCTCTCCTGTTTCAGATGGTCTTTCTGTCTCACTCGCTCTCTTTCTCTCTCTCTTTGCCCCCGATGTTCTTTCTCTAAAACTCTCGCCCAATCCCGTTGTCGTGCCGGTGGGCATATAAACCTGTCTGGCTGACAGGGAACTCCCTCTGGAGAGTTGAAATCACAGATGCTCTGCTGATGGGATGTCCAGTTAGTTAGCACACACACATTCATTCTCATTTACGCAATCACACATGGATACACACATAGTTTGACCATCACGTCTTCATTCAAGGACATGCATCAGACGCTAATGCACACACACACACACACACACACACGGGCACACACACACACACGGGCACACAGACAGGTCCATCTGGCCAGGAGAGGTGGTAATGTGTCTGTAGGTCAGGCAGGAGGCCGGCTGTGTTTGTTGGAAGCTTCAGTGAGTCCGCCAGGTCCTGCCATGATTAAGAACTCAAACTCACACATATGCACTGATTTTGTATGTGTGTGTGTGTGTGAGAGAGAGAGAGAGAGAGTGAAAAAGAGAGGGATTGAAAGGACGAGATAATTAAAAATGCAGAAACATGTTTGCAGCTGCTACAGTGTGAGCCAGACAAAAACATGAAATTGTTTATTCAAAGTATTTTGGGGGGAGTTACAGTCCCTTTGGGAGCATATTTTGAAACTTAGGCTTAGTTTACCTAATTTGCAGTCCCATAAAAAAAAAATAATGAGAAGCTATGTAGGATGTAAATTAACCATTTAAAATTATATTTGACTGAAATAGTACAAAAGTATAATAAAGTCTGGCATTTGGATTTTCTTTAACTATAAGCTAATTTTGAATTTGATGATAGACATGCATTTCAAAATGTTGAAACAGTAGCATTTTTACTGTTACATTGCATCACCTCACAACATCGCAACACCCTGTAATATCCAGGAACTCAGGGGACCCCATGCAGTAGTTTTAGAAAGTAAATGTTTTAGTTTTTGCTATGATTAAATAATTTGCACCACCTGCAATACATTGTTTTCATAGGGATCCAAAATCTGAAAACTGAGCACTTATGCCTGCCAGTGAAGACTGTGTGCTATTTTTGAGAGTTCAGAATAAAACTGCTGTGTGCACGTTGGTTTGTGAGGGACATAACTGGACTGTTATGCTACATTAAAGCCTATAGCATAAAAAGACTGAAAAGGATCTGCAGTCTCCGAGTTTCTCTAAGCCCCACAGTGTGAGCTATTCAGTAAACCCTGCCGACCCTCTATGGCCTTGAGTAGGAATAAGTCTGAAGTTATAATTGCTCATATTGAGGCCCCTTGTAGAAAGAAATGGCCCTGAATGTCCATGCTAGCCCCATGGGACCCTGCATGGCCCACGTAGTCCTTCTATGAATTCTAGCCTTGTAGTGAAACTCCACTCTTCTCTCTTTCTGTGTAACCAGCTCTTTGGTTCTAATTCCCCACACTCAGGCATATCATAGCATGCAGCTCGCTTCATGAAGACACCCACACAGAGACATTGTGGATGTGAAAAGCTAAAAGCTATTGAAGCTAATTGCACCAACAAAAGCACAAGGGGTGTTTATGCAAATCCTCCTCTCATTCTGCCTCTAACCGCCATTCTATTCACTCCCCTCCCATTCTATCATTTTTAGTTGCTTCCTCTCTCCAATATATTCCTTACACTAATTTTCCTCTTCATTCCTTCATATCTCACTGCCTCCTTATGTACCACTCTCCTTCATGCCATTCTATATTACTTTTCCCTTTCTTTCCTCCCTTCTTACCTTACCGTATTTTGTTACCTTTTGCTATATGACATGTGCTGTTTATGTCAACATTGATGGTAGTGCCATCTGCATTGTTGTGGTGGCTGTGGTTCAGAAAATAGAATAGGTCTTTGCCTAATTGGAGGGTTGATGGTGCGATCCCTGGCTCCGCCAATTGCTTTCATTTATGTTGCCACCATTGTTTTTAATAATTTTTCCTTCCTATATCTGTTAGTATTGTTGACAAAAGATATAATACTGATTAAGTCAGACACATTATGAAAGGTGGATATGAAGCTGGGATGGAGGTGGGTTGCAAAGTGGCTTGCTGATGCCCAGTAACTGTTGGCAGACTACAGCAGTTCAAATAGAGATCTGCCAGTTGAATGTGTAGAAATGCATCAGCTGAGCTATATGCAGAGATTAGGTGATCTGTGCTGTGTTAAACCCTACGTCTCTTACAACAAGGGTTAGATGTCCAACTAGATTTTTCACCTAGTCACACACAATACATTTATCTGTTCAGTTGTGTAGTTTAGCTGTCTTTTAATTTTCTAGCTGTCTGATGCTGGCCCCCACAACCCAAACCTAAATAAACAACAGAAGATGGATGGATGTCTTGATGCATTCTCAATCATCCAGGAAAGTAAATCTCCAAAAGATTGATTCTGTTCATCTGGACTGTTTATAAGATTGGGGAAACCTGCAGTCAGCTGAGACTGAAGAAGTCACTTGGATGAGTGACAAAAACGTTTCTCCCACAAAACGCTACGTCCAGATGAACAGAATCAACTTTTTGGAGAAGATGGATGGATGGATGGATGGATGGATGGATGGATGGATGGACGGACGGACGGACGGACGGTGTGGCTGTAGCTCAGGAGGTAGAGCAGGTTACCTACTGATCGCAAGGTTGGTGGTTCAATCCCTGTCTCCTCCAGTCTGCAGTATTCCTGGAGAAAGTGATTGGGTGAATGTGGCATGTTGTATAGAGTGCCTTGAGTACTCCGAGAGAGTAGAAAAGCATTATGTAAGCATCAGTCCATTTACCATGGATAGAAGGAAATATTTCAAAATCAGAATAAATGACTGAGCCAGTTACTGGCTGTATGTGGTATGTAATCAAGTGACCAAGATGGTGCTCTAGCCATATTCTGTAGTTAATTAGCTAGCCAGTGAAAAGATATTGGTCTTCATATCAGTGATATAGTTAATGTAAAAAGTTTCCTTTACCTAGTACTTTCAGCTGGTTCTGAATTAGCTGCCCCAATATTATGTGGGTTGCCATAGAACAACAGTACAGCAAGTACTATCAGTCGGTTTGTATAAAGAGTGGTTACAAACATTACACACATGTGAATATCTGTCCTGCTATGTGATTTAGGATACTTTGATATTCCCATGATCTTATATAGGAATGTGTGTATGTGTTTACGTGGCTGTAGACCAATCACCTTTCTCCGCTCTATTTTCCTGAAGCTAACCTGACTTGTGTGTTTTTTGCTTTTTTTCGATATTTTTTTGTTTGTTTGTTTTGTTTTTGTTTTTTATGATTATTGACACTAGCAATAACAACAATAACAATAACAGGAGGGGAAGTTAGGAAGTACGCGAAAGTGAGGTGTAGGACGGCTGGAGTGAGAGAGAGAGAGCGTGCTGTGAACTGCGTCCAGCATCAATTATTCAGCTTTCTGTTGCTTTGTACAAACAAGATCTCTGGCAGAGAGGACGACACACAAAGACACACACACACGGAGCAAGAGAGGAACTCTGGAAACTACACAGAGAGCGGTGTGTCCGGGTAGAAAAAGACAGACTCGACTTGACATGCTTATTGACCGCCTGATAAACATGTAGGTATGATGTACTGGTGTTTGGGTGCCGTGCACGTTTTTATATCAGTGTTTAACATCCAATGTGGGATTTAAACTTTTAATTCAGAATGTCAATATTAGTTTAAAATATTCAAGGCTCACATGAACAACAGAGCAGGGATCGATTAGCTGTGTGCACTGTACAGTTGGAAGCTTGAGTTGAAGGACTGCAGCAAGAGAAAATACATCATATTTATTCTTTTTTGGAACAAAGTCACTACATTTTGAAGAACTGCAATTTTTTAAATAGATTTTTCTATAATTATACATTTTTAAATATCCCGGTGAACATTCAAATCAAAGTATGGCTCTGTCTTATTCATTTCAACAGAGCTTTCAAAATAACTCTCCAAATAAGTGCCCAAAGGGGTTACCAAGCTGGTTGCCAAGTGGCAACACTTGCTGTTCTTGAAGTTTCAGTCTTCTTACTGTTGCCAAGTGCTTACTCAAAGAAGATTGTTTGATCATTTTCTATAATATCTGTCCATCTTGAGCTTGCCATACAGATTATCCTAAATTGACCTATATTGGAAGTTTTAACTGAAATGTAATAACTGCTGTTTATGTCAGTATGCACCTCCTGGATGATTGTAATTTAAATATGTTACTGTGAGAAGTGATATGTCATTGTGTAATGTGATTACAACTTGCCAGTAGTCCACTGTTAGACCGTAAACCACAAGCTGGGAGCTGGTGCATTGCTAAGGACGTAAGGCAGATGTCCTTTAGGTTGCTGTAGAAAAACAGCCTGAAGCCAATACTGTGTGTGTGTGTGTGTGTGTGTGTGTGTGTGTGTGTGTGTGTGTGTGTGTGTGTGTGTGTGTGTGTGTGTGTGTGTGTGTACGGGTTCGTACTATCCTGGTGGGGACCAAAATCTGACATTTACTATACTGGTGGGGACTTTCTGCACAGTGGGGACCAAAATCCAGGTCCCCTCGGGGTTGAAAGCAATTTTCACACTCAAAATGTGGTTTTAGTGTCAGGGTTACAATTAGGTTATGGTTAGGTTTAGGGTAAGGGTTAGGGTTAGGCATTCATTTTTGATGGTTAGGGTTAGGGTAAGGGGCTAGGGAAAGCATTATGTCAATGGGATGTCCCCACGAGGATAGCAAACCAGACATGTGTGTGTGTGTGTGTGTGTGTGTGTGTGTGTGTGTGTGTGTGTGTTCACAATACCAGGTTCCCTAACTTGTGGGGACTCTGATTTTACTTTTCTATCAAAGTTTCCGAACCATCTACAAACTGAGTCAGGACTGTTTTAGTTACTGAAGTCAGTGGAACTATAACTTCTTTCCATGGACTGTTCAGACACTGATCAAGTATTTGAATTGGGCAGAATTTATACAAATTATTTTCCCTGCAGTTAAAAATTGGTCTAAAGCCCACCAGACCTGATTAGAGTTGCGTTGAGAGAGTTTGGTTTTGGTTGTCAAGAATGAAAATTGCTGCTATTTTCTAGCATTTTATAAAAATCAAAATAAATCAGAATAAAGAAAGAAAAGAGGGAAAGACAGCTCATCCAAAATGAATGAAGGCAACCTTAGTGTGTGTGTGTGTGTGTGTGTGTGTGTGTGTTTGTGTGTGTGTGTGTGTGTGTGTGTGTGTGTGTGTGGTTTGCAGCCTGGCCTCAGCTCCAGGCTTCTGTAACCTGCTTTGATCAATCACTGCCGGGGATGCTGGCAGGGTGGCACCCAACAGATGTGTGTCTGTTTGTGTCTCTTTGCGTTTGTGTTACTCGGCTGGTAAATGAGGTGGTTGCAGGGCGGGGTCCAGGTGTACTTTTGTGTACCTGCAGTTTTAGTATGACTTTGTTTGAGAAGTAGTGATCTATGTTGTTAGAGTAGGTTAGATCAGAAGGTCCTGTCTGGGTTTTTGATAGTTCTGTATGTGCTTCCCAAACCTTCAGTCCCATTTGCCTTTTGGCAGAAAATAAAATATATAAGCAAGAGGTTTTTTTTATTTTATTTTAATGGATAGAATTGGTTTCATATTTCCAAATATATGTAGCAAAATAAGGTGGAAGGTTTTTCTCGAATAATCAAAGAAGAGGAAAAGGGTCCATTTTCAATTCAATGTAATTGTTTATTTGTGTTCGTATCACCCTTTCTTCTTCTGCATCTTACTGCTATTTCAGCCATGATTGTGTAACATGATAACATCGGCTGCAAACCCTTCCTCTTCTGAGGGTCAGCTTATCTCCAGAGTTAGGTCTTGCTAAAGCTTATTTTTTTCACTACTGCAATGCCTAAACAAACACATCTTTCACCAGCATGTTAATTTGAAATAGCAGAGAAAGTATCCCAGCAAGCTGTGGTAGTAAACCATCGTCTACAGAAGGAGGCAGTGGAATGCAGCCATCTATGATGGTTGTGTGGGTGTATACGTTCTCCAGCTTCACATCAGGAACAGCGTGCATCACTTTCTTGTTTCGTTGTAGTGCCGTATAGATGTGTGTGTGTGTGTGTTTGGCTGCACATGTGCGCATGTAGGGGGAGTGTTGTAGGCCAAAGGTATGTTGTTCTGACTCCGGTGCCAAACTAATTAACGCTGTAGAGCTCAGAGGCCTGTGGAGAGGTTACCCCACACTCCGCGTGTGTGTGCGTGCGATATTCTGCCAAAATACCTCTTTGCTTCTCATTCTCACACACACACACACACATACAAGTACATAAACACCTCAAGCACGTATGGTGCACACGTAAACACACACAGGCATCCCTCTGTCGGGTCCTGACTCTGCCTTGGCCAGCAATGCAACCGTCTTGTTATCTACAGCGCACTGCTGTGTGTGTGTGTGTGTGTGTGTGTGTGTGTGTGTGTGTGTGTGTGTGTGTGTACGCGCATGTGTGAGTGTGATTCCACTTGAGCAATAATGTCATGTGGAAATCATCTAAAAATTATCAAATTCGTGAAAAGTGATGGAAACCAAGGCGCAAAATACATTTCTTTAAACATAATGAGGAAAGTTCATGCTCTACTCTGAGAAGAGTACTTTGTAGTACCTTTGTACTTCAATGCCAGTGCATCTGTTTCAGTTCTCTTGGCGCTCTAATCAAAAATAAACATTAAACCTAGGAAAATCTTAAGCAGCAACAGATTAGGAACCAGTGTTATAAATAATTTTCATAAGAATGCCTTTAGAAGACATTGCCAATAAGAGTCTCACATAAGGGAGCATCACATGAGGGGCCAAGCAAGTGGTAGCAGTGGAAGTTAGGAGATAGGTGAGAGGGCTGGAAAGGTAAGACAGATGAGCAGAAAAGAGAAGACAAAAGGCATGGCTGCAATAAAAAATATTTAAAAGAGTGTCAAGAAACTTTGGAGAGACAAAAAAAGCCAATTCTAGAGGACCGAAAGGAAGGAAGGAATGGTTTAAGGTGGTAAGGTATTAGGAAAGGAAAAATTGGCAAGAATAGAGATATTAAAAGGAAAGAGGGAAGGAGGTATGTGAAAAAGAGTAGAAGGAGAGAGAAAAAGAAAAGAAAGAGGATGATGATGGAGGCTGTCAGGGGAGGAAGACTCATTCACTGTCTGCTGGCTGTCGGCCAGAGAGGAGGAGGAGGAGAGAGAAAGAGAGAGAGAGTTGTCTCTTTGTTTGAAGGTTATAGGAGGACAAGGAGAGATACAGGAAGTGAGCGGGGAAGTGATGGAGATGAGAGAGAGCGATGGAGGGAAAGAAAAAAGGAGATGAGAGGAAGAGGCAGACAGATTGCTGTACGAGAAAGAAAAAAAAGAAATGATAAAGACATGAAGAGAAATAGGGACTCAAGTAATTTTGTGTCTCCGAGGTGGCAGCAGCTTTTATACCATTAACACTGCCTACTGTGTGTGTGTGTGTGTGTGTGTGTGTGTGTGTGTGTGTGTGTGTGTGTGTGTGTGTGTGTGTGTGCGTGCTCCTGCCAAGTCTTTAACGAGGGACTGCTGCTAATTTCAGAGCTAATACTGAACTGTTCCACACCACTGATTCCAGGGAGGAGGAGGAGGAGGAGAGGGGAGGAGTAACGGGAGGACATGTGGATATGGGGAGAATAAAGGAGAGGAGGTAAGGACATACTGTAGGCGAAAAGGGGAGATAGGACAAGGAAAGGGAGATGAGAAGGAGGATGGAAATGTGAGGGAAAGGGAAAGAAGAAAATAGGATTGAGACAAAGGAGAGCATGAGAGGAGAGATGGGGAAAGAAAAGTGCTGGGGGGAGACGTAAGAAGAAAAGTGGGAGGAGAGCAGAGCAAATACTGGGGGTGGAAAGAGAAGAAAGAAGACAAAGTAAGGGAGAGGGAAGGAAAAGACAGAAGAAAGGGAAAGAAGAGATGAGGAAAAAGCATGGATGCGGAGGGGAAATGGTGCTGAGCAGAAAGAAGAAAGTGAAAAGAGGGTGGTCCAATGAGAGAAATGAAATGTAGGTGACAGGAGCAGGCAGAAAGGAAGGTGAGAGGAAAACAACAAAGCTCAAAAGGAGAGAAAGAAAGATCACAGCAAAGAAGAAAAAAGAGAGAATGGGAGAGGGCAAGGTCAGAGGAGGTAAAGGTGAAGATGATTAAACTTTCCCGTGCAGCTGCTTCGCCCTTCTCCTCTTCTTGCATCCCTCTTTCATCATCCCTGGCACTGCCCTTCAGTATCTGTGGTCTGCTCTTCCCTGTCAATCAATAACCTCATTGTTTAAGTTAGATTTTCTTCATTTGTCGATTTTCTGAATACTCCTTTTTGGGTTTTTTCAAGCATTTCATTCAATAAAAATCTGTGAGATCAGTGAAATCAGTGAAATCAGTGAAATCGATGAAATCGATTAACCTAAACCTTGCCCAAACCTCACCACAGAGATGAGTGTGGCAGCAAACCTAGCTTGGTCTGTGCTGTGAGAGTTGAGTGGTTTGTACTGCTACCATCTACTCCAACCACCTGCTGGTGACTCTCATGTTGCGCCTACACACTGGCAACATTGTCTGCCCCAGTGCTTGAACACCACAACATAACACAAGGTACAAGTTAAAAAACCAACTATGTCCTTAAACGTACTTGGAAAACAGTCTTGAGTATTGTTGTGGATTTTTTTGCGTTTACAGCCATGTGAAGAAGATGTTGTAGTCTCATGGGTATTGTTTTATGCACAGTTCACTTATTTCAGTTGGCTTGTGGTTTTAACTGTGCCATTGCAACATTCTTTGTCGTGATGCATGGTCAATCATCCAGGTAAGGAAATCAAAAAAAGTTGGTTCTGTTCATCTGAACGTAGCATTTTCAGTGGAACTTCTTCAGTCTCAGCTGACTGCAGGTTTCCCCAACCTTATAAACAGAACCTTTGCACAATGACTGAAACTAGCCCACTGAATGAACAATGGGGCGTGAGGTCAGTTCCTTGACCATGAGTTGACCATTGATCAACAACCACTGATCAAAGACCATTGATCACTGTTCAGTGACCATTGATCAATGGACATGAATACCATTCACAGAGAGTTGGGGAATGGCTACAATCAGAGCATTTTAAGATGGTGAAAGATGCATTTTTCTAGTTGTAATCTCATGAACTTTAACATTTAATCCAATAACTGCAGCCTGTGCAGTCTGAGATGTAACTCTTTGTAAAATTTCTCTGACCTCGGGGTGAATTTGCTGGGACGTCCGCTCCTGGGAACATTTCGGGATTTTGTTCACTCACACCCAAATGCTCCAAACCAGCAAAATGCCAAAACCTAGCTGGTGATCAGTTAATCGAGTGCATTAAAATAAGCATGTTGTTTACCTTCGTGAATTCTGTGGAAACAGTAAGGCTGTTCTTAGTTTTTCATATGACTATATCTACAGATGAGTTTGTGTCCTGTACAGTCCAATGTGTAATTTAATTGAACTTTTATCTATTTTAAAGGTCCATCTTAGGAAAGGGCATTGCAATTTTATAAGATAAATGCTATAAGGAAAATATTTACCTGGTACAGGATAAGAAAATAAACCCACATTATCAATTCAGAATCTACTGCAGGCATAAAATAAGATGACCAGTTTTGAAAGTGGCACAAAGATGCCAGATAAAAAGGTTGTATTGGACAATTCTGTAAAATCCCAATTCACATTCTTTGCCATCCATAAATAACAACACTAAGCAACTAAAAGGCTTTATTTGAAGGTTTTTGGGAGGATTCACGTTTAATGTCAGATAGACAGACATGTTACATGCCATCAACAACCCATACTTCTACATCCTTAATTTTCTGCTCATACCGGCTTTGTGAACTTGAGTATTGGAAATATTTTGTGATGTTGTAGTATACTCCAGCCTACTAACCTCTGGAGTGGCTATAAAGTGATATCCACTCGATAAATACCACTATAGTTAGATGTAACTCATCTGAGTCATAACTCCATAGACGGTACTATGGCTGAAGCCTTACACGAATGGCAGGAACACCACTAAAGAAAATCGTCTGTTATTTTCCTTCAGCTGGCAGATTAAACTGAAATATGATACCCAAGCAGCACCTGATTGATTTCCCAACATGAATTATGGAGGCTGCGTTCATTAATGTGTTTAGTTTGGGTGTATTTGTTTTGTTTTTATTAATGGTTGACACTGAAAACTCTGTTTCTTACAAGATGCCTCCTTGTAATTTGCTCCCCTGCATTTATGTAAGTTGGATTTTGTTATTAATTCTCGTAACCATTCATCTTTAGTAATTAATATGCTCAACTCATATCCATAAAATTCACATTATTACCCCATAATGTTCATTATCATATTAGTCATATGAGCTTTGCTTAATTGTGCTGTGCTGTGCATTAATGAATGGACGCATTAAAGTTTACTTCTAAAGGAGATAACTGCTGTTGTCAAATTAAATGACTAAATGTCTGGAAGCTAAAATGGACATTATAAACATTCAGTGAATAAATGATATCATTGGCTAAATGACAGGGGAAATTAACGGGTTTTAAAAATCTATTTTGTAATATATTATGTATATAAACTCAATAATTCAGTGTGAATATGGTTGCTGTTTTATTTTTCAAAATACATATTAAGTCCCTTTTTTTCAAATCTGCATTTTTAGGGATTATCAAATGCAAATGCAATTTTCCATTTTAAAGACAAAAGGAGATAAAAAGCATCACGATAAGGCTGTCATAAAAGGTGTTCATCAAGGACAATATATGATGGCAGGCACATTACTAAAGCTTGTTTGTAAAAGTAAGAAATTTATCTGCAAACTCAAACAGAATGCTGCAAATGACCTGCTCAGGTGGTAGAGCAGGTCACCTACTAACCGGAAGGTTGGTGGTTCGATCCTAGTCTGCTCCAGTCTGCATGCCAAATATCCTTGGGCAAGGTACTAACCCCAGGTTGCTCTCCGATGCATCCATCTGAGTGTGAATGTGTGTATGAATGTTAGCTAGAGAGCACTAAAAAGTGTTGGTGTGATTGGGTGAATGAGCGAGTTGTGTAAAGCGCTTTGAGTACTCAGAGTAGAAAAGCACTATACAAGAACCAGTCCATTTACAAAGAAAAATATAAAATAAACATACTTTACTGTCTGTGGAAATATATAAACATATATAAAAACTGTTGCTAAAAGAGAAAAGTGTGAAAACTTTAAAATATCTTGCTCATTGGGAGGTGACAGGATGCATCTCTGTGCAAAGGACAGACATGTTTCCAAATAGACTTAACATAGTATGACATAAACATGTTTCATTGGGACTTCTGAGCCACATGGATACCAGAACAAGCGGTGGTTGTGTTTACCAACGGCAAACTCTCCTAAGTTACAAGCATCATACAAAACTGACCAGGAACTGGTGGAAGCGCTGCGCATCCTCTGGTTGCTAAGGAAACAAGCCCTCTAGACTTCAGCGTTGTCTGATGCTGATGGCCAATGGATGGGTTCCCAAAAGCGTTGCGCAAGGAAGTGGTAGCGCGGCAAATGCGCTGGGGTCTGTTCTAGGCTAAGAGCAAATCCAAGCTGGCCGGCTCTCCCATCCATCCTGCTCTCAAACATTTGCTCACTGGACCATAAACTGGAGTATATCTGACTACAGCGGACTACTCAGCGGGAATTTAGGAACTGGGCATCTTTGTTTTCATAGAACCATGGCTCAGTGACAGAGTTACAGACACTTCCATTGAGCTACACAGGCTCACCTCATTTCGTGCTGACAGAAATGCAGCTCTGTGCGGCAAGACTCGCGGTGGTGTCTTGAGTGTCTACATCAACATGGAATGGTGCAAGAACTTTGTGCTAGTTTCCAATTACTGCTCATCGCTGGTAGATTTTATGACTGTTCGATGCAGACCTTTATATTTACCTCGGGAATTCACTGCTGTGCTCATTACAGCAGTGAACATCCAACCCACACTGACTGGTACATGTTCAGGGAGGCTGCAACAAATGGCGACCACACCAACTTGGAGGAGTAAACATCATCTGTGACCAGCTACATCAGCAAGTGCATCGATAATGTCAGTCTCCAAGACTGTCATAATACGCTCCAACCAGAATCTGTAGATGACTGCAGAAGTGCATTAGCTGCTAAAGACTCGAGACTCTGCCTTCAGAGCAGATGACAACACGGTCATGGGAACAGCGAGGGACAAACTGTCTCAAGCCATCAGAGCAGTGAAGCACGTGCATGGCAGAAGAATCTACAGCCACCTCCAGGACAGCGGCGACACACAGCAGCTGTGGCAGGGCATCCAGGCCATCTCCTGCTACAGGAAGATAACATCTGCCTGAGATGGTGACGCCTCCCTACCAGATGAGCTGAACAACTTCTATGCACGGTTTGATGTTCAGAATGACATCTTGGTGAAGAAGTCCACCCCCCACAACAACCAGGTTCTGTGTCTGACCTCGCCTGGTGTGAGAAAAACTCTTCGCACAGTTAACCTACGCAGACCATCTGACAGATGTCCTCACTGATATCTTCAACCTCTACCTGAGCACTGCTGTTGTCCCAACATGCCTCAAGGCCACCATCTTTGTTCCTGTGCCAAAGAAGTGCCCAGTTTCCTGCCTCAGTGATTAATGTCCTGCTGCACTCAGACCCATCATGATGAAGTGCTTTCAGAGCTCCTCAGGGCTGTGTACTCTGCCCACTGCTGTTCAATCTGCTGACTCATGACTGTGCAGCAAAGCACAGTTTGAACCACACCATCAAGTTCGCCAGTGAAATGACTGTGGTGGTTCTCATCAGCAAGAACGATGAGTTAGCATACAGAGTGGAGGTGCAACCGCTAACAGACTGGTGTAGAGTCAACAACCTGTCTCTAAACGTGGACAAAACAAAAGAGATGATTGTTGACTTCAGGCGAGCACAGAGAGATCACTGTCAAATTAACATTGATGGATCCTCTGTGGAGGTGGTCAAGAGCATCAAATTCCTTGGTGTACACCTGGTGGAGAACCTCTCCTGGTCCCTCACCACCAGGTCCATAACTAAAAATGCCCAACGGCGTCTCTACTTCCTGTCGAAGCAAAGAAAAGCCCGTCTCCCACCATCCATTCTCACCACCGTCCTGAGCAGCTGCATCACTGACTGGTATGGTAACTGCACCGTATCAGATCGCACCCGCTGCATCTGCAAAGCCACCAGCGTCGTGGAGGACGCCACACACCCCTCACACACACTCTTCACCCTTCTCCCTTCTAGAAAGAGGTACCAGAGCATTCGGGCCCTCACTGCCAGACTGCGAAACAGTTTCTTTCCCCAAGCCGTCAGACTCCTGAACATTCAGTAACTGGACTGACACACACACACACACACACACACACACACACACACACACACACACACACACACACACACACACACCTTCATACATAGTTACTTTTTGCACAATGCTCAGTGTTTTGCACAACCCACTGTCATTATTGCACTTTTCTGTTGCACTGTCTTGTGTCTGCACTGTCCTACAGTACAGTGCTTGCTGTAGAACATATTCTAGAGAGAAAAATGAAGCCAAAATAACTAACAGTATCATCACAAAGAATACTGTATTGCAGAGAAATGCATGTTTTTGTATTTGTTTATTGGTTATTGTTTTCTGGTTAACAAATGCAAGCTTATCTGAACAGTAAATGTAAATGTATACCATTAACGACATTTGTGACTGCATTCAGAGCTTGACACAATACTAGTTTTCTAAAGGTTAAAATGAAATATGTTTAAACGAGTCATAGTCTTTCTTAAGTTTTTGTTTTATGAAGTCAAGCCTCTCTAGAAATTAAACCACACATTTTTGAAATGTTTTTAATAGTTATCTTTTTCACACTGCTCCTGCTGCTTTGCTATTTCGATTCTATTTCGATGTAGCACCACTTCTCTGTTGGAATTCATGATGATCCCTCCATTGACAGAATCTTAGTGGAGAATGATTAAATGATGCTGTGTGTGTGTATTTAGCTGTAGGAGGTAAAGCCAGGGTATCTTCATAGAGGCAGATTACATACACCTTCAAATTCCATTAAAAATCATTGCTATCTATTTCTTTAATACAAATTTTTTATTCAGTTTGCACCTCAAACAATAAAATCGAGCAGTATGCAGAACGTATATATGATATGATAGTCTAAGAGCTAAGATTGATTTGATAATCTTGTATTTCTGGAAAACTCTTTTGCATGGCTGCTATTATGTCACTGTTGAGCATTTTAAAGGGGGGTGTGCGATGCTAAATGTATCTGTCCTGTTTTAGTATTGGGCAAAAAAAATATGGCTATGTACTTACACTACTCAAATCAAATTCACAAGCGTGGTGTGATCTGCGAACTGGCAGTTGTCTGTATGATATAGTATGCAGTAGCCTTTAAAACCAGGAAAAACTATTGGATTTTTAGTGAGCTTTTATATTACTGCATTAACTTCCAGCAGCCAGACACTGTGGATTCTCTGCTCACTATATGGGGCATTTAACTGGTGACCATTTAGAGAGCAAACCATGGACATAAAAAAAATCCTCCACTCTGTTTGTGCATTAATAGATGAATAAAGTTTATTCAAAAAGATAATGCAGGGTTTATACTAAAAAGAAGGGAGTGGGAGGTTAAACTTTAAATGTTTCATTCAATGTAATGGTATAATCTGCTATTACTACAATGACTGTATGGCAATGGTAGAAAAGCCAAGCTGTGTTGGTATAAGTAAGTATCTGGCATACCAGAGAGAGAAGGCAATTATTTAAAAAAATGATAATAACATTGAAAAAACAGGAGAATAGGTGAGAGTGCATTAGTACTGCTACCTAGACTTTGTCCATTCACACATGATTGCACATAACCTAAACAAATGAGAAAAACAGAGCCTCTGTGTTACTGCATAAACGTATTAGTAACGTGTTTTTTTTATCCTTTTCATTGACTCAATTTAACTTTTAGCGCTAAAAAGATGCCACTAGAATTCAGCTGAGGGGGCACAACCTTTGTGGATAAGCCTGGACCCTCTGTAACCCGTCCATAATGCCAACGCTGTCCCTTTTTTCCGTTTTCCTCACCTCACTGCCAACCAGTCGCAGCAGATGGCCACCCCTCTCTGACCCTGGTTCTGCTGGAGGTTTCTTCCTGTTAAAAGGGAATTTTCCTTCCCACTGTCACCAAAGAGTTTGCTCATAAGTGCTCATATAATCCTTGGGATTTTCTCTGCTTTCTCTGCATTACTGAAGAGTCTTTACGTTACATTTTAAAGCGCCTTGAGGCAACAATTGTTGTGATTTGGTGCTGTATAAATAAAATAGAATTGAACTGAAATAATACACAATAACTCCACATGAGAGTGTTTTCCTAAGTTCACACTGTTCCCTGCATTTTTCTCTCTCTCTTTCTTTCTTGTTGTCATGTTAGTGCCTCTACACACCAACACAAACACAGTGAGCTGCATTCTGTTGTTTGCTCACAACAGGACTAACTAAACACGTAATGGTTGGTTGTTGGGTATACATATGTGCAAACATATGCAGAAAAATCAAGGCTCCCTTTCTCCACACCATCATCTCACTCACCCAGCCACAGACACACACAAAGTCACAGCAAGTTTTAATCCTGTAATTTGTTGGCTTTATTTCTGCAGACCACCTGGTTATTGTGTCTTCGTAATCAGTATGGTCACTGAATCTTTTCCTCCCTGTACTTGATACTGCATATTTATCAGAAAATTATTCCACCTAAATTGCTGCCCTATTGCTTATTTCATTATTTTTCCTCTTTAATTCATTTTTTGCCCTTCTTCTCTCCCTCTATTAATAAGAGTTTGGGCTTCTTTTATCCCCTTTTGACATCATCTTACCGCTGTTGTCCTTCTACTCTTTTTCTTCTGTTTACACCCTCTTTAATGTATTTTATATATCTCTTTATATTCAGTTTCCTTTTCCTCTACCTTTCCAGCTTTTCTTTCAACCTCTTTTCCCCCTCCCTCCTCTCTCTCTCTCTCTCTCTCCCTCTCTCTCTCAGTAGGTAGATTGGATTTGGCACTCAGTCCCCTGATCAGTGATCACACGCACATGCACACACATAGCGAGCAGGGGTTTCACCACCATGGCTGTGTCAGCAGGCGGGGCTTAATCCAAAGTGACACTTGTTCTCTGCCTTCCTTTCCCATCGCAATGGAAGCAATTACCCTCCTCCTGAAGGGCCTTTTGTGCTTGCGTGCATGCGTGTGTGTGTGTGTGTGTGTGTGTGTGTGTGTGTGTGTTCTCGTCCTCGCCTGAGTTGACGGGGTGGAACCTCGGCTGTGGGTCACCTGAATGGCTGAATTGAAAGATGAGGGAGAAGAGAGAGGAACAAGAGGAACAGAGAGAGACTGTCAGAGGACAGAGGGACAGTAAGATTAAATAGATAAAGATGAGAAGGAGACAGAGCTCTATCTTTTCTTTAGCTGTATTACTCTCTCTCTTTCTCTCTCTCTCTCTCCCTTTTGGTCCCTCATTCATATTCTTTCCCTTTCTCTATTTTTGGCCCTTTTAAATAATATGTCAGAATTTGATCATTTAAACCCTCAGAAACAGCAGCTATTTCCAACACACTATAACTTACTAAATCAGATGTTTTGAGTGAATTCTTCACTACACACATATCTAGCAATTACTATATGTAATTACAGTTTTGAGTCACTTGCATATTACTTTGTAAACCATACAAAGTGATTGTAAATACTTTTACATTACATTCTAAAATCTTTCTTAGTTCGTTTTACGGCCCTGTTGCACAGCAGAACACAGTTTTGACTCACTTCAGGTGGTAGCGCACCTCTTGATTTTTGGAACCTGACACGGAATGGGCACTGCAGCTGGGTTGAAGATATTATTCTTCAACCAGTTGTGAGTGGTTGCTCGCAACCTGCTTTCATGGAAGCAATTGCTTGGTGAAAATGTGTGTTCACTGACTGATTGTCAAATGGTTGCTGGATGTTTCTGGCAGTCACAAGTGTGAAACTGGTCGTAAAAAAAAAAAAACCCGAGTATGGTGCTGCACTGGAAATCTCCTTCCATTGCTTTGGTCACTAGCAGTTTGAGTGGAAGACTCCAACTTGTCTCCAAATACTCACAATATGCTGAAAATCGGAAAAGGGAGAACATTCCCGTTCATTATAAAAGTCGCATCATTTGAAATGTGTTAGATAGGCATACCTTTACTTTTGAAGGATATTATTAGTTTCTGATAAATTATGAGTTTTTACAGCAACCACTTACCAACCAGCAAGATTGCCAAGTGGTCACCCATTAATCTCTACGCCTCAGGCTAAGGCCTTAGACGAGGGGTGGGGAACTCCAGGCCTCAAGGGCCGGTGTCCTGCAGGTTTTAGATGTGTCCTTGATCCAAGACAGCTGATTTAAATGGCTAAATTACATCCTCAGCATGTCTTGAAGTTCTCCAGAGGCCTGGTAATGAACTAATCACTCGATTTAGGTGAGTTGACCCAGGGTGATATCTACACTGTTAAAAAAAAATCCTAGAAAAACAGTAATATTCCGGCAGATGGGGCGCCAAAATAATACCATAAAATAACATAAAATAACTTTCTCATAAAAATACGGTTATTTTCAGTAATGACAATACAGTTTGTTGCCCTAATGTTACATGGGATTTTGCCTTTTTCAAGTGCTTTTAAACATTAAATTAGGAACATGTTAATGTGATTAAACAATGAAATTACCTATAAACAAGGTCAATGAATGTGGCAATATGAATAATAATACGAAAATGTACAGAAATATACAGTTAACAGTTGGTTTAAATAATAATGGATTGCATGCCCTGGGACAGACTGACAGAGGCGAGGCTGCCATATCGCACCATCGGCCCCTCTGGCCATCACCAGTAGGCGGTAGGTGAAGTGGACCGAGGACACAACGACCGAGAGCGTCCGAGCCGGGGCTCGAACCGGCAACCTTCTGATTACAAGGCAAACTGCCAACTCTTGAGCCATGATCGCTCTAAGTAGCACTAATGATAATAATTATTTGATGTAAAAAAAGTTTATGAGAATTATTTTATATATTTTTCCATAGCATTACATTTGAATTTAACAGTTCAATCTTTCAAATAATGGACACATATTTGTGAAATCATGATACATTTGTGAATGTATTTTAACAATCTAAATATGCATATGTACAGACAAATACATTTAAAAAACAAGAACATTATGTTTTATTACATTACAGTGATTTTACGTTAATTTACATTTGAAATGTGAAATCACAGTCTATTTATGTAAATTTAATGACATTCTAGAAGAACAGAACAAAACTGTAAAATACACAGTAAAATACTTTTATATTAGGATTTTTTTTACAGTGTAAAACCTGCAGGACACCGGCCCTGAGGCCTGGAGTTCCCCACCCCTGCCTTAGAAGCGTAATATTGTCCAGAAGACGAGCATGGCCTCATCACACTTTAAACCCCACTGATCTCCTACCAGTCCACTAAATTCTGCAATTGCGGTATGCTGTATTTACTAGTTTGGAGTTATTTTTTTTTAATTTAATACAACTTTATTTAGGAACATGTTCTGAGTGTACTTTAAAGTCAAATAATAAAACACAATGACATTGGCAACCTCCACAAACTGAACCAGTAGTAGGAAGTAGTAAGAATCAGATATATGGGGATTGTCCAATGCCCGGCTGATTACCGTAGTTTTCGGACTATAAGGCGTTCTGGATTATAAGGCGCACTGTCGATGAACGGGTCTGTTTTCATTCATGAGCGCACCGGGTTATAAGGCGCATTAAGCGAAACAAAAGTCAGAGAAGTCAAACTTTACTCAACTCATTCTTCTTGCTTCCTCCACTTCAGTATCATTGATTCATTAATGTTGAATTCTCTCGCAGCTGCTCTATTCCCATGTTGTTGCAGTATATTAATGACTAACCTCATATTGTGGATGGATTATCTCAGTTGTTCTCCTGACTTTGGTTTGGTCCGTTTACAGAATCCAGCCAATCCAGCCAGTGATTGCATTTGTCCCTAACTATTGGGAAGCCTCCCGTTAACTTTTATCAAGTGGAAAAAAGTTTATGTTATGCTAACATAGCTATGTCGCTAGCGATCACGTAGCACATCATTATATACCAGCTAGTCTAACTTCAGTAACCCTACAAACGTCACTGCTGTTTAGTTTTCTGTCTTCATTTACGTTGGAAGTGATAACAGAGCTGTACGTTTTAATTTTTTTAGAAATCTCTCAGTCAGATCATGTTTAGGTGGAAACTAGCGAGCTAACTTCCTGCTAACTTCTAACTCTGTTAAATTTAATAAATTCTGTTTTCTATGGCGCACTGTCGATTTTTGAGAACATTAAAGGATTTTAAGTGCGCCTTAGTGCGCTGATATTTACCATTTTTGTAATTACTGGCATTCTTATTGTTTTTAAATCAATTTGAAATAAAAGAAAACAGGTTAATTTAAAATTGTTATACAATGTCCATTTGAACCAAACTTACATTTGCACAGTGTTAAACTTTACACCCATCGTATGTGTGTGTGTTTATTTATATATAAAAAGATTTCTATCGGTTGTCTGTGATGGCTATCAGTGGTCAGGACCTCAAACCTCCCCAGATTTCCCAGTTGTCTACCTCACGGCGCTCCTGAATCATTTATCTACTGCCTTCATCTCTTTATTTTCATATTGCTCGCTGTGTTTCTCTTTATCTCATCAGAGACATTCCAGTGTGGATTTTATTTTTGTGAAGTGCAAGCTGAAATATTCTTCCTCTCAGTTTGGCCTCTGCAGATGGATGAGCTGATCATGTAAACAGATACTCAGATATCAGGAAAGAGCAGAAAAATTAAGCAGGGTTTATATTGTGAAATATAAATGGAACAAAAAATGGATTTCTGTTCAATCAAATGATTGCAGGCATAAAATAAACAGACTTTGGTCTCTGAGGAATATAGTGACACAACACAATAAGAAACATTTGGTGTGTTAAGTATATTTTATTCGGTTTTTGCATGTTATATTTTGTCTGAGTGTCTCATGCTGTTCTGAAAATAGTCCCATGCTGGTTTGAAAAATCATGCAGATCTGGCAGGAAACTGCTCAGAAGTAGCCTGTAACCACCTTTAATAACCAGGTCTCTTTTGGAAATGAGATTTTTACCTGGATAAATAAAAGACTAATAATAAAAAAATGTTTTAAACCAAGCAGTTAGAACAGCTTCTGTACTTTTGTTGTTTACAGTTAGGACCTTAGAATATTTTGCCTTTCTCTGAGCCACTCATTTTGGCTTTTTAGGGTCTTAAATATCTGTAGTTCAGTGAACTGTACATTTTTTCCTCTCCCCGAAGACATTAACTATATTTATGACTATTATTTGCATGAAAACTGACAAATGTGTGGAGACTGAAAACACAGCCTCCAAAAGTTCGTGATTGTCAGGTTGTTTGAGAATCTAAACATATTAGACAGTTGATGTTTTTGTTCCAGTGGTGCTAGGAGAAGATATTGACTGATTATAATTTGGTTGTATAATATTTTTTTATTTAGAGAAGATGGACAGGTGCATGCATGAATACATGTCAGCCTTTTTAAGCAAGTCAAGGTAAAAAAAGAATACAACCCTGCCCTATGCAGGACAGAACATAGCTGAATCATGGAATATGAATAGCATTAAATGGAAGAGGTGGGATACGGATGGGTTGGAAAGTGGCTTGCAGCGGCAACAGTAATTGTAGAGGGAAACAGCTTAAACAGTCTTACCCACATGAAATTGGTCAATTTAATATGGAGAAAGGTATCTGCTGGACCATGCGCTAATTTGGGCTAGCTAGAGATCAGTCGAGCTGCCAGTATCTTGGCTCAGTTTCACCTTATGTCCTGTCTAAACTAAAGTTATAGAAATGTATTAGTGAGGTTTTAAATCATTTTAAACATCACTCTCTATGCCTAAACCTGGCCAAACAGTGAAAGCTACATTTTAAAATGGTAGCAGACTAGACTCTGGCCATATAGGTCAAAAGTCTTTTGCCACCATGACACACCTACCTTCTGATGTGGACGTCTTGTTCTTTTGAAGTTGAAATAGTCCTTTGTATTGTTTCAGGACTAACATAGTAGTTTCTGATGGTTGAAATGGATTTGGGGGACCAAGCATCCTACCAACACATCTCTGCTTATAGTACTGTCACCGGCAATTAAGTCAGACAGTAAATCTGCCTGGCAACAGTTTGTCCTGTGACATGACTGATGGCCAGTTTGACCTCCAGTTGACCCTCAGCCATTCAGTGACCTTCCCAGCGTGCTCTCTGCTTACATGCTCTTAAAATAGTCAGGCACACACGCCTTCTCACTCTCTCTCTCTCTCTCTCACACACACACACACACACACACACACACACACACACACACACACACACACAAACACACATATCTCCTCCTTTCAGCTGACAAGTTCTTTAAAAAGCCATCGACCCACCTCGCTGAACTTTACGACATGACACACACACATACACACGCACACCTCGCCTGCCATGACAAGCTCTTTAAAACACCATCAAGTCACCCGGCTGAACTTTACGACACAGTTTCATTTCATGTTTATAAGACCCAAACACCTCCATGCACACACACACACATATGCCCCGATCACAACAAGTGTTGCATTTACCTACTCAGCCGGTACATGATAAATATGTCTGTTTGAGTCAAGGTCAAACACACCTCCTTGTCCACTGACACACACACACACACACATATTCTACACAAGCACAGCTGCAAACAGCAGACAGACATGAAGACATATTTGTCGTCCGTCAACATAATGCTTTCCAAGTTTGCGGAACAAATAAATTCCGTCTGCCTGGCTGCACCTCGCTTTCCCAGCAGCCGTCAGTGCTGACTTCATACACACAGTGGACAGATTTGTGTGCGTAAATATAGTAAATGTAGGGGGGGCGGGTTTCTCTCACAAAAACATTTAGTGGATTTTCCTTTTTTCTCTTTTTCTTTGCTGACTAATAGCTGGAGTTACAAATGGTGACAACGTGCCTGTAGCACTGGTTTTCAGCAACTGTGATACATCAAAAGCTGACTTGTATCAAAGGCTATAGTACTGTATATACATGGTAATGTTTTGTCTCAGCCTCTCCTTGCTCCTTTACTTTTATGGTTCTGTATAGTCAAGCTGATGGTCAGGAGAGCATGCATGGAACAGAATAAGCATTAAAGATAAAAATGGAATTGATGAAGTCATACATAACCATGAAAGAATGAGTGCAGGTGAAGGTGTGTTGCAAAGCAGCTTGCAGCTGCGGGCAGGCCAAGGCAAGTTAAATGCTGCTCTCTGTGTGACATTTGCCTGTTTGAAGTGTAGAAATCTATCAGCTGAGGCATCAGCTGATGGGACTGGCATTGAGATAAACTCTTTTATGAGGCCATCAGCTTGCTCCTGTTTGAATTGACAGCATTCATGATTTATTTTATGCTGTAAGTTAGGATGCATACATCCACAACAACACTAAGTGCTATGCTGTACCTCAAGTGCTATAAATAGAATGTGTTACAATGATAAAAAATAATACTAAAAGTCAAAAAATCAATAAAATGCAACTTTTTAGATGGGAGTGATTACATAAGTTGAAAAAGTATTGTATTTTGTCAACCTTGTCTTTCCATTTACTATTTGTTCCCCCTGATAAATAAATGACAAACAGTATGAAAATTATACTCTCTGCCAGATGACATCCATTTTTCATCTGTAGCCCTAAACAACTCCTCCTCCTCTAAAGTGTTTGTCCGCTATCCCTCCATCTCATCCCTCTTCTTCTCTTTACCCCCCCCCCCCCCCTTCATCCTCCTACACTTTTTCTCTCACATTTTTTTTTTAGCTCCAGCAAAAATTAATCACCTGTCTTCCTGTCTTTGTGCGTGTGCGTATGTGTGTGTTGCCGGCAGGAAGCCCACAGAGGTTTTTAGCAGCTGATTTATTGCCGAGTTAATTCATAACGGCGTCCGATGATGATGAGAGGCTGCAGGAAAGTATGGTCGTCACTGTTGTTGTTGAAGGGTGAGAGAGAGGGGGAAAGGGAGAGAATAAACAGAGTCATTCTTTGATATAAAGTAATAGGGTGGAAAGTGATAGAGGAAAAGTAATGAAAAGAGTTATGGAATAAACAAAGAGACAGATTGCAAGGTGCTTTAAAGTGTAGTTTTAATATGAAGAAAAGTAGAGAAAGAGGGAGGAAATAGGATTAGCAAAGAGGGTGATCTTTGTTGGTGTAGTTTCCTTGTTTCTTTCACTGAAGAAGACATGACAGTTTAATGTGAAAGTGTTTAAATTTCCCTCCCCAGAAATATGTGCAAATGCTAATTAGTGTGGAATCTTAGTTTATTTCCATTTACGATATCAAAAGGCAAACACCACTGAACCTACAAACTAGACCTATTACCATTAAGACTGACAAAATGTCTGCTGTGGTGCTAAAAAAAAGTAAGCTACTGTGCAAAGATGTCAGTCGTTATACCAGACAGACCATATTAGAACAGCTGTCTCTGGCACAGGCCAGAATCTGTTTGAACTGGAGGGAGGGGCCAGAGACAGTCTTCTGTAAAAGTCTAACTTTGGAGTAAGGGCACTGTGCTACGGTAGCTTACCTGATATGGAAACAGGAATCAAAAGAAAATTAGAAATCAATAAGTCATAAAGTAAAAAGGTAAGAGCTAAGAGACTTTAAAATGGGTAATATATAATTGACAAAACAATCTAATGAAAAGAGACAGCCCCCAAGAAGTGACTTTAAACTGGTTATTATGAACAATTGTTTTATTGTGAAGTGACTTCTAAAAGATAACCCCTCTGGTGGCTGTAGTAATTATAATAATGTAGGGAGGAGACTGGGGTTGATAAATGGGTCTACAAAAAATGGAATTTTAACACAGGAGACCAATTTTGCTCAATTTTAGCAAATTATGCATTTTTTTCTTTCACTCATGGCTTGTTGGTTACTCTGAGATCACTACTGCATGATTTCACACAGTTATGTAGCAAAAGAAGCAACCTAAGGGGTGTAGCAAGCGAGATTAATGATAGTAATTGATAATGTTCTTTTGTGATGATCATGAATTTGTAAGCTTGTATGCAGCATTACTCTTGTATTGGTGAAGAGGTATGAAGAGGTTTTTGTGTCCTATCTCTCTTCCATCACCCCTAGGCAGATGGCTTCCTATCCCTGATCCTGGTTCTCCTGGAGGTTTCTTCCTGTTAAAAGGGAGTTTTTCCTTCTCACTGTCACTAAGTGCTTGCTCATGCAGGGACAGTGTTGGGGTTGTCTCTGTATGATTATAGAGTGTTTACCTTACTGTATAAAGTCTCTTGAGGTGACGGTTGTTGTGATTTTGTGCAATAGAAATATAATATAACTGACTTGAAATTCAAATGTGTCATCCTTTTCTTCAAGATAAAAATAAGGTTCAAAGCAGTGTTGGTGAAACTGGCCGTGGCAGACAGGTGTTGTGTGTGTCTTCGAGTGCTCATGTATCTGCAAAGGCATTATTTGAAGATCATTTTAAAACCATAACATATTTGTTACCATACTGTATCTACGGGCATAATTTATAATTTTTCTCTTTTGAATGTTTATTAAGCTTTTTATTCCAGTAACACATGATTACTGAGAATCACGTTCTGCACAACCGTTTTATGTGATCAAGTTTCTTAAAACTTTTTTTTTTTACTCCTTACAGGCTGCAGGCTCTGAGGAAGGAGAAGTCACGGGACGCAGCAAGGTCGCGTCGGGGAAAAGAGAACTTTGAGTTTTATGAACTGGCCAAGATGCTGCCACTGCCAGGCGCCATCACCAGCCAGCTGGACAAGGCCTCCATCATCCGGCTCACCATCAGCTATCTGAAGATGAGGGATTTCGCCAACCAGGGAGACCCACCATGGAACCTGCGAATTGAGGGACCTCCGCCCAACACCTCGGTCAAAGGTAGAATAGACACTGGAAACATGTGGTTCTGTGTATTTACCAAAACAAAAAAAAAACAGTAAAAACTTTTAAAGAAAACAGACAGCACTGCTTGTTTAAGGAATAAAACATCTGAAACATAAAAACTCAAATTAAAAATGTTCTTTGTAGTGTAGTTGGTTCGTGTCCTAGCACAAATATATTTCTTTTTCTTTTGCTTGTTGATTATTAGAATCGTGGTATCTTATAAGCCACACATCACCTGCAGAGACTTAGCCAACATCTCAGACCACTGAGCTGCTGCTAACTGACACACTGATTATTTGTTTCTGATGGATCAAAGCCTGAGAAGAACTTTCAAGTTGAACACTTGGTCACTTCAAATCATAATTAAGCTCAGACATACAAATATATGCAAGGTAATAAAATTGCAGGTTACCAGTACATCCACAGTCAGCCTCAAGAGTAAAAAACTATTTACCCTCTGGGCAGCTGGTTCCTACAAATAGAAAACATTACTAATTGATTCCTATCTCTCCATACCTAAACAACAGATTAGATCGCATTTTGTAAAAGGTCAAGCTTAGTACTCGTATACTGCATTGCAGCCATAGGCTACATATTAAAAAAAGGATGTGGTTCCTGTGTCTGAAAAGTTAAACCTATGCTAAAGTCTCCTAAACCTGGATAAGGATTTTTTTTTCTCACTAAGAATAAGCCTGTGGTTCTGTTTTTTTCACCATTCATGCATACTGGAATAGGTTTGATTATGCTTAAAAATCTGTTTTTCACAGATGAAGCAACATTGTTTGCGTATTTAAGAACTGTTGACTGCAAATGACTTGTCTAGCTTTAGCAACTCACGACTTCAGATTTTCTGTCCAAATGGACGTTTAATATGTAATTATAGCTGATTTAGTGAACAGAAAAGGGTTTGAAACTGGCTTGATTCACCGTGTTGTACCGAAACAGTTGTCTGGCAAGAAAATCAGAACCTGTGTGAGAACAGCTTTACTGTGAATTTGGCAAACAGGTGTAACTTGAGTTTAGTTAGCTGCAAATGATGCATAAGCTAAATACAAAGTGGTGACATTGCTTATTGGAAATAAAAGTAATCCTCAGTAGAATGCAAGTCCGGATTGCACTGGTGCTCAAATGTGGAGATTGACATAATCTAGAGGTATTTGCCACTTCATTAGGGAGTGTTGGGAACCCTGTGTTACACTGTCATAAAAACCACCATAAGAGTGGTAGAATACTACAGCCCAACTCTGGACAGAATAAATCCTTGTTTCATTCTGGACATTTGACCCACTGATAGTGTAATATTTGGACCATAGGCAAAACCAAAACACTGTCCACTTAGCTGACTGAAGCAGCGCCTGTGTAAAATGTAGATATTACGGATGAGAGTAGACCTGACTGCTGCACAGCAAAATCTCCAGTGTTAAATTAACACTACAGAGTGTCTATATGTGTCCACACTGTTGAGTGTTAAATGAACACTTTTGACAGTGTTGTATTTTTAAAAGTAACCTAGTCAGTTTTCAAGATTTACAATGACTAACACAGAGCAGTGCTGATTTTCTAACACTGGAATATTTCTAACATTTTGAGTTATTTTCCAGTGTTCAGAAAATCAGCACTGCTCAGTTTTATTCATTGTAAATCTTGAAAACTGACTAGGTTACTTTTAAAAATACAACACTGTCAAAAGTGTTCATTTAACACTCAACAGTGTGGACACATATAGACACTCTGTAGTGTTAATTTAACACTGGAGATTTTGCTGTGTGGATGTGAAAGACTTTATGTTTAACTTTGTGTGTTAAATAACTGTTTGATATAAAGTTTTTTTTTTCTTTTTACTTCAGTTGTTAACATTTTGGCACTTGTGATTTTTCACTGACTGCAGCAGAAGTGCTTTTCTAAACCCTGTGTATTATATCTAATGGTCAGCAGGGAAAGTCTAGTTGTATAGTCAGCTCTCTTGACCTCTCTTGCTTTCACTAAACACTTTCCTGATGTGTTTATTGTCTCAGTCGGTGGTTTGAAGTTATATTGAATGCAAAAAGATGATTATTTTGTACATTTAGATTCTTCATTAAAGTCAAAAAGGAGGATAAAGCACAGTCTTCCTTGTATTTAAAAAAAACTGCTCACCTCAAAACATCAAAAATATAACTTTGTAAACTGGTGGGCGACTTCATGGTGGATACATCCATTTTTTGAATTTACTGTCAATAATTCCAGTTTTAAAGTATTTAAACCAGAAGTGTCCAACTCCAGGCCTCATGGGCCGGTGTCCTGCAGTTTTGAGATATCACCCTGGGTCAACACATCTGAATCAGATGATTAGTTCATTAAGGCTTCTGGAGAACTTCAAGACATGTTGAGGAGGTAATTCAGCCATTTAAATCAGCTGTGTTGGATCAAGGACACACCTAAAACCTGCAGGACACCGGCCCCTGAGGCCTGGAGTTGGACACCCCAATTTAAGCACTCATAGATGAGTTTCAACTTTTTATGGATTCTGTCAAAAAATATTGCAGTCTTGTTTTAACTTTTTAATTTAAAAGTGAGACAGTTTTTTTTCTGAATAAATAAAGTTACCAACACCTTGCTGGTCCTTTATCAAAGATGCCTTCTTTAATAGATAAAACATTTTCTGAAATTTGTCTGAGACTCCCAGTGAAGTTATTCACAAATTACCTTTTGGTAATGAAAACTCAAATTAAGTGTGTTCTAATATTAGATAGATTCATATGGAGAAAAAAATATAAAGCTTTCAATATTGTTCCACCAGTTTCTTTCTCTTCTTTTTTCCCTGTGCTAATTTCAGCACACAGCCTTTTTAAGTCTTTTTCTTGTCTTTCTGATCCTCACTACATTTTTTATTACTCTTGGACGTTGTGTGTAATTTAAAGATAAAAAAAATAATTTTGAAGTTTTTGCTTAATAACTGTTTTTTGATTGATTGATTTTTGACCCAGATTACCTCTTTTCACTCAAAAAACTGTCAGTGTAAGCTGAGCCATAGCAACAGCTTTACTGCCCAATTTAGCTTCCACAAAAGCTCATCTTTGTGTCTTCAAACGAACATTTTCATTCAAATGAAAGTGAGCATGCAAACATAGGCGTATCAGGCTTACAGCTAGCAGCATTGCAGTGACTGTGTGGCTCTTTAAACTGCTATCAAACAACTTGCAAAAGCTGCAGAAACGCACCACGGTCTCTCTCTCTCACACACACACACACACACACACACACACACACACACACACACACACACACACTCACACACGGCTAGCTTCAGCGCTAAGTGATTTTTCTGTGAAGGGAACATTAAGCTTTGATGAATTTCTGCCTGGAGTACCAGAGTGTACACAGCACTTGTGAATCTAAGTGGAATTTGCCTTTGAAATGGCCCCTTTGTGCGACGCACTTAAAGGAGAAGAGGAGCGTTTGCTTTTAAAGGGGACATTTGGGCTTGTAGGAATGACCCAAAGATGAAAGCAAATTGTCTGAAATTTCTGGGGGCAACAGTGCGTTTCACTGTGTTTGTGTGTGCTGTAAGAACTACAGTACAACCATATTTACCTGTGAACTGGAGTACACGCAGGGCGAGACTGTAGTTGAGTGTGAGTGAATAAAGTTAAGGTGTATGTATGGGTGTTTCTACACATGAGCACGTCTAATGTGTGTGCTCACACATGCCCTCTCCGCACAACAGCAGATGGCATCATTGTCGGCAGCGCTTTGAAGAGGCACATGCATTTTAATGAACAGAACCGAAACGTATACACCAGATAAATGTGTGCGTGTGTGTGTGTGTGTGTGTGTGTGTGTGTGTGTGTGTGTGTGTGTGTGTGTGTGTGTGAGTGAGTGTGTGCTGGATTGTTTTGGAGCTCTCAGGGCTGTGTGTTGTATATTTCCTGTAACACAGCCCTGCAAAAGACAGCATCATACTAAATCACATTTAACACGTGTGGAGCTAGTAATACTATATGAACAACCCTTAATTTAATTCTTGTGGACATTGACGGTGTTATTATTATTATTTATTCATTTATTTTCAGAACTAAAACTTTGTTATTGCCTCTGTGTGATACTTTCACATAACTCTGTCTAAACTAGACTTTTTTTGTTCATTTATATTAGTTCTGACTGGCAACACTGGCCGTTATAGAGACTGAAGGGACACAATTATCTAACCAATAGAGAAGACTACTCACAGTCCCATTACTACACAGATCAAATCAAACCTGAGAATGTGGATGTCCTAGAAATAACGACATGAAGACAAGGTCAACAAATCCTCAGTGTGAAAGTCAAAAACACAGAACAGACTTTGCTTAAATAGAAGTGCAAAGAATAACCTACAAGAGCAAAGTGAGGTTTTTATGTTCATACACACACAGGCCAATTCAATCAGACTATCCCTCTTGTGCACACAACATATACAGTACATGATATGTTTCTCTCTCTGCAAGGTTGTGTGTGTGTTTAGGTTGTCTTTACTCTCTCTCCTATTGACTGACACTAATGAATGAATATCCTCCTCCAGAAGACTGTGTGTGAGTGTGTATGTGCATCCATGCCTATGTGACTTTTTACTTTGTAATTGTTTTGTGTGTTACAGCCTATGTGTGTGCATGTGTGTCTGTGTATGTGTGTGTTTCGCAGTGTTCGGAACAGCAGAGAATTATTGATTTTGGCCTCTGTGTAGCTGCTCTGCATTGGTTCAGGTAATGAAGATCGTTCTGTGTATGTGTGAGTCTGTGTGTGTGTGTAGTATTCCTACTGATGACTCCATACTCTTTCTGTTTTTCCATCTGACAATATCCTCATTTATTGTGTTTCCCTCCTTGGTTTTATTTTTTCTCCGTCTTCCTCTCTCTTTTTTTGTCTAATTGTTTTCACTTTTGCACTTTTTCTTGTTTCTTTCTTTTTCTCTTCCCCTCCTCATCCTGCACCTATCTCTGTTTCTTCCTTTTTAATATTTCTTTTCAAAAGGAAGAAGGAAATTGATATATGATTTCTGATCTGATTTTGATCTGTGTACTTGCATTATGCGTTCATAGTTTTTATCCTTTCTCCTTTCATTTCCATTTCCTTTCCCCAACTTATATTTGTCCTCTTTCAGTTATTTTCTCTTTTTCTTTTAACTTCTTTCCCCTTTGCTGTGTTTGTTATCTTTCTTGTTTTGTTCATTCTCTCCTTATGTTGTGTCCTCTTTCCTTTCATCACCTTCTTTCCCTCTGTGTCTTATCCTTTACCCTTTTCTCCTCACACCACCTTCCTGCTTCCTTAATATTTCCTTTTCGTCCTTTCCTTTATCTTGCTTCATGCACTATATTCATTTCTCTTTCCCTTTCTCCCCCTCAGTTGATTCTCCTTTCCCACTCCTCTTTGTTATAACTCTTTACTTTCTTAACCTCCATTTTACTTCTTTCTATTTCCTTCTCCCCATTCCCCATTTCCTCCATCCTGTCATTCACTTCCTATAATCACTTTCTTCTACTCCTTCCTTCTTCTTTTTCATTTCTCTCTTCCTTATCCTCCTCCACCCTTGCACTTCATGCCCCTGTACACCTTCCCCTCCTCCCCCATTGACCTTTGCAGTAATTGACCCATCACTTGCTCTTCTACAGTTTAGTGTTGGAGGTTTTGACTTCCTGTCAGTAAGAGTCTCCACATCTGCTACAGGACTCCACACAAACAACTGCGACCTTTGGAGCATCCTGACACCCAGCCCATTTTGTGTGTGTGCGTGTGTGTGTAAAAACGATTGACCGCTCACTATTTAAGTGCGTAGGTGAATGTCGGTCGTTGTGTTTATGTGTGAATTTATAGTGGTGTTTGTGGTTGCACATGCAGGTACAGTATGTGTGTCCGGCAGTGTGTATGAAAAGCTTTGAGGGTCTCTGTTTCTGTCTGACAGTCTGGTGTTTGTGCGTGCGTCTGTGTGTGCCTGTGTGTGTGACCCTCTTCGACACCTGGCTATTCATTATGCATGCAGAGAGCAGCAGACACCAAAATGCCACACTTCATGAGCCAGTCTAAAAATCAAGACACACACACTCACTGTACTCCACTCACAAACAAACAATATACGCACTAATCCAAACACACACACTCACATACACACACACACACACACAAGTTTTACACATACTTTATTCTGACAATATTCAGAGAAACACACATATAAGGATATTAAGAAAACACACAGGTACCTGCATAAATACGAACTCCACCCTACTCCTTGTAAACACACCTTGTTCATATCTGTGCTGCTTTACATTCCTTATAAATATCCTCTCTCTCTGTTATTAAAAGATAAATTATGGCATTTTTTATAAGATCCACATACCTAGTTATGGCTCAGTGCATGAGCTCACGAGACTCATGAGGAATATCAGGTGTGTGTGGGTGGGTGAATACGAGCTCAGGATCCTTTGCTGCAGTTTTTAATGTGAAAAAATTGTGTATTTTCAAAGTTGTGTTTTAAAAAAACACACTTACAGTAGACTGTGCATACGTTAAAAAAAAAGTTCTGGAACATAAAATATATCAAATCACATCGGATAACATTATCACATTAGTAACAAACTTTGTAACCTTTTTAGTGACCCTATAGTACTGTAAAGCCTGTTTTAAAAGTGAAAAACACATTTAGCAGATTACTGGTTTGAAAGAAACTGGTGGCTAAGAACTTTGAAATGTTAGCATATAGCTAATAGATCTATTGGGAACTCTATTCAACAATAGTCAGGGAGACTTTCTTTGGGCCTTTATGACTTTATAGATTTTGCTTGCTAACTAGGTTTGGTAGCATTAACTAATAACTTTACTCTCAAAAAATGCTCCAAAACCAAGCCAGCCGTGCTGGAGAGCATCCTCATTCACAACGTGTAACATACCAACAATTTGTCACGTCCCGAGGCGTCTCATAGTAACGCGAAACGTAACCTTCCGCGTCCGTATGCTATGCTCCGGATTGTGAATGGAATCCAATAGAATGACGCTCCCGGAGGTAACACATGCTCCAGCCATGTTTTCCAGCCCTAACCCTAACCTTAACCATATCAGATAGTGTTTTCCAATGCAATTCATGATGAAAAAGTAAAATAAATTTACGTGTGGATTGATTCCAAATGGTTCTCATGTTTCCGAACTTTTAAACATACAGACGAATTGTCACGTCCTGAGGCATCTCATAGTAACATGAACGGTAACCTTTACCTTTTTTTCACTTGATAAAAGTTAACGTGAGGGTTCCCGATGGTTAGGGACAAATGCAATCGCAGGGCAGGATGCTGTAAACGGACCAAACTTCAGTCAGGAGAACAACTGAGATAATCCATCCAAAATATGAGGTTAGTCTTACTGCTGCATTGCCTGGGCTGTAGTTACATCATAAGATTTTAAAAAACTGAGCTTTAAAAAGAACAGGAGTAATAAAAACTGAGAGAGGCTGACAGTGATCACTGACGGTTTTTCGGGGCTTGTTGAGATTAAACAGAACAAGATACAAAGCATTAAAACATGTTAAAAACACAACAGCCTAACCCAGAAGCAGGATTCATCACGTCGTCACTTAAATACCGGATAGAATGACGATCTCAGTGGTAACACACGCTTTAATCATGTTATCCAGCCCTAATCCTAACCTTAACCATATCAGATGTGTTTTCCAATGCAATTCAAGATGAGAAAGTAAAATAAATTTACATGTGTATTCCAAACGGTTCTCATGTTTCCGAACGCGTAACATACGGATGGGTTGGGTGGCCAAAAGCGTAACATACCAACAATTTGTCACATAGCATCTGTATGTTACGTTTTGGAATGAGAACGTGTTGCGTTTTACCATCTCGTCTCCTTCGTGGAATCCACTGAGCAGCGCAGGACTGAGTTTGTTTAGTCTTATTAAGCTACTACCCAAACACATGATTGCCACAAACATGGCAACCTTCGTCTCTGTGGTAGTTATAGTCAGAGATGGGCAGTAACGCGTGTTTATTTACAAGTAACGCATTATTGTAATCCGATTACTTTTTTCAAGCAACAAGTAAAGTACGGGATTACTATTGCAAAAACGGTAATTAGATTACTGTTACTTTCCCGTAAGCACGCTGCGTTACTGCGTTACTAAAACTGTGATTTTTTTGCGAGAGTGTCTCATGACAATGACGTAAGCGAATGCGACCTTCGTGGCAACAGCTGTGTGCAGATAAACAACGGACAATATAACGAGTGCGGGAGAGAGTATGAGCGTGCAGCGTTTAAAGCGTGGAAGTACTGACCTTACTTTGAGTTTGATTCCGTAAAAAGTGACAAAAACATTAGCGTCCGCTGTTCACTGCGTGGGAAGAAAACTTCTTTTTACAGCGAAAAAACCCTTAACTTCCGAGCAAGCACCGACTATGCTACCACGGAATGGGAAATTCACAGACAAACTCGCGGATTCTTCCACTGACCGCTGCGGCACCTGCACCAGGGCAAACATCCGCCTGTTATACAGGTGAAAATAGAGCAACAGGACCGCTGAGTCTTTGATTTTATTTATTTTCTGCTGTGTTTCACTTGCATCTATTTGAAAGACTGAGTGTAAACACAAAAAAATATTTTATTTTATGTGCTGGAATGTGCAGAAAATAGGTTCAAATGTTAAACAAATTTCTTCCAGTCAGAGAATGTTGCATATAATTTAATTTTTGCTTGATGCATAAAGTTAAAAGATTAAAACTAATAAAACAAGTTTTAAAAAGAGACGTTTCCATTTGATTACATTTTATATGATGGATTAGGCAGAAAAAGTAGAATTGGGCTGAAAGATCTATTGATTTATTACCTATTCAGGTTGTAAATCATGTTTTTAAAAAGTAACTAACTAAGTAACTAAGTAATTAATTACTTTTGAAAATAAGTAATCAGTAAAGTAACGGGATTACTTTTTTGGGCAAGTAATCAGTAATAAGTTACTGATTACTTTTTTCAAGTAACTTGACCAACAATGGTTATAGTAGAAAATAATTTTTTTCTGATTTCTACAGCTTTGTTTTTCAGTGTATTGCACTGTAGCTATGCATCCTGAGGTTATGAAGGGTGTTTCCCTGAAGAAATTGTACACAAGGTTTGCCTGCTGTGTAAGGTACGGTGCAGCTGCTCTGATGCACTGATAGAGAGGAGCAGCCACACTCCTGTGTAAAAAGATTAACCTTTACTTGACCATCATTCACCATGAACCTGCAGTCCAGGATTTAACTCTACTAATATCAGTACATGTAAATTTTTTCCTTCCCTCTACGGAGATTTCTGTAAGCCCACAAAAAAAAAAATTAAAAAATTGCTGTAGCCTAAATCTGATTGAGATGATTCTATATCAAGTCATGTTGTGAAGTATTGTCTGCATTGTTTAGTGTGTATTTATGTGAGTGTGTGTTCCTATCCACTTAGCATTACATACAGCCAGACTGCCGCTTTATACAAAATCAACCTCCTGCTTAGAGAGACTCTAAGCGCTGAGTGAGAGAGAAAGAGACAGAGAGAGCGAAAGAGAGACAAGGGGGGAAAAGAGGCGCATCAGAAGAAAGCGCCTGAGTAGAAAAATGAGAGGGATAACGACAAGACGGGGGAGAAAGAGAGAAAAATAAACGAGATAGTCAATTAGAGAGACAGAGGCTATCAGTGAGGCTGAGAGAGAGAGGCAGAGAGACAGAGAGGGAGAGCAGCAGGAGTCTCGTCTCGTTATGATCCATCTCGTCTCTTTGTACCAGCTGACGTTTTTATGATGCGGCCTGCTGGCTGGGCTAATGGCTTCCTCCATTATACTGAGGGAACACAGTGACCCCGACACCCGGATAAACACAGCACTCACATCAAACCCCTCCCACCTGCCCAGCCCAGCCTGCAGACTGCAATCCGACAGTGAGTCAGCGATGAAGCTCGTTTCAAACCGAGAGATGGAGAGAATTTAAAAAAAGGTACAGAGATAAGTTGTTCCCCAAACACTAAAAGGTTTCCAACAGACATCCACTGCCTGCTGTATGGCAGGGATTTTTTAGTAAGTACCTGTTGTCAGAACTGTATTCATTCAAAGGTAAAGCAGCTCAACGCCAAAAAGGAAAGAACTTTCCAGTTAAATTTTGAATATTTATAGCTTTTATAGTTGTGTATAGTATTTTAGATTATACATGACTTGATGAATTGTCAAAGGTCAAGGGCTTTTTTTCAACTTGAAATATAGTCTTCAAGTATAGGAGTTCAACACTGTCGAACTAAAGGTAACTCTTTTTAAATTAGATTTTCCTGATTACCTTCATCTAATGTTCAAACAGAAAATCTCACACCAGTAACAGAAGCTCAACTTTCTGAAATGACAGGACAGACCCCCCCCCCCCGAAGAAAGACTAATTAAATTTAAGTTGCATATCAGGCATCCATGCAGGTTACATGATGGGGCTTCAGTGTTCATCCCCACCCATACAGGAAGCGATTCACATGTCACATTGCTTTGTTGCAGATGGTTAAATATCATTCACTTAAGTTAAGTATCCTTCAGTCTTATTAGCAGTCATTTCAATTGCTCACTCCAAAGCTAAGAAAAGTTTAATTCAGGGTCCTCCCAACTTTCTGCTGCCAGTGGTTATTTGGCCCATGGTTGATTGAAGCTGGTGAATGTCATTAACTTAACAGTTGTCTGGACATCCTCACATTATTGCTTTTGCATGTGGACAAAATTTTTTATCATGAGTTTAATATTCTTTGCTATCTATTAGAAATGACAAAGTTCTTTAGGTGAACTCCTTTTAATGAATGTCATATACTGCAAGATCTTTCAAAGATAGAATTCAATTTAAAGCTGCTCCTCGTGGAAGTACATTTAAAATATGGATGTGACTGGTGCAAATTTAAAAGAAACATTGTGTTTTTGTAACTTCAAAGCTATCTAAGATCAAATATAGTAAATAAATATCTGAAACGTTTTTCACTTGAAGTTTTCAGAGTGTGGATTTTAAGATGCATATTATCTGGATTTGTTTTGACAGATTAGACTTGCTCTAACAGCTCATTGTTTCTTTCTGTAAACTAACAACTCGAATCTCCTTCCAGCTGTTGCATTCAGGTTAGACGTCATTTAACAGCAGGCTCAACTTCCCACTGATATCTGAAATAAGACAACACAACTCGTCTTCTAAACTAAAGCGCAGCATGTGTGATCGAAACCATATAAAACACAGGGCCTCCGCTATTTGCATTACATCATGTACACACTGGGTGATAATTGTTATGTCTTTCGCCAAAATACCCCCTATCTAGTTGTAATCATTGCAGCTTTTTACCCTCGGATCTCATCTTAAACATAAAAAGAAAGAAGCGAGGCAGCTCCTACTTCTCAGCATAATAAACTTGTCAAACGCAGCTTTGGTTCTCTCACTGCAAAAACCTGTGGCGCTCCTACCGGCCCCCGGCTTAGCCCCGTTTGGCTCTGCAGCCGACACGCCGCTCCATCCGCTGGCTAAAACCACTCCCCTTGCATGCTCGCACTTAATAAACAGAGGGTAATTTGGCCAGCTGCGAGTGTGAGATGTTTTGATTCCCGAGTCACAGTGTAAAGAAAAATGGAATGACAGAGGGAGAGGGAAACAGCAGTAATTATAAAACTAATTACCAAATGCTGATGATGCCCATAGGCTTTGCATAACTAAATTTAGACGAGGAAATTGCTTTCGGCCGCCGACGTGGCTGCTGGGCATTTCGTTCATCTTTTCTTTTTTTCTTAATTCTTCTCGTCCTGCCTGCTGTCACACACTCGCACACTGAAGAAAAAAAATAATCACCATGGAAACAATTATTCAAACACCTATCTTTTTCTCTTTATTTTTTGTTGGCAAACACAAAATGGCTCCGGGAAGTGTTGTTGTCCAACAATGTAGTGTAATGACAGAAAATATAGCTGCTTGTTTCTGTTTACCCCGTGAAAGACATAGCAATTAACTACAACACAGAGATGCTCACAGAGAAACTAAGAGACATTCACTTATTGAATCAGGCTGTGCTGCTCTCTGCGGGTTTGCATATGAAAGACGTGTTTTTGTCTCGCCGAGTGTCTGCACAGATTTCTACATAGCTGAGCTCTGACACCTGATTTTCCTCTGGAATGATTGCGGAAATGTCGACTGTTGGTTTAAGTTTCTATTAGATCCTACTTTGATCAGTCCAGCGTGAACAAGAAGAGTGTCTGAATAAGTGTTGAAGCCAAAGTGGTGTGACTGACTAAACTAAAAGAATTTACAGGGAAATATCTATCACAGATAGAAGCCTAAAAAAATGGAAATAAAACAAGTGAATGTAAAGCAGGGATTATACTTATTTGCAGAGTAAGACAGATGTATACACCACGGTCAAGTAAGCATTCCTGTTATAACTCTCCTAAACTACTTCTTCTCTGCCTGATTGGCACATTGGTGCATTATAGTGTAGTTTCTCAACAGAGGAGTTCTAGCATGCTTGCAGATGCAGAAACACCTTTAAGTTGTTGGGACTACCTGAACTGGTTCCTCTGCAACTTGGCTTTGTTTCTCCAAAGCCCTGTCCACACAGGAAGCTCACAGATGGTTGGTATTCCGTTGGTCTCTGGTTGCCTCATCAAGTCTAGTTGTACAGTGCAAAGCACTGTCTAACATGTTAGTCCAAATTCCACAACTCGTTTGAGGTCTGGTGATTGCAAAGGCCGTAGCACGCATAACACATTATTTTCTGACTTATTTAACCAGTCAATTAATTAATTAAAAATTAATTAATTAAATTGTATTTATATAGCGGCAAGTCACAACAACAGTCTCCTTAAGGTGATTCAGTGAGACATTTGCCCCTTGATGTGAACAGTGTTGTTCTAGAAGAGTCCATCATGGTAGAAATGTTTCATTATGCTAACCAGCAACCACAATGGCTTTGGAAGGGAGTACCTCGTTATAAACTCCCAATGTAAAATGCTTAATTTCATAGGCAAAATGGATATGTTTAGAGACAAATACAATAAATGGTTTTGTTGTCCAATCTTTTTAAAACTCAACCACTTGGATTAATGGTTAGTTCGGCACATGGCCACTTTGATTAATAGTCCCTCAAAGGAACTCAGGATCTGATTTAGAGAGCCCATTGAAAGCACTGTTTAACCTCGCTCCATTGTCCTTATTTATTTGGTTGGATTTGGTGACAAGATTTCCAAATGTATTTCTTTTGAGAAAGACTGCGCTTTTAGCTGTTCTTTTAACAGGCACTGAGAAACGCTCAGTGCAAATGAAGAACATCTTTTGGTCTTCCACAGATCTTTGCCCCTTAAACAGTCATTTTAGATATATGACCTTTTCAATGCGAGAACCTTCTCAGCCAGGTTTGCACCTATCCTTATGTGTTTTTTTAATACATTTCATTAGTCATTTGTTGACTCTAGTTAGTCTGTGAAAGCATTTCAAGGGCCACTGATGACAATTGAGAGAAACAAATGAAATCCTTTAAAACATAACAAAACCTGGAAAAGCTGAAAGAGCCTGAAAACCTTTGGAATGTGTCACATTTATGTTGTCATTGCAAGTATGTTTTGCTAGTCTGACCTTTTTTCCCATCATGCCCAAGATTTTGTTTCCCAGAAGTCCCACAGTCATTGGTATCACTTTGTATTAATCATAGTGATACTCTTGTGAAGGACATTTACCCATTAGAGCTGATGTCCTTACTAACCCAGTTATACATCTAATGTCCTTTCTAATCTGTTTATCCCGCTTTCCCTCCATACCAGACAAATGGGACATTATTGGCTTATGTACTGCACACTGTAAGGCCCTCAGCAGTCAATCATCCACTCTAATATTCAGAAAGGCAAGCTTTGACACTGAATTAAAACCGACATGAAAAGCATGTGTTAAACAAAGTAAAGTATTTCCAATCAGGTGTAATTGGCCTGTCGGAGCCAGCGGTGATATATGTTCCTAATTAGTTAAGCGGCCTCGGTTTGTCTCAAAGGGTGTTTTTTATTTTTTAATTATTTTTTCCTCTCCTCCCACAGCTGATCGTGCATCAAAATGTCAAAATAAACTGGGGAATAAGAAGCTTTTTAAAAGCTGCAGCACCAATTGCCAATATACATGATTGGACTGGATGGGAGTTGAGGGAGTAGGCAGGGTTGGAGGGTTTTACCTATCAAATTCTCTTGGTATTTAGGCTATACGCACCAATGAATAGTCATTAAAATCCAGTTTGATGTGAAAAAGATATTCTTGTTTTTATTTTGACCATGTGTTTGGTGATAAGAAAAAGCTGGGGCTGTGTTTTAGGGATAAACCCAACCAAGGACTTTTTAAATGGGTGGCACTGAGGGGGGTACGAGGCCGTAAATAATTAAATAAACTATGAGTTTTAAATTTAAATAAATAATTAAATATACAGATGAAGTATTTTTAATTATCACTAAAACTTTCAGTCCATTATATCATATTTCTGACTAATGTATTATTATTATTTGAAATAATCCACCGAGGAAGACCACATTTGTTTTTCCCCCAAACCTGGACCGGGTAATCTCAGTTCTCAGTTCAGATAGTAAAGAGTCTTGTGAGATCACTTGACACATCTCATCTGCTGTTATCACAAGATCTTAATATAAAATTGTCTTGAGATTAATTTTAGAAGGCATTTATAAATGTTTAAAAGAAAAAAAGTTGAGCCAAGCATCAAAAAGCTGGTGGTACTAAAAGGAAACAGCTGGAGGAATATTTTGCAACTAATTAGGCTGACTTGCTACAGGTCAGTAACATGACTGGGTGTAAAAAAAGAGCATCTCAGAAAAACAAACTATGTCTACAAAAGGTGGAACAATCTCAGAATAATGTTCCTCAATGTAAAATTTCAAAGACTTTGAATATTTCATCATGTAAAGTACATAATATCAAAACAATCCAATAATAGATGTCCATGATCCTCTGGTCCTCAGGCATAAAAACATGCATGATTCTGTTACGGAAATCAGTGCATGAGCTCAAGAACGCTTCCAGACTATAATTTTCTGTGAAAACAGTAAGCCATCCGCCATCCATAATGCAGATCAAAGCTCTATCATGTAAAGATGAAGACACATGAGAATGGGGCTCAGAAATGGCACCATCTTCTCTGGGCTCATTTAAATGGATGAGGCAAAGTGGTCAGATGGATCAGATGATGAAACTCTTTTTGCGTCCTCTGGACTAAAGACAAGACGCACCAGCTGACTCATTAGCAATGACAATTCTAAACTTCAACTAATATGAACTATTATGAAAACACCATGACTTCATACGAGAACTGTCAAGGTACTGAACTGGCCTGCTTGCAGTCCAGACCTTTCAACAACTGAAAACACTTGATGAAGCATCTGACGAAGACAGAGGACTACTCATCTCCTTGAATCCTGTATCAGATAAGTTCCCAGAGACGTGTTCCTGCCATTAAATTTAGAAGACCTTTTATTTTCATTCTAAATGATACATTTTCTCAGTAAAAAACATTCCACATGCTATGAACTGAGCGTTTGTTTTTTCAGGGGTCAAAACTGCTACTAAACCCACAACAGCAGCACACTGCAGGTATGTATATGCACTTCTACATATCTCAGTGCGTTGCTTAGGATATACAGCTGTCCTATGAAATAAGTAAGACATTTTAAAATGTATTTTTAACTTTGTAAGACAAGATTTAATCTGTAGTAGATACTTGTGGTTTTAAAGCTAAGAACAACATACAATAAAGAATTTATTTACCATTAAAAACATGCTTGCTTTTGGTTCTTTAATGGACATTTTTATAGGCTTTTATCATATTTTGCGAGTCTCCTTTCATCATTGTCTTATTATGCTTTTGTTTGGTTTGGGTTTTTTTTTTTTTGCATTTTTCTTATATGTCTCTGTGTTACAATATATTGCTTTTATCATTTTATTATTCATGTTGACATTTTTTTGCTTAGTATTTTTGTAATGTCTTTTTTCATTCTATACATTTTTTGCCCTTTTCAAGCTTGTATTCAGCATTTGTCTGTTAGAACACTTTTTAGTGCTGCTGTGCAAGTAAAGTTATAATTATTAGTATTATAATATAATTCTAATTACATATTGTTAACTCCAAAGAAGGACACTGTCATGCTAGAAGATGGCTGCAATAATCAAAACTATTGATAGCTTTGAATTGTCTGTAAGACCTCCACTCAGCACTGTTATTACCTTGTTTACGCCCTGTCACTCACACAAACTCGCAGCAAAAAGATAAACTGGCGGGGGCATACACAGAGATAAATACATACACTCGGCTGCACTCTCTGATCGAAACCATTGGATTTAATGGATTTTTACAATTTAAAATGTTACAGGGGAGAGTTAGAGGACACTGAGAGAGAGAGGGAGATGAATGAATCAGAAAGAGAGAGAGAGAAGGGAGAGAGGGAATTAGATAAACTTGTGGGGAAGAGAGAAGGGGGCCAAGCTTGTGTTTGCTGGGCTGTGAAGCATTCAGCTGTACCACTGTCTGAACGCTCCGTTAGCAGTCCAGCCATTTCTTAATAACACTCATAACTGCTCTCTCAAACCCTTCTCCTTCTCCCATCTCTCTATCCTTCCATCCATCTCTGCCTCTGTCTACTCATCTTACACCTCCATCTTTCTCATTTCTGTATATTTCTTTCTTTATGTTTTTATATTTTTTTCTATGCTAGTTTAAATTTAGAGGAGCTGGAAAATCAAGATTCAAGGAATTTCTTCCCTCAGAAAATGACCCAGAAAGTGACCCAACCAAGTAGTCTTTGAAAAGTGAAGGCAGAGTAAAAACCTCCTGCCTAAACCCAAATGTAGATTTTTCTTTACATCTCTACAGCTCTAAACTATACATCATTTGTGGAATGCTCACTGGGGTCATCATAGGTGATATAAAATGTTTGACATTTAGCAATTTAAGATTAGGTTAATGTTATAGTATAATCATTGTTAACAATTAAGCAACATACTTAAATATATATTTAATGGTAACTGGTTGTTGTGGAGGAAATAATTATTGTATCCCCTGCTAAATTGGTAAGTTGTAATGTTTGCACACATTAGTGTGGAAGCACAGAGGTTTTTGCACTTTTTTAAATTCTTCATTTTTGTATTTAGTAGCAAGTTGAACAAAATTCCAATGCAAATCTTAATTCAGATGAATTCAGTTTTATTTATATAGCTCCAAATCACAACAACAGACCAGTTTTATTGTAAGGTAAAGAACTTACAATAATACAGAGAAAGCCCCATCAATCAGACAACCGCCTATGAGAGAGCACTTTGGCGACAGTGGGAAGAAAAAACTCCCTTGTAATAGGAAGGAACCTCCAGCAGAACCAGGCTCAGGGAGGAGCAGCCATCTGCCACAAAAGGTTGGGCTGAGGTGAGGGAGACAGGACAAGAGACATGTTATGATAGAGAGCCAGAGATTAACAACAACTCATGATTAAATGCAGATGGAGATGGATGTTAATGGAGAACATAACATAACATGCAGTGAGATGATAAAATGAGCATAATATATATCAAAATTCAAAGAAATTGTGTTTATAATAATTTAAAAACAACAGATCTTAATAATCGTTGTATTTTTGATACTAATTGATTTAGACTGGACCATGGAGGAGATACTTAGAGACATGTATATATACAAACACTATAGTCATTATAAGATAAAATTAAATACAAAGTAATAATACAAATGATAACTTTTGGCACTTCAGTGTTTTTTTAAATACTTCTGCTATATTTCATTCCTTATGCTAGTAAAATTCCCACTTTGTTTTTGTCTCCTCTTTGCTGCTATCCTAGTTCTCTTTCTTTGACGGTCCCTCTAGTTTTTTTCCATCCCGATTATAGACAGGTGTATACAGTGTCATTTAGTAATATCTCTGATTAGCACGCCATTAGGATTTACGTAGCTATAGCTAGCACCCGACTAATTAGCATGAACACCCACGCATAGCCTTTTCACTTCTGGCCTTTGCAGTCTTCAAAGAACCCCGTATGCTTAGACCGGGTTGGCCAGGTCCTTCGAATGATGCATCTGCTAAACTGGAACATAACTACAGTGTCTGAAATTACTATTGCAGAAATGACTTTCCTAGTGAAGCAAACTTAAGTCGTTCATTTCCCATCCTTCTTTCCTTCTTTCTCCTTTCTTTTCCTTAATTCCCTGACTTTAGTTGATTTAGCTGGTTTCTAACAGTCTTTTTTTGTCCTTTTAGTTTTTTTTCAACTATTTTTTTTACATTTTCTTCCTTTCCCTTTGTTTTTTCAGTATCTATTGTATTCCTACTTTTCATCCATCTGTTTTTGCTTCCTTAATTCTGATACTACGTCCTACCCCTGGCTCCTTTCACATATTCCTCATCCCTTCCTCCACTCCGTCCTTCCTTTATGTCTTCATTTTCAAACCAAAGACAAGCTGCTGCTGAACTAATTGCAGCTGTTGTTTTCTAACCACAGCACTATAGCTCTTCTGTTGTATGTCATTGTAGTGAAGATGAAAAAAATGTTGCTTTGAGGCTTAAAGTAGAGAAAGTTCATTTCAAAGCCATCTGTCCCTCAGGACGCTGATTAATTTGTTGGCGACTGCCTGTCACTCAGACTGTTTGATCTGTTCGCTTAGTAATTGATTTTTTAAAATATTTTTAAAGAGAAAAAAAAAACACAAGCTAAATTGACTTTGATGAGGCTGCTGATCAGAAGGACTTTCTTATTTTTTTTAAGTAGCAGTGTTTAGTCTCGGCTGAATCAGAGGAAGGGGGTAAATATGGTAGCTGTGCTTTTTTGAAAGCCTATCTGATGTGAATGTTCTCTGCCAGTGTTTTTTACTTTGACTCAATTTGTTGTTCCCTGTAGAGATGTATTCCCTCAACTTGGAATTTTTAATTCATTTTAAGTGCAAGTTTAAGTGCAAATAAGAGCTTTGAAAAGATTATATACTATATTGTGCTAATTATGGTGCATTGCTGACCTGTTAATCTCTCACAACGGTGGAATGAGTCAATTTGAAAGAAAATGGATTCTTTCATTAAACACCTTGTGTTCAACTTCTGCTTGAATTACATTGTAAAAAAATGACAAATGACCAAAATGACTCTTATAAGTGGGACAAATTATAGGTTTTGTAAGTGCAATAGTGTTTTTTGTGGTTCAAGGAAACTGGGGACAACTGCTGACATGATTATGAATATCACTTGGATGTGATCATTGATCAGACCAAACTGGAACAAACTTCAAACTGTTAGTCTTTTTCAACATATTGCATATCTCTAGCTGTGACAACTGGTTAACAACTTTACCTGAATGGCTGACGTATCTTCATCCAAAGCTTAAACTCACATGAGTGGCAGAGTTGGATCATCATTTATAGTTATTTTACTCTGTCCGAAAATGGATGCCTACGCCAGGTTTATCCTGTCGAATTTGAGACTGTCCCAGATGAAACATGAAAGAGTCTTGACACCATCTTTGGTCATGACTCCAACACTGTGTTCCTACCTTTTTATGGTAGGACACTGGTGCAACAAAACTTAAAAAAAAAGCTTGGACACATGGGAAGAAGAAAGAAGATTGACATCCGTATGTTTTGGCCCCAGTTCATTGGGTTTTAGTATGGTACAGTCTACATGCATCAAACTGATGTACATGTTTATTAGATCCTTGTCATACAGCACAGTGGGGCTTGCAGTAAATTTTTTTCAAAGCTGAAATTGCACTGTGTGTAGAAACCATAACATAAGTTGGTTGAAGACTTTATTCATTTTCAAGTGTGTCTGAACCTGGTATAAAGTATGAAGTCCATAATCCGGACTAGATATTTTATTGGACAACTCATGTGACTGCTACTCTTTGTCTTCTATGCTAGCATTGTTAGGTCACAGTTTGGAGACTGATACATGTGATGCAGTTTAAGAATTCTTAGAAGTGTTACATTATTTTGACATTTCTTTCGGGGTGCAAGTCAGTGTTTGCCACAGTTGCCTGTCATGCTTAGGTAATTGTAGAAAACTAGCCACAGTACAACATAATCTGTGTGTCTCACACATTGCTTTCTTCTAATTCAGAGGTGAACAGTGATTTTGATTCAATTACTTTTGTCATACAGACGGGGAACTTCTAAGTAGGAGTTTCTAAGAAGCATCTGTAGCTCAGGAGAGCTTTTAAAAAGCATGCTGAGGTTCAGAACTGTTACTGTCCTATGGGTGGAATAAGACAGATTTAATAGTCTTTACAACTTACTAATATGCAGCTAAGCCTCTTCTTTAAGAACCTGCATGTACGAACAGGGTGGAAGCATTCACACAAACATTCATCTATAAAGGAATTAATCAGTCAATTTTTATTTAGAGCAGCTTTTCTACAGGTTACCAGGGTTTTACCATGATTTCCATATGATAAATGATTCCATATGATTCATATGATTTTTATGCAGGTGCACTGTGATCTGTGGTTTTGGTTCCATGACATTTAGGTTCTAACCATAGATTACAGAAGAGAAACACGACACTCAAATAATCCTGAATTCTTCAACTGCATATATGGCTGTTTTTCTTCCTTCTGTGGCAAATTCTGTCATTTTTTGATTGACCAATGATTCCCTAAAATGACACTTTTTAAATTTAATTTAGATTATACTTCAGAATAATTGTCCTAATAAATGCCCAAAGGTGTTTAACCCTGAGATCTATAATTCTTCATAGGTGGCAACCCAAACCCCATATTTTGGACAAATAAAAACTTTTTATTAGAAAAATGTAAATATCTTTTTATGTGTGTCAGTTAGTAAGATTATTTTCTTCTTTCCTGGTTTGCCGAAACTTGGAAAAACAAGTCTACAGTTAGAGGTAGGGTGATCCACGATGATGACTCAGACCTCAGAGGGTTATAGTTTGCTGTCAAATGGTGAGACTTGCTTCTAGAAGAACTTTAGTCTAAGCCTACAGAGGGAATTTCAATATGAACGCTCCAGTATGTCATGGCTGGAAAGAAACATCATACCCCAAAAGATGCAAAAATGTTCTTTTTCTGATTGTTGCATTTTGTTTTTCCCTACATTTAAAAGCAAATGTTTCAGTTAAAACTCTGATGAGTCGAGTAAAAATATGAGGTGTATCATTTCTTATTTTCTTCACAGCATTGCATCACTCAACAGCATTGTTACTGTCCTACATATGCTGATGCATACATGCCTTCAACGCGACAATGACACATTTCAATACATAAAAACCGACGGGGTTTCAGAGAAGAGAAGCACTGACTGCGATTCTCACTGTGTTCTCTGGGATCTCTGTGCTGTGGCAGGTCAAAAGACTAATGTTCTCATCATTTACTGCCTCAGTTACATTCTTCTATTTCCTCTGTTTGTGTGTTGATTCTCATCTCCATAGACACATACACACAAACTTGTGCGTACAAACTGATAGCATTGCGGTTAAGACTAATGAGAGCTTTGCGACTCTGTGTATGTTTGTGCAATACCTGATGTTATTAAATGATATCAACATCAAGGCTCCTGTTTGAAGTTAAACTTCTCCTTTTTGTTCTCCCTCTCTTTCTCTTCCTCCACAACCTGCCCGACACACACATACACTATGATTGTACTTTGTAACTTTCTGTGTGTGAGAGAGTTTATTGCAGTGTTATCAAGCTTCTGCATCAGTTCTGAACCAGTGTGTATTTGTGTGTGTGTGTGTCCTATCAGTGCTGTGTCTCAGTGTGGGGATGAGAGCCATACATCATAGTTGGACTGTACCAGATAGTTTATCACACAGAAACACACATCGACAAAAGCAGAAAAGCAGACACACACACATGCACACACTTGGGTTTCAAACAGATTCGTATTGTTTTTTTAAATTAATTTGCAGGGTTTAAGTGAATGTTTGCCATGACACTTTTCTTCAAATGCAAAGTTCTTTTATTCTTTTGTTTCTTTTATACTATATTCAGATTTCAGTGATATGGCAGCGTGACCAAAGCACATAGGGTATCAAGGCCAAATATGGGCGTTTAGCATGACAATGGATGGTTTAATAACATGCAGTTTATCAGAGTAGACGGCAGCCAATACAGCGTCTTGGAAGCCACACAGTACTCAGTCATTGTTTTTTTTATCTTCTCTTGCCTTCTACAAAACAAACCATGACAGACTGTACTGTACCATACATGTACGGTTTTAGATACTGGTGCTCGCCTACAGATTTGTTTCCGGGAGTCTTTTCAGTCAGCTTTAAATAAGCACAGACTGAGGCGATCTGATCAACCATCAGCTGCAAAATAACACGTGAAAAGCAGTTTAATATAATGGTGGATCAGCATTTAAATGGTGGGTGATGCCAGAAAATACAGTGTTATTTTATCAATTTAATTTTGATTTATTCCTGCATTAATTCATACAAAAAAAATCTGGGGTCCCTATAAGTACGTAGAGTTGTAAAGAACATAATTATTTTCATCCCTGCCAAAATTATCTTTTCTTCTTTCCTTTAGTTCAAGGCAAACGGACAGCAACACAGAGAGGAGACATATGAAAATGATTTTTTGCCTCAAGATTAAAAACAAATTGAACATTTCTTTCTTAAAGACAGATCTCAGATAAAATAATTAAAATAATTAGTTCTCTGCTGTGTTTAATGGGGCAGTATTGTTGGAAAAACGGAACATCTCAATATAGTGGTAAAGTAGAATGGTTTGAAGTTTGATCTCTTTGGCCAACAACTGAACTACATTCTGTGTATACATGAAATTCAGCATCCTTTCTCAATTTATTGGATTAAAGTTCTCTGAAGGAAATCTTTTGTTTCTGTATTTGTATTCTTGGTTGAAGAAAGTAATAGTTCTTTATATTTTTGTTTCTTTTCTGTGTTGTTGAAAGATCTGGGCCTGTCTCATTCCTGGTATGACCTTTGGGTTTATAAAGGAGCTCTATGGCAATATTAAAACAGGAGTCATCTGCAGTTGTTGCAGCTTTTTTATGTCTTCCTGAAACATGGCATTCATTAATGACATTATGAAGTACAGTGTTGTTAATGACACTTCCTCACACTCGCTGTTTAATCAAAACCACTCAGTGTCTCTTTAATGATGCTTCCTGGTGTGTAACCATCTGTTGCATTGGGGCAGATGCACAAACACCCAGTGAATTGTGGTTCTAAAGTAATATTTGACTCATTTTAAGGCATTTTGCATGCCATGCTTCATCGCAGGTAAACATAGAAGTGTGATGTCATTCCATCTATCTAAACTCTGGCAAAATGAGTTTCTCAACAGCTATAGTGCTGGGAGATTAATAAGAAATCTGCTAGAAGATGAATAATTTTGCTGCCCACTGACGAACCACAAAATATCAGCAAAAAAACTTGATAGACTGACGTGAAATTTACTGATCGCATTTTTATGAACAAACACTGTCCCACAAAGTGTTAAAAATCCTTAAAAAAAGTGATTTATTTTCTTTGAGAAACTTTGAAGAGGTGATGAACATGTTATTATGGCAGTTTAATGAATCATTACTGGTCAGTTTAGGATGTTCCCTACTTCAGTATCAGTTGATCAATTCTTTTGTGTTATTCTGATATGAAGCAGTGACACAGATCAGATGCTGTTGTGCTAAAAATGGTTTTGTGTATTATTTACTTATTTAAGTTTTATCTCAGTGTGATGCAGGCAGCAGATATTGGCTCCATTTACAGCAAAAAAGATACGCACTCTGCAGCTTTACCTGTCCTCACGATCTCTTCTATATGTTCTTTGCTGAAACATATTTTGTGTCCTCAAATCTTTTCTATATATTTCTTTCCTATTTCCAAAGTCTTTCTCTCTCCATTTCCTTGATTTCACAGCAGCGCTATGAGTGTGTGTGTGTGCAGTCACGCTGTCAAGCTGTGGCGCTAATCGATTAACGCCAACATGTCTCAACCAGCATCACATTAGTCAACGTCACACACCGCCACCTGCAGAAAAGTGCGTGTGCGTGTATGTGTGTGTATGCTCAGTTTAGTTAAGCATGAGAGTCCACAGGTGATTACACTCTTTGCAGATATGAAGGTGCAAAGGGATGTGGAAGAAAAGGCAATGAATTGTAAAACAGAGTGTTACAGGGAGGAAAATCCAGAAAGTGAGAAAGAGGAAGGAAAGAAGTAGAGGCGGATGGCATGTGAAGGAAAACAGACATAACTTATATGAGTTGGAGGGGAAAATAACACTACTCTTAGAGCTACACACCAATATTAAATTTGTCTTTTATTAGTTACAGATCTGTTGTGCTGCGGTTGGATTTCCATGTTTTGAATGTATACTCACTAAAATTACAGTTACAAATCTATTGAATGAAAAAAACAAACTAAAAACTGGTTTTAAAATATGGTGGCTATGTTGTTGTCCTAAATATTATTTTAGACACAACTAAGAGGGTCAATCTGAGCAAATGTTGACATATGACACAAGCGGTGACTTTTACAGAAAGGCAAGCAGAAACCAGAAAACTCCCCTCAATCTTCCGTCACCGTTTAAGAAGATAAATTTGACAAGATTAAAAAATAGTGTTTCATGATTTTATGCTGCCTGTCTTTTATGAATGCTCTCAGGCTTGTGCATTTGACTGCACTCTGCATGGACATCTTCAGCTTTCTGTACTCCTTCCTGACTGAAGAACTGTAAAATATTATTACTTCTACAGTTATCATTAACATTTTTACTATTTGCTGACAGTGACGAATGCTGGATGGATTTTTTAGAACGGTCCTTTCCTAAAAGTAGCAATAAAACACTATACATACTACTTCACTATACATAAAACTGCATTACTGGCAAATTGTAACTGGACAGGTTCTAGTATAGTGCTTTTCTACTCTACCTGAGCACTCAAAGGACATTCACTCCTTCATACAAGAACTTCTTTTCTATGCTTTTTCCAAAAAATGCATCAGAGAGCCATTTGGGGCTAGTATCGTATCCAAGGATGCTTTGTGACGCATATTGAACCGGTAAGTGACTGACCCACCAAATTTCTGATAAGTAGATGACCTGCTCAACCTCCTGATCTACAGCCACCCTATGGGTGATGTCATTATGACCATGTCAATCTCTTATAAATTATGGAGCAGACTTGCAATGTTTTCAGTAACTTGGAAGATGAATATGATTAGAAAAACACAGTGTTTATTTTGTCACACAAAACCCCTCATTCCTTGGTTGCTGGTTCTCTGACAGCTTCCCACTGCTCATTAGAATACATTGCAGGTGCTTAGTGTTTTTTTTGTTTTGCTTACTCTGATCATTCAGTTGCCAACAGTGCCGGTGCAACAAAGCCAATGTAGAAAAACAAGGCCTCTCCAGGAAACTGGCAACAGATTGTAGAAAAGCTGGAATCAAAGGCGGCAGTGACTGAGTTCACCTGTGATGTTGTTTGGATCACAAGATCCTGCGCTTCAAGCGGCAACACCTTCGTCTTTGTGTTTCTCAGCCAAAAACATTGGGTGAGAGATTGACGGTGAAAAAAGAGCACATTTGAATATTTGGGAGTGAGAGAGTAAGCGTAGTCCAAAATCAGTGATAATCTCCATAAAACCGTTTCTCTCTGCCCTACTCGTTATCACCATCTGATCTACTTGACGGCATCATTTTGTCATCGTGTCTCCCACTCTCTCCACCAGTCTTTCTCTCAGTACTTGTCTCTCCTCAATGTCGTGATAATATCCATCTTATTACTCTCTGTGCAAAACTGTTGAGGCTGGAGTGGGGAGGTTAAACGTCCACTCAGCGCTACAGTGAAGAGCATTCTGCTAAAGAGTGGAGTACTCTCAGCTGATAGAAACGCTCAGGAAATACCCCCCCCCCGTTCAGCCTGTCCCAAAAGGACACTCTACACAGGTGGTTAGGGTTAAAGCGCGTAAAACAGTGGATGAACCAAGCAGTTCTCTTTGCAGTCCACTTCTGTTCTTATTACTCCACTAAAACCTAAAGGGTAAAGTGCTGAAATTTTACCTGTTTTTAGAGTGCCTCTTACCTCTTTTGTTTTTCAGTGGCCATACTGATGCTGTGACCGTTTTAATATGGTAGACCAGGGGTTATTTCTTGTATAGCAGAAAGGAAGATCCATTCTATAAAGGTTTTTTGGCATCAACCAGAGAGTGGGTCTATGACGTTTTGAGGGTCAAGAACTGGATTTTCTAGTAGATTTTCTAGGTCTTTACAATGAACTCTAACTAATGATGCCCAGTGAAATTGTTGAAGACTCTACAGGAAAACAGAAAAACAGACTTAGTGTTGCACAGCAGGTGGCTTAAGTATTCCATAGACACAGTGCACCATATGCTACCAAACATGCTGGGACACTTTCTCCTCATAGAGAAATAGTTTGATGATTGATGATGACTTCACCTGTGAGCTAGAAACCACACCGATGATGTAAAAAAGAAAAATCAATGTCTTGATTTATTCTTTTATTCTTTTATTAGTTCATTTGTTGGCTGACTCCTTTTGTCAGATTGTGGTTTCGACCTTCTCGGTGTTTCCTCTCCTGGGAATCAAGCCAACTCTAAAAATGACTCTCTGGCACTCATCTTTCTTCCTTTCCTACCCTCCAGCCTTTTCCTCTCTCTTTGTCCACCATGTCTTCTTCACCTAGAACCATGTCTTTACCTCCTTCTTTCAATCTTCACTTTCTTGTCAATCCCTCTTTAATTCCTTTGCCAATTTGTTCTTACATTCAACCATCCTCTGTTATGGCCCAGTTTTACCCTGATGACTACCATGCCTCCTCTTCTTTTCATCTGCTCCTCTTATTTTCAAGGTAAACCTTTCGCAGTTCTTCATTTGCTTATCTTCTCCAGATCAGCCTCTTCTGAATCCCTTCTTCCCCCTATCTGCTACTATATGCTGTCTGTGCTTTCTTTCCCCACTTTACCTTCCATCTTCTTTTTGTTATACATTCTCAGTCCTACATTTACTCCTTCCCCACTTGTCTTCCATCACTGCAGTTGAACAGTAAAAGCTGCTCTGGCACCGAATCCCCTCTGCTATAAAAGTTGTGACATTGAGCCGTCTGGAACTATTTTAAGCTTCACTTTTTACTTCCTGGAACTGAATGAAATCATTGAACACCAGCAGCCAAAACCTCTGCCTCCTGCCAAAACTATGTTGTACCTTTTAATTCGTCAGATGAAGACATCATGGTTTTGAAAAGAGCTATAAATAATATATATTTATGCCATCTACGGTAAATGTTCCCCTCTTATGACTAAAGTGAAAACTGAACTTGGAGAGTCAAATGTGTGGATTTATTTAATAGTTCATTTCAAACAACAAGGGCAGGGATATATTCTTATGTGATCTGTGATATCTGAAAACACCTCACAGGTGAAGGTAATCATTCTCTTAAATTGCTTTCTTAGTATTACAGCATTCACATATATGATGGTTGGTATAGAGACCCTTTTAGATTGTGTGTTGGATGTAAAGATTGTCTTTAGTGTCAGGTAAATACTGGGTTGTGGCTCACAGCCTCACACAGCCTTTCAGTCTGTTGTTTTCTGTTCTTTTGCTGTTCTGGATGAACTCTCTCTGTCTCTCTCTCTCACTCACACACACACACACACACACACACACACACACACACACACACACACACACATGCTCAGACCCTGTTCTTCACTTCCAATAAAATAGTTGAAGAGAGGGCATTTGTTTTCCTCTTTCTTTCTTTCCATCGCAAACACTGCAGGCTTGTATTGTGCTGCAGTTAATAAAGTGTGTGGGTGTGTGCGGATCAGACCTGCAGATAAGAACTGGACTCTGATAAGGACTGCAGTAACTCTCTCTGCCCTGCTCTGACTTAAACACTCTCTCTGTGTTTAAGACACCAGGTTGCTTAAGCTCTGACTCTCCCATCAGATCAGGCTAACGTGAGCACAATGGCGGATTTAATTAAGAGCAAAAAAAGACCCCAAACAGCATCTTCAATTAATTTTCACACTGCTACTACTCTTTCGACTGCCTCCTCAAGTTGTTATTATGCAAAGTGGTCAACACAACCACAGGAATGTATTGCCATACAAGTTCAACAGTCTTTATTTGTGTTAGTTGCCTTGACAAAAGCCTGATATCTGCTCAAGATGACGGGGATCCCTATTTGCATTATTATTGTACAGCAGAAAAGTAACACTGGGGTGAAAATATGAGAAAAGAGGGATGTTGCAGAGAACTATTAATTATGTAATTTAAAGTGAACATTTATTCTACCACTCAGTGTACTCTAAGTGCTGCCATTTATTTCTAATGTGACACCTACACAAGGATATTTTAAACATGATACATTTAAACCGGATAGCACAGAAGACCGAGATATGACAGCATGTGGCGTATTCTATAATGAGAGATATATGATAATCACAGAGTTTGATCAAACTGAAGTGATATTGATCATTTTACTGATTCAATATTCTCTGTGAAAAATAAAAAGGCTTCAAAACCTGCAGTCGCAATGTCCACAATGCTAATACTGAAGCCATAAACACTATAAAACATGGACACAAAGTATGAGTTGGAACTTTGGGTGTTTTGGGGTCTTTGTAAATCTTGGTTATGTAAATGAGGATCTGAGATTAAAGTCACAATTCTAACTAATCTCAGAATTCATAGTTCATAGATTGATGTAGCGTTGGTTTTAGTAATCATAAAACTTTATTCAGTGACATAATGAAATATTACAATGATAATGCTTTTTTTTAAGCGTGCTTGTTTGCTGAAATTGGCTTAATCCTTTGCCTTAATCAGTTCTATTCTAAGCCTTAGCTCTGTTGCTATGCCACAACTGCACAATAAGGACTTTCCAAATTATTTCTTGATGTGGAAACCTTTTTCTTCAAAATCAGTTCTGAGGGTTTTATATGAGGCACTGTGACAACTCCACATTTAAAAGAAAATGATTTAGACCCTGACGGCGTATAATTAATTAACATCCACCTCTTGCTTTTCTCCCCTTCTGCCTCGGCCTCTTGATTCCTCTCTTTGACTCTCACTCTTTCTTCTTAATGTCTCTTCTTCTCCTTCCATCCATCTCTCCTCTAATCATCGGTGGCATTCAGCTGTTTTCTGTCCAGTATGTAATGTTCATCTGTGCAGCTTATGTCTAAATAGGAATCCAGAGATAGAAGGCAAGAAAAGAAGGATAGAAATGAAGAGACAGAGAAACCTGTGAGAATTCCCCTCTTTTGAGCTCCTTTTTTCTTACTTTGTCAATCCTTTACCTTGCATCACCCGTATCTCTCTTGTCAGACAGTTGGTCAAAGATCATTAATTTTTACTGCGGAGGTACTTTCCTCCATGGACCGAGAGGGAGCACATTCAAGATCAGGTTCTACCATTCTCAGTAATCAGTGGTAAAACGAGGTGAAAAGATGACTGCAGCTCATTGCTAAGGGTTGCTATTTAAGGTGATTTGCTCACAAATTTGCAATCAAATATCATATCAGAAAATGCATCAAGAGTCAGAGGGTTCACTCTGAAACACTTCTGACTTACTAAGAAATTTGTCCTGTTCTTGTTTACATTAATTGTTGAGAAGACGCTTTAGAGGAAGACGTTTTAGTTACACAACTGAACCTTCTTGTCATGAGGAATGCATTAGAGCAATCAGAATGTTTCATGAGGGTTTATCTTCTTATTTCTTCATTTCTATTCGTGTTATTTCAGTTATTACATTGGATGTGGTATACAGTATGACAGTGTCCTAGGCAGGACAGGCAGGAGAAACAAAGGTGCATGAGGGATAGAGTACAAATAGAAATGCAAAATGTCATCAACTACTGCACCTGTAAGAAAAAACAAACATACAACACGTGGAACGCAAAGATTTGAAATGCACAGGTAAATAAATCAACAATCTTTTTGTGTGGTGTGTGTGTGAGAGGCCCCAGATGGGCCGCTCACCTTCTTCTCCTGCCAGGGGTGGGAGTCAACGAGGACCAGAGGCGACGGGCAACCAACCCCGCTAGGCTGCCCACCCTGGTGTGAGCCGCGATCAGGATCCCAGGACTCAGGACCCATTCTCTGTCCTGTCATGTTCCCTTTAGTGTTGATATGAGGGCAACACTTTTAGCTTTGAGATAAATATATCTCATAGTTCTCAAAAGAAATGGTAGATGTGGAACAAAACATTTTAGTAAGTATGTTTATTTGAATAATCTTTATCTTTCAAAATAAAAATCACAAAGTAGTAAAACAGCAACAAACTGAGAAAGTTAGCCAAAGTAGTTAGCTTGGTTAACGGGAAAAATAAATCTTTGTGGTTTTAAACTCATCCAGAATAGGAAGATTTTCATGCGTAATCCTAACCAAACTCCAAGTGAAATTAAGCTGTGAGTAAAAGCAACATTAAAACCAAACTTTAACAAACAAAACAACAAAAGGGTCTTTCTGTACTTCCAACCATCCAAATCATCTCAACATCCTCAATTTTCATGAAATTAGCCAAAGCAAAGCAAAGAATAAATAGAACTATAACCTCCTGGCTTTTCATTTAGCATCACTGCCAGAATAATTTTTTTAATGAACTGTTAAATACATGCAGAAAGACACTATATTCATGTAGATATAGTGAAATACCAACACACACACACACAGAGCGAGAGAGATAGACAGAGCCCTTTGGTGAAGTTATTATGTGTGGTGACAGTGTGACAGAGAATAATGGAGACATGTGGCCTCGTTCACCTCCGAGTCTGTTAAATTAATGACTAACAGCTTCACTCTAAACTCCTGCAGCTCACTCTGTCTCATGTTACAGTCCAGACAAATTAACAGCAGATTAACACCAAGGAGAACAGCAGTGTGTCTGCTCACTTCATTTGCTTTACCAGCCAGAGTCTGAAATACCCCGACATGCCGTTTCTAATAGACAATAATGCTTCATTATTTAGTATCTTAAATGTGGCAAGTTTTCATAAAAAGTATGTAGCGTTTTTACAATTTTAAATTTGAAACTTGTTAAAGTAGTTCTGTCAGAAGAAGAAAAGTCGATGTTCATGTCTCGAAGCACCCTTGATGTGAAAACGGGATGTGCAGTTGGTGGGGTAAAGTCGGAAATTCAAGTGACAGAAAGTCATCGTGACCTTTTTGTTTTTGCATGAAGACTTCATTGCAAGCTTATAATATGTATGTGTATGTAGGTGAAATTCACAAAATCACAAAACCGATATCAGAATCGACCACCATACCTGCTTATACCATAGCGGAGTAAATGGCTAAAACTATGTCACTAATACCCAAGATTACTGTTTCCTCCATCAATAAAATGTTTTTAAGCTTTAACAGTTCAGTTACTTCTTTTCCTTTCAAGAGCTCCTTACTCTGACTTGTTATTGAAGTTGTAAAACTGATAAACCTTTTCTGTGACACTTCAAATCTCACTTCAAAGTGGAAAAAATGACTCTGAATTACATTCTTCCGCTGTTATACCAGCTACAGCGATTCTTTCCCAGGGATTAGTGTAGAGTAATGGCACACAAGGTTTTTGCATACCAACTAATCTTCCTCTGCAACAAATGTTATCATGTTATGAAGAAAAGTAAAAGCATAGACAGAAAAAAAAGCATATAAAAGCAATCTCCTAACCTTACAGTGCTTTGTAGTGGACTGTTGGCTGTTAATGAATATCCCAGGCTTTGGTTGCATAGGTAAACCTGTAATGCAGTTTCTAACCCATCCTGCATCACTCCATTTTGCCTTCACTCCCTCTGTTGGTTGCTTCAGCAGCTTGGCTCAGAGCTGAGATGAGTTTAACCCATTACTTTCATACAGAACAGAGTTTTACAGATAATTTACACTGATTCTCAAAGAGCTCCAATTGCCCAGTTGAGAAAAATTACTTTTACATCAACATATCGCTTAATATTTTCTCTGTTTTACTTATATATAGAAGAACTAGTTTAATTCATACATACAGATTTTTTTTAACACAATGGTAGGTGTTTCGTGAGGTGGGTTTTCGATTTTGATGATGACTAAACAGGAAATGACGAAAGGTTGAAGAAAGGCAGTGAACAAGCATGTGGTGGTGCTCGCCGCTGGCAGGTTGACTTGTGTTAATCCTGACTGCTGCTGGTCCACATACACTCCCACTGCGGCCGTCTACCACCTTGTTCCCTTCACGCACAGTAGGCTGCCACTTAATTAATGTGTGTGCGTGTGTGTGTCTCTTCATGCCCCTTTCCCACGTATTATGGCGTTCAACCATTCCCAGTGAGGGTATTCAGGGGCTTGTTCAGTTCGCCACTGGGGCATCAAGGCCCCTACCTAATTACACTCTGTGTGTGTATGTGTGTGTGCATGTGTGTGTCTAGGTTGTGTGTGTGCCCAAGAACATATCTGGTTTCTAGGATTGTGTGTGTGCATGCGCCTATGGTACAGTAGGCTGGTTCCTAATTACTGTCTGCTCCTTGTATTCCCTCAGTGCCAATACCTTCCTGCCTCACTGAGTCCCCGCTCCATGTGTATGTGCGTGTGTGTGTGTGTGTGTGTGTGTGTGTGTGTGTGTGTGTGTGTGTGTGTAAGAGAGACACAAGGCGATCATGTACAAATTCAGACACAAGAGAAACCTCAAATCTCACGAGGTTATAGACTGACAGCAAACACACTAGATTGACATACAAACACACACACACAAATTATTGCCGTACACATGAAGCAATAATTCTGAGTGAAATGTAGCTTATATATAACAAATGAGAGGCTTATTTATTCAAATAAATAATGAAAGAAAAAACAAGCTTGGTACTACATTGTACATGCACATGTAATAAGATTATTGACAGCCAGCATTTTGGGCACAAATAATTTTTGATTGCACTCTGCAGGCTGTCAAGAGTGTGAACATGTCATCTATGTTTGATTGTCATAAACACATATAAAATCTTTGACTGCTGTTAGGTGTAATGCATAACATGCATGAAAATAATTGGAATGCCTTTTTGTATCTATAAGTTATTCCTTCTTGAAACTTTGGATCAGTAAGACTCAGCTGCGCCTTCGCATATTGAGGAGAAACCTTCAAACCTGGGATCCTTTTCACTCTAAATTTTAATAACTCAACATAGCTTTTAGCTGCTCTATCATCCTGCAGAAATATGAATTTACTGCTGCTCTGTGAATAGAACTTCTCCCTTTTATATGTGGGGGGAAGACGCTGCCATACTCCATAGAGAGGGGCAAACATTTACTGCTAGTAATTTACTTACAATAAACAGTGGATTTAGGATTAAATCATTAGCCCAAAGAAGGCAGCGTGTGCCAAAATTTTGATTCATAATAGCAAAAAAAAAAAAAAAAAAAATACAACAACTAGCATTTGAGTTATTGGTCTCAGTCTCTTAACTTTAAATGTAAATACACATAAAGATGACAGTTTTGGCATCCTCAGTTAAGTCAGTATATGTCATGATTATTTTTTTTCTACTTTGCATATTTTATTTTTACTATAAGTATTCTCACTCTAACATATATCCCATTAACAGGTAAATTCCTGCTTTGGAAAAAAAAAAGTATTCAGTGCACAAAAATGGCCCCTGTGACTGTTCACTGTATGTGATCGTTACTAAGGCAATAATGTGTAACCAGCATTTTATTGCTAGTAAGTTTATGTGGAGCTACTTTAATCAGGGTCGTGATTGATGAATATTGTCATTATGGATTAATGTTCTGATTCATTTCTTGATTAATGCATTTAATCGATTTCAGAATCCATTCTTACAAATGTGATTTTTTTTAAACAGCAGCTGCTCAGAATCTTTGAGTTATTGGAAACAAATAGCTCGATTACAAATTATGTCATTACTAAGCAATTTAAGCGCTTTAGCCTCATTTACAAAATCACACATTCATAGAAGTGTTTTGTTTTTATTAACCTAAGCACACTCGCACTCACATAAATGTGTCCGGGGCAATACTTTGACTTGCAGACTGAAGGAGACTGAACCACTGACATACAGAAGTACTGGGTCATCTACCTTTGGTAAATGTGACTGCTACTACAGTAATATTTAACCACCAATTACCTCTTGAGTGACAGCCTCCTCAGATGCTGTCTTTGCAATTTGTTGCTTCACTGCATTTTGCGTTTGTGAAAACTTGGCACAAGAGGGCCGGTCCCTTTCACTTACTGAGTTTAGAGGGGAACATCCAGTTGCTGCAGCAGTTTTGTTGAGAGTAACACTTGTTTCTGTTCCTCTGTGTCATAGACATTAGACTCATGCATTATTTGCTATTGAAACTATGATATATTTAATGAAAACAATGGTCAGAATTGGTAGTAGAAAAAATAGTAGTAATAGATGTGTTTGCAGTTTCTCAAATAATTTTAATTCATGGTTTTTTTTCAGCTCTTCTGAATGCAAGATATGAGGGTTCAAAAGATGATGGAAAAATTAAAAAGCACAAAATTTTGCCCAGTTTTATGTACTTCAAACTCAATTTTCATACTATGAATGCAAAGCTTAAATGGCTTCTTTAATATTTTTACTGTAATAAAAAATAAGTGGAATCTAAGGGAACAATTTTTTCAGTATAGCCCAGATTTTCTATTCATTTCCTGTCACTGCATTTCCCAGTTGTTCCCTTTACTACCACTTACATTTTCTATCCATCCATTGAGCTGTCCTCCTCCTTGACTCCATTTTTCTTCCTCCTTGTTGTCACTCTGTTGCTTTACCCCCTCACACTCTCTGGCTCTCTCTGTGTCCTCCCTTGTCCTTGATTCCAACACACACCAGCTGGCACTCAGCCAAGTGGAGAGACAGCAAAGATGATGGTACGCACACATTCAGACACACGCAGGAGGCCGTGCGTGTGTGTGTTTGTGTGTGTGCAGTCTGGAAGTCTGGGAGAACCATCAGTTTACTTCCAGAGAGAGAGAGAGAAAGAAAATGAACTTAAGAACAGAAAATCAACAAAAAGTCATAACTTAAGTGATACTGTGTGTGTGTTTGTGTGTCATTGTGTTGTCTTTAGTTGAATGAGATTGTACGGAGAAGCCTAATAGTAGTTAGGCTATAGGAGAGAGATGATGTTATTCTTTAGTCTCTCTGCCATGTGCTTTCACAGATTGGACACACAAATGCCAAAGAGCAAAAGAACAAAGACTCATTCATTAAATAGTTTAAATGAATGAGTAAACCATCAATAATAATGCAAATGAGAAGCGAATATTTTAAAAAAACTTTTTGAACAAACACAGTTATCTTAATACATCTCTGCCAGAACAGCACTGATAATCTGTAACACTGTTGGCACCACAAACAGATGAAAACTAAATTGCAAAAAACTGGCAACTTGCGCATTTTAAGTAATCTTAATTTAAGTTATATGATACCTCTTATCTGAATCAGAACTCACAAACAATGACATCAAATAAATTTTGGAAGTCAAGTGTGTCTCTTTGCAATAAGGGACTCTACTCATCTGGTAACCAACTGGACATATTCTGGGTATATTCTTGCACATAAGCAAGGCTGCCAAGTGTCATTGTGTCATTTAGCACTTAAATCGCTGTCCTGCAGCAAGTACGTCGCTATTTATGGAGAAATTTCTCAATTGCTGTTCTGGCTGGACTGGATCTAAGTACTTAATGTGAACTTCTGTGTGTCTAGATGGTAACAGATTTGCAACAGATGGCAACAGATGAGGAAAGTTTGTGGATCCATCACAGCTAATTATTATTATCACAAAAAGATTGTGTGTAATTGCCAATTTGACCCCAATCAGTTGCGGACTTAGAGCAAACTGACTCCATCTCTGTTGCCTTCTTGACTCCAAAGTTGCTTTGAAAATGGCAACTGACTACCAGTGTTTGCAGACCCCATTTTTAAAGCTACCATTTCAAAGGCAACATGATCAAAAGTTCATTTTTGTAAGAATTTTGGTTGCACTGCAGTGCCCAACCACCGTTTCCACTAGTGTGACTGTAACATTAACAAATGCTAAGGAGTTTGAAGGCTAGGTCAACACCCCACACTCTTTCCTGTGTTCTTGAGCCGGTACCAAGCAGGCTTTAGTAGTGTGGTGAGGTGTTTGTCATACTGGAGGAGGCCACTGTTGTCGGGGAGTGCTGTTCCCTAATATTAAGTGGTGCTTTATCCTGTGGTTTCCCAGCAACATGTTTCAATGTAATAAGAAAGTCAAAGAAAGTCCACCAGGAGTGGAGCCTGCGGCTTAATTTGACTCAACACGGGAAACCTCACCCGGCCCGGACACGGAAAGGATTGACAGATTGATAGATTTCCACTTAGCTCATCAGCATCAAGTGGGGACAATTACATCATCCATACATTTCATCTAACTCCAGCTCTGATTTTCTGAAAACTGATGAGATATTCAACACATAGAAAAAATACTGAGCAATTCTACATTCATTTGCTGATGGTACAGAGTCTGAAATAGAATGATAATCAGCTTTAAAACTGGCCTAAATTTTTGGCAAAAAACAATTTAACCATGTAGCATTTAACTAACTATATCCATCCATCCATTCAGCTATTATCTTCCACTTATCCTTATTAGGGTCGCGGGGGGACTGGGGCCTATCCCAGCTACCACAGGGCAAGAGGCAGGGACACAAAGAGACAGACAACCATTCACACTCATATTGACACCTATGGGTAATTTAGAATCACCAATTAACCCTAACCCCACTAACCACTAACTAATAAAACAAAAATACACATAGTGATTGGCTAGGTTTAGTTAGGCCTGGGGTCATCACAGATGACGACTTAGAGCTCAGAGGGTTAATCAATGAAACCATGTATGTGTGCATCTTCCCTAAGTGTGCTTTTACTTTGATGCCTCCTTTTCTCTGACTTCAGGCGGTTACATTGTAAAACATCTCTGCGCTGAACAGTAAAAGTCTTACTGAAGGAGTTTAAGCAGAGAAATGATGCAGGTTTAGTGGAGCGGCTCTGTCAGAGTTAATCGGCCCAAACATCTCATTTCAGAGGGAAAGAGCCTGCTTTAGGCTGACTGGCTCTCATTTATGTGATGAGCTGTAAACTTTGTTGTGTGTAACAGAAAGAAGTGTCTCTCAGTCTAATGCTTTCTGCAGTCTATCATATAATATCAGAGCAAGACCAGATACTTCTACTATTAAATAGGCACCAGTTAGCTGTCTCAGGATACGAATAAAGTAAAGAAAATAAAACATAGGACATAATGTAATGTGATTTTTTTTTATTTTGTAATACTGTTTTTTGTGCTTTTACTGCAACAAACACACACAAATAATCTGTAATTAAAATCTGATAATTATTTGACAGACTTGATGCTGAACAGTTTGAGAATATCTTTGTTTTCCCACACTCAGTTACTCAGTTATTCAGTTATGGCAGGCCATGGTCAATGTCTTTGTAAGGAAGAAGATTGTAAACCTAAACATAAAAAGCCCTTCTCTGCGATTTTTTGAGCTTTGTAAAGAAGAGAACAGTCACTATATTATTACAAGTCTCACAGCACTGTGGAATATGTTTTTTCAAGGATTTTTCTTTCTTGATTTAAACCTCCATTACTGTATCATCTGCTGAGTTGTTCAATGAATGCATTGTTTACCTTCATGCTGGTGCGTTACATCGTTCCTGCGTACGGCTTCCACAGGGTGCCTTTTCTATCTTTACATCCTCTCCTGCAGCCTTTCTTTCTCTTAATACAGATCCCTCATTTCCCTTTCCTTGCTTCCTTTCTGTTATCCTGTAGATGTTTTTTTTCCACAGTGATGCTTCACTCCTGCCTCCTCTCCCTCCTTTCCTTCAGTCCTCACACCTTCCTCCTCTCTCTCTCTCTTGCGCTTTATCCCTGGGGTCTTTTGTTAGGTCGTGATAAATTGCCTCTGACATTTTGTCAAAATGGGTGCCCTCTCTCTCTCTCTCTCTCTCCCGTTCGCACACCCTCTCTCGCTCCTGCACTCTGTCTCTCTCTCTAGTGTTCTTACACCTACCACTAATTGAATTGGCTGTTTGCGTAACAGTACAGATTCCCGCTCTTCACTCTCCGTCACACAAATTCTTTTGCTTCTCTAGCACTCACCTACACAGTCACTCCCTTTCTTCTTCGCTCAGCCCTCCGCAGGGTTTGGCCAGCAGTCTGGAGGTTTTCGTTTATTCCTTTAATCCAACCTTCCAGCAGCGAGAAGGACTGGGCAGAGGCTCTAAGCCTACACACACACACACACGCACGCACACACACGCACACACACACACACACACACACACACACACACACACACACACACACACACACACACACACACACACAGCAGAGGAATCCCTGGTTTGTTGCCAATTTCATATTAAACAAGAAAATAAATTAACAACAGCTGTAATGTTTGACTTTGAGAGCAAAGTTAAATTGACTTTCCAATGAGATGGTCAGACAATCTCTCTCTCTCCTACACACACACACACACACACACACACACACACACACACACACTAGTATAATTTTAAGAGGTCAGGTCTTACATACATTTTGATTGTCTCTTTTTCAGAGTTTGGGCTTGTGTACAGTTTTTTCTGACCTTTAATTTTCGTTTTCTTCATCCTTTTTTTGGACTGTTCCCACCAGTACTCCCCCCCCCCCCCCAATGCTCATCCCTTTTTGTCCTTTTTTTTTCTCTTTTATGCCATCGTCTTTGCGTCAGTGTCACATCAATCTTTGTCTGAAATTTTTTAACTCACACACACCTCCCTTCCATCTTACTAGTAAATAGTGTTCCTTGATTTTTACCTCACACTTAATAATAATAACACTTCACAATATGACCTGCAAATAAGGTGTAAGTACCCTGTAATAATGTGCAATTTGCAGGTAACAAGTCAGGTTTTTGCAGGAAACACAATAACAATAATAACTTTATCTATATAGCACCTTTAAAGAAAGATAGTAATAGTAAAAATTAAGATTCATCTCATCAGCAAAATTTTCCCTATTACAATCTATTCATCATGTAGGCATGCTCCTTTTGCTTCTAGTCATTTCTTCTTCCCATGAATATATATTATATACAACATAAAGTATATACTTATACACAAAGATCAGACTGAGCTCCTTGATCCCATCTACTCCGTCCTTGTGTTCATTTTGCCTTTTTACTCTGTAACCCTTTCATTCACAAGCACTTTTTGTTATGTCATTAATTAAAGCTAATTCTGTCTCTTCAACCCCACCCCATTCCAAAAAGCACGCGGGAGTCTTGCATATGAGCGGTTTTATTGGTGTGTGTTTAAATTTGCTGTAATGAGGTCTGCAGGGAGATGAGGACGGAGAGTGGGTAGAGAGAAGAACATTACCTCAGGGCACAAAAATCTCTCTTTTAGTGGGCTTTAATGCCCCTCTGTGTGCCTGTCTCACTCTCTGTCACTGTCTCACTCTGCTTTTTCTCCTGTGCTGTCCATTTCCATTTTCCAGCTGTCTCAAGGCTTAGACATTAACTGGTAGCACTTTTTTTTTTTTTACAAATACATTCAATTTGCTTTGCATTCAAACTCATTTTGAAGTCAAAAGGAGTTTTAATAGTTTTATTAAGTTCTTAAAAAAAATAAAATGGCTCTGAGTTCATGCTGGCTGCTTGAATACTTTGGATGCTTTTGGGAACAAGTACCATCTTGTTCAAGGCTTTTTTTAAGTTACCGTCTGTTGTTGAATTGATCTTTTTCTGGCCTATTTTAATGATTGAGCTTTACATTATGCACTTAGCGACAGCACTGAGGTCTCTCTCCCATCGTCAGTCTTCTTTTCTCTTTCTTTTTGTCTTCTATCAAGAAAGAGAAAGCGGGAGAGAGACAGTTTAACCTCAGGCCAAATTTTACACTGACCATCTCACTTTTTCTCTCCTTTCCTCCCTCTATCTCTCGAGCTGTTGTGCTTTCTGACTTTGTCTGTAGAGAGAGTTTTGCCCTCAGGGTGAAATTTTAGAAAGCTATAAACTGTTTCACTCTCTCTCTCTCTTCTCCTGTCTCTGTCTTTTCTGCCTTTCCCTAGCTCTCTCACTCACTAGAGATAAACAATGATGGACAGGAAGATGAGAATTAAAAATAAAAAGAGGAAAAAGGAAAAAAAATGGCAAAGGAAGAAAAAAAAGCAAGGGAAAGAGGAAAAGATTCCCTCCTCGATATTCCTGTCACTCACTGAGGAGCTGTTGTGACATTATCCGTTAAAAAGTTATTTACGGTGCATGAATTTGGTATAAATGATGTATTTAGCCCCTGTAGCTATGTGCACAGTTATAGGGGGCTGTAAGTACACAAATTATAGCCGCCTTCTCACACTGTTTTGATATCTGTGGGGTTCTAATATAATGGATGTTACATATGAGAACATCAGAATCCAGCTTTGAATTCACGATGCAGATGGATGGTCACATGAATATTTGTGGAAATAATGGTTTGAAGGATAAAAACAGAAAGAGAGCTTAAGAGATAAGATGAGAGATGAGTGAGTATTGACAGCCCTTGAGGTCATTATTTGTTTTCTTGTCCTGCCATAAGGTGTTTTAGTGTTGCCAGCTTGTGTTTCTTAGCAGCTTTGCAAAAGGGCTGGTGACTGCGGCGTTGGCTTGGAGTTTTTTTGTTTATTTTCTATGCAACTTCTTAAATGGTAACCTGATGTCACAACAGTCTGCAATATAGTCACGACCTACTGATTCGTGTTTGTGGACACAAAACTTTTTGCGCATTCCTCAACATGAATTTCAATCTCATGTGTCCTGATTAAAATGCAAGTGAAAGTCAGCATTTGATGGTTGAAGGTTTGGTGGAAGATTCAGTCGACAGATCATTATACCAGCAGCACAAGTTTGACTCCTACCTGTCACAATTTTTCACATATAGTGTTGAAATCCACTGTTAATTACAAAATGTTGTTTGCTTAGGGTTATGCATTAAAAACTACCTGGTTAAAGTTAGGCAATTAAAAAGCACTGGATTACGGTTATACATTAACCACTACCTTATTGGCTTTAAAAAAAATATCATAAATATAATGCCTTTCATCCATTTTAAAACTTTTTTTCCTGGTTGCTATGGTGACACCTTCCATCTTTTTCTACACTCCTGATACAAAATATATATCCTCAATGCATTACTGAGATGCATTACTCGCAAAAACCGAAAATAATAGGATATGGGAAGAGTAGCCATTGACTTATGTTTTTTTAAAAAAGGTAATAATAACTTTGAGGGGAAGCATTTGCAAGCCATCACAGCCGTTAGTAAAAGCATTTATGGATGATCAGTGGTGATTAAAACATCAACTTGGAAGCTTTTCATGATACAGAGGTTAAAGTTCTGGCTACTTTCAAACCCCATCTACTCCCATGGTCACATAAACTGTGAGAAAATGCAACATGAACTTCCTTTGTACCTTAGATAAAGATTGAGGTCTAATGTCAACCCCGTTTATTCAATGTAAACTATTGAATGAATAACCTTCTAATTTTGAAGATACAGATTTTATGGAACAATTTTTTTTCCATGTAGAGATACTTGAACTTTGCTTGCATGAGAGTGTATTTAATTATAATACATAATAATGTTGTATTACAAATATGTTTTTCCTTAGATGCTGTTGCTTTGCCAAATGACGTTACTGAATGAAACCTGTTAGTATTATAAGTAGTTCATATGACCTAAAGGATGGGCTGATTTTAGCGAGTGCAACTGACAATGCTAACCTGTGGCACTAATTGGGACTGTTCAGAGCTGAACTCACTGGTTCCTCTTGTCTTGTGCCATGTGTGTTTGTCATGCTAGGCTGTATAAACGTGAGTGTTTGTGTGTTTGTGAACACGTATTCGTGTGTGAGTGCAGCTTTGCTCGTATCAATGTGTCTGAGTCTCACCAGTCTTCTTCTGTCCTGTCCTGTGCTTTCTCTCTCCTTGTGTGCGTGTGTGTGTCTTTAGCTATCGGTACCCAGCGGAGGAGAAGTCCCAGCGCCATTGCCTCTGAGATCTTCGAACCTCACCTAGGAAGCCACATTTTACAGGTAGGAACTATTCACAGCAGATAAAAACTTATTTGAACCCGTCTTTGGAAAAAAGCTTGGAAATGCATGTGGATACAGCAGGCCTATTTGTCTTCTGGTTCCACAGTATCACGCTGGACACACATGGACACACTCTTGGTCCAGTAAATTTTTCAGTGGCTTTGGTTTCTGATGAATAATTTCCAGTTATTGTTGCTCGGTTGCATCAGGCATCAAGATGCAGAATGTGTACACTCTACACACTATAAGCACACACAGACACACACACACAAACCTGCTCAATATTATGGGTAAACAGTGCTCTTTACAATTTTACATTAACTTGATTAACTTTTCTTTGTGAAACTTTCAGAGGCCATGTGACATATTGTTTTTAGGCTGCTGTTTTGATGGTTTCAAAGTGAAATATCTTAGAAAATGAACTGATCCAGAAGTATAGAGATTCACAGTTCCACCAACCCTCTCGTGCTTTGACCATTATCTGAATAGAAGCATCAACCTGAAACACTGTCGCTGATTTTTTAAGGATTAAAATTTCAAAGTCCTGACATATCCAATGTTACTTTAGTTAGCAGACTAAGGGTTACATTTAATAAGTGGAGCAAATTAGCACGTGGATGCAATCACAAACAAATGCTAAAAAAGTGTAACATTTTGGGGGTATTTACTCTTACTCTAGGAAAAGTAGCACAAATTCACCAATGAGCAGTTCTGCTAATAATTAGTATGTTACTTATAATAGACAGATAGGGGTTTACAATACATACAGCTTAGCAATAAAGACTAAGTAGAGATATCAGAAAAACATATCAGGTCTTGATGTTCAATTTCTAATTTTCTTATTGTGACACCTTTACATGGTAACAGTAGTTTTTAAAGTCTTGGGCCAATGCAAGTACTGTAGTAAGTATAGCCTAATGCTAATGTATGACAATACTAGCATTTTAAAAAATGCTATACTATTACTATTATATTATACTGTTAGTTTTATCCTGACAAGTTAGCTCGCTACCAGTTTTAAACAGATATTTAATCAATGATTCCCCATCAGTTTGACCTGTTTACCCTAAAAACAAAGCATTGTTGTGGAAAGGGAGATCTCTGTAATGCCTTTTAGGGAGAGGTTAAGCAATCCATGCCTTGCAAAGTATATTTTTAGATGTACCTATCTGACTAAGCAGGAAACATATTAAAGACTTAAAGAAAGAAATAAGCACAACTCATGTTATCATGTTCACCATTAACATGTATGCTAGCATGCTACCATATGTTATCATCAATGCCTGACTGCCACTTTTAGAGCATCTATATGCTAACCAATGACTGGTTAGCATATAGATGCTGTAAAAGTGGCACTGTAGAAAACTACCTGTAAGTAATCAGCTCAGAGTTTTCAGAGTTCTCATATGTATCAGAAAAAGTCTTTTTTTAAAACTGGTGAAAGCTGGGCTAACAGTCAAGGTCTGGAAGCTAGCGATGTTGAAAATGGGCACTGTACAGAAGATAAACACTTTTAAATCGTGTAATAGAATAATCTTTCTTTCTTGGCCACTTTTAGGAAAATTTCTGCTTAAGTTTTTCTTTCATGTAGTATTTCTGTTTTCTAGTCAGCATTACATCCTGAAGAGCTCCTAGTGAGCCCTTTAATGAATTACATTTAATGCTCGATATTCTTTTATTTCCAATTCCGAGCCCTTATAATATTATAGTCTGACATCCAAATCCTATAAAATGCTTTTTTTTCCTCAGAAAGAGGATTTTACACCAGTTGTTATCTGAATTATTTCTTATGATTTGCCTTTGAGCTTTTCTGAAGCTATATTATTCTCAATAATGTACCTCTACATTATTAGCACAGTGATTCCTCATAATTCACCCTCAGATTTTTCACCACAGCCAACTTCCTCAACATCCAGTTGCTGCCGCGGCTAAGCTGAATTATTAAATGGAATTATGAAAGTATGATAATGACTGGGTTATCGCTGTTCGCTCCCTCGGGTTTGTGTGTGTGCAAAAATGTGTGTGTGTCTTGTAGTTTTAATCCCTAGCATGCTCCACTCCATATCTGTTTAACATACAGCCCAAAGGCTGAGCTTTTAACATCACAACCAGGCTGACGCGATACCACAGCTGATAGGCGCTGGTAATCTGTGTGTGGGTGTGTGCGTGTGTTATTAGATATGCAGTATTTGTAAGTGCGTGTACATTTCTGAGATGATTTTTTTAAACCTTCAAGAATGTTCTTTTTTGTTGCTAGTGCATTTTCAAGCATTTAATCTAAGTGTGTGTGTGCGTGTGTGTGTGTGTGTGTGTGTGTGCACGTGTGTGTGTATCTGCTTCAGTTACACCTGATTATTATTATAATCTGGCTGACACCAGTAAGCCTTCACTATGGAAAAATCCACACTTTTCTAATCTCCTTGTACTTTTTTATCCCTTTATCATATTCAAGGATCCTGACATTAAAGTCTCTAGCAGATATAAAAAATTCATTGCCAACTGTAACACCCTCTCGTTAAAAACAAAGCAAAACAACAACAACAAAAACAAAGTGACACTGACCATCTGTAACAATAAAGCAGGAAATGCTTTGTTTTAATTGGGTAATTCTGGAGAATAAAAATAGATACATTATATACATAACTGTCCTTAAATATCAAGTTGAGAAGCTGGACTTAGGGCATGCTTTGACTCGCAAAGTGCCAATAAAGTAAATATGCTCATCAACTATATTGACTTTTGATAGCCCATCAATCATCTGGTAAGTGGACAAAAACAAAAGCAAAACCAGGAAATTGAAGCTTTACCAACTGAATAAGCATACTTTGTCCCAGTAGTTGCATAGAAAACCACAGGTGCTTTTTGCTTTTGTTAGGTTCGAAAATATAAAACCTGTTTAGGTTCAGACATGTTTAGGTTCAGATTTGGAATAAAAAAGCAGCATTGTGGTTACGGTAAAAGTTGCACAGTTAATAATGTGGAACCATCCATCCCATCCCTGTTATCCTTTTCAGGGTCACGGGGAGCTGGAACCTATCCCAGCTGTCTTAGGGCGAGAGGCAGGGTACACCCTGGACAGGTCAGCAGTCTGTCGCAGGGCTAATCATAGAGACAGACAACCATTCGCACCCACTGGGAATTTAGAGTTACCAATTAATCTCATCCCAGTAATTGCATGTCTTTGGAATGCAAGCCGGAGTACCCAGAAAGAATCCAGGCAAACATGGGGAGAACATGCAAAGACATGTAAAAGACCCTGGCCTGATGGTGGAATTGAACTTCTTGTTTTGAGGCAACAGTGCTCACCACCGTGCATCCGTGGAACCTTCATCGTAAAAAGTTTACTGTTTTGAAGCACACAACTGTCTCCTTTGCTATATTTTAATCATATTGTTAACCCACCTGTCAGCCCTGATCACTTTCATGTTTGGAGACATGTCACTTCACCTCACCCTTACCTCTGGTTAAAATGCCAGAGATTAAGTTGGTATCCGCCTAGATTGTGTTTGTGTGAGTTGCCTAGGTTTGGAGATACCTGCTATAGAAATGTCTTTCTTTTGAATGTAAACAAACGAAAGAGCCCACTGCAAATATCTTAAAGAGCTTAAAATAAATATGTTCATCATTAATCGTTGTCCAAAGTATTTTTATTTAATCTTGAATCCTGCAAAACTGGCAAAAATTAAAACAATTAATTCTGTGGAAACCAAAATGAAGCAAAAAGAAACCAAAATATGAGATGAAAACTTAGTAATCTGCATAATAACACATATGCTAAGCTGCCTGACTAACCACAAACACATTACACAAGAGTAGTTGGAAAAAATGACAACCCCTGCCAAGTTTTCTTAGTTTTGTTAGGACACTCTTGATGCTCCAAAGTCTAAGTCATTGTTGGTGACTATCCTTACCTTGATTTTTTGGAGAAAGACTAAGAGAAAAATGTAGGTAGTTTTTGATGTGTCAGAATGATTCTTCTCTTTTTATTCCTGACTGACAGCACTTGGTAGAAAAGATAATCTGTTTGCACAGGGTTAATGATCAGGGTTAGGGGTTTGTCAGAGGATGACTTGACAAAGAGCTTCACAGAGCTTTTAGGAAACACGCTCTAGCAATCCAACAAAAAATACCAGCCACAGCACCCACTTACACAAAGCTCATTGGGCAGGTGGCAAGGACCAGTTGATCCTGGGGCTTCAATGGTGATCAGACACTCAGGGGTGTGACAGACCTGAAACAGAGCGAGTGAGGGCTCTCTTAAAAAGTACTTCAGGAGTCAGTTTTCATAACACTGGGGCTAAATGTAATTAATCTGATCCTGCAAAGTAACATGTAGAAAGCTTTACATATAAATGTAATGGAATTTACTTTAATTTAGTGACATATAATTTAAATCACCAAAAAGTGTTAGATGGACAGCGTTACTTTCCAGATTGTCACACACGAATTTGGAATTGCGATGGTTTCCTGTGTTTTGCAGCTGGTTTGCAAAAAGCAATCCCAGATCTGACAATCATTAGATCGCATACTCAACTCTCTTCTGGTGGTCAGTCGACATGACTATCAAAGCTTCCAATGCAAACACTCTGCATGAGCGACTCGCTGGCAGCCAGAGGGTGCTGTTCCCAGTGTGAAAGCACTCAGGACGTCATGCAATAGTGTCACATAGAGCCGCACCTATTGTAAGTCCTTGTTCCACTTGTTCTTCTGTCCCGTGTTAATCCTTCAGACAGCTGCGGCGCAGACCGAGTATGTCGCCGTGACAACCATCTCCCTTCTTCCGCCGCTGTGCACATCATGTTGTCATGTGTGAGTGTTAACACGAGCCTGGAACAAGTGGAGCCGCTCACGCTGTGTTGAGCATTGCTGCCGTCTCGAGCCTGTGTGCCAGTGTGCCCGTGTGAGTGTAAACACCATGTTCTGATCCTGCAGCTCAAGACACTAGACATCCCATAATACCTTGTTATAATCCCTAGAGAGTCACTATGACAACCATATGAGTCAGATCCCAAGGCAGATTGAAGTAAATGTGAGATTGAAAGTGACACAAACAATGTGGACCTCCCCTCACCTGGAAGTGGGGTGTGTGTGTGTTTTTGTGTGTGTGCGTGTGTGAGACTGTGAGACTGTGAGAGTGAGAGAGAGTGAAACTGAAATACAATGTGTTGGAGGTATGTGGTTCAAAAACTACAGCAAGGTTGTTTTACATTCCTTTTTAACTCTGTTGCTGTTTCTGCTTTTACTATCCGACTCTGGAGTAGTCGTTGTATTCTTATGTAACTTACAACTTATCACAGACGTTAAATTAGTCAATAGTGTAGAATATGTTCATAAGCTATGTGTTTCTTTAATTTCTGTCATATAGATTAAAAGTAGTGAGTAAAGTAAAAGTTCATTTTTTATAGCACATTTCACAGACAGATGTCACAAAGTGCTTCAGAAGAGAGGTAACAAAAATATACATATACATTGTTATAGTGATGGACCGTGGTTAAAATTAGTCAGTTCAGGGTTTGTATAAGTAATCCCTATGAGTCAAAAGCGCTTCACTTGTTTTGTGGCGTTACAGCCTTACTGGAAGGAGTTTCAGCTCAGAATTCTATGCACAAACAAAGTGAATAATGTTTGCTTGGAATTCTTGCAAATTTATTGTAAATAAAAATAACTGTAAAATTTAACATATACATATGTATTGCAGAGCCTGCCTTACTGGAAGGAGTTTCAGCTCAGAATTCTATGCACAAACAAAGTGAATAATGTTTGCTTGGAATTCTTGCAAATTTATTGTAAATAAAAAAATAACATAAAATTTAACATATACATATGTATTCAGAGCCTTTGCTGACTACTTTGTTGAAGCAGCAATTATAGCCTCAAATGTTTTTGAGTATGATGCTAAAAACTTGGAACAACTATTTTCTCCCATTCTTCTTTGTAGAACCTCTCAAGCTCTAAATTTTTGTAAGGGAAGCATTGGTGCACAGACATTATCAGATCTCTCCAGAGATCTTCAGTCGGGTTCTAGTCTAGGTTCTGACTGGGCCACTCAGTAACATTCACAAAGTGGTCCCAGAGCCACTCCTTTGTTATCTTGACTGGGTGCTTAGGGTATTTGTTATGTTAGAGATGAGTGTAAACAAACCACGGCAGACCAGACGACATGTACACGCTTTTCACTGTCTTTAAACACCTTATTACCACGATTGCTGTTCACACAGTCAGCTTACAACCCGACACATACACCACAATTTCACACAACAACAACATAACGACCGTCAGCACAGACTTTTAAGGTGTGATTGTGGATGCTGCTCAGGTGCGTCCACCACCCCTGCAGCAGCACCGCAGACCACACCCTGCCACAATGAGCCTTTGCTCCAGCATCTCAGGTCCAGTTTATATGTTAAGATGTCTCTACTAATTGCTGCATTCATCTTTCCCTTGACCCTTACTAGCCTTTCCATCCCTGCTGCTGAGAAAGATCCCCACAGCATGGTGCTACCACCACGCTTCATTGTAGGGATGGCATCAGATCAGGTGGTAGAAATATTTGACAGACGATCAGTGGAATTGGGATGCACTTGAACTCAATTCTGAGTGTCATGGCAAAGGCTTGCGAAAAAGGTCATATTTTTGTTTTTAAGATTTACTAAATTTGCAAGAATGTCAAGCATTTTTTTATTTTGTATTATAGTGTATTGTATGTAGAATTTTGAAGTGAAAAATTAATTTAATCCATTCTGGAATAAAGCTGTAACATGAAAAATGTGGAACAAGTAAAGCACTGTGAATTCTTTCTAGATGCACTGTATCAGGTATCATAGAAACATACTTGCAGTGACACACATTAAATCACAAACGCTAAAGTAGACATACATATTTGTGTTTTCACAGAAGTGACATGTTGAAGCATTTCTTTATTTTTATGTTCCCCTGATAAACAGAAAGTCAACTTCTCTCCCAGTTTATATGAAGTAGATGTTACTTGTTTTGTTGCCATGGTGCAGTTCAGTGATTGGCCACGTTGTTGCTGAACTACCAGAACAAACAGACTGTCAAGAGGAAACAGTGTTTTATGTGCACACATGCTCCTGTGTGTGTGATGTAGTATCCCGAGTGTGTTTCTACATCGTCAGAGTGTGTGTTTGTGTGTGTGCGTGGCCTTTTCAGTGAAGAAGGAAGGCCGATGTGTTGGCGGCAAATTGGCCTCATTAATCTCCCGCTTAATTGATTGTGAGAAGTTTGAGGATGACATTTTAAGAAAGCGTGGCGGACGGGGTATGGCATGATTGATTTGGCTAAAACGCAGCGCTAATGAATGCCAGCCAGTCACTTAGGTGGTAGAGACCAGACACTAATTTCAGAGAGATTAGGCCAGAGAGGTTGATAATGCTTAATGAAGAGAGAGAGAGGGAGTAGTCATTAAACAGGATGTAAAGCTCTATGTGTACTCTCCTGTCTCTGGTCTGGCTTGCTGCGTGCGTGTGCTGACAGAGATTAAATGAGTGAAGGTTTTATTTGTATGAACTTTATTACTTTATTACTCAGACTACATACAAAATAGAGATTTGTATTGGACCAACTTGGATTCATTGTCGCGGAAGAAATTATTTATCAGGCAGAAAATTATAGTGTGCAAAACTAGTGACAAGGCTGAAGTTCAGAGTTAGGGTTTACCATCTCCCAATCCAATACGCTTGTTTTGAATACTTTCTGTTGCCAGATTAAGTCAATTTGGATTTAATTTTTATAGTTTCAGTCAGATTAAAGGTCAATTTAAGAAAGTAATTAAAGTTTATTTATAAAGCACTTTTTATATACAGCATGGCGGAGAGCGGCTGGCCCAGATTCGAATCTGATCCGCGAGCCTTTGCCACATGGCTTCCCCTCTCTCTCTCTCCCTCTGCTTTCCTATTAGTCTCTACTGTCTCTATCACATAAAGCCAAAAAAGGCCAAAAATGGTTAAAAAAAAAAGCAAATTACATAGCAAATGGAAGTACAGTGTGACCCTATAAAAACTCTCTACATTTAGTGAAAAATTAGGGACTCATTAACAAACAAATTCCAGCATAAAACAAGAAGGAACCATGAACTTGTTCTTCAGTCCACCCATTCCTGAGACATTGCCTGGTGTCTCTATAAGTACATTAATTGATATTAATGCCTTCTCCATTGTCTACATTTAACCATCACAAATAGTGCTAAACTTTTACCCTAATGTGGAACTAATTCCAACTTTAACCCTAAAACCTAGTCTGCGTTCCATAAACAGGCCTGTGAAGGATTGTGAAAATAATGCCAAAGCCAGTACACACACACACACACATATACACACACACACACACACACACACACACACACACACACACACACACACACACACACACATGTATATATATATATATATATATATATATATATATATATATATATATATATACATACATATACATAGTGCTGTCAATAGATTACAAAAAAATAACTAATTAATCTCACATTTGTGAGTAGCTAATATCTGCCGAAGGGATGTTCGACTAATGCCACTCTCCAGTGACATGCGGCGAGTGCTACGCTGTGGGCTCTTGCTGAATGAAGCTAGGACAGCCACTGATGTTTCTTCATTAGTGAGTTTTCTTGGGTCCACATTTTGGCAAATCCAACACTGAACCAGTTTCACGAAACTTAGCAAGCAGTTTGCTAACTGTAGCATGGGAGATGGGTGGTCTCGTAGGGTGTCTTGCATTGAAATCTGCTGCAATGACCCGGTTACTGCGTTCACCAGATATCAACACGATTTCGATCCGCTCCTCACGTGTTAACCTCTTCGACATGTCAATGGCTGTGAGCAAAGAGAAACTTGTAAATAACTCATGAAAGAATAAAGTTACGTTGAAACCAAGCACACCATTGTTTTTCTTGTGACATTACCAATAAGTTTGATGTGTCACATGGCCCTCTTCCTATTGAAAAAACAAAAGTTGTATCCAACATGGCCGACTTCTAAATGGCCACCATGGTCACCACCCATCTTGAGGAGTTTGCCCCCTCACATATATGTGCCACAAACAGGACTTTAATATCACCAACCATTCCCATTTTATTACGGTGTATCTATATAAATGGCCCACCCTGTATATTAATCGCATTTCATTTTGCATGAGCAAAGAGAAAAAAAGGGAAAATATACGCACTTAACATGTTTATTGAACATCTGGAACATTCATGTTAACGAAAAACTCTGTAAACATTTATCCAGTCTCTCTCTGTCACTCTTGGGGAGGCATTTCAAGTCCTTGAAACGAGGAACCAAAGCTATGTAAAGGTCATGTTCTCAACGATATTAAGGGTCTAAAGGTATGTTAAAGGTCTGCAGTTTGTTGCAATCCACTTGGCACTGTGTCAGTCAATATGCCCGAGGTACACTTACTGAGCCCCCGATGCTCCATGAGTGGTTTGTCGCAAGCTGGGTGACGCCTTAGCCAAAGTCCTAGCAGCATGCCCAATTAACGTATGCTTCACGTCAATGTGATATTTTAAACTGGAAGTGCTTCGGTGAAAAGAAATTTCCTTCTTGCACAAAGTGCATAATACTTTGTCGGTCAACTGTTCCGTCTTGTTATTTTTTTAATACTCAAATTTCCCATCAAGAGGGCCAATGTGTGTTTTTCATCTTCCAAATTGAGTTGATTGGTTCAGCTGCCCGTCACTACCAGATCAACTGCCCATTTGCGCATGTGCGAAGGTAACTCTACTTGGACAAACTGTCCGAAATGCGTTGACAGAAACATTCCAGCGATTTTGAGTCATTTTGCATTCTAGCATTACATTTTTTTATCGCGTTAATCATGATGATGGCTTAATCTGCGTTAACACGTTAATTTTGACAGCACTAATATACATATACTGTGCAAAGTGTCTTCAGTCAGTTAATGATGTTTAGATGAAAAGTTCTCAAAAAAACAGCAACCCACAATCAGTTCTACACAGTCTTGTTTTGAACCATCAAAAACAGACATTATGAGGGTGCTTCCTTATAGCTACCCTCAGAACACTAACTTCATGGTTTCTTTCACAATTTCCAATATAAAACACAAGTTAAACTCTTTACTATTTTAACTATTATGCACATCGAAGATTAGGCTTCATGATCAAAATTCTACATCAGCTTTCTAGGTCATGGTCATGGTTCGCTCCTGGTTTACAAGATCTACTAGCAACTTAAGTTACATATTTAATCCATTTGTATGGTTTGAAAAGGTTAGTAGTTCCCAGATTTTGTGATTTCTTCATAAACCCACATTTGCAGTTTTTTGCAGTTTAAAAATAAATCTAATCCAAAACGCAACACAAAACAAACTCTGGAAAGATGCTTGCAAACGTTTTTTTTTTCTAATACTGATATTGATTATGTTCACTTTTAAAGTGGACACAAATACAGAACAATACAGAGCTGGAATGTAGTACAATGAAAAGCACCTTTAGAGGAAAATTGCAACAACAAAATTGGAAAGGAAAAGCCAATTTCTAATGAGATATTATTGTGCTTATGCTTTAAAAGGGAAAAAAAATAACTTTTGAAAAAAAAACCCTTTTATTATTGAGCTGTAATTTTATATAAACTGGAATACAGGTCTAGGAGGAATATAATATATTACGACGTTTTAGCCCTTTTTACTGCTTTAGTGAGTGGAACATCAGCATATATAACGCAGCAGCATCTCTTAGTTGAGCAGGTCAAGAAGTCAGAGGAAGTTTAGTTGTTGTTGTTGTCAAAGTGAAAGTTGTTTGGACTTGAGGAGATTGATGTTTGGTGTTTTTTAAGGCACCATGTGGTGTTTGAAGATGAAAAGGCAGCGGACAGACGGACAGTGATTAAACAAAGAGGGGAGTTGGAATAAAATAAAAAGTGTGTGTGTGCGTTAGCCCAAATGTGTGACCAATTATAAAGTGACTGATGAGGAAAAACACAGTGCGTGTTTTTATGTTTACTATCATTTAAATCAGCGCGACAAAGACAAAGAAAGTGTGTGTGGTTTTGTGTGAACTTGGCAGGGTAAGTATGTTAGGGGAGGGAGTGCCACACCTGTTCCAAACACAGCCTGTGTGCTCGTTTGTCTCTTTTTCTCTATGTAAGAATCAAACTCACAGAGCGCATGAGGACAACCTGTCCATCTGCAGCAAGAAGACAGAGAGGGAAGATAAGAGACAAATGTGACAAGGGAAGAAAATTGTGAGCGAGATATCAGTGAGATATAAGAGTTATCGTTCAATTTGTCACTTATTCTGAAAAACTATGAAGGGTTTTGGTGTTTCATCATCAAGTGTCTCGTCTTTCTGTATACTTTGGCCCTCAACTGCTGCCATATTGTAAATTATAGAAAGTCCTGATGTATTTACTCTATAATTCATTTAATTTAGCATTAATTTAGCATTAAGGCCAGCAGTGCACATTTCAGTTGTGTAACTCTGTAAGCTAAAGTTAAACCATCTTGCTTGAATATTTCATTGGAATTGTCTTAACTGTCTCACAGGGGATTGATTTTTACCCCTCAGGCGTAAAAAGACTGATGTGGTATTGTTATCACCCTACCAAGCAGGTGGACGCCTAAGTTTGTGAATGCAATAAAAAGGCGATGTAGGATTTTCAAAATGATACCAAGTGTGCATCTAATAAAAAATCTTAGTCAAAGGTCAGAAGTATTCTGAAAATCAGTACCATAACTGCATCAGCAAAAGGTCACGCACTCCTTCTTCTCAGTGACCTTGAGCTCAAAGTCAAAGTTCAGAGGTCACATTCTCTTAAATTCTTGTGAATGCAATAACTCGACAAGGAATTCACCCAGGACTCCCGAATCAATATGATAGCTGCATCTATAAAAAAAAAAAAAAATCTCTGACAATCTCAGTGACCTTGACCTCGAGGTCAGAGTGAGCTTTCTAAAAGTCTTGTGAATGCGATAGCTTAAGAACAAGTTAAAGTATGATTTTCAAATTGATACTATAGGTGTGTCTACTAGCAGGCTGAGGGGTAACACCGACGGTTTCCAGTATTTTCAAGCTTAATGTTAGCTTTACATTCGGGGCAATCAATTAGCCTGAAGAGTACAAGTAAACCAAAGGTTTTGGCTCCAACATGGTGAATGAAAGTGGGCCTATTTAGATTTTTGTATCTGCTGTCATAAATATATATAATTATGATGGTGACTGCTCATATTAAACAAGACCAAAGTTACTAGTAGAGGTTAGTGGATGCACACATAATCACCTTGTGGGCCCAAAACACCCAAAAGGGAGTCAGATCACAAAGACTCCAATATTAAAATGCCCAACTTTAAAACATTAAAAAGCATATTTACAGCTTGGTGCAAAAGAGATGGATAATGAGTGTCAGGTATACTTACACACTCAGCTGGCATTGATTGGTGTCTATTAAGTGTCACCCCACTAATTTGAGTAACTGAACTGGACCTCTGTAATGTGTTTGTGCTGCTGGTGGAATTCTCTGACCAATATTAAATCTTGCTGTGTGGAGGACACCGTCTAAGAAGCTTGTGTACTAATTACCACCATTATGTCCACCAGTGCATCACACCCATAGTTTATAAATGCATCGTGGTAACCAAGCTTGCTAGCATTAGCTGATATCTTCGAACTCAATTCTTTCATACATATATGGTAAAAAAACAACAACATGGTGGCGGTCAGGTTTAGAATAGGTTTAGATGCTAGAAAGAGAAAGATTCATCTTTTTTAGGTTAGTAAATGTTTGATTTCAGTGAGATGTGAAGTATAATAATATCGAGGAAGTTTGTATATCTGTGTGTGTTTTCATTGCTAATAATCAAATTAGTTAAATTCTAAAGGTCTACATAAAGGTCATTAAGACAGCTTCATCAGAATTAAGGCAGCATATCTATAACAAAAGTCACATGTTAGTATTATGACAGATAAAATTACTTACTTTAAATTTAAATTATCATACATTAGTAGAGTGTGTTATGGTTTTAATGATAATTGAGGATCAACAGCAGCAAGAAAACCTGAAGTGCTACCCTGCTTGACATGAATCAAGTGTTTGGCGCCTTCACCTGCAGCTGTTAACCAACCGCTGCACTCTGCAACGTGTAAAACAGATGTAAGGTGCTCGCACGTTGTCACGCCGATGAGGGGGAAATGAAAGACGACAGCAATGGCACACAGATGCGACACTGCTTCCTGTCAGCCCGTCAATCAAACTGTCACCCAATGAGTGTCACCGTAGGTAAAAATTAGACGTGGAGACAGGAGAAGACACAGGCATGACAGGACAGATCTGCTGCTCCCAGTGGATTATGGGAATATTACTGTGGAGATTTAGAAACTAAAAGTGATGCTTGTGTACGACATCTGACAGGCAGACAGGCAACTAGAAAGACAAAGTAGAAGTCAGATGGATGAGAAGCAGTCCAATAAAATAGAAAGTGACTTCCAGACAGGAGGCACTTACTGAAAGAAACCTAGATTTGAAGTAACATTCTATAGTTTTTGCATGTTTTAACTGCTATTGTATTCATTTGCCATGCCTGGCTTTGGTATCATCACCACTATTAAAACATAATCTTTATAGATATGAATTTGATAATTATCAAATACAAGATTGCTGTTGGTAATTAGTCTAAACTGAAGATGCTACCAAATCTGTTTACTACATTTCTCTTCCTTAATGCTTGCCACCTACTATATCACAAGCTAAGGTTAATGTTAAAACTCGCTGATGTATTAATGAAAATGTGATCACAAGATTTAAAGATGGCATCTCATACTGTTCAGTCTGTTCAGTCATGCATATTTAAAATAATATTAATAATAAACATCTGAATAAATTGAAATGTTAAAGAAATTTACTGGAGATTTTAGGACTAGGTGTGAAAAGGAAACTGTGAAAGAGGAAAAAAACTTTTTAACGCAAATGCAAAAAAGATACACTTTAACGCAGCTCATCAGACAGTGATGGTAGCTAAACTAGTAAAATTCTCCTTTAAGCATTTATTTTCAGCTAAAGAGCTTCTGATTCACTACTGCCACCCTCTGGACTGGAGTCGAACTGACTGAGAGCTAAAGTAAATTTGAGCTGACGCATCTAAACCTGTTTCTTCTTCTTCATCTTATTTTGACCCCCCCCCCAAAAAAAAAACCCAACAACAACAATAAAGAAAAATCACATCTTAAGTATGTTGTCAATACATTTTAATAATGTATCAAATTGCGTGGAATAAAAGTACTCTTGTCCATCTTGTCCATCAGTATTGAATTATTACACACAGGCCTTTGTCAGTTGAAGTATTTATATTTACATATTTTACTCACCCTTTCTGTGATCATTGAACGAGGCCTTGAGATGAATTTTTTAGACCTGCATATTCAAAAGTGAACAGATTTCATACACGCACACATACACCAAGAAGTGGGTTTCAGGCAGGTTTCGCCATACTGCATGCACAGATGACTCCAGAGGCCTAGCATGACCTGGCGGCGGCGAGACTAAAGGTCACGGTGATGAGCAGCGAGCCTCGCATCCTGATTACCCCAAACCCCCCTCTCTGACTTCCTGTGAGGTCCTGCAGGTTCATTAGCAGTGGGAATAACTGCAGGAAGACAGATAGAGAAAGAGTGAGAGGGGCAAGAGATCTGAACCAATAAACGAATCGTCCAGAGAGAAAAAGAGGTTAAAAAAAAAACGAAGGTGAGAAGAAGGGAAAAAGAAAAAAAAATTATTTATGCAGTCAATAGGCTGCAGCTTGTCTGCATCTCTAATTGTTTGATTTTATAGGCGGGACGGGCTCTTTAAACAAACACACTCTTATGCTAATGGCAGCACGGCGGTGCCCTCCTGACTGTGTCTGGTGGGAAAGTGAACTGGGGGATTATGGGAGTTTTTTGGGGAGGGGGGCAGGGAAAAGCTGAATATCATTTGTATAATTAAAAATGACAGAGGAAATGGTCCACTAATGCATGCACATGCACACACACACACACACACGCACACACACACACACACACACGGACACACACACAATCAGCCACTTTGTCTTGACAGGTGGAAGGGGAGGAGGGAGTAGGGAGGTATAAGGGGAGAGGGGAGGTTAGTCCTGATTGCTGTCAATCAAGCAGTCCAGTGGGAGGACCGGGGAGGCAGCCAGATCGCCGTGAACTTTGACCCTCTACCTGGCCGACGTGATGCCAGTATGCGCGTGTGTGTGTGTGAGAGAGAGAGATTTAACAACCTTGAGAGATTGACTGAATTTCAACAGGCTCTGGGCTGAGTGAGAGAGAAATATAGTGTGGCACAGAAGGGGAAGTGAAATGGATTAAAGGATGGAAGTCCACAGAAAAATGAAGACCGAAATAAAGGCAGGACAGAAGTTAGTGGCACCAAAGTATTAACACGTTATACAGTTGTTATCCTAGCTTTAGGTTTGACAACTTGGCAACTCGCTAATATCAATATTTACCTAAACGACTAATATATAGCTATAGTATAAAATGAAAATGGCTAAAATGATATAATAATTGATTGTTGATTTAGCCTATGAATCTTAAGTGTAAGAAGACACATCATAACCTCAAAGGACAATAAAGACGTCTTATGTATATTAAGAACATGAAGTAGAAAACAAAAAACAAAGTGATAGATAATTCTATACCATGACGATAACCCATTCTACTCTTTAATATATGGCTGATATTATCTAAAGTGGAAAACAAGTACTACAGTAAACATATTGTATTAAATGTGTTTACTAGTTAATAAACTGCAACTTAATTGCAGTTTATTAACTAGTTTCTGGCATCATTGCCCTCTTGTAAGTGTCACCAAATATGCCCATTTCCTTTCTGATTGTATGCTCTCTCTGCCTGTGTCATGTTGTTTTCCCCATGCTATTATACACCAGATACAAAAATGATGATATTCATAACAAATGACTTGCATGTAAATGAACTTTATAGAAACTATCACCTAAAGTTCATTATGACGTTAATCTGCTTCAAGCAGCGCGTAAAACAAAGTACACTTTATTGAAGTTCATTTAATTTTATATACATGTTAATCTTTGGTTACACAGGGAAACATTTGCATTAGAATGTAACACATCATGCAGATGCTTTTAAGTGTGGGTTAAATCTGCCTGAGCAGGAGGCACAACTTTAAGAAGCTTTTAAGACATTTAGAGTTGCATTAATCAGTATTTTTTATGCCGACAGTTATCAGTGGATCAAATGAGAGTAGGTGTTCATGTAAAACCTGTTGCTCATAGTCCTAAACCCATGCAATAGTGCCCTGTCTCTGCAACACCCATTGGTTTTCATTGTTTTGCTTCATTCCAACACCCTCATCATATGATTGTTGGGTTTTTCTCTGTATTTATTATTGTGCTATCTACTGTACAATATAAAGCGCCTTGAGGCGACTTTTGTTGTGATTTGGCGCTATATAAATAAAATTGAATTGAATTGAATTGAACCTGCTTTCAGCAGGATCAAGTAGCTATATGTAGCATACAAGTCAAAAAATGAAAATAATTTGGGACTAGCTGGTGAAGATACAGCAGCTGAAAGCTACAATAGTGGTGGTGACTAATCTTGAAGTACAAGAATGGTAAATAATTTGACTCACAGTCATGAAAACTGCTTCTGTGGGATTAACATATTACTCCATGTTCCAGTTCTGCCAATTCACATTTTCATAACTTTATAAGGAGCTGAATATGTAAGATGTCGAGTACACAAGTAGGATGTCCCATGTGTCAAATAAATCAATTGATGTAGCTTTAAACAGCTCAAATAAATAATGAATGAAAAGTCATATTTGTATTGTGTGTGTGTGTGTGTGTGTGTGTGTGTGTGTGTGTGTGTGTGTGTGTGTGTGTGTGTGTGTGTCAGACACCAAGAGAGAGCGACAGAAAGAATGAGCGAGAGATCAAAGGAAACAGAGGATCACTAGAAAGCCAAAGTGACAATTGAACAAATGGCAGCAATGAAAAGACGATCAGATTATATCTCTGTCCTTCTGTCGCTTTGTTCTCTGTGTGTGCATCAGCTTGTTTCTGACTGCATGCGTGCGCACACCACTGTGTGTAATTACATATTTATTGATGTGTGTTCCCACATTTATTTGTTCCTCCAAGATGTGCGTCTCCCCTTGTGTTTTTCTGTGTGTGCGTGCCGGTGTGCATTAACTAACGGTGAGCTGAACGGGGATGGCTGAGATGTAAACCCCCACCACCACCACCACCAAATTAATCTGCTCACAGATGCACACAGACACAAACAGACATTAACAGAGAAAGTGTATTCTGTAGAATCATTTGATTATAAACTTGTGAGCATGTGGATTAAAGGTTTTGCTTTCACAGATATGTTGGTTCCTGTTTTTCCCTTTTTTCCTTTCATCTCTGATGTCCTCCATTCTTTTGTTCAGTATTAGAGTGTGTTCTAGTTCTTGGTGTCTTTGAAAAAAAAAAAGATTTCTGTGTTTTCATTTTTGTGTTCTTGTTGTGAACACTTTCTCGTCTCCTGCTGTACACTGTCCTTCCATAAATTACCTCGTATGCAAGTAAAGTAAAAGAGCAAACCAAGTGACGTTATAGAGCACTAAAGTTTGCAGAGGGAGGAGGCTGGGGCAGATCGATTGGTCCAACAATGTGTTTTTCTGTTTCAGACCAACAGTAGTTTCTGTACGCCAGTCATGAAGAGTGCTGTGGCCCACTTAAAAACCAGAAGATCCCACGGGACCCACCCAATCTTAAATCTTCACTCTAATCAAAATACAAGAGATAGTGATGTATTTCATAAAAAACATTTATGTTTTAATTGGTTTTAAATTGCTACTCTGTCATATGTAAAGTGTTAAGACCTTGTCTTGGTCCTGTTCTTTCTTTCCTGATGGTTCAGGATCTACATTGCAACTGGCCAGTGACATTGAACTTCATTCCGTTAGCATTAACAAAGAGGTTAGCTAATGATTTTTTAAAAGGATTACTAGCAAACTGCCTAACAACAAGCCTAACTTGATAATAAATGTATTATATGGTGCAAACTAATTAAAAAACACTCAAATGCTTACCATTTCTCCCAGAATAGGGTTTTACATAAACAAAGGCTTTTTTTTCTCATTTCACCCCCGATTAGAAAGCTATGACATCACAACACTGTAACTGGACAGTTGCAGTGTTGATCCTAGAGCTACATTATTATGATCATACAAGACCAACACCAATACAGTGATATAAAATAAACCTTAATTGTGTGTCCATTTTTATAACAATGGCAAAAAAGCTCTCCTAAAGTTAAAGTACTTATTTTATCCCACAAATCTGATCTGTCCCAAACCTTTACCCATAGCATGTCACGTTATAAAGGACTTTATTCACTTTTTAAGTTTGTGAGAAGCTTGTCTCATCTGTAAGCTGTTGGTTATGACATCAAGCCAGGTTGTGGGATATTTTCAGTCATAAACTCAAACCCCACTGAGAATCCTGTGTTGGATGGAGGCAGGATATGAAACACATGTTCACATAACAAGTCTGCAGAGATTTGTGTGTGTGTGTTTTACAGTGCCATGAACGCATTTACTTGCGTGTGTGTGTGTGTGAAACGGCTGGCATGTTTCAGTCACCTGGCTCTGTCACCCTCCATAATCACTACAATCCAACAGAGAAATCTGCTCTAATCAAACGGGAAACGCCTCCTTGATTTTGGCTCGCACTTACCCTCTCCTCTCTCTCTCTCTCTGTCTTTCTCTTTTGGTCTTTTTCTCTCTCGTCTCATTCATTCCTGATGTTGTTCTTCCTCTCATCTCTTCTTCATCTCTCTGTGTCCTCTTATCCTGCGTTTCTTTCTCAGTTTGTCTCTCTCTAATTTTCACGTTGTGTCGGTACATGTGCGTGTGTGGGTTGCTGTGTTGAGCTCTCAGTCAGGGAGGAGGCAGTAGCAGCTGGTGAGGGCAATCCCCAGAGGGATTATGGGTAGGGAAGGGAAGGTTATGGCTTTGCTCCCATCACCGATCTGTTGCCTTTGAGTGTGTGCATAGTAGAGTGTTGAAATAATGGAAGTCTGTTTCAGCCTGGTTTGTGTGGGGTTTTTTTTTTCTTTTTTTGGTTTGGTCTAGCGGAGTTTTGTAAGACTGATCTAGTTTGGTGTGATTTGGTTAAGATTTTGGTCCTTCTTCAGTTTGTGGTTTGGTTTTGTTGAGTTTGTGTTTTGACCTTCTTCTGTTTATGGTTTCATGTGGTTTGATTCATTTTAGTGTATCCTGTGAAACATTTGCTCTACTTATAGGCTAGTACTGTACAGTAATGTCAGTTAGAGTGTCTGGGCTGTGTTCACAACATGAATAATTAACACATTCACATATCTTCAATTTAAATATCGTCTGTATTTCCAAAATAAATAAATGAATAAACACATGTAATCCACAAGGGCCAGATCAACAAGAAATTCGTAATTCCTCCTATAGTGTTTGATTTTCCCTGTGAGGAAAACCAGACGGGTGGGGTTTACTGCGTCAGGGAACATTTGCTTTCCTGCTGCTGGACTCTCTGCAGGCGTATACTTTGGATGTTGGGTGCCTGCTGTAAACCAGGTCTCTTTTTAGTCTTTTATTTTACCGTGAGACACAGTGAGTGTCAAACATAACCTCTCACTCTCTCACCACTGCAGCCACTGAAGGCGTTTGTTTTCCACTTTAGTCCGTGCCTCGGCACTAAATCAGCTGTTTAGCAAAAAGATCTGGAAGAGTGGAACAACTTTGCTCTCACTATTTTACCCATGTCTTATTGTACTGTGTATGCTTGTTTTATTGTGTCTGCATGTGTATTTGTACATTATTGTGAAACAGCTATTGTCCAAAAAAAGCCATGATGGGGTAAAATATAAAAAAAGCAGAATGCAATCGTTTGAAGATAATCTCGATACTATATTTTCGTGAAAGCAGCAAAATAAACCCCCCAAAAACTGACGTATCACAGTATTTTTATTTGTTTGTATTTTTAAAAGTATTTTTCTCAACTTAAATGGATAGCTTTTAGTAAAGAGGAGACAAGAAAGCATGGAAAGCATGCCACAAAGGGTCTCAGATCAGAATCAAAGCTGGACTATTTTATTTGACCTTGTGGTATGTAGCTGCCTGCTTAATCACTGAGCTAAACTAGCCTCCTGTCAGATATGATTCTTCAGTTTAAATCACAGCCCAAACCTTAGTGGGTGAACAGTTTGTTGCTGCATTTTGCTACAGGAAGCAATCTGTTTTGTTTGGGGGGGGGGGTCCAACTTGTACTGACTTACATGTTATTAATCACTTTTAAACATACGGTAGTGAACCAGTGACATCCCCTTTACTGCCATCTTGTGGTCATATTTCGCTGTTGTCTCTGGAAGCAGGCTTAACTCTGCGTGACTCAGATTACACCAAAATCTGTATGGGGTCCGCATTTTGAGGATGTGTCCCAAGTCGTACTAACAATAGCCTGAGCATGTGAAGCTGACAGGCTTTTTCTGGCTGTTTGTGCATCTGTGATGTTGTCCATCAACCTCTGGCATTTGATGGGAAACTGATGGGAGACTAATGTGCTAAACATGCTGCCAGTGGCTCTGCTCTCACTTTTAGAGATCAGTTGTAGCCTGTGCTTTCTGTGGAAACAAAGCTAGCATTTTGTAGAAAGGTGAAAAGATGCTGGATATGCAGCATATTAAAAAAAATGAAAGATAGGTAGCAAAAAAATGGTATTTTAATCTGCTGCAATTGTTCTTCTTTCTTCGTTCAGCCTGGAGAGCAAAAGTCTATTTGCCGCGATGCAATATCAAAACCCTTGGCTATCACCAGCTTTGTCAGCATTCCTAAAGTTGCCTGGGCTACACTGAAAGCCAAGAAAACCTGTCTGTTGGCAGTTGCCTCTAGAGAGTGGGTCAGAAGACTAGCTGATGAGTTTCTAGATTGCTAAACGGTCAATTTATATTGTACCATCGATTTGTAAGTCATAACTGCAAACTATGACGCTTTTGAGGAGTAGTTTATGACTTAAAAAGAGCAGTAGTAGTAGAAAAAACCCACTTAATAATGTGGTGCTGTTAGCAGAAGTCTGTATTGTTTAGTTACACAGCAAGTTACAGTAAAGCACCAAATTTCACTGTGATATGATTTACTGCTATTTTGTATTAGCTGTACTTGCTATAGATACAAACCCCACAGCTCTTTTCTTAATGCAGTTGAAACATTATTTTTGTACACAAAAATATTTTAATACTCTAATTAATGTGATTAAATGGGCATGAATGGAGTCCAGAGATCACATTACCTCAAAAGTCATGGAAATTGGTTTATAACTTAAAAAAATTGTTTTGTTAAACTATCCATACCACATAAAGCGAATAACAGGTTTGTGTGTTGGTGTGTGTGTCTGTGTGTGTGTGTGTGTATTGAGTCCATTGACCTTCCTTCATCTCCCTGCGAACAGGACAAATATTTAAAATAGATGTCAGGTCCTGGACCGCCTCCAACTTAAGAGCCACTCTGGTGTGTGTGTGTGTGTGTGTGTGTGTGTGTGTGTGTGTGTGTGTGTGTGTGTGTGTGTGTGTGTGTGTGTGTGTGTGTGTGTGTGTGTGTATAGGTGTGTGTGTATCCGTGTGTGTGTGTTTTTTCGCTGCCTGATTTCTTTTACCGCCCATTACTGAGAAACCAAAGCTCTTTCTCTTTTTCCTCCCATCACTCTCCATTCGTGTTTCTCTTTCTTTCTTCTACAACCGCCTCGCTTTATTTTTTCACTTCTCTCTCGCTCTCTTTCTTTCTGTCTCTCCCTCTCTCTCTCTGTCTCTCTCTCCCTGACAGCCGCTAATAATAACGCATGAAGGCAGTCACACCAAATGAAGACAAATGCTGTCCGCTGCTTTGGAATCATAATCTCCCTCCCTCTTTCTCTCCATGCTCTCTCGCCTTTCCACTGCCTCGCCCTCGTTCTTGTCCTCCAGCCTCTGTTCTCTCTAGCTTCACCTCTCTCCCTCTCTCTCGCTTTGTGTTCAGCAGTGAACAGTGATGTCTCTATAAGACTCTGAAACTGCTCTCGTAGTGCTGTATTTCTTATGTTAATAAGAAAGAAGAATCCATGTGCATTTAAAGACTTAATTTGAACATTACTGTCTAAAATATTATTTAGACATTTTAATTATGAGTCAACAAAAATATTTGCTTATTGTTTGGGTTTTTTTTACCTTTAACTCAGTTTTCGCTACGGGTGGCATTTTGTAATCAGTCTTGTCCGTTATTCTTTATCTTTTTATTAAGGGTACTGTAAAATATGGTGCTATTTAAATATAATTTTGGATGATATTTTACTATATTTTGCTTAATAACTAGATATTATTATTATCCATTGATTTCAATGGCCTTGCATTTCCATTACTTGTTACATTTACAGTATTATCTGCTGACACCTGATGGAGTTCCTGGGTGTGCAGCTTTTGGGGTTTTTTGGCACAAAAGTTGTGACTGTAAGAAGCACAGTGTCAACAATTATCTTGATGACATGAACTATTTCTAGATGATACAAAACAGCATTTTGGTAAATTCTTCTGTAAAGGAAGAATTAATAAACTTCTCTTGGAAAACTGATATATAGCAGGGTGTTTAAATGTCAGTATTTAAAATACTAATGATGTTCAGAAGAAGAATTAACAACACACTTCATTAAACTGTAATGTACTAATGATCATTTGCATGGATTTTCCAAATGATAAATCATGATTGCAGTCACTTCCATTTCCTGCCTCCCAGTTAAACCACAGCTCTGCATGTGGTGCTATGATAAAAACTATTTCCACCACAAGAAATTAACAAATACATGGCTGAATGGTAATGTTCGCACCATAACTACAGAGATAATTGATTAAATGAGCACTGTAATTACATTTTCTCTTCCTAATATTGAAGATGTTATCAGTGTATCTTTTATCATTAAGTTAATCAGGAAGACGGCATTGAAGAGAATGAGTGAGCATGTGATTAGCCAGAGCGAGAGAGTGAGAGAGAGAGACTGTATGTGAATGCGTGTTGGAATATGTCCAGAAAATGCTGCTTTTGGACTTATTCTTTTTCCTTTGCTGAATGACTGTGAGTGGAAGCCTTTATGGTTTGTTTTTGTGTATAATTGAAAAGAATAAATAGATACTGATGTAGACCGTAGTGTAAGTACCATCCATTGATTAGCCTGATTTTTATTGCCCAAAGGTTTGATAATGATTGTTATATATTTTGAAAAATGACCCATCAACCCACTTCCAGCATCATTTTTAGTACTTTGAAATCCAAGGCAAATATGTAAATGTTAAATGGACTGATTCTTATATAATGCTTTTCTGCTCTCCCAGAGCACAAAGTGCTTTATACATTCACCCAAGCACTGTTTTCTATGCTTTTTTAAAGTGGTTTCTAACTAACTTTCATACACATTCATACCACGACGGATGATTCGGAGAGCAAGTTGAGGTTAGTATCTTGCCCAACGAGATTTGGCACATAGAGTGGGGGAGCAAGGGATCGAACCACCAACCTTCTGATCAGTAGATGACCTGCTCTAACTCCTGAGCTACAAGCACCCCCCAGTATTTGAACATGAATTTCTCAAAAACTCTTAAAGATAAAAGCCTGGCCTTTCTTATCATAAAAATGGATCAGGATGTGTAAATTGGGACAAATACACCAAAAAATTAATAACTAATAAAAAAAAACTACATATCGGAAAAAAGTATTAGTGACACGCTTTGATTGGGACATAGTTGGATTTCAAAATAATGCAAAATAAAGCATGTAGAAAACTTTTTAACATGAATTTTTTTACATTAAAAATGAAGAAAATGCTATTTTCATTCAACTTTCATGATGGATTGACCAAATAAGTTGTACCACAAAAAACCCAAAATATCAATAGATGGTTCAATGTGAAAAGACCAGCTTTGTTAACCATTGTTAACAGGAGACGGATACACTCGTGAAATGGAGACACGCTACAGTTTTGAATGGGATCCTAGGCAAGTATGCTTGCAATGACAATAGCCAATTGTGTTGATAAGATGTCAGTATTGTTATAAGAAGTTTTGAGATTTCTGTTCAAGATGTTTAGGATGAAAGGAGATAGTGTTCACGCTGATATGTTTTAATTGATGTGCATGTTTAAATTTGAATAGGAATTGCTTGCCTTGCTTTTCCTGACAAAACACCACTGTAGTATGTATAATGTGTTCCTTGTTTGAGATAATATGATATATAGAGAGTTAAACTGAGGGGGGCAAAGTCTGTGCAAAGAGACAGGAGAGAAGATGAGAGCATTCGGTTAGTGGGAGCGTTGGATCTGGCACTTTACTTTGTTTTCATTCAATTTCTTTCACTTTCACTTCCTGCTTGGTTAGCTTATGCTCCATAATATGCCCTCTTCACAACATTAACCCTGCATATTAAAACGTAATGCTGTCTGTTTAAATGTAACCGCAGAGGGTCCTGATCAATGAATACACAGAGATATGCGGTGAATTGGGAGTGAGACCCATCTCATTTCCATGAACTTGTGGGTCCCTTGTGCATATCTCTAAGATGCCGGCAGCTTTAACGACAGGGCTTGTCACTCAGAGAAGGAGAATGAGTTGGTGAACCTGTGAAATGAGTGCTTTAACTATTTGCCATTTCTATTCTACAGCATAGTCAGGCAATAAAGAAGTGATTTGGTATTATTTATTCCATGGATTCTTCTTCTTCATTGCAACTTGAAGACCAAAAGTTGAATGTGTCTTTGGGGGTGTTATGCTAATAGTGACTAATGTAATGTTATAGCGGTGTGATATGCTTTGAACTCCAAGAGAAGCATGTGGGCAAGTTCTTAGGACTTTCATGGAGAAAAAATAAATGACTTTGACTATTCCGATCAGTCAAACCTGAAATGAAAGAAGAGAAATACTCGGATCCTGACATGCATCTGCTCTGTGTCGTGTCTGTGTGTTTTGGAAGGGTGTCCTAAGGTTAAACTGCAAAGCAAAGCAGCATCCATCTGGAGGGCATTAAAGAGATTTATCAACACTTCTGCCCTTGGATAATATGACATATGACGTGTGTGTTTGATTGCCTGTGTCCGCCCTTTTGCAGTCAAGAAGTTATTACATCTAATCTTGATAAGAACAGACCGAAGGCCTGTCAAAGGCTATGTTGACCAAATAACCTACAACATATACAGTAGTTGAACGTCATGCAATAGAATATAACCACATTTCATAATAAATCAGATGACAAAATAATCCCATTGTACATTTATTTATTTATATCGACAGCACCAGCAGTTATTTGAAAAAGTTGCGCTTGACAGTGTATTCTTCAAAACAGCAGCTGATTTGCTGACTCATGGTGTCTGCTGCTGTCAGACACCATGGGAAACTCCAGTATACACTACCTTCAGCATAATAGAATTAATTTAAATGACCAGAACTAGTTGAATAACTAATAAGACAATACCAAATATATTTTAAAATAAAATTAACTGCTGATAAATCATACTAGTTCTTAAAGAACTACTTTTACCGCGTAGAAATATGAGTACACAAGAACCAGGTGTAGAGATCCTACTCATCCCTAACAACAAAACTATAACCAGGAGACATCGGAGTAGAAGCAGGTAGAAAAGAAGTTCAAAGACTGGATAAGCTGTATGAGGAGTCTGAGTGTTTGTGCCTATCTGTGTGGATGAACAAGTCAGCTTGTCAATAACCATCTACATGTCTGACAGCCAGCAAGGACAAACACATGGAGAGAGCTCAGTGTAAATTACAGGAGGAATAAGAAAAGGGGAGAGCAGAGAATGAGAGAAAAGAGCACAAGGTGAAAAATGACAAAAGGAAAAGAATTAACTATATATAGGTTGAGGAAATGTATTGCTTTCTTTCCTGCAGATATAGTTGGTGTGATATTTTTTAACAAATTTTCAGCAGCTGCATATACATGGTCCCACAGAGTCCATTTACAGGATATACCACAGTGCACTGCAAATTTTACAGTTAGTTTATGTTATTTTACATTTTTTAAAATGTTCTAAAATGGCATAGATAAGGTCAAGGATTGCCCAAGGACATTTGTAATGTAGACTGGAGCACTTCAGACTAGGACATGTGATGATTTCTGCCTTTAACATAACCTTTAACATAAGCTTGTCATATCCTGAAAGGCTTAGTTATTGGTTTTCCATCAGTAAATTACATTTTTGGTCATATGAGAATGTGGGAATAATCCACTTCTATCTATCTATTCTTTGCTCTTTTCTTCGTTTGTCCTGTCATCATCTTTAAACATGACATTGCATGTTACATGTAAAATGTAAAATGTTCAAAGCAAGTCTTTTTTTGAAAACTTGGTAGAATTTAATGCCCAGTGAACGTGGCTGAAACAGCATCAGTGATATAAATATATTGTCTATCCAGTGTCTGTGTGTACAGTGTACGGGTCTCCCTGCAATACACATTACTGCCCTATACCAGATAGAGAGAATGGCCAGTAATGGACCTCGATAGTGACTATTGGGACCACACACACACACACAAACACACACACACACACAAACACATCTCTTTGGGGAATTAAAGTGATATTGAGCTCCGAGCAATAACTGGAAGAGTAGAATTATTACTCCAGGGCTGTCAGTGTGTGTGTGTGTGTGTGTGTGTGTGTGTGTGTGTGGGTGTGTGTGTGTGTGTGTCTGTGGCTGGTCACCTGTCCACTTGTCGATTGTTGCTTTTGATTAAAAACCAGGAGGAGCGACAGCTTTGAGTGTCTGCAATATCACACTGATGCTGTTATCTGTCTCTCCTGCTTGTCCTATATTTTGGCTACTTTTCTCAAAATCTCTGTCTTTCCAGGCTGTTCCCATTCCCAAAGGTGCCACATACATTTTTTGTATTTTTGCATTTTGTTTTGTTCAAAACTGCTTGTTTCTCAGAAATACACAAGATGCATACAATGTGTTCAAAAGACCAGTTGTCACGGTATTAGGAATCATCTCATATGTACTGACATATGCATGCTTTCTCAGTACTCCTTGGATTTACGGTTTCTTCTCCAGGAAGCCCCTTTTGCTTGGAGGCCAGTGGGCAGTCATTAAAGTGGACATGGTTAAGTTTTTCTTTTTTCCAAGCACAGCCAACCAGTTTACAGCACAGCAGGCTACTACATGCGCATCACACCACAGACATATCTAAGTTTCTTACCAAAGCACAAATTCTAACATCCACATGTCCAGGGAAGATAGTAAATGGTTCCTATACAAACTCTACCTCAACACTTAAAACACCTCATACAACATGCCTCATTCACACAAGCACTTTTTTTCTACACCTAGTTAGTAGAGAACCTGCTCTACCTTCTATATTTTTTTAGTTTGACCACATTATCTTACTGAGTGGATTATTTTTTGTTAAATAATAACATTTACTACATAAAATAAATAAACATCAAAACAAATAATGTGCAACATGTTAAATTTATAACCAGATCATTGTGATTTTTCTCAACCTTGCCATGTGATTTTGATGCCTGAAGATTGTAAAGTAAATAATGGCAAGTCTTTCCATCAACTCTGTTGTAATTTGTGTCATATATATGTATTGGACATAGTTGTACAAATCTGTTTACACATTTTTCAGTCATGTGTCACACTCACCTGAATAAAGACATACCACTGTATTTTTGTTGTTGTTGCATAAATACATGGATCTCATTTTTCATACATTAATTTTTGCTGTCTTTGTTACGTACTGATCTTTCTCTCTCTCTCTTTCCAGTATTGACATGTGTTGACCTTTCTGAACCGTCGTCATCCCTCACCTCTTCCGCCCATCTCTTTCACTCCTCAGTTCTCTAGCCAAAGCTTCCCTTTTCCTCTCCCTCCTCTCCTTTTCCTGTTTCTTTCCTATACTGACATGATGACCTTTCTGATAATTCCTCCTTCCATTTCCTGCACTTATTTGTCTCCTTACCTCACCTCTGTGTCCAAGCCTGCTTTTTCTGTTTCTGTTTCTCTTTCCCTTTCTCTTACTTATGTCTTCTCCTTCTGTTTGCATCCCACCAACAGCTTTTTCTCTCCGTAGCTCATTCTATCTCTCTATAGGCTCGTATCCCAAGCGCTCTGCCTTTAGCCTCCCCCCCTCCTCCGTCACCTCTTTCTGCTCCTCCTGGGTATTGATTGGTTCATTTGATAGTTCTATCACCAATCAGTGTGAAGTTGACCTTTTGGACTTGGCAATGATAGCAAGATGTTGTGTGTTCATCAGTTTGAGTGTGCTGCCCTTATAAGTGTATGCATTTGAGTGTGTGTTGACCTTTGCAGGCAGAATGTCAGCCTGGCTCTTGATGCTGCTTGTCAGTACATTAGTTGGACAGGAAGCAGTCCACCTCTCTAACAGGAAGTTCAAACCCGCCAATCTTAGGCCTAAAGTTTACAAATCTCAGATCTGATATATAGTCATAATATTTAGACACTGTATTTTTTTTTTTTCATTTAATTGAAAGGACCACAGGATTTTTTTTTCTTTATGGTAAAATCAATTCATAAGTGGTCCTGGCACACTGCATATGACATATACAAACTGTCAAACGACTTAATTCTATAATTATTTTACGAAAGGGGGACAACATCTTTATGAATCAAACTTGCCACAATTTAGTAGAATAAGTACTGCTGTAATGTAATTTTATGGCATTGATTATTCTAGATTAAGTCTCCCTAATCGATGTGTTCATCCTCGATTCATTTATTATGTTGAGTCCACAATCTTGTCCAATTAGTGAAAAAGGGAGGGACCACCGAATTAGCGAGGAACCTGACGGAACTTTCTATAAACTGTGCCAAACAGAAATGAGCAGAAGATCTTTTTTCTTTTCTTATATAGCAGATTATTGTCAGTTGACAAATGTTCAGTTGACCAGGCTGCTTTAAAAAAGTCAGTCGATAAAAATGAAACCAGACAAATATTTTGTTTACAGGCACTGGGAGAGGGGTTTTTATTATCACCATACAGCTGAGTGTCTGCTGCTCCAGTTGTTCCAGTTGCTGTTAATGTGAGAACTGGGAGTGAACTGGAATAAAATGAGGGAACTGCTCCTTTAAAACCCAGAGGTGTCCGACTGTAAAAAAAGCCATATGCTAAACGCAAAGCATCCAGACACACTCTTGTAAACACTAACTAATGTTTTGGAGTCTTCTAATGTGGACACAGTCAAGCTGTTACCTCACAAAGACAAAACTTTGAGATGAAGAGACTGATGAAGTACATTTAGTAATGAAGTTCCTCCATTGCAAAACTCATTCTAACTGGTTTCTCTGGTTATAAAAAAACAGTCCTGTATTACCCTTCCCTGCAATTAATAACACATCTGTCAATGTCCTTCTCTTCCATTAATCTTCCTCTCTTATTCCTTCCTTGTGGTGATTCTCTTTCTGTTTGACTAGTCTTTATTCTTCTGTTTTTCACGAATGGCACTTCTTCTGCCAACTGGTCTGCATCTTTTTCTCATTTTTCTTCTTTTTCTGCCTTTTGCCCACTCCCCAAGTGTGTTTTTTCTTACAGATTGTACTACTTTTCTTCCACATTTCTCTCTTTGTTTCCCTGGTTTTGTACATTACTCTTTTTACATTACTCTCTTTTTCTAAGCTCCATAGTGCAAATTAAAGAACATCTTAATGTTGCAACACACATTTATTTTAAAAGCAGTCACTCACTTCAAACTATGTAGTCAGTCTTAAAAAACATGGTGTCTAACCAAATGCTTACTTTGGATAGGAATACCTTGGCCTCCAGTAACACTGTGAGAAATCTTGGAATCTTTTTGTCCAGGAAATGTCCCTCACTGTGCATATGAAACAAAAATGTAGGACTGCTTTCCTGCATTTGTGCAATATCTCTAAAATTAGAAACATCCTCTCTCAGAGTGATGCTAAAGAACTAGTTCATGCATTTATGAACTGATTGTTATTCATTAGTATCGAGTTAATAATAATGATGAATATTGAAAAGCCTTCAGTTCATCCAAAATGCTGCCGCAAGAGTACTGACAGGGACTTTACAGTCAACATCAGTATATACCCAATACTCCATGCACTCTTGTGGTGACAGCAAGAGATGGGGGAAGTTAGGTGACTTACTTATAGAGCCATAAAGTGAGCATGTGGTTGGGCTTGGTTGATAGGTAAACAAAACATTTCAAGTTCTTATAGATGTAAAAGAGATAAAGTACTATTTGTAGTTGGGAGTGCAATAATGTGATTGCTGGGCATAGAGCTCTGCCCTCAACCCCATCAAACTCATGTTGGATAACCACAACAGAAACTGTGATCCACCTTGAATGGGAGCAAATCCCCACAGCGAGGTTTAACATCTGCTGGAAAAGTCAGACGAGTGGAGGCATGGGTTCAAAACCGGGTGTCCAAGTATCACACTAGTCAATAGGTATAATGTTCAGTCCTCAATACTTTAGTTCTGCCTCTTTAATCAGCTTTGTTACTTTTTAATTTTCACTTTTGCTTTTTCTGTGTGTTGTCAATATGTTTGTCTCTTATCCATGTTTGATTGTCTTTTTCTCTCCGTCTTTAATCACCTGCCCTCCATTTTCCTCTTTCTCTTTGTTTCTTGATTTCTTTATTTGTCATTCCTATACATCACCCTTTCCCTCCATTTCTCTGTCTTATCCTACAATTTATTTGCCCTCCTTCTCTCTCTCACACACACACACACACACACACACACACACACACACACACACACACACACACACACACACACACACACACACACACACAGTCTTTCCATTTGTCATTAAGAGGCAGAGAGCTAGACAGTAACATTTAAACCGCCCGTTCTGAATGGTTAAAAGATGGCCTCATCTGTTGTGTGGCGCGCGTGTGTGTGAAGGCGATCGATGCAGTAATCTGCAGGAGGTGGAAAGCAGAGGGAGCAAGCCATTCAGCAGTGCTCACTAATCAATTGCAATTCTTTCTTTTACTGTCTGAACACCCAGATTAGGACATTTGTGGGTGTGTGTGTTTGTGTGTGTGTGTGTGTCTGTTTGTGGGTGTGTCTGTTTGTGTGTGTATTTGTGCATCATTTTTTAACATCTATGGCCTAACATTTGGGTGTTTCCATCTGCAGTTCTATCAATTTCAGTACATGTGTCTTTAAGCATTTGACTTAGGTTTGCAGGAAGGTGATTAGGCGATGTAAATCAGCCCAAATTCACCATTTGGTGAGCAGGAAATGTTAGCACAAACTGCACAGACTTGGTCATAAGAAAATCATGGTGCAATTTGTGGACAGTGTTTCCAAATAGTGATGACATGAGATCATGCACATTCACTAATGACTGATATGGAGCTTCTGGTGGACCGAAAAGGCCCGCAGCAAAATTCAGACTGTCAGAAATTTAAGGACAGACTCACACTGTGTGACAGCTGCTATGATGCACATCTATGAACCAACCAATCAGCATACACTGAGTGACATTACATCTGAAGTTTGGGTGGGGAAACACACATAAAATGAAATGCTGGAACCTTGTGAATCCTCATTTTGAATACAAAAGAACAGCACAGATGGCTGATATAAGCGGATGATGTTCATCTGTTGTTATACACTGTTGTGTTCACAGCACAGTCTGACACCTTCAAATTGATACTGTACAGTCTGTCACAGTGTGAGACTGATTTTATTAGACCCACCTTACATAGCAAGACATGGATGGGGCACCTTGAAGGTGCATTAAGCTGTTGAACAAACAAGTTGGCATTATCTTCAGTCTTTGCTCTTAGAATCACAATCTGGATGTCCAACTTCCTTTTTTATTATTATGTACTTAATATGGCATTTACTTTAAAATGAGAATATTTTGTGCTTGCATTTCGTACTTTAAACAAACAAAGCTGTTTCATTATGCTACTGTGATTTTTTTTTAAATGTTACATACAAAGATCAGGCATAACATTTTGACCACCTGTCCAATATTGTGGTGGTCTCCCTTCTGCTGCCAAAACAGCCCTGACCTTTCAAGGCATGGATTCCACTAGACCCCTGAAGGTGCGCTGTTTCATCTGGCACCAAGATGTTGGCAACAGATCCTTTAAGTCGTGTACATTGTGAGGTGAGGCCTTCATGGATTGGACCAGGATGTCCCACAGTTGCCTTATTGAATTGAAATCTGGGAAACCAAGTCAACACCTCAAACTCATTGTTGTGCTCCTCAAACCATTCCACTTCACTTTATGGCCTGATTAGATAAGTATGAAACCACAACCATCAGGGAATACTGCTTCCATGAATAGGTGTACATGGTCTGCAGAGATCCTTAGGTAGGTGGTACATGTCAAAGTAAGATCCACATGGATGGCAGGACCCAAGGTTTCAACAAAACTGTGGTGCTCTGTGTATTCTCACACCTTTCTATCAGAATCAGCATGAACTTTTTGTGCCTATGTCTGTTTTTATTGGACCACATGGGCCAGCCTTTGCACCCCACGTGCAGTTTTGAAAATGCTCTGACCCAGTCGCCATTATGAAGAGACAATCAATGTTATTCACTTCACCTGTCAGAGATCACAATGTTATTATCCATGTTATCATTGCTGTATATAGGTTTTGCAGTCTGGACGACTATAGTCACATGTTTACTTCCATCTGCATGCTACACAGAACAGCAGCAGAATAATCCTACAGAAAGCAGAGCCGACATCGGAACACAGCAGATATGACACCTGTTAAGTCAGAAATTGCATTAAAAGTAGGCATATGGGTGGGTTGCATTGGATCTTGCAGTAGTTCAGTGATGTTGGGAGGCTTTTTTATGATTTTGCACTAGATACATCTTGATAAATCTTTAAATCTCAAGTATTTAATTTAAACTCCTTCAGTTGCATATTAAAATGAGCACTTCTTATGATAGTTTTGTTCAGGGGCCTTAGTTTCACTTCAGAGCAGTCTGTGATTCTCAGACAGTTATATTCTGGTTAATAGAACAAAACATTTCATTATGACTGAGAGACAGGAAGTGCACACACACACACACACACACACACACACACAGCATCAATACAATCCATCCACACACGGAGCAAAATAAATAAATATACAATCAAAATTGCAATTACCTGCAGAATTTGTGAAGGGTAAACAAATCTGTGAACACCTCACCCCCCTACTCGCTTGCTCCCTTGCTCTCTTGCTGCGCACACACACAGACTCAGAGAGCAGCGTTAGTGTTCTAGTTAGCATGCTGAAATGAATACAGTTAGATCCAAAGCAATTTCCTTTTATTTATCTTAGCAGCCCTGCATAAATAAAGGCAAGGGCATCCAGGCAATTAGCATAATTACTATGAGGCGGTCAGACCCTCTGTGATTTCATAAAGAGACACACACACGGACTGCTGCCACAGGGCGTGTGTTTGTATATGTGTGCGTGTGTGTGACAGAGAGAGAGAAAGAAGAAAAGATAGAGACAATGACTCTGTGTATGTGTGTCTTAGTGCGTGACTTCTGCCGTAATGTCCATTTAGTTCCACCTTGTGTGTGTGCATACTTGTGTTTTCTACATGTTTGGTTGTGCTGTTACTTTATTTTGTGCAGAGGTGTGTGTGTGTGTCTGTGTGTGCTTAAGACTTACCCTTAGTCTTTCTGCACTGGCATGCATGTAGATATAAAGTCCTGGATGCATATCCACACACACGCACACACACAACTATGAAAAATAAAATATTAACAAGCTAGAGCCCAAACATACCCATATGCACAGTCATATAGACCAACCAGACAGTGCACACACGGTCTACGGTCCCACTGTGTCTGCATGTGTTATTAATATGCAAATACAAGTGGAAAACAGCAAAGGCCAGGAAAAACAATATCCCTGCAAACAGGCTGAGGTCAGCTGATACTGCATCTAATGGCTGCATCGCTCATCCTGGTTACACTGTTGTTTCATTGTCTTTGTCCGGGTCAGTGTCTTTGGATTAGTCTTGTTTGTGGAGCTCAAATCTGTCTGATGAAGCCTGAATTTGGCTTAGAGTGTGGGTGTGGATCTTGTCAAGTTTTGGACAGGACATCCTGGCCGTGTAGTGGTTCGCACTGTCGTCTATTTGCAAGATCATTTTGGGTTTGATTCCACGGGTTGGCTGCACCCTTCTCATGCAGACGTTACATGTTCTGTGTGGGCTCGCTCCACAGTCTGAATATAGTCGTGTTAGGTTAACTGCTGTGATTGTGAGTGTGAATGGTTGTCATGCCCTACAGGCTCTAGTCCAGTCTTATTGGTGCTTAAGCTACAGATGAGGTTTAGGGTTAAATGTGAGATTGTTAGTACGTTCTTACAGGCTTATTTATATTCTTTTTCATTTTGATATCTATTCAGGTTTGTAGTCCAATCACAGTCTGCCATAAAAAAATAACACCTACCTGCATGTTACAGCTGCTTCCCTCTGTTCACAATAAATAAAAGAGTAGTTAGAGTTAAAAGCAGTGTGCAACTTTTGCTTTAACAAGCATGTTTTAAAGGCATCTATTCATGCAGAAAATGTCAGTTAGTGAGGCTTGAAAACACTTGCTTTCTGAGTGTTACACTGACCTTTGTGCATCTTACAACTTTTCACTGACCTTTCAAGACCATGTCGACCTTGTAAATAATTTCTGGTGTAAACCAAAGGAAGCTGAGGGAAAAAACACAAGCTTGCAGCAGAAAAATAAAATTTGGTTTGAGCTCTGGTTGGATTCAGAGCTCTAATAATCAGAGGCCTGCTTAACCTCTGGGAGGCAACCGGGGACTTAACAAAGCAGTCAGCAAGGTTATGTTTGTTTACAGCACATCTATATCTGTCTGTGTGAGTGTTTACATCAGTTCATATCAGCATAATTTACACACACGCACGCACACACGCACACACACACACACACACACACACACACACACACACACACACGTGCTTCCACCTTTCAACTCGCTTTTCCAATTCTAATTAATCCGTTTTAATCCCTCTGAAATGGGCAGATTTGCGTTCCTTCACCTGGAGCTGCTTGTTGCTAAACCTGGACCTCAATCAGACAAGATGATAAAACTGTAAAAAGAAAAACACAGGTTGCGATTATCTCCACATCTCAGCCTTTTCCCCCTGTTGGCTTGTGTTTGTATAAAGGGGCAAAAAGACAGAGGCGTACCAGCTGTGTCACAATTTTCCAAGAAACATCAGCGGCTTTCACCGAAGAAAATGGGGACTAACTATCAACCAATTATGGTTTTACTTAGGTTTATAAGACCCCTTTAGCTTTTCCAGAACTATTTAAGCATGTATATTATAATATAGTTACCCTTCAGTGGCTCTCAACAAGACTTCTGTAAACAAAATTAAGCAAAGTAGGTGTATCATAGGTTATAATAGTTACTTTTCACACATATTGTGCATTATGGTTAATCTAAGGCTGTGAATTTAATGGTTGTTACATAGTTTTGAACATTACAAAGAAAGTCTTTCTAGAGCAGGGGTATCAAACACGAGGCCTGAGGGTCAGAATCCGCCTGGCAAAGACTCTGGCCCACTAGATGGCTTTGGAATGTACAAAGGAGGGAAAATATGGGGACTTTTAACATAATTTTAGTTTAATCGTGCTTCCTGCTGATAGAGATCTGCCCCATGGCCATTTATACCACACTACAGTAATTGAGTAACTGATAAACAATTAAATCACAGGAAAGTTTGTATTTTCACACTATTGACTATAGAAATTTTAGGGTTTTTTGTTTTGCTTTGTTTTTTTGTTTTTGCAACAGGTCCACAGTAAAAATTAAATGAAAGAAAGAAATTGTAATTTTACTCATTTATTTATTCTTGCAGGTATATGTCTTTCATTAACTACAGCAGCAGATAACAGGGGAGTTTCACTGGTTCAGCCCACTTAAGCTCAAAGTGGGCTGAATGTGACCCACCATGTAAAATGAGTCATGAGACACTCCTGTTCTAGAAGAACAGTTACTTAATGGTAACAAGGCGAAACCCTTAGCCATGTGAATGGAGAGAGCTTTATTCCAATAGTGCCCTGATTATTAAAACTTCATGTATAGAATCATCAGTAAAATCTGATTATGCTAATCTCCAGCTTCTTAAATCTATCCTTGGACTCTTCTCTGATGCCTGCCATCACACAGTTAAAACTATTGAAAAGCTCAAATATGAGCTTGTGTTGTTCCAGTCACCCGACTGGCTCCGCGATAATGTTGAGGGGCTTTTAGGGAAAGAAGGAACAACCAACATTTGTGGCATTACAGTGTTGGAGATTGTTTGAGTTCCATTTCTTTGTAGTAGTGTCTCTGCAAAATCAAGTCTCAGTCATCTTTGTTCTAATGCACATTTATCAAATGCATGCTTCTGTAAATTGTTTCCACTTTTTATCCCATTAAATGACCAAGTATAAAATCAGCATGTACAAAGCTCACAGGCTCTCATGACCCAGGCTGGATTGATTTAAACAAAGTGACTAATGGTGTTTTCACACTAGCAATGCAGAGGCAACTGACTACTAGTAATGTCAATGGAAAATGGTGCTACAAAGCTACAAACAGCACATGCCAGTGCTTGATGGTTGTGATGCGCGATGAATCAGAGTTGTGCTTGATGTGCTGAAGCATCAGCCATATAGAGATAAACCATATCTTGGGCTTTATCCATCCATTTGAAGACAAGCCCAGAGATGATTCTGACAAGTCCAAGAGAAGCGCTTCAGTGGTGCCTCGATGGTCCACTTTACAGTTTAGTCACTTGTAGTGTGAATGTATTTTATATTTTTTTGTTGAAAAATGCAAAGCACAGAAAACAGGATCCAGTCATATTTTCATAAACTGTGTTTTATTGGGACCAGATTAATATATCTAACCAATATTATATTGAGCTAGCTGTTATGTTTAAATGTCTTCTAAGGATAATGAACTTATTAGAGGATAAAGACATTTAAAGTGAAAGGCATCAAAACAGAGAACAACCATCTGGATCATAATCTGACAACACACACACACACACACACACACACACACACACACACACACACACACACACACACACACACACACACACACAGATAGAAGCACACAGCAAACATGTGCCCAACTGCACATATACACACAAAAGCTTGCGCACACCCACTCAGAAAGAGTCAGAATGTGTGTTAATGAGGAGCCCAGCATGGATGGACATTGATGCGGCTCACTGACGATTAACATCTCATTAACATCTCATTAGCTGAGAGGGCAGAGTAAACGGACACAGGGCGGGGGGGCAGCGACAACACATACCCACACACCTCCATGTAAGCATTAGAATAATTAGCCAGGCGTAAAAGGTTAAAGGCCATCGCCAAATACCACTTTATATCTGACAAAGAGAGAGAAGAAAATTAAGTACCCAACAGTCAAACCAAAGGTACTACACAGATGACATTTGAACTGTCAAATCCAAAAGGTGATCTCTTTTTTCTTTGTCTCTCTTTTCTGATTAATGTAAAAGCCTCAAAGTATCAAAGCATCCAACAGGGAAGTCATTATTCTGGGAGCTGTTTGATAGTTTAATGTATTTCTATGTTAAATCATTTTATTGGATCAATACCTTTGATCCATGATCAATAATGTGACAATAACAGATGAAAGAAAAAAACCCACATTGTTTCGGACTGTACCTAATATTTTAGCCAGTTGTCCTCAATGCCTTTAAATGTGCCCGACTGCTTGCACTTCTTTCTCCCCCAAAATAATACACACCGTACAGTATGCACTTAGAGTGTCAAGATATAACACACACACACACTAGCATGCACACATGCATGTGCACACAGGAGGAAACCATGTATTACCAATAACAGTAGGGCGCTACATGTAATTAACCTGGCTGACCTCTGGAGTATCATTGGCTTTGTGTGTGTCTGTGTGCGCTTGGATCCAGTGTATTGTGTTCAAAGAGTCGAGTGTTCTGCCATGATCTTCCCATAACAGCAGCATTGGACACACTCAGACGTGCATTTGCTTGTGTGTGTGCGTTTGTGTACATGTGCATGTGTGTGTCATCTTTGCATGTGTGATTTGCTGCTGAAGTCAAGTGTGGCACCGTGATCGTCATGGAAATACACCATTAGACACACTTGGATGTCTTTGTGGAGGTGGAGGTGTGTGGGTCTGTGTGTGTGTGTGGGTCTGTGTGTGTGTGTGTGTGTGTGTGTGTGTGTGTGTGTGTGCAGAGGGACTTACTTTTGCATGTATCTGATTTTAAAAAAATCCTCAGTCAGCTAAATCTTGAGATTATTTTTTAATGAAGGAACTGAAAGCAAGGACAAAATGTTTAAAACAACCTATGAATAATGGCAAATGGACTCATTCTTATATAGTGCTTTTCTACTCTCCCGGAGTACTCAAAGCGCTCTGAATAATGAAGAGATGTCGACGTCACAGTGACATCTGGAAAATTTGTCAGATTTCTGTTTTCATTACTGTCACATTGACAAAAGGATGGAAGTATGAATTACTTTATTTTTCGTCTGCTGTGTTATCTTGGACTGTTCCTTCCTGCTCTGTGATGTCCTCATGAACACAGCCCCACTATCCATTGTTTAACAGCAGCAGAGGTAGGGAATTTGTATCTTTTTAGGCAAGAAAAAAGTGACAGTATGCAAAATAGATATCATCCTATGTGTGTTTTTGCAGTGGGGGTGTAGTTGGTAAGAAAGTGACAGAGACAACACAAAGAAGGAGATGGAAAAGAAAAAAGAAATCACAATCAACAGTATTGTGGCTGTAGCTGCTACATTTTAATGGGCTTTTATTGACTTGTTGGGTCGGTAGCTGCTTTTGAAGCAAGGTCATTCTGCTGAACTAAAACTCAACTAAAAACTGGAAAAACACTGTAGCTGTTAACTAAAAACAATAGAAAAAGAGAAACCAACTAAAATAATATTGTGAACATGCAAAATTAGGTTAAAAATGTTTTAAGGGTATGTAGTTCCTAAACTAAGGAAAGAAGGAAACTGGCTTCTGAAAAGTAAAGTAAATGCCTTAAATCTTTTTACAGGCGGGGTTGCAGAACGATTTCTGACTGTGTAGAAGTCTGTGAGTGAATGACCTTCATTTCCCTTTCTCTATGAACCCAGAAAAAAAAATTTCTGATGAGTTTATTGTCTTAATCAGCAGTTACGAGTTTTATGGAAGTCAAAACAATTTTCATTTTTTCATTGAAAACACACAAAAAAAAAAACAACCAATGGGTGAACTCGTAGTCCATCTTTTATCTACAGTCTGCACCCAAGACAAGTCTTTTTGAGAAGTCTAACGTCCACCTCTCTTTTTCTCTGTTTCAGTCTCTGGATGGGTTTGTATTTGCACTAAACAAAGAGGGGCGCTTCCTCTACATCTCTGAGACAGTTTCCATCTACCTGGGATTGTCACAGGTAAGTCGCACACCTGTGTGCCTGTTTTGTCACTGTTGTGTCAAGCAAAAACATTACGCATCTCAAAGATCAGTTCTGTTGTTTTCGATCCTTTGTCTCTCTCTCTTTGTCTCTCTATCTTTTTCTCTGATTGTCTCTTGGTGTTTATTTAGTCTGTCACTTGTTCTATCATTCTTCCTTCTCTCGTCTATCGTCACCAAAGACAATTCCCAACAAATTAAGGCTCATTTAAAATCTCATCAGCTCGTCGGACGGTTGTTGATTTGTGCAGCGAGCGACAATGCATATTTTATTGCCGTGTATGTGTGTGTATGTGTTGGGATGAGGGTGGGGGGGCACGTCATTGTACTTTGTCAGCTTGGTGACGAGCTCTGTGTCTCAATTGGTTCACTTTCCCTCAGTTCCTGTTAATAGAGACAGGCGTCCATCCTGAAGGTCGACACATCGACCTTGGAGGCACTAATAAGTCTGTATTGACAAGCCGTGTATATGTGTGTGTGTGTGTGTGTGTGTGTGTGTGTGTGTGTGTGTGTGTGTGTGTGTGTGTGTGTGTGTGTGTGTGTGTGTGTGTGTGTTGCTGAATTAAATAGGATTCAAACTGTCATATCAGCCTGTTTACATTGTAGCTTCTGTCAGCTTGTGTACGAAATGACAATATTTGTTCATGAAAACAGGTAATACAGAGGAAAAAAAGGAAAAAAACATCATTAGACATATTTGTCAGCTTTTGCTGACTTAATTTTAATAAGAGGAAACAAATTTGTTTCATTAACCTACAGTGTTTGCTTTGAAATGTAGCTATCAGCTGTCAAACACAACTGGTTTCATGAGCTGTATTGTCATCTTTAAGGCCAAATCATTTTTCTAAGCTTTCTATTTACAAAAAAAAGATGTTATTAATGAGCTGAGTTCCACATTTGGTGATTCCCACAGTGCCTGAATGCACCACTGCACAAAGGTCTCAGCAGCTTGCCAAACGCCATCTACTGCACAACAGGTAGAAATCAGGAAAAGCACCCTTTTCAATTCACTTGCAAAGACTTGTGAAAGGGGACATAGATCAAAGAGCCAATCGTCAACAAGGAGCTACATTCAGTTGGTTTTATAGGAAGTACCTGCCAGGCCCCCATGCAAACAGAGAGGACATAATTGTTGAAACCGCACTGAGGGGCATGTGTGTGTGAAAACTGGCCACTAGTTAGCTGTTTGGTGTAAAAAGTCTATGACTTTGACAACAGAAGCTGTGTTTCTTGTGAATGTTGTTTTCCCACCACAATCTTTTTGTGATCTTAGCCTAATCTTTGTTATTTAGTCCCTAAACTTTGTGTTGACACAGTGATGCAAATAGTATTTTCTTCCTTGGCTTGGCCTCAGATGTACGGAGGGACACCTAAGGCACAGGCAGGAAAATGACACGTATTCTAACACCTGATTGCATACGACTGTAGCAGGCAGTAACAATCAATTTGGAAGGTCAGCAACTGATGTTTACTTGTTTACATGATGGATTGTAAGGCGAGGCGCTCGTACAGTCCTTCAGAGAACAACTGACAATGATTGTGTCCTTGTGTCTGTGCAGCATGAATATTAAAAAGACTCTTGAGAGATTTGCGAAACTCTCAAACATACAAGAAGAATTTCCAGAATGTTAGCCAAACCTTACTTATAGCACTAGCAGATCAGAAAGTGCTCGTACAAATCATGCATGTAACAGCTAGTAGAAAGCACTGATGTGTGATATTCTGCTAATATAAGGATTAGATTGGGAAATGTTATAACTATATATAGACATGAAATCTATCGCTGTGCTGTGATTCATTGTTTTCCTTTTTTTATTCTTAACTCGAAAGTATTTCTCTCTTTCTATAACTCCTTAACAAGTCATGGGACTAAAAAGCTGAAATTAACCCAAATTGAGAAGATGAATACCCCTCATTCCTTCAGTATATATTAACTATTCTTTGGATTTCTTTATATTCATCCATTCTTTTCAACTTATCTTAATCGGGGTCACGGGGGTGCTGGAGCCTACCCCAGTCAGGTATCCCAGCCAGAGGCAGGGTACACAGCAGACAGTCACCAGATGGTGGCATGGCTAAGACAAACAGACAGACAACCATTCAAACTCACATTCACAGCTATGAGCAATTTAGATTCACCAATTAACCTAACCCCACCAACTAATCCAGTCTAAGTTAGCTAGGCTGGGTCTTACTCTAGGCATTTGAAATTGGCATATATTCAATTCAATTGAATATTATTTTTATTTTTAAAGCACCAAATCACAACAAGATTTGTCTCAATGCACTTTATACTTTTAGGCAGTGTTTCCCAACCAAATGATCAGGTGTGCCGTGGAAGATTATCTGGTACCACCTGATTAGCACTCTAAGGCTACATTCGCACTGCAGGCGAAAACTCATCAAATCCGACTTTTTTGACCCTATGCGACCCATATCCGATCATGGTATGACAGAGTGAACAGCACAAATCCGACATTTTCAAATCCGACCTAGGTCACTTCCGTATGTGGTACTGAATCCGATACATATCTGAAGTCTTTTACGTCACTGACACAAGACAGACGCCAATTATCATGGACTGGTTTGGTTCTTATATAGCGCTTTTCTACTCTTCTGAGCACTCAAAGCACTTTACACAACTTGTGCATTCACCCATTCGCACAAGCACATTTGTCTAAGTGCTTCTTTTAGCTAACATTCACACACATTCATACTCCGATGGATGCATCGGAGTATGCATCTTGCCCAAGGATATTTGGCATGCAGACTAGGGGAAGCCAGGAATCGAACCACCAACCTTCCGATCAGTAGGTGACCTGCTCTACCAGCTGAGCTACAGCCACCCCATTATCAGCACCGGAGAAGACAAACGAGAAAGCATGGTGGTGGAAACTGGAGACGGAGCGAGTCAATGGACAGAAACTGAGGTTTTGAGGTTTTCTCTCACATCCCAATCCCACTACTCCTGGTTCCGACTCCGTGTCCATATGTACCTCTGCACGGAGGTAGCAGCCACTGCTCCAAACAAGGCCATTGTTAAAGCATGGGCTCTCTTTTTTCTCAGTGTCCATCTTTGTCTAGTTAATTTGTCAAAATTCTGTCGGTTACGACTGTGCAGAAATTGATAGACTGCTGCAACAACACCTACTAGCTGTAGCCGGCATTTTTACTTCCGTATACAGAGCTCGTTGTGTGTCCTTTGTGTCTCCTGTCCTGTGATGCTAGGTTTAAGTCTTGGATTTGAGCATGTGTATTATTTCCCTATTCCCAGTTGCATTGAAAACTATGTTACAGAGTAACCTCTGTACGGTCTGAGGTTACTAATGGAGCTCAGGATGTTTGAGAATGAATCCAAGTTGCCTCTTTGACTGGAGGTCTTTATAATGCTCTGACAGTCACTTTCCAATATCTGTAAACTGAGCTGAGCATTGTTTTGTTGAACGAAACTCATATTTACCATCTGTGCCGTGATGTTGCTCTCCCTTTCTCTCTCTCTCTCTCCATTAGTTTGTGAACTCTGTCTCTGTAAATTAGATATAGGAAGCTCTAAGATATGGAAACAAGGAAAAAAGCCAATCAGTTTACCAAATTAAAGAAGAAGGTACATCACTCCCCCTCTTCTCTCTCTCCATCACTGTGTCTCTGTATCTCTCTCTATCCAGCTCCCCCTCTTGGATTAATTCCCCCACTTAGATTGATTGATGATTTCTATCAAATAATTGATTAATTGTCAAATCAGGTCCCGTAAGCTTTTCCGGCAGCTCCACTGAGCTGGTTATCTTGTTCTTTCAGCTTTTATCAGCTGCTGAAGAAGTGGCACACCGATTTAAAAAAAAGAAGAAGAAGTGAAAGACAGAGAGAGAGGGAGAGATCAAGCTTGTCTCTGCTATGTTCGAGTCTCACCCTGTAATCCTACATGTGTACACAGAGTTCGTCAACCTCCATCCTCTTAATTGCTCTCCCTTCCTCCTCTTCTCCTTTAATCACTGGCCTTCCCTCTTTTTTTTCATTTTTTCTCTTTAAAGGAAGGAAAATATATCGCTAATTATTTTTCAACTTTAATTAGATCGTGGCGTGCAGGAGAAATGACTGGGTGGCGGGGAGGTGAGGGAGGATTTTTTTTAAGCCTTTTAACAAATTGACGAGGTTATGAATTTTCTCGCTTGGTGGTCGGCGCTGAAACAATCTTCAGGCAGATTTATGTGTAAAGAGGATTTACCCGTTTAACTCGTTTCTTTGCTGTCTCGTCAGGGAGACGGGGGACGTGGCCGGCCAATCAAACAGCCTATTAATAGAGTCATTAACAAAGAGTGGAGCTGTAATTAAACATGGCTGCTGCGAAAAGTTAACATCCTCCCTCTCCCTCAACTTCACCTCGTACTTCCTTTTTTTTCTTTTCTTTTCTTTTTTTAAGCTAGATTTTTTTCTCATTTTGGAATTTTAATGCAGGATTCTTTTTAAAACCTCTTAATTGGGAGGGAAGAAATCAGAAGAAAATTATCTTAAAGGGAGGGGGCGGGATCATTTGAAACCTAGAATCATGCAAAGTTAGTCTAGTAGCATCCAACTTACAGATCAAAATGATTTGATTTGATCTGGAAGTTAAAATGGAAGGGTCCATTTTAACTTTTTTTTAAATTGAATTTGATTCTGCATGTTGAGCTTTTGTCCAGATTTTGACCAAAATAGCTTACCAGATGGTAAAATTTACCTGAATACATGCTTAAAAATGTAACATTTCTGATCTCACACTTAAAACTGTTGTACATACTGCTATTCCTCACCTGTGACAGGATTGAATTTAACTGTGTGAGCTTTTTAAGAGAGAGTGAACAAAGAGTTTGATGCAGTCATAGAGGTTAACAACTTTTTGGGGGTGGGTGGGATTGGCATACAATGTCATCTTTTTGTTTTCATAGTTTTTCACATCCTCATTCAAAATGCTCATGAAACAGGTGGATGGAAACATTGTCTGTGTCCCTCTCCTGTCATTCTCTGTAGAGGCCGCCAGCAGGAGAATCTGTCTCTCTGTAACACCCTGTTGATCCAACAACACAGTATAATGTGTGCATGTTCATGTACTTATAAATGGTTTTGTGTGTGTGTGTGTTTATGAGACCAGGCAGCGCTTGCAGCTGCCCTCTTAGTGATATAATTGAGACGTGTGTGTTTGTGTATGTGCGTGCAGCAGATGGCTGTGTGTCCTCTGCCTGATGGTCCAGAGGAAAATAATAACTGCGCTGTCCCAGCCAGACCCAAATTAGTCTGCTGGATTCTCGCCCGTTACACCCAAATGTGGTCGGCAGCCAGCCTCTCTTCATGCCAGGCCGGCATATGCAACGGCATAGGAGGGCACACATGTATGCACATGCACACACAAACAACAATTTTTAGGGCCAAAGTTTATAGACTTAGATATGTCCATATATAGTATTCTTTTTGCATGCACGCAAGAATATTGGTGAACTTTGTCTAGCCACCAGTCATTATACGCTATACAAGAAGAAGAAAATGGTACTGTCAGCTTCTCCCTGGCAGCACAGCTCTCACAGTCGGGGTTTGAGATTACAATAAACAACTAAACACATGCATTTACAAAAAGCGGAAAGCAGGGCAACATGCTGTTAAAACATGATATGAGATGATGTTGGTAGGTCCTTTGGATTGTGGTGGAAAGCAGCGGGAAAGAAAGCTGGAACTACCCTTTAAATCTCTCTTTTACGCTGATATATGGTGGGCAATCAACATAGAGTCTGAATCAGATAGTCTCTCTCTTTATTGCTTTGTTCAGTGGATTGGGCTGGTCTACTTCCAGTCAAATGTTTGTTTGTGTGTGTGTGTGTGTCAGAGGTGTGTGAAGTGATTTGTTTCTGCCTTTGTCATTTAAAAAGGCTCTCCAATGTTCAGACCTGCTGCCACGCATACATAGACACACTCATGGAAGGTCACACACACCAATGCACATAAGAGTTATGCTACTCACACACAAATATGTACATGCACACATACACACACACGGACACAAACAGACACACACACACACACAAATACAGGGTCATTGGAAAGCGAGGCAGAGCCTGATCTCTGCTCTCTTTCACTCCCATCCACATTCCCTCAGAGCGGGTTGGGAGTAACACACACACACAGTCTGTCTCTCTCTTTCCACCCCGTATTCCCAATGGGCGGCTGCTGGTCTGTGGGGGAACATTGAATGAATTAGCATTAAGCAGCTATAGCAGACTGTCAGATTGTCTGCTTCTCCCTTCTTCTGGTCTCTCAACATCCACACTGATGTTCACATACCAGAAAATACCATTTTCTTATATCCACCAAGAAACCTAAGGGTACTCTGTAAGTGAGAAGTATTTGAAAACATTAATGGTTACATTTCACAGCGTGGACATGGAAGACACCATGTTTGAATGTGCTTTTATGGAAATGAATATCCTGGTTTTCATGATATTAGAAATGTTTACATGCAACAAAGACACGTGTTTGATATGTAGTTCTACTTTGACATGATAAGCCTTACATGTTGGGTGTAACATGTACGTGTTGGGATAATGGCACTGTTTAACCTGCCTATCACTGTTTCAAGCAGATGACAATGGAGTCTGACATCTATGTGACAAGCAATTCCATGTCTGTTAAGTGCTTCTGTTAAATAATTCGATTATGCATTCGATTTTTACGCCTTACAGCACTTACTTCTGTCAGGGATTTATCAAGGCTTCTGGAGTCAGAGCTGGTCAGACACTGGTGCAGAGGTTAACACTGGTGCCTCACAGCAATGAGGTTCTTGGTTTGAAACCCCAGCTGGGGTCTTTCCTTTGTGACATTTGCATGTCCTCCCTGTACCTCTAAGGGTTTTTTCCAGGTACTTCAGCTTCCTCCAACAGTTCACCACAGCATGTTAGGTTCATTGGTGATTCTAAATTGGCCATCGATGGAAGGTAGATATATCACTGTGTGTGTAACTTGTAGTTAAAAATACTTTGAGTAGTCGGTAAGACTATAAAAGCTCCATATAAACAGGAGTAACACACACACAGGACAATTCAGAAAAACTTTGTAACCCAAGTTAAACACATTTCATTATCCACCAGCAGAAAATGTGCTTCTACTTAACTAAGATGGTTTCATTTCTATCACTTTCCATGATGCAATGAGCAGCTTTTTTGTGTGTATATATCACAATACAACATATTACTTTTTGGCTTCGCCTCCCCAAGTGTAGTTCTGTGAGAAGTCTCTTCTTGTTTAATGGAGTTCTTCATCCCCACTGTCATTAAGTGCTTTATTAGCAGTGCTTGTGCATTCCAGTTCAACATCTATGTGATATATTCTACTTTTCTAAATTGAAAACACCCTTGATTCCACCCTTGATAGAATAATCACCTTTCTACCAATGTGTTTGTTGAGTTGAGTAATGTCTTTAGTCCAACCTTTCAGCAACATGGATTGTCTGACAGGTTGAACGACGACTGTCAGAAATTAAATAAGAGGAATAAGACAAGACAGGTCAAATACGCAGCATAATTACGGTTTATTTATTTTTTTTAAATACATTCCCATCACTCCTTATCCACCTAACAGTGGCCCTTCACCTGATTTAAATATAAAACCAGATTTTCTACTTCATGATTCTGATTTCTGTTTCTTTCTTTTTTCCTTCTAAAAGTATTGTTCTCTCTCTCCCTCATTAATCCCTTTCTCATCTTCTTTTTGGCTTTAATGTAATTTTCTTTAATGTATGTGTGTAGCAGCTACCTTTTAATATTTAATAATTTAATATATTAATATTTTTAATGTATATTTATGATTTTTTCTTTTTTTTTCACTGCTTTATTTTACTTTTTTTCACAAAACCTTTAATGTAATTAATTATATTTGTTTTGTTTTCATTCATTTATCATGTCGACTATTTATGATGCAAATTAATTTAATTGATTTTAATATGTAGTCTTTTTTATGAATTAATTACAAATTTTCATTATGTTTTTTTAAATTTTTTAAAATCCATTTTAAAGAAGTTTTTTTTCTCCTGTCCCATCTTCATTCCCTTCAACCTTTCCTTGCTCCCTTACTTCCGTCGATTGCCGCTCCTTTTTCTCTGCCTTGTGCGTTTGAGACAGGGAGGTCGGCCATTTGCATGAGGTCAAACAGGGGCATTCTGGGAGATGGAGGAGGGAGGAGACGAGGAGGCGGTGATGATGAAGAGGGGTAGGGATGGGCAGGAGGAAGGTCACAGCTAATTGAGCCACCTCAGTGAACTCTTCCACACACAGACACACACACACTTTTCTATTCATAATTGATGGCACTGACTCTAGAGCTGCCATGTCACTCTGATAATAAAATATCAGTAATAATTATAAAATGTGGTGCATGTGTGTGTCCTGTTAGAGGATGAAGGGATTAGCAAAGGAAGGATAAAAAAAGGGAAGACTTAACAAAAGCAAACTGGCAATGATAGAAGAAAAACATGAAAGAGCAAAAGAAAACAGAGAAAATTAACATAACAGAGGAGGAGGAATAAAGCGAGGAGTGAAAGAGAGGGTTAAAGAGGGAGGAGAAGAAGAAGAAAGAAGTGATGAAAGTTTGTAATAACTTCAGTCTTAAAGTGTGTAAAGCGATAGTGTGATGTTGGAGGAGGAGTGAGAGAGAAAACTGAACAGAGGAGACATAGTGGATAACTTAAATATGTGATGGACAGAGATGGAGGGCAATGTAAATGCTTACAGTGAGGAGTGAAAATGGAATGAAAAGGAAGAGAAGTGAGAGTGGGTGGAGGTCAAAGAGGAGAGATTACGCTTTGGTTTTGCTGTGAAAGAATGGAGGGATAGATGAAAAGAGTTGATGACGTGGCCTTTAACATATGGATGGACGGGAAGTTAAATCCCTTGGAGCACAAGGGCAGAGGGATGAAGAAAAGTACAGGAAGAAGGAATAAAGGAAGAGGAAAAATATAATACATATATAGTAACTGGATGAAACATTAAAACAACTGATGAACATAAGGGAAAGAGGATAGCAGTGGGAATAGGAGGGTAGATGATGGATACTTGCAGAGAGAATGAAGGAAAGAAAGATGGAGCGAAGGGACAGGCTAGAAAACAACAAAAGACACTGAGTGACTTGTGAAAAGAAGGACAAAAAACAAACCAAAAGAAAAGAAAGTAGGTTTCTGGTCTTTCACTGTACAAATGATGTGCGTGTGCGAGTAAGTGTGTGTGACCCTGTTGTCTGGTGTGAAAAGAGGCGTATTAGCATGCTGACAGGAAGCTGCAGGAGGTTATCTGGACCTCAGAGAGCTTCCTCCACCTTTTGTTCCAAACAATCGCCACGGCAACACACTAAGGGGATGATGGGATGTGGCGTGGCCGGTGTGTGTGTGTGTGTATGTGTGTGTCCGTGTGTGTGTGTGTGGGGGGGGGGGTGGGGTGGGGGGGGGGCTCAGAGGGAAACTAAAGAAATATGTACAAGAGGAATAAAACAGATGAGCCCCTGTTGAATTGGGCTTAGGTGTTTGTTACCAGTGATTGACTTTCTGAAAAATACATTTTAATTATCACATTTTCAAACTTCTAAATGATGGATGGGGAGCAAAAAAGGACATCCTACTTGTATTTTAACCTTCAAGTGTCCAATAATGCCAGTTGAAGAGTCATGCACATTTAATACTTGTTGTAATGCTCATTTCCAACTCTGCATTTCATTTTTAACTTACATTATAATTAGTCTTAACCTATACTGGGCCCTGCTGCAGTTCCTCAGCTTCTTTCTGATTGGTTGCCTCTCACAAACAGCAGGCTTTCACACCGGTGTTTCCGTGCTTACAGACAGACCTGTGCCCCTTAGATGTCCATATCAAGGATTTGGAAGGATAACAAAACCCTTCAAAACAAGAACAAGAAGAAATATAGCATTCTGATCAGTTTACCTAATGTAAATGGTAAATGGTAAACTCTTGAGCCACGATCGTGCTTCATATGATACAACGAAACAGACAAATGGCAAAGTTTTGCTACATATGTACATAGTAGTTTACACACACTGAACCTATGTGAGAAAATGAGACAAAGAGAATCAAACCTACCATGACACATGCTAGAAAAACCATTATCTGAATAAACCAGGAAGACAGCCAACAGAACAGGGGAATCTCAGCGTGCTTAACTAACTAACCACAGAGATGGAGACTAAACCAGACACGGAAAACCCAGGGAGGCAGGAATACATGGAGACTCTGAACACAACCAGATATGAAACCAAAGCCTGGGGATATAAATATAACAAACAAACCAGGAAACACTGTAATTAGAAAGATACCAAACTCTGGGTCTAACATCGAGGGACCATAAGACTAGCAGATGTAAATGCATTTGATCTTCCTTATCATTATAAAAACTGAATTTCAGAAAACGTTCTAATCCGCGTCTGAAAATTATTTGTCTCAGAGAAGATGTATACATGTGTATAATGTATACATTTTTATAAAACACCTAAAAATCACATTTTTAATTTTTAAAGGAATTTAAGTTCCTAAAAAAAAACGTACATTAACAGTTTTCACTTTGCTGTTGACATGAGCAAAAGCCAGATTTTGATAGGACAGAATCCAAGTAATTAATCTCAAGCTTGCCCGCCCCTTTTAGCGCCATTTTAATGCATGTGTGCATTAGTTAAACCTTCCCTCCTTGCACAGGTATCCCTGCGTTGTGTCTTTATCTGTGTGTGGACACATTGTCTAGACACAGGGCTTTATAGATGGCTGCCATTGAAATGGATGAAGCTGGGCAGCAAGCTGCAGTGTGAGGTCAGAGGTGAGGTTTCGCCTGCACGGCGAGGATTTAAAGTCAGAGGAGACGCTTTCATACATTACAGACAGACAGATACTTTCATACATTACAGACAGACAGCAGGAGGTGAAGCTGGGACTCTGACCTGCTGAAGGACGCACTCTCCACACGCTCACCTCCACACGCTCTCTGCTGGTTATTTAGCTTCACACACACACACTCCTCCCATTCTTCTTTTCATGCATTAAAGGCGTGAGTGATGGTGGAAGGTGAGTGTGGGTTTTGACCTGCTCGAAGCTCACTCTGTCTGACCTTACAGCATTTAAAACACTCCGACATGTTGGAATTCAGACAGTCGGTTTGCTTCAGCCGCCTCATGTCACGTTCCCCTCATGCATTTAAGAGGGACTGAAGGTGACACGGGTACGCTGACCTTCACCAGTGCTGCTGCTGCTGAAAGGATTCAAATTGACAATTTAAAGTTTTCATTTCATGAAGAGAGAACATTTGCATCCTCTGTAAGAACACACACCAACACCCCCATCAAATCCTATGAACTTATCAGTGGTTAGAAACCATACTAAAAATCTGGTCTGTTTGATCATTTTAATGTATTTCTGTCTGCTTAAATAATTGAAATTTGTAGATTTGTTCTTTAATTAATTTCACTGGGTTGTATCATCTTAAGTGTCATTTCATTATATTTCCACTTATTTTATGGGTTTAAAATTTTGGTTAACAAAGAGGTTCAGTTTTATAAAACATAAGCCACAGTTCTTTCAGGATAGGTGTTGATTGAGGCTGTTAGGTGTCTTTGCTGTCATCACATCTTGTTTTCTTCTTTGAGCCAAAGTGAAATTAATAGTTATTTTTGAATGAGGTTCTTCAGTTATACACATGCAATTATAATTTAAAAAACAGGTTGTGTTTAAAATGTTACTTGGAGCTCCTCTCTTCCCTTTTCCTCTCCTCCGTCTGTTCTTTGACATCATTTGTCCAGTTTCATCTGAATCTCCACATTTTTTTCTTCCTCATATTTCTCCTCTTCCTCCTCTTTCTCATTCTCCCCGCTTTTCCATCTCCTCCTCGCGTTCAGATTTACAGCCGGCCGTTACTTTGATGCCATGAAAGCCGTAAAGAGATCAGCGCCACCATCGGAGACCAAAATTGATGCTTGTTTTATTGAAGTGAGAGATGAGAATTGTGTGTGTACATAAGTGTATGGTAGAGTGCTTTAGACTGTGTGTGTGTGCATGCATGTGTGCATGTATGTGTGCATGAAGCGTGACAAATCTGTGTGCGTGTGTGTATTTCTGATGTGTATGTAGAGGTGTGACTTTATTTCAGCATGGATCAGAGGTGACATGTGTTTAATGGCACCTCTGCTGACACACACATTGCTGTGCTTGTACACCTGTGAGGACCAGGCTTATTTAAACTTGATTTCTTTCCTTCCTTAAATCCTCTCATCTACACAGCACTTTAGAGAGGAATTGCATAATATGCTTGGCACATATTTTGTCATTATTTCTCTTACTAAATATTTTGCATTTAGAGTACAAGATGGAAATGAGTTCAAATGCTCTAGGATTGTACACTGTTACTATGTTTTTGATATCATAGTAGCATTAATTTAAAAATGCATTTTCAAAATTAGCTGTCTCTTGATTTGCTTGAACGTGCTGGACAGAGGATGGAACAGGACCCCCCAGCCTGAATTGTTGCTTTCTGTTTGGGTCATATTTGTTTGCTGCAGTTATCATTTGGATGAAGCAGAGAGAGAAAGGCCAGTAAGAAGGAAACAAATTGGAAAGAGGAAGGGTAGAAGGAATCAGCCCTTCTCTTCATGTCTTATTCTGAACATTTTGGATTATTGAATAGAGCAGGAGGTGGAGGGGTAACGAGGGCAGGAGGTGAGAAAGGAGGACAGACCTCAGTATGAATGAGAAAAAAGATTTTTTTTGTGTGTGTGGGCACATCTAGGTAATATAATTAAGATAATTAAGATCATTAAATGCAAATAAATGCATCAGAAAGTAATCATTTTTATCGATAGGCCAAGATTGATTGACACTTGCCATTCAGGCTGCAGGGCTAATCAATAGGAAAACATATTGATCAGGAGGTGAGCGTTGCAGACAACTATGAGGGATGCTGACCCTTTGAGAGTTGGTGTTGCATATATTGCTGTCTGGAGAAAGTGCAATCTGAAGAAAGTCTTGGGAGCACCTTCAGAGAGTTGCAACCATTCTAGAAGAATTTCCAGGTGTCCTTGAAGGCACGGAAGCCTAGATTTACTAGCAGTCTGCACCAGTGTAAAACCATCTTTTGCTATTAAAAAGTTACTAAATTAACTGGCACAAGTGGATGGCTCAAAGCTGTTATAAAATTTTGCCTATGTCCTGAATGTTTAGAGCCAATCTGCACATATTTCTAGTTCTCAATAATGCAGATAGAGTGATGAAATAGAACATGGAGTGTCACGAAAAGCGAGGAGGAGGATCCCAAGGATGTAAGAACATGTCTTTTCTCACAGGCAGCTGAGTTAGTTTTTACAGTGAGCTGCTGAGTTTGCAAAGTTTGTGGTTTTTACACACATTTCTAAACAGACACCGAATACAAAAGCATCTCTGCATGTATTTTCTCACAGAGCAGTATGGTCCAATTTCTTTTTTTGTGTTCGATTGATGTCTGAATCTTGCAGCCATACACAATGACAACGAAAACCAAAAAAAAGCACATCAGCAGAGTAACAGTAATTTTATAATAGTAACTTGAAGACATCCCATTAACCTTTGATGAGCTTTCAGGAACCATTATTGGAGTAAATTCCCTGAGAGTAAATGATGTGTTTATAAGACAGGATCCTGTAGGTATCCCAACATGTTTCTTTCTATTTGTTTCAAAGTGTAGATGGAAAGAATCAAACTTTAGCCAAGCAGTCCTTTGAGGCACTGCAGGAGGTAATTTCAGCCCTGCTGTAAAAATCTCAAAAGGCACCTAAGGGAAGGAGTTTAGGGGCTCCTCAAGGACACTTAAAAGCATCTTAATGCTGTTTTGTTTTGATTACAAAATGAATGGTCTTATTGACTGTGTGGGGTCTTAGACATCTTTGCTTTGCTGTATTTGAACATGCTGCCTAAGATTTATAGTGTTTCCAGGACTGATTTTTTTTTATTGTAGATGTTCAAGGAATTACAGAGTTTGCTTTAGTGCGTCTAAGCAGTATACCCACTATAGTGAATTTAGTATGCCATTTTTGTGGGTTTTCTGGACTTCTTATAGGACAGTCACAGTAGTTCTTTAAATCAAATGATGAGGAAAGTATTAGGGTCCATCCATGCACTTTTATCTAAGTGAGGGGGTTGGAGCCTGTTCCACTGGTCATAGGGTGAAATGGCAGACTCCGGACAGCTTAGCAGTCTATCGCATGATTAACACAAAGACAACATTTCATGTTCACATTCACACCTAGAACCCAGGACCTTCTTGCTGCGAGGTGACAGAGCTTTCCACTGGACTAATCTGTCAACCGCATCTCGATGTTAAGACCCACCCACCTGCGTGGGTCTGCAGGAGGTCACCAGAGTTGGCTTGTGTTTGAAGACATGATGTGACATGCGTCACTACTAAAACCCTCGGCTGTAACACTACTGAGTAACTTTGAATTAGTAAATTATAGGAAATGTCGTTTACTAAGTAAAACTTGGGATAGCTAAAGCTTCCACTTTGACAGTCCTTTTCTGTGTTTTTCTTTCACTCGCATGTTCCAAAATGAACTTCTCCATCTTCCCCTCACTGTGACACACATTAAATCTAAGACCTTTACGCTCCACACACTCCGTATTCTTACTCGCTAATGGCAAAGGCGCTAATTTCCTAATGTCTCCTGTCAACCTCACACACTCACACAGCAACACACAAACAGTGATTTATTTAGGTCTTCTAAATACACTTCTGCCTCTATCTCTCTCACACCCCAATCTCACACAGACACACACACATTTACCCTATTTCACAAGTAACTTCTCAAACACACCTACACTATAATGACACATGGGCTAATTTCCTAATGTCCCCTGTCCCCTAACACACACACACACACACACACACACACACACACACACACACACACACACACACACACACACACACACACACAAATGTCTAGTTTATGTCTCACTGTGAATGATATCCTGGCCATTATGGGCCCTTTATTTACACTGGCTTTACAAATGAGCCCTAATTACTAGGTCTTAATGATGTGGTTGGGCGAGCAACGAGCGAGGTAGCTCTGCAGGGAGATAACGAGAGAGAGAGAGAGAGAGAGACAGAGAGAGAGAGAGGGGCGGTGGGAGAGAGGGGAGAAGGCGTTTGCTTGGAGGGTTTTTTGTAAATGTCAAGAGCAGAGAGTTGATGGCTTCATCAATCCTTTATCCCTGCGAAACACCTGGAGGAGGAGAAGAGAATGGGAGGAGGGGGGAGATTAGTCAGGAGGAGAAGTAGGAGGAGGAGGTACAAAAACGAGGTAGGGAGGTGGGGGAAGAGGTAGCTAGAGGGAAAAGGAAAAAGGGATGTAGGAAGGGAGAGATCATCCAAAGGGAGAAGCTGGAAAGAGGAGAGGAGAGGGTAAATGATGTTTGTAGGCATGGAAAATAAAAGATAAAGGGAAAGAGGTAAGGATTGTTGGGAGAGGAAGGAAAGAGCAAAAGTTGGAGAATGGGATGAAAAGGAAGGAAGGAGGGGAGTTTCTCGTTGTTGTTTGTGGTTGAGAGAAGAAAAATGAATGGTGGAATGAGGTAGTGCCATAAAATCAGAACAGAGGAGATGAAAAACATAAAGGAGGAAGGGAAGGAGGGTGAGTGTTAATTGAGGGGGATGAAGAGAAAAGGAAGACACAAATTTAAACTGAGGAAGGACAGATGGAGATCAGGAAATGTAGACTTGAGAAGAGAAGAAAGCACAGGGTCGTTGGAAGAAAAAGACCAGGAAATGGGATGATGCTATTTAACAAACAAATGTTTCAGTGTACTGACCAATCAAAAAGTTACTCTTCAAATCATCAAAATGAAAAAGAATCCAGTGTGTGCGGTACAAAAAATAAAATTTCAAATGTTACCTTAATCTCACATACTCTCAGTCCTTGTCCCCAACTGGTCATGGCAGATGACTGCCCCTCCCTGAGCCTTGTTCTACAAATTAAAACTCACATATGCAAATCAATGTTGCAATGCAATACATTAATATTTAATTAATTCAAGGTTAAATAAACAATCCATTTAAAAAAAACTTCTTGCATGTTTTTCATGGTTCAGGCTTTAAAGGGTTAAACCAGAACATTTCACATTCTGTGCTTTTATTTTGATACTATGATTTTCTGCTCTTATTTAGTATATTACAAGATTTTTTTCTGTTACATTCAAGGAATGGAATACATTGTGCAAAATGTCCCAGCCACAAACGCACATAACTCCTCTTTAAAACAGCTATGTGCACAAATCCCTTGCTATAATCGCCTATCAATTTATCTGTTTTCTGCATTTAAGGAGAAGGTACTTTTATCGCAATCCATAGGGGTTACCGACCACACGTACACACAAACACACACACACACACACACACACACCTGAAGCCAGCGGTGGTCACATTGAGTTATGCTGACATGGCCTAGCATCTGCTCGGCAGCTCCAGAATGACACCGATTTGCACTTAAATGAGTGGATTTAAGTAGCGCAACGCCATTACCACTCGGCCATATGTGATCCCAGTGTCTTTATCCTGCATTACACTGAGGAGGATGAGAGGGAGATGAGAGAAAGAGGGTGGGAGGAAGGGGCTTAGAAGAAAAGGGGAACGACAAGAGAGAGTGTGGAAGGGGTGAGAGAGATTAGGACAGACAGCGGCAGCAGCAATGAGAGAGATAGCAGGGAAAAAGACGTATAAAGAGAGAGAAATGGATCTGTAATGAGAAGGCGATGGAGCTGAGAGGAAGATGTTAAAAGAGAGAGAGAGGGGAGATAGGAAACATAGGAAACAGAGAGGGAGGATTACATGATGAGAGAGAAGAAAAGAGGGTGAGAGAGGCAAATATCAGAAGTGTTGGACAGAGATGAAACAGTGGAGAGCATGAGCTGCTAAACAAATAGAAACAGCTGCAGTGGCATTCCTCGTCTGTGTGTAGGAACTTTAAACACCAAACAATTTCACACATGAACTTTGGACAGTGTCAAGACAATCAGGTGCAGGCATTGTCTAAAGTGACTCTTTCTCACATAGAGCGTACAACATCTGTTTCAAATGCTGTCTCACTAATGAAAATAATCAGTTTCGTTCAGGTAAGGTGAGGCACCTGGTTAGATAGTAGATGGCAGGACAGTCACTCACACCGATAATTACCTCATGTGAGCTTAACCCTCTATAGACCAATAGAATTCCATTAGAATCTCTAGAAACTCTCTAAACACCTCAATTTAAATAAGAAAAAAACCTTTTAGGAATATCAATTAGATGTTACTATCACAAATAACTTTTAAACTAGATATGAACATTTAAGGTCTGACTTTTTGTTTATATTTTCACCATGTCCTCTTCTTCATCTGCCACTTCAGTCATAAACGACAATGTGGCTGCCCGGATATGGACCCAAAATGCAGGACTCGGGAGACAAACCGTGAACTCAAAAACTGTTTTTCTTAAACACAAAAATACAAAATAAGGGCAAAAACATGGAACAAAGGAGCAAACGACAGAGAGGGAGGACGCAACAACAAACTGGTGGGAATAAATACACATGATGGGAATAAATATACCTGGAAAAAAACACAGCTAAACAAAATCTAACAACAAGACATAGGAAGTAACTGTAAAGAAGGGATGAGGACGCATGAATAACAATATAATTCACACAAAATAACAAATGGAAGACCTAAACGAGGGAACACCACTGACAGACATTAAGCCACACATGGGAAACACCCAGGAGAATATAATAAATTCAACAGATACTGTAACAAAATCACGAAGGGGAACATAAACCACTTCTCAAAACCCCAAAATAATTATGAAATGACAAAACTCAAAACTCTGGGTCAACGACCCAGCGCCCATAATAACTTCCACAGTTGCTTATCTCCACCTCTACCTTTCACATCATCTCCGGAACTGAATTCAGGGCTCTAACATAAGGAAAATTAAATAGTCATGTTTATTTATATCAGATGTTGTCGCATTGATTATACATGCAAACTTCCAATCCTTAGACAGTTGGCTATGGACTAACATTATGCCAGCTAAAGTTAGGCTTGAGTGACCTAAAATACTTTTCTTCTGACAAAGTGTTTCATTACATTCTCACCTTCTATGAGAATTTATTTACGAATTGCACAAGTCTGTCAACATAGGATCCACTTCATAGAAAATTTTAGGAACACTGGCTAACACTGAGTAATAGCAACAAAAGCGGCAGCACTTACCGACAGAAAGAACTCATTTCGGTAACACTGTAACCAGTTAGGATTGTTGACTGTGGCCTTTATGCGGCCAAGCAGAGCAGCTGGCCACAGCCGTTATGGGGTCCATCCATCCATCTTCTTCCGCTTGTCTGGAGCTGGGGTGTGGGGGCAGCAGCCCAAACAGAGAAGCCTACACCTCCCTCTCCCCAGCCACCTCCTCCAGCTTGTCCGGAGAACACCAAGGCGTTCCCAGGCCAGCCGAGAGATATAATCTCTCCAGCGTGTCCTGGGTCTGCCCTGGGGCTTCCTCCCGGTGGGACATGCCCGTTATGGGGTACAGACTGTTAATCAGAAAGTACTTATGATTTGACCAAAAGGTTGGCAGCGTGAAATAGTAACTGGCAGCTCTGCCACTGCCTGATACCAGGCTTTCAGCTGTCATCTTGACAGTTAATTGTAGTTCTGCATTTAGTGTTTATTTTCAGTTCATTTTGACTTTTTGATTTTAATTCTGCATAGTTTCAGTTAGTTTCCAGAGGAGATCTTATTTCAGTTCAGTTTTTTTTAATTAGTTTCAGTGTTAATTTTAGTCTTTTTAATTAGCATACAGCATGTCAGAGGCAAAATTTAGGGAAATCAGTACAGGTATAATAATAAAAGTATGGAAAGCAACTCACAGTCCTAGAATCTCAACAAATATGTCCATCAACGTAATAACATTTTTACTACACTAACCCCAAGTTGCTCTGACAAATAGACCACAGTCTGTCAGACTCGGCCCCCACCTGTCCAGCACCATCACACTCAGCACCGGGTCTCCACAAGGATGTGTTCTGAGTCCCCTCCTGTTTACGCTCTACACATCCGACTGCTCCCCTACCCATCTCTCAAACACCATCATAAAGTTTGCGGACGACACCACTGTGGTTGGACTCATCTCAAGGGGGGATGAGTCGGACTACAGAGATGAGGTCAACAGACTGACTGAGTGGTGTTCAGTTAACAACCTCCAACTGAACACCACGAAAACTAAAGAACTCATCTTGGACTTCAGGAAGGGCAGAGCAGACCCGGCCCCACTTTACATTCACGGGAACCGTGTGGAGAGGGTACACTCCATGAGGTTTCTGGGCGTGCAGATCTCTGATGATCTCTCCTGGACTGCAAATACCACGGCGGTGGTAAAAAAGGCCCAGCAGCGTCTCCACTTTCTGAGAGTGCTCAGGAGGAACAACCTGGAGGAGAGGCTGCTGGTGACATTCTACAGAGCCACCATAGAGAGCATCCTAACGTACGGCATAACAACATGGTATGCAGGGTGCTCAGCTGCAGACAGGAAAGTACTGCAGAGGGTCATCAACACAGCCCAGAAGATCACTGGCTGCTCTCTGCCCAGCCTGGAGGTCATTGCAAACTCTCGGTACCTCAGCAGAGCTGGCAATATCATCAAGGACCATTCTCACCCCAGCAATCAACTGTTTGAACTATTACCGTCAGGCCCGACGATACAGGTCACATAAAACCAGGACAAACAGATTCAGGGATAGCTTCTTTCCCAGAGCTATCACCGTTGTAAATAAGCACAAAAACAATTGAACCTGCTTAGCCATACCATACTGTCACTGTCATTATATTATGCTGCTATTCATACTGCAATACTGTCATTATATTAATGCTGCTATCCTGTAAATATCATACTTACTTTTGTTGAGTACTTACGTTTGTTTTATTGTACCTTTTATATTTTACATTTATATTTATTATTGCATTTTGCACCAAGGGAGTGGCACTCCAATTTCGTTGTACCCTGTACAATGACAATAAAGGCTATTCTATTCTATTCTATTCTATTCTATTCTATTCTATTCTATTCTATTCTCTCTGATGCATCCATCAGAGTATTAATGCGTGTGAATGTTAGATAGAAACCACTGACATATAAAAAAGTGCTTGTGCTAATGGGTGAATGAGGCAAGTTGTGTAAAGCGCTTTGAATGCTCAGATAGAGTAGGAAAGCACTATATAAGAACCAGTCCATTTACCATTTATACTCCTGTGGTGTTCAATGGACTGATTTCTTTTCAACCATGAAGTTGTCATTTCATGTCACAGTACCAAACAAATCAGCCAGTCTTGATTGGAGGATCTGAGACTAGGCAAGTCATGTGCAAGTCAAAAGAGCATAGCATATGTGTACAATCTGTAAAAACAAAAAGCATAATGGTCTCAGAATTCCTTCTTCAAAAACTTTGGGAAGTGTATTTCCAATCAGATAAAAATCAAACTTTACAAATTCCAACCACTTTGTAGTTGACAGGATAAAGGATAAAAATACTATAAATGCCACTTTCAACAATTAGATATGGAAAATCACCAGTTTTACTAATAAGTTATCAAACGCAGAGAATCTACAACCCAGTTTTTATTCATGACATTTTTTTAATAAAAATATAATAAACAGACATTTCCACTGAAACGTTTGTGATTTTCTTCTTCTTTAGTCCTCCAGGTGCTCAAGTACACATGATGAAAAAGCTCATCTTTATTCAGAGTCAGGGAGCTGGTCATATTTAAATCATAAATGTCATTACGGTTCACTTCTATCTATAATGAATTCACCATCAGAGGAAGATTAGCCGAATGTGTCGTCTGTGCTTTTTTTCGGCGCAGACTCGTTATAAGGGGCGTGATAACGCTGTTTAATTGTAATCATTATTTAGCCGCTTTGCCATTTTTGCTTCAGCTCACTGGTTCTGCATTATGAACAGCTGATAAAAATTTAATGAAAGATGATTTTCATTTGGTTGCACCTCTCTAAATAACACCTGACACACCAAAATTCCTTCTTTTTAAAAAAAATTTCGCTTTAGTCTTTCATTACGATATTTATCATTTCTTAATTTTGTGTTTAATTCCCTCAAACTGTCCTCGTCTTAATTTCTTTCACTCATCTATTTACATATTGTGCTATGTTTTCTATAATTCGTTAAGTCTGTGCTTAAAAATAAACCCTTTCACTTGAGATTTACGAGATGGCAAAACATTCTATCAATTCAGCAACTTAAAACATTAAATGTAAGCCAATAAGTATAGTGGACAAGTTATTGTAAGTGTATATTTAAAATTTGGTTTCTCATTATTGAAAGTTGAATTTTAATGATGAGAATCAAAGTATTTATCTTTCAGTCTTTGTTCGTAAACCTGACCAAACTACATTAGTTGAAAACGTCTCCATCAATATGAAAAATTCAACTCATAGTCATCTACATAATAAATTAATAGAAGTAGTTCCTTAATTATGAATGGGGAATAAGTGGATTACTTAAGAAACAACAAGCACATAGAGAAAGAGAAAAGTAGCGAAAGACAGGCAGGTGTAGCAAGTACGTAATACCTAAGGGATAAATGTCAACTAAGGCTCCAACCAGGTTTTTCTGTCGATGGAAAAGGGTGCAACATATTAAGTCTGTTAGTGATTGTTATGGCCTTTAGCGCCTATGTGTGTGCATGAACGTGTGTGTGTGTTTGTATACACATGTATGTGCATGGATCAATCAATAGAGTTTTTAATAGAACACATGGGCAGAGACAGGAGGAGTGTACCACCTCGTGTTTTTTATCCAGGCCTGTAACCACACAGAGATTGTACTGTTACAGTACATTTAGACCAAAAACAAACAACAATAAAAAACATCACTAAAATAAGAAAGTGGAGAAAGTCTTAAAATGTCACACAAACAGAGTCACTTTAAACAGTACATTGTATTATTTAAAGGGGACATATTAGGCTCATTTTAAGCACTGTGCGTTTATCCCTACACTCAGCTACAGTCAAAGTAATACAGGTTTATCTTATACAGGAAACTCAGTTCACTTGTGTTCACCCTAATGTTTCCTCAGTCCTGCTCTTCCCATCGTGTTTCTGTCTGAATGTTCATTAAAAAGTGCCCTCTAACTGTCCAGGGAGGAGCTGATAAAAATGTTGATATCTTCATCTTATTACTGGATGCTCACAGCAGTAAACACTACAAGCAGATGCAAGTAACTAGAGGAGTTTTTACCTCGACTTTCACCTGCAGTTCATGGATTTCTCCTAATTGACCCCTCTAAAGTTTTCTCAATAAGAAACAAAATGAGTCCTTTGCATGTTTCCTGTAGCCAGCATTCAAGTAAATTGGAGTGGAGTGGCCCTAAAAGGCTGATGGGGACATTATGGTCACTTGGGTGGACAGCCAGCCAGGCGACATGGACAACCAGCTTTATGAACACTATAACTCGAGAATAAGGCAAAGTAGGATTTTCAAATTGATACTGTAATCTGTTACCTAGGATTCTCACATCTGCTGGGAGCCTGAGGGATAGCACTGTCAGCTATCGGTATTATCTTACCTTCAGTTCATAATATTCAGGTTAGCTCCCTTTTTTTCAAAATTGCTGCTGTATACAAACAAATAAATAAAAAACAGGCCAATCTCCTAACCAAAAAAGCCACTCTTTAGACTCTCCTAGCTCAGCTTCTTGTATTTTGTGAAATACATTCGCTTCATAATGAAATGCATATAGCTCACCAACAACTCTATAGGTGTAACGAGCTTATTTTTGTCTGCCTTAAGAGAACTGCAGCTGTCACTAAAAACGTTTCAAAAGCTTTTCTCTTAAGACAGGAAGTAGGCAGACGTCTTACATCTCAAAGAAGAAAAAATGGTTGGAGAAATCAGACGTGAAAACAGAATTACTGCTCACAATTGTCAGGAGTTCGATTGGTCCAGGATTAGTGTTATCAGATAAGCTGTCTGCAGTCACGGGGTAATTTGTGCCAGGAGTGTGAATTAAAATCACAAAAGAGAAATGGTCTCTGCAATTACTGCAAATCACTGGACGTCTCAGGTGATATTAGCCCTGTAAGACCCGCAGAGAGAGAGCGAGAGAGAGAGAGAGGGGGGAAAGACACAGGCAGGCTCTTCTTCAGCTCTGGAGATCAGGCAACTATGGTGTCAACAAATATGATAGCACAGTGCAATATTTCTGTTATAACTCAGAAGCACAGATATATTTTTTAAAAGTCCCCCTCTGACATCACTGTTGACGTTTGTGTCTTCTCATGGCACTTTGAGCGCCCTGCACACTATCTTGGATCTTCCTGGGACTGCGCAGACTTCAGATGTTGCCACTCTGTCAGTTTGGATATCACAGCCCTAATTCCCCTATCACTAGAGGACAATGTCGAATTTCCCTTCTATTCAGTTTATTCCCTAAGCTCCTAGTTTGTATTCTACCCCCAAATGTTAGAATTTTCCTTTTGAACTTCATTCATCAATTTTCTGCCACTTTTTTATTTATTGTGCAACAAGCACCGGTGATAAATACAAAGAAATAAATGCCAAACTGAAAATTAAAGCACAGCAGTGATGTGGGTGGCAGCAGCAGCAGGAGGAAAGCTGGTCATTGTATTGATAAATGAATTCCAGTATTTATTTTTTTAAAAGCTGTCTCGGCCTGAGTGACCACACCCCCATTGGACTGGGGGTTACCGATGACATTTTCTCTACAATAAGATAATCCAGAGGTATGTGGTTAAATCAAATCTTATCAGCCAGTGCCGCGAGCACAGAGAAATGTTTGATTTCAGTATTTGGTTAGCTGCAGGTGACCTATTATTAGTGTTAGTGAAAATTTTCACTTTCTTACCAGAGAGAAAAAAGAGATGCTGGTCCCAAACATTTATTTTTAATGTCGCAGAGCCCGTGGAGGAAGAATTGAAAAGCTCAGTGGATGTGACCGTGAGAGGTTTAGGTGATTTTCCAGAGATCAGGGTGCGTTTTCTGCCACAGAAGTGATAGCAGTGCTGCTTTAAAAAGCATGCATTTGGATGTTCAAGCTTACATACATTTATATAGAAGCTCCTGTATAGATAAAACTGCCCCACAGTTCTCTTGTGTGGAAGTGTAGCAAGCCCCCTGATTTGTGCTTCCATTGCATCTTCAGCGTGGGTCATCTCAGATCCTCGAGCAGTCCCTCTCTACAATACTGAGACTTGTTGCTGGATGTCTGTCTTTGTGATGTTGATGGCTCTTGCTCTGGGTGGTTTCTGTGTTCAATTCAATTCAATTCAAGTCAAATTTATTTTATTTATACAGCGCCAAGTCACAACAACAGTCACCTCAAGGCCCTTTATATTGTAAAGTAGACCCTACAATAATACATACAGAGAAAAACCCAACAATCATATGACCCCCTTTGAGCAAGCACTTTGGCAACAGTGGGAAGGAAAAACTCCCTTTAACAGGAAGAAACCTCCAGCAGAACCAGGCTCAGGGAGGGGCGGGGCCATCTGCCATTACTGGTTGGAGTAAGAGAAGGAAGACAGGACAGGATAAAAGACATGCTGAGGAAGGGAGCCAGAGATTAATAACAAGTATGATTCAATGCAGAGAGGTCTATTAATTAGTGAGTATGTCGGGTCATGTTTTGTGTTAAATCTTTTTGCAGGCTCCGTTTACCTGCTCTTTAATTGTTTACTTTAATTGTTAACTGTTTAGCGGTTGTTGAAATAGTCATCATGTCCTTCTGCACCTTAGTTAACTGACTAACATTCTTCTGGGCTTCCATGTTTTTAGGCTTCCAGCCTTCTTCTCCATCGGAGGGTTTCCCTTACATTTATTCTCAGTAGTGATTAAAAGTGATGAAAGTGCTTCTAGGATTGCTCTGGCAGTGACGTATATGACCTCGTTGGTTTCAGTGATACAGGGTTTTTTTTTAGTTGATTCGTGGCATTGCACTGCAGCTACCTGAGTGGATATAGTAGTTCTCCACTGCTACTGTTGAACGTCCTTTTTGTCCCCTGTCTGCATCCGTAGAACTGTGATGTAGTTTAACTGTAATGGCACAGTAGGGAGAGAGAGCAGATGGGGCATAAAACAAATGCAGCACACATCAGGGACCAGGCCCCTTTCTGTGTGTGTGTGTGTGTGTCTGATGACTCAAGTGTAAATTAGAAACTGAGTGAGTGTGTTTGGTAGAGAGGGTATTGTGTGAGCATGTGTGTATTTGTGTGTGTGTGTCGTAGATGTGATTCATCATCATTTAAACAGCTGCTTGTCAGAGTGTGAGCACATGAAAAAAAAGGATGTGTGGTCTCGTAGCCATACTTTTTTCTTTCTCAGTTTCTCTTTAGATACCTTTCAACATCATTGCAGATGCACCGTAGCGATTTTATTTTATCCATGTCTTTTTTAATTAACAAGAAAAATAAACATAGCCCTGCGACAGCGTGCCGACCTGTCCAGGGTGTACCCCAACTCTCGCCCTAAGACAGCTGGGATAGGCTCCAGCCCCCCGCAACCCTGAAAAGGACAAGCAGAAGCGATGGATGGATGGAAGAAAAATAAACACCAAAGCTCAACAAAAATGAACACACTGTACAAGCCACTTCTTACAGATACTCTGATCAGTAACAAGTGTGCCAAGATGCCTGTGTGTGCATATAATGTCATTCTAGTCCTCATTTATGTTTATGTTAAAGTGTGCAAATGTGTGACTGTACATAGGTTTGTGTATCTTTGCACACGGTGGCACCCTGAACCATTTAACCGTCATATTTCATGGTGGCTCTTTCATCCTCAGCTGAGTGTCCGCTTTACCATCATCATCTCTCACCATTTGTAGCTAGCTAGTGGCAGGCAGGCAGACAGCGAGGCAGCGAACGCACACCAGAGTAGAAAGAATGAGAATCTACACAATGGGAAGGCAGAAAAATTAAAGATGAGTTTTTTAAATTTTATTTATCTAGAGGAGAAATAATTACCTTGCAGAGGAGCAAGAGATGTGTGCTGTCAGCCAAGAATAATGACTTGTCTAACTGGGAAGCACACACACACACGTGGATGCATACACATACACACAACCACACACATACGGTACAGTTTCACATATAGAAACACAGACATACATACGATTAACAGAAATATTAAACCCCAAGCATACGCTGCACACAGTGTTAAATCCAGCACATCCTTCTTGGAAATAAACCCACACACATACCTTCACAAAATATAAATCTGATGCAGAAAAAGTTGGGACGCTGTGTAAAATGTGAATAAACACAGAATGCAACAATGTGGAAATCCTCTAAATGCATATTTTATTCACAAAAAACATAGAAAACATGTCAAATCTTTAAAGTGAGAAAATGTAATTGTAAGAAAACTATTGGTTCATTTTAAATTTGGTGGCAGCAGCCATCAATCTTTAAAATGTTGGAACAGGGCTTTGTTTACCACTATGTAGCACTACCCTCTTCATTTAACAACGGTCTGTAAATGTCTGGGAACTGAGGAGACCTATTGCTGAACTTCTGGGAGAGGAATGCTCTTCGTTCTTGCCTGGCTGATTCTGGGTTTTTCTTTTATTTTGCCTTCATTATGTGCTAAATGTTTTCAGTTGGTGAAAGCTTAACACTAGACACTTCTGCTACAAGGCCGTGCTGTTGTAATAGATGCAGTTTGTTTAGCATTGTCTTGTAAGGTCTTCCATAAAAGTTTCCATATGAACGGGTGCACTCTCATACCTTGAGAGACGCATTTACTGGAAAAAGAGGTGGGAATAAGTAATCTTATGCTTCTTCTTACTCTTTTTTAAAATGTCGAGTTTTTTTTTTTTTTGCTTATGTTTTGTGTGTCTGTGTGTTCCTGTCTAGCTATCTTTGTGAGGACCGAAATCTGCATTCTACTAGAGGACACACAACCCGGTCCTTACAAATTTGAAGGCATTTAAAGCCATTTTTGAGGCTCAAAATGTGGTTTTAGTGTCAGGGTTACAATTAGGTTATGGTTATGGTTAGGGTAAGGGTTAGGGTTAGGCATTCATTTTTAATGGTTAGGGTTAGGGTAAGGGGCTAGGGAAACCATTATGTCAATGAAGGTCCTCACTAAGATAGCTGAACAGGGTTGTGTGTGTGTGTCTGTGTGTGTGCACTTAAAAACATTTTATTAGTTCACCACATTAAAAATAAAGCCAGACTACCACAAGATACCAGGTATTCCTTCTCCTCTTTAGTCCAGAGGATGTGGTGTACATGGGTTCCAAAATTAAGTCAAAAATTGAATTCATCCAACCAAAGAAGAAATTTCCACTGTGCTCCAGTCCATTTTAGTAAATGAGCTTTGGCTCAGACAAGATGTTTCTGGGACACATTCACATATGGTTTTCCTCTTTAGAGATTTACTCTGAATTCCTTGATGGTGCAGTGACCTGTGTTTACAGACAGTGATTTGTGGAAGTGTTCCTGAGTCTATGCGATGTTTTGCATGACAGAATCGAGCTTGTTTTTAATGCAGTGCTTCCTGAGGGCCTGAAGATTATAGGCACAAGTATTGATTTCCAGCCTTGTCCCTTGCACACAAAGATTTCTCAAGATTTTCTAAAATTTGTATATTATAGACAGTAGATGATGAGATATTCAATGACTTTGCAACTTCACATTGAGGAGCATTATTCTGAAAATTTCCTGAATTTCTAAACACAGTTTTTTGCAGATTTGCCTCCAAGAAACTCTCTGAAATGCTTTTTTTTAATGTACCCAGTTATGTTACTGACCTGTTGCCAGTTAACCTACTTGTTAACTGTTAACTGTTTCTTTTTTAGCACCACTTACTTTTATAGCCTTTTGTTGTCCCATCCCAGATTTCTGAGACATGTTACTGCTATCAGATTAAAAGTGCACATTTTTTTTAAATCTTAAAATTACATTTTAAACAGTTTTGGTCTGCGCAGCAAGTATCAATGTAATGGAAATCTATTGGCTTTGGAAATCAATAAATGAGTTGTGATTGGTTGATAGATCTGTCACTGTAACATATGTTAGATTAAAACCCTTTCTCATAATAAAAGTCATGATTCCATTAAATCTGAAATTGTGTATGGCTAGTTAGCCTAGTATGCTTAACACACTGCAGTTAAGCCCATTGTATTTATACAAAAGAACAGCTGTGCATTTGCAGAAGTTCACAGAGCTGCTTACTGATGAAAACCTTGAAAAGATTGTTCATCTCTCTGCTGTTCGGTACTTAATCTATTTTTTTTTAAGTCTATGGACTTATAATTATGACATATTGATGGTAGTTTTTTTGTTATTACATGTGTAGCATTTCTTGAGATTGTTGTTGTAGATACATTACAGTGGGCAAACAGCAGGATCTCTATGTGTGGTTCAGTCTAGCACTTAAACTGTCATGTTTGATTGCTTGAATGTGATGCTGACTTGATATTTTGCTGTGTGAATATCCTTTTTTTTTGTCTTGTTACGTCTTATCGGGCTAATTTGTTTTTGGGAACTTCTAGAAAATCAAAAACACAGCTCATTAATTTTTTTGGCCGTCTTTCAGCCCAATTGCTGCAAACAGAGGTTGGTGCTGCTTTCGTCAAAGTTAAACTAATTTGAACATCACACACACAGAGCCATGATGAAGTATGTGCAAAACCTGCTATTCTATAAAAAATGTGAATTTACAACACAGGACGGCTGAACTTGCTCCTTATGTTTAGCAACACAACACCTATATACAGTTACACAACTTCTAACAAGCACATAGAGCATTGGCACTAGTGTTTGGAGCCATACGTGCTGCATGTTTCCAAACGTACACAAATCTCATTTCAGTGATGTGACACATAAAACACTCTGCACACACACAAACACACAAACTTGCTCCACTGCTGGCAGGCTCATCTGTGTTGGTAATAACCTCTCTCTGCCCCAATCCAGAGGAAATCAGCTGGAATGTGAAATTGAAAACAAACAGTCATTTCAGATAGTGAAGCCTCTCCGTCAGCCGGCATCTCCCTCTCTGTTTGAAGCCCACAGATTGTCCTTAGATCATATCCAGATATACAGTATAGCTCGTGTTCCCTAAATCCCTATCTAATAGACAACTCATACATAATCAAACGCAGTCAAAAGGCAACGGCAGCAACCGCTCCCAGTTGTTTCGCAGATACAGAGAGCCGGCTATCAGCACCCTCGGTGAGAAACGGTGCGTCACCCGAAACATCAGCTTCTCCGCAGTGAAGCAGGATGGGCTGTTTATAATTTGATGTGCTTTAGAGTGTAGCCGTCAGGGTGTCTTTCATAGTGTGTTATATTTTATTTATTAAAAAGTGTCTCAATCATTTCTTAAAAATTAGAAATATAGCAATGTTCAATGTTTGTTGACCTTCACAAGTGTGTACTATGAACACATTTACACCTGCACTATACAAAAGTTACAATATTATCTCAGATCCAACTAAAGTAAGATACTGAATCAGCCTAATTTAAACAAAAAGAGCAAAATAAAGATATAGAAAATTATGACAAGAAATTCTTCACTTCCCTGAAATGTGAGAGTAAATACCAAGAAGCCTACAGAATATGGGTACTGAAGACCTTTATAACCACTCGGAATATGCAGTTTCATTGCCGTAAAAGAAATGAATACTATACTTTTCAGCAGACAAACAAAAGTATTTCAGAAACTGCTGATCTACTGAGATGATCCTGCAGAACCATGTCTAAGGTTTGAATAGAATGGTCCAAAAAAGAGCCAAAATCAGTCGTTCTGATGCTGCAATTTACACATTCTCTTTACACATTGGAAGATAATAGAAGAGTGAAACAGTGTTGTTCTTTATGACTACAGTGTACCCATCTTCAGTCAGCTGAAAAAGCTATGTCAAAAAGCTCAAATCATGTCAAACTGGTTTCATAAAAATGACAATGAGTTCATTGTACTCAACAGTCACCAAATCTCAATCCAACAGAGCACCTTTGGGGATCTGGTGGAATGAAAGCATCACACCATAGATGTGCTGTTGACATCTGCAACAACTGCCTGACGCATCCTGTCAAGATTGACCAAAATCTCAGAGGAATGTTTCTCAGCACCTCGGTTAAGCTAAGCCTAAAAGAATTAAGACAATTCTGAAGGCAAAACAGTTTTCAATGCAATACCAGAAGGGTATACCTAATAAATTGCCTGTTAAGTTTGGTTCTTCATCTAAATAAATGGTAGAAGATGCAAGTGAAACACTACTGAGTCTCCCAGCTTTGCAAAGACAAACGTTACATTTTTAAGAGTCAGATCTGATTTAAAAAAATGTTGTCTTCAGGTTTGTGGACATATCCTCCATTATTATGCACAGTGCTGAAAGTGCTAAGTGCTTTTGCACAACCCCTCTGAGTGTATGTCAAGTGCTGTGTTTTACTGGCTGTTTCATGTTCAGTTTGGAGGCTTCCTGAGAGGTTTTGAATATTAAAACTCACTAACACGAACAGACAGAGGAGTCACAGCACTGAGACTTCACTCTGCTCTGCTGATAGCAGTGTGACTGCTGCAGTGTGCGTCTGTGTTTTTTCACGTGTGTGTGCTTTTTGTGTGTTTCTGCTGGGATGTATTTGTGTGTTTGTGCTTTGGGTGTATGTGTACCTTTGTGATCAGGTGTTGTGTGTGCGGCACAAGTGAGCGTGAACATGCAAAGCTGAGAGACAGTAGTTGATTAGTCCTTGAAAACTCGACTCAGGGAGCAGCTGTCATCTCTGTGCAGTTCATGTGTGTGTGTTTACTGTAGAGGTGGAAAGGAACCAGGTACATTTACTCAAGCACTGTACTTCCAGCAACAGTCTGGGATGTTTTTGAGATCCTTTTTCGAACTGGGTAAGTGTGGCTGAATGGTTGAGACAGAAGGTGATCTGTACTGAAGGGGTGGAGCTACCAGAAGGACAACTACAAGTACCTGGGTATCCCAAAGGCCAATGGGAACCATGATAAATGTGCACAAAGAAAAGCCACAGCCAAATACCTCCAGAAGGTAAAACGACAGCTGAGAAGCCAGCCGAATAGTAGGAATAAGATGCAAGCCATCACTACATAAACCCAACCGGTCAACAGATACCCAGCTGGAATAATAAGCTGGCCACAGGAGGAGATAGATGCCTCCAATGTGAAGACATGAAAACTCCTCACGGTACGTGGACGTCTCCACCTGAAGACCAGCAGAGGTTCTATGAGCAATGGAAATAGGGAGGTAGAGGATTAGTGAGTGTCAGAACCACAATCCAAGATGAAACATGAAACATCCGTGAATACATCAGGAAGATGGCCCCCCGAGATTAACTGTTCCAAGAATGCCTCGGGCAGTTGAAGACAGAGAGTGATGAGTTACAGGAAGAGAAACTATTATGGACGATGAATTCCCTGCATGGAATGTACCATGAACAGATAGTGGAAGTGGCTGATATCAAGGATTCCTACCCGTGAGTAGAAAATTCTGACTTGAAGGGCACCACTAAGGCTCTGATCATGACAGCACAAGGACAGGCCCTAAGCACCGGATCCACAGAGCCCAGAGTCTACTACAGTCAACAGGACCCAAGCGACAGACTGTGCTAAAGTGTCCCAGAGACAGAAGGAACAACTGTAGCAGATATGGATGCATATGAGTATATGGTCTTTAGCAACTTGTTGATTACAGGAGGGCCACCCCCAAAGCAGACCCTGCCGTTCTGATTCTAATATAATACTGATTCTCTATAATTTTCACAAACACAGCTGAAAACAAGCGATTAAGACTATAAACTCAACATGAAAGTCTTTGCTGGTATAGTTCATGGGAGCTGAGGGATGTTCTTATAGACTTGTATACAACTGGTCCTCTTTTAGCAAACTCCAGAGGAGTTGCCCTCTGCTGGCTGTTAGGAAGAATGCAGATTTAAGGCACTTTGGTATTTGCTTAATTCTTCAAACCTGGAAGCTACTATATGTCAGTCTATCTATCCACCATTCTCCACAGTAACTGTATCTATGTACTTCATTCAGCACACATGCAGTGGCTACACATGCGATCATACAATTATTTCGTTCGGTTTAGGTAAATCTGTTTTCCAGTATGGTAGCCACAAATTTTACTTAGATTTTATGGGAGACGCACTGCACAAATGGATCTAAATGGATCTAAGTATACATTAATACATTTACCACTGGGATACAGAGACGCATGGAGGGAATGACTGGAGGACAGGGACAGCCTCAGACTGCAAAAGAGAATGTGAGATGAAGAATTCACGACAAAAAGAAGAAAAGAAATGGAAATATAGAGAGGAAGACTGATGAGAAGAGACAGCAAGAGACAGAGGGAGAGAAACATTAACAGAAGTTAAAGAGGAGAGAGCGAGAGAGAGAGAGAGCAGCAGTTCCTGTTGTTCTCGTCAAGGTCACAGCAGCTGAATGTGGAGATCCTGAGGGAACACCACTGTGTGTGCATTTGTGTGTCTGATTGTGTGTTGTGACGTGGCTCAATGTTTTTCTATGTATTATAGCAATTCAGTGTGTGTGTGTGTGTGTGTGTGTGTGTGTGTGCTTTTTGTCTTTGTGTGTTTGCATTTAAAGCCCTGTAGGGGCTCACAATGGGCTGCAGCGACGCATTCCAATCGCTGCTCAATTAATTGCCCTATACACGTGCACACACACACACACACACTGTGTTGTTCACAGAGTACACAGGAAACAGTAAAAACACGTAGTAGCAGACAAACACACTCACGTTCCCATTTAAAGAAAAATTACAGACAAATAAAGATAAAAGACTGGCCTGTAAAAACACACACACACAGACGTAGCATACACAAACAGGCACTGATATTAGTTTTGTATTGATAATGTTGTGGCTCATCTTTGATGCTGCAGATGCATTAATGACGTTATTTGCAGCACTCATACACACAGTGTTGTCATATATATAAAAAGACTAACTATATACAATATATAATTATATATAAGTGTGTGTGTGTGTGTGTGTGTGTGTGTGTGTGTGTGTGTGTGTGTGTGTGTGTGTGTGTGTGTGCATATTTATTTATTTTTTTCATCAGTGTGACTGATGTCGAATTAATATTGATTCCACTGCAGTCCCTTACAACAACTCTTCCCTCTGTTCGTCTGATCTTTCTTTTAGATGTTCCCTCATCAGATATCAGAGCAGATTCTTACAGTGTTTCAACCTGCGGCATTTACCAGAAAAAAATACATTTCATACCTATAAATCCTACTAGGTAGAACCCTCATGTAATCGTGCACGCTATTATTTAGAGATCTGCTTTTATCTTGTCGTATGGGAACATTTCCTCATGTCCTTCTGTTTCACGTGTAGCGTTGTTCCTGTGCTGCTCTTTGTTTAGTCTGCTAAATAATTAAGATAATGTCTCACTGTAGATAATGTCGACCTTTATAACATCTGTATGTGGGTTTTTATTCAAAAGTATCTGCTTGCTCTGTGCTTTTGGTTCCAGCTGTGCAGTCTATGCTTGCTAACCAAGCTTGCCACTGTTAGCTGGTAACTTAGCTGCTGATAACTTAACTGCTACATTGGCGTCACAAAAACAAATATGGCAGCAGCCAAAATGTAGAGGGACAAATTATGAGGTGCCATCACAGCAGCTAAACCAATCTGTTCACTATTGTTAATGTGAAACGTGGGCATAAATAAGCATACATCATGCAGTTTGCGTCACTTCAGCCATCAAACATTCTTCGATAAACTCTTCATCAGAGAATGGCTCACTTTTTTTGAGTTTGTGGGTAATCACAAGAGACGTATGTTGTTGTATGTATGCACATAAACGTGTGCAACTGAATGCGGTTCACTGTGAAACTGTTGAAACAGATTTTTGTGAGAGATGTGAGTTTTCTAGCCCCAAAAGATGAATGCAGAGTTTTTGGTATCTTTGCATTGTATTACATACCGGGAGGTTTTGTATTACCCAGTGCTAAAAATGAACCATGTTGTTGATTAGCAAAGGTTTGTTGCACTTTTGATTCATTACTTACAGAGCACTTCAAGTCAGAATCATTGCTCGATTTTTATGCTTATCTCAAAGACGAGAACTTCATACACATGCTCAGAAGATGTTGGTTCTCTTTGGATCTGCAGTCATATGTAATCATACAGTCTCTGTGATGAAGTTTAACAAATTCAGATACAGGTCCTCTCTAAGTGACCATCGCCTGTCCACTGTCCTTTGCATTTCCACCTCAGACATTAAAACTGACTTTAACACACTTGTTCAAGCCCTAAACAGACTAGATTACTCCCGATGAACAGGGTGAAAAGTACTGGCAAACTGCAGATGAAGTAATTAAGCTACAAGCAACAAAGCAATACTACTTGGTCTTAATAGCACGAGTCTTTGAAATTTTGCAAAAACACACAATTTGTTCAGTTTTTATGTTTAGGAATGTTCACTTTTTCATTGCCTGTAACTACTAATGATCTTTTACCAGTAGCAACTTATAAAGAGATAAAAATTAATATTTAGCAGAACTGAGATCAGCTTACTGCTGCAGCCCTCCACAACAGTCCCAGATTTTCTTGTGGGCCCTTGGGAAAATGAATGGCCCACCCCTGGCCTATGATATCGTTAACATTGCCATTCTGCATTTTAAGATGGATGTGAATGTCATGTGATGAGGTTTTTCAGTTCAGTACACACCAAAATGTTTCCTTGGCGATGTGTTCAGTGGCACTGATGAATTGATTCAGTGATTTGCTAATTGCAGCATCTTTAAGAGACGTCACTTTCACCTGTTAGGTTTTTATTTTGAATTTTGCCTTTGATCAAACATTTGCAGCACTGTTCTGCAAATTCTTGAGTGAACATGTATGGTTGACCTAATAAATAGTCAAATCTGGTCAACAATCCATTAATGGAACAACACAGAGATGAACAATCTTCAATATATTATTACATTATATTATGACCTTTTCAGACAAAAACAAGTGTATATGTTTTTTTTATTTTTGAACTCCATTATTTATCTTTGTATTTTATAAAATGATGAGAAACTCTACAAAAGCTGCTTTTATTCTCAGCTGTTTTAGTCAATGATAAAGCAACATTTTCAGCAAATACACTTGAAATCACCACAGTCCCTCAATGTGAACAGGGTCCTTCAGCTGAGAAATGTTGAGAGTGGAGCCACAGTATTAAAATGGCTGCTTACTGCCGGCTGTAAACGCTGCTGGAAAAATGAATGGAGGATATTTATAATAAATATACTTTTATTACGGCTGCAGGCTCATATATTAGTGTTTAGTGGGGAGAGAGAGGATCCTCACGCCCTCCCGCCCTCACTTGCTTGCTGCTGTTCTTTTTTCCTCCCTGCTTTTATGTCGTCCAAAATGTTTTTCTTTTACATTTAAAATGTAAAACTGGCTTCACTGATACAATTACACAGTTAAACATATATTCATGATATAAAGTAAATTATCCATCCTGACAAACAAGAGTACAACGATGAAATTCAAACTGTGTCCAGGACAGAAACAACTGTCAACTTTGTGTCTTGTTGGTTTTGTGTTCATACTTAAACACTTAAAGAAAGATCCTGTTTGTTCTTGTTAGGATAAGGATTTGTGTAGGTGTGTGGAACTGTAGGTTTATATTGTTAACTGATCATTTTACAGAGCAGCATGAAAGTAATGCAAACAGCAGTTTAAGTGATTACTTTTCAATACAACAACTGGTGAAAGTTACTAAAACCCTTTGATAAAGGTTTCATAATGTGGGGGCTTGGTTAAAAAGCTGATCTGATCAGTTATCATAAGACTCTAACCTTAACCGAACCCTTTAAATCATCTAAACCAGGGGTCCCCAATCCCAGTCCACAAGGCCCAGTGTCCCTGCAGGTTTTAGATGTGTCCTTGATCCATCACAGCTGATTTAAATTGATAAATTACCTTCTCAACATGTTTTGAAGTTCTTCAGAGGCCTGGTAATGAACTAATCATGTGATTCAGGTGTGTTGACCCAGGGTGAGATCTAAAACCTGCAGGGACACCGGCCCTCGTGGACTGGGATTGGGGACCCCTGATCTAAACTGAACTATAGAAACTCTGAACCAATGGTGAAAGTTATGTCATACAGTACCACTGTGGACTGTACTGTACTTTTGGCTAGATGCTAAAATGACACCATAAAAATATTCTGAATTAGCAAAGTTATAACAGATTATCCTCAGGAAAACCTGAACCCGTGTACCTAATTTTACTCCACAAATGTCAGAAAGGCAGAAAGAATGTCAGAGGGTTGCCAGTCATTTGGATTATTTCGTTTTCAAAAGGTTTGTGTGCCACTTTAAGATTTATAAAATACCCTACTCCGGACTGCTGTCACATAATTGCCAGCTGACAATGTAACATTAAACCTTTTACAGTCAGTTTGTTTCCACAGTGCATCCAGCAGTGGAAGACCAGGACTAAATATGATATGTTTAGTTGGTTATGATTGATTTTTATTTTAAAGAAAATAGAATAAATATGTAGATAGCAAAGTTTTAAATGTGTTTCATGAACAATAATCTTTTCGTTATGTTTCCAAGAAACATGACCTGGGTGGCTTTAAAAATGCTGTTTTTCTTTCTGCTGTGTGGCTGCATTTCACACACAAAACAAGGGCCTTGTTTCAAGTCATGCCTATGCATAAAGCAAAGTGACCTCGAGATTCACACATACATACACACACACACTGAGTGTACGTAACCTCAAGGCTTATTTAAACTGTACGTGTGTGTGTGGGTGTTATTTCGCCCCGAGGACCTTTCTGCAGGATGGATGAGATTTAGCCTCAAGCACGCACACACATCACCTGAAGCTCTGTACGAGTCATTAACACACCAAACAAATGAAATCTCCTCAATGAAAAGAATAAGCAGCAGTGGATGTATTAGCATGAGAAACATGATAAAAGTGCTTCTCCATTGTGTCCTTATCAGAGTCCCATAATGCACTGGGAGTTAGGAATTGGCCTTGGCGTTTGGACGTTCGACACTGGGCTTATCAGTGTCTAGGGCCCTCGCTCTAAACGTTCAAAGACCCCCATTGTTGTGAGATTTGGGGAGAACAGAGGAGAGATTTTCAGGTCTCCAGAGCAACACAGTGGAGTCTGTGAGTGGGTGAGAGACCTGGAAAATATATGACTGGAAGAGAGAAAGCGGGAGAAAGGACTGAAAAGTGATAAAATAGATAGAAAGAGAAAGGACAGACGGCAGTCAAACAAATCGTCAGGTTTCCTACATCCATGTTCGCAGCACGTCCACACTTTGTGCATGTGCACGCGTACGTCTCCCCTTCGTTCATCACGCTCCATGAGTGAATGTGTCAGTCGATATTGTTAAAAAACAGAATCACCACGAGACCATTTTTTAAATCTCAGTGTGAAATATGGATGCTCGCATTTACGTCAGCTGTTAAAGATTGGTCGACTCTGTGTGTTTCTGAGCTGTCAGCCAACGAGGCATCGAGTATGTTCCGGAATTTGCCTCGCAGCGTGTGTATTACACAGTATCACGTATACGGTATGCATTTCATTATGCTCTTTATGTGTATGCGTAGATTCAAATAGAGCATTTAAAAGTGTGCCTGTGTTTACAGCACATTTATCTTCATCTTTAATTAAACTGAAGCTCTTTTCATCTCCCTTAATCGTTTCTGTTGCCACCTCAAAACAGGCAGACCTGTCTCAGACACACACACACACACACACACACACGCAAAAAAGCAGAGCTTTCAACAGAAAATAACTAACATTTTGTGTGTATACATTTGTAAATGAAGATGAGTGTCTCCATTTGTAAATGTTTTCTCTAGCATACCGAGGCCTCCTTTTAAATGTTCTTTAATATGCTCCCATGGCCGATATATATACGGTCTATATTGTACAAGGGTAAACTACTAACCCTAACACAACTGTGTCCTCTTTAACTTTCTTTCCCATTTCTTTTTTTAAAATAAAAATGATGAAATATTGTCCTGACTTGATCATTGTCGGGAATGCTTTTTTTCTGTGACTCGATGCCCTCTAGTGGTGACCAGTAGCAACTGTAACAATGATGCATGTGCAGCCTACAAACTCATATATATATATATATATATATATATATGTGTGTGTGTGTGTGTGTGTGTGTGTGTGTGTGTGTGTGTGTGTGTCCTTTGAGTCCCTGTGTCTGGCCCTGTCTGGCTGTAAATTTCCACTGAACCAATGCAATGACATGAAACCCAACAGAGTGATTTAATCCTGTGTGTGTGTGTTAAAAAAAATATCCCACCCTTTCCGCAGGCTTAAGTGTGTGATTTGGTCTTATAGTGTGTTTGAGTCTTAAGTCAGTGTGTCATCCCATGACTCTTTAAAGCACCCAGAATGCACTTCACCTACAGTCATCACTCCACAACCTGATTCCTGAGAGGAGAGGGTTAGTTAGAAAGAGTGAAAGAAGAGATAGATGATGAATGACAAGTTATAACACACCCACACACACACTCCTATGGTGTGTGTGTGCTATCAGTTTAACAAGTCAGCAAGTTGAAGAAGCTTTAGTGATTTGGGACACAGAGGCAGAGGATGCTTGGTGAGTGTGTGTGTGTATTGATCTTGGTGAAGGATCTCTTATTTTCAGTCCCTCTCAGGAGGGTAAACCAACACACATGCCAACATAGTCTCAAACACACACAGACACATACTCCTCGGTGTCCAGCGATTTATCATAGATTTGAAAAGGGCTGGTTTTCCCCTTCACACAGACACACACATACAAGCACATGCACACAGAATAAAATGATGATCCACTATGTTGATGTCAATAACAAAGATGGTGAAAGACAGAGACAAGGTCATGGCAAAAGTGTTGATGGGCAGTCTGGAGTTGCATTCTAGTTACAATGATTCCAGCAGTGTGAGGATGATATTTCCATGCTTGAACCTGGCAAAGAGACCAACAGTAAGAACCAGTTGCACTTTAGATTTTTCTGTTTTATATTCTTTAAATGTATCTATGATAATTGCACATTCAAGTTAACTTAAAAAAAATGTATGTTTTCAGTGATTATTTTACACTGAAACAATGCTACATGATATGAACAGAACAACCATGTTTGCAAGATGAAACAGTCATTTCTAACTTTTTTCTTTTGAGGGGGAGAAAAGAAAAGCTCACCTAAGAGAGTTCAGGCTGTGGCTGTGAGGAATAAAGGTTGCCCGAATTCAGGTTTTCAAGTTCCTTAGAATTGTACAAAAGTTTTTTTGCCTTAAAATCCTGTATTCATTGTATATTTGCACATTTAAATAAATGGTTGCACCAATATGCTGGTTTCCTAGAAAAATATATAAAGTCATCAAGAATGGCTCAGGACTTTTGCACACTACAGTAGATAACAAAGTCCATGACTGGAAAACATAGTGCTAATTATTTATTTTTTTTTTTTTACTATTATTTGATTCAAGCCTAGCACAAGTTCGAACTGAATTCAAAATCAGCTCAGCTATAATCCTGGAAGATCAGCTTGCCGATCAACATCATTGGCTCAGTATCTGCATGATGCACTGCAGTCCACCTTTACACCATCTCCAGTTTTTCGTGCCATTCCTGACTTTATCAGTTGGCATATTTGTTGCCAACGATGACTGCTATTGCCTGCTCAGGGCTCGTGCCGCTCTTCTGCTTTCTTCGAGCCTTGCCTGTATGAAAAGTCAGGGAAGTCCAAAAACAGAGCAAACCATCAAATATAATTTACTGCACACGGAAATCAAATTGGATGTGAATATGGTGGTTCTGACTGAAATACTTTATGACAAAGTATAGATCATGGGTTGGTTTAAAATAGACCCTTTTCAATTGTAACCTTGTGTTAGAAAGCCTTTAATGCAGACTTCTCCCCGGTGATAAAGGATAAAAATCACAATAACATGATTGGTTAGTTGCAATAATGTGTCTGGAGCCGCATTAATATGATGTTGGAGGAACAACTGCAACACACCAATAACAGATCAACCCTTATCTATCAGTCACAGACTCGCACTCATGCCTATCATTCTCAGGTGCAGAATTCGTTTCTTTTTTTTTTTAAGGTCGCAATCTATTTCAGTTGGAACTGTTTGCCTCTTTGCTTTTTTAATGTTTTTTTTTACTTCATTTGAAGTAAAATTTCTGAAAATCAAACAGATCCGATCTAGCAACATTAAGGTTATAAACAACACATTAAACATACTGGAGGTCTCCGTGGAACACCATGTTACATTGCTACTCATTCACTTCAAACTTTCAGAGAGAATAGCTGATGTGCCATAATTTATTTAGACCTTGAAAAGTACGACACCTCTTACTTCCTCCTGTATGACACCTCTTACTGTTCACCGTGCTATATAGTCACCTCTGTCTCTCTCCCCCTCTTTCTCACTCCCCCAATGAAGTGATTGCTTTCAGTGTTCGGTGTTTTGTTTTGCCTAATAAATCACCATCTATCAGAGGCTGACTGACACACACACACATGCACACATACACACAAACAGAGCGTGGCAAACAGTTCATAATGGACCATTCATTTGTCATCCTCTGAGGTGTTGACAAGGAAAGCGTCTTGATATCAGCTGTGTGTGTGCATGTGTGTGTGTGTATGCGTGCATGCATGTGTTTGCTATATAGATTCATCCCCATTCATCTGACTGATAACACACCGAGTCTTCCAGCTTGATTCTAGCTTTATTCTCCAACACACACACACACACGCACATATGAGCTCGGAGTGTGGTCACAGACACATTAATCTCCATACTATATAAACATTATGCACTAATACACACTTGCACTTGTGAATATTAAGCACTCTTGAACACAAACAAAATCTACACATAGTTTGCACCAGATGGAACCAGTTTTTTGTTCTACATGTGTAAAAAAAATTAAAAAAATAAATATATATATATATATATTAAATGATTACAGTCAGGCAAATGCTTTATACAGAACAAGATTTTGATGCTTTAAAGTGAATTTTGGGAAGTTAAAAGAAGCAAGTGTGCAAAAAGAATAAAACAAAGAACTTGAATTTTTATTTTTGTTTTCACCTGGAATCACCCTGGAATTCAAGTGCCTGACAGTCCCACAGCTCCTGCAGGGACCGCAGGCTAACAGAATAAAATAAGTATGGTAAGCTTAACAGCAGGATGTTTCTTAGCTTTTTGTAGTAGACAAATCAGAATAGGATAAATTAGATAAATATGTCGTGCCATCTTCAGTATTTTTGACCTTCTTTTGTTACTTTACAGGCTTTGTTTTCTGTCTTGTTTTTTCCCACAGTGTGCACATTATTGAGTTGCTTGGTTACTCAAGTGTTACATTTGATGGTTTAGCTTTATCTCTTTCACTGCTGACACTTAAGTTTCTATGTTTAAGTGTAAATTATTCAGCTTAATTAAGATTTTCAAAAGCTCCAAGCGAAAAAGCCAAGATTTCAGAAAACATGTAAAATATTTCTATCCTTTAAGGAGGAAATGAAGTTGGTCTGCAGTTTTTTGACACATGAGCTGATGTCCATCATTTCTACTCGCTCCTCGCCTCTAACGGAGGCCGACGCCCCATGAATCATTAACAGCAGAGTAATTATGCACTATCAAACTTGGAATATTACCCCACTTAGCTAATGTTTAATGCTGTAATTAATTCTGAACCCTGCGAGCCAACATCAATTTATTTGATTAGTACTTTACAAAGTCACACAGAGGTTTTTTACTGTTTTGAGGTATGTGTGCTTCTGTGTGTGTGGTTTTAAAATGTTGCCATATTAATTAAAGTGTGATACAGAGAGTGAGAATGTGATTAATGGGAATTCAACGCTTCGGATTTCATGTCTTTTATTTGTTATTTAGGTTGCCAGGGCTGGGCCTTTTCACAATGAAAACGAAGACATTTGGGTTTTTCTTTCTCATACTCTGGAGCTGGAGGTGTATTTAATGGTGGTGAAAAGTTACGAGGGCTAGACCGGCTTTGTAATTCATTCTTAATGGCTCTTGGTTTTTGTCACACAGGCTGAGGTGTACGCTGTTGGGTCGACAGTTTAGCATTGTTTAAAGAGACAGAGGAAGCAAAACGGAAAATAATTTGTATTACTCAGAATTGTTGCAGATATAGAACTTTAGGTTATGGTCAAAGACAGCAAAAGAGCATGACCCCTCTATCTTTGTGGCCCTTAAGTTAAATTTCACCAGCAAATAATGCTGTTTGAACATGGCACTCCCAAAATAACACATGACCTAATGTTACACTGCAATAGGCCTAGGCTGCTGGGGGCTTTCCATGATGTCCTGAACATTTCACTCACCTCTTTCCACTCTCTGTGTCTTTATACACCATTCTGCATTGGATCATTAGTTATTATTCATCTCTGGCTCTCATCCACACCATATCTTTTGTCCTGTCTCCCTCCACTCACTCCCAACGGGTTCGCGACAGATGGCTGCTCTTCCCTGACAGAGGTTTCTTCCTGTTAAAAGGGAGTTTTTCCTTCCCACTATCACCAAGGTGCTTGTTCACAAGGGGGTCCTCTGATTGTTGGGGTTTTCTCTGAATTATTTTAGGGTCTTTCCCTAGGGAACTGTTAGGATTTGGCCCTCTATAAATAAAACTGAATTGAACTGAGCCAAAGGACATCACATTGGGAGAATGGATTGCACAGAAACAATTCAATTCAATTCAATTTTATTTATATAGCGCCAAATCACAACAAAAGTCGCCTCAAGGCGCTTTATATTGTACAGTAGATAGCACAATAATAAATACAGAGAAAAACCCAACAATCATATGACCCCTATGAGCAAGCACTTTGGCGACAGTGGAAGGAAAACTCCTTTAACAGGAAGAAACCTCCGCAGAACCAGGCTCAGGGAGGCGGGGCCATCTGCTGCGACCGGTTGGGGTGAAAGAAGGAAAACAGGATAAAGACATGCTGTGGAAGAGAGACAGAGATTAATAACAGATATGATTCGATGCAGAGAGGTCTATTAGCACATAGTGAGTGAGAAAGGTGACTGGAAGGAAAAACTCAGTGCATCATGGGAATCCCCGGCAGCCTCACGCTCATTGCAGCATAACTAAGGGAGGATTCAGGGTCACCTGGTCCAGCCCTAACTATATGCTTTAGCGAAAAGGAAAGTTTTAAGCCTAATCTTGAAAGTAGAGATAGTGTCTGTCTCCTGAATCCAAACTGGAAGCTGGTTCCACAGAAGAGGGGCCTGAAAACTGAAGGCTCTGCCTCCCATTCTACTTTTAAATACTCTAGGAACAGCAAGTAGGCCTGCAGTGCAAGAGCGAAGTGACAATGGACATGTTCTCCAGGTCTGTCTGAAAATACCTTGAAACTACACCCTTTGCAGTGACTAGGAGGGGGCAAGAAGTCTGCTTGTATCAAAGTCTTTGCAAAAACAGCTCTAAGCTCACTTGCTTTATGACCTCCATAAAAGACATATTGTTATGAATCACTTCTATTTTCTCCTATTTCTCCCCCCTTTTTCTTTTATTCCTTCCTTTTCTTCCACCTGTCAGCTCCGGCATTGTTACACTATACATATGTAAAAAATAAAAATAATAAAATAAAATAAAAAGACACTAACAAGAGGAGTCTATGACAGACTATAGAGGGTTTCTATTTTGGCACAAGAGTGCATTCAGACCATGATTCTGCTTGTTAAAAAAAGAAAAGAAAAAAGGAATCACTTACATTACCCTGACTTTAACCCTAACTCACCAACTAATAGTTGAGGAAAGCCCAGTTTGATTTAGAAACTCGTGTTCTGCAGAAACCTCCACATAGACTATTTGGTTTCCTGTTCTAAATGCAGGGTTCACATAGCTGAACATTGTGCCGCAAATACTAGTATGTCTGCAGTAATTACAGCTGACAGCAGCCTCTTCCATCACACATGTGCACATCCTAAAATATGGAGAAGGGACTGATAAGGATGCAGAAGGACGAACATAAACACACACGTTCTTTGATTCGCACGAACACACTCGCTTAACATTTGGATTCATTCGCAAAACACTTTCTCACTCACTCTGTGCTCATTTGACACGGTTATCGCCGTCATTCTTATTGTCTTTTGTCACTTGATGTCCTTGTCTGGGAGGGTGAGTGAAGCGATAAAGCCTGCGTGTCTGTTGTGCTTTAATAAGTTTTATCTAAAGACTCTAAGCAGACAAACAATGTCAAAATTCATACTGAGCCTGATGGGAGCGATGAGAGGCTTTTTTATGCTGAGGTCACCACTCAGCCAGCACATCCCTCAATTTTTTAAACCCCCGATAGCAATATTGTGTTCTTGTATTCCTTTATCTGTTGTTTAAATCATTCCTTTGTTTTTTGGTAAAGGCGAGGTTAAACATACTCTGAACAGAACATGGAAGATTGTTTCACATAAGTTGGATTTGTTCCGTCATCATTTCCAGTCCATTTCCAGTCCTGCTTTTCCTGTGTCTGAGTGATATGCTGGAGTGACCCGAACCAGCTTTGATGCAGGGAAATTGCAATATGCTAGTGTATCTGTTGTCCATCCTTTTCAAATAATACATAATGAGAAGATTGAAAAGACGAAGCCTGTTTTGATAAAGGTCTCCAGCCGAACTCTGACTACCCCATACCTATTCTTCCATCTTTATAGAGCAGTGCTGAGTGAATGGATGCATTACTGGATATTTTAACAAATGTGAATGCCCAGTTTTGTGTCATAGTTTAGCCACCTCGAGTCCTAGACAACTTTAATGTCCCAAATTTCCCTTCTCTTTGTTTATGTTTTTGTAGGTTAATCATGATGGAAATCTATGGTCCAGGTCCCCACAAAGTTGGAAACCTATTCCAACATCTTCATGTCCCTGAAAACTTTGCCTACTGTGAAGGGTGAATTTGGTCGCACTTTGCTAGCCCATATACACGAGATATTAGGAGAAAGAGAAAAAAGAAACATGTTTAATGGTTTTAAATCTCTTGGCCAACCTCTGTATGGAAAGCTGGAAGGATAACTTGATATATAGAGGTTGCTGTTGCCAAGGTTCCCGCCTGATTAAAAAACGTAGGCTGCCATACATCTTCACCGCTGTGTTTTGGTGAAAAACAGAAACTGGCACAAACTGTGTGTGTTAAATCAGGAGTCACTTTATCCGCCAAGTAAACATATTGCACATTGGCATGGTGGCACTAAGGCAGGAACATACAGACACACATTTGTTTTATTTCCTAGCTTCTTCTGACATGAACGAAAAATTAATGTAGAGGTGTCTTCTCAACTGAGCAAGTTGAGTTGCAGTGGCGTTGTAGAAATTCTGCACTACTAAATGTACAATGTTAAATAATTTTAGTTTCAAGTGAAAACTTTCAGATTTTTAGGAACTTTTGGCTTCTGCTTTGGTCCAGATTCTTTCATTGTGTGTTAAGGTGATCTTTGGAACAGATTCTTGGTTTACTCTTTATGTGTAAAGTGTTGCAAACATGCACAACATGTCATTAAAGATATTAGCATCCACTATCTAATAATACAGGGCAACCATTACTGAAAGCTTTAACTCCTCCACTGTTCCCAGACAGATTCCTATTCTGCTCATCTGTGGCTCTATGTTTTTATTTTGGGTTCCTTAATATTCATTTTTACAGTTTAAACTAAAGTTCCCTATTAATTGCAGCGTAGGCGTGTCCGTTGTTTTATAAGTGGTTAAGTGGTGACATCCAATAGACTCAAATAAATTTGTCTCTCCTGGGTTCGGTGTCTTTGACGTGGTCCAAGCATGTTTATCCCTCAATTTTTTCCACTTTGTACACTTCCTAACATTCATTCCAACAGTTTCAGAAACCTTCCTATAGTAATTTCCTGATATGTGTGAGTCCATATATTGATGCTGTGATAATTATTCATCATAGTGAGGCAATGTTTGTTATTCTCTCACTGATAAATTCAAAAACTACATAAAGAAAAATAGTTGGAAAATGCACAGGAGGCAGGCTGAGCAGGCCAATCACGTAGTTGCATTTCTAGGTGCACAGCAGTTTATGCTGTTGGTTATAGAGTACGATTTCAGGGGAGTTTACGGCTATGGTGTACATTTACCTTTGAAGCATAAGTGCCCACTATGTCTGTGCAATGTCAGACTGCACCAGTGTGAGAGTTGCAGCTAATAGTAACATTTACCAAAGCAAGAGATAACTGTGGAAAATATTTTACCTGAACTTTAGAGTTTTTAGCACTTAAAGAAACAAATTTCAACTCATTTTAATTTTGAATTCTGTAAGAACACTTATTTTGAAATTTCATTACATTTCCTTTATCCGGCAGTTCTGTTTGTTGTAACTTTTCCTGGCTTTTCACCAGGATAAATAAAGGATAATAATAAAAAAATATTTGAACATCTTCCTTCCTTCCATCTATCTCTTAAACGGATGTGCCAATCTGAATGAAACTTTGGATGAACACTGTTGTATAGCAATTATAAACTGTCATATGTCTTTTAAATGATTTTTCATGAATCCCTTTTGATTTTTATACTGATCATCACCCCACGAGTACGGAAGAGGATTAGGACCACTGGAAAAAAAAGTGGGGATGTCTTTTTTTTTCCCAGAAAAAAAGTCAGTTCTGCTAGTATTATAGCAAAATGCTACTTTTATTTACTTTCAATGTTACAATACACCTAAACTGTTTCAAGGGTTATAAAAATTTTTAAATGCCATTACCCGTTACATGCTTCAAGCTGACACATACTTGTCTACAGTAATGTGTTATTTTTCGGTCTGCTGCATGATAATTATTTTAAAGTGTTGTTGCAGCAAGTGTCAGAATGTCTAATTTCTTTTCTACATTGTTTCCTCTGTGTAATTAGCTCCACCAGTGACTTTATGTAAAATAGTTATGCCAAGTTTTAATTGATTAAAAGTCAGCGTGTTATTGCAAGGAAGAACAATGTAGATCCAATTAGCACTGTAATGTGTAAACATGAACACTAACTCCCATGGTGCACCAGGGTCTGAATGTGTGTGTGTATGTTATTCAGTGATCAGCCTCATTTCTTAATCATCACTTTCTGCTCCAGATGAGACTTTATGAGGGGACTAAATTGCCTTAAAGGGATTTCTTATTAAAGGGATTACACCCATGTAATCCCCTTTGTCCCAGCGGACCCCCAAAAAACCTGAACACACACACAAACATACATAACCAGATTAGCATGTGGAAATAAATGTGCACAATCTTTTTTGATATGCTACAAATGAAAACACACATGTTAAATGGCAGAGCACAACCATCACACCTTTGAAACTTGTGTACCTAATTATGTGTGTGTGTACATGTGCGTCACACAAGCTGTGTTTGTGCATTTCTAACCTTGACAGGAATTTGTTTGTGCAAGCTGCGTGTTTTGCTTTTGCAAGCACCAGTCAGTGTACATGTGTGTTTTTGTGTAAGCGTAATGCTGTGGTTTTCGATGGTGCTCGCTCGTCTCATCCCCAATTAACGAAGACAAATCCGCTTCCATCGCCACTAATGAGAGTCTTTAAGGTGAAGGGACTCTGTATTTATTTAATAAGAGGGAGCTTATTTATTCCATTTCCATAAGAAAGACAAAATGCTGCTGATTCTCCACGGCTGACAAGGAACGGATTAGAGGAGCGGGATGAGAGGAGAAGAAAGAGCAGGAGAGAAGGGATGAAAGAGAGAGGGGTGGAGGTGTTAGTTGGGGTGTTAAAAATATAATACTAGTGTAGCATTCCTAGAGCGATTGCAATTGCGAGCAAGAGTGGCTGCAGTGTTAAACAGAAGACCCAATCAAAAACAGTGGTCAAAATCATAGCCCATTCTACCAAATGGTAGACCTTCTAAACTATCCTACTCTTTAAGGTTATTACTGTTTTTTCTGTCCAGACCATGACACTCACAAGAGGATTCCTCCGATTGTAGTAATGCTTAGCACCGTGGCTTTGTTGTGCAACTTCCCCGTCCTAAGTTTAAGATGGGGAGGGTAGCAATAAGACCCCAGCCCAGAGCAAAGCAGGTGTCAATGATAACAGATATGACACTGATAGCTCAGGTGGAGGTTGGTTGCAGAGCACCTTGCAGGTGTGCAGCAACTTTGAGCAGGCCAAACTAGATTTTCCAAATGGATGCATAGAAGAACATCACAACAGTAAGATTATCTAATCTGCTAGGCTTGTGGCAGAGCTCGAGTTTTTGACCTGCCTGAAAGTGTATATAATATTTTACATATAGCCATTCTTTTACTACACAGTAAAAGTTTGTTTTTTTATTGAAAACACTTTGATTAGTAAATACTCAGATGGCACCATCTTTATTTAACAAGGTCACTTACCAATAAAATATAACATGTCAAAGAGAAAATAAAAAAAAGAAAAGAAATACTATTCATTAGACGTGAATATTTTGCAATAAACTGATGCATTTGCCTTTTCCAAGAGATTTTTCTGTTAAGTAAGACTCTTAATTGCCTCTCTTTTCTGCTTGCTCAATAACTCCATCTACAGCAGACTTTTAATGCATGTTCAATGCATTTTGTCTTTTCTTCCTGAGGGAAAATCTTCAATCCTACCAGTTCTACAAAAGTGTGCATTGTGAAATGAATTGCCTTTATTGTATTGGTGGAAGTAGAAGAGTGACATAAGGGAACAGGGTGAATGTAGGAATCAAAGGAACTGCATGGGATATAGAGATATGGAACTACAGGGAGTGCAGAATTATTAGGCAAGTTATATTTTTGAGGAATAATTTTATTATTGAACAACAACCATGTTCTCAATGAATCCAAAAACTCATTAATATCAAAGCTGAATGTTTTTTGAAGTAGTTTTTAGTTTGTTTTAGTTTTAGCTATTTTAGGGGATATCTGTGTGTGCAGGTGACTATTACTGTGCATAATTATTAGGCAACTTAACAAAAACAAATATATACCCATTTCAATTATTTATTTTACCAGTGAAACCAATATATCATCTCCACATTCACAAATATACATTTCTGACATTCAAAAACAAAACAAAAACAAATCAGCGACCAATATAGCCACCTTTCTTTGCAAGGACACTCAAAAGCCTGCCATCCATGGATCCTGTCAGTGTTTTGATCTGTTCACCATCAACATTGCGTGCAGCAGCAACCACAGCCTCCCAGACACTGTTCAGAGAGGTGTACTGTTTTCCCTCCTTGTAAATCTCACATTTGATGATGGACCACAGGTTCTCAATGGGGTTCAGATCAGGTGAACAAGGAGGCCATGTCATTAGTTTTTCTTCCTTTATACCCTTTCTTGCCAGCCACGCTGTGGAGTACTTGGACGTGTGTGATGGAGCATTGTCCTGCATGAAAATCATGTTTTTCTTGAAGGATGCAGACTTCTTCCTGTACCACTGCTTGAAGAAGGTGTCTTCCAGAAACTGGCAGTAGGACTGGGAGTTGAGCTTGACTCCATCCTCAACCCGAAAAGGCCCCACAAGCTCATCTTTGATGATACCAGCCCAAACCAGTACTCCACCTCCACCTTGCTGGCGTCTGAGTCGGACTGGAGCTCTCTGCCCTTTACCAATCCAGCCACGGGCCCATCCATCTGGCCCATCAAGACTCACTCTCATTTCATCAGTCCATAAAACCTTAGAAAAATCAGTCTTCAGATATTTCTTGGCCCAGTCTTGACGTTTCAGCTTGTGTGTCTTGTTCAGTGGTGGTCGTCTTTCAGCCTTTCTTACCTTGGCCATGTCTCTGAGTATTGCACACCTTGTGCTTTTGGGCACTCCAGTGATGTTGCAGCTCTGAAATATAGCCAAACTGGTGGCAAGTGGCATCTTGGCAGCTGCACGCTTGACTTTTCTCAGTTCATGGGCAGTTATTTTGCGCCTTGGTTTTTCCACACGCTTCTTGCGACCCTGTTGACTATTTTGAATGAAACGTTTGATTGTTCGATGATCACGCTTCAGAAGCTTTGCAATTTTAAGACTGCTGCATCCCTCTGCAAGATATCTCACTATTTTTGACTTTTCTGAGCCTGTCAAGTCCTTCTTTTGACCCATTTTGCCAAAGGAAAGGAAGTTGCCTAATAATTATGCACACCTGATATAGGGTGTTGATGTCATTAGACCACACCCCTTCTCATTACAGAGATGCACATCACCTAATATGCTTAATTGGTAGTAGGCTTTCGAGCCTATACAGCTTGGAGTAAGACTACATGCATGAAGAGGATGATGTGGACAAAATACTCATTTGCCTAATAATTCTGCACTCCCTGTATGGATTGAAAAATAGCCATGGAGTAAAGGGTGGAGGAGAAAGAAAGACGACAAGCTGCGGAGTAGGAAGACAAAGAATGAAAGGTCAGCAAAAAAAGATGAAAATGATGCCCCAAAGAACAGAATATTAGCAATTAACAATTTCCAAACTGTCCAAAAACCAACAGCCATTGCTTCTCCATATTTGAGATTTGAGTGTTTTTCAGCACACACAAATTCTTCACTGGTTTGTGGGACCAACTATTAAAATAAATGACAAATAATAAACAGTAAACTATGAGCCAAGACATTAAAGATTGTGTAGAAACAAAAGAAAGAACGAAAGGGGATTTACAGGATGATTTTTAACAACGCTTTATTTCTGCAGGTGGAGCTCACTGGTAGCAGTGTGTTTGACTACATCCACCCTGGCGATCATGTGGAGATGGCAGAGCAGCTTGGGATGAAACTTCCTCCAGGCCGAGGGATGTCTCTATCCCAGGGAGCAGTCAACGAAGACGGGGCTTCTTCAGCTTCTTCATCGTCACACTCTGAGACACCTGAACCAGGTAGGTAAACAAGGGAGAGTGGCTTCAAGTTAGTCTTGCAGAGTATTTTCACCACAGCAGAGAACAGAAGTTACAAAGCTTCAAACAGCACAATACTTATGACAGCTGCAAAGTACTTAACCATCAAAGTTAATCAATCCATATGAGTTCTAGGGGCTTGAAAAATTCACAACAGCCTTTTCTTTTTAAGAGATTGATGATTGACCTTGATAAAACCAAAGGAGAATTGCAATGACTCTGACTAAACCAGACAACTCAAGACTTTTGACTCAGAAGGCTTCTATATCCTCTTGAAAAGTATGCAGATAAACCTTTTTGGACTAGATTTTTCAGGATGTTTCTCCTGAAGCTAGATGAAATCAAAGTTTGTAACAGACTGATTGAAACACATTGAAATAGCATCGACGAGCACTTTATATAGCAGTCAAATTGTAGGTGGAAGTGTTAGCCTTAGCAGAATATCTGAACGGTCGTGGGTCTAGATGTTTGAGTCTGAATTATGTCGTCAAGGTGATGCATGCAGGAAAAAAATGACCAGTCAAAAGTGTAAACATATGTTTTTGATCCTGTTAAGTTGGCCATTTAAACATGGGAGTCAGTGATGCTTCTGTGTTGGCTCCATTTTTCAGTCTGCAGGGTTCTCCTTGGTCGCAACCCATTTCTCGCTAACATTCTCTAACCTTGATGCTTCTATCGTTTGCTGAATGTTTGAACAAATTGATTCAACACACTGTAGAGCCATCACTGCTATAAACTGGGAAAGGACACATTTCTCATTGGAATTCTTTGCCTTGTCTCCTCCATCCCTCCATCCATTTACCCCTCCATCCTCTCCTGCACCACATGTTCAAGACTTTTTACCTTACAAACGCTTTGGATTGCTCTCTCTCTCTTTCACTTTCTCCCTCTCTCATGCTGATGATAATTTAAGTATTAGGGGAAAATCCATTTATAAATTAAACAAAATGACTTGATATCCATCGAGTCCCTTAGTTCATCAGCCTGTTCAAACAAGGAGTTGAAGATTGGCTTCGCGGCAGCCGGGGTCTTCGGAGACGGCACCGTAATTAGATCTGCCGCGGATTTATTCTTGGCTGATTGGTGCAGCTGATGGATGGGTGGGGGCTTTAAATTAATTGAAGTTCCACATTTGAGGTTTTTGTTCCCCCATTTTTTTTCCCTTTGACATTCTGCAAACCTCTAACCTGGTCTCTCCACCCTCCAAACTGGATATGTATAGAGAGACAGGATAAGAGCACATGTATGTGGTCATCAGCATCTTTTTGTGTGAAAAGAAAGAAAAGCAGCAGAAATTAAACATGTATAGGCAGAAAATAATACAAATGGGAGTTTACATGAATTTCTTTGTGATTCCTAAGTTAATTCAACCACACGATGAAAAAGAGCAAAAGAGAAAAGCAAGGAAACGAGGACAAAGGTGTTTGTTCTCCCATGTTAATTTGCCTAGAGAGATGGAAAGAAAGAGAGGCAGGGGATGTAGGGACATGTTTGAATGTGCATGAGTGCTTAGCAATGTTAATTTGTCCAGAGAAGAGAAAAGGGAGGGAGAGGTTTCAGGCAGACATGTATGGATGTGAAAGAGTGATCCCCAATGATAACTTGACCAGAGAGAGAGGAAGAGGGAGGATTAGGATTCATGCATGTGTTATTTAATGTTAATTTGCCTTTGGAAAAGGAAGGGGGGCAGCAGAGCTGGTATGAATTTGTATGAGTTTTTCTCAGGAGAAGAAGGGGCACCTGAAATAATTCAGGTGTCCAGGGTAACAGTGCTGTTCATCTCAACCTCCAGTATTGTAAATTGGATGTTTTTCAGTTCTTTCACTGGTGCTTTTTTCTCTGAGTTGGATTGTTTCTGCAATGAGATTTTGGGGCATCGGTCTGTCCTGTGTCTTTTTCCTTGACTCTACAGCCACACTAAGGGTGGGTGATATCCTTCTGCGGTGTTTAGGACTGTAGCCTCAAAGGTGATGTAGACCAGGTTTGAATCTCCTGGTTGGCTGGATACTTTCTGTGTGGACTTCAGATGTTCTTCGTGCACCTCCATGGGTTTTTTGTCATTAGGGGTTGAGGAAGGATCTAAAAGCCGGAATAAACTAAAACTGAATTAAATTTTATTTACATAGCCCCAAGTTACTACAACAGCTGCCTCAAGACACATTATATTGTTATGCAAAGACCCTACAGTAATTCAGAGAATACAGAAAAAACCCCAACAATCAGATGACCTCCTATGAGCGATCTCTTTGGTGACAGTGGGAAGGAAAAACTCCCTTTTAATATTTGCTAAAACTGATTGGGGTGGAAGTTCAACAAAGTACATCAAAGACCAGAACATACAGCAAAGAAACCAAAGATTTAAAATTCTTCAACAATGACAAACATGAAATAAATCCACAGGCTGACAAAGAACTTTTTATTTTTCTTCAGTGATTGACACCATCAATCAAGTGTATTACACTCATCTTGTAAAAGAATCCATGCGCCAATGTTCTTTCACCCCTGTAAATCTATATGTAGTATAATCATGGATATCCACTTTGAATCATATAATCTTTGATCAGAGCAGTTGTGAGAAAATATGTTAATACTGGTCAGTTCTTTATGAAAACTTTTCGAGAAACAGCAGCTTTATTCTGAAAAAGCCTTACCCTTATCCTCAATCCTAAGGTTTTAAATCTCTAATTGCTCTCATCTACTAACTGGAAGGTTGGTGGTTCAATTCCTGGCTGTTACAGTCTGCATGCCAAATATCCTTGGGTAAGATACTAACCCCAAATTGCTCTCCAATGCATCTGTCAGAGAATGAATGCATGTCATTCTTAGATAGAAAGCTCTTAAGTATAGAAAGAATGGGTGAATTGGGCATCTTTGGTTTGATTCTATAGCAGTGAAACAATACTAAAGGTTAACATTTTTTTTAATTTCAGTGAGTTTCTGAATTTGATTGTGAATCTCAAATCATCTCATTTTAAAGCCAAGTCAAAACGGCCCTTTGGTTTCAAAGGAACTTACTGTTCCACGGTACAAAGCAAGAAATTAAGTTCAGATCAGACAGGGTCATTATACTCAAAAAGCAGAAATCATTTTTTCCTCATTTCCATCCAAAATGAGTTGAGCATGTTGAAATCCACAGGGAGGGAAAGCAACAGAAGGATCTCAGCACAGAACAGAGAAGCTTCAGAAACAGCAGATATGGCACTAGTTCCAACACAGTAAATAAGGTGGAGGTGGGTTGTAAATGGGCTTGCAGAATATAGGATTTGCCAGTTGTATATTTAGATATCAATTAGCTGATCTGCTGGTGTGCCTGATGTATCGCTATGCTCCATTAATTATAAATGATATCTACAACAGAATACAAGACCATGTTTCTGCAGAAAGCAAAATCTGCGTCATGACCGGTTTTTATTTATAAATTCCAATTTGATACAAGACATGAACTCCAGCATTTGCTCACTGCAGATGGCCATGAATGTTTATGGTTAATGTTTAAAAGATTATATTATTATTTGTGGAATGACTTTAGGGAAGATTCTGATCAGTCACAAACATGCTCTGCAGCAGGACAATGAGCCCAGATATCTGAGGAGACACCCACAAAGCTAAGATAACAGCATAAGCAGATTTCCAGTTAACTGCCTACAACTTATTGTCATGTTTGCTAAATAAATGAGACTCTGTCCGCATTTCAAGAAACCAAAAGTTGTCTTTTCCATGTGAAGTTCGCCAGTCTCAATTTGAAAAAGAATTTATTAACTGGCTTTACCTCATTGGTTGCTCTGTTGTAATATCAGAAAGCTGACCCCATCATTTTAATTACAGTCACGCTCATAAAGTATTGAAATTGGAGTTAAAACATGAGATGACCTTGGAGGAGAGAGCTTCCTTTGAAGCTCAACGCTTCTATTTTCAACACCCTCTTGCAGTTAAAGAGAGTCATCTTTAAAAGCGCATGACGCAATTTGACTAATATCAGTCAAACTGAGCCTGAGAGGCTCAGCATCTCTAACTGTTCTGAAGGGTGAGTGGTTGAAAATTATTACTCCTAAGTGTAATTCAGAGTCTCAGAGAGGAGGAAAACTCTCCATGCAGCTCTTATTTTCTCTCACTTCAGTATCTTCTTTACATACCATCAGTTCAGGGTCACATAGTCATCGGGAATGTATCTGATGTGAGCTGGCTGTTGACTTTGACCTTTGACATCCTTACAATGAAGGAGGTGGTTAATGGTTGCATGCTTTGGCACAGCTGTAAGATTTGGGCAATGGTAAATTGCCTGCATTTGTATAGCGCTTTACACTACATTCAGTCATTCACCCATTCACACACAGGCAATGACAAGCTACATTGTAGCCACAGCTGCCCTGGGGCGCACTGACAGAGGCGAGGCTGCCGGACACTGGCGCCACCGGGCCCTCTGACCACCACCAGTAGGCAAACTTGGGGTTAGTATCTTGCCCAAGGATATTTGGCATGCAGCCAGGAGGCAGCCTGGGATCGAACCACCGACCTTCTGACCTGCTGACCTGCTCTGCCACCTGAGCTACAGCCACCCCAAGGTTTTTGAAAACTTATTTTGTGGAAGTAAGGCTGCTAAAGGTTTTTTGGACAAATTCTATAGGCTTTTGCTGTAATACTGAAGGTTTTGCAAGATTTAATCAGTGCATTTATAAAATAATTTCTAATAATTATATTGTTAAAGATAGGTTTGTGTTTAAACCTAGTGTTTTTGTCGCACCATGGAAATGTGTAACATGACCAAATGAGTGCTTCGCTAAAATTGTAAGATCTTGCCTCAAACAAAAGACCAGTTACTAAAACTCATTCTCATCATCTAATACCTATTAAACACAAAGCTTTTCAGATTCTTAAAAATCCTGAAATGTTGCATTCTTACTAGCCTGTTACACAAAATGAATATCAAACATGTAATTTAGCATTGAGTAAGTGTAAATGCTCTGACCTTTAGTTTTAATCTGTGCAATTTCCTTGCTCCAAGGCAGCCATTAGTTTGAGTACTTTTCTTTGTTTAATCTTTCAAAAACCATTTAAACTTGGGGAAAGTGTAAAGGAAGATCAGTAACTTGTCACTGTTAAATTTGAGCCAACTTGGATAATTGTATACAGCACAGCACCTGTCATGCAGTTTGATTTGCCACACTGATCTAGGAAGTCATCAGTGGAAACCTATTGTTAAATGACACTTATGAGGGGAATTACTGTCTGCCACAAAGTAACTTCAACCAGTCGGATTTAAGGCATAGATAGAAGGAGAAACCAGCCACAGCTTCAAAAACTAGCAAGTAGTCAGTGTACCTAGCTATAGAGTTAGCATGTTGTTAAGTATATTAGGGATATCTGGTACTCCCATGTTCATGTTTTTCCTTCATCATCATCATCATAATGTTAGTCCAAGATCAACATTGCCATTGGCAAATACTGTCTTGTGAGCATTCAGTTAGCATTAGCCAAGAAGTTAGCTAAAAGCTGCTTTATTGCTTTTACTAAAAAAACAACATGAGTAAGCTAAATTTGGCTAACAGCAAATCAAGTTTCACTTAAAATGCTTACCATTTGCTCCAGAGGAACTATAAGCAATAGCATTTTTTCAATTTTTCCCCACATTGCAAAGCTACGATATCACAACAATGTAATGGTGACTTGCAATGTTAATCATGGAGCAACAAGATCAACAGGGTGATATCAGTTACACCTATTATTAAACACTTTTTGTTATCATTGTAGGAATATTTGCAGGCAGTTTCTCATTCTCTGCAAGCATATAGCTTTAATCTCGGCAAGATTTAATTTGTCAAAAGTGTGACGGTGGTTTTGCAAATGAAAGCCCAGCTGCCTTGCAATGTCATATAGATGCTTATATAAAAATAGCACTACTGCCTCTGGATATTCAGCAACTGAATAGTAACTGAATTTGACACTCACATTCACATCCCTCTTGCAATATTCAAGGTTCTGTTTGTGTCAGACACTTGATTTAATTGTTTCTCCCATGAGTTCGTGAAAGGGAGCGCATCTTTCAATCCAAGAGAATTTGATCCTGTTTTGCTTTTAGAGGTTTGCTGTTCAGCAACATTCTAACATCTCTGATGTCAAAGTGATTTTTGAACACAGCAAGAGGGCAAGATTTCAAAAACCATCCCTTCTTCAAACTGCATGACCACACAATGATGACACCTCTGACAGAAAAATGACAGTGAGTTTTTACATCCGTCATTTCCTTTGCCTTATTATCCAAACTCAAGATTAGGTCTTTGCTGCTTTAATGATCTGATGTGCCTTCAGGCTTCAGTACGCCTTAGACTATCTCTGCCTGAGCAGGAAGAAAACACCCGAGACGAGACATGTATGTTCACATTTCCAGAATCATGACAACAGTTTCAGTTTTTCTTTCTGTTTGTCTTCCAGTTAAACTTTAGTTTGAATAGTTGACTCGAAGGACAAAGCAGTACCTACATGGTTTGCCTTTGAGCCACCTGCCTTCTTATTTACACTCACTTTCATTCTCATTCACTCCATCTTCATAAAAGCTTGCATTTAATGGAGTATTTATTTCAATTTTCTCTCATCAGAGGGCAAAATTTCTAAGAAAACCAGCTCAGTTTAAAAGTCTTTCTGGAAGTAAGAGTAATTCTGCCCTCCAGGAAAACACCATAAGTTCTCCATTACTAGCTCCTTGCGGTCTAATTGTCCGCGGCATTGCCTTATTTCAACATCATAAGTCTTTGATTATTGTTGCTAATTATGCTATTAGCACAATGGAGGGGAATAATTCGTCATAATCACTCACATTTATCATAATTATCCAAGTTTACAGTCACCTACGTTTAATGTCATGTAGAGTAGCCATTGGCAGCGGCTGCTGCCCAAGGACAAATTTACTCAGTGTGTGTGTGTGTGTGTGTGTGTGTTCGGTAGTCGAGTGTGTTTGTATTTGCATTTGAAATGTCACTTGTACTCCAGGACAGGAGGCAAAGGTCAAATCTGGAGGGATATTTACACATGTACACTGTTCTCTTGTATTACACACTCTAGTTGTCATTCACCTCTTTCTTCAAGCCTCATTTTCTCAAATATTTTTGTTTTCCTCAAAGGCCTTTAAAAAGAGCTTGAGCTGTACATCATATAGAGCACTATAGCTAGGTAGCAAACAAAAGTTTCAGGGTTTTTCTTAGTAGCTTGCTTTGGTAATGTTTTCCAAACATTTGGAGGTGTGTTATGATTTATATGGATTCAGACTCCAGTCACTGAAAGAAAAAAAAAAATTCTCCCAAATCCACCTCAGTTGGATGTTCTTTGTATGAGCACAAATGAAAATGAACTTTTCAAGATATAATCCACCTTTCACTCCTGATTTCTTCTGAGCTGAGTATGTGATCATTTTGATTTGTAATCATATTCATACGTGCTTCTAGCAAAAGCAAACCCGCACACTTTCTTTTGTCAGTTGTGTGTTTGGTTGTTTTGTCTAACTCAGTGTTGGTTTTATTTTTTTATTACCAGCTTTACTTCGTGATATCTCGCTCAATGACCACTAGAAGGGACTTCAGTCCTCCTGTATTGCAATGTATTAGCTATTGCAATTTTTTATGGCAAGTGCAAGAAAAGTTTGTATAAGGACCAGGACACTGCAGCCTGTGTCCAATGTGTGTATCTTTGATTTTTAGCTTTCACTTTGTTAAACTTGCTATTTGATTTCACTTTGGTTATGCGGCAGCGGCTTCCCAAGAAAGTTCTTGGTTCGTGTTTTTTTCCGGTCCATGCTTGTTAGATTTCTTGGTGATTCTTTCTGGATTGGCAGAAACCTGAAGTTTGATAACTGCTTGGTTAGGCTTAGAAAACATCATGGTTAAAATACACTTATCCACTGTGTTAATCTTGCATATTGAAAAACTGATGCTCAAGACTGCACAGCACTAAGGGCAATCACACTACCTCCATATGTTATGATTTGGTAGTAAGATTGGGCACTTGTAATTTGAAACATCAGGGTCATGGCTCCTTGTTGTGAATGGATATGTAAATTAAGTGAATGGAATAAGTATAAGAAAATATATATGACATATTATAAGCTTATATATTATGAAGATGATTAAAGCATATAAAAGAAACTGCACAGGTTGTACGATGTCAGGTTACAACCGTTACCAGCTACGCTGGTGAGCTGATTGTTTCTAGATAATGATCAAGGTTAATACATGATTGTTTTTCTTCGGTAAACTAATTAGTGAGGGATAGCTCACTCTCACAAGCAGAGTTACCTACAGTCTTAACAGAAAAAAGATTTTTTTCAGTCTCGAAGTCTAGCGTAAAGCTGTTCTGTTTTTCAGACCTGGTAAATGATTTCTATACAGCAGATCCTCTAAACTCCACACTCAGTGGGAAAATTAGTCACAATGGATTTTCTGAAAGTGCTCAGATTAATTAAATCAGTGTCTTTTTTTAAGCAGAGCAATAAAACCACTTGAGGCAAACAAAGAACTTTTCAGAAGCAGAGGATTATTACTAGAGCAAAATTATCCGTTTGGTTAAGTTTTATTAAACCGCCACCCGCTCGCCACCGCTCTAAATGGAATCTTTAGAGTACACAATGGCCAATCACACACCATTATTATTAGAGTTTTCTAATTAGGCTTCTTAACAAGGACGGGGCTGTTTACAATGGAAGCCGGAGCTGTTCAGATAACGGCAGCAGAGGACAGGACGGCACCGGACGGCAAATAAAGCGTTCCTCACTGCTATCTTTCTGTCACAGCAATGATAACATGGGAACTCTTCAAGGTCCAACACTCAACTTTTAATTTGTGGGGAGGCACGAAGGGTGTGTGTGTGAGAGTGAGTGAGTGAGCTCAAACTAAGTTTAGAGAGTGATATGTCACACACAGTAAGGAGGGCTGCCCCTGACGGTGCAAAGAGAAGACGATGTGTTAATGTTTCAGTATTACAGCACAGGAATAAGAAAAGACTAACTAAAGTAAGAAAAGTACAAGCAGGGGAAGAAATTAAGAAATGATGTTTAGCAGGTCACTGAAATATAAAAGAAATCAAGGATAGAGAGTGCAAAAACTAAATAGGAACAAGAATTAATCCAGTTTAAAACAGGAAGGACGAATGGGGTAAACTGGTGGAACTTGAGTGAATAAATAATAGACCAGAAAAGAAAGGCCCCATATAGCACTTTATTATATGGAAGGAAAAAAGGAAGGAAAAAAATGGATAAGCATTTGACTATGGAAGAATGAATGTGGAAATGGATTTTACAGCATGTTTACCAATGGTATGAATGAAAGCAGAAAAGAAGGGAGGAAAGATTGTCAAAGATGGGCATGAAGGTTAACATGGATAGACACTGAAAACTAATAAGGGACAAAAAACCAAAATGGATTCAGTTTAATAAAAGGAAAGCAACAAAAAGAGTAAATTGGAGGCTTAATCAAAAAGGTATCTAACAAGTTTAAATATGATGGGACAGAGAGAAGGAAGGAAGGAAAAGCTGATATTTCAAGTGACAAAGATAGATTAAAAAGTGGGGCATGAAGCTTGAACCGAACATCCCAGCAGAAAGTGAGACATGATAGAAAATCAAGACAGGGTCTAAGGTCGCAAGTCTGTACCCACATAAGATCACATTAACATGATGGCAAGACGAGCTATTCTTATTTCCTGGAGACTTACTCTAACCGTACCCTAAACCTGAAGCCAATGAGAGGCCTTCCATTACCTGTTCAGGGTAGTTTGCTCTGGTATTCCCAACAATGTATCAGCAGCACATACTGTACTTTATTTATACACACTGGAACAGCAAATATGGATTCATCTGAGGCTGAAAAAAAAACAAAATAAGACATTTCCTCCTGTTTGTTAAATGTCTCTTACAGATGAACTTGAGGTTTCACAACCAACACTCTGTGACCGGTAACGGATCTGTTCACGTTCTTCTCCCTATCAGAGCTAGGCGATGACCCTCTTCAAAGTCTCAGTAGAAGTAGTAATCATGTAAAACAACGGGTGCACGTCTGTTCCATCTGATCAGAGACAATAAGTCATAGTTTGTGTTCATCAGGAGCCAGAGCAACTCTTCACAGACATGTTTGTAAAACCAGTTAGCAGCTCAGTGAACACGGCCGCCACATCTATTCCTCCTCACGCCTTCCTCTGATTACGGATGCTAATCTGTTCAGTTCATCCATCTGTCCCTCTCTCTGCTGCCGCCTGGATTCAATTACACCAAGCATGCGCCTCGCTCTGTTGTCCCCGTCCTCTCTGTTTCTTCTTCCTTCTCATCGTGTTCTGCTTCTTGTGTTGTTGTTTTTTTTTTGTTGTTGTTGTTTGTACTTCCCTTTCTTGTTTGGTTGTCTTTTATCTGGGGACGCTGCGCTCGTCTGGCCAAACATGAACAGAGGGACAAGGAGAGAGAGAGAAATTAAAAGAGAAGAAATAACAACAGAAGGACTCAGAGACACAGAGGCGGAAAAGTGAAGACTGAGTTATGAATTAATTTAACATGGAAATGGGCTGTTTAGAAAAAACTGTCCTGAACAGTGATAGAAGTTGCAGCGATGCAACTTTGAAAGACCACTGATTAAATGTAATAAAATGTGTTCCTAATTGTGTTGTTGAGCGACAAATATTTGCAACATGTAATAAGAAGTTACAAGTCCATTTAAATTTAGTTACTAATCAAATGCTGATAATTTTATAGTCATAGTCATTATTTGTTAGTCAAACCCTAAAAGAGCACATTATTCCAGTGGCCGATAAACCTAAAACCAAAAGATTTACATTATTAACCTATTAACCTATATATTAATGATCAGCTATAATGCTTTTAATATTTCAGTGTGTTCAGCATGCATTCCATATTTTCCTTTTTAGTCATAATTAGGGTACCCAAAGAAATCTGGAATCATTAGCTATAGAAAATTTCCCAAAGCATCCTGCATTAGCAAGCTAGCATTTTTTTTTTCAGGTTAAGGTAGATTGTTTAACTTGTCTATTATCTGCTCTATGATTTTGCAATGAACTGCAAAGAAGGTTCTTTGGTGTCCAGGTTGACAGATGAGTTCAGGCAGAAGTCTCTGTTAATTATGATGTTTGCAGATGACACTGTGGTCTGTAGTGAGAGTAGGGAGCAGTTGGAAGAGAGCCTGGGGAGGTGGAGGTATGCTTTGGAGAGAAGAAGAATGAATGCCAGTAGAAGTACGACAGAATACATGTGTGAGTGAGAGGGACGCAGGTGGAACGGTAAAGAAGCAAGCACAATTACCTGAGGTTAACAAAAAGCAAAAAACAGTGCACAAGAGAGGTGAAGACGAGAGTGCAGACAGTGTGGAGTGGATAGAGACGAGTGTCATGGGTGAGTTGTGACAGAGGGAAGCTAGAGTGAAAGAGAATGTTTACAAGCTGGTAGGTCGACCGGTTGTATATATGCAGATGACAGAAATGATGAAATGCTAAGCTTTTCGCTGGGAGTGACCAGGATGCACAAGATTAGAAATAAGCAGATCAGAGGGACAGCTCAGGTTGTTGTTTTGGAGACAAAGTTAGAGCGGCAAGGTTGAGATAGTTTGGACATGTGCAGAAGAGTTGCAGTGGATGTATGGGACAAAGGATGCTTTGTTTATATGGTGTTTGTCCAGGCCAAGACTTAAAAAGTCTAAAACTAGGATTCCAGTATAACCATCTCTGAGCTATAATCGTCTGTCTGGAAATGTGCTATATAAATAAATTTAACCTTGAACCACTCTCTGAATGTAGATTGCTTACAAGCAGTTTACCTACCTATTTTGGCCTTAATTAAGTAATGCAGAAAAAAGAAAAACTAACAGACCATTTCTTATAGGGCTTCTTGTGTGTCTAACACTTCATATTCACAAGGTTTAAGCCTCTTCCTCCTCAGGTCTTAGTTGTCACAAAAAGAAAAGAAGAGATCCAGCACCCTGCTATGTTTGGCTAAAGAACAATGCAGGGTAGGAGTGTTATAAGGTGCTGGACACTGTATTTGTTTTGTGACACCGCTGTTGTCACTGAAAATGTCAGAAGAAGAGCCCGTTGGGAAATCTCATATTTGCTGTGTCTGTTTGTATTTGTTTTTGGCTTGTTTTGTTTTTTTCTTTAGCTTGACTGGGACCAAAAGCTATGGATTTATCTGATTCACATCTGCATGTGTGGCACACATGCAAGTACAGTTCTAACCCAGCTCTGCTTTAATTTGTCATGCGTGATCTTTTGACATTTCTCTGTACTTCTTCTACTTCTTGCATTGTGCATTTCATCTAATTCCCCCATTACTTAGCATTTACTTCAGGGGTGGGCAACTCCAGGCCTCGAGGGCTGGTGTCCTACAGGTTTTAGATATCACCCTGCGTCAACACACCTGAATCAAATGATTGGATCAAGGACACATCTAAAACCTTGCAGGACACCCAGGCCCTCGAGGCCTGGAGTTGCCCACCCCTGACTTAGTTTCTCCTACACCAAGTGGCGCATCGGGCAGCTAACGATCTCCATTAACGTCGGTCAGTGGCGACTGCCTCGGCTTCGTCCCAAGCGATGTCAACGGTTTTCAGATCATCCGGGCTCAGATCATCAGATCATCCCGACAAGCCCGGATGAGAAAGGACGAGGGTTGGCCGTGGGGTTAGCAACCCCACCCTGCAAAACCGAGTGCTACGGAATCAGCAATGTATGGAATTCACGCATATTATACATTTTTAGATTTTAAGTTTAGTTATTTGCTGGCTTCATTTGCCCTATTGTCCCTAATCAGGCTAAGGGGCAACACAAAGGCTCAATAGATAAGCCCAGGTTTACCATTCTAGCAAGGTTCACATAACAGGTGGTGTTGGCAGCATGTGGCAAGTTACAATGGATAGTGGAGTAGCAGAAGAGTCTGAGGCTATGGTTCTCTCCTGTGTGATTTTTGGGGTTTCTTTCTATTACTGTAGGATCTTTCCTTACAATATAAAGCGCTTCTTGGTGACTGTAATTGAATTGAAAAAAGGTGCAGTGTCTACTCCATGTAAGAGATGAGTTGCTACCCAAGTGGAGGAGTTAAAGTATCTCGGGATTTTGTCCAAGAGTGAGGGGACAGACAGATTGATGCCGGTGCTGGAGTGGTCTGTTGTGGTGAAGAGACTAGGAAAGCAGAGGTGTCGATTTACAGATCGATCGATGCTCCTACCCATACCAATGTCCATGAGCAGTGGGAACTAACTGAAAGAATTAGACTGGAGATATAAACAGTAGAAATGACTTTCCTCTGAAGGCTGTCTGGGCTCGGGCTTGGAGATAGAGTGCAGAGCTTGGTAATTCTGGATGGGCTGAGTAGAGATGCTTGGAGCCAGCTGAGATGATATGGGCATCTGCCTCCTGGACCCCTCTTAGGTGAGGTGAGTCAGGCATGACCTACCAAGAGGAGCTCCCTGAGGCATCTGCAAAACATGCTGGAGAGATTGCGTCTCATCATCTAACTCCCGTTTCATCATATAAATAGTACGATCATAGATGATGCAGATGTCGCTGCATTTACAATTGTTTATTCTGTAAAATAAATACACAGTAATTCATAATAGGGTTGCACATTTAATTGAAATCTCATTTCAGTGATTGACATGATTTTGGCTTCCCACAATTAAATGAAAATGATTGAACAATATTAAAAATGCATGCTCTGCCAATACAACACAAAAGAAAAAAACATTTGATTTACTTGTGGCCAAATAGCTCAATCTATAAAACTTTACTCTAAAATGCATTTAGCTTGTCCACGTGGGCAGCAGCAAATTTCAACTTGAAGGTGTCAGTTTTAGATTAGGGGCTTCTTTCTCGATCAGCACCCTCTCAAGTCCAAGGCAATGTGAAGCTTGCTTCAAAAAAAACAGTTCAAAGAAATCATTAAAAGCCCCAAATTACCATGACATTCATGCCCCTGATTATTGTAAATTTGTGACCACAACTGCAGTGTTGGGACTAACGCGTTATTAAGTAACGCGTTACAGTAACTACGTTATTATTGTGGTAACGAGCACGGTAACTAGTTATTATGCCAAAACCAGGAACGCGTTACTCGTTACTGGGATTTAGATAGGCTCGTTACTCGTTACTTCGTGTGGTGGATATCGCGGAGCTTCCACAGATTCAATAACATTAGCAAGTGGTGGAGGCCAGCAGGTGGATGAAGGAAAAGGGAGGCAAGAGGAGAGACCCGAAGCGGCCGCCGGTCCGCGTGTCAGGTGAACTGAACTTCAGGTAAGAAGTTATGACCTGCAGTCTATCGGAGTCAGATATAAACCAAGTTTAGGTGGAGTTTATTTTCGGTATGCTGACATTTTCGTACTGCGTGCTAGCTAGCATGACGGAGTTTCTATACAGCTGGGTGGGTGCTATGTTACTGATGTTGAACTTTATTTTGTTCATATGTTAATTATTAGAGTTGCCAACCGTCCCCTAAAAAACAGAATCGTCTGGTATTCAGAGAAAATATTAGGCGTTTCGTACTGAGGTGAAAAGGAACACAGTTTGTCCCGGACTTCAGCTACAATGAAAAAGACACAAAGCTGAAGCTGCACAGCTGCCTCTTCTTCTCTCATTCTCTCCTCTCCCGTTTCTACTTCAATCACGAAACTGATCAATGATCAGCTGATCGGCTTTTCTCTCTTGTTTATTTATCGCTCACTTTGCGCCAGAAAGAGGAAACCAGCGGATGTCGCGTTAAACAACAGCAGCACGTTTAAGCTTGATCAGCTGTTGTTAGAATTTATTTAATATTAATTTCTAGTATCAGCTGATGTTTGCTGGAGCCACAGCTGTAAAGCTGCTGGTCATGATATCGGTTTGGTTATCTGGTGAGAGGGAAACATGAAGATGAAACCAGGAGATGTCCTTACTGAATCATCAGAGCTGAACAGGTGATGGAGAAACAGGTTTACCTTTTAGGTGACATGAATGAGTTGAAGGAAGTTATGAACTGTTTCTGAGAGACAAATAACACCAGGATGCTTTTCTATGTAGCTGACAGCTGGTAACTGTGCAGGGGCGGGTCTAGCAAAGTGTTGCCAGGGGCCAGGTAGGGCATTAACAGGGAAAGGGGGGCACAAGGAAATACTTTTCTTTATTATTCTCATTTAAAATGTCTCGCTTTTAAAAAAATAATTATCTGAGTCTTACAACAAACGATTGATACATGTATACCATCAGAACAGTGTACATCACTGTCACAACAGTGTTTATTTTCATTCAAAGGCTTTATGATTTTTCCTATAATGGTGGGCCGGTCTCTAGTCAAAATGCCCGGGACGATTGTTTTGTCCCAGTCCAGCCCTGGATGCAGCTCATCTGCAGTCTGGTGTTACCTACATCTTCCTATTCAGAAGGCAGAATTTCCAAGTTCTGAGTACAATCAAAAGCACCACGACTGCAGTTTTTGTGTTGGATGTAAAAAGCAGGCTAGAATCATGGCGGCGGTCAACGACGGTCCAGGCGTGATTTCTCTCGTGAAAATGTGCACATTATTTTTCCTTTCTATTGGTAGGTGGCACAGTGCACTTGTGGCAAGTAAGCAAGCTAGAAGACTGGCAATCTTGCTGGGTATCCAGTTACGGAAGCAACACATTAACAAGAGAATTCTGAGTAAAACCAAAGTTACTTTCCCTAGTAACTAGTTACTCTGAAAGTAACGAGTAACTTGAAGTAACTGAGTTACTTTTTTAGAGAAGTAACTAGTAATGTAACTAAGTTACTAATTTAAAGTAACTTACCCAACACTGCACAACTGTAACAATTAATGATTTTGCAATATTAGGGCTCATAGAGCAATGAAGTGGCTTTACAGCTTCTAAAAGAAAAGAAGTGAAGTAAACTTGTATATTTCTTATTGATGGTCTGTCAAGGAAAGACAAAAAATTTAAATGGTCTTTAAAACATAGACCCTATCACTACCTGCATAGGGGGCCCATAAGATTTCTGAATATGTCTATATCTTGAAAAGACCTGATTTGCCAGGTAGGCAGTGTTTTGGTGGGGGTTGACTTCTTAGGTGTGCAGCATTAATTATTATGCCAATGTAACCCACTAACCAGGTGAGCCCCTTTCCAAAATCCAGGCTTAAACCTGAAGTTGACTGAATTGTGGAGTTACCCTAAGCCCCAAATCCTGCTTCACAGTAGCAGGCTCAGGACTAACGCAAGAACTAAACTGTCACTCTCTCTGCAGTCTCCTGACTTTGGCTTGTTTTGCCCTTGTTTTCTGTCTTTCTCCTCCCTTTTGGGCTTTCCAGCAGGCGTCACGTCTCCCTCTGTCTCTGGAAGTAATTATGCAGGTTGCAGATACAGACAATTGCCTATTATCTCTGCGTTGTGTATGCGTGTGTCATTGTGACCTCCGACCTCAGTCAGAACAAAGACGAGCTGTCAGTCTCGTCATCCGTATCAGGGAAAACAAATTGTCTTTTCATTTACCCTCCACCTCAGACTCCACGTCTTCCCTCCTTTCCTCAACCCTATTGTCTCTATACTTCATGGACAATGGTATGCGGACACTTGAATGTGTCATTATGTAAAACATGAGATGCAGACATGCTGATCATTAATGCGCTGCTCTCTCCAGCACATGAGGGTTCGTGTCACTGGTACCTAACCAAAATATACAGATCTGCCCACAAACTTTTGACCTTTTTTGTTGCTCTGTAATCGTTCATCTTCTTTTTTGTCTTTGTTTCACTACCATTCTGTCTTCCCTTTTTTCCCCCCTTCTTTTCATAGGTCGATCAGCTCCCAAAAGAGAAAGTGGAAAAGCTAAATACAGCTTAGAAAAGCCTTAGAGTCCTATCACAGGGAGATCACTGAGAAAGAAGAGGAGGGAGGAGGAGTGAGGAAGATGAAACGAGGGGTTGAGGAGTATCTCAGAGGAGGAAATGCAGGGAGTCAAAAGAGACCAGGAGAGACAAAGCCAGGACTGAGGTGTCTCCAGGCTATTAGAGCACTGTTTGATTTGAGCTCATTGTCCTGATAAGACTGTCAAAATAAAAGTATCTTTTTTTTATCACTGCACTGAAAAAGGAGAGGAAATGTGGGGAGGATGCACTGGGGGAGAAAAGGAAAGGAAATGGAGAAAGTGAGGTGAGGAAGAGGAGGAGGAGGAGTGGAGGTGTGTTACAGATTATATATGAAAAAACATTGGTTCCCAGGCTTTACCAATGTGGGAAAGGCTTTGAGGAAATATACTGTTACACACACACACGAACACATGAACTTTGTACTTTTAAAGCTTCGTGAAAAACTGTACAGGAATCTGACTAAATCTCAACTATCCTTCTTCATTGCTTCCTCTTCCTCAATTTCTTCTGTCCCTTGTTCTTCAAATCATTTTCCTTCCTCAGCAGAGGAAGTACAGCTACTATCTTCCACCCTCCCTCACTTTCCTCCTCTTTCTTCTCCTTTCCACTGTTGGCTTGTCCTCTTTTTCCTCTCTGTCTTTACTCCCAACATCGTAGTCTTCATCATCTCCTTCCCTCTTCCTCCCTTCATTTATTTTTGTCCTCTGCCTTTACCTCCTCTATCTCCTCTTTTTCTGCTTGCTTCTTTATCTCTCCCACCTCCTCCTCTTCTTCACTCCCCCATACTTGTCTTCTTTCACACCTCTCCCCTCTGATTTCTTAAGCCCTCTTTTCCTATCTTCTTTTTCCAACCAGTGTCTCCGCTCTTCTCTTCCTCCACATTTTTTAAAAATCACTTCCTATTTCTGCCCCTGCTTCTTTCCTTCCTTCCTTCTTTCCTTCCTCATCCCCCGTCTTCGCCCTTTCCCTGCCTGTTCTCCATTCCCCTGTAGCACCTCCTCCACTTTCATATACCAAACTGTTATCGCTTGGACTTTTCTTCCTGACACAATTTGTCAACTCCTGCCTGATAGAAAACACATTCTATTCATAAGGCGAGTCTCGCCTCCTGCCTTTCCCTCCTCCTCCTCTTCCTCCCCTCCTCTCCCTCCTGACACTAGCAATTCAATTACAGCCATGGAGGCGATAGTGAGCCGGAGAGGCAGGAATATGACAGGACAGTTACAGAGTGTTTACACAATTAAACTTTTCTTTGACAATAGTCTTTCCCTGTGATGAATACCTAGCTCGCTTGTGCTTTCCGTGTGTGTGTGTGTGTGTGTGTGTGTGTGTGTGTGTGTGTGTGTCTGTGTGTGAGACCCCATATTTAGATTATTCCTGCTCTTATATATGTATATACTGTGTTTGGAAGAAAGTGAGCTACGGCACATCCTTCATGGTTGCCTGTCTGATCTCCCATGGCTCTGCTCTGCATTGTGGTCCAGTGTTCCCCAGAGAATTAGATTGCATTTATGGCTTCAGTGTGGGCAGTGGCACACACATCCATGTCTATGTGTATGAATCGAAGCAAGCCCAGAGTATCTTAGATAAGTAAATAATTTTTTGTTTTATAACAGTGATGAAGAGGTGTACCTCTTTCGGCTGCTCCGTTTAGGATTTGCCACAGGGAATCATCTGCCTACATCTCACCCAATCCCTGCCATCCTTATCTGTCCCACCGACCGTTGGCATGTCCTCCTTCATGACATCCATGAATCTCCTCTGTGGTCTTTCTGTGGTCTGCAGATCACTTCAGCCTTTTTTCTTTAACTTTGTCAATTCTGGTTACTCCCAATGAAACTCTTACAATCTTTGACCTCTCCTGCTTTTTTATGAGCCAACACAACCCTACATTATAGCAGGTCTCTTTACTCACAAATCACCCCTAACACTTGTCTCCACCCACTTCCACTTTGCCTACACTCTCTTCTTCACTTGTTTTGTGCTCTGTCTGTTGCTTTGGATGGATGGCCTCAGCTATTTTGCTTCTACTGACTTTCATTCCTCTTCTCTCCATAGCATACCTCCACCTCCAGGCTCTCTTCCACCTGCTCCTTACTCTCACTACAGATCACAGTGTCCCCTGTGAGCATCATGGTCCACTGACACTCATGCCTGACCTCATTTGTCAACTCGTCCATCACAACTGCAAACAAGAGGGGGCTCAGAGACTATCCCACCCCCACCTTGAACCCGTCTGTCACCTCACCACTGTCTTGCTCTTTTGATGCAAGTCTTGCATCACCCTCACAAATCTTACCCATTACTTCAAGATATGACTCATCAGCTTATGGCTCATTAGTTACGCAGAATCAGTTACAGTACCAGTACCAGTAGAAGCTTTTTACAACTTACCATGTTGCATCTCTTGTATTAAAGTACACAGGACCCTAAAAGTTCTGTCCAGTGTTTTCTAAGCTGATTTTCAATACTGTATGTATGTATTTCTCATAGAACTCCCCTATGATCATTCCGTAACTCTTCCTAGTATCTCACATTGGAAGTATCAGTCACCTCTGGCCTGATCCACTTTTTCTTTCTGCCATTTTGTTTTCTCAACACTGGAAACATCAGAGCCTTTGAGATGTCTTTTAAGGATACTTCTGCTTCCCTGTCAGTCTGATTAATTTGTTGTGAGCTTCTCTTTTCAGCCACTTAAAGTTGCTAAATGACTCATTAATGTGCTACATGTGTCTGCCTTATCTGCTGTATTACACGCCTCTTGTTAAATTAGTGTGTTTTCCTTGCTTTAGTTTGTCGTAGCGGCGCTTTGCCGTGGCTGCAGCGGCAGCTGGTGGAGGTTGCAGTGACCTTGCTGTAGCTTGCTTTGTCTCGCCCCACGCTCCTCCGTCACGTTAGCTAGTTATCAGTCGGACACAACGGGCTCCCTGAACCAGGCAACGTTATTAGAGTGTCTGACAATGATACCCTGTCCCAATGAGACTTCCCAGCAATTGCACACACACACACACACACACACACACACACACACACACACACACACACACACACACACACACACACACACACACACACACTGGTGGAAAGAAACCCTCAGCACTCTGGGTATTGTCCACAGATCACAGGCGTAGGTGAGTTGTTCTTTTTAATTAATCATTTGTCCTTCAAACAGGGGAAAGTTTCAGTGCCGTAGATAATTAGGTCCCAGAGTCGGGCGGCGGCGGAGCCGGTAGCCACCTGCTGCCTTTGTAGCGCTAATCTTTGTCTTGTAGGAGCGTCGTCCCCGAAGACGCCATGGCTACGCACGCTGAATGAGCAGAATGAGAAAAGACCTCTGAATCCCCACACGATTCTGTTCCTCCTCCTCTTCTCTCTTCTTTTTATTCTGTTTGTCTTTTTTCCCCTCTCTGCGTTCTTTCAGACTCCCTCCACTCTTCCTTCTCTTCTTTCCTGTAATCTTTTACTTGTTCTTATTCCCTCTACTCCTCCTCTTCCTTTCACTTCATTTGCAACAGAACTTACCCCTCTTCCTCCTCCTCCAGATCATCTCTTCCTCTTTTCATCCTGTTATTCTTTTCTCCCAGTTCTCTACTCTCACAGCTTCCTCCTTTTCCATCTCGTCTTCCTCTCCTGTTGTTGCTCCCTACACTGTCCATCCTCTTTATACCTTCCATTGCTGTACAACTTATTCTCTCTTGACTTCCTCTTTCCTCCTACCCATCCTCTCCTCTGATATTTCATCTACTTTTACACCATTTTCTTTACTTTCCTTCTCCTCTTATTCCTCCTCCATTTCCTTTCCATCTGTTTATCTTTTCTTGCTCACACTTCCCCTACTTTTTCCTTGCTTCATGCCTAAATTTGTGCTTCTTTCTTTTCCTCCATGCTGTTTCTTTTTTGTGCTAATTTTCAAGTTTTCCTTCTTTTTTCTGCCATCCTCCTTTTTTTCATCCCCTTGCTCCCATTTCCTATGCTCTTTTTCTCATTCTTTTTTTGCTCTTATTTCTCTATTTTGACTCTTAAACTTTTCTTCTGTTTTTCCTTTTTTATAATTTCTGTTGCTTCTGCTCACAGCCCCTTTGTTCCCTGCTCTTTCTTGATGCATCGCTACGATTCTTCATCTCTTCACCACCCTCCTCCTCTCCTTTGACTTTTTTTTCTCTCTTAGACCCACTGCTCCTTCTTCTGTCTTCTTGTTCTTTTTATATTTTTCTCTCTACTCCAGTCTTCTTCCTGTTGTTCGTCACGTGGAGCCCTTTTCTCTTCTCTCTCCTCGCCTTTCTTCCTTCTCTTGCCTTTTCAGTTCTTCCTTCATTTCATTCATGCAGAAATTGTTTAATTGCAAACAAGCACACAACCTGTGTGTGTGTGTATGTATGTGTGTGTGTGTGTGTGTGTGTGTGTGTGTGTGTCAAAATGAAAAGAGGTGTGTATGACAGTGAATGTAATATCTCAAGTGAGTGAGTGTGTGTATGCATGCAGAAACTAATCCCATTAATTCAAAGAGAATAACAAAGACAGAAAGGGGGTGGGGGGGAGTGGGGTGGGGGTGGGGGGGGTCCAGCTCCCCTGTCATTTGTCTGTCCTCCCTCTCTTCCATTCCCTCTCTTCCTCCATCATCATTATTCTCCGTCAGATCGGCTGCTGTTCTCCTTTAGGAGCGACTGGTGGTGGGATGGAAGAGAAGAAGAGGGAGGGGGTGGAGATGAAGATTTGTAGCTCCTCCTGGGAAGCTTCATGTCCTTTCCCTCCTTCTTCTTCTCCTTTTCCTCCCTTTCCTCCTTTTGTTTCCCCTTTTTCCTCAGATATCTCTGCCTATTTTTGACTTCGTCTTTTTTCCATTCCTGTTACATTTCACTTTGTTCTTTCTCCCACTTCTTTTCTCAACCTCCCCTTTACCCAAGTCTCATCGCCTTCGTTTCATTTCTTTTTTCCTCCCTCTGCCTCTTTTCTCTTTCTCTCCTCTTCTTTCTTCCCCTTCCATCTCCTACTCTCCCCACTTCTTTTGCTTTTCTCCACTTGTTTAGTCTTGTTTGTTTTTCTTTTTCATTTTGATCTCTGGATCAAGCGGGCAGTGTGCACACATGTGTTTGTGAATGTGCTAACTCAAGAATGAGGTGATGTAGGAGAGTCAAGTTGATACCATTAGTGTATCTACTCAGATGAGTTTGAATGTCAGTGATTTTGACCTGAAGGTCAAGGTCACGTTTTTTGAAAATCTTCTGAATCAGCTTGAGACCAACTTGTGAATAACTTGAGAACTGATAGCGTATGTGTGTCTGCTAGCAGGCTGAGGGGTAACATGAGTGGTTGTCAGTATTTTTATTCCATGCTTCCTCTTCTTTCATTTTTCTATCAAGGTTTTTCTTAAATGTCTTCTTTTCTTTCTGTCTACCTGTTTCACATTCAAATTTGTATTTCTCCTATTTTTCCCTTACTTCCTCCTTTATTTTCTCCAGTCTTTCCACCCCCATGCTTTCCCTCTCTCCTTTTTTCCCTCACTCCTTGTTTCTCTCATTCACCCCCCCCCCCGCGTCCCCCTCCCTCCTGTCTTCCTCTCTTCAAGGACGTTTATATTATAAAGGATGAATTTGCATATTAATTCATTTCTTTCAATTTTTTCAGATTAGACGTTGTCAACACGTATCAGTGCTGATCAAACTGCCACATCCACCAGAGACCTGACTGTGTGCACGCATAAGCGTGCATGGTTGTGCGTGTGTTCGTGTGTGTGTTAGGGGAGTTGCCTCCTGAAACAAAGAAAAATAAAGACCAGCAACAGAGGGAAAAGCCAGCAGCCTTTTAGTGCTGAAGTTGCAGGAACCAGTGTTGGTGGATGTAAGCTGCAGGATAACATGTTGATCGCTGTCTGTGGTTAAATTGTGCTTTCACATTACCTTAAATGTTCACAAGCAAATAGAAAACAAATAACCCAGTATGTTTGGAATTACAAATATGGACTTGGATGAGCTTTTTTTTTTTTTTTTTAAATTTGATAAAAGCTGTAGGAAAGTAGTCAGCACAAGAGTTATCTTATCTTACACTTCTAAAGGATGTGTGCTATAGTTTTGAGTTTTGGTTCACTTCCTGTTGTATTTTTTCTTTTCTTTTTCTTGTTTTACGTTTCTCATCTATCAGTCTGTGTTTTGGTTTTTTGCCCTTTGTCAGCCCTTCTTTCACTTGTTTACTTTCTTTGACTGACCGCTTGTGTTTCAATCAAATTTGGATTTTGTGACTTTAGCTTGTCTTCCCATTTGAGTCTCTTCTGCCAAGTGAACGATCGTAATTTGATTGTGATGATTAATCGTACCCTGTGCTGATCTTTGAGAATTTCTGGTGGAGGATGGGGCAAAAAATTGCACATGACTTTCCCACTCTTTTTTAAAATTGTAACTGTGTTTAGGAGCAACATAATCCCTGACTGGGTTACACAGAGATGTGCAGTGTTGTGTTTTTCAGTGAATGAAATAATGCATTCACAAACTGTGTATGAGTCAGCAGGAGGTGGTTGGGGCTACATGGAAACTCTAGACAGGTTTTGACCCCAAGTGGATTAGTTCAAAGAAAAATAATTTGGTGAGTCTGATTGAACTTACATGATCACAACCTTTCTGTAACTTTAACCAGCTTCAACTCTTGAAAATCTGAATACACTGTTACACATTCACAAGTACAGCACTCCAGACACATCTGGGAATAATGTTGCAACAATAATATCCCCATATTACAATGCGAGATTGTATAAATGCTTAATTCCAAGTGAATTTTGACATTTTGTACACTTAAGCAACCTGGACTGTTGGTCATCATGTTTAAGCGTAAGGGAACATTTCCTGCCTGTCTCTCCTCACATCGCTTCCTCTGATGGACGGAGGAGTTATGAATATGCAGCTGATTTCTGAAAGCTGACAGCTGCTGACAAATGAAGCATCTCACCTTGAATAAGCATTGCTACCTCCTGATTTGATGGAAGCTCACTGGCTTAACTTTGAAGGCTGCTGAAAATTCTTATGTGAGGATTTCATGTTCTGAAGGGCCAGGCTGCCACAGGCTGTTAACTTATCAGTTAGGAGTCGTCTGACCAATTGTGTTAACTTTGCTAAAGGAAGCATCAAATTTCAGTCTTTCAACGATTACATGAGGCTTATTTTAATAGTTCTAACATCAGAAGATTGTAGTTTTCAAGCTGTTAATTTTAACCCTTTAATTTGCATCTAATCTCTGCGTCGTCCTCTTCTGATGTGTTTTGACATTTCCCAGTTTGAGTGTCATGAGCGGCTTTGATTTGATTGACGGGTTGACAGCAGCTGTGATTGGCCGACTGGTTGAACTGACAGTATGAATGTTTTTATTTGTTTTACACCTATTAAAAATGCTTCACTTGTGTTTGAGCCCATTACGGTTTTCTGCGCTGTACACTTTTGGTGAACCATCATAAAGTAAATTAATCTTTTTTTTGTTATTGTAGTTATGCAATGTTTTCAGTTTCATTCCACCTGGACTTTAGGTTATTTAGGTTCAGTCTGATTCATAACTTGCATAATTAAGTGTTCTATATTGATATTTCTTACTTGAAATTATTCAAAAATGTACATACAGTTAATTAAATTGCGTGTGTATATATAAATATATTTTTTATGAAAAGTCTGTTTTTCTGTATTTATTTTGTTTTACTCAACTAAAATGTTTTTTCACATGTAAGTTTAGTTTTTAGTTTTTGTTGACTTTAATTACCTTGGTGGTTGTTATACATGCTCATACAGTAATGACTTTACAATTACAAGGAAGCAAGAAGACTTAAAACTAGCAGTTGATGGCACAACCTTACTGGAAGCATTTATTAAAGTTGTAAATCATATCCTTGTATGATGACTTTTTAAAAATACCAAACAAAATGGTGTCTTTAAAACCATTTCAACTTACCTGTTACATTTTAAGTGCTTTGTTTGACATTTAGAATATAGAACTAAATTAATCTTATAGAGCATTGTGTGGTTTTTTTATTTAGTTTATTTTGCATAATACCCTCAGAAAAAAAAACAAACATTTATCAGACTCAGTTTTTGTATTGTCTGTTTTTGTCGCAGTCGAATCCAGCAGCCCCAGTCTTCTGGCTCCTGATAACTCTCTGGAACGGTCCTTCTTCATCCGGATGAAATCTACACTCACAAAGAGAGGCGTGCACATCAAGTCCTCAGGATATAAGGTCAGAACAATGTTTCGCAAAAATACGTTGAATTCTAAAACTGGAACTGTGGAGTAGGGGAAAAAGAAAAGTCACTATGAAGTTTTTCATAAAAAACCTCTTGTGTTGAAGCAGAAAGTCTAAACTTCATTCACATATTGATTATTTGATTTAAACTGTGAGCACCCAAGCACAATTACAAAAAGCGTCCAACAAATTATGGAGCTGCTGCTAAATTTTTGAAAGACTGGATTTTCTAACATGCGTATGATCATCTCCCTTCATCTGCTTGAGGACGAATCAACTCATTACTGTTTTTAAATCTGTGATTCACATGGAAATTTATAATGTAATGAAAAAATAGGTACTTTGCATGCTTATGTGTCTCCTTTTCTATATACAGTAGTTTGAAAAGTGTTTGCCTCCTTCATGCCTCCTATTTTGTGTTTGTCACACTTAAATGTTTCAGATCATTAAACAAATTTAAATATTAGACAAAGATAACATAAGTAAACACAAAATGCAGTTTCTAAATGAAAGTGTTTATTATTAGGGGAAAAAAACCCAAACCTACATGGCCATGTGAAAAAAACGGGATTGCTCCCTAAACTAGTAAGTCTTTTACATCGCTGTGGAGGGTTGTCAAGCATAAACCACCTTTTTAAGGTCATGCCACAGCATCTCAATCGGATTCAGTTCAGGACTTTGACTAGGCCACTCCAAAGTCTTTAGTTTGAACCCAAGTGCAGTTCAGTTTGAGGTCACGAACAGATGGCCGGACATTCTCCTTCAGGATGTTTTGGTAGACATCAGAATTCGTGGTTCCACTTACCACAGCAAGTCTTCCAGGTCCTGAGGCAGCAAAACAGCCCCAGACCATCACACTACCACCACCATATTTTACTGCTGACATGATGTTTCTTTTCAGAAATGTTCTTTTAGTCTTATGACAGGTGAAACGGGACACACACCTTCCAAAAAGTTATCCATAGACTCTTTCCCCAAAGGTCTTGGAGATCATTAAGATGTGTTTATGCAAATGTGAGATGAGCCTTTATGTTCCTTTTGCTTAGCAGTAAGCAGTCTTGGAACTTCGCCATTGATGCCATTTTGCCCAGTTTCTTTCTTATGGTGGGGTCACCTCTGTTTACCTCTGTTCCATATTTTTACCGTTTGACTCTCACTGTGGTTTGCTGGAGTCCCACAGCTTTAGAAATGGCTTTATAACCTTTTCCAGATTGAGAATCTCAGCTACTTTATTTTTATAATTTGGTCTTGAATTTCCTTGGATCGCCGTATGCTGTCTGTCTTTTAGTCTACTTTTTCTGAGGGGGGCAATCACTTTTTCACACAGGGCCATTTAGGTTTGAATTTTTTTTCTTTTCCCTCTTAATAATAAACACCTTCATTATAGAAAATTGCATTGTTTTGTTTACTTGTGGTATCTTTGGTGATTTTAAACATTGAACTTTGATAAACATATAAAACAATAGAAACTCAGGAAGGGGGCAAACACTTTTTCATGCCATTGTGTATGTTTGTCTGTCAGCTGCTGCCTTTATGGGTCATCTTCCTGCATCTGCATCTCACCTTAGCATCCTTTCTAAGACAGCAATGCTCTGCATGTCCTCCATTTACTTCATCCATAAATCTTCTTCATGACTTCTGCTCTTTGCATCATCACTCTTAAACCTGTCTCCCTCTCATTCACATGTGTATTCTGACTTGCTTCTACTGACTTTCATTTCTCTTTTCTCCAGAGTATACCTTTACGTCTCCGTCTATCACCACTGCAAACAAGAACAGGCTTAGAACAGATTCCTGTTATCTCTCTGGCCTCATACATGCCCTGTACAGTCCTCAAATACTTCTGTGCCTGTCTTGACTTGCAGTACCACACTTCCTGTCTTGGAACCCTGTCAGATGTGTCTAGATCCACAAAGAAACTTCCACAGCATGTCTTTTGTCCTGTCTTCCTTCTCTCACCCCAACCGGTCGTGTCAGATGGCCCCGCCCCTCCCTGAGCCTGGTTCTGCTGGAGGTTTCTTCCTGTTAAAAGGGAGTTTTTCTTTCCCACTGTCGCCAAAGTGCTTGCTCATAGGCGGTCATATGATTGTTGGGTTTTTCTCTGTATCTATTATTGTAGGGTCTACCTTACAATATAAAGCACCTTGAGGCGACTGTTGTTGTGATTTGGGCACTGTATAAATAAAATTGAATTGAAATGAACTCCTTCTAACCTCATCCATACTTCTCCATCAACACTCTCAAAGCAAGCATCACATTTGTACTGCTCTTTTATCAACATGAAGCCATACTGGTAGTAATTGTCAACTCTCTTCTAAACCTAGCGTTATCAACTTTATCTGTCTGTAGTTACTACAGCTCTTCACAACAATTCTTCAAAATCAGTTTCAGTACACTTTTCTCGATTCCCGTGGCATCATTTCACTCTCCTACATTGTGTTAAATAATATGGCTAAAAAGTCCACTGCCCTTGTCGTCTGATCTGAACGAAGTGAACTTAACAGAACTGAGCTTTCAGGTCACACTTCTGAAATTTTCTAAGAGACTAAAAATTTATGTAAAAAAAAAAAATGTTAGATGAAAGTGACACTAGAACTTTGGCTGTCTATTAAAGTGAAGGACTTGTCTGTTTTTCTTCTGCTTTTGCAGTTACAGTAACCTTGGTTTGATCTTGTTCCCATGCTTAGGTGTGTGTTTTTTTCCGCATAAAGAAAATATGCATGTATAGGTGTAACATCAGGACTCTAAGCTCTGCGACCGTTTCACTACTCACAGATCGAGAAGCCGGATTAAAGGGGATTCTTTGGGCTGCCTTGTTTGTGCGTGAATGTGTGTGTATGTGGGGTCACTCATGGTTTATCCCTGACTAATACATTCAATTCTCCTCAGGAATGATGGCAGACAGCAGAGGAAAGACAGAGGAAAAGCTGTCAAAGACAAAACAAAATCACTAAAAAGAACTTACAGATTTCATTAATACATTGTCTTAACCATGAATGGAATAGAGAATCAATTCAAACACTAACATTATCAAAAAATATAGCACAGGAAGTATGTATAGTTTGCTTTTTCAGCTTATGTGTGAAACAAGTTTTTGTGTGGACCAGTTTGTTTTTTTGTTTTGGGGTTGGGACACATAACCACAGGACACATATTTTATGTGGTCCTTACTTTGGAGGACACACATGGAAATGGTTCTTTGAGAGCTTACACTTGTTTGAGAGTTTTTGGTAAGTTTGGATGTTGGGCATTTGGGCATTTATTTATGATGACAGATGAAGATAAGGAAGAAGCGCTAGTATCCTCATAAAGGTAGTACAGTTTTACAGTTTACTAGCATAATAATTGGGAGACCTAAACGGACTGGTACTTATATAGTACTTTTCTAGTCTAAGCACTTTCTTACCCATTTAAACAAGCACATTTTAACTTCACACACTCCAATAGATAGCTTGAGGGGAACTCGGAGTTCAGTATCTTGCTAAAGGATGCTTCGACACGCAGACAAGAGGAGTAGGTGATTGAAGAGCCAGCCTTCCACTTTGTAGAGGAAGTGCTTTACCTCCTGAGATACAGCCACCCATACAAACAGATATTCACATATGTATTTTTAAAATTTTATTTAGCCTTTATTTATATAGGTAGTCCCGTTGAGACTCAATGTCTCATTTATAAGTGAATCCTGTTCCAGACGAGCAGATAAACATATTCATATATTAGTACAGACATTTGCACTTACATACACATAATGGCAGGGGTATAAATTTTGTCCACCTCTAAATTGGACAGTTTAAGCTGACCAGCATACAGGTTATTAGTGCTTCATAGTTATCATCTGTACAAAGTTTGAGCTGATGTCTTTCTTTAGCTTCTTCGAGGTTGCATTATTATACATTCTGATTCTCAATAAAAATAAAGAAATGTAGGTGAATGCTTGTTTTCATATGAAAAAGTTCACTGACTTTCCTTTACTTGGTTTCTCCCCTTCAGGTGATCCACGTCACAGGGCGCCTGCGGATCAGGATGGCTCTGACGCACAGCCGCTCAGTGCCCAATCAGATCATGGGGATGGTGGCGGTGGCTCACGCTCTCCCGCCGCCAACAATCAACGAGGTTCGCATCGACTGCCAAATGTTCGTGACCCGAGTCAACATGGACCTAAAGATTGTCTACTGTGAGAACAGGTAGAGCATAAAAACTGAGGTGGTTTTTTTTTTTTTTTTTTTTTTTTTTTTTTTGTCATATGTTGAAAAAGAGTGCACAATAGTTTCTATGAAAAAAACGCAACAAAAAACAACATATAGTTGCTAGTTAAGCTATATGCTAGCTTAACTAGCAACTAGCTAGCAACTGTGGTTTGTTGCCATCCTAGCTAGTTGCTGCACAATTAGAGAATTAAACTTTTTGTCAATGAATATGCTGCAGCAGTAAACACTAGCTGTCTTTGCCAATGTCTACTGAGTGACTAAAAACAGTTTAATTTGTTTCAAAAGTTGAAGTTTTGTGCTCCAGGGGTTTATAGCAGATACAGTCCATGCATATAAAATTAAGGGACCACAGAGTTCTGGGGATTTTTGCCTTGAATTTAGCAGGTGTCTTACTGAGAGTAAGATAATGACAAATACTAATTCCATACATGTGCGTTCAGCACAAGTTAGGCAGCAGACTAACTTCTACTTTAATGAACTAATGTTTTTTCTATTATTTGTAAAGTACTTCAGGGTTTCGACCAGGAGGACAGACGAGAGAGAAACAGGATTTTTCCCAAAGACGAAGCACAAAATCACATTTGACTTCATCTTTAGCAATGAATGATTAAGCCGACCTTAGCTACACGACTAAAGTAGTTTCATAACAACTAAAGTGGTAAAATAGTATAAAATTATAACATTTAATTTCAACATTTATTAAAATTTCTGATCTTATGTTTTCTCAAAGTTTTCTGAAAATCTGGCGATTCCAATAACTTGAGAAGAAGACGTCGTAGGATTTTGAAATTGATACCATATGTGTCTACTAGAAGGCTGAGGGTAGCACTGAAAGTTGCCAGTACTTAAACTTGAGTGTAAGTGAACACGTAACACTAAAAACATCCTCTGTCAATTTGACACAAATTCTTATTCAACTTTCTGCTCAACTTTGTCTGTTTTTTTGCACCATTTTTCTTAGTAACTTTGCCTTAATTTTTTTCCAGAAGTTTTTGTTCAGATGCAGTTTTCCAAATCTAAGATGTGTTGCTATGTTCTTTTTTTAGAGCAAACAGGCTTTAGCCTTTAAGATGTTTAACGTTTAACATGCTAACTGAGGGCTGTAGGTTCTGCTAAGCAGCTCTTAGGTATTTTACACAGTCTGACCTTGGGGTGAAACTGGTGGGACGTCCACTCCTGAGAAGATCGGCAACTGTCTTAAATGTTTTTCACTTGTCGATTATCTTTCTTATAATACAACCTCAAATTGCTTGGAATGGCCTTAAAATTTCCCAGATTGATGGGCAGCAATTGTTTCTTTAAGATAATTATAGATGTCTTTCCTCCTTGACATTGTGTTAACACATACCTGAATGCTCCTGATGACCAAACTACCAAAATATCTACTCTTATAGAGGCAGTCACAGAGGCTGATGATCAGTTAATGATGTACTGACTTATATCACCCTATATTACAGACACATCGTGTACATAATATTTAGGCTGATACATATGAAGAAATGTCAGTATTGCTGAGCAAATAATATGTTTAAGGACATTTTTTAAGGAGTTTTTTTTATCTACAAAATTATCTGTTCAGCACACTAAGTGATGGTGCAAAATTATCTGTTTTATTTTGATTGGACATTTTAGAGTGCTCCTCTTACATTGTGATTAAATATCACAAGAAATTATACTAAAAAAAACTGACTACGGACGACTTCTGCATTCATCTTTCACACCTGCTGTTGAAGAAGAAAAGTTGCCTTCCCTGTCAGAGCATCTTATTCATGAGAAACCTGACCCAATCCTCCCTGGTTTAACAGTGAAATATGTCTCTGATGGATCTATCTCCTTTGCTCTGTCCAGATAAAGCAGATAGGTATCAGGATCTCACGCAGGAGTTAACCGGCCAACCAAGGAGATTCATATCAGGCAAAAAAAAAAAAACGCTTCATGTTTTATTATAGAAAGAGAGGAGGGGAAAATGATAGTAGGCAGATTGCTTTATTGGTGGGTGGAAAAAGGGACACAATGCGAGGCAGATGATGATATTCAGTACGCAGCGACAGAAAGCGTCTCTGTGGTGAACAGGCAAGTGTCGCTCCCATTACAGCCCCATTTTGAGGATGAGTTTCTAAGAGAATGAGAAAATGGGAGGATGGGTTTTTCTAAAGAACAGAGTGTGCTGTTATCTGCCTGCCAGACATTAGTCCTCCCACCGCCCACTCGCTGTCACAATGAAACTGGGGAAATTGTTCTGTCTATCCTGTGGCAAATTTGTTCAAATTAAAGCTTTTTAAAGCTCACATGTGTTACCTGTACAATAGACAGACAGCTTCAGTCTCTGTTGTTGGGTTTATTAGCTTTTTTTGCCTCCCCTGAATCAGACTTTGTAATCATCGAATACCAGAACTGCAGAAAGAAAATTGTCTCAGTGTGACAAGCTATGTATTTCAAAGTTTCACAACATTTCCACTTCCATGCAGCTCATTGTGGTGGGATATGGATGCAAGATTATCATCCAAAGCAAAGCAACAGAACAGAACATGGGGAAGTGGATATTTTTTCATCAGCAGTTCCCCTTATAAAGGAGCAAACATAATCTTTTTTATTGATTATCACCAATTAAATTCTTTCTTCAATTTTTGCTGACCGGTGGCAAATAGATACGGTGGCCCTGAGGTGCCATTTTAGAATGTTTCAGAAGCATATCAACAAAAATGAAAAGACAACAACGTTCTATAAAACACGAAGAAATCTCAAAAACTCAGCAGCACTTCAGAAATCTTAACAACAGTTCAGAAACCAAAGTGAGATGTCAGAAAACACAACATTTTGGAAAATATTAAACAGAAAAAGCTAAACGAATGCAACTGAATAACATAACCAGCGTGTGGTTGTGGTGTTTTCTTGAAAGTGACGTAAAAAAACAAATGATGACCAAAAAGTTTATAACTTTCAAAAGAGTGAAACCTGTGAAGCTTCATTTAAGTGAAATTTAAAAAATTCAAACTCATGGGGCCTTTCAGACATGTATTTGTGTATTACACATACAGTTGAGCTTCCACTAGGGGTGGCTGTGATCAGGAGGTATAGCAGATAATCTACTAACTGGAAAGTTATTGGTCAGAGTCCTGGCTGCTCCCGCCTGCAGGCCAAAGTATCCTTGGACAATATACTGAACCTCAAGTTGCTCTCTGAATGTGAATGTTCAAGTGCTCAAGTAGACTGGAAAAGTGCTAAAGGAGAGCCAGTCCATTTCCCACTTTGGAACGTGTACTCTTTGTTTCAGAATCAGTGACTACATGGACCTGACTCCAGTGGACATTGTGGGGAAGAGGTGCTACCAGTTTATTCATGCTGAAGATGTGGAGGGGATCAGACAGAGTCACCTTGACTGTGAGTATTGGAACCACCTGACTGAGTGCTGTTCTCTGATTGGGCAAAAGAATTTTTTCCTTAGTAAATTTGAAACTAGCAGTTTATAAGCCAGCTTTTCAGTAATTTTTGCCTACAGGTTAAACACTAGGTCTTTAATCCAGTGCATCTGTACATTTGTTTCATAGCAGTCATACTGCTAGATTTCCCTCTTCAAAGTTTAAAGCCACTTATAGAGAATCCCTGCTCTCCTGTATCTTTGAAAAGTTTTCACACAGCAGCAACTCTGCAATCTTATTACCCTTGTCAGGAGGCATAATGCACCCTCTGACACACACCCAAGCAGAGGCAGAGGCTTGGTATCCATGTTTAGTGGCTGTCTGGATGATTTGCGGCGTGCTGTTTGTTGCTGCAGTCACATCTTTACAGTGGTGGTAAAAACTGAGGAGGCGTTCAGAGCAGCACAGCGTTTCACGGTTTGTCTGAGGTAGTGAAGGCATTTAGGCAGAACGCCAAATAATAACAAGCGGCACAGCAAGGACGGCCGGCCTGATGGGAGTCGAACACAGGCAGCTACAGTCAGATTCTGTCAAATATTGTCCACTGCGGCTGATTGCATTCAGATATAAGGCACAGATATTTCTCTGAAGACCCTTTTCTATTAACATGGTTTGAAGGCTTAAAGCAGTGATTTACGAACTGTATCAATAAAAGCTTAAATGGCACTGAAAATCTAACTTTTCTGAGATTTGGTTTAAATTACTCAAACTGCTCTCAAAAGTCATAGAACCAACATTCCCAGAGATGTGGAATGACTATTGAATATGATGAAAACTGCTGGCAGAAGCTGGTTTACATTAATACTCTGAAAGAACGAAACGTTTCTTCCACTGAAAACTCTACATCCAGATGAACAGAATCAACTTTCTGGGATGTCCTTACCTGAATAATTCAGCATGCATCAAGACAAAAAAAAAAAAAAAACCCAGACCAGTTTGTTTGCCAGTATCACTTTACCCAGTGTATGACAATGGATGGGTCATTTACATCTTATTAAGAATATAGGTTTAGGGCATAAAGTTGGTTGGCGCACTGGCCTTTTTGTCCCACTACATCTACACTTTAACCAAAGGAAGCTTTTTATTCTCTCTTCCTCCCCTCACCCCCAATTGGTGGCGGCAGATGAGCCTGGTTTCTTCCTGTTCAAAGGGCATTTTTCCTTCTCACTTTTGCTAATGCTTGCTAATAGAGAGTCATCTGATGTTGGGGTTTTCTCCAAGTGCCTTGAGGCATCTGTTGTTGGGATTTGGTGCTATATAAATAAAATTGCATTGACTTTAACTTAATCTATACATTTATTGGCACTGTGATGACTTTAATTATTTCCTATAATCTTTATTTGTCCGAAGATGCATTTAATTAATCTCTGTTTGAGGCTGCAGTTTGTTGTCCTTCTTCTTTCCTGGGTTTTAGCCTGGCTGTGGCTCAGAAAGCAGAACAGGTCATCTACTAACAAGGTTGGTAGTTTGATCCCTGACTGCTCCAGTCTGAGTACCAAAGTATCACTGGGCAAGATATTGAACTCCATGTTGCTCCTGATGTGTTCATCAGAGTGTGAACATTAGATGGAAAACACTTGTAGATGTAGAACAAAGTACTTGGGTGAATGAGACATACTAGAGTAGAATGGCACTATATAAGAAGCACTCCATTTGATTTGAATTAAATTTGGGTTTATGTTTGAGCTTGGTGTTAACGTTTGTTTAGGCTCTTTCACCTGTGAAGGTTTTGAAAATTGGAATATTACACTCACACTGCTGGAACACCATGTGTGGAAGGCCCCTGTTGGCAGCATACCACTAGAAAAGGTTCAGTGTTTATATTCCTGGACGAAGGCCTGAGTAAAAATAAAGATATTGTAATTGTATTTTAAATAGGGAGGACCTTGGATTGTTTTTTTTTTTCATTTGAAGCCCATTTCTATTGGTTTTAGAAACAACAGACCAATCAGAGTGCATTTAGTGAGATTAGGAAGGGGTCTCCTTGTTGCTGAACAGTGAAAGAAAATAAATCACACACAGACAAATGGCAGTGTTTGATTTTAGTGTAGCTAGTGGTCTTCTGCTGGTTTGATTTTTTACATGCACTCTAAAAACAGAGGGAACCATGATGCTGACTTTAAGCCTTTGCTGTCAGTGTTATGCTAAAAAAAATTATTTGATACTGTGTTACGAATTATTCTATTAGTCTTCAAGGTCTGCTAACTTTGACTGAAAAGGAGGGCCCTTAAATGACCCTAACTGTACTTACCTCATCATTTCTCTGCAAATAGAGATTTTTGCCGGTCTCTATAAGCTCTGACTCCCGACACTGGCCCTTACTGCTGTTGTGACACAAATGAAACATGTCACATAGCTCATCAAAAAAAAAGACAAGAAAATATACCAGCATGGAGCTCCCTGAAACTTTTCAATTACCTTCTCCAAAAGTTCCTGAGCTCTGAACATCCAGAGTGGCAATCAGGAAGTGGCTCTATGGCGGCCTGGCAGGGTCAGGCAGAATAAGGGGAGGGGGGCAGGTTAGGATGTGTAAAACAAAAAAAGGGGGAAGTATTGAGGGAGATTATTCCTCTCTGTCTGCAGTGAGGATGGGAGGTCAGGGAGGCGATCTGGCAGCCAGCGGTTTAAATGACTTGGTTTTAGTTGAGCGTAGTCTAATACAGCACCTCCAGTCACCTCTGCTGTTCATTTTATTCTTCCTCTTTCAAAATTAATTTCCTCTGTGAAAGGGGGGCTTTCAGAAATAGATGGCTACAGGGCACTGAGGTTCTCCATGTCTTTTCTCTTTTTTCCCCCATCTCCTTTTCTTTCCATCCTCGCCGTCAAATGGAGTGCGGTCAGATTGTTCTAAAATCAGCCTTTCTTTGGGGCGGTTTAATTCGGTGGCTTTATGAACTCGCTGCTGATTGTGTGGAAGCTGATTTCAGACAGGCAGGCTAATGATTCCTAACTTTTTTTTCTCCAGACACTGGGAACTTTCTGGCTAATTGGATGGCGACAGAAATCATTTGTGTGGACATCAAATGCATACACAAAAATAAAGAGTAACATCCAGTTTTATTTATATTGGCTTGGTTTTTCATCTTGATACCTTTAAATGTCAGATAATAATTTAATACAGTAATTTAGTGGCGTGTTCTTTTATTTTTTTGTGTTCTTTGTGTTCTGGCCAACCAAAATGAGCACTTTGCGCTAGATGTTGGTGTGAAAGGAGAGCCAGACTAAATACTAGACATACCAGGCCTCCACCTTTATGTGTCTGTAGTCAAACTATATCCCCAATTCAGAATTTTCTCAGTCAAATCGTAACCGATCGTTGAATCATTCATCATTTTCAGTTGAGAAAGAGACTTTCTGCACTTCAATTTTCCTGTTTTTGTGGAACAGCAGCAGCTCACAGTCTCCGATTTTTTTTGGTGGGATTTCCACATCTGCTCCAGGTTACCCCATTGCAACATGAATCAGATAGTTAGGGAATCGATCAAGGTATATTTTAGATGGATAGCCTATTCTCTCAACAGGGATCTAAATTTTAAAAGGCTTCTTTTTAAGTGGAGGACGAAGCGTGATCCCTCTCTGTGAAGAGGCGTCTCTCTCTAAGTCTCTATCATTACCTGCTGACAGCTGGTCTAAGCTCAGGTCAGATCTCAAAGTCAATCTGTCCTCGTTTCCACTCAGAGAACAGAGAGAAAGAGAAGGAAGAGATAAAGGGTGAACTTTCCTTTTCACAAAGAAAGGGGGGGGGTGCGGAAAAGAGTGATTTGTCGGCATGAAAAGGAAAGAAATACTCAGCACAAGGGCTGGGAGAGAAATTCATCTTTTCTCAAAGAAAAGGATAGAGATGGGAACTAGTGATTTACAGACAGAAAAAAAGGCAGGACAAAATGCTAATTTTCACACGGAGAGACAGGCTGACGAGTCGTTTCATGTCTTTTTCAAAAGGGGCAGGAAGAATGAGAAAAGAGGAAGGATGAAGATGGGATAATTCCCATGTTTTCACATAGTGAGAAGGATCACAAAATGCATTATAAGTAGCAAAAGAGAATTAAGGAAATGGAAGAAAGCGAGAAGAACTTTGCAAAGAAAGGAGAAATTAGAAGATGGTGTTGTAGTTTAACTGAGTGATGGGGAAAAAATGTTCACTTGGTTTTATAGAAGACAAGCACGTCCATTACATGAAGGTGAAGATGTGTTAGAATCTATTGTGATCTGTGTTATGCATCAAGTTGCTTAAAAAAAGGAGTGCTTTTAAAAAGTTCATGTTTTCATAACGACTGATGAACACAACACTAGTATCACTCAGTCTTGCCTGTTCCTGACCTCTCTCATGAGTGACTAGGTGACATGATGTGTGTGCTCCAGGTAATAGACAGTAAATCACAATGCAGCTTGTTAGGATGGCAGTGGTTCAGACAGCACAGCTACCCAGCGGTACTGCTCAAGGCAGTCCACATAAAAGTTTGAAAGAGTTTTGAAAACAAAAGCAGAAAAGGTTCTGAAAGATTAAAAACTAACATCAGAACATATGTCACAGTGGCTGTGAATTTGATTTGAGACAGTTGGCCTAGAAGACTTATTTTGTATGAATTTCTGTTTTTTGGACAGTAATCCAAATAAAAAGATTTGCATTAATAATTGAATTTAAAAGAAAATTAGAGACAAAAAAGATTCCTAGGTCTTTTCTTAATATCACGTTTTAATCAAGTTTATGTGAATTAATCTCTTCACCCTCTTCACCCTCTTCAACCGGTCATGGCTGATGGCTCCCTGAGCCTGGTTCTGCTGGAGGTTTCTTCCTGTTAAAAGGGAGTTTTTCTTCCCCACTCTCTCCAAGAGCTTGTCTTGACCTTGCACTGACCTTGACAGATTTTGGTGATGTGTCACAGCCTGCCAAAACTGTATTTGTTGGGTCAGTGCTGTTACATAGATAAGGATATATACATCTAAGACAGAAAATTCATGGATTTAATATTTCAAGGATTCATCATGACAAACTAGTCATTAATCATCATTGGCACATTTTAGACTGAGGGCAGTCTAAAAAAGAGTTTGTTACACATGTGGAATCTAAACATTTTGTACCGGGAAAGATTTAGTGCCACTCTCATTTATCATATTTTCTTTGCCATTATTCGTCTAACAATACCATCTAACAATATTCTATGGACCGCAGACAGTAAGCAAGACAACCCTGAAAAGAAGTGTCATTGTGAAATGTGTGGTAATAAAGTTTGAATAACTTTTCCCAGTAAGAACTATGTCATTTTCAATGTAGAAAACTATGGTGTATAGGGCTGTGCTGTGTAGGGCTGTGTATATGACCAAAATCTCATATCCCGATATTAAGACATCTATCGTCCGATAACGATATAAATCACAAAAATGTAACATTTTCTGTAAATTCCGTGAATGTCAGGCAGCTCGACTTGCGTGAAGTGTTTCCAGCTGGGCGTCGTGTACCTGGAGTCGAGTGTTTTAACTGATGCATGAAACGATACATTTTTAGACATAGGTTGTAACGGCCGCCGTTTTCTTTGTGAGTATTTATTACACAGCGTGCTGCAGGGAAAAGCCTGTTCTAACGTTTGAGTCTAAGGTTTATTTTTTAGCACCTGGCGGCTCTTTTTTGCTTCTCATCCGTAAATACTCTGCATCTTTCACGTGATACCGTTTATTTTGAAAAGTCTCAACAGGATCTTGAGCTTTATTGTGAAAGGTTTATGTGGAAAATAAACAAGCGGACACGAGGTGGTTTTACCGTCGTTGTTGCTAACGACAATGCTTAAAAACAAGCGCTTGTCCGTCGGTAGTGTGGTTATATTAAATATAAGAGAAAGAGAGGACTTTAGGAAATTAATATAGCCACTACAGTGACCATCAAAATAATGAAAAAAATATTGCCGTAAACAGTTTATTTTGCGACACCACGAAACAAACGATAGCGTAAAATGAAACGATAGACGTTTTTATATCGTCATCCGATATATATCGTTATATCGAACAGCCCTACTGGTGTACAAGTTAATTGTCTAGAACCATGTAAACATTTTCATATGTTCAGGCATCCCAATGTTGACAAAGTTACTAACATCAGTACTACAAATGAGAAATTACTTGGAAGATGCAGACTTATAAAACAGCAGAGAACTGCTAATGTGTAAAATACAGTAGTAAAAAGATATATGGTTACTTTGGTTAACCATTTTCATGTTAGTTGCAAAAAAATTTGCGGGTCTGAACCTCCCAAGTTAAAAGAGAGAGAGAGATAAAGAGAATAGAGACTAAATGCATTAGTTGTTTTTTTAACAATAGAAGCAAACAAAATGAAAAATCCCAGACAATGCAGAAAAAGACACAAAGAGATTCTGATTGTCAGAGTTGAAGCAAGACATGGGGGAAGCTGGCTTTTCTAGGGAAACAATCAGGAAGAAAAAAGAATTTCATATTTTCATAGAAAAGGAGGTTTGGACATATATGAAGTTGGAAAAAGACATTCAGAATTAGCAAAGGAGAAGGCGATACAATAGTGAAAGACAGCCAGGATGTTTGGGAGTGAAACAGATGATCGAGAGACATGCAAACGCAGAGGAAAATAAAAGAATGAGAGAGAGTGAGAGACTAGCACAGAAGAGAAAGCTCGGTGGATTTAAGCCTGCAGGCGTTTTAGTAGAGCTGGTCTCTCTAGACCAACACTGCCTTTAATGAATCCACACACACTGAAAGGCATTTTTTTTATCTGTTGCATACAAAATGCACACACACACACACACACACACACACACACACACACACACACACACACCTGTGGATCTATCCACACATGTAATATTAGTAAAACACACAAAAACTGAGTCTTTAGGGACAAGCGAGGAAAAGGGCATACACACATAAACTGTAGAAAAGACCGGACAAAGTTACAGGAGCGTCATTTGGCGACTTTTATGTGACTTTCCTTTAACTTGAAGTTCTTGTTTTGAGTAGATAAATCTGCATATTCACTTCAGCTTTTTTCCATCAATTTTGCCACGTGTTCTAACTAAAGTATCTGAAATCTATGAAATACGACAGTGGTGAAAGAAGTCCTCAGATCCAGCAATGGCAACATAAGAGTACTTCTTAAGTTATAATACTGCTTGAGTAAATGTATTTAAGTATGAAACTAGTCATTGAGCAATAAAGTGCCATCTGTGACTGGTACTGGTGAACTTATTTTAGGTATTGCAGCATTGTTCAAGGTTTCTGTTCAAGGTTGAGCTTCTTTAAATCTTTTATGTACAATCAGCCTAAATTAGACCCCCTCCTAGTTAGGCTTCCCCCAGACCTAACAGGATAAATCAGTCCTATCTTACTTCTGGGGCCTCAATTAGTGCCATGTTATGGCATTAGTGGGTCAGATCCATCACTCTCAACTTGTCATTTTTCACTGAGAAACAGAACACGGTGTCAAAATAATCCCGTATTGCTTACTGTCCTACATCAGTCTATGAAGTCTATATGTACATTTAATATTAGAGTCAACAGTTCAGGACATGCAGTAAAATCAGAATTCTCAAGTAAATGTAAAACCAAGATTGGAGTCATATGCTGCTGAAGAGAGAGCTATCATCCTGAGAGCTATCATTGCAGCAAAAGCCAGAAGCTGCTAGTGTTTCTTCTCCACTAGCAGCGTCTGGCTTTTGCTGCAATGATTTGTTCTGAAATAAACAAAATATGATGAACCGGGACCCTGGATAATACACCAGTCCTTTGGGAAGGACTCCTCATGTCTCTTTTAAGTGTAAGACCTTAAAATAATAGAGAGAAACCCTGAACAATCAAACGACCCCTTCTGAGCAAACTAAATGCTGTGTGTCATCTGACTTCATTGACAGTTAGAGCTGGGTATCATCGGCATAGCAATGAGAATAAATGATGCTGCCTAAGGGAAGCATAAATAATGTAAACAGATGTGGTCCTTGTACAGGACCCTGTGGAACTCTATAATTAGTCTGTTATATAGATATGATTTAAACAACTACAAACCACTACCTTCATAAACTTCAACATGCTCTAATCACTGTAATAGAATATTATGGTCAACAGTATCGAACGGTGCATTGAGGTCTAGCAGGACAAACACAGAGATGAGTCCACTGTCAGAGGCCATAAAAGTATCATTTGTAACCTTCACTAAAGCTGTTTCTGTGCTGTGATGAGCTCTGAAACCTGACTGAAACTCTTCAAATAAGTCATTCCTCTGCAGATGATCAGTTAGCTGTTTTACATCTACTCTTTCAAGGATTTTTGAGATAAAAGGAAGGTTGGAGATTGGCCTATAATTAGCTAAGACACGTGGCTGGGTCAAGTGATGGCTTTTTAAGTAATGCTTTAATTACTGCTGTCTTAGAGGCCTGTGGTACGTAGCCCATTAATAGAGACAGATTGATCATATGTAAGATTGAAGCATGAATTTATGGCAGGACTTTCTTGAGCAGTCTTGAAGGAATGGGATCTAATAGACACGCTGATAGATTGGAGGAAGATATTATTGAAGTTAACTCAGAAGGAGGATTGTAAGGCTCTCATGCATGTAAGGCTTTAAAAAAAGCTTGATGTGGTTAAAGAACTTGAATGGAAGGTTTTTAAACTATACCAGAGCTGACCAGAAGAGGGCAACAGAGGGCTAGAACCATGGAAACATGGTGGTATAAATACAGACACACACTCACACACAACACACAAACTGTCTTTTCCTGCAGACCTCCATCCTTCAAATTTTTGACACACTGAAAGGCTATTTCCATGAAGCAATTTCACTGTCATAAATTACAGGTTAATGTGGCACAGGGTAAATGAGGTAAAGGTAATCTGAAAGGTAGATGAAACTACATGGGAAATCCAACAGATTCAAAATGAAGAAGAGATAGGGGAAGACAAGCAAAAACACTAAAACACACTAAAAAAGGAAAAAGAATGAAAGAGCAGAGGCATAGAGAAGGGAAACAAACAGTGAGAGATAAACAGAAGAACAATGGCAAAAGTCAAAAGTGTGACACTTAGTGAAAGAGATAAAGAAAGCAGGCATGCCAGAGGAAAAGAAGGGGAAAAAGTGAGGTGGAGAGACTTTAAAAGGGAATAGAACTCCTTTAATCTATTGGTCTCTCTCCTGCAGCCTCGGGCGAGCCTCCAGCACTCCCTCTCTCTCCCTCTCTCCTTCATTAGTGGGTGATCAGCAAGTGAGTGATTCAAAGATGGAGGGAGAGACAAAGAGGACGGTGTGAACAGATGGACAGAGGCTGGACCATAGTGTCCAAGCCGAAATGTCTCTGCTTTCATCTGTTGGCCTAACTCATTCATCTTTACCAGGCCCAGGTGGCTGCTTCATTTTGACCACTACAGCTTCCTTATTTCCAGTACTGTTATTGTCGTTTGACTTCTATGAGTAGGTATTAAGTGCTTGCAAAAAGAACAAACAGCTGATTTATAAATACATTTAATATCAGTTCATGCCTTCATTTTCTTGCTATCATACAGATTTCTGGGCATATTTCTGTTATTCACAGTTTAAAAAAAAAAAAAAAAAATTAAGAAGGTAGCCTGAAGCTTATTATTTTTGTATAATGAAACTTAAATTCTGCTAGCAGAAACTGTGCAACACCCAAGAATTCAAATCTTGGAAAGTGGAATCCATTGTAACATAATATGGAATTATTGCTGTCATTCACAGTAGCAACCACACAGGAAGTGCAGTTGGGTCATTTAGGCTCCCAAGTTAAAATCCCAACATTTACAGTATTAAAAAGCATGTTTACAGCCTATAAAACACCAGATCTGGTATCTATGGATAGTATTTGCCTTCATAACAAACTTATGGTGATGATTTTATTTTGTGTTTGTTTGCTTTTTTTGTTTGCTTTTTATAGCAAAACCCGTTGGAGTTGGATAAGGTTTAAAGTTAGGGACATAGAGTAGCACATTAGTTTATGGACTCAGTTGCTTGTTTTGCATTATATTGAACAGACGATTAAGTCAATTTTGTAAATTCTGGTGATTCTAAGAGTAAGAAAGGAGCATTACCCAAAGTATAGTTGTTGGCTAATGATTTGTAATTAGTAATTTGCTGTGCAAGGATAACATCTCAAGTCTAATTTGACCGTGCACACACTGACCTGTAAGGTAGGTGTAACTCTTCCGTATATTTAGGTTCAAAACCTCATGTCTACATTGCATTGTACTTACTAATGATGACAAAGTCACAAACTGTTACTTTCAGGAATATCGAATATCAGTTTACTTGCTTGGATACAAAGTCACTGTACCACCAGCTAAATAGCAAGATATTTTCCACTCCAGTGGGTAGAGACCAAAAACTGAGTGACGATTGGACTTCAGTTCACTAGTTGGCTAGGTTACTAGACTACAATGTCTTAAATAATCAGGCTCCATCTTTTCCTAATGACCTTATAATACTGTTTTGTGTTGTCAGAGCACTTTGCTGTCAGAGTGCAGCCTTTTTTGTGGGTCCCAGCATATTTAAAAGTAGAATGGGAGGCAGACCCTTTAGCTTCCAGACACCTCTTACGTGGAACCAGCTCCCAGTTTGGATTCGGGAGACAGAAATCTTCTCTACCTTTAACATTAGTTTTAAAACTTTATTTTTTGGTTTATAGTTGGATCAGGTGACCCTGAACCCTCCACTCAGTGCATCATGGGGGATTCCCATGATGCACTGAGTGTCACTATGCGTTTATACACCTCTCAGCATTTAATCATTATAACAGGTTTCTTCCTGTTATAAGGGAGTTTTTCCTTCCCACTGTAACCAAGTTCTTGCACATAGAGGATTGTCTGATTGTTCAGGTTTTCCCTGGATTATTGTAGGGTCTTTACCTTACAATATAAAGCACCTCAAATTGACTGCTATTGCGATTTGGCACAACAACACCAAATTTGACGTTTCTTAACATGAACAAGGTCAAGTTGTATGTTTTTTTTCAGACCCTAACTGGACAAAAGTTCTGGCACATCAGCCTTTGTAATTTAAATTTAATCACTAACACAAATGGTTCTGCTTTGGTGGAAATGTTACTACAGTTGAAAACAACAGGAAGATTTGTGTGATTTACCAAAATCAAAATGCTCCATTATCTATAAAAGTGCTAATTTTGGGTGCTAAATTTGAGACAACTAACATTTAGTCTACACTGCTTTCACCTTTTTCACAATCAGTCAATTTACTGAGATCAATTTAATGCATATTTGTATAGTAAAAGGATAATTAATGAATGCTTGAACAATAATAGAAACAGGTACAACACACAAAACAGGCCAGAGTCGTAGTAGGTAGAGTAGGCAAGGAGTTGAAAAAAGGTTGAAAAATAGCTAGTAGTTGGGAAGAAGGTCATTGTCTGTATGGATTGATTATGTATATAATATCTACTTTAACTGTTTCTTCCAGAGTGCACATCGGGTGACAGTAACAGTGCTTTATGTGTGTAGATTGTGTACGCAGCACAGTGTGCAGTGTGCTGGAGTTGTAAGCTTTATGTGACTTTATGTGTGTGTGTGTGTGTGTGTGTGTGTGTGTGTGTGTGTGTGTGTGTCCTCTTCCATTGGACATGCTGATACACAGAGCTCTCTGAGGACCTGCAGTCATCTGAAAAGGCACCACTGTGTGTGTGTGTGTGTGTGTGTGTGTGTGTGTGTGTGTGTGTGTGTGTGTGTGTGTGTGTGCATTCATTGTGTCGTTATTTACTCTAGCGTACAAACAAAGGAAGGTCACATTCAAGGTGACGTGATCTCACCATCTCTGCCTTAACATGCAAACAAGTTACACCCCCCCCCCCCCCCCCCCACCCCCACCCCCCCTCTCTCTCTTAGAGAATAGAAAACGAATGAGCACCAGCCATTCGACCAAAGTCAATTACTGCAGCCCTGGGGATGTCGTCTTAAACAATGCTATTAGTTTCTAATAGTTTTTAATTACTGGCCTTCTTTTTATATAAATCACCCCCCACTTTCTCTCTCTTTTTTTCTCTGTCATCAAAAAAACCTATTTGTGTCCGTAATTAAATGTAGGAGAGGGGTATGAATTTAGCAGCGCTCACGTCTCGTCTGTGACCATTTCTGTTTGAGCGGCTCCTGATTAATGCCAATACATATTGCTTGAGATAACCATTTAGTGGTTAATTTGGCCAAATTTATTGCCAGTATGCTGTCACATGGCGGAGCACGGGAGGGTGGTGGGTGGGTGGAGACGGTGGCAGTGTGGGGGCCACCTCCTGTGGCCCGAAATATTGTCACAGTGACACAGCGCTATCTGGTGGAGGGCAGCAGGAAGTGCCAGCTCTGTATTTTAATCAGTTCATTGCACTGGGGGGAGGAGCTCCAACTACTTACTGGTTCAGGTAACAAAAGTAAAACCTGACTTCAGGCTCGTTTTACTGGCAGAAATAAATAACCAGTGAAGTGCTCTTAGATAGCCAAAATCAATCAACTGACAAGAAGAACAGACTTTTGTAGAGTTTGATTTAAATCAATTGAAATATAACTCGTTCACTTCACATTTAAATGGGTGATGGTCCAAGCAGAGAAGACTGTATGAAAGATGGCTGTAGCTTTCAGGTCTGAAAAGTTAAACCAATGCATTCTTTCTAATGGCCAGCAGGGGGTGACTCCACTTGTATGTTCTGGAGGTCCAGCTAGAACTCTAGAAAATACCTCAACTCCTCACAGTTTCTTCAGTAAACACTTTCCTCATGAGTTCGAGGTGTCAGTCAGTAGATTTCAGTCTTAAGGACTATATATGATATGATAAAAACACGGTACGCTCAGCTTGAAGTTTTAAGAAGGGACTTCCTTAACTGGTGGGTACCATCATAGTGGCTATGAAAAAACCACTTATGTAGATTTATAGGCTACAGTAAGCAGTAGGAAAAACAGATTGGGAATTGCTCTGCAATCAAAGTTATTGCAACCATGTGCAATCAACTTCCAGTCTCCTTGCCTTTGAAATGGTCACTTTAAAGACATGCATGTACTGTCTTCAGACTGACTTTAACAGGTCTGCAATCAGTTTTCAGTTAAACTGTGTCAAAACATTATTTCGTGTCAGATCCCAAGCCATCCCTGTGTTGATGAACATATGTTACTTTGCCAGTGTGGAAATGCTCGCATCACTCTGGGTTCTTCTGCACTGTGTGAAACTGAATTGGAGTTATGAATCAGAGATGCTGCCTCATATCACTTAGTTAGAAAGCTTTGCTATGAGAGCATCTCTGAAGAAATGTTACATGCCTAGTTTATTGTCTTTGCAGTTGATGGTACAGCTGCTGTGCTGGACTGATAAAGAGACACTCCTGAATAAAAAAGATCAACACTAACCTGACCGTCATTCTCTACATCATTCATGAACTTTCGGTCCATGGTGCTATGGAACAACTTACAAAGTCAATCATTTTCAAATATTAACTCTTAAACTCTGGTAGTCTACTGTTGATCTCAATATATGGAACTGTATATCACTTTCTTTGTAAAGTGATTAACAGAGAAACTGACAAAAAAAATGAAACTGACAGCATTCTGCATTTTGAAAAATTGCTACGTTATGTTACGTGATGGTTGTTCAGTGTGTGCGTACTGCTGAGAAAAGGCCAGGAGAGATTTTTGTGCTGTGTACCAATCTCTGTGTAGAAATGTGTATAAAACACTGGAACTCACTATGCTTACTGTAAAAATGAAAACATATTTACAGTGAGTACGTATGTATGCATTTTTGCATCAGGGTTTTCCTTCTCCTTGCTCTGTTAAGTTCAGTTAAGTTCTGCTCCTTTTTAATAAAATCTCAGTATTATTGAGGAGCAGGAATGCGTTTGCCTTATATTGGCTACAAAAACTAGGAGTCAGGACTAAGTAAAGATTGACATGATAAAGCCAAAGTTAAGGCATGCGTTCACAGCTTTGAGTCACACAGCCATGCCAATTATACCCAGGTGACCCTTAGCCATGCTGCAGTAGCCTTAGGCTGCTGGGAGGCTTCCTATGATGAATTTCTTTTCACTCTCTGTGTGTTTATTCATCACTACTCTTCTCTTCCCCAACCGGTTATGGCAGATGGACATTATGATTCTTCCTGGTAAAAGGGAGTTTTTAATTCCACTGTCACCACACGTTTACTAGTGGGCTTCTTACCATATTGGAGAGTCTTCACCTTACAATATAAAGCATCTTGAGGTCACGGTTGTTGTCAACACAAAAACTTAACTACATCCTTACTGGTTACATAGAAGTTAAGAGGATAAGTAGCAGCCAAGTGCTAATAATATATGTACTTAATTAGCTGATCATTAACAAGTGCGAGGACCTCTTTAAAAGCAGAAGTTTTGGCAGTGTGCTTATATTGTCACGACTAGTGGAGCAGACTCAAGCACAGACAACAAACTCCGTTCAAACAAGAGTGAATTTATTTACAGTGATCTCCCACAGTGTAATATATACAAAGGTGTTTGGGGAAAAGGGCCAGGGTTCCAGGTTCCAGGGTCCAGGAGTGAAAGGGGCAGGAGTCCAGGAGAGGGGGTTTCCACACACAAATAGCTCCTCTTCTCTCCACCACTCTTCTTGCTCACGCTCAGTCACAGTTGCACAGGGAACGGGTCCAGGGGAGATCTACACACATACAGAAAATCAGTTAGTTTCCAGGTTCAGAAATACTCACAAGTTCAAATTACAGGTTTGCAGGGCGACTGATGCTGATAGCTCAACGATCCAGCAACGAGTAGAGCAGGTACGCCATCTTAAGTAGCACTCCAATTGTACAAATCAGCAGCAGGTGTGCTAATCATCCCCAGGTGCGTGGGCCAGGGGCGGGAGCCCACACTGAGCTCCGCCCCGGCAGAGGAGGGAGAGAGCGGGAGAGAGCGGGAGAGAAAGAGAGAGCAGAATCGAGAGAGGGAAAGTAAACAAAACAAAACATGACGTCAGCTGGCGAGATGCGGGGACCATGACATATCTAGAATTTTCAGTTTACAACAAACAAAATAAAACAAGGTTTTGCAATGGTCCAGTAAAAATCCAAAACTCAACCAGATTAAAATGCTGTGGTGGAAACTCAGGAGATCCACCAAAATCATGGTTGGAAGTAATTATTGCAGTCCTACATATGAAAAGAAAAGTCCCTATGCACTGTACTAGCCATAAAGTCTCTCATGTGTGGACTACAAATTTTAACATCTATTTTAGCTTCTAGAACTCAAAATTATATAAAGAAGTGTATAAAACCAGGCCAAACAGGATTCATTATGGACCGTCAGGAAAAAAGTAATATAAGAAAAATACTAAATCTACAGTTAATATCTCAGCTTGAATCCTGAGAAAGCATTTAATCGAGTTGATTGGCTGTTTTCGATACAAACACTGATAGAAATGAGATATGGAGAAATATTTGCTACTTGGATTAATACACTTTATAAAGATCCTAGGTCAAAAGTTAGGCTTAACGGTTGTTGTTCTGATTCATTTATGGTGGAAAGGGGTGTGAGAAAGGGGGACTCATTATCACCAATTCTCTTTATTGGCTTTATAGGCTCTCACTTTTTCTTTTGGGACTTTAGAGAAACATATGGCTCAGACCAGAGGTACATTTTACGGATACTCCTATTCATTGCTGGGAAAATGAGAACTCTGAACTAGAGGGAAACAAAACCACCATCCATAACTCAGTGGATACAGAGACTGAATAAGGTCTACATAATAGAACAAATGACTGCAAGTCTACAACTGAAGATAAGAAAGAACTAAAGAAGAGTGTGCCAGAATTTCTCTACTATTACATGAGAGACTGATAAAGTCATAGATGAAGACTGAAGTCTTCCTCATCACTGCTAATTTACCACATGCTAAACTTTAGAAAGGTAAGCTTTACATTCAATTCAATTCAGTTTTATTTATATAGAACCAAATCACAACAATTACAATTGATATTGTAAGGAAAAGATCCTACAATAATACAATAAAAAAATAAACAGAGACAACTCCAGCGAAAAAGTGAACCCCTATGAGCAAGCGCTTTGGCGACAGTGGGAAGGAAAAACAAAGGGACGACCATCTGCTACAACCGGTTGACACACTGTAGAAGAGAGACAGAGATGAATAATAGATAAGATTAAATGCAGTGTGGTTTATAAACAAAAAGTGAGTGAAAACAGTGAATGAAAAAGAAACACTCACTGCATTTTAGGAAGTCCCAGCAGCCTAGACCTACTGCAACATAACTAAGGGTGGATTCAGGGTCACATTATCGAGCTCTAACTATATGTTTTATCAAACAGGAAAATATTAAACCTAATCTTAAAAGCAGAGAGGGTCTCTGTCTCCTGAATCCAAACTTGAGGCTGGTTCCACAGAAGAGGGACTTGAAAGCTGGTGCCTCTACCTCCCATTCTACCTTTAAATATCCTAGTAACCACAAGTGGGGTGGCTGTAGCTCAGGAGGTAGAACTGGTCACCTACTGATTGGAAGGTCGGTGGTTCGATCCCTGGCTTCTCCAATCTGCATGTCAAGTATCCTTGGGCAAGATACTAACTGCAACTTGCTCTCCGATGCATCCATCGGAGTATGAATTGCTAAGTGTAGATAAAGTGCTTGTGAGAATGGGTGTGATTGGGTGAATGAGGCATGTTGTATAGAGCGCTTTGAGTACTCCGTGAGAGTAGAAAAGCGCGTCCATTTACCAAGTAAGCCTGCAGTCTGAGCATGAAGTGCTCTTATTGGGTGATATGGTGCTATAAGGTCATTAAGATAAGATGGTGCTTGATTATTCAAGACTTTGTATGTGATGAGAAGTACATGATTGTGTACTGTCAGAATGTCACAGCAGTAGGATATTTCAGCATTCACATTTCATACAAACTTGATGTCATGCTTTGAGTTTGTTATTTCAAACCTATTGGAAGCACATGGATACATGAACAGGCAGTTCTGCACACACCCATACAGAGAGAGCGAGAGAGGCTGGCAGTGTGTGTTGGTCTGATTAATGACAGCAGCAGCAGAGCAGCTCTGAGCCAGCTGTCACATGACATCTGATGACTGCCTTGCTCTCTCACACACACACACACACACACACACACACACACACACACACACACACACACACCTTTCAGTCTTTTGTTTCTCTCGCACCTCCCAAACTCTCACTTTTTTGCCTTTTCTTTCTCTCCTGTGATGAACTATCTATAAAGACACAACATCAAAGAGAAAATGCAGTGAAATAACAAGCATCCTTTCTTGCTTTCTTTCTCTGTCTCAGTGATGAATAAAGGCCAGTGTGTGACAAAGTATTACCGGTGGATCCAGAAAAATGGTGGTTACATCTGGATCCAGTCCAGTGCCACCATCGCTGTCAATGTGAAGAACGCCAGTGAGAAGAACATCATCTGGGTCAACTACGTTCTCAGGTCAGAGGTCAACAATGTGATAATGATCTTGTGGTACAATGGTATGGTGGAACAGACCAAAAAATTACCTCCTACAGCTTTTTCCTTATTGCTTTTCCTTGATCTCAATGGAAACATTAGGAGGTCAAGGAGAATTTATAACAACTCATTCAAAAGAAGTAAAAGAGAAGCTGCTCAGAGAATCCAGATGCACGTATACTACACTCTTAAACAAATGCAGATGTCCAGAAAATGGACCACTTTACTTCACCCTAATGTGCTTTTACAGAATTTTACAGAGTTTTACAGAGACAAGAACCTCTGCAGATTAATTAAAGAAACAAAGCACATATAGCCAATAAAATGAACTAAATCACTTCTTATTTTTTCCTGCTTGAGAGTGATCCAGTGTAACTCCTTTTCTTGTCCCTGTTTTCTACAACTAACGAAACCTAAACGGGGACATCTATCACTTATCCCAGTTGACCTGACGTAAAAATGAATTAATGAATTGTACAGCTGGCAGTGCAAAAACACACATTTCTAATGCAAACTAAATTATAGCCATCCTATCATTTAATGTAAGCTGAAAAATAATACAACTGTGATTTGGCGGTTGAAGAATTTGATGAACTGTTTCAGTTAAACTCACTGGACCAAACTTTCAGCCAAACATCATTACAATGTCAATTTTTTTCTAATTTACATAGACAAACAAAGTACTGTAGATTAATATCATAAGGAAATTATTAAAGCTACTTTTTATTGACCATTTTAGTTTTACGTTTAAAGAATAGACAGGCAGACATAATCATTACTTTAAAAAAACATTTGCATCCTCCCCATTTTACTTTATAATGCATTTACCATTAGAGCCATGTTGTTATAAATTATACATTATTGCTTACATTTATTTTCATTAGAAATGACCAAGGCAATCGATGAACGAACGTTTCTTCTGTCACTGACAAATTTTCTGTATCTTCGCAGTAATCCGGAGTATAAAGACACACCCATGGACATTGCCCAGCTGCCAAACCTGCCTGAGAAAGCTTCCGAGTCCTCTGAAACTTCAGACTCTGAGTCCGAGTCCAAAGAAAACTCAGGTGGGTAGAAAAGGGAGAACAGAGGAGCAACTATATGTTGCTAAAAGACAAAAGTGATTATATTTTACATATATTTGATATATTTGATGATATTTGGAGTAATCTGCTGGCCTCTAGTGCATAGCCTGAGTTCTGTGCCATCATTTTCTTCAGCCACAGTTTGAAGAAGAGCAAAGATTAAAAAGCCGTATGATTTCTGCTTACCATCATGTCCATTCAGTCATGGTTTAATGCAGATAGGCATCAGCTTCATTTCATCAGCTATGACAAAACCGATCTTTGACCTTATCCCAAACGCAACAGCTCCTAGAGGGCAAAGCCTATGTAAAATAAAAAGAGTGAACCAAAAAGATATAAATCAGATTATATTCCTACATTGTATAATAATAGTAATAATATTAGTATAACAATAATAGTATAATTTCAGAACAGTTGCAATATTGCACAAAAAGCTTCTAAAACCTGCATGATTCCTTAACAGCACCTGTTCAAATACAACCAGAAAAAAGAAATATGGTTTGAAGAAAAGAAGCCAAAGATATTTTATCAGCTGGTGCCAGTGTGCTGACTTTGCCAGGCTGAAATGTCTTGAATGCCAACAGCTGCAGGGACTAGGCGCTCACTGGCAGTGTTGCAAACTGCTACAAAATGACAAAATGATAAAATATGGTACAGCTGCACAGCATCACACAATGCCTCCAAACTTCACACATCACAAAATCCTGCAAAATGCCTCAAATAAAGGCCACAATACACAAACATCCTCAAAAAAAATGCACCAAAATGACACAAATGAAAAAAAAACAAAACAAACAGTGAAATAACGCAATTCTGCCCATCATTGGAGATCTGCAAATCACAAAAGTTTAGGTGATGCCATCTCATTCCTGTAGGCAAGGGAATCTTCTTTTGTGTGAAAAACAATTCTAGAAAATATTTTTAAATGAATAACATTTCTTCAGGGATAAATTCTGTGCTACTACTTTTTCTTTGTGTGTAGTTTAGGTAACATCTTAATTAAACATCTTAAACATTAAACATCTTAATTACAATCTTTGACAGTGAGTACTAAAGTGGTAGACTATAATAAATCTGCTTTTCATCACCCTTGACACTACAGACACTTAAAGTGCTGCTGTTAGTTTGAAATTTATTTTGTTCCCACTACCGAGGCTGTCCAAACTTCCTAGGCCTACTGATCTGCTGCAACAGATCAGTGGGCCTAAAGAAACACGATTACAGACCTCTACTAAATGTTGGGATAACGAGATAACATCTGGAAGCAGAAGATGTTGTATTAGACTAGGAAAAGAGAGCTCTGTTTAGTCACTTGTCAACAGTCTTGAGTCACTTCTTTGTGCAGACATGGCACACCAAAAATGAAGGAGGGCTTTGCCGTAAACCTAAAAAGCAACACTCAGCTTCTCAGATTCTTGGTATTACATTGTCTGCTCATGCACAAGTACAAACTTCATCAGTCTTATATGTCAGCTGAGTGTTGATAAAACCTTTCTCAGGTTTGCCTACTTGTATTTCTTTATTGGATACAGAGAGGTAACAAACCTCCTTGGAATTTTAACTCAGGCTAGTCATTTCATATCGTGTCAGAGCAAACCAGCTGATAAAACTGCTAGCAAAGCACTCTGACGACTACCATTTTAACCATTTTAGGCTTGTCTGATGAGGTAATGACCCTACAATAATAAGTTGGGGCTGTTTTTGTAATTTGGTACTACAGTGGTCCCTCGTTATAACGCGGTTCATCTTTGGCGGTCTCACTGTTTCGCTGATTTTTTTTTTTTGTGCAATTTTGCATGATTTTGTTTTTTTTTAACAGCGCATTGTGTTCTGCATCCTGATTGGCTGTAGACTATTGTCAATCAATCTCGTGCCGTGTCTCCTGTACAGTACAGAATGCGTTCAGCTTGTCAAATTTACATAAATCTTCAATCGCTAGCAGTGTGACTCTGAAGTGCTGTACTGTATGTTTGTAAGTTTTCTCCCCAACAAACAACAATGGCGACAAAACGTTTTGCACCATCAAAGGCAGCTGCGGGTGCCTTTGGTTTCATTCTATAATACTGGACTGATTTTTCTACGAAGGTTTGAACTTTGAGGGTGTTTAAACAAGAGATAAAAGTGTGAAAAAGTTCTTGCCTGTCTGAGAAAAGTGTATAAAGTGTGTAGTGAGGGGTTTTACAGCCTGAAAACATCTATAATAATTGTAAAAAAATTAAGTTGGCTGCTTCGCGGATATATCGCGGGTTATTTTTAGAGCGTAACTCCCGCGATAAACAAGGGACCACTGTATATAAATAAAATTGAACTGAATTTTGCCTTGTAGACCTGTTTTAGACCTCGAATCGGCATAAAAAACATGACTCCCCCCAAAATGCCCGATGGCATTTGGTGCTTAAGAGGTATTAATTCTAAATTTTGAATTTGAAAATCAAAATTAGAACCATGAATTGGATAAGCGGGAGAAAACAGATTGATGGAAAAGCCAAAATTTTCTGTTAAATATTTTGGAATCTGTTCACTAGATACACAAGGATGCCTCACAGGTGATAACCTGCTGTGAGCACTGTTATAGCTGAATAAATGAGATCTTGAAAACACTGATATCTGAATTCAGATCTAGAAACAGAAAACAAGGACTATATTCACCTTGTGTCACCAGCATTTTAAGCAGCAGATAATAGTGAAGGAGACAAAGCTCAAAGCAGTGTCATTACAGCTGAATTTAAAGCAAGCCGGGGCCTCCACCTTTAGCGTAATATTATCAAGTCCACCAGCCTGTGCTGGCATGATGGGAATCAGTGCCAGCTGTTATTCTTGCTGGAGGAGAGTGGTTCTGGCACACTGTTGGCTGTAAACCGTTGCCAGCTGCTGCAGGAAGTGTCCAGCTTCAGCTCCAACAGGCCTGAGATGCCCCAGTTCGACATATTTTAAAATGAGATATCTGCTCTTTGACTTTTGTTCTCTTAAGATGCAATGTATGTACAGAAGGAGAGCCTATGAATAAGATGTCTAAAATTACAACCTTTCTCTTTTTTTCCCTTTTTTTATGGGGCAGAATACAACAGATTGTCGTTCACATGCAAAATTGGGATACCATAATAAGTTTGACTTAGCCTACATTACTACTGTGGATTATTACAACAACATGGATTAATCCGCAGCTGAAAATCCTTCCCATCAAATAACTCCTGTTTGACAAATAAAATAAATAAAAATTAATATAAAAATGCATGCTCTTACATCATGGTTTGAATGACAAAGTTGCCAACTTTGACAGAAGAGCAGCAGTGTTGTGTATTAGCTAGCCTTCTCATATGCATTTGCAGAGAAACCTGTCAGAATGAAATAAAAAAATGAGCAGCATAATTCAAGATGTCCTCAACGTGATAGCACTATCCAAATATTGGGTATCAGATACGTATACTGCCAAAAGTATTCACTCACACATTCAAATCACTGAGTTCAAGCGATCCAGTCACTTCCATGGCCATGTTAAATCAGTCACCTAGGTATGCAGACTGCTTCCACAAACATTTGTGAAAGAATGGGCCACTCAGAGGAGCTCAGTAAATTACAGAGTGGTACCAACTTTCTGAGTTGAGAGATCATGTGAAAAAAGAACTCTTATTGGCTAAGCATAGCAAGACATTTTGGACAATTTCATGCTGCCAACTTTATGGGAACAGTTTGGGGATGTCCCCTTCCGGTTCCAACAGGACTGCACACCAGTACACAAAGCAAAGTCCATAAAGACATGGCCTGCACAAAGTTCTGACACCAACCCAATACAACACCTTTCAGATGAATTAGAGCAGAGACTGTGAGCCAGGTCTTCTTGTCCAATATGAGTGTCTTACATCACAAAAGCACTTCTGGAAGAATGCTCCAAAATTCCCATAAAGACGCTCCTAAACCTTGTGGAAAGCCTTGGTAAAATGGTAAATGGACTGGTTCTTATACAGTACTTTTCTACTCTACCTGCACACTCAAAGCGTGATATACAATATATTTTCAGAAGAGCTGTAGCTGTTATAGCTACAAAGGGCTGACATCATATTAAACCCTGTGGATTGAGAGTGGGATGTCACTCAAGCTTTGTGTGAAGGCAGACAAGTGAATACTTTTGGCAATACAATGTAGTTGTTGAAATGTCTGTTTCCAACTTCATGTGATCTCATGGTCTATGAAAATACTTGACTCCTTTTTATAGTGAAATGATATTATATTTCATTTATATTCAACGTCCCTGGTTGGGAGAAAATTTCAAGACTACCGGTCCATTTTTAATTTTCAGCCTTGGAATAAATCTGTTTTGCTTGGAAAGCACACTTAATGGAGATACAAGGTTTCCCCAAGACAAAGCAATTGAGTCGACATTTCGGATGCCATTAGGGAGTCTTAGCTCTGCCAGCTGGGCAGCCGCTGGCCTGGCCTATGTGTGTGCTGGCAGAGTTTAAAGTGCGTATGTGTTGTGTGTGTAATGGGCTAGACAGAGCCAACATGCCTGAACAGAAGCAGCTACAGATACTGAGCACACAACAGTGCATCCAGAAAACAACACATGGAATACCTGTCCTGAAAAATGTAAGGGGGCATGCAGAATTACACAGGTATTCAATGGCAGTGTTGGCAAGTCAGTCTGACACACTCACTGGATGGAGTGCCAAGGCACTCGTGTTTCCAAGAGTATAAATCTTATTGTTTTTTTAGGGAAACTGCTCACTGTTACAACATCAAGATAAAATTTTCCACAACATTAGAGCATAATTTTATGTCAGTGAGTCAAATTATTTGATTCCACCATATCAAAACAATTAACAAATCTATTGATTTTCTTTTCCATTACTAAAGCCACACCTCTATATCATGAATGTGAGTTCACATGGTTCAGATGGTTAATGGACTGTAATTAATAAGTAAAATAATGGTTGAAATGATGGTGCACAGCATTAGTTCAAGCAGGTTATGAAGTCAGGATCTACCACAGTTCCCTTCTAAGCACTGGCAAATCTCATATAGTACAAGTTATTTAAGCAGCTTTAGCCTGTCCACAGGAGCTGCATTTGCAAATCACTTTGCAACCCATTCCCGCAACAGCTCTTCCCTTCATGCTGTGTTTGACCACATCATCAATTTCGTGTGTGTTCATGCAGTGTCTTGTTGCTGCTCTGGGGAGATATACTGCCAAATATTAAGAATCTACTTATGTCTAGAATGGTTTCGACTGTATCTGGAATCTTCTTTTTCTGCATTATAAACAAATGGGTTTTTTTCGACAGACAACGAGAACACCAAGGCAGAGGAGAAGCCCAGCCACCAAGCAGAACACAGTGAGGACCCAGAGACAGACAGCAAACGTCAGCAGCAACCCGGCCAGTCACACTGTTCATCTGAACAGGAAATGAAGCGCCAAGAAGAAGGAGATAGCTCAAGTAACCCTGAGAGCCAGGATAGTGATGACAGTCTGGAACCTTCAGATGGAGAGGGTGAGGAGCAAGAAGAGGCTGGCAGAGGAGGTGGAGGGGGAGGTGGAGGTGGAGGCAGGTTGGGGAGGTTAGCAGGGCTTGGAGGATTAGGGAGTCTGGGTGCCATCGGCGGACTGGGTAACCTAGGTGGGCTTCATATTAAAGTAGAGCACTACGGAGAAGGGGAAGACGTACAGCTGCGTAGCTCCCAAACGTCTTCATCAGAAGAGGAAGAAGAAGAAGAGGAGGATGAAGAAGATGATGAGGATGACAATGGGTGTGTGCAAGATTGTGACAGTGTCAATGCTGGTAGCAAGCTGCAGAAAAGGCGAAAGAGGAGGAAAGTGCAGAAATGGGATGGCTCGCGAAGCAGGAGGCTTCGTCTGTCTTCAACTACACCCAGTCCCATAGCAATAGGCGATACCGCTCCGCTAGTCGACCCCTCTCAAGCCACAACCGCAACCTCCACCCATCTCTTAGCCTCATCTGGCTCCCCAAACAGTGCAAATGCAGCATCCTCAGTTCTGAAGATTAAGACAGAGATGGCAGAACCAATAAACTTTGACAACGACAGCAGCATCTGGAACTACCCTCCCAACAGGGAAATTTCCAGAAACGAGTCTCCATACAGCATGACCTCCAAGCCATCTGCTCCAGGGAGCCATGAGACCTTCCCCTCACCACAGGGAGGATCTCTCCAGGTAGCCATTCCTGACTCTGTCCTCACCCCTCCTGGAACTGAGGGAGGAGCAGGAGGAGTGAGGAAACCCCCTTACAATGGAAGCTCAGCCCCATCCTCTGCCTCCAGCACTGTAAGCTTGGCTCCTCCTTCCAGTGCCTCCTCTGCCGACCCCCTATCCCCTCCACTCTCTGCATCCCCACGGGACAAGCAACAAGGCACTCCCACAACCTCTTCTTCCTCATCTTCTTCTTCATCCTCCTCAACCTCTTCTTCTTCACTGCTGTACTCTGGGGACCTTGAAGCACTTCAGCGCCTGCAAGCTGGTAACGTGGTGCTTCCGCTGGTCCACCGAGTCACAGGTACTCTGGCCTCCACCAGCACGACAGCTCCACGGGTCTACACCACTGGGACCATCAGGTACGCGCCAGCGGACGTAACTCTGGCTATGGCACAAGGCAACCTCCTCCCTAATGCTGCCATGAACTTTGTTGACAGCTCAGGGTTCGGCCTGGACCCTAAGACACCTATGGAGATGCTTTACCATCATGTCCACAGGCTCAACATGTCTGCAGCAGCAGCTGCTGGCCCCTTTGTCGGATCTCCTACTGCCACAGGTGGGAACGGTGCCCTTGGAGGTCAGATGCCAACAACAGCCAATGTCTTCACCACAGCAGAGGGACTGTTCTCAACGCTACCATTCCCAGTGTACAGCAACGGGATCCACACCACGCAGACAACACTGGAGAGAAAGGAGGATTAGCAGAAAGTATCCAAGACCGCATTACTGTGTTTTCGGAATCAACAACTGTGACTGCTCAAAGACTGCTCACTAGTAAATAAAAATGAAAGACTATTTACTTGTTTTATCAACACGGTTTAGCACTGTGTTTCCGAGAGAAGAGAAAGGACAGGGAAGGATGACAGATGTACTCTAGCACTTTGAATCTCAGAAACTGAGCTTGCGTAATAGACCCTCAAACTTGTCCCCCTTTTCTATCTGTTTTCTCTCTCCTCCTCATCCTCTTCTCCTCTCTCAGTCTCTCACTTTGCTCCCGTTTCTTGCGATCAGCAACTCTTTTCTCTTGAACAAACAAAAACCAGACTATTCTTTATTGTAAAGAACCCCTTTTTTGCCTACAGAGAATTCATATTGCCTAAGGACTCAGTTGGAGCCTGATGGGGATAATTTTTATTATTTGACTTGTTTCTGTTGCATCTTTATAAAGATGTGGATTGTGTGTATTTAAAGGAGGACGGTACAGGGATTTGTAACAGACAGAGAACTCTATGTGGCGTTTCTTCTTATGTATCTTGATGTGATCAAGGCTTGAAAAGAACGTTTTTAAACCGAGAGGGGGGTGCTCTCTTGCGCCCCACAAAGGTCTCAGAGATAATCTTTTGAAAAAAGGTGTTTCGAGAAAGTTTCTCAATTGAGGGAATAGTTTAGTGAATTAATGCTGTTTTTTTTTCTTTTACTTTTATCCTTTTCTTTTTTTTTTTTATAAAATATTCTAGCTCAGATTTCACTTACGAATCAAGCATTAAAAAGAAAAACAAAAAAAGCAATTTCAGCCGGGTAATGACCTGTGAATTATCGAATGTTACTACTTCCTCTTTTATCCCAGGAGTTTACCTACAGGTCTCGCACCAAACATAGCCTCCTCTACATCTCTTCCCATCTCAATCTGTCGCTCTCTCTCTTATCTTTCACGCTGTCTGCCTGACCTTTCATGTTTCTGTCCACATTTCTTCCTGTCAATTCTACAGATTTGTGGTGCTACCGACCGTCCAGTAACCCTGATTCAGCTGGCTGATGTGGGTACTGTAAACAAACCCACAGCTCGTTGATAGACTGATATCATTTTTTTATTTTTTGGAGGGGGGAAAGATTTTAAAGTTTGTTTTTGTTTGTTTGTTTGTTTGTTTTTCTGACCTTCAGGAAAGTCAGAAACACAGGAAAAACCTGTAAATCAGCAACATTATCTCCATGTTTCACCTACATGTCCCTCTCCATTCTGATTGGGCCACAAGGGGCAGCGCTGCATAGCAACATGGAGTTGATTGGTTGAATTTTAGGCTGTACAGTGTTGTTTTTATTTGTATGTATTTTCTAACTTAATCACATTAAATGCTCAGTGAGACTGAGTCTAATTAGCTAGCAGCACTAACTTAAGAAATGAATGTTGACAACCTTGACCGGTTCTTGTTTAATCACTGTTTTGTAATGCAGTTACTTTATTCCTTGTTTCCCCCCCTCCTCCTCCTCCTCTCTTTCTTCCTTAACCAGAATCACCTCCGCAAGATTTTCCTAAAAAAAAAAAAAATCCACTCTCTTCCATCTCATTGCCGGACCCTGTGATTAAAAACCACATATCAATAAGGAGATTGTAATAAAGACATGCATTTTCAATCAATCTATCAAACAATCAATCTAATAACTATAAGAAAAAAATTAATATGCGGTTTTTTTGAGGAAGAAAAAAATCACATTCCTTTAAATAATGTTGTCTTTGTCATTGTTCTTCTGTTTCGCGTTCTTTTCTTCCCCGAGTCTACGTTGCCAAAAAAAAAAAAAAGAATTCCTTAATCTCACAAGTTTAGTGTTTGAAAAGCACTGTGATTCTCGTTCATTTGTATTTTTATTTCTTCTACTTTTTGGTAATAAGAGAAAAAAGAGGATAAGTATTAATTAAAACAGTATAAAAACTGTCACACCATCCATCTTTTTAAAGCTGACAGCCCCGTCTTTGCCATCCTGCCATCCTTATTACCCAGTGTGATTAAGCCGTAAAAATGTGTTACCAATGTGTTTAGTGTCACTGGCTGTCAAAAAGTCTTTCATGGCGACTTCTCTCTCTGTGTGTGTTGACTATATGCAGTATATACTGAGCTACTGTAGCTGTTTTTGTCCTTTGTCTTCTCTGTGCTCTATCTCTAGTGTGGGGGAAAGGAGAGGGGAGGGGCTAGAGGGAAAAGGAGGTGGAGTCTATGGGATGATTGACATCCCCCCAAAAAACAACAGCTCCTTGTCTCTCTTGCTCCTTCTCTTTGTCCTTCTCCCTCTATCAGCAGTCTTAGTGAAACCAGTGGAGGTTCGTGGAATTTAGTGTTCGGTGGCCTTTGCAAAAAGCAAAAAAAAAAAAAAGTTTGTAGAGTCCACCTTTTTTTTCGCTGCTTCCTTGTCTTTGTAAAACCTCTTGATTTTGTTTTCTAATCCTTCTCTCTCTTTCTCTCTGCTATTGCTTTTTGCTGTTGTGTAGTCTTATACAAACCTCTTTATCTCACTGTCTTTTCTCTCAGAGATGAAAAGATTCTCTAACTAGCTCAAAGGTTTATGGAGCCATGTTTTTGCCACTAAGGAATTCTGGGAATCAAAGTTTCCAGCTATTGCATACAAAGCATTAGATAACTAATAAATATTTACAGTATATTAGAAACAAATTATGACAAAGAAAGGCCTAAAGTAGGATTTTAGCTGTAGACTTATGACCCAGAAAAACGCCTCAGCTGTGAAACCTTTTCCCAGGGTCCCTTTGGGCTTCTTGTGTGCATTGGGTGTATTTCATTGGTTCCCACCAAAACTTGTTGACTTCCTGCGCAAACTTCTCTCACGGGACAAACAAAGTTAAACAAGTGGTTCATGGGGGAAGAAAAAAAAATCACGGTAGTCTTTCAGGACACGTAATAAAAAAAATGATTTTAAAGATTTCTAAAATAACTAAAAGAAGAAAAAAATATTTCGCACTATAAATCTATTTTTATAGGTGTTTTGGAAAACTGAACTGCATGTTTAGTAAGTTTGTCCGATGCATTTCACATAGTCGAACCCTCGTTTTTTGTTGTTCTGTTTGTTTTTATTTTCAGTTCAGCACTTTCTTTCTTCTCCTTCTTCTTCTTTTTTCTTCAGTCTGTCGAGCCCAGTCTGTTATCAAACTGACCCGGGCCTCTCATCACCCCTTCACATCAGGAAAACCAATCTGTAGGTTGTGTGCTGTCTGTGAAGAATCGATGTCTTGTTACTGCAACTAATGTGTACAACAACGAAACAAATCCAGGTTAAGAAATTGAACAATGTGCTTATTTTTTTTGCGCTCAAGTAAGAGGAATGTGGTTTGGGCCACCCGACCTGCCAGTTTATTGTCGGGTCGTTTGTGGTTGAATGTTAAATTTGTCATTTTGGGAGCATTTTGCTGCTCCTCTAGATTTTAGCATTTTCTACCTTTTGGCAGTTTTGCATGAAAAGCGGGGGGACGGGGCATAGGTGAATGACGCTGCTGCCCCGTTTGGTAAAGAATCGGGCACGAGATATAGTGTAGGTGGTGATGACAGCGGTGGGTGTTGATGGTGGTGCGGGGTGGGTGGGGGAATACATAACTCAGACGAAAACCAGGAAATACACCCACATGTAACAAAAAACCAAACAGCCAGTCCAAGCTGTTTCAATGTTTTTTCTGTGTTTTATGTCGAAAAATGAAAACTTTGCTGGTGATTTTAAAAACTTAAAAACCTTAATCACAGCTGCTGTCAAAAATACATAGTGTTTAAGAAATACAAATATTGAAAAATCACTTCATTTACCTGTGAAAAAACTGTGTCTGTGTTTTTAACTATTTCTTGTACAATTATACAGATTCTTTTATGAGGAACTTGGTGCCAAGTAGCTGAAATACGGGAGAGAGGGAATCTCTTATTATCAATGTTAACAGTGTTATAAAATTCTAAATACAAACAAATTAAAATATTAAAAAAGAGAAAACTATGGTACATTTCTATTTTTTTCCCCCCTCTCAGAAGAGTGGGGGGAACTCATGACTAACTGATGCTAACTTTGAGTGCCTGGCTTATTTTTTTATTATTATTTTTGAAAGACATCTTTTTGAGTTCATTTACCATGAATAATGCTGCAAATCCGAAAATGTACATACTTCATTTTTATAGCAGTTGTTCTTTTATAAGTTTGCTAGGTTCTCATCCGTTCAGAAGAACATGTCATATACATGGTTGTCTTTCTGTAACCCGGTTTTGACCATCTTACAGGTGCCATATTCATAATAAAATTTTCTCTCAAATTTGTTACCAGATTGCATCATTTCTTCTGTTTGACACATTCAGCCATCTCGCCCTTCGCCAGAATATCGGATGATGTTACATCTCAGTAGGCTGCCAGGTTTTCTCTTCTTTCGTCTTTCTTTTCTTGCTCTTCCTTAGCTGTTGGTTTTTTGGTTTCTTGTCAGAAAGTATCTGAGCTATATGAAAATGTCTGAGCTCAGTTAAGTATTTTACAGATATATGGATGGAATTTGTTATTAAATTCCAACATTTTATGCATTCAGATATAATTTTAAAAAAAGATCTGGTCCTTCGCAGGTTCTAAATTTACACTATGTTGCCAAAAGTATTCATTCATCTGCCCCCATACACATATGAACTTAATTGACATCCCATAGGGTTTAATGTGATGTTGACTCACCAACACTTTGAAGACTGCGAAGACTTTCCACAAGGTTTAGGATCCAGAAGGTCAGACACCCCTAGTGGATGAAAAGGCCTGGCTCGCTGTCTCTGCTCTAATTCATCCCAAAGGTGTTGAGGTCAGGACTTTGTGCAGGCCAGTCAGTTTCTTCCATATCAAACTCACTCATCCATGTCTTTATGAAACTTTGTTTGTGCACTGGTGCGCAGTCATGTTGAAACAGAAAGGGGCCATCTTCAAACTGTTCCCACATAGTTGGCAGCATGAAATTTTCCAAAATATTTTGGTATGTTGAATCATTAAGACTTTCTTTCACTGGAACTAAGGGGTCAATCCAAACTCCTGAACAACAACCCCACACCATAATCCTCCATCTATAAAACTTTACACTTCAGTCAGACAAGTGTAGTTCTACTTGCAACAGCCAAACCCAGTCACCCATCAGATTACCAAACGGAGAAGCATGATTTGTCGCTCCAGACAACACATCTCCACTGCTCCTGCAATACCATGCTTTACACCACTGCATGTTCTTGAGCTAATCTGAAGTCTGAGTCTGCAGAAAGTTTGGGACCTCTATGCGCATGTCCATCCGCTGACCTTCCTCTGTGATTTTACTACCACTTTGTGACCAAGCTGCAAGGAAGATTCATAGATGTTGTGAAGGAGGACATGCAGAGGGAGTTGATGTGACAGTAAAGAATGCTGGGATAGGGTGAGATGGAAGCAGATGATCTGTTGTGGCAACCCCTAAAGAAAAAGAAAGAAAGAAGTAACTTCAGATGAACAACAACCTCATACACTATTTTGGCAATATAATGTAATTCAGTGTAGTTGCTAAAAGAGAAATTAAGCCAAAAATGAAGGAACAGCCTGTTTTTCCACAGGCTGTTCCTACATTTTTGGCTTAATTTCTCGCACTAGCACTACACTAAGTACGTTCTATGAATCAGTAGCTTGCAAAACAATCATTACTAGCAGTAAATTGAAATAATCACTTTTTGGATGACTTAATGATTACCTCACATTATTGTAGAGCCGTTTTGGTCAACTTTTATTTATAACATTGCTTCAATTCACTAAGGGTCACAGAGGCATTTGTTTAAGAGCAGCTCTCTTAAGGTCCCATCATAGCATTTCAATGAGGTTGAGTTTTTGGCTTTGACTGAGCCATTGCAACAGGCTCAGTGACAAAGTATTTCCAACCATTGTAATTTTGCTGGTGTGCTTGGGGTGATTCTCCTATTGAATGATTTAGTTTATGTCAAGCTTTAGATGTCAGACAGATAGTCTCACATTTAGAATACTTTGATATATGGAGGAGTTCATGGTCAAATCAATGACTGCTGAGTACCCAAATCGTTACCCCTCCACCACTGTGCTTTAATCCTGTAGTTTTTATTTTATGCAATTTTTCTTTGCATTGCACAGTCTGACCTTGTGATGATTTTTCAAAGGGTTAAGCAACTTGCTTCACACTTTTAAATAGACTTTCTCAGTGTAGAATGATTGCCTTCATACTATTTGGACATGGCCTTATAACCCTTACAAAATTGATGGATAGCAACAGTTGCTTTTCTAAGATCATCCTTGAGATAATTTTAACACATATTTGGACGTTCCGGACTAGCAAACTGCCAAAACCTTTGCCTTTATAGAGGAGCTGACACCTGTTGATGATCAGCAGCACCTGGACAGATAGATATCCGCAAGGTATGTACATGTTGGCAGCAACATAAGTGTCCTTTCAATAAAACCTTTTCCAAGCTACAGGGAGTGCAGAATTATTAGGCAAGTTGTATTTTTGAGGAATAATTTTATTATTGAACAACAACCATGTTCTCAATGAATCCAAAAAACTCATTAATATCAAAGCTGAATGTTTTGGAAGTAGTTTTAGTTTGTTTTTAGTTTTAGCTATTTTAGGGGATATCTGTGTGTGCAGGTGACTATTACTGTGCATAATTATTAGGCAACTTAACAAAACAAATATATACCCATTTCAATTATTTATTTTACCAGTGAAACCAATATAACATCTCCACATTCACAAATATACATTTCTGACATTCAAAAACAAAACAAAAACAAATCAGTGACCAATATAGCCACCTTTCTTTGCAAGGACACTCAAAAGCCTGCCATCCATGGATCCTGTCAGTGTTTTGATCTGTTCACCATCAACATTGCGTGCAGCAGCAACCACAGCCTCCCAGACACTGTTCAGAGAGGTGTACTGTTTTCCCTCCTTGTAAATCTCACATTTGATGATGGACCACAGGTTCTCAATGGGGTTCAGATCAGGTGAACAAGGAGGCCATGTCATTAGTTTTTCTTCTTTATACCCTTTCTTGCCAGCCACGCTGTGGAGTACTTGGATGCGTGTGATGGAGCATTGTCCTGCATGAAAATCATGTTTTTCTTGAAGGATGCAGACTTCTTCCTGTACCACTGCTTGAAGAAGGTGTCTTCCAGAAACTGGCAGTAGGACTGGGAGTTGAGCTTGACTCCATCCTCAACCCGAAAAGGCCCCACAAGCTCATCTTTGATGATACCAGCCCAAACCAGTACTCCACCTCCACCTTGCTGGCGTCTGAGTCGGACTGGAGCTCTCTGCCCTTTACCAATCCAGCCACGGGCCCATCCATCTGGCCCATCAAGACTCACTCTCATTTCATCAGTCCATAAAACCTTAGAAAAATCAGTCTTCAGATATTTCTTGGCCCAGTCTTGACGTTTCAGCTTGTGTGTCTTGTTCAGTGGTGGTCGTCTTTCAGCCTTTCTTACCTTGGCCATGTCTCTGAGTATTGCACACCTTGTGCTTTTGGGCACTCCAGTGATGTTGCAGCTCTGAAATATAGCCAAACTGGTGGCAAGTGGCATCTTGGCAGCTGCACGCTTGACTTTTCTCAGTTCATGGGCAGTTATTTTGCGCCTTGGTTTTTCCACACGCTTCTTGCGACCCTGTTGACTATTTTGAATGAAACGCTTGATTGTTCGATGATCACGCTTCAGAAGCTTTGCAATTTTAAGACTGCTGCATCCCTCTGTAAGATATCTCACTATTTTTGACTTTTCTGAGCCTGTCAAGTCCTTCTTTTGACCCATTTTGCCAAAGGAAAGGAAGTTGCCTAATAATTATGCACACCTGATATAGGGTGTTGATGTCATTAGACCACACCCCTTCTCATTACAGAGATGCACATCACCTAATATGCTTAATTGGTAGTAGGCTTTCGAGCCTATACAGCTTGGAGTAAGACTACATGCATGAAGAGGATGATGTGGACAAAATACTCATTTGCCTAATAATTCTGCACTCCCTGTATATCCATATTCACACAAGGGTGATTTTTTTTTCCTCGTACATCCATAGCAGAGTTGACTAATGTACAGACATTTAGTACTTAACTAGAAAAACAAATACTTCTGTTAAAAATACTCCAGTAAAACTTGAAGTACTGAATCAACGTCTTTATTCAAGTAAAAGTAAAAAGGTAGAGGCTCAGAAATGTACTCAAAGTAAGAAAGTACAAAGTCCAGTACCAGAGGCCTGGGAGATTGAGGGTCCTGCGCGGTATCTTTGCTGTTTCTAGGACTGCGCTCTTCTGGACAGCGATCTCGGATGTTGTTCCTGGGATCTGCTGGAGCCACTCGCAACTCGCCTAGCTTGGGGGTCACTGCACTGAGCACTCCAAATACCACTGGGACCACTGTTACCTTCACCCTCCATATTTTCTCGAGCTTTTCTCTGAGGCCTTGGTACTTCTCCAGCTTCTCGTGTTTTCGTCTTCCTGAATTTGCAGTTTTTCGGTATTTCGCTAGCTGGATGCTGAAGTACTGGAACTTAGGGACATCTGCAGTCATTCTGCTGTTGTGGCAAAAACAAAACAAAAAACAACCAAAAAACCACCTTCCCACTTTTAACCCCTCACTTTGGCACATGTCATCTCTTTTTATGAGACATTCTCTGGTGATTAATAAACGAACAGGATTGCCATTTATGTCTTACGCAAAATGGGTTTACTGTTTGAAGGCCTGCAGTGACGTAAAATAATAACTCCCCTCAAATGGTGTAAACCAAAAGTGACAAGCTCGTTTTGAAAATGTAAGGAGTAGAAAGCACATATATACTTGTTTAAAAATGTAGGGAGCAAAAATAAAAAGTAGTCAGAAAGAAAATATTCCAAAAAAGTACAGGCACCTGAAAATTGTAATTACATACAGTAAAAAAGTATTTGTACTTTGTTACTTCCCACCTCTGGTCCATAGTATAGTTGAAACTATAATATACCGTATTTTCTATAAGACGCACTTAAAATCCTTTAATTTTCTCAAAAATCGACAGTGCGCCTTATATATGAATTCTGGTTGTGCTTACTGACCTCGAACCGATTTTATGTGGTACACGGCGCTCAAAAATCTGTCAAAAAATGTTTTAGTACGACTTTGGTAAGCTACGAAGCCGAACCGCTTGATGGATTGTCGGAGCATTACGGCTACCGTAGTCAGGAGTCTCGCGGAGTAATCTGGGTTCAAAACTCCGTCTGCTTCAGGTCCCAAAGTCCAACAAACACTGCGGCATCACAGAGAGTTAAAAACTGTCTAAATTTTTTCATCTTTAATAAATGATCAGCGTTGCTGCTTAAGCAGGTGTAACAATTAAGTTTGACATCCAGGCATCCATGAAAACAGAATTAAATTTAATTGAGTTAGAAGTTAGCAGGAAGTTAGCTCGCTAGTTTCCACATAAACATGATATAGCATGTTCTGGCTGAGAGATTTCTGAAAAAATTAAAACGTACAGCTCTCCTATCATTTCCAACATAAATGAAGACAGAAAACTAAACAGCTGTGACGTTTGTAGGGTTACTGAAGTTGGGCTAGCTGGTATATAATGATGTGCTACGTGATCGCTAGCGACACAAGCAAAACATAAACACAGTGAAGCTGGAGGATGAATGTTAACTTTTTTTCCACTCGATAAAAGTTAACATGAGGGTTCCCGATGGTTAGGGACAAATGTAACCGCATGGCAGGATGCTGTAAACGGACCAAACTTCAGTCAGGAGAACAACTGAGATAATCTACAATACGAGGTTAGTCATTAATATACTGCAGCAACGTGGGAATAGAGCAGCTGCGAGAGAATTCAGCATTAATGAATCAATGGTACGGAAGTAAAGGACACAAGAAGTAGAGTTGAGTAAAGTTGGACTTATCTGACTGTTTTGTTTCGCTTTATGCAGCGTATGTATGAAAACAGACCCGTTCATCGACAGTGCGCTTTATAATCTGGTGCGCCTTATGGTCTGAAAAATGAGACTATACTATGGATGCACAGTACTGTGCAGAAGTCTCTAGACACCCCTAATTTCTCTATTGTCACGGGTTGCCGGGGCAAGCCGTGTGTGAATTATTAACGGACCCAAGATGCAGACTGCGTAGTTGTGAGCGAGCTTTATTAACTAAAGGTGAAACAAACAGGAGCGAAGTGGATGAAAACCAAAACCTAAGAGTAACCTAAACTGGAGAAAAACTAAGCAAAAACAAACCTGAAACCTTGAGACGTGAAACAGAGATGCAGGGAGAACAACGCGGAGAGAATGCACAGGAAAGTGGAGGGGAACAACACAGACGAACCAGCAACGAGGACGGGTGAACACACACTAAAAATACACACACCAGTAATCAGGGGATGGGAAACAGGAGGGAAACACACCTGGGAGACATAACAGCTGACGAGGCAGGGGAAACGTAAACAGAACACACTGACATAAGACAGAGACCTTCAAAGTAAAACAGGAAACACATACACATAATGACACAGACTCAGAGACGCGGACTAAACACAGAGACCTACTACACTAAGGGGATACACAAGCAGGGAAGACACCAAACAGAGGGAACACAACTAAACCCTAGGAAACCCAAAACAACAGTCATAATACAAAAACTACCAAAAGTAAACCAAAAACACTGGATCACCGACCCAGGACCATGACATCTATATTTTGTGTGGAAAGAGACTTTGTCTTTTTTAAAGTAGTCTTGAGCAATAGTTCTCCAGGCTTTTTAAAGGTCTTTCAAAGTTTTCTTCTCTTTTTTTTTGTGGACATGTGACTAGCAGCACGGTGGCACGGTGGTTACCACTGTTGCCTCATATCAAGAAGGTCCTGAGTTTAATTCTACCATCAGGCCAGGGTCTTTCTGTGTGGAGTTTGCATGCTCTCCTCGTGTTTGCTTGGGTTCTCTCCGGGTAGTCTGGCTTCCTCCCACAGTCCAAAGACGTGTAGTTAGTGGAGTTAGGAGACTCTAAATTGCCCAGTGCCCTAATGTGAGTGCGACTGGTTGTCTGGGTCTATGTGTTAGCCCTGTGACAGACTGGCGACCTGTCCAGGGTGTCTTCTTGCCCTAAGACAGCTGGGATAGGCTCCAGCCCCCCCCCCGTGACTCTGAAAAGGATAGGCAGAAGCGAATGTATGGACATGTTGACATCACACCTATAAATTCATTTAAGCATAAAATGGCACATAACTCAAGGAATGAACTAGTGTTGTGTCAAAAGAACAAATTTGACATTGTACCTTTACGTGCTTTGTTATTAGCAGCCTGTCACAAAAACAAAGTATTTGTTCACATTTCTTTAGATGAATCTGTAAAAAATGCTTACAATAACACAGTCAGAAACACATGAAGTAGTATTCTTGTTGTAGCAACAAGGGGATTCCCAAAGAGCAATTAGCCAAAAAAAGTCATATTTTGCATATCTCTGTCCTTCAAGAACTGGAAAAGTGGAGGACAAAAGAAGAAGTGGCAGAACTAATATAACTACAGAAAATGAACAATATCTGAAAATCATGTCCTGATAACAAAAAAAGGACATGAGAGAAGCATCTGGCCCTTCAGTTGATCCATCTACTGTTTTCTGAATCAAAAGTAGTCTCAATGGAAGGGTGGTTGTCAAGAAGCCATTTGTAACTGAAAATCAGTGGCAACAGGTTTTATGACGCAATGAATTCAAATATGAAATTTTTGGTTCAAGTCGCTGTCAATACAGTATGTCTGGAGGAGGTCAAGAAAGAGGTACAACTGTGAGTGTCTACAGCTATCTGTAAAACATGGTGAAGACTCGGTCATGGTCTGGGGCGTTATTTCACCTGGTGGAGTTTAGAATCTTTTCAAAATTATTGGAATTCTGAACACAGAAAACTACCGTCAACTGTGATCCACCATGCAATACAATCTCCAAAGCTCCTGATTAGTAGCTGCTTAAGGTTTAAGCATGAAAAATTAACAACAGATTATTTTGGGGAGACTGAAAATCGGCTTTACCACAGCGTTTGTATATTTTCAAACATAAAGCAGTTAATCGAAAGATGAAGACTGAATAACCAAAAATGGCAAATCTATCATGAAGTTAATATCAGTCTATTTCTTCATTTCTGCATCCAGTCCATTTCTTTACTTCCATGTTATTATCTTTCTCTCCTTTTTGCCTGTAACGTTTCCCCTCCTCCACCCACTCCTCCTCTTCATGCAGTAATAAGAGCAGAGAGGTCAGTCATTCGACCCTCTGAGGCCGACCAACCAACTTTAAATATTTCACACTATTTTAAATGAGCGCACATGAATCATAGATCACAGGCTGCACTGGTGTGTGTACTTGTGTGTGCGTGCACGTGTGTGTATGTGTGTGTGTGTTGAGGTGCTCAAACCTGAAGCTCCTTCTAATAACCTCTGGCTGTCTGTCTCAGTGAGGAGGTCTGATGTGGAATTTAGATCCAACGGTGCCAGTCGCTCACCGGAGGCGTAACGAGCGGCCTTTCATCATTGGCCGTGATGGACGGATGATGAAACAAAGCGTTAGGGATGAAAACTCTGCCCGTTTTTCATCTGCACTTTCACTGGGGCTGATCTCTCTAATTCCCAACATGCACCAGAAGTCAAAACATCACAAAAATCTGTAGAAGTATTTTGGAGACACGCCATGGCTACTGGAGACATGATGTGATGTTTAAGTTTGTGAAGAAAAATCAGTCTTCTAATGGTCCTACAGGGGGTCTGACTCTCTGAGCACTTCGATTGAATTAATTATATTTATCTGTGACCAATTCTCTTGCTCTGTTCTGAGTTGAATTCTGGGGTAGTTTAGTTCAGCAGTAAGTTTGGATCACAAAGTAGAGCAAAATAACGTGCAAGAAGAGATAAGAGATAAACCCATCAGCACAGGTTTAACCTGTGACAAGGGATAAGAAATTCTTACATTTCCAAGATACAAAACTTAGATTTTTTCCAACCCTTTTTTTCCTAAACCTAATCAAGCACTTCCTACTTCAGAAAGCTAACCAAGCCACTTGTAACTCCTAAACCTAAGCATTGAAAGTCTTAAAGAAAATGCACATTTCCAGGTTTATCCTAGCTGATAACCCTGGAAATTATGCTACACGAACCCCTCAAACCTGCTATTGTAGAATTAGCAGATCTCTAAAATGGGACTATTATCTTTTCACAGCCAACACTGATGCAGTTAATGTGTCAGAGTACCAACACCAAAGAACATCTTGTTTGTATTGTGTAGACACAGGAGGCATTTGACAAAATGTTTGATGTTAGGCATGATGAGAACACCTTAAATGGATGTAGTCCCCGTGTGCGTCACCATTATGAAGCCTCAGAGTATTTTCATCATCTGCATCTGCATCTGCAAAGTGTACACAAATGAGGAGTGGATCTCACTGGGAAACTTTGTGAAAAGTGCTTGTGTGAATGGGTGAATGAAACATGTTCTATAAAGTGTTTTGAGTGCTCATGTAGCGTAAAGATGCTATATAACAGGAATCTCAAACTTAAATGAGCTGTGGGCCACTGCTCGCACTGTCATGTCATTGGAGGGCCACTTTAGTGTTCAAGTAATTCAAAAAAACCAAGAACACACCCACAAATATATCTAAAAATGTAGTGTTTTGTTTGTTTTTTTAACTTAAGTTATTACATAACAGACATGACCAGGGGAAAGGGAAAGGGAAAGCTGTAGACAAGAGAAGTTCAAGAAAAACAGAGAGAAAGAGGGACAGTGGGAAAAGACACTAAAAATCCACCCATTCACCTGCTGGAAAAAAAGAAGAAGAAAACAAGCAAATAGAGAACAACACAGTAGGGAAACCACAGCAACAACCTAGATAAGCATAAGTAACAGTAAATAACAAATACTGAATTTTTGAGTTGCCAACCGTCCTGTCCCGTATTCAGAGAAAATATTATGTGTTTCGTATGGAGCTGAAAAGGAACGCGATTTGTCGCGTACTACAGCTATAATGAAAAAAAGACACAAAGCTGGAGTTATTCTGTGTCTTTACGCTGCACAGCTGCCTCTTCTTCTCTCATTCACTCCCCCTCCCTTTCCTGTTGCTACTTCAATCATGAAACCTATCAACGATCAGCTGAACAGCTTTTCTGACGCAAGTCCCCTCTCTCTTGTTTGTTTATCGCCCACTTTGCGCCAGAAGGAGGAAACTTGTGGATGTCGAGCCAAACAACAGCAGCACTTTTAAGCTTGATCAGCTGTTGTTAGAATTTATTTAATATTACTTTCTAGTATCAGCTGATGTTTGTTGGAGCCACAGCCATAAAAGCTTCTGGTCATTGTGGTGAGAGGGAAACATGAAGATGAAACCAGGAGATGTCCTTACTGAATCATCAGAGCTGAACAGGTGATGGAGAAACAGGTTTACCTTTCAGGTGACATGAATGAGTTGAAGGGAAGTTATGAACTGTTTCTGAGAGACAAATAACACCAGGATCCTTTTCTGCGTAGCTGACAGCTGGTAACAGCTGGGCCGGTCTCAAGTCAAAATGCCCGGGCAGACTTGTTGTCTCAGTCCAGCCCTGGGCACGACACCCAGTGAATTAAGGTGCATTTAAAATAAATGGCCGGGCCAGCGGTGCACATCGCAAATTAGCTCGCATAGTTGTGCCGCTTCTTAATGACGGTATCTTAGCTAACAACCCCAACTACCAGATTCAACTTGTAATTGGCTAAAAATAACTTAGCCTACTGGTGAGAGGGACGTTGCCAGCTGGCAGTTTTTTCAAGCGATGTTGAAATTTCCACATTCCGACACTTCAAATGCTTCAGGAGCTGTCCGCTCAGCGCAGCATCAGCACCGCGGAAATACACGGATACATCCGTGGACTCGAGACAGAATTCACAATGCGTTTTCGGGACTTATGGACCAATGTTTTCTTTTCTGATCAAACCCGAAAGCTTTAATGAGCAGCTGGATTTGTCTCGCATTAACTGGCTAGAGACAGAGGACATCAAAATGCAGCTGATTGAACTGAAAAGCTCGACTCTGTGGAGGTCAAAGTTTGCAGAACTACGAACGCAGCTGGAATCCATAGTTGTGCGTGTTAATGGAGTTTGCATTTTCACCTGCTGGACATCATTACCTGACAAGTTTAACTGTCTTAAGAACATTGCAGAGGCCTTATTGACAGTATTTGGCTCTACATATCTGTGTGAGCCGATTTTCTCTCACACGAAGAGTGTCCTCTGGTAGCCGTCTGAAAGCTGGACACTTGGAGACCTGTGTCTCTGAGTGGGAGACCAGAGATCACATTAACATGTGTATCTCTGTATTAACAAACATGCCATATTGGCCCAGTTTAATTTTCTTATCATTGTTGTGAGGAGACCATAAATAGCATTTGCATTTTCTTTTGTACAGTTCATTTGTTGTTATGTAGTTCATGTTATGGATAAAAAGTGTCTTTTTTTGTTTCAAAATAGCTGATAACTATTTGCTGATAGCTGCCAACATCTGCGAACAAATATAATGCTATAAAGTTGTTCTATATAGTGTGTAACTGTTATTATAGAGCATTATTAAATTTATTGCTAATGCAATCATATGGCACACTGACTTCTGAGGAAATTTTAGATGGCACTCATCATAAGAAAGGTTGCCGACCCCTGGTTTAGAGGCAGCAGGCAAGGAAGATGGTGTGTGTCTGTGAATACCTGTGTGCTTAAGCGCACTATTCAAAAGGTTTCTCCATGTAACTATCTATTAGTAAGTATGGGGAGCCCTGCCTTCCAGGACATGAAGTAGGCATGGTGGAGATCTAGGGCCAAGAGATATAGAGGCCCCACAGAGTACGAGAGCCCAGGGAGGACCACGGGAGGAGCAGCCGTGCCACCCTCCTAGAAAAGAGCTTAGGAGAATCCCAGACTCCCCTAGATGCTGGGGGTCCCCCAGCAGCCATGGTGCAGAAGCCACAGGGGGCTACTGCAACATGCCCGCACGCTCTGCTGGTGCACACCCAAGCACCCAGCCCGGAAATCGGGCATCAGCATCGGGCAACTGGCAGGGAGTGTGTTGGGGGGAGATAGGCCCCCACACCTATCTCCCCCCAACCTGAGATGTTCCCAGAGAGGTGGAGTCTAAGACCCAACCTGACACATAAACATAGACAAACAGGCACACACAGACATAAACTTGCATTCCCATCCTCATTCACACATATACAAATACTTAGAACTTGCCCAACATGGAGACAAACAAAAATGAACACTGTACACAGACTCACACTCCCCAAACATACTCTATACCCCCCCAGATCCGGGTACCATCACCCCCAGAGGGGCAATCTGCCCCCAGACCCAGTAGATGTTTCCCCTTTCCCTGGCGTGGAGACAAGCAGACTGCCCAAGATCCTGCAGCAGCAGGGAGGCCAAGCATCCCAGACCCCAACCAGACAGCCAACTCCTACTACTGGCCCCCAGCCCCAAATGGCGAACAGAGAACGGGGATGTGAAGACCCCATACCGCTCTCCGCCCACACATATGTGGTGTTGCTGCGTACTGTTCTAAAGTGCATTTAAAACATGGTGGGGGGCCTGGTACTCTCTGCCAGAAAGCAGCTGGTGCCAGCACGGCCCCTCCTGAGAATCCTCAATGTCTACATGTATTTAAAATTGAGAAGTGGGCACCGGTGCCACAGGTGAGGCTGAATAAACAGACCATTCTCTTAACGCCATTTAGTGTGTCCACCCCAAAGGTCCTATGTGTTTTGAGAGTGTAAGTAATGTGGATGTCTAGACTGGGGAATAAAATTGAGGAACAAGTGGCCAGAAGGGGACACAGGAGGAATGCCTCCCCTGCACCTCAGTGATACACATGTAGTCCAAAGCCCTGTGTCTGTGGTGGTGTGATGGAGTGGGAAGAGGGAGGCAGTTGGGAATGGGGAGCAAAGAATTTGGAGGGGGAGCAAAGTACCCCCTTCCTGATGCCAGCTCCCCCACTGACCCCAGTATGCACCCCCATTCCCTGGAATCCACGAAGGGCAGGGGGCCTGGGTCCAGATAGCCCGGGCACACAGTAGCAGCACCACCAAGCCCCACCGTGAGGAAAACTACACCCACCCCAACATTCAATCAACTCCCAGACTATATAAGACAATAGACACCCAGGTTGAGTTCATCCTTCGACTCTGCTAAATTTCTCCTCCACCTGCAGAGTGAACTCCTGGAGAGCAGAGACGCCCTGCAAAGGATGGTAACAACCTCCCCACCACTTGAAGAGGCCCGCAGTTCCATCGATGCACCAGAGGCCCCCTCTGGCTCCCATGCATGCACACACGCACAACCCTGGCGACACACCAAGTTCATGAGGACAATCTTCTTGACAATGCGTAGGGCAGTGAGAACCAAGTGGGCTGTATTCATCTCTGTAGTGACATCATCCAAGTTGCCCAACAAGCAAACTAGAGGGGAGGCTGGAATGTTACATTTCAGACACTTTGAAAAGTCTTTACATATCCAGCACCAAAACCTCTGAACTTGTGGACAGAACCAAAGACAGTGGATGTAATTCTCAGGTGTTTTGCCTTTACAGTGTGAGTAGTTGTTAGAAGACGTAAAGCCCATCTTGAACATCCGTTGACCTGTTTAGTGCACTCTATGTAGTATTTTATATTGTATTAATTGTAGACCAAATGTAGACCAATTTAAAGGTTTTTAAGCATACCTGAGACCAGAAGTTTTGGTCTAAGCTGACTGATAAATCTACTTCCCATGCAATAGGAAGGGATATTGATTCATCTATTTTAGAGAGTGTCCTGTATATTCTAGACATTAATTTGGGGGTTTTAAGATTAAGAAACTGTAAAATACTTGATGGTGTTTATAATTCAACTTTATTAGGTTTAAATTTCTTTTTTATTATAGATTTAATTTGATATTCTTAAAATTTTCTGTTGTTGAGCCAATACTTTATAACTAGTTTGTCAAATCTAGTCTTAAGTAATGTATTTGTTGATGAGTGCCTACCTTTTATGAAACCAGTTTGGTCAGGATGTATACTCTGTCTTTGAGAGAGCTTTGCAGATTATTTTAAGGTCAACATTAGTAAGGGATATTGGATGATAGCTTGAGGGAAATACAGGGTCTTTGCTTGGTTTTAGCAGGAGACTAATGTTGGTAGAATTCATATTTGGTGGTAGTCTGCCATTTTCCTTGATTTCCTGCAATGTTCTGCGGAATACTGGTGCCAGAATTGTTCAGATTTCTGCTGGAAATTCATCTGGACCTGGAGCCTTATTACAGCCATACTTATCAGGGCTTTCTGGAGTTCACCTGGTGTTAGCGCCGAATCCAGTGCCACTGCTTGACTGTCTGGTACTTTTGAAAGGGTTACATTGTCAAGAATAAGGACTAAAATTTCCATTCAAAGCAGTTTTATTTATACAGCACCAAATCACAACAACACTTGCCTCAAGGTACTTTATATTGGAAGGTAGGGACTTTACAACAATACAGATAAAACCCCAACAATCAAATGATGCCCTTTGGACAAGCATTTGGGAAGGAAAAAGTCTCTTTTGACAGGAAGTAAGCTCTGGTAGAGCTAGACTCAGGGAGGGTGCAGCCATCTGTCATGACCGGTTGATGGTCAGAAGACCAAAGTCACACTGTGGAAAAGAACCACAGACTAATAATAATTATTGATTAAATGCAAATTGGTGTATAAACACATATCATTTGATACAAAAGAATTCCCACTGAATTTAACAAGTTGTAAGCATGTTACATGAGCTATCAGAGCTGCTTTCCAATCCCTAGACCAGGGGTGCCCAATCCCAGTCCTCGAGAGCTACTGTCCTGCAGCTTTTAGATGCATCCCTACTCCAACACAGCTGAATCAAATAGTTGGATTACCAATTCGGCATGCCATCAAGTCTGGCAAAGGCCTGATAACGAGCCATTCATTTGATTCAGGTGTGCTGGAACAAGGACGCATCTAAAAGCTGCAGGGCAGTAGCTCTCGAGGACTGGGATTGGGCACCCCTGCCCTAGACTATATAAAGTTAGTATGTATACTAATATTGTCAGCTTGTATCAATGGCTGCTACCTATAATGTGACCTAACATTACGCATAAAGATTGGAGCTTGCTCTTTTCCCATTTTCCCATTTAGTTAAAAAAACAAACCTGCATTAACCTGTAGCAAACTGCCGAATGTTTTCATGCACCCTTTGAATAACACAACTGTTGTACTCCAGTTTGTTTTTGCAGCTTTTCTGTTGTTGCAACACTTAAACTGTAGTTAGCATGAAGGTGACATGCTTAAGAACCTGAAGAATTATGCTGATTCAGCACATTTTGTACAATTTATTACATTTATTGACATGAATAAATCGCTGGTCAGAGAGGTAGGTAAGGGCCAAAAGCTAAGATATCTTTAGTTGATAACTGAAAAAACAAAAATGTAAGATAACACACAAAATGACTTAAAGTAATACTCAAGTATATGAGCATGTGAGCATATACTTGAGTACTTGTCTTCTGTAAGTGTGCCAGCAATGGATTTTCTTCACTGAGACAAGTTTCCTATATTATGCTCGTTTTGTATATCTTTGAAATATAATATGTGAATAAAACCATGTCAGTTGTGCACATGTTTTGACTTTTAAAACGTTCAATAAACCTTCCATCTCTTTTTTTTTTTTTCCTCGCAGTGTTTAGTATTTTGGTCCACTTTTTCTTTTTTTTTTCTATAGCTGTGTGAACTAATATTGTTCAGAATTTAGGAAATAATGCAGAGTTGACTACACTGCCACATTTCACCTCTATCAGACTGATGATCAGATGTTTCACCTCCCCATGACGGCACAGAGCAATGCCACGTGTCCCAAACCTACAACTTCAGTTTGACAAACAGGAAGTACTGAACTTTAACCTCTCTGCTGACCTCTGCTGACCTCAGACTTGCCCATGTTTAATGACTCGTTTCATTAAAGGTGTAAAGCCATCAGCAGTAATTGACCATCACGGCACTAACGAACGTCAGGGCTGATGATGATGTTGATCCTGTCAGTCATTAGACCCAAAGATGAGAAGAAATGAGTTTTACAGTTTTTTCTGAATGCTTAAACCCTAACTGTGATTCTTATAGCACAATTTCTGAAACTATTAATACTTATAGCAAAACCACTCACCGAGTTTGCAAAACTAAAAGCACAAACACTGCTTTGCACTCAGTTTGCCATTTTATAACACACACTTTGCAAACCTGTAGCTACAATCCACTGCACAGCACTCTTTTTGCAGAACTGTAAACACAACTCACTGCTTTACACTCAATTTCCAAATGATCAACGCACTCCTAGCAAAACTATACACATTTATGGCCATTATTTACACTATTTTGCCAACTATCTGGCACACTGTCACATGTGAAAACTTCTTTAGATAATTAGTTCACTTTGCAATCAGCCTAAGCTCTATAATACAGGTAAGCTCTGTGTGTGGAGTACAATGGAGGGAGCAGGAAGAGTGAGAAGAAAAAACTGTAAAACTGTAAGCCCTCCCCGCCAAGCCAGTTGTGGCAAATGGCTGCCCCTCATTTTAGCCTGTCCCGCTGGAGGTTTACTAGAAGGGAGCTTTTCCTTCCCACTATTGCCATTTGCTTCTTCTTGGTGGGTAGCGTCATTGTTTGGGGATGTCTCTGTAATATTTTTGTAAAAATTTTTTCTTTGAAGTATAAAGTGCATTGAGAAGATTGCTGGTGGTGCAGATCATTGGGTTAGCTGGTCTATACAGCTGTGATTCGCTGTGTTTTGTCAGGCTGTAGAAGGAAGATAAAAAATAATATAGTATAAAGCATATAAAGTTTATGCACTATCAATGTTTCTTTGATATTTAGAGATGGCAATTAGACAGAAAAGGAAAAGGGAATGGAAAAAGACATTAACATTTCCAGAAACAGGTAATAATAACTGGATGAAGACACTATGTTAGATTATGTTTATCGGACACTGTGAAGCGAAAAACACATTTTCAGGACAGAGGCATGGGTGGTGTGTTTGTAAGTAGAGTGGAGCTGCAGAGACATCCAGAGGATCAACAGTGGAACTGCCACTAAACTAGTCATTTTCTTTATATGCCTTATAATAAATTATGATGTCTTTGACTGATTTCACCATTGGTTGCAAACTAAAAAAAAAATTTCAGACCTCAAAGCTGCTAAATGCGGTTTGTTGCTGTCTCTAATCTAATCAGAGAGGAGACGGGTTTAGAAAACAGTGACAGAGTCACAGAAAGAGACCAACAAAATTGTCTTCTTTATTATTTATTTTCATTAGTCCTTTGTTTATCCAGGTAAAAATCTCATTGACATTAAAACTCTCATTTTCAAGAGAGACCTGTCATCATGGCAAAAATACATATACCACATAAGTACATAACATTTAAAACAAATACAGTATCCCGTACAAGTGTGAAAAATATGCAATAACAGATCAATTTAGAACGATATTAAAATTAATCACACTGAATAAAAGAGTTATTCTCTCGTTTATAAGAGGTGAAGCAGCAAAATATGTGAATAAATCACAAAATAAAATGTATAAAAGTCAAAAAAAGAACCTTTTGCTGTTATTTCTTCACAGATTAAAAAAAAATCTGCAATTTGATGTCAAGTGGGCCAGGGAAGTAAATTGCTCAATTACTTATAAAAAATTAAAACCACATACACTTTTTAGTGTAAAGAAGTAAAGGTAAAGTATGCTGCCTTGTTTGTACAAACATGTTTTCATTTTCTGTTTTTTATTATCTGTTCCCTGTCTTAAATCTCAAAATGAAGTGTAAATGATTATAATGATGTCTTTATTTCATCTCACCTGTATTATTGTAATTACCTTTTATTCCACCCAAGTAAATCATCCCTGGATCGCCTACAAATGGTCCAGTTTAGGATTCAGTTTAACATGTTGTTGATGACTTTCAGAGTCCAACATTATTAAATGCCTATCAGTCATAGATGTCTGAATCTCTGAGGTCAGTGGATCAGTGCTTGTTGGCTGTAGTTAGATCCAGGTTAAAGACAAAAGGTGACTGTTTTTGAGGTTGTGACCCCAAGCTGTGAAACTCAACTTCCATTGGACCTAAGATCTGTAAACTGTTGATACTTTTAAAAAGAATCTTAAGACCCACCTGTTCATGGTTACCTGTATTTAGTTTTATCTATTTAATTGACATGGCTCAAACTTAACTGCATAACTTTGAATTAGTACGGCAGACAGTGGGTGATGTCTCTGCCTACAAGCACAATGTAAAACTGATAATAATTTAGACCACTGGTTTGGACTGTGCAGAAAGGCACTCTCATGATGTGATCCATTTTTAAGGTCTGCAACACTTGCTGGTGCAAAACTATAGTTAATGGTCCAAAGATTATGCACACAGTGTAATGTGTCTTTCTACATTTATGTCCTTATATTTCAAAGGGAAGAAGAAGATATTTAAATCTGCCTTCATTTAGTCTTTGCTTACAAACCCAGTTCCAAAAAAGTTTGGATGCTATGCGAAATGTAAAAAAAAAAAAAAAGAACACAATGACTTGCAACACTCATAGATCACATTACATGTTTAAACCGAGAAAATGTAAAATATTAACATGTTGAAAAAAAGTTGGGAACAAAAGCCTTGAAAATATGTGGTACAAAGAAATAGCAGGAGGAGTATTTTAACACTAAACAGGTTAATTTGCAACATGTCAGCAACATGATCTCAAAATCCAAGAACTGGTTTCCTTAGTTCCCTACAGAAGAGAATTAGGGTTACTAGAAAAAAATACATTTTTAAGAATTCAGAGGTTAGTGGCAGAATTCTGAGAAAAAATAATTCAGAATTTTATTCTCTGAATTTTAAAATACTGAATAAAGAATTCTGAGATTAAGGTAAAAAAAAAAAAAAAAAGGTCAAACCATCTGTCTTCTCTGTCCAAAATGTGAACATTGGTGTCCTCGAAAGAGTGACCTTAGTCCTTTAGATGCAGATGGACAGCCGAGTCTTGTCCCATGGAGGTGGCTCTTCTATGTTGTGCCATGTGTTTATGAAGTGGCTGTTTGGTCTCTCCACTGTAGAGGTCTGAGCATTCCTCGCTACACTGTACAGCATACACTACATTGTTAAATTTGTGTTTAGGAGTTTTGTCTTTGGGATGAACTGGTTTTTGTCTGTCTGGGTAACTGGGTCTGAAGTACACTGGGATGTCGTTCTTGGAGAAGACTCTCCTGAGTTTTTCTCCTTAGACCACACCAGACTACCTTCCACCATCGCTCCATTGTCCAGTTCTGATGCTCACACGCCCATTGGTGGTGGTTTTGGTGGTAGATGGGGGTCAGCATGGGCACCCTGGGAGGTCTGCAGTTATGCAGCCCCATTTGCAAACTGGAATGCAATGTGTGTATTCCCACACTTATCAATTGAGCTATCAGTAATTTTTAAACCAGCATCAACTTTTTTGGCAATTTGAGCTATATTAGCTTGTCACAGTTACTCCCTGTGTGCATCAGTGAGACTTGGCCAGTGATGACCCTGTCACTGGCTCACCACTCTTTCTTCTTTGGACCATTTTAATGGATACTGACCACTGCAGACCAGGAACATCCCACGAGAACTGCAGTTTTGGAGATGCTCTAACCCATCTAGTCACATCACAATTTGGCCCCTGTTTTTCCTGCTTCTAACACATCAACTTTGGGAACTAGATGTTCACTTGATCTCTGATATAGCCCACTCACTAACAGTTGCTATCATGAAGAAATATCAGTGTTATTCACTTCACCTGTGAGTGCTCATGTTATACCTGATCAGTGAATTGCACTGGAGCAGCCCTTGAATTTATATAAGAGTTGATAATTGAACCATTTAATTTACTTGTAAATAAGACCACTAATTGCTCAGCTTGACCGGTGATATGAATGGTTAAATAAACCATAAAGCCATAAATAAAGTCAAACACCACAGTCTTTTTTTTTTTTTTTTTAACCGAAATTGTATTCAACACAATTTGTAAATATCATGTGACACTTTACAGAACATTCAGATTGTGTACAACACTTAACTCTTCCACCAAACAATGCAGTAATACCAGCAGAGAGCCCAAGAGTGGGGGGGTTGTCCCACTCCGGCTGCAGTGAAGATGACAGATCAGTTTTAAAGGTGCTGTAAGTTGGCGGTGAGCGTTATTGTTTCAGGACAGCGACTCGAGCTCAATAACGTCTCAGAAGGGCTGTTTGAACGGAACATCAATTATTCATCCTCTCATATGTACAGTCTCTTTGACAGCCGCTTCACACGCTCCCCGTCAAATCTGCTGTATCAGTGGAATCCGTCTCCTCATCGTCCTTCTCCGTCAGCAGAGGACAGCGCGTGCACCAGACACAGACATCCGTTTTTCGATTCAGGGACCGAACTCACGGGGACCGGAGAAAATGGAGCGTTTTGTCAAAATAATTTACGGAAGACTATTTGTGAATCACACTTAAAGTGAAAGCTTTTCCTATTTCTCAGCCAACAAAGTTCACTAATACACAGAAACATTCCGAGAAGGGTGTGAAAAAAAATCTGCAATTGTGGATATTTAACACATTTTACTATAAAAAATACATCATTTATCAAATCTCAGTAGAATTGTGTTGGAAAGTAAAACCTTTCACATATGATGATGGAAGGTAGTGCAATATAAGAGATCATATGGTAAACTTCAATGAACAATTCATTCCCATTAATTGCAAACTTGACCTTAAAGGGGACCTTTTTGCTTTTCCTTCTTTTCTATCACACTAACATATTTTATGTTATTCACTATATCAAGGAAGGAAATCATTTTCATGAACTAAGCAGGATACGGTAAGTAGGCATTATTTTGAACTGTGAATCGTACAACGTTGCTCATTTAAGAGTTCAAGAATAAAAATACGGAGTGAGAATGAGCAGAATGGGTCCCCTTTAAGAGTATTTTGTCCAAGGCCAGCAGCTTAGCTGAACCTACAAAACCATTTACTAGAAGGTGATTTGTAGCACACGCTAGTTTCCAATTGGAATTGGTTGAAGCTACAAGGAATAGCTGTTTGGAAAAGTAACCAATTAAACTATTTGTTTTACTTTTCTGGATTAGATGACACAGCTATTTTCCACAAACGTTTCATATCATCACGGCAAAGTGCTCTTCCCAAAATTGGCACTCCAGCGATGCACTGTATATTGAGTGGAAACATTTATATGTAAGTTCTAGGGTAATAAAACTATTAGTGATTTAATAAATCTGTTGAATTTAAAATAAATAATTGATTTAATGCTAATGGAGTTTAAAAAAAAAGAAAAAAAAAAAAGAAATCTCCCTTAATGACTCAGTATTTCAATATAGAGTTGCTTCTAGCTAGCTCTTTTTTTCCTTTTGGTTGTTCACAATAAAATATACAAAGTTTTTTCAAAAGTTTCTTCTAATAAGATCTCAAATTTGAAATATGTATTTTCATCTTTTTCAAGTTCAGCTCTCATTGGTCGGTGGATATCGAGGCATCATCTACTGGTAAACAATTCTTCTTCGTCTGTAGTTTAAGCTACAGTCCTGTGCTCCTCCTTCTTAAGCACACATTTAAGTATGAAACTTCCGTCACAGTGGTTTAAAAACATCATGTCTCTCTGTAAACCCCGAAAGCTGTCGGCAAACTCTCCTCCTTCTCTCATCTGAAGGCGAGGGTTTAAAAGAAAATTTACCCCCCCCCCCAAAAAAGTACAGTCTACAGTTTTTTCTCTCCACTCAGACGAAATCAGCTGCGTATTACACAAACATCATGAAAAAAGCAGGGAATGTCCAGAACAGCTGCAGGTCGCCCACAGTGCCTCGGGTTATAGCAGCAGCAGGAGCAGCAGCAGAAATGCAGGCAGGTCAGAAAAACGCCCCTCCTTAGATCAGGACAGGGTGAAAACTTTTTTTTGTTTGTTTTTCAACTTTTCTTTCAGTTTTTCCAGAAGCTTCGACAACCAGAAGGAACCCTGCTGCCCTCTCCTGCGGTTTGGAGGTTGAACACTAGGTGGTGACACCCCCTCGTGATCAGCCGGAGCCGCTGGAGCTACCGCCCTGCTGCGCCTTTGATGCTGAAACAGAAAAAACAAAGACATTCAGAAATGAAATTCTGTCTCAAGATATAATTGAAAAGCATTTGCTGTGGAAATAAACTGTGCTTTGTCCAGGGTTCGTTCGTACCTGTGAGGTCTCTGAAGCGTCTCTTGGCCTCAGCTCGCTCCTCAGAGTCGAAATACCAAACTGTGATGGCGTACCTGAAACACAAACGGCAAGAACAATGTCTTCAGTGGTTGCCACTGCTGTCTGTAACGACCAGTGTGTGTTAATAAGGGTTAAGTTTTTGCTAATTAATTTGTCATGTTTTAAGGAAAATTACAATACATTTAACAAATGCCAACAAAGGCAGATGCAAAGTGAGGACTGCATCATGTCTGTAGTAGTTACAGAAGAAGCTGTCTCATGAATTGGGGTACTGATGGATTGGTTGGTGGGTTACCTGGTGGTATAGGAAGGCTGCACTTCATGTGGGTTCCTGCGGTCTGACCAGAAGAAGAGCAGCCTATCAAAAAGTGGCTTGATGTCTGCCACGTACGACTTCCCTTCTGGAAAGATCCTGAGGATGCCGCCATGCTCCTGATAAACAACAGCAGGAAAGACAATTAAGTTCTTTTTCTCTCATTTCTATTCACTCCTGTCCCCGGACAGAAACCAATAATGTACAAATATTCACGTCTTAATTCAAATCAGTCACGATCACTTCCTCTGATTTTATCAAGTCAAAGGAAGCAAAAAAACTCATATTGATATCATCAGAGATCAAAGTCAGAAACTTCACTATTCACTCAGCTCACAATCAGACTTGAAATCATAAAAAAAGATCAGAGATGGTGGTCAAACACGAAAAACTGAAAAGAGGGTTAGATAAATGAATAAATGAACAAAGTGTAATAAGCACCTTGGCATTCCAGTTCTTGTTGAGGTAGTAGATGCAGGTGATGCAGCGTCCATCACAGTTGGGGTTGTCCACGTGTTTGACATAACCCGCCCCATTTCCTGGGTAACACGCCACCATAGCCTAAACAGACACACACAAGCAGAAATAATTAGAGCACTCCTGTGTCACTACACAAAACCCTGTTGCTTTAATGCACTTCACCACGAGCTCGGACATCATAGAAAGTGCTAACATTAACTCCTATTTTTTTCTCATGTGTTTTTATTATTTGACTACATTTCACAGATAAATAAACTTTTTGCTTCACCGATTTAATTACGAAACACAATGGAAAACAGCACATACAACAGAATTGATTAGTTATTACTTGGTTACTTTTTATTTTTGTTACCACTGATATTGTAATTATTCATAATTGTGGTTCTCATCAGTAGAATTTAACTGAGGCTTTGTAAACTTGCGAGCTGTCACAACTTCTGCTCACATTTTTCACAAATCAAACCATCAACACATCAATCAAGAAAGAAAAGAAGTGAAGTTCTGAAACTGGAGTATAATGGAAGGAACTGATGAATAGTAAAAATACTAAAATATCAGGAATAAAATTGTAGTGTTAACAGGGATAACAGGAAATAAAAATGTACTAGACTGGTTTTTTTTGTCGTTTAGCACAATTTGTTGTTATAAAATGATCATTTCCTATGGCTTGTTTTGGAAATATAATAACATAATATAAAAACAAGTAATGCGGAACGAGTACAATGGCTGATATAATCTTCAAAATAAAAGCTGGCGTGTTGAAAATCAGTTATGCTGACACAATTACACATACTTCCTCTATGTGTGTGCGCACCAGTGTGTGTGTGTGTGTGTGTGTGTGTGTGTGTGTGTGGTGGTTATTTGCTAATATTTCTCGTGTCCAGATGTGCTTGTTGTGGTTGCATGCCTACACACCGAGTTGCACGTACACATGTATGTGTACATATGTGCGTGTGTATATGCTTGTGTGCGTACGTGCTGCCAGTCAGTATTGGGAGGAAATTGGATCAGCCTCGCTTGTGGTTACAGTAGTGATAAGAGGCCATAATAGTTTTGCAAAGACCGACAGATTTCCCAACACAACCAGGAATCCTGATGTCACTGAGATTTTGGCCCCATCATCCATTTGTTCCACTATCTTTTGAAAATGAGCCATTTCTTTTTACATGTTTAACTTTTTACATGAAAGAAATACTAAAACTAGAATACTAGTTCTTACAAACCAGTGTTTTGACTACAGAGTCCATATAATTAATTGCTTTCTTTGAAGCAATAAAGAAAAATTAAATAATAATAAAAAAATTACAATAAATATTCAAAGAAAAAGAGTTTGTTTCAGTTAAAATGGAAACCTTTTCCAAACAGGACATGGGGGTTGGAGCTAGGGGGGTTCCCTGCATCCCCTGCCTGCAGCGCTGCGACCTCATAACCCCAGCAGGAAGTGTCTGATAAGCCCAGAGAAAGAGACGAAACTATGAGACATGAGACTGTGTCAGAGTCAACAGAAAACAAAGCACAAACTTAGATCCTTGCCGATGAAACAAAACCCAGTGGTCACAAACAGCTGATTCTGTGCTACTTAGGTTAGATGTGCTCAGACTGCCCACTGCATTTAAACAGCTACATCTAGCATTTTACAGCCTGATATTATTATTTACTTAGGCTTGCTGTAAAACACACCTGTCACTTAAATTTTTCCCAAAACAGAAAAAAAATATTAAAAGACAATTTATTCAAGTTTTGTGCAAGTTTCCATGTTTCACCATTTGGCACGGAAAAATCAATCATTTTTTTCCAGAATGTGAACCCTACTTTACAAATTAAAGAAAAAAAAAGGAAAAGGATGTTAGAGAAGATTGATGCTTGTTAAAAACACATGTTCCTTAAACGCGCCAAAACAAACATCAGCAGCACTGATTTATGTCAAAGCCTGTTATCTTTACCATCTCTCTGACGTCAACATCGTCACCTGACCACGGTGATTACACACAGACTGCACGCAAGCCCCTCGACCAATGCCTGTAGCTCAACATACGCACATGTCCAAGACATGAGCGTGATTTGCATTTATTCACAGAACCCCTATAACAGAAAATTATAGAGGCAAAACGGCAGCAGTCACACCGTCAACGTGCTTGCCCTTTTTGTCTTGTGGGATTTTATTGTGAAACCCCCTTATTGTCAAACACATGCGTGCAAAGACCTTCTACACCTTTGCACGCTCCATAGAATCTCATGGAAGCGAACATCCTGTTCACTTCCTTTCCTTTACGATTATCAACACACATGCCAGTTTATACAGGAAGGTCACAGCGTAGATTAACCCCCCGATCCAATAGACCGTTCCCTCGATACAGCATCGACAACAACGGCGCACCTTTAGTAACCTTACTGACGTCAACGTGTACCACCTGATGTCTGTGTTTATACACCCATCGCATGCAACCATGTAGACGCCACACCCCGTCCCTTTTGGGCGCTCTCGCTGTGAAACGCCCCTCTCTATTGCTTTTCATGAGAAGGGGGTCGGGATGGTGGGTGGGTGCAGAAGTCGAGCCCCCGTCAGTGTGTACGAGGGACTCCAAAATTGCACGTAGTTTCAGGCCTCCCTGGCTGCCAGTGACGACAAACCCCTAGCGCTGATAACGAGCGGCTGACCTGCTCCACAGGCTCGCTCTGAGGGGAAGCGGAGAAATCACACAAGTTTGTTTACACGCCGCCACTAGGGCACGTACGCGCACACACGCACACGCACACACAGGCTTCATCATCATTACCGTCATCGTACAAGTGAGTTCCTGTAGAATGAAAAAAAAAAATGCGCAGTAACACAGGAGGGGGGCTGGGCGGAGACGAAATGATACACTGTGAGAGGAAAAGGATTGAAAACAAAACGCCTCAGAACTGTTTTTCAATTCAACTTTATCTTATCTCTCTAGCAGAGGGAGATGCAGAGAGGGGGGAAGAGAGGGGCACGGGGAGACGTTGCGGAGGTGTGGTGATGTCTGTGCAGTTGTTTGGCAGGTTTCCAGCCAGCTGATGGCTTAATGACAAAGCTACGTGTGGTGCGTGAGGCTACAGCGTGTGTGCAGCGCCACCCACATCCAACAGCAGCGATTCTGCAACTTTTAGCAAACCCGATCCAAGAGGTTTTAAGACCTTTTTAACGCCTCACAGATACTGGAGCTAGACTGTTTGGCTTCAACCACCTAACACACTGGTGTCAAGCAATGCTTGGAGCTGGTTTTGACTGGTGAAATTCCCATACTACTTTGGGTGCAATCTTTGATTTTAAATTATGTCCAGCTGCTTGTTCATAATCAGAATTGTATTTCAAACTATTATTAAAGGTTTTTTGTGTCCTCCACACAAAAACTGTCAAAAGACAAATCCTGGTGTTTATTCTCCTGCATCATCTCCACATACAGTAACTCTGTGTGTGTGTCTGTTGTAACCAGGCTGCCCCGTTTTCACAAGAAGTTCTATCTGATAACACATACACACACAAACATGTGATAAGAGCTTACTGTACACTGTGGCACGTGAATGCGTGTGTGTGTGTGTGTGTAATGAGGATACTGTATGTGAGTGAGTGAGCTTTAGTGTGTGTTGAGGAGGAGTGAAGGAAGAATTGAATGTGTACGTGAGAATGTCCACTGCTACATGTGCATACCTTCACGCCCGCTCACACGAGTGGGCGTGTACCTGTTCTGCTGTGTCTTACTTACAATGTCTTTATGAAAATTTAAGACAGTTTGGTCACTCTTGCTTTGGGATTTAAAACTTTTAAAAGAACTTTTTGAGAGTTAGGCTTAGTTTTAAAGTTAAGGTCAGGGTCATTCGAGCCCAAGTGATGGTGATCTCATAGAAAAGGACACAGATTTAAGTCTGGCATCCATCAAACACTGACTTGATGTTGTTATTTCAAAAAATTAGCTGACTAGTTGTTGCAGGTTTTTGATATCATTTATCTAACATATTTTTCCATCTGTGTAAAACAGAATATCTGTAAGTGACTGACTGGCTCTCTGTCGCCCCCTTTCTGTTGAGTTTCAGTTTTTCTGCTCCCCTGTAACCAAAATGTGAAGTCTCACATCTTTTAGATATCTTCAATTTGACTTTTAGAAATGTCAAAAAAAACAACAACAAAAAAGACAAAAAACAAAATGTGAATTTTTGCAAATCTGATCCAAATGAAATTGAGTTATTTTAATAAAATGTGGTCCCAGTCTTGCAGTTCCTCTAAGTGCCACTTGGGGCTGGTACTAAAAAGGAGTCAATGCCCATAGACTCCCGTGTTGAGCATTAAAAGCATATCCTAGTACAAAAAATTAGTTTGGCCTCAATGGCTGGTTTCCACTTTCATAAAAACTCTGAGTAGGGGGAATATTTTTATTCAATTCAATTCAATTCAATTTTATTTATATAGCGCCAAATCACAACAAAAGTCGCCTCAAGGCGCTTTATATTGTACAGTAGATAGCACAATAATAAATACAGAGAAAAACCCAACAATCATATGACCCCCCTATGACTCATCCACCTGGATTTTTATATTAGGAAGATGCCCACACTGATTGGGACCCCATACAGGTAGTCATGAGGTTTGCTAGGCTTGCTGTGACTATAGACGTGCGATTATGTTACGAGGTGACAAACCCTTCAAATGTTTCTTAAAATGCAGCTCATAAATGTGTCTGTCTTTTTCCAGGTTTTGTAGGATGAATCAAGTAGATCCCAAGATTCATTGAGGATTGGTGGTTTGGACGGTCCAAGCAAAGTGGTCAAAGAATTCTCTTCTAAATGTAAGCACTGGGTTTCACTTCACTCACCGATCTAGCGCTACCGATGTTAATATAATGAAGAATTTGAAATTCAGTAAAGTTACATTTATGACGAGACATTACTCAGGTCCAGCACTCTAAAAGTCTTTAAAACAAAAAGCAGCTTAAAATTTGAATTTAATCTTACAGAGACTGTGGCAATGTTATAGGTAATGAATACTACTGTCTTTATTTGTCTTAGGACTGCAAATGTCTAGAGTCAGGGGAGACTGAGAAACCCACTGATGCAAAACTTCTTTGGTATTTCAAAGGAGAGATGATGGGATAGAGGTTTTCCACTGCTGATGACACTCTGGGACAAATTCATCAATGTTTGAGAAAAGGGAAGAGAAACTTGAGTCTGAGAGCACCAGCTTAATGGGTGAGCTGTTTTCTACCAGTCCCTCAACTATAGAAAAACTTAAACCAATTGCTAAATATTTGCTTCCTATATTTAAAGCAAGTATCAGGAACAAAATGTCCTTGAAAATAAGTGTGCCCCCCCCCACAACAAGATTTTCTCACCCAGTAAAGGGTGAATAGTCAGTTTACCCTTCTTTTCACCTGAAACACACAAAATTATCACAATTTTATTTAGTTTTCTAGCATAATTATTAATAATATTAATAGTGGTTTCAGTATGTTTGTCTCTCAGATGTGGTATTATAAGTACAAAGTGATATGAAACGGAAGTAAGTAAACGTATTTTGATCAGTTAAATTCCACCACTAGCAATTTTTATAGAAATGTATGAAAAATCCATCCTATAATAAAATAATACATTTAATGTAGGCCCTTGAATATTTTATTATACTGTGCCAAAGTGAAATGACTTTAGTCACACAAACTACACTGCTGTTTACTGACTAATTTTAACACTACTGTTAGCTAAAAGGACACAGCAGTTTTTACATGGATGGGGTCTTCTCTCAGCCCCAAATACATCACAAAATCTAAAAATTCTCCAGTAAAAGTAAAACAAATTAGATAAAATAAAGGTTTTCTCTGGCTGCTGTGCACACGGAACAGTGCGTTGTATCTACACCATCTCACTTAAGGGCGCCTTAGTTTCAGCCTTCAGTCTTCACAACCTACATGCATTATTATTACTACAATACTGCTGTTCATTATCTGTTTGAGAGATGTAGTTGTTAACACATTAATAAAACTTTAGATCTACTTTGAACTGCATTACACTGCATAGACATTGTTTTATGTCAATTCAGCAGTTTATATAGTGCTAGTAAATACAATATTGTCATTATGATGTGGAGGCTCATTCTGGGTCAATGCCCACAGGTTTCTGTTCAGGTTAATAGGTAGAGACAATACATGTAAAAGTAGAGAATGGTACTCCTACGACGGAACCGTAATCTTCACGCCATTAATCATCACCGAGCAGCGGAGAACACCCAGAGGACCTGACCTGATCTCGTAAATTCCCTGCCCTTCCTGGACTGTGTTCTGGTTTCTGAAACACTGGCTCAGGGCCCAGAATTGGTCAGTTACTGAACTACTGCCAAAAGGCCAAAAAGTTACTGAGAAAAAGAAGAACATCCAAGCACAACAGAAAGAAAGAAAAGGAGAGAGGAAAAAAAGCAGAGCTCCAGTCAGTGCCTAGTGATTAAAACAGACCGGAGTTATGTAGAGTCCACCCGAGCTCACGTCTGCCTTTTTGACAACTAACAGTTTGCTGTAATAAATACCAATATTAAAACCACTGTCACAGCAAGCCATGTTTTTGTGCAAGAGCATTGGTGTGTTTACTTCAAAGCATGATGCACCTTTCCACTGAGCAGCTAGAGGAGGAGAGCATGTGAGGAGTGTGTGATGAGCCAAGCTGTTAAACAAATGAAAGAAGGAAGGCCTGAGATAAACAGCATCTCCTGATCTCAGCTTCACTTATAACCAGCTGCAGTCCAAACCGGCGCACAGCTTCAGCACAATGCCACTAGTGACAGTGGGGAGTGACATCTCCCTTTTTATTTTAAACTGTGAGTTCCAGACACACGAAGTTTATTTTTAACTGCTGACTGGAGTTTGTTGATTGGTGAAAACTACACGAAGCTAGTTGTAAAGTCTTTAAGGTCTAAGTCACAAATAGATGATATTTAAAAAAAAAAAAAAAAAAAATAGTGAAAGAATTTGTTACTTAACTAAAATGAGTTTACTAAAGTCGGCTTGAAACAGTGTACCCTTTTAAAAAGTACATATCTTATGTATGGTCTTGTCTGTGAAATGTTACGCTTACTTCGGCGTTTTACTCACTTTAACTCTAAATAAACTACTCATGCTGTGCTTTATTTGGGCTTTCTGGTTTCCAAACATTCGACAACAAACTACTCATGAAAGCTAGTCTGATCGTGTTTAAAGGTCGGTTCGTATTTTGCTTTCCTCAGTTTTGTCAACTCTGGTCCTCTGCGTCTCCTGTTTGGTCGCCCCCGATCAAATACTGGCACATTTTGGCCCTTTATTAGCTTGTTTTTCTGAATCGTCATGTTGGCTGTAAACCAGGATCACGCCACCAGGCGGTTTCGCTTACCTGGGATCTTTCCCGAATCGCTTTGTTTCCCAGCCTCCCGGAGCAAAAGGAGATCAGCTTATCGATCAGGTTGAGCAAGAAGTTGATCGCCTCGCAGCCGCGCTCCGATCCGCTCACCCAGGCGATCTTGTCCCCGCGGATGCTCCTCCGGTGGACTGCCGGGACAGATCCGGCCAGCCGGCCGTCCTGCAGGACTCCGGAGCGGTGCATGTCTTTCACCTGATCCAGCACTGCGCCCCCGGCCAGCTCCCCGAGGAGTCCGTCCACGTAGTAGAAGCCGTATTCCTGCAGGGCCGGGACCACCTGCTCAAGAGCCAAACGCTCCAATTCCGTGTCCGATAAGTGTTCAATGAAAGGCATTTTAACGGTTGAGGTAATCTTGGAAGTTTTTAAAAAACGTACAAAAAGAAACGAGTCGCAGGTTCAAAGTTTTGGCTGTAAAATGATCGATTCGACAAACAGAGAGAGGGAAACCCGTTTCGCCGTCAGCTCTGTTTCTGTGACGGTCTGAATTCAGTCCTGCTGAAGTCCAACAGTCAAGCACCGAGCTGACAGAGTTCACGGAATACCTCTGAAGTCCTGCGTGTCTCCGCTCGCGTTTATCATCCGGCTCTTATTCTGCCCACGACACAAGCGATTAAGCGACTGTACAAGTACACCACATCCGGTAACGGATTTCACAATAAGTGTCGCACTGACTGACAAACCTTTTGCCTCTTGGTGTGTTAATTTTTAACGATGGTCGAGGGGATTGCTATGTCCCCCCTATCAATTGTGTAACAACATTTTTAGTTATTACAAGGATGTCAAGGAACATCAGTTCCAGAAAAAATAAAATGATAAATATCTGAAAGAATAAACCTTCAGCGTGGAACTAAAATATTTCAGTATGAGACTAAACAGGCTGCTATAAAGCATTTCTCATTAATTACTGAATACTAATCAATACTAGGATCAAAAGAAATTTTAACAAATCATTTTTGTACAAGTGATTTGTCACGTAAAATGCTAAATATTCTAAGCTCAGTAATAATTCAAACTAATCTGTCACATTACATATACTATACTAAGCATTCTGATGAAATTCAACTGTACTGAAATTCGTCATTCGTCACTATAAAACACAAGGCTAACTTTTAAATCAAATGTACTAATTCTGATATTGATTCAACATTTAGTCTTCAATAAGACGAATTTCCCTGAATTGACAATTGCTTCTTGAGAGTTACGATAGTTTTATAGCTTTATTTTACAGGAATGACGGCCTACTTCCGGTGGCATTCCTCTAGCTTTACAGTAGAGATCGGGGCGTGAATGTGCGAGGAGTGAGAGACGTGCTGAATGTGATGTCCACTGTGTGGGGGAGAGGTGAGGCTTCGTGACTTCCTCTCTGCGTTTCTGTTTTATGGCCTCCTCTTACATCACGTGACGATTCGCGTGTCGAATCATTTTCACTTGAATTCCCACACAAAACAAGCGGTGCATAAAAAAACAAAAAAACCCAATGTGCCACAAAAAGAAACCACGGCAGCACAAACTCCACACAAATCATTTACCTCGTTGTCAGCAACACAAAATATCACGCAGTAAAGCTTCCACGATGCGAGTTAGTTAAAGTTAAAGGAGCAGCAGTGGTTCGGTAACGTGCCCACGCGCTGGGCGTGCCCGTCGCCATTAAGTACTACGTGAGCTGCATGTAGCCCTCGCGCTCACTGCCTCCTCCCCTCCCTAACGGAAGTAAACAGTGAACGTGTACCTGACCACGTGCAGGGAAAATACAAAGCAACTGCTACGGAAACTATCATGCAGCATACAGGATAATAATATTAAAATAAATAAATAATAATACCAATAAAACTAAACTCATAAGCAGCTGAAGTGTATTACCAGGCATGTCTTAAAATCTTTAATTAATTATTTGCAGCAATTTTAAATTCTAGTATTCAGTTAAATGTTATTTTTACAGCGCCAAATCACAACAACAGTCGCCTCAGTGTTTTATATTTTAAGGTAGACCCTATAGTAATACTTAGTATAAGTCCTGAAAATCATTACCAACAAAATATAGTTAAAGAAATAAAGGGGGGGGGGAAACTGCTCTGACCCCCCCTCAACATATGCTATTATATAAGACTACGATTATGGTACTATTATTATTACAGTGGAGTGTCAGTGAGTAAGCAGCAAATGCTGTTGCGCCTGCTCCAGGTGCTGAATGCTGCACACTTCCATTACAGAGACTCATAAAATAAAGACTGACTTTGTGTCAGATATTGGATTATTTGGACATATACTGGGAGACGTTAAGCTGGAAAAAAACAAAAAGCAAATCAGGATTCCACAGAGCTGCTGAGATATTTGAGCCCAACAGCTCTTTGCTTTTCATAAGACAATGGAAAAGTTTGAAATGGCTGGTTTAATCTACAGCATTATAAAATGTTGTATTGTTCACTGTGTAAAAACTTCCTATGATTACCACAAGCTGTGAAAACGCAGTGTAGTAAAAAGCACAATGTTACACTCTGAAATAATTTGGAAGTATAATTCAAGAAAAGTGTACTCAAGCACTGTAACCTCCTAAATGTGCTTAGTTACTGTCAGGAAAAACATTTGAAATCTCTCACAGTATAGTCCTTTTACACAAAGCACCATCCCAGACTGTACACATAAACTCCAAAGTAATCAAGAGTTTATTGAGAAATAGGTGCCCTGCTAATATTGGCAGTTTTGTACAAGTTTTGTACAAATCACTAATAAAAATAAAAGAATCAAAGATCCTGAGGAAACACTAAAACAGAATTCCTATGGAATTAAATCACCTTCAGATATAAAGTAAGTGAGGTTCATGGGGATGTAGACGGAGTGCGACAGCTACTAACCTTGTGCCTTCCTCTGATGTTGTGCTTCCCCAACTTCCCATTGGCGTAGGTGACCAGTTTGTCCATCCTCGACAGCAGGTAGCCGATGTTCTCGCACCCCGGCTCATTTCCTTCCACCCAAACAATCTGGTCTCCATGAATACTCCTAGTGTTGTCCAGGCCTCTGCTGGCCAGCTTGCCGTCCTGCATCTTCCCGGAGTGGTGCAGCTCTTGGACCTCTTGCAGAACCCGGTCTCCAGTTTTGCTCCCAAGAAAGTTGTCAATGATGCACATGCCATAGGAGTTCATGCTGGGGATGATGTAGTGGAGCACCAGTCTGTGACTGCTACGGTACCTCCGGTCTTTGGATCTGGGATGGGCGCTCCAGGGAAGAGCATAGGGTAGTATCCCGGTCCTATTTTTCCCAGCCCCAGCCCTGGATATATCTCTGACTGTTTTCCCGACTTCACTCACAGCCTCAACTCCACCTTCAACCCCAGTCCCATTTTCTTGGATCTGACCTCTCATGTCTGCAACTGTAACACTTTTGCTGCTGGTCCCAAATGTAACGCCATCTCCAGCATCAAACCCTGTATCAAATCCAGCTTTGACACCAGTCCCAAATTGGGGCTCTACCTTGGCCCCCACAAAAGTCTCTCCAGGTCCAGTGTCAGCACTGCTAAACCTCCAGGGGAGCAGCTGATCTGCACGTCTGTGGTCATTATCATCATCACTGACAAGTTTGTGGGAGTCAGTTTTAATTTTTTCCTTTTTCACAACCTTGGATAGAGGACTCATGTCTGCATGCGTTCCCATCCGACTTGTTTAGCTGCTCTACACTCTGCTGACTGTTTTATAGGAAAGCACAAAGCCCCCAGGAAAGAGCAGGAAGACAGAAAATGAGCAAGCTGGTTTCCAAAATAAGAGTGAGAGTAAAGGTCACCTTAATAGCCACACAAACAGCTATTACAAAAATATATCAAAAAGTTGAAAAAAAAAAGTATCACAAGAATATATACTGGAAAGGACTCTCCTTCACAATCCAAAAACCATCCAAAATCATTTGACGACAATGCTTTTATTTTGAAAGTTGTGACCAGAAGTTTTTGTTGCATTGTACTTTAATGGGTTAGGATAGTTTTTGAAAGCATAATAATAATAATAATAATAATAATAATGTTTTAGGCTGTTCCACCGTCTACCCAGACCTTTCTATCTATCGAAGTTGTACTTTAAACTTATTCAGTAAAATATAGGCGGACTATTCCTCCAAAACATACACATAATGTCTTAAAACACCTATCTGACGCGAATTTCTGCCTGCATCACGCTGTTTGGCCGACTCCACACCGTTTGTATTTGCCAAACTGAGACTAAAGTCGTATTTTTTACGTTGTCATTAAAAAATAAAAACAAAAAAACATTTTCTCGGAAACAGCTGTCGGCGTAGTGTACCTCCTGGTTTCCCCCCCCCCAATCAAAAGTCGTGTAAATCCCGTTACTGCTCCCAAAAAAGTCACAGTGGAATAATCTGCTGTCACCTCGGAACGTACGTGACTTGCGGCAGATTCTAGTACAGAGGCAGCCTCGGATGACCGAAGCACGCACTGAGAGCTCGAGCGAAGCGTGCACGTTAGCTGAGACACCCCGAGAGTGCAGGAAGGGGCTGAAAGATTACTGCTGCTATATACAGACGCACAGCTACACTTTATGACCATCGGGTTAATAATATCGGTTTGCTAATAAAAGCAACACGTTCAAGTATGCCGATTTTCTGATGACTGTATCTTACAGGGTCGAACTGTACGATACCCCTATTTAAACGTGCATCGGGGTTACAAGTTAGTTATTTAATCATCTGTTTAAGCACATTTAAGTAGAGAGAACCAAGGGATTTTATCAAAAAGTAAGAACAAAGCTCTAGGTTCATTTATTTAATAGGATCGCATTTAGTCGTCTTTCTCAGAGGAAGGCGTATAGATACGTAAACGCGGCATAATAATATTTAGCTCTGGAAGGATCTAACATTAAGGTCAGAGGAGAAGGTAAGGCGTGGTCAGGAGTGGCCAAGGTCACAACAGCAACTCTGTTTAACCCACATTTAAAATGTAAAAGTTTACCTTCATGCAGTGAATGTTTTTTTTTTTTTAATTACAGGCATTGAATTTAAAAAAGGACGTTAGAAATGTATGTTGTCAGTAAAGGTATCAAAATGTAGGTAGGTCAAAATGAGGGTTCATATGCTACACCGATCTATGTGGTGAAATAACCAGTGGAATTTTAGCCAAAATGCACTTTTTGAATTATCCAGGGCATCAGCGTTTGTTTCTACGCCTCTTCATCATGGTCATTGAATTGGTGCCATTTTGCTATTGAATCTATGTAATGATACTGATTCTCAAAGTATGTTTTAGAAGAAAAAATATGTTGAACGACAAGATTCTGGTTTTGGGTTGTAACACTTGGAGATGGTGATTTTTCTGCAGTTTTTAATGGAGCTTAAAATCTGTTTTTCAACCATGAAAATGTAAGAGATTGAGTGACCCTAAGAATCTGCATGGCAGGCATAACAGCTCTTCAAATTCTCTAAATAAGGGAAGGTGCTTCAGTGCTTCCTTTATTACGTCCTTTGGGATACATTGGATGGTTCTTTATGAAAGGAAAGGAGGTAATGCTCTCCTAATAAACCATCAGACAATAAAACAAACAAACAATCAAAATACTGTGAGAGACAAGTGACCCAGATTATGTAAATGTAAGTTCATTGTGTGTTTTTCACTTCATGCCATAAGTTGCTGATTTAGTCTAAACCAAACTTTCAGCTACAGGCTGTATTAAAACCCTTCACTGGACTCTGAATGTTACACTTTTGTGATCCAATCTGCATTTTGTCAAGTTATTGCTTTATATGAATATTTATTATATTTATATTAATTAAAAAGAAATGAATAAAATCTATAAATTAACATTTTGAGCCATATTAACATGATTTCTTTGCAAGTGGTTATATGACCCACACGAGAAAACATGGTGAGAATTTTCTAATATGTTCTTTTTGTAGTCCATTTTAAGGACATTGTGGTTTCACCTTAAGAGACCCACATAAATGATCAAGGAGGCAGTGTGAGGGCAATTGGATTCTCTTCACATAAATCCTTATAAATGCTCCTTAACATATGTCCTTGATCACATGATGTTAATCATGGCGATTTCTTTGGACTTTTCCATGACAGCCGAAGGCCCAATCCAAAAACGGAGCCCTGCATATTAAACCATTTCAATTGATAATGATAACTGTGTGTACATAAGTTAGGTTTAAAACTTTGAATTACTTTTTAAAAAAAAAAATAGCACTCAGAATTATATCTAAGACCAAATTAACTGAACAAAAACTGAACAGACAAGCTGTATCAAATTCTTAGTGCTGTAGACACAAGGTTTGTTGTGGCTCATCATGGTTCTAGTCTCACAGTAACATGTGTTAACAAGCATCTGCAGCAAACAGTTCTACAGTACTGGACAAAGTGACCGGTTTCACCTCATTTCTTCACTTCATTTTTTTCTAGGAAAATGGAAGAAGTCAAAGATGGAAATACAGCAGCATATGAGGAAAATTAGAGTTTTTACAGTTCTAATGAGCTTGAATGTTAATATTTGGTATCATCACCTCTACTCTTCAATAAAGCAAGATTTCTTTTAATGCAAGCTTTCTTGTAATTTCTTTAGATAGTTTCAGGAATAGTTCTCCAGATTTCTTGAAGGACTATCCAAAGTTTTTCTTTGGATGCTGGCTGCCTTTTGTTTTTTTCTCTTTCAAGATAATCCCACGCTACTTTAAAAATGTTGGTATTTGGGCTCTGGGGAGGCCAATCCATGACTGATACTGTTCCACTGTGTATTTGCTTTTATCCAGGTATGCTTTTACTGCATTGGCAACTGTATTTGTGACTGTATATGTGACTTCCTGTTGCCAACATTGTCATATTGAAAAAAGACATAAGTGACAGATGTTATTGCTTAGTAAATCGAAATCTGACACTAAATGGCAAAAGTGAGCTAAACCAAAAATCATCTAGGCATATAAAGCATCTTATACTAAATTGACCACTCAAAACACTCACCAATCACATACAAATTCATTTAGCACTTCTGTGTTCATAATTCCATCAATTTTGATCTCAAATACCACTGGCTGAACTGAAGCCCAATGCAATGACAGAGCCTCCACCGTGTTTTACAGATGGCTTTAGACACTCACTGTTGTACCTCTTGCATGACAATAATTTGGCTTCAGTAAACAGTAGATGGATTAACTCAAGGACAGATAAATCAGTCTGTGATGGATTTGTTTCTCATTTCTTAGTGACATGACTTGAAGATACTGTTCATAGTTTTTAAGGGCTGCCATGGTTTTTCACTTGTCCAGTTTCCTCTGTTTTCTTAACGACACATGACACACCATGCTGAGCTATAGATACGTTTTCAGCCAGTAACTCTTTGGGAGTCACCTTATTGTACCTTATAGTGCGAAAATACTATTTTATGCCTTTAAAACTGTATTATTGGGATTTTCGAGTGGATTCAGTGAAAGAAACAATAACAAAGTGGAAGTGAAATGCCTGCTATACAAAAGTTGAAACACTTTCTAAATAAAACAGACTGCTGGGAATACTAAAAACGATTCAACTATATTGGCCTTTTGGGTTATTTTAGGAGTTGCTTCTATTTCAAACATTTTTATGTGTTGTAAATATCATTAGCTGACTATAAATATCAATAGCATTATCAGTCCTTCAGTATCATTATCTTGTGTCAGCAGCGCTCTACAGCAGACACTCAGTGACCCTGCAGGGTGGATTCAAGGTTGAAGAAAATAACTCGTGTATCTGATAACCAAGTACTTAATAAGGAATCAGAGGGTGCAGACGTGTCACATCGTGCTCGCTCCCCGGAGCTCCATTTCTGAGGAATGTCTGCATACGTGATTTTCCACACAGCAGTCAGCTTCCTGTTGCCAGACGAAACAGGGACGGTGTGAAAGAAGCTGTGCCAGCTCTACCAAAGGCTTGCCCTTAATCAGCACAGTGACACCCATTAATGACCCCACCCCCTATGATGAGTCAGCGTTTGCTGCAAACTGGTTCTAGTGTAAATATTTTTTTCTCTCTCCAGACAAACACAAAAGTCAGAAATAACAGTGATTCTGAGAGCAGAAGGTCAAAGGTCACCTGAAGGGGAAAGCCATTTTGGTAAGTTCAGCTTGTTTCTATTACATGTAATCAGCTTGGATGACGGCCCTGCAACTAATAGCGTCAGTAGGGGCGGCATAAAAGCTTTAACATGATTTAACATCATCAACATAATGTCTTTGAAAAAATAACTACAAATTCTATTCAGCACAATATATTATTTGCTCTCCAACAGTTTCCACGAAACACACATGAATGTTTTAATGCATTTTTATATTTTTTATTTAAATTGTATTGTGAAATGGCTTCCATTAGGTCTAACAAACATGTAAAGGCTCTTTTAAGAGCTACTTTGGGTTTTACCCAAAATTTATTTGAACCTAGATCCAAACTGATAAATCAGCCTTACCTGCTGGTAGCTTCTTAAATTAGCTTAAATTCAGTTTTATTTATATAGCGCCAAATTACAGCAACACTCGCCTCAAGATGCTTTATATTGTAAGGTAAAGACCCTACAATAGTACAGAAAAACCCCAACAATCAAATGACCCCTTATGAGCAAGCACCTGGCAACAGTGAGAAGAAAAAACTCCCTCTTAACAGGAAGAAAACTCTCGTAGCATCAGGCTCAGGGAGGGGCAGCCATCTGCCGTGTGCCATTTGGGGTGAGGGGCTGGAAACAGGACAAAAGACACACCATGGAAGAGAGCCAGAGAAATGTTTTAAATGGTTTTTAAATTGAAAAAAAAAACCCAACTAACTAATAATTCATCTTCTTGAAATAAATAATCCCCCTAATAGAATATAATATGTTCCTACCTCTGAAGATGGCAGTACATATAGAAATTGTTTAGCCCACCACCATTTAATCACAAAACACAAAGAAGAAAGTGTTGCCAACAACCACAGACAGTATAAAAGATGGACAGAGATACTGTAATGTCACCACATTATTCCTGAAGTCCTGCTTTGAAGTGTTTCCACCATCTTGGTTGCAAAAACTGGATGTGACAAGAAGGTCTTACTGTGTGACTGCATGCTCATTGGCTAATAGCTTTCCAATCACAAGTCACTACCCAATGGATGATGCTCCTTTTTGAAACACAGTATGACAGCTATTTCCAAAACGGACTCAATTTCTTATTCAATATGGCCCAAGAATAATTGACAGTGACTATAAGTCAGGAAAGTTTGTACAGACATCAACACAGATAAGCTGGTTTTCCATAGACTTCTATAGGACTGGGAAATCGTTTTGCAACCACAACTAAACACAACAAATCGCGCTAAGAGTTTAAACCCCCATCACCATCATCAGGTTAGGGCCATTATTCTTGGTTAAGCAAAGTATACTCTTTATAATTGGAAGATTTGACCATTCAGGGCTCAAAAGGGGCGTACAACACAGTCAAGCTTTGTTTAGGTTTGCACGTGTGGGGGAAAAAGGCACTGTGTTGCTTCTTGTTCATTATTTAGCATAAAAATGAGCACTGACACACAAAAGCAAATTAGGTGTAGCCTTTAAAAGTTAACATCTGATGACATATAAGAGACAATAAAGGTATATTTGTGGGCAAATCAGACTGTTTTTGTGCTTCATATAACGGCGGTTCAAACTCCAGTGAGCACCCTCTCGTGCGTACGTGAGAATAGCTCCATCGTCTGAGTTAACCAGTAACCAGACCTCTGTTTCCTTTCTGATCTGCAGCCAGGGAGAGAAGGAAGGAACGATTCCTTGGCAGAGTGTGTACGTGTTGTAATTTGAGAGTGCAAACTGATGTGTTTTTGAAGCCTGGCAGTGACACAGAGGAGATTTCGACTGAAGCTGCTGATGGATGATAATCAGGAGATTGTGATTTTCAAGGCCACAAAAATCCACTCTAATTCATCTGTTTTTCCTGGAGGCTTCTGAAACTGAGGTCAGAATGTCATGGGACGTGACAGGCTTTTTCTTTTTTTTACTGAGGTTTATACAAGTTCATGGTTGCAGGGCGAGGCTAAAATAACACCTGACAGTCTACTGCAAGCCATTACATTATGATGCCTCATAACAAATCCTACAACATTGTACTGTCTGACAGGATTAGATTCAGATATATGCAGAAAATATGCAGTTTAATCCACAAAGGAGTGACTGAAGGAGTTTCACAACCTTTATCCACAAGGCTTCTCCAGTTGCGACTGACTGATAGGAATTTCTGTGGATTAGCAGAGCTCCTACACTTTCTATTAAAAATTGGCTGCCATTCAGGAAGGGGGCAACAGATGGTACCTTCTATGAACAGGAGACAATGGTAGAAAAGCTGAAAAAAGTTTTTACTTTTTGTGTCTGTAGCTATAATAGGTACAAATAAACAAAACAGAATTTCTGTCCTTTTGGCTTTTTTTTTTTTAAAGTTACCATTGACCATTGGCTTTTCTTACAGAAAAGCTGGTTTACCCATAAAATGCTAGCTGAAGCATGCTAATTGGTTTACATTACGCAACAGCACATGCATAGTTGTGGTGGTTGTAGGTGTGACAGAAGTCTGGACATGAAGTCCCCAGAGTGGTGCATATTAGCAGTAGATTACACACGATGTTATATGTGTCGTGGAAAGCATGAATTAAACTGTCTTGATTGTAGACAACATTAATATTAAGTGTAGTTAAGTTTCTTTACACCAACAGAAAATAGGGTTTCACAGGTCCGGCCCACATAAGATCAAAGTGAGCTGTATATGGCCTGCCATGTAAAAGGAGTTTGGCATCCTTGCACTACGCAACAAGCATCAAAGTTGGGTTAGAGTTAAATAACCTTGTGACTGTATTGCTTTGTTCTGTCTGGTGTTGTACTGTTACTTGTGATTTTATTTGGAATCTTGCACTTTATGCAGTCCTGTGTTGATTGTCTATGTAGCACCATTGTCTTGGATCAACGCTGTTTCATTTCACTCTGTACTGTACCACATTAAAATGACAATAAAGCCAGCTGACTTGACTTGACTTGAATTGAAATAAAGAGAAAACCAGCAAGCCAAGCGAGCTAAATGAAGCAGTCAGATGATGGACATCCTCCAGTAGCCAAACAAAGAGATGGTAATGACAAAGGTGAGGGTGAACAATGTATTGGTAAAAAACCAACAGCAGGCTGGGAGCTGGAAAGATGGAAAGCTCATTCATTTGTTGAGCTGGAGAATAGAAATTCCACAGTGGTATTCACTACATTACATCTCTGTTGGTCAATTATTTTTTACTGCTTCCAATTCAGTTTAGTGTCAGTTAGTTTACCAAAAAGCAGAACAAAAAAACAAAAACAAATGAAGAGAGAAGAACAGAAATGGACTCAGCATGGGGGGAAAGTATTCTTCCAGTTATCTAAAATCTAGTGACGTCAAAATTTACAGTTATACTGAAGTGACAGAAGTATCCAAAATGAGGCTGTGATGATTCACCTGGCTGAGTGTGCTCTCAACGGCTTCCCTCACAAACTTCTCTACAACAGAATCCCTGCTTCATGAGTCCTGGTGCTTGTCAAATGAATGACAGTAAAATTAACACATTTTGGCTAACTTACCATTAAAATGGGGAAATTGTGGGAAAAAATACTGAATTGAAACATAATTAGAATTACATTAAAATTCCATTTCACTTTCACTGATATACAAACCACATCAACAATCCCCTCAAGCTGTTTTATATTTTATATTTATATAAAACACAGATGACCCCCCCTCCCCCCGTGATATTAATTACAAGTTTTTACTTTTGTAAAAACTTGTAATTAATACTTTTGTTAGTTTGTGCTAAATTTTACTATGATGGCTAAAAATGTAACTGTGGACAGGGTTGTTCTTTAACTGCTACGATACATGCATGCAGAGACTTATAAACACAAGTATGTTCCAAACATACTCTGGAAACAATGGACAAAGTCATCTGTTAGCTTGTGCACACCCATTTAAAACCTTTAGTTGAATATTTTGGCTGTTTCCATGTAGGTTTCTTGAAACCAAATCCGACCTCACTGAGAGACTGAGTATGTTGCATGCCCACGCAGTATCAAGTTACCAGTTACAAAGTAGCCTGTTTTAATGTTTATTTTAATCAACTTTACACAACGGAAATCATAATTTATCAGACAAGACCTGATAGTGGCGATTAGTATTTGTCAAAGTTTTAGATGAAATGGTGAAACTTCAGATTTGCTGTAATTCAAGACCAAAAAAGAAGCAAAATTTCAGCTTTTATAAGTTCTTTCTTTTTTATGGGTCTTTTAAATGAACCATAAATTATTTAGTATTTTATATTATGAATTTACTTTAAAAAGTAACTCTATAGCCCATGGGGCAGTTGACTCAACGATCAGGCCAATGGTAAAAAAATCATAGTAAAAAACTTTTAAACAAATAATACTCAAGTGCAGTAATCTTACCTTAAATTTGTACTTCAGTTTATAGGAAGGTTGATTCTGTTCATCTGGATGTAGCGATTTCAGTGGGAGAAACGTTTCATCACTCATCCAAGTGACTTCTTCAGTCTCAGCTGACTGCAGGTTTCCCCAACTTTATAAACAGTACCTTTGTACAGTGACTGAAACTAGCTCACTGAATGAATAATGGGCTGTGAGGTCAGTTTCTTGATAATTAATGAATTAATAATTAATGTGCAAATGCACTGTTTATAGGGTTGGGGATGATTGAGCATCCATCAAGACCTTCAGTTTATGTAAATACTCATAAACATGTTTACAAAACTTTGATGATGAAATCCACAAGATCCACTTCAAGGCTTTCTTTTTTTATTGACGAAAGTCTTGAATGGACTGTTTACAATAATAGTTATATTCACTGATAACAATGCAACTGCGTTCATTCTTGTTTGGATTGCAGGAGCAAAAAAAAAGACAAAAAGAAAAGAAAAACCATAGAAACCCTGCCATCTAGTGGCCAACATTGACAAGTGCACAGGAAGGATTGAGACCAAGTGGAACAACCTTAGTTCAACATCCCTTTAATGAGTTCAGTCATGTAGAAGAAGAAATAGCTCACAAAAACAAATAATTCCATTTACTAATATATTTGCCTATAAAACTTTACAAATATGTATTTAAGGTTATATATACATAATTAGAGAAAAATACATCATTTTGCAAGGAAAAGGGATCGTAATTCTTACAGGAGTAACATTGGCAATACAAATACACAAAATATTTTCACATTAAAATGTATTTTCTCTAACATTTCTGTGCTGAAGAAACTCTTAATGATGACCACAGTAAAATAAACTTGGGATAATTGAGCACTCTTAAGCATAAAAGGGGACACTGCTGGCTTTTCAGAGCAATGCATATGTTCAAGCACATAAAACCACACGTTACGGTCTCACAGCCTCATAAAGGAAAAAAATCGCTTCAGTTTCTCAGTAGATCAAAGTGAATTTACTAATATTGACTGTATAGGTGTTCTTGGTGTACTCTAGTTGCTGCAGTTCCATTGGTCTAAATTAGACTTGGCAGCAGATTAAAATCAAGCTTAACATCTCTACATTTTCTGCATCACCAAATTAATACTTGTGTCATTATGACAATGAAACTTCATTCAGTAGTTTGGAGGTGTATTCTGTGCAACTGATAACTCTATTTGATTTGCAGTGATGACAGTAAAACAGCAGTACCTAGTGGAGGCAGAACTGCTGTACCCAAAATCAAACCTTGTTAATTTGGCTTACAGCAATAAGGGCTGGAGTGTAAAGTTTTTTTTAAAAAAAAGATAACAAATGGATGTGTCAAACACAGCTTTGTTGCAGCAAGTTCACACTGTGATGACTATTTATTTGATCCCTGGAATTTTAAGTGATTACAGTGCCACTTAAAAAAAAAAAAAAAAAAAATGACAATGTGTGTGGAAGGGAAAAGAGACAACTGAACAATATTGAAATAATTTATGGGGAACAACCAAATTTGGAATACGGCAAATTGAGTCAACTCATGTCCACTCAAGACCTTCAGGTGGGCAACAAATCCTTTAAAAGTGGGCAGGTGTTTTAGACCAAGATTCTCTAAAATGCCCAGACTGCTTCATCACACTTACATTCTGACCCAGCTTGGACTAATGGGATATGGATGAAAGTCCTTATTATAGTGATGGAAGTAGAAATAAAAGCATTTATTATAGATCTGCATCTCCAACGTGGAGAATAAATCACTCATTTAACTCACTGCAAGTGCATTTGATTTGAGAGGAAGTCACTGAAAGTTACTCAGCAGTTTAAGTCATGCCTTTGACCTGTATATTGTAAAAGGATTAACCTTTTGACTGAACCGTCTGATGATGCACACGATCAACAGTTACAGTGCCCGTATGTACAAACCATAGCATAAAAGCGATGGGAAATAGTTAAGGTGGAAAAGAGTTTCAGTTCCTAAGAGCAACAACTTGACAGCTTGGATTGAGAATCAGGTGCCCTCCGGATCTGGTCCTGCTCAGAAAATTGTGTATTTTTTATTCTACATATTCTGTCCATCATCCTGTGTCCCATCTCTGAATGTATCTATGACAACAACTGTTTTAGTGTATCAATGAATTTAACAAAGTAGTCCTCTTAACGTACACACATTAAGGCATAATTGAGCCGAGAGAGAGAGAGAGAGCGAGAGAGAGAGAGAGAAGCACAGCACAAAAAAACAACTTAACGTGAATCAAAACCAAGCGCACCCCTTTTCAAGGCTTTGCCTCCAAGCCCAGCACTGCTCACAATCTGAACGTCAGTAGCAAAGAAACAGTCGTGAGAACCGTTTCTTTGCCTACAGTGTCCAACAAAGTATCTGGCATGACCCTCACAGCCAGATACTTGACTGTTAATACGGGATCAGTCTTGGAAAGGAGAGAATTTCTGCTGCAAAACCCCAGAGGACAGCAGAAAGACAGGTGAATGGGGAGTAGGCAGATGGACTGACAGGAAGCCACAGACATACAGGACGATCCGGATCCCTGGATCACTGGATGAGTTCAAAGTAGTGCAAGATGGCCATGATGTGCTGTGGCATGAACACATAGCCGGTGTATATGGCCATACCAGCCACAGAGATCAGCAGGGAGTCTGAAGAAGAGAGGTTAAGGAGGAATTTCTGAAGACATTCAAGTTTTACTGCAGGGAACCACACACAAACTCTAACTGACGTGCCTTCATCAATCAGTAGCTGGTAATGTGCTTTACATCCAACAAACACTGCCTGCTAATGGATACAGGCTGGCAGCCAGTTACACCTGCATGCAAATGTTTGCCCACCAAACAGTCAGTGACCTATTTTCCTGGTTTGTGAATAGAAAATATATCAATACAAGCCCTGCAAAATGTTAGCTGGCTTGTATAACAGCTGTGGCTAAAGTGTAGACACAAAGTCTCATAATTTCAGGAAGGCAAGTCAAACTTTAGTTGTAGCTATTCTAGCAATTGGAAAGAATTTCAAACCCGTTCGGCAGGATTTACATTCCAGAAAGCAGTGAGAAAAATAAATAAATATTTGAAATAACTTTAAAACTATGTACAGAGATAGCCACAATAATGCTCTCAAAATCACTGTTGAGCATAAAGCATGTTTACATGCTCTATAATTACCTTGCTAATGTAAACAGGAAAGCAGACTGTTGCTAGAAAGAGGCCATCACTTTGCATTTGCTCAAAGCATGGTCCAATAGACATTTTCACTGTTGAATGTCCTTGCTGATAGCTATCATACAAGATCACCACTGCACAAAAAGGCAAGTTGCAGAAGGCTCTGCAGCTCTTATACTTGCTGCTTTCTAAAGGGAACATCTTCCAGTGGGAAAAAGTGACACTGTTGTCTTGCCTGACAAAATTACATGCTTACAAGAAAAATTAGCAACCACATCATACACACATCTGAAAGCTTCTGGTTCTTTGAGGACAGAAACTGCTGCTTTTTATCATCTTACATGATGAATATACATTTTTAAGTTATGACTCAAAAAAATCTTTTACAGTACCGGGAAACTTTAGGTGGAGGAACTTCAGTGTTTATTTTTGCTCCATTTAGCTGTAAATGTTGTACAAAACAGATTTTAAACTTGTGACAGGATGTTTTGCAATGAAAATAACCTTGGAGGTCACAGCTCTCTACAGAACTGTACACCTTTGACCTTCTATCAAGTGACCATATATTTCCTAACAGATTTGTCAACCAAGAAATTTTGTCAGTCACTGACATTTTCCAACGCTCATTCACTTGTCCTTCCTGATAGGAAAAGAAATAGGAAAAAAAAAAACCCAAACCCTTAAATACTTATAAAACCTACATTCAAGTACAAAAGTCTCATCAGCCACTCGAAGTTAAGTTCATCTTGGCCATAATCCGCTTTCTGTAGATCAACAATAAAATAACCCGTGTGATCCCTGAGCGACTGCGTTACGTTATTTGATGAGATGCAGGCTGATAAAGAGCAGGAAGACACAGTAACACACCTGATCCTCGGAGGGAGACGAGCTACACCCTGACAGTGACGCCAACTGTACGAAGACGATACATCATGCACAGAATGTGATACTGATGACTTCCTGCACTGCCACAGATCAAAGTGCAGTCATAAAACCATCAACAGGGGGTACCCTCTAATTATTAACTTCGCTCAGTTAAAATTGTTTGCGCTTTTTAAAAACATAAAATTAAAATAAAAGGTCATACGTAACGTGTATGTACTTCACGCGACAATCACCTGACCGACTCTCTTAAGTAGCTGAAGCTAGCTTAGCTTTGATGCCGCCCAAAGAGTCAACTAACCGCACACACACTGGACTTGAAAGCTTGTTTTCTATATGAAAGGAAAAGTACACAGCACTACAACAAAGTGTGAAACAATCTTTAGTATAATAATGAAAGGAATTTGACGCTTTAATCATGGCTGTCACTACAAACACGTTTCTTTATGTTATGTCAACTAGGTTATGAACTAGGAAGCGGTTTAGATATTGTCAGGCACACACAACTTCAGTTTTCATCCGTTTCTACACAAATCAATCACAGGTTAAAACACATAACTTGTAGAATAACATTTAAAGCCGTCTCTACAATGTGGCGGATGAGTGTTCAATTCAGAATTGGCTAAGCTGTGAACTCTTAAGATTCAACGATAAGAAGGGCCGACTCGGTCTATATGCCGAATTTGCCATAAATCACCGCTCATGTGTTTAAATGCTGTAAATGGTTTATACAAAAAAAGTGAAGCTATGTTTACTTTTACGTAAAGTTAGCGCTATCAGTGAAATATCTAGGTCAGTCAGGCTAGCGTTCAGCTAAAGTTAGCAAATTAGCTAGGTCGAACATCCCTTCAGAAGCCACTTCACGGAAAAAGGATACTGAACACCGTCCTCTCCCAGGGCTCCAGCATGTACAAGGCTGTCACCAGAAGATACTGGTAATAAAACCAGGATAACTGCTTCCAACACTCTCCAAGTGCCATGGTCCTAACTTTTAAAATGAACTTTGTTCCTTCCTCACGGCTCTTATCCTCTTTATGTTTCCTGCTGAGGTGTTTTCTGCTCGCGTAAGGTTTAATCGCGAGGCGCTGGTTTCCGGCAAATCACAACTCCGCGTTCAACCGTATGATTGTGACGCAGACCAGGGTGTTCCACCTTCCTAATTTCAAAATAAGAGTCAAAAACAACTTTTAACACCACATAAAAGATGCATTTATACACTATTTTTATTTGCTTGTTTATCTTTACCTTAACTGTGTGCCCATCTCTTCATTTAGTGTATTTCCTTCCATTAAGCATGAAATATCTTGGTTCTTTAAAACAGATTTCGAGTCACCCCCCAAACCAAAGCACTCTACTGACCCAAATACTCACTAAAGCACTAAATGTGAATTATTCTATGGCTGAATAGATTCCCCAACAAAATGCTATACTCCCCAGTTTGAAGAACATTTGCGTAGGAAGTACAGGTATTTATGAAATCAGTTAACTACCATTTAAACGGCAGGAATCTATATTATGATCATGCCAACAGTGTACAAGTGAGGCAGACAAAGCACTGTTTCTATGCCTACAATTGTGATGGACATCAGAACATTTACTTACCGAAGCCATAACTGTAGCAGCATATACCGAAAATTACCCATCTCAGAAGAGATTATTTGTCAATGTTGACAAATAATTTCAAAATCAGACATGAAAAAGAAAAAATAATGCAGCCTTTCAAAAGTTTCAGAAAACTGTATTCTTTGTATTAAAGTTTTTTTTAAAAAAAAGCAGCAAATGTAAAACTTTTAGAAGTCTCAACTTTCAGTGTCAGTGTGATTTAGTCTATATTATTTATGGCCACAATTACTAGACAGGCCAAATTAGCATGATGGCAAAATTGCAAAAATACACTGATGGTAGTAGAAAGTTCTGTGGTTGCTCTACTAACAATGCACAATAACGACCAGCATTGTAACTACAGCGGTGTAAATTGGTTGAAAACAAGCAGACACTATGAGTGTTGAAGTATTCTGCTAACAAAATAACACAAAATCTAATAAAACAAAGCACAGGTTTGATCATGTTCTTGTTAATAGAAACAGCATTGTAATTCAGATTAATGAGGGAAGCTAAAGGAAAATCAATGTTTTAATATAGGGGCAAACTAATCCTGTCAGAAATTGCTGAGGAATTTGTGTAATCATGTGGGAGGAGGTGAGGTGCAGGATTCATACAGAGGAGACCTGCACTATGAAATCTAAATGCAACAGCTGACCTGTACCTTAATAAATCAGATTTGTGTGACCGATTTAAACATTTGTGCTCTTCAAATTACACACGCAGTAAGACAAGCCACAAAAACACTGGAGTCAACGCCAATAGGTTGTGTTCAGGCGCAGCACTTAAAGTTTTACAGACATGAGCTGGGACAATTTTTCTAATCCTGAAAAGGATTTCATTTTAATTATCTGTGGAACAATGTGTTCAAAATATGGATGATAAACGTGATCAGGTGAAGCTTTACACACAGACTGATTTGCCATCTCAGCCGTGACACTGAAGGAAAAATCTAGTAAAAACTGTTGTAACTGCTGTAAACACAACACTGACAAGTTATCACTGGCGCCATGATCTTATTTGCAAAAAAAAACAAGAAGATGGACATTTACACATCCTGCAAATACAGAACAATAACAGCGTTAATTTAAAGTGATGAGCACACGTCCAGTGTTCACTCCCCTTTAGCTCTGCTTTGGTGAGCATTTTTGGATATAAAGACACTGATCTGAGCCACGAGGTGTGAAGCCAGAGAAAAAGTCCAGCTCAGAGCTCGTTCAGTCCTTATCAGCAGTGGCTGGCCAGGATGTTGAAGAAGTGGTAAACCTCATCTTTATCGAACACGGCCACCTCAGTGGAGCACTCAGAGCACTGTACTGGGTGGTACACCTCATCAGCATCCATTCCCATTGCTGCTGGAGTCTCATCCGCAGGCATTTCTGTCTGCTGTCCCCTCCTCCTCTTCCTGTTCCTCCGGTTCTTCTCCTGCTGGTTTTTGTAACGCAGCACCTCCTCTCTCTTGACTGTGCAGTTCATCACAAACATTGCTCGATACTGCGTCCGGTACTTCTCGTGCCTGAATGGACCCAACAGAGACGTGTCGTTACATTTTAAAATGACAAAATCTCTATAGTGAAAATTTCTCATTGGGCAGGCAGATAATTTTCAATCACTTCAAATCTTTCTTTAAAAAAAACAAAAACAACAACAACAAAAAAAAACTGATGTAGAGTATAAAATGGCTCACATATCTTGTGTTGTCAAAACAGCTTTCACTGTGATACTATGATCCCTAATCCAACAATACGGGACAGGGACATGTAATGGGAGTTGGGCAATGGCCCATTGGCTCTCCTTAGTCAGCAATAACTAGTTTTTATTAATGTTTTCATCACATATTTAATCATTCCAGCTTTTCAAACATGGGAACTAGTCCTGTGCATATATGAAAACATGGGTGTAGCTTTGGTGTCACATTAGGAATAGAAAGCGGCCTTATTGAATACAACATGATGTTGTTCTCAATCACAACTTGTGACCTCAGCTCTCCTGAAATATCTTGCATGTGACACTTTGGCACGCTGTGCATAAACAAGAAAAAATACAAACACTGCAAAACAATCAAGAATATAAGAAATCATGACCTCTGGAATATTTGTTTCAAATGAAATGAAAACTTTTCTAAAAAGTCAGTATTATTAAGTTCTAGTAGTTTTCCCTATGCTGGACTGAATCTCCACCATGTAGGACATTAAGCATGTTTTAGTGTGGTAAAAAAGAAACTAACACTCTTGGCGATTATCAGACAGGGTATATGTAACACTACTCCATCATCAGTCAGACTTTCTCAGATGGATTCTGCTCTCTGATCTCAGGTAACATTAGGCCGACACCTTAAACTGCTGCTGGGTTAACACAGGGATCCGCACTGTTCTGAAACCTGCTGTGGAGCCTCACCTCTGACAGTCCAAGCAGAGTGTCGTCATGCATGCGGGACAGTTAAGAACAGCGTCGCTGTGGGGTAAAGCCTGAGGGTGGCGAAGCTTTGAGTGAAAAGCTGCAGCAGGTTGTTTTCTTCTGCTGTACCTACACAGGAAGGTAAGAGGCAGAATGAGTCTCTGGAGGGAAATTTTTTAAAAAAAAGAAGCAAAAACATCTGGTGGCATGTGTTTTAGAAATTGTAAGAGAATCTGTGTTACTCTCTCCTCCTGGCGTCAACCCAGGCCTGGTCTCTGTCATCCTGGTCGGGGTCGTACAGCAGCTCGTCATTGGTCGGAATGACCCGCTGTCTCCGCCTCTGGCTTGTGGAGCTGCCTACAGAAGAAATTTCAAAAACTGTTAGTGGTAGGCTGTACATGTACTCTGTCATCTAATGACATCTTAATGACTGTTGGTAACCACAGCAGGAAAACCAGTTCTCTTACTCGGTGTGCCGTCTTCCTCTGAGTCAGAGTCAAAATAAACCTCATCATACATCTGTGGGTTAGAAAGTCCAGGACCACCACCAGCACCTCCTCCCCCTTCTTCTTCTCCTCCTCCTGGTCTTTTTGAGGTCTCTACCAGAGAACAAATACACAACTCGTAAGCACAAACTGTATTTACAGAGACGGTCTGTCTCACACAGCAAGATAAGTTAGTTAGTTAACCGTGGGATTAAACTTGGCTTCTTCCTATGTCAACACACTACTCTTCCTAGTACTTGTTTTGTTTGTTGTATTGTTGAGCTTATACTGTGTTCCAGATACCTTAGATGTCGGAACTCAGGAGTGATGTCATTCCCGAGTGCATTACAGTATAAAATTGTAAAAGTGAAAAACTAGGAACTTCACTAGAACTGAAGAAGCTTCTTGGATGAGAAGTGAAAAGTCTTCAAGCAACTTTTAAAGAAGACCAGACGCTTTTCTTTCCAAGCTCCTTAGACTACGATGACCTGGATTACTGAGAACCTTCACAGACACACAGGTGATTATTTTAACATATTTTCATTAAAAATGCTCCAAACAACAACATCACAAACACTGTCAGCTCATTCAATGACTAGAATTAGCTAAGATTAAGCTTAACACACAGCTTTTGGCTATAGCTGCCATCTAGAGCTGGGCAATAGAATGATAACGATATGTATTGCGAAATAACTTTTTCTCGATAGAAAAATTAAACTATTGCGATAGGCCTCATCTCTCTTGTCCTCTTAAAAAAAACAAAAAAAACAACAGCCAATCCAAATCAAGTAGCGCAGAGCCGAACCAATCACAGCCGCAGCGTCACGTCACGTGACTTGTTACGTACAGCACAAGCGCCAAGGCGCACATGTGTATTTGTTTTTGCAGCCGTGCAGCCCGGGTAATGAAGGAAATGAGTTTGCCGACTAGAGAAAAATCAACCGAGAGCGTGAGCGAAGGTTACCAAAGAAAAAACCGATGATGGTTCCAATGCCGGAGAGCTTGTCGAACGGAAGGGCCACAGAAGTTCCGTAGTGTGAAGGTATTTCGGCTATTTCAAGTCTGACAAAAAACAGAGTAGCGCGCACTGTAAATTGTGCCGAAAGCAAGTCTGGAAATACAATAAAGCGGTGCATGCTCAATCTCTGACTGAAAGCGCTAATTCGTCATTCGGCTTTTGTCAGACTAAAGTAACTGTTAAAACTGTTTGAAAAGCTAAGCTATACAACAAGGAGAGATTGAGAATTTCCTTTTAGTTCTCAGTTTATTTGATATTGACAAAAGTTAGTCAATTTTGTCTGTTCTTCTGTAAAACGACCTAAGATTTATTTTTAGAATTAATATTTTGTTTCTAAGTGGAATTGACAATTTAGTGGTCTGTTTTGTTTGTTCTATTTTGAAACTTAAACGCTTTAGCGGCTGCGTTTTGTGTAGTTTGCAATATTTGCCTTTATTTATCTGAAACTGAAGTCTCATGTTCCTTAAGTACATCTACCCTGTTGAACTTATTATGGGAAATAAATATTTTAATTAAAACAAGCTGCTAATTATTTCACATTTTACTTGTGAGCAACGGCACATTTAAATCTTACAAATATAGTTATATGGCTTATATCGTGATATATATCGTTATCGCCTGAAATGAAAAAAACATATCGTGATATGAAAAAAATCTTATATCGCCCAGCTCTACTGCCATCTAATCAGTTGATAGCAAAGTAATTCCAGACATATCACTATGAAAATACAAATACTAGCAGCTGAGTGTTACCTGCTGCTGGTCCCCAGGTTCCCTGCATGGTCTTGATGGTGGAGCTGAGCTCTGCCTCCATCTCTTTTTCAAAATCATCCTCGCTGGATGACTCGCTCTCCCCGGTTAGATACTCTCTGATCAGCTTCTTTTTCTGGTCCGGAGTCCCGTTCAGGAGCACGTCCAACTCATCCTCCGAACTAAAACAGAGAGAAAGATTTCAGAAAAAAAACAGACTCTCAAACCCAGGAGATTACGAAATTGAAGTAACCATTCATGTGTTATTCTGCACATGTGACATTATATCATGTGGTGGCATCGTATAGTGTTTAACAGACCAAATAATTAAGCACTTAATTTAGAAACCATTAATCCACGTCGAAACTGTCGCTTTAAGCTTAGCTCAAAACCAAAATAAGTTGCCTGTACTCACTAAATCCATCGGTACATACATATTTGCTGCTTTAATAATGAAACTTCATATCTTCAGGTAGACAAGTTCTTTTGAAGTTTTGGACTTCTGATTGGACACATCAAGACGTCTCAGGACATCACTTATAAATATTAATAATTATGACGTCTTGCTTAATTTTCTCTAATTAAGCGCCATAATAATAAATCCAGAAAATTCTTGGCTAATTACGGCAATAATAAGTATCTGCACTCGTGTTTTTATTTTCTTCTCATCCGCTTGCCTGTAACATTTAGACTCATAAAAATCTGCCGCCTTTCTATAATCAGAATCAGAATACTTTATTGATCCCTAGGGGAAATTATTTTTCGTTACAGTGCTCCATTATAAACAAACACTAACAAAGACAGACAATACACTAACTAAGAATAGCTGAAAAGAACATGTGCAAGAAGGGTGTAGCTGTTGCAGTAAACAGTGTGTTAAGTGGAGGAGTTGTACAGGGAGATGGCCACAGGCAGGAATGATTTCCTGTGTCGTTCAGTGGTGCTTTTCAGTAATCTCAGTCCCCCACTGAACGTGCTCCTGTGACTGACCAGCATGTCATGGAGTGGGTGGGAGGTGTTATCCAACATTGTCTTTATCTTGGACAACATCCGCCTCTCCGACACCACCTTGAGGGAGTCCAGCTCCATCCCCACAACAATACTGGCCTTACGAATCAGTTTATCGAGTCTGTTGGCATCTGCGACCCTCAGCCTGCTCCCCCAGCATGCAACAGCATAGAGGATTGCACTGGCCACAACAGACTCATAGAAAATCCTGAGCATCATAATCATAATTAATGATAATTAAGCAGTAACATCCATGTCACGTTAAAATAAATTCACCGCAAAGAGCGGCTCAGCGCAGTCTCCCTGCTATTCCAGTTTGTTTACATGTTAGCTCCCAGCTAGCTATCTCCACTTTAGCCTCATCGGCCCCTAAAAATAAACACACGTATTATCCTCGCACCTGCTGGCGGCCCGCTCTTCGTCGCTCGGCTCTTCGATCTCATATGACTCAAAGTCTTGTGCTTGACCCAGCTTATTCATTTTAAATGTTTGAGGAGCTTCAATTACAATAGCATGAGGTGCTGATAAGTTAGCAACAACACGCCAAGTTGCTTCTTCCGCTTCCGCTTCTTCTTCTTTTGTGTTTAATAAGGGGTTGGTAAGCGGTACTAAAGTCCATTACCGCCGTCAACTGGGCTGGAGTGTGGGACAGGCGCTTAGGGAGGAATATAACAAAAGGAGAAAAAAGGGGGGAAAACTTCCCTTCAGTCTCTTTAAAACTTTTTTATGTTATAAAGTTTTATATAGAGTCGCCAGCAAAGCACCCCCACACTATCACACCTCCTCCTCCATGCTTATAGAGACCATCCGTTCACCTTTTCTGCGTCGCACAAAGATGGAAGCATCTCAAATTTGCGCTCATCAGAAAAAAGCACAAATTTCTACTGGTCTAATGCCCATTGCTTGTTTTTCCTAGCTCCAAACAAATCTCTTCTGTTTGTTGCTTTTCCTTAGTAGTGGTTTCTTAGCAGCTATTTGACCATAAAGGCCTGATTAGCACAGATTTGTCTGCTACTGGAACTCTCTTTTCCAGACTGACTGTACTTCAGTTCTGAAAGTAATGATTGACTGTCATTTCTCTTTACTTAGGTGATTGGTTCTTGTCATAATATGGAATAGGGTTGTCACCTGTGTGCCAATCTGACTTCTGCACAACATGGTAAATGGTAAATGGCCTGTATTTATATAGCGCCTTAACAGTCCCTAAGGACCCCAAAGCGCTTTACATAACCAGTCATCCACCCATTCACACACACATTCACACACTGGTGATGGCAAGCTACATTGTAGCCACAGCCACCCTGGGGCGCACTGACAGATGACTGATGGTTCCAACCCCATTAAGCAGGCATAGCTGGTGCTGTGGGAAACGCAAAAATCTCACACTCCAAGCCCCGCAACATCACAAAAAGAAATTTGTTTCTTCACAACTTATTCAGTTTTAACTGGTGTCATATTACATTGATTGACAATGTTGATTTAGCTTGGAAATATTTCCAGGAGAGTTTTATCTGCTTTGTGGACAAACATGCCCCCTTTTGCCAGGTCAGAGTTAAAGGTCGGGGGAGCCCCTGGTTCAATTCTGAAGTGGCTGGTCTCCAACATGAGAGGAACCAAGCCTGGGCAGCTGTGAGAAAGTCAGATTCTGATGGTGATTGGCTATGTTTTCATCAGTTGCGTTTACTGCGTTTATGGTTTACTGCTTCCATCAAAAAGGCCAACTGTGGCTACTTTTTGACTTGAACCACTGACAGTCTAAATTACCCTAGGAGGTGAGGTTTTGGCAAACTATAAAGTCTCTCTCTGCCACAGAGCTACCTCCTCACCTAATTATCAACTCCACTCCTGTGTCAGACAAAACCAAAACTCTCAATTGTTGTTATGAACACTTTGTTGCCTCTTGTTCTGTTTAGCACATACATATATAACTCTGCTGGTAGTTCATTGTTTACTAATACTTTTTCCTTTACACTCTTTATGGTAGAAGAGGGATGTAAGGCTTTGAAATGCCTTGACACCAAAAACGCCGGTCTTGACAATCTGTCTCCTTTCTTCTTGCTTCTAGCTGCAAATATCATAGCTGAGCCAGTGTCTTATATTTTGAATCTTTCTAAAAAACAGAACACTTTACCAGAGATGTGGATGCATGCCTTTGTACTCCCCCTACTGAAAAGCGGGGATTCTTCAACGGTTAATAATTACAGGCCAATTTCCAAACTCTGTATCTTAGCTAAGATTCTTAAAAGGCTAGTAAATAAAAAGCTTAAAACTTATCTGAATGAAAACAGAATTTTATCTCCTTTCCAGTCTGGTCTTAGGAAACTGCGAAGTACTGTAACTGCTTCCCAAAAAGTTTTCAATGACGTCTATGAAGCCTTGCACGCAAAGAATGAATCTATGCATTTTTATGCAGATGAGTTCTTTATTATTGTTCTCGTACCATCGACATGGTTTTCAAACAATTACAGCTAGTTCTTGATAGTATTCAGTCACAGTTGAGTCAGCTCAGACTGGTTTTAAATGCAGAAAAAAGCAAAGTCAAACAGAAGTCTCAAACAGAAGGAGGGTGATGGCAGTACTTTCTTTTCTTGTATCTGCTCAAGGCATTTCCATTGAAACTATGGCCTCATACAAATACCTAGGTATTGTGTCTGATAAAAATCTTTCCTTTAAGCCACAAATTGACCACCTAATAAAGAAGCTGAGGCTGAAGTTGGGGTTCTTTTTCAGAAACACATCATGTTTGTCTTTCACAGCAAGGAAAAGACTTGTTGCTGGCACTTTTTTTTTACCCCTCCTGGATTACGGTGATACAATTTACACGAATGCCCGTGCTCACTCTCTTCATCTGTTGGATTCTGTCTATCATGTGGCATTAAAAATTATAATTGGCTGTAAACCTTTAACACGCCACTGTACTTTATATTCTCTTGTTGACTGATCCCCATTGGCCTTACGCAGGACAGTTCATTGGTATCACTTTATCTATAAGTCTGTTTCTGGTTTATTGCCCTGTTATTTATCAGAGTACATGATATGCAAACAGTTTATTCATAGACTGTGGTCTCAGGACGTCATTACATTCACTGTTCTATCAGTTCACACAGAGCTTGGAAAGAAGGTATTCTTCTTTTCTGCCCCGTGTTCATGGAAAACATTACAGAAGGATTTGAAGCTCTCTCAACTGATTTCACTTGCAGACTTTAAAAGACGTATAAATGTTTTTGTGAAATCATCACTGGGAACTTGTCTGCCTTTGATATGACTGTGTACATTAGACAAGTTTAGCTATTTTATTGTTTCTGTTATTGTTGTAAGTTTAATATGTTTGTCTGGAACAGATCTCGCTTCTAAATGACACATTGAGTCTTAATGGGTCTACCTGTATAAATAAAGGTTTAATAAAAATAAAAATGTAAACACAATATTCAGTTTTTAAATGATTTTATTCATTCAGAAAATACAAAAAGCCATCCAAATGTACCCAGCCCTGTGGTCAACAAGTAATTGGTGTGAGACTGCTTTGCTGTTGGATGACCTGGACAATTCATCATGACCATGCCCAACCATGAATTCTGCTCTCTGCCACAAAATCCTGAAGGAAAATAGCTAGCCACTAGCTTGTGCCTTGAAGCTCAAGCACACTCAGGTCATGTAGCAGCACAATGATCTGAAACACACCAGCAGCTTCACCTCTGAAAAAAAGGGTTTGGAGAGGCCCAATCAAACTCGGAACAGTTTTATGACCTTAAACAGAAAACCCTTCAATGTGGCTGAAGTAGAACAATTCTGGAAAAAAGAGTGGGCCAAAATTCCTCTACAGCTTTGTGAAAGACTCATTGCCAGTTATCACAAATGTCTGATTGCAGTTCTCGCTGCCAAGGGTGGCACAACCAGTTATTCTGTTTAGGTGGTAATTACTTTTTCACACAGGCTTGGATATGTTTTTTCCTTAATAACTGAAATCATCATTTCAAAACTGCAGTTTGCATTTACTGCGTTTTATCTTTGTCTAATATTACAATTTATTTGATGATCAGAAACAAGTGTGACAAATACACAAAAACTAAAAACTTCTTCACATCACTGTATATTACCTTAGAACATTTGTGCACTCAAACAATTTTTTTCCAGGTGAGGAAATAAATTATTAACAGTTAGTTTCATTGGTTGAAATTGTCATTTCAAGAGTTTTTCATGTAAGAAAGCCATGAAAGTTGACTGCATCACTGATACTGGAGGTGATTCTCAGGAGCCAGGTTTTGATGGTGATGCTGGCATGTAGTGCACCATCATTTGTGGTCAAAGGACATACTGGAAGATCTCTCAACACCTGTCTCTTCTCTGTTTTGATGTTGTCCATTAAAGCTTTGGTAAGTATTGGTGAAATATTCCATGATAACATTTCAGAAGAGTTTCATCCTGTATTTATGGATGGCATGGTGATCTGTGATTTCAGTGACAGAATCATGCATGTTTTTAATGCCACGTGAGAGCCCCAAAATCACCCAGTGTTGACCTTGTCCCTTGCACACAGATTTCTGCACATCAGAATCTTTTGATGATATAATGCACTTTAAGAGATATTCAAAGTGTTTTTCGTTGGAGAGAATTATTCTGAAGTTTTTCCATAATTTGTTGACATTCTTTTTCTTTTTTTTTTGCAGAAGAGTGAAACTCTGCCAGTCTGTACTTCCAAAAAAACCCTGCCTCTCTAAGATCCTTCTTTTATACCCAACCATGTTACTGACCTGTTGTCATTTAACATAAATGGCAGTAAAATGTTCCCTCAGCCGTTTGTTTGTAGTGCCACTTACTTTTCCAACCTATTCCTGCTCTTGCCTAACATTTTTGTTTGAGCTGAAAATGAATTGATTTTTTTTTCTAAATAGTAAAATGTGAATTGTCAATAAAATATGGATTTTTAAGATTTACAGATCATTCTGTCTTTATTTATATTGTGCTAGTGCTTTTGGAAGTAGGGATGAGCCGCCACTAGGTGGAGCCAAAAGATCAGACATGTTGTTTCAGAAGCTCAGGACAGATGTGCTGATGAAGGCAGACACCATGAGGTGCTATTAGGAAGGAGGATTTAATACACAAATTCATCCATCCATCCATCCTCTTGTGCTTGTCCTGTCCCTACTCCTTTAGTTTTTCCCATTTTTGAATTAATGATGACTTGGCATCATTATTTGAAGTGGGACACAGGCCTCTTCCACCAGTGTTTTTTGTAACCAACTTTTTGTAGCCACTAACTGAAAGTTTATAAAACAAGTTTTAATTGTTTTATATTTCACGTCAACCTCTCCTCCACTTCTCCCCTGCTGTATGTTTGTCTTCGTTGTCCAGTTTACTCAGTTTTTTTATGCCTTGTGTGGCTCGATAAAGAAACTTGGTTTGGCTTTACTGTGGGACTACCACAGGGGTCATAAATTAAATCTGGGCAGTCTCAAAATTAATCGCAAAGTATTAAGTAAAGATTCATAGCAACATCTAAACGTAGGCTAATTTTCTTTCCATTTTGCCTTTTATGATGGCCACAAGCCTAAGTTAGGAATGAGAATGCATTTTTCCCTTGTTAAATGTTTTTTTTTCTGCCACTGTTTTTCCCCATTTAACATTCGATTAACTTCAGTTGATTTCTGCTCAAAAAATTTTTCTGGAAAAATAATTCTTGTTGCTCTTTCAGAACCTCTTTAGTCAGAAGAAGACAGTTATTTCCATCTGCAGCAATTTATATGTAGCTGACAGACCCACAGCTCAATGACGCACAGTATAGAAGAAGGACCTGGAATAGAGGAGGGTTTCAAAGTGGCTTACAGAGACACAGAAACTGGTAGCAGGGTGAAGCTGCTTATGTGCTGTATGAGGTTTAGTAGTTTGATATGCTGAGTTGATGAGACTGCAGCTTAATTTTGGGGCCTGTTTGGACTAATGGTATGTTTAATTTTCCACAGTACTGAGTAATTCTAAAATGAATGTAAATTAAATATCTACAATCAGTGGTTTATTAATTTAAATAATTTAACCATTATGAAAATATGCTTGGTATAAACAGAATATATACCAATTAGTTACATTTCATCCAACAACATTAAATTAACTTTAACATTTTACATCATTTTATGTAACAAAACATGTAATCAAATGACCTAAAGTCAAGATTTTGGGCATAAATATTTTTTCAGCGCTGACATCATCTGTTATCATGCTTCTGACTGAGCGTGAAGACATATGGCCAACCTGAAATCTGATCACGTCACTTCCAAAGCAGTGCATCAATTTCAATTCTTTTTTATTTATTATCCATCCATTATTTTTAACAACTCATCATGGGACACCAGTCCTGCACAGGGCTAACACACAGAAGCAGACAACCGTTCACTCTGGCATCCAAAAAAACAAACAAAACAAAAACAAATAAACCCATAACATACTGTTTTTGTGTCTAACTGTTTTGTTATCTTATCGTCTGGTTAAGTCAGCCTGACTGGGCACAGATGTTTGAGCCATCTTTGGGCCAAAACAGCTCAAATATGCTTGATTTGTAACAAAGCTGTCTTAGATGTGCCAGGTTCCATAAATGAATAACTCGACATCTGGGTAAAGGAATGCACTTTCTAAAGTTTGGTAACATTGCTTGTGATATTAAACTTTAACAAGACTGACAGGTTTACTTTATATTGCTATTTGCTACTCGAAGTGAATTGAATGCCTTGAAAGCACATCTACTAAATTCGATTTCAATTCAGTTTTATTCATATAGCACCAAATTACAGCAACAGTCAACTTGAGGTGCTTTATGTTGTAAGATAAAGACGCTACAATAATATAGACAAAAACCCAACTATCACACAACCCCCCATGAGTAAGCACTTGGTGACAGTGGTTAGGAAGAAATCCATTTTAATAGGAAGGAACCTCCAGCTTAATTAACAAGACTGAGAGAGGGACGGCCTACTGATGTGACCAGTAGGAGGTGACAACAAAACTGATTTTGGTTTGCAGGCACCAGCAGGAAAACACTACAAATGCCATTATGCAAATATCATGCATTACTTTGCTATGTATTCGAATAGTTTCTCAACAGATGAAATCATGTTGAGGTAAGATATTATTTTTTGACAGCGTTATACTGTTAAGTTATAATAAATAGAACTGTAATATGTAGCAATTACTGAGAAACATGCTATTTAATTACAGATATTGAAAAAAAAATCTAGGGACCATCCACGTGTACTGGCCTAAATAATCTCTGAGAGCGCCAAAAAGGCAGGCAGCTGACACCAGCAAGACAGGAAGCCATGTTGTCAGACAAGACTGACTATTAGTGCTGTTCTAATGAGCTGTTTTCTTTATGCAATCAGTAAAAGGCTCTAACGTTACTGTACATAGTAGCGCTTGTTCTCCAGCATGTTAAACGTGAGGTAACATCCAGAGAATGATTGTCATACTAATTCCTGGTCCACACAATCCCTTCCAAAAAACATTACTTTAATAAACATATTGGGGTAATAATGTAATAATGTGTGTGGCTCATTTATTTAATTTACTGTAGTTACATGTACATTGCAGTGCTCAGAATTTAGTGCTTCGGTGGAAGTAAGGACCATCTTTTTCAGACAACTTTTTTAGATCTAAGATACTTTGAACTGCGAGACATTTTCACTGTTACTCAAGGTGATACCACCAGAGCAGCAATAGCTGTGTTTTTTTATGAGTACTCAGTGACAATACTTCACTTTGCAAAAAAACAAAGGCTTCTGAACTGAACCCTTTGGTGGAGCCGTTTTAGCCTCTCGCATGATTGACACTTAGAAAGCCCATAGAAGCCCATAGAAGAAGCTTTATGCTCACCTTTCATGGCTTTTTTATTTCTTGGTTGTCCCTTTCTGAGCCTGGGTGCTTGCTCAAAATAAAGCACTGCTCTAATGTTGTAGCAGTATGTTGTAGATTATATGTTGTAATTGCTAATCAAATATTTTCAGTCAAACTACACTGATGAAAATAGTTCCATTATTATTATATTTTTGAGAGGGTAACAAGCAAAGTCAGATTTCTCTCATTTGTGACCATCACAAAACGACTGAGACCCATGCATCTATGACTCTGTTTGCCACAGCCGCTGTTTTAATTTAATTTTATTTTTCCTTTAAAAAGAAAGCTTGCCTTGAGTCATTATGGAATATGGTCATCATATTCAAAATTTGCCATGACAGAGCTTGACCAGAAGTAGCTGTGATGATGGCTGTTTGACGGCGGAGACTTTTTTTCAGTGTCTGCTTCTGTGTTTATCTTCATTAACAACAATCAGCAACAACAGCAACGGAAGCATAAAAGACAGGAAGCCCATGCAGATCTTCACAGTTATTTTGCTGGATTTAGGAGAGGGCATGAGGAACCAGTACAGCAGCGAATTCTCTAGAAATGCAATACACCAAGCCAAATAAAGCTTCTTTCAGAACAAGGTTATAGAGTGCCGCTAGCAAAAGCAGGAAATTAAAAATGTGATAAAAAGCACCAATGATAGTCACAATACAAGAATCAATAGAATACCATACAGAAAATGCACTGAGAATGTAAAACATAAGCCAATAAATTTTGTTTTCAGAAGGGGAAAAAAGCAAACTGAGATCTCCCACAAAGCTCTACATCCACACTCTGACTGCAGACAGGACTGGAAGATATCAGGCTGCACTCAGAAAACAATGCAAACCTATGTCTCTGCTCAGATCCAAAGTGTTTAGGAAAGAAGGGAGACCAAACACAGTTTCAATTAAACACAGTAAAAGAAACAAACAATATTATGAGACTGTGTGGAAGTCATTGTATTAATATCTGACCACTTGCTAGATGAATGAATGTGAAACAAAATAAAGAGAACAAACCGTAATTCAGACAGCCAGGGAAAGAGTCCTGCCAGTTCCTCTGGGAGAGGACCAACCAGGCCTGCACACCTCAGGTGTGCTGCAGCCCTAAGAAAGAAAGTCACAGGCAAATAGAAGAAGCAAGAGTAATCAGTGATATTCCCACCCACAAGACATGATTCCTTCAACAAAACAACAAAGTACACTGAACTCTTCATGTTACAAGCCCTAGACCATCTAATATTTTAGGTGGCTTAGAGGTTTTAGATATGGCAGTCCCGCCTCCCCTTTCCAGACCATCGCACCTTAGCAGCCATGGCACCTAAGTGCAGTTTAAAAAAAAATAAAACATGGTCTAATTGTCATTTCCTTTAATGTAGCAGATGGTTAAATTGTCAGACTGCAGAAACAGAACATTAACAAAAAGGTGAGTTATGGTTAGAAAATGTGAGCACAATTTATACTTTATCAATGCACCCGATGTGATGGTTCTGTATGTAGCTTTTATGTATCACAACCTGTGGGCTGCTTTTTTAATGTGGTCACATATCACTGATTCAAACCCACCTGGAGTCAGAGCTATGATAAATGACCGGATCATCAGTTTGGTTCCAGACACTTTGTGCCTCAGTCCCATCTGGACACATTTTAGATCCATTCACAGAGTCTTATTTTGTTCTGACACAGTCTGTAATTGTAACAAATTGCAATTCTAAATTCATTAAACACTTGGAAAGCTACTCTGATGTTTTTGAGTTAAATTTACCATGACTGACCTCTTACTATTCAGTGAATGTTTATATTCAATCACATTCTAAATGGTTACAGTGTAGAACATTAAACAATAACTGATAACACTTTATAATACAGCCCACAATTGACGCCATAGTTCTGCTGTAATTAAATGGAATTTCAATGTTCTGTATTTGAAATTACAATGTAATTATGCTTAGATGCAAATACTTAAAAGTACATACTAGAACAAGGGTGTAACAAGTCATGGTTTTACAGGAAATAAAGAATTAATTATGCCATAAGTAAATTGAAGTGACTAATTTTAAGTACTGCATAATTAAGTACTGTGTAATTTAGCAGAAAAACAAACATTTCCACATCTTATATCATAACTATACTTTTTAGGGCACCGGCTGTATTGTGGAGTAACTTAACCTTGCCTAACTTCTGGGTATTTTAGAGGAAAGGAGACACACATTCTACTGGAAGTAATTTTGAAAAAATGAAAATCCATCATGTACAGTATGTCAACATAATGAATATAAAATTAAAAAAACTAGGCAAGACCAATCTACTCTGAAAAAGTAAAGCGTATTTATAATGTAAGATGGAGAAATACTGTTTGTTTTAACAGAAAATGATTTTTGGGATACTTAAAATGAGTGAAAACATAATTTGTGTCTCTTTTCCTGTAAAATGGCTGGAAGTTAGATCAGGTTAAGTCACTCCATAATACCACCCGCTCCCCAAAAAGCACAACGTACTTTTCTGTTGTGTGCTAATTTTCTGTTGTGTGTGACAACGACAGAATGGACCAAGTAAATTAAAATTGCTGTTTTCTCCTCCTGCTTTTTAAGATAAACATCTTGGTCTGTATTGACAAATATTCCTCTTTCTACTGGATTAAAATGGAGGTGCTGCTCTTTATTTACCCGTTGCCATGGTGAATCGTGGTATCGAGCTCCATTGATGTTGGCTTTCTTTCTCTGCTCATGCACGGGTTCACCTCAGGTTGAACATACTCAGAGTTGAGATGACCAACCGAAGACTCCGATCACAGAGTTGATTAACTCAGATTTTCGTTTTTAAACTCGGGCTTTATTGAACCCATTTGAGTGGAATAGGCCCCTGGTCCATTTGTGAAACATGTCTTCTGCATGCATTAACACAATCTTTTCCTTTTTCCCATTTTTTTCTAGACTACAATAAAAGATTTGCAGGAGAAAAACTGTGTGTGTGAGTGTGTTTAAACGTATGTATCCGGCCTCCTTTGCCTCTGCTCACTGTTTGTGTGTTTATATCTTCCTCTGTTTTTGTTTGTCTGCCTGTGTGTGCTATTTGTTTTGTGTCTTTTTCCCCGAGTTTGTCCTTTAATGTGTCTTTCTGTTGCGTGACTGTGTATCAGAGTGTATGTGTGTGTGCGCGGAGCTGCTGGGTGACATTTTCCATTGCAGGTGTGACATCTCTGCTCCCCTGACAGCCTCTTCTCCGACACACACTAAACAACTCCTCGCTGATTTTACCTGCCTCCCCCCCTCCAGCCCCTCCACACACACACACACACACACACACACACACACACACACACACACACACACACACACACACACACACACACACACACACACACACACCTTATCGTCCACCTCTGTCTCAGCACTGCTGCTCGACAAGCTAATTTAGCCAATTACACACAGGTGTGATGCTAATTTCCCCGAGCTGGCAGCCAGCTCCTGGAGGAGGTAAAAAATAACATAATTACACCCATCTGTCCCCCTGCAGGCAGGCAGGCTCTCCCACTGGGTGTCGGCTCCACCGCCATTACAAAACACACACAGGAGAGGGGAAAAAAAGCCACACTGTTGGCTTTGATAATAGGGGAGAAGACAATGGACAATGTGTGTGTGTGTGTGTGGAGGAATCCAGGCTGCAGCCACAGTTGCTTTTTCTCCTCTTTGTCTGAAGCTTTCAATGGATTTTCAGCGATACACAGCAATTTCCCACAAGAAAAGAAAACAGACTTTTGGTGCGGCGGGATAATTATGTGAAACTGTTTTCGAAGGCGATGGGGTTGGATGTGTCACTGTTAAGTTTTGTGTATGTGAGAGGAGAGGAGATGAGGAGGGTATTTCAAAACTGAAACACACAACAAAACGAGGTCAGAATAGACGGAGGTCTGCAGACGGTGGAGGAAACTCAGAGGAATCAACAAGCTGCAGAGTTTCTCTGGGCCTTAAATGAACTAGGCAACATGGAGTCTTAAAGTTCTTACTTATTTCAAAGCTTGTATGGCCAGAGCTTTGTGTGCCACCATGAGGTAATGCATTTTTAAGATGTTGTCATCATTATTTCTGTGATATCAGTTTTGTGTAGCACAGAAAAAGACGCACCTTGGTATAGATAAATAAAGAGGTTTACATACAACATATATATTTCTGATCAACATTCATAAGCTAGCACCTGACAACACATAGCACTAGCCCACCTCTAATACATTAATTCCTTGTATAGTGGTGAAGAATCTGCAGATGCCACTATGGTTATAGCTGGTGGAGGGGGATGTATCGTAATCAAAAGGCCAACGTATCGATGCCTGGCTTCTCCTGTTTGCATACTGATTTGTCCTTGGGTAAGATTTTGAACACCAATGGATGCACTGATGTGTGCGTGTGATAGGTAAAAGCATAGAATAATGTGTGACATGAATGGTTGGATGTGGCCTGAGGTGTAACAGTGTGTGTGTGTGAGTACTTAGCAAACCAGAAAAGTGCCCCAATCACTATCAGACATCAACAATAAATTCAATTGATGTTATGAGATGACTATAAAGTCTTCAAGATTTGTGTCTTTATCTTACTGATATATTGCTGATGAATCATTACACCTTCAAAATGCCAGAAAGCTAGAAAATACAATTTTAATGCAACTCATAGGTGGGGCTCAAAATAATGAGATTTTAAATAAAGAATGCCTTGTGTTACCTCATATATTTATTTAGCAGGTTTTCATATATAGTACATATTATACATATGTTTACTGTGTGAATGACTATATTTGTTCTTTGTTTCTCTTTGTGCCTGAACGTGTTGCAGCTCTGTAATAATGGCGATAAAAGGCTTCATGGTTTTGTTGACTTGCAGTTGGTCTAAAGGCTGAGTGGAGACAGGCAATTCAAACTGGTAATTCAGCTGCATTTGCTGGTTCCTAACAGCCTATGTCCTAACATATATAGGCTGAAATATCACATTGATGACTTCAGAGTGTATGGCAATCCTAAGTGCTTTAATTTTTTTTCTGTTGTTGTACCGGTTCCCAAATTGACCTATGTGTTGTTTACATGTTTCCATCATATTAGAAAATATATACACTCAGTTTTCACACAAGTGCCGATAAAATGCAGACATGAGAAGAACACACTTTTAAATTTGCACATTTGGCTGCAGACAAGACTTAAATGACAAAAACATACAGTTTGGCGGAAGAAGACAAGGCTGTTTTAGCTGTAATTATTGTAGGTCTGATAAATCCTGTCTAAATAGGACTTACGCCCCTTTAGATAGCATTAAGCATCTCCTTCCGTCCAACAATGCACCTTTGACTTATCCAGACAGTGAGCAAGTGGCACAGCAGCCTTTGGTTCCTGCAAAAGACTTAAGTGAGAACTACCATGCCTGTTTTATGCAACACCTACTTACCATCTGTAGTCTGCTATGCAGAGAACATGGAGAAAACAAGCCCAGGTGTGTGCTTTTCACATGCCTTATGAGAAACAAATTTGAGGTGAAGATGCAAAGACACTGATGGGGCTCATGATCATGTAGGCAGCCTACAGATTATTCTACATGTCACCTTATTGGGGCCTGAGTGTCTGCAGATATAAATACAGTTTGAGAAGATTTCATTATTGAGACTTCTGCTGTCACGCAGACATGTGAAACATGTCTCAGAGGCCTTCCCACCCTGCCAAGAAAAATAAATTGGTCCTCACACATAACCTCCTTATCTACATTCTTGCCGTTTCCTATGGTGCGTTTGTGATGGCTCTGTCCATACAGATTGCATTATTCTACATTCTCACTTAGATGGATCTGTCAGTCTATCTGTCTCATGGTGATGTGCCCCGGAGCCCCACTGACACCTGCCACACTCTGAAAAATAAAGGTTCAGAAAGACCACAGATGGTCTACTTAAAAAGGTTCAGCGAATCACAATTTGAACAAGGAAACAGAATCACACACTGTAACAGAGATGCTTATTTTTTTTGCTATTGTAGACACCAGGTTTGCTTTATTATACTGCAGATCAATTTCCATTGATCTGCAAAGATGCCTGTAAATAGCAAAGTCACTAAGAAATAAGAAAAAAATAGCAAATCTAAAGCAGCAGGTCCATGTGTGTGAGTTGGGAACACAGTGGGCATTCTACTATGGTGTCCAACATCTTCTAACACAAGCCAAGACATGACAAACCCACAGCTGGTACAAGCTGGGATAGCTGGCAGCTGTGACCCTTGCTGAGGATGATCTGGCAGTGTATCCCTGTGGCACACCATCAGGGTCCCGCAAGTTGGTGGCTGTCTGGCCAGTGCTAGAATCAAGGAAAAAGCACCTCCACTCATGTGACACAACAGTTTGGCCACCAAATGGGGCTCACACTAAGTCTCTCTTAGCCACTCTTAGAAGTGTGACCAGGCCATTCACTTCTACAAGGACTACCCATTCCTTGGAGATGAATGGTTAGCCCTTGGCAGGTGAGGGAATCCAGGGCGGGATGCACAGCATTCCAGTAAGGTGTCCAGATACACTTCGGATAATGGTAGACTGAGGCTGAACATGGGCCCTCTTTCACCAAAACCTGGTTCACCATGGGGGATTACTGGAGGCAAAGTATTAGATGGTAACATTTACATGTAATCCTTGCTGCCAGTGGAGTTTGGCACAATGAATTTATAGACCCTATAATTATGGTGAAGTAATGTTGGGAATGCACTCTTTACATCTAGTGCACAGTTTTGGTGCAAGGATGTAAGGTCAGTGGAGCAGACTGGAAAAACAGAAATACTGAGCAAAAACACTTGTAAATACTAAAGCTACTATGCAATCAAGAAAAACTAAAAGTCAAGGTATACAACAGAGTATTATATGAGAAATTCAAGAGTAGTAGAGAAGTATGTGAGGGTGGCCCAGGACATGAATAAGGACAGCCCTGAACCCCTTCTTGTTTGCAATGGTGATGATGAATGGGTCAGAGAATCTCCAAAATTACAGCTCCTGTGGGCTGTTGCTGGTCTGCAGTTGTCAGTATGTATCAAAAGTGGTCCAAAAAATGAACAGTGGTAAATGAACAGTAAAGACTGGCTTGGCCAACGGACGAACTACTGTTCCTCAGATTGCAGAAATGTTGTAATGCTGGCCTGATGAATCACATTTTCTTTTGCATCACATGAATGTCCAGAATGCGTGTGCTTAACTTTCATGGAGAACACCTGGCAGCAGGGTGCACTATGGGAAAAAGACAAGCTAATGAAGGCTGCGTGATGCTTTGGGGGATGTTTTGGTGGGAAACCTTGGGTCCTGCAATCCATGTGGATGTTACTTTGACACATACCACCTACTTAAGCATCGTTGCAGGCACTTATCACAGAAAAAGTATTCCCTGATGACTGTAGCCTCTACCACAAAACAAAAATGCTTCAGGAATGGTTTGAGGCGCACAATAGCAAGTATGAGGTGTTGACTTGGCCTCAAAGTTCCCCAGATCTCAGTCTGAATGAGCATCTGTGGGATGTCCATGGATGCCCCACCTCGCAACCTAGAGGACTTAAAGGATCTGTTGGGGTTTTTACCTCACTCTATAAAGTGTTGTGTTTTTGGCGCTATGTAAATAAAATCAAATTGAATTGAGTTGAACTGAATTTAATCTGTTGATATAATTTTGGTTTGCGGTACCACAGCAACCCATGTTCATGAGGTCTAGTGGAGTCCATGCCTCAATGGGTCAGGGGTGTGTTGGCAGCAAAAAGTGGACCATCACAGTATTACACGGGTGGTCATAATGTTATTCCTGTATGTTGTAAATGACAAGGAGACAGGTGTAACAGTGAAGATGCAAAGAACAGAGGTAGTGAGGTTGGATGAGTTCAAATACCTGGGATAAACCATCCAAAACAATGGACAGTGTGACAGAAAGATGAAGGACAGAGTGCAGACAGGGTGGAGAAATAGGTATCATACAACAACGCCAAGTGTCTGGTGATCCTAAGAGCAGCTCTAAGGTCAATGGGCAAGTGACCATCAGTGAGGCCACTAGGATTTTTCATTTGACTGGATAAGCGTGGCTGAACAGCTGCAAATAAAGGGAAAGTAATCTGCATGAAGATAAGGAATTCCCAGAAGGCAAAAGAGTGGCCATACAGGAATAGTTTAGCTACAAGTTCCTGGGTACCCCACTGGGATTGTCGAGCACAGGGCTGTTCATGAACTCCAATAAAAATGATGGCCAATATTTTCTATGCTGCATGTTCAAATATCATTATTTCCCATGCCTCTCCATTTTTTAAAAAGTCCTGATAATACCATATCTGATTTTAATAGCTTGCTTTTGATAGCATTTCCCTTATGTCTTTCTCCTCTAATTTATATACAGTGAGATCCATGCAATGTTTTTTTCTCTGGCTTTATTTTATAACATTGTAGATTTTCCTGAGAAACTTGGATGGCAGTTTATTAAAAATCCATTGACAGATATACAACTGTACTCTACTGGAAAGGTTTTGTTGCTCTAGAAGGAACCGCAGGCCACATTGTAATGTCAGGCTACATTACAATATCAGCATTCACCATCTAATGTCAAAATTTATGTTCACATAAACCTTCGCAACCTCAGTGGTTTGCACGGAGTTGGTTTGCATACCTCAGCAACTTCTGGATTTGGCTTGCAGTGTTTTCATTTCGTTTTTGTTGCCACTATGTACCTCTAGGTAATCCTGCTGCTCTCAAAGTGTGGGCTCCACCTGTTGGCCTGCACTGCAAACACAGGAGACGACCAAGCTTCATTATCTTCTGCCACCTCAGATGAGCTGCACTCACCCGTCACCCCTAAAACTCTCCCTCTCTTTCTCTCCATGTAAAAAGTGTGGGGACTTGATTATCAGTCATGTCGGCGAACTGTGATCCGCTGTAACCCACTGACGAGATTGAAACACACCTGCATGATACACACACACACACACACACATGCACACACACGCTCTACATGAAGTCAAATTAAATGACTCGGCCCCTTGTTATTTCCTGACACTTTCAATGTTCCTCCTACTCTGTATGTATGTATGTGAGTGTGTGTGTGTGTGTGTTTCTCCACAGTTTGCAGATGGATCATTTCCATCTTTTTCTGCTTTTATTTCATCCCTCTTTCTCTTTTATGTCTCCCTAGACAGATTAATCTTCCCGAGTGGCACTGTGGGCAATGTGTTGTTGGATCCTTACTAACCTTCATGCCACTTTTCTTATTCCACAGGCTTCCAGAAACCAGATTGTAGTGCAGAGCTGAAATGATTAGGTGGTCATTATCAGCCAGTATAAAATTAGTTAGCAACAATTAAGATTAGTTTATTATTATTAAATATTGTTTAAGAAAAATACATATTTGATATTTTCCCCTTTGTCCTTATTAAATGGAAAAGGGGCAACATAAGATATTTAAATATCTAAATTAATGATGAAGCATGACTTTGACTGCAAAACATCCCTCTAATGTTGATTGACAGGAAGAGAGACATAATCCCTCAAGCTATAAACCCGTATTCAGTCATGACTTTCTACCTCTGTGGCAACAAAAAGCAATGTTAAGAAATTCTTGTAGGTTAAATTGGGCTCTCCAAACACTTTTAAGAGTGGACAGACTCTAAAAGAATCGAAAACATTTTTATCCCCCACAAAATTAAACCTTCAAAAAGCATGTAATGCAACAACTGTAAAATACTCTTTTCCCAATACTCTCCAGTCAAAACCAGTATCTGATTTGGTTAATATCTAATTTTCAGATATATAATATCTGAATATAGAAATCTGAATAAAATCTGACTTAAATTAAGGCTAATACAGTAACTCAGTATTTACATAGATTATGTAATATGCTGTCTCTTTAAAATGCATCAGTACTCTTGCTGCAGCATTCTGGATCAACTGATGGCTTTTCAGGGAGCTTTTTGAACTATCTGATAATAATGAATTACAATACTCCAGCCTAGAAGTAATAAATCCATAAGGTATCACTCTTTCTTATTTTACACCTGCTGCACTACCGCAAGAAGGCATCCTTCATTTTTGTTTAGTTAGTGCATTAAGAATAATATCCCCGTCAAAACTGAGTCCAAAATTAATCACAGTGATAGAATCCAAGGTAATGCCAAGTGTTAGTTTCTGGTTAGTCACCATGTTTCTAAGATTTTTAGGGATAAGTAAGGCTTATTATTAATTAAGCATATTACTAAAGTTGATTGGTAGCTCTGTAATGTATTGAAATGTCTTTTATAATGATTTTTAATACTAATTTTACATTTTTCTCTGTCCACTGTTCTGCTGATGATACTCTGCTTAAATTCTTTTTTAAACCTAAAAATCTCAACACGATCACTAATATCACTTTATTTCACTTCCCTTACTGACAGGCTGTCTCGGCATTACTTCTATTGCAACCCCTGCAAAACATATACTCTTCCTTTCAGCGGGTGGAAAAAGGGGTGCTTGTAGCTCAGGAGCTAGGGCATGTCACCTACTAACTGGAAGGTTGGTGGTTCCAGTCTGTGTGCCCAAGTTGCTCAGTGATATATCCGTGTGTAAATTTTAAATGAAAAGCATAGAAAAAAAAAGTGCATGGGTGAATGAGGCAAGTTGAATAAAACTAACAAAACAACACTAAGTATTGAAATGCAAAACTCACACCTATACCTTTAATCACTAAGTCTTCTTGTTCTATACTCTAAACTTTCTCGATCTAGATCACTGCAGCACACTGCTCACTTGCACATATCAGTTTTGTCAAGCTAAGCTAGCTTATGCTACGCTGCTAATAAAAACTAGCTGTCGATCCATACATGCCAACCCTCCCGATTTTTCTGGGAGAATCCCGAACTTCAGTGCCCCTCCTGAAAATCTCCCGGAGCCACCATTCTCCCGAATTTGTCCCTTTTTTCCACCTGGACAACGAAATTGAAAAACCATATCCCAGATTGGCCCAGGCAATTCCAGTTTCCAACAATGGCTACTACTACTGCAGCTACTTAGTTTTAATATTACTCTTATTACTCTTTCTGGGTCGCAAATTAAACTTTTAACATATTTTCAGGTGAGAATGTAGCTGTGTAAACTTCAAATATCTGAGCCGGCGAGAACAGCAAACTCCCGGCACATCGTTTTCAAACCCCTGCGGTCTTCGCTACTCAGGTTAAACATGATAAGACACTTAAATAACTTAAACATGTTATTGTTTGGCCTTTTTCAGTGTTTTCTTTGTTCGTGAGTAAATCAGTTTGGCTGAGATTAAAGTTATTAGATTAGATTAAATAAAACTTTATTATTAATTCCTCGGGATGGTTCCTCCGGGGTTTTCACACAGCTGAATAAACGTCAAACAGAAAACAGAAGTGTGAGATGGTCAAAAATTTACGCCAGCATCCGGTTATATTTTAGATAGCAAGGAGCAGACGGCAGAGTCTCACTCCACAGAGAGAGCTCGTGACGTAATTCTGAGGGCTAGACTGCCCAATATCACAGTCGCTCATTTCCGGTCCACCCGGCTTTCAGAGGACCCGGCCCACTTAGATCGCGAAGGCCGGTTCCTCAGGTGGACGCACCCTCTGAATTTGGACACCTCTGCAGTTTCCGGCCAGACAATAATAACGCTGACTTTTAACTTATTTTATTCGATAAATAAAAATTTTAAAATTCAAGTTTTTTGTATATATATGTATATGTATACCCCCCCACCCCAAACAGACCTTTTGAATTTCTCCCTAATTCTGAGGTCTCAAGGTTGGCAAGTATGTGTCGATCTCATATCAGTCCTATTTTTTGTCACCTTCCATTTACTTGCGGTGTAATTTACAATTCATAAAAAAATCACAAATCAAATATAAAGTCCTTCCAGACACACCCAGTTTGTAGGTGCTTTCCTCAATCCCCTGGCTGGCTGAACCATATATATTTTAGCTAGTTTCTGAAATACATATTCTAAGCATTTGAATATCAAAAAAGGTTAAAAGAAAGAGTACAAAATATTTTAAAAATCATGTACGCATTACATATTATATAGAGATATAACAGTTTTTAACTGTTAACACGGTAATTCCAGTGTGAGGGTGATCCTTTTACCCAAAATATGTCAGGTTAGCTAGCTAGAGTTCTTCTCTCTCTCTCTCTCTCTCCCTCTATCTATATGCTCCAGTGATCAGAGTACTCAGTGCAGTGACCCCCAAGCTAGCCTAGTTAGGCTCCAGCAAATCAACATCCAAGATCTTTTTCCATAAGAGCACAGTCCTAGCCACACCAAAGATACTGCGCAGGTCCCTTAAACTCCCTCTAGTAGAGGACCTGAGCTTGAAGGATAAAGACTGCTCCGAGAGGCGAGTGGGGAATTCATTTGTATAAACGAAGAACTTTAGTATTTGTAACATCGGCTTCTTATCCAAGTAACCTACACTTATTTTTCTAGATGTACAAGAACATTATAATTTTGTTATGTATCATTACACCGTTGAATCTGAATTGAATCTGAATCTAACCTTTCATATAAATATAGATATTAACATTTAAGGTTCTTAACATTCGCGCTCTCTTCTCTCTCTGTCATATTCCTATTCAGTATCATCTATAGATTCGACCTTGTGTCGTTTTATGTTTCTCTCCATTTCCTCCACACCAGTTGTTCAGCCCACATTAGCATGTGAGAGACAGCAAGCGGATAAAAAAAATAAACAAAAGACAGAAAAAGAGGAAAGAGGAGGCGATGGAGAAAGACAAAAGTCCAGCTGTGAGATGAACATGGGATGAACGGTGGGAGAATGAAACGGATCTCATCTTCGAGGGAGAGAAACTTCCACAGCATGGCCGGGTTATTACCATGTAAATCACACACACACACACACACACACACACACACACACACACACACACACACACACACACACACACACACATATATTCAGGAGGATGTTGCACAAACACAATCCACACCAGTACACACTCCTTCGACACAGTTTGATTGGATGTTTTTGAATGAAGTTGGCTCCTGCCTGGTATTTTGATGAAGTTGGTTATTTATTGGGTGATGAAATTAAGTTAATTGCTTATTGGTATTTTAATTAAGTTTCTTTCTCCCTGGGTGTTTGAGTGATTTTTTGAGTATTTATTGGTATTTTAATGAAGTATTATTTGGCTGCAGACTCAGTGGGAGAGCAGCTGAACAGGCATACACACAGCAGGTGGCCCAAAAACACACATGTACACATACGCACACACATGAACCCACACTTTGAGACATACAGTTCATAACTAACAGAAGTGTACACATGATGACATGTTAACACGCAGCTAAGCAAACAGACTTACGTGTATCTCTTTCACGAAGACATTTAGTTACTAAGCTTAAGTTAGTTATCTGAGGATAATTCTAGCATCATTCTACATGAAAAAAGATAATTCATTAGTGTTTCTCTCCATACTTTGACTCAGTTTGAAGCCCACTGGTCCTTACTAAAGACAACTCTTAAAAACACAACCCTATAGTTTTATGACTAAGTGTGAGACTGAGTCAAAGTAAGCGTCAATGTGTGTGTGTGATTAACTGACACAACAACTTGCACCATATTTCTTTTTTCTTTTTTTAGTGCCACATTTAAGGAAGCCTGTTAAAGCCAGTAAAGAAAATACTGTCTGCAGTGATTAACCCCCCCAAAAAACATTCACTTTAAAAAATCTTTCATATAAATATTAGAACTTTGTCAAAGAGAACACTTTAACAAATTAGTGATGTAAAAATTCAGTACTATGAGAACAGTCAAAACTATGAGTTAAAAAGTTACAATTTTAATATGAAAAAAATCAAAAGATACAAAATTTTAAAATTAGCTTGTCAAATTGGTTGGAAAGATAAAAAAGGTCAAAGAACAAGTATGACTTACTGAAGTAAATAACCTATGAGAAAATTTTTAAAAACTGAGGTAAAACAGTCAACACTTTCAAATAAAAGAAAAGCACAACAAAGAAAACAGTTGTCATAGCTACCAGACTTAAAAAGATTACTGACTTTAAAAAAATTCACGCCTAACTCTTACATGATCTATTTTAGTAGCAGCAATGGGCTTCGACACATACAGGAATACCTGGAAACACAACACCTTACTTACAATTAAATTCCTGAAGGGAAAGAGAAGTCACTCTTGTATAGTTATAGAAGTTACAAACATCAACATGAAAAATAAAAAATCCACATAAATAGAGTTCACATAAATATTTCAGCATTCAATTCTAATCCAGGAGATCACTGCCTTTCTACTTTGTTTAAAGTGAAATCACTTTCACTTTTGCATGGCACTGTTTGGAAGGATATACAGGCCCGAGAGTCTGTAGTTCATTAGACCACTGACCTATAGAGATAACTGAACCCTCCGGTGTAGCACTGCTGAGCAGATGCTTTCTGACAGTCTGTTAGGAAACACATCTGCAGCTGCTAGTTTGTGTCACATGTTGTTCCAGGGTTGTGACAATATGATTTAAGGTGGCATGTTTAGTTTCAACATGCTAAGCGTTGCTCTTGGCTGAAAGAAACAGGAATTGACTGAATCCTGTTTAAGTACCACTGTATGGGCATTAGACTGCAGAGTGTCTGCATGGCTGAACAAGCAGGGCCCTCTGTGAGCCATCAGTCAGAATTAGAAAGCTCACACTTATGGGAGAGCACTGGCTCCATCGTGTAGTGATTTACTCGTTTGCCTAACAAGTGAAAGTTCTGCAGTTTGTTCCCAGGAGAAGACAAAAATCCCTTTGGAGTTTCTTCAGGAAAGGCATCTGGTGTAAAGATAAATCGAATATGTGACGTGATGCCTTGTGAATAAGGAAACTACTGAAAATAACTTGTGGGAGAGTTACTGTAGCTCTTAGGAAGACACACTGACGTAAATCACTTTCTAGCACTTTGAAAGGTTTAAGAACAAAACAAAGGGGAAAAAAGCAAAACAAACAAACAAACAAACAAATTACTTGATGCTCAAAACAGAGAGGTTAGATGACAAGTTAGACTATATGTATAAACTCAGTTCTATTTATACAAACACCTTTGGACATAGTCAAACTCATACACTTTGTCATGGACATTAATTGGATAAAGTTTATTCAAGATATTTCACTCTTCAGTATCTTATAGTATAATACCAGGATGAGCTATTTTTAAAGCAAAAATGAATCTGATGGTCAGAAACCTTTGCCTGTTGTGAAGATTCTTTTGTCATGTGTTATATCTCCTCTAGTTGGTAGGAAAGAGGAATCAAGTCCCAAGCAGCCACTGAAACAACATCTCTCTTAAAGAACGAAGCTGCATTAAGCAGATCCACAAACACATGAGTACAAAATCCTCAGAGTGAGCTAAAGCCAAAACAACAACCAAATAGAAGATGAAACATGAAAGAATCAAACCAAAAAAACACTTGATTTTGTTATCCTAGCCATTAATGAACTAGTGTTCCTGCTAACTTCCATCCTCACCACACCAAGAAATTTCCTTAAATTCTGTTTCCTGGATGGGACAGAAAGGAAAAATTTATAACTTTTAGTCCCTTATTTAAAAAAACCCCAAATGATCTTGACCTTATGGACAAAGAAAAATTAAGATTTTTGCATTTATGTCCTCATCAAATGTGGTCTACTTTATTTCTGGGCCATATCTGCTCACGTTTGGTCAGGGCTCTGAAAATCTCTAAGTGCCTGCAGTGTCCAGAACCAGAGGTATCAAAACAGTTCCAAACCAAGATGCCCCCTCCACCGGGCTTCCCAGATGGTGTCCGTGTAGAGAATCCTTTTTATATCACAGTGTTGTAAATTTTCTGGTAAAAACTGTTTTCTTTTCCTGGTATTATGCTGAGAGGCTGGCTCTATTCTCTATGTATTCATTGTATAATATTTAGATTGTGATTTACTGAGATTCTCACTTAGAATGAGTTTTTACCTTTCCGAGCTATTTGGCTTTGTGATCCTGCACTGATGTTATTGAGTTACATGGTTTTTTGACATTTTTGCTGCTGTAACACAATAAATTTCCAGCTTTTAGGATAAATTAAGTGTATCTTAGCTTAAACATTCCTGTCTAGTGAGGCTATGGAATGTCCTCCTAGAAGAGCAAAGACGTGGTCTTTTTTTTAGAGAATAGTGGCTTACTTCAGCCATTTTGCTTTTATTTTAACAATTCTAATTTAGTGGACATATTTGAACAAGTGGCAAAAAACCAGCTAAACAGTGCTGAGAACAGATTATTTTGTCATTAACCTTGACTTTGTATGGCCTACTTTTATATATTAGCACTAACTCAAAACAACAGTTCATGGTGCAGCATAAAGACGGTACCTGATAAGAAGTAACTTTTTTCTAGATTGAAAGTGAGCACCCAACTTGTTCAATAAAGACAGCAAAGGTAGAACTGTCATTGTCCTTTATTAGTCTACAACTGTGACTTAGATGAAAATTGGAGTTTTTAGGACCAGAAGTTCTGGTTATTGTGAAGGGGTCACAAACCTTTTTTTGCATTTATAGGTCTGAGCCCTAAAACCAAATGTAAACAGTCCAACAGTGTTTTGAAGCTCTATCCCAGGGTAAGAAATAACCAGATATTCCCCCGCAAAATGTCCTCATTCCTGAGTTTTAAATCTCCAAATTGTTCCTGACACAGACAGATGATTCATTACAGTAAAGGTACTGAACACAAGTCTGTCAGGGTTACGGGTTCAATTCCACAGTAGAGCAGTACTCCAGCCGTTATTCTTTTGGTTGCCTGGAGGGCAGAGGAGGCTTCTGGGTAGTAAGAAGGGACAGGTCTGGCTATCAGTCACGCACACACAGACACACACACAGGACACAACACAAAAAGCTGAGAGCTGTGAGAACATTTTCTTGTGGCCTCAAGGTGTCAGGAGATCCATCAAACCACCAACAACTAATTATTACCTTCCTTTCCTTTCTCACTGCACAAGTGTGTGTGTGTGTGTGTGTGTGTGTACTGGCCCCCGGGGTCCGTTGGTGTACATAATGGCTTTTTGAAGAGATTGTCGGTTTGTAAAGACATTTGATTGACATCTCCTGATGTCTCAATCCAATTAGAGAGAGAGAGAGGTCCTTTGTGTGTGTGTGTGTAGGTGTGTGTGTGTGTGTGTGTGTGTGTGTGAGAGAGAGATATCTCAGAAATATGTGAGAGTGTAAGTTGATTAATTCAATACTTTTGATATTCAATGAATTGTTTAAATCGTGTGTTGGGTAAAAAAAATCAAAAACAAAACTTAAAAAGTGAAATGTTGACATGTTTCTAAAAAATTGTTTATTTATTAAAATCTTGACTCTACTGGGCCATATCACAGAAAACAATCAGTTTTCCAAGCAGCAAGACTCACTACGTGATCTCTGAACGTCAGAGGTTGGGCAGGAATGAGTCATTAATTTAAAAAGTACTCAGCTACATAAAAACCCTGAAGAAATTTATTTGATTCATTTTATTCTTCAATTAAACACGCTCTCTTTATTTGCCACATTTGCACAGTTTTAAACAACAGGACTGACCTGTGTGTGAAATTATTCTTATTAAAGGATCACAAGGTACGTAGCAAATGATTATTGTTCATGCCTTATTAATAAAAAAAATCTTATTTAAAGAAAAATAGTTTTAAGGAAAAAATACAGACTTCCTATTATTTGTTATTTTACTCATTTTATTTATTATTGCTGATTAAAAACTGAGCTTTTAAACACAAGAGGTTGCTAACACCAGCCGTTCTTGATTATGCAAATAATTTTATATTGACAAATAAATATAAACACTGAAAAACAATAAAAATAAATTAAATGCAGGAACCAGTTATTTCAAAAATATAACACATAAAAATGCATATACAAACAGAGTTTTTTTTAAACTACCAAATGAATAATAATAAATGGAGAACAGAAACATTGTTTTTGAAACAGTACTGTGGCCACCATGACCTGTCCCAACTTTTTTTGCTTATGGCATTAAATTCACATTGAAACATATATGAAAAAGGAGAAATGGAAAAAGCGAGAAAACAATGTTATTATTCCTATAATCAGGAAATTTACTTACAATTACAGATAAACATTTCAAAATATAAAGACATGAATAAATGTCAACACAACTATATTACTGAAACAATTTCAGAAGACTTAAATTAATCATTCAATACATATGACTTTAAATCTAACAACAGTAATTTACCAGTTTTCATTATTACGTTGTCATCCATTTGAGTGCTTTAAATTAGGAATTCGCTTTTTCGTATTTTAGTAATTGATTTTGCTTCCTTTGTTTTCTTGTGTTGCTGTTGTTTTAGGTTTATTCATATTTATATAAATTGTATCTATTTTTTTCGGTGTATTGAGTTTTATTTCAATTTCAAATTGAAATACTGTTTGATTTTAACCCACAGGAGCAGTAAAATAAGCACTTGTCCTAATGAAATAAGCTTGTAGCAAAAGTTATAAACCTCAAATATGTGGTTAAATAAATACTGAGTAAAATATAATCGAGATTTATTTCCTGTGTTTGGTTTATGTAAAAGTAAATTCACTGCCACGGTCTCATCTGTTATAACAACGAACATTTTCAGGTCTAGAAAAACACACTAAAACACACACACACACACGTACAGGCACACACTTAGGCCTCTCAGGGTCTCTATTCAGTCTGAGTAACAAAGCCCAGGACCTCAACCCAGCATGTCTGAAAAAACACTCTGAGTGTGTTTTGTAAGTGTGTGAGTGTGTTTTGTTAGTGAGTGTGTGACCGCGTGTGTGTGTTTTGTACTTGTGTGTGTGTTGCGCTAACAAGGTCCGGGCCTCAGCGTGATGACGATCTTAACGAGCTGTCTGTCACTCTTCAGCTCTCAGCTCAGACCTCTGTGTCATTAATGACTGTGTGCATGTGTGTGTGTGTGTCTGTGTCAGGGGTATAAATGGAATAATGTCTCAGCAGGACAGAAAAAACATTTAGTCTCTTTTGGCGCCACAATGTCAAGGTTTCAATGGCTGCTGTCTCCTTCTGTGATTGTGTGTTTCAGTGTGTGTGTGTGTGTGTGTGTAAGAGTGTGTGAGCAGCTGCCCAATCCCAAATATCAGTATTTTTCTGGGTCCATGTTTAGAATAGTGCTTCCCTTTTTGTTTAGTGCATTTCACAATCAATGTCATCACAGATTTTCTTCCCATAATGCACTGTGCAAGTGTATTTTCTTATTTGGGGAGAAAGCTTAAAATTCATCGTATGAAAGACAAGAGTCTGCATATTTTCTTCAAATCTATTCATTTGCAAGAATTGAAAAATGTCACAAATAGTGCTGAGCAATTCTGGGAACCACGATTATACAGTCTGTTTACAGGAGGTTTGATAACCATCACTTTGATTATGTTGGTGAGTATGCTCTTACTTTATATTATTATCTTTATATGTAATAATGTTATGTTTACATTTCATGACATGTAATGTGTAAAGAATTTGACATTGCATGTTACATGATCCATAATATCATCCATCCATCCATTCTCTTTTATTAGCAGCTTATCCAGTTCATGGTCACCGGGGGGCTGGAACCAAGCCCAGATGATATAACCTGGATCAAATATCAGCTAAAGCTGATTTAATATCTTTAATTCCATTCAATTCAATTGAATTCAATTTTATTTATGAGCGAGGACCAGAACTGATTATCATCAGTTTTTTAATCTGCCAATAATTTGCTGGATTTAAGGTAGTAAAAAGGTAGTGAAAATTTCCGGAGGTCCAGTGATTTAAATGTCTTTAATGGTCAAAATGTATTGTTTCATGCCATGTACAAGAGAGAAAAGAAGAATTTAGCCAGTTTAGGATTTTCTAGAAAAGCCTAAACTTAATTAATGTTTCATCAGAAACATTAATAAATAGAATGCAGTGATTTCCAGTGGGTCTGAGCGATCCTGAGCTCTTTAAAGCTAAATACAGGAAACACCATCCATCAAGTTGTCAACACACTGTTCAAAAGTAAGTCTCTGTGATGGTATGGGTGCATTTCAAATACCTCATAAATACTAAATGAAATATGAAGGTTTTAAAAAAACATGCAGACAACAACCTTTTTGAGTAAGGCCTTAATTATTTCAATAAGACAATGACAAACCACTTAAAGCAGAAATGTGGCCATGTTGCAAAAGATGTGCTAAACTGGACAGCTTGCAGTCCGGATCTGTCACCTTTTGAGAATATTATCAAGTATTATCAAAAGAAACACAGAATGGCTCAAACTGTTGAGCAGTGGAAAATCCTACATTAGGTAAAAAGTTTGCTTTTGAAAATATGGAAATTTAGTCTCAGTAATGTGGCCACCATGCCCTGTCCCATTTTTTGTCAATGGTATTAAATTCACATGATAATATTTCCAAAAAAGACAAAAGTGTATTACAATCATTTCAAATTATTGACAGTAGCAATAAAAATGTATTGTTTTCTAACGATATTGCCTAAAAGATGTATGCAGGTGGCCCCAGGTGACCCTGTGGATCAGGCGTAGTGGGAGACTTGGGCTCAGACTCAGACTGAATGGGACCTTTGAACACAGATGCAGGCTAAGGTGGCATGGGCAGGACCCACAGGCTTGGGCTTAGGTGGCGTGTGAGTCACAGGCTTGGGCTCCTACAGGCCTGGGCTCTGGGAGCTCTGCAGGCACAGAATAAACACTTGAGTTCAAGTCTTTATTTTCCTCACTGGGGTGTTGAGAACTGGGAGCTCACGGTCAGCTGACATGGGTTGAGAAACTGTCCTTGATTGGGACTCCTGCAGTGAGGAGCAATAACAATGAGAGCCCCACTGCGTCCTGGAAGAGGGCACCGCCAGAGCAAAAGCTACTGGCTCCTCAGCATCTGCCCATAGCTCCACCAATGATGAGGGATGAAGCAAACAGCATTCTCTGGCAGCGTCACCTTCAACTGACAGAGTAGTGCAGCCTCTGGTGAGCGCAGCAGCATGGCATCAAGGTTGGGCTGTTGGGCAGTAAAGTGTCTGTGATTCCTAAAAAAGGCCAGATGACTATGGTCACTGACCCTTGTCCCTAATTCTGCTGAAGAATTATGAAGAAGAAGAAGAAGCATGCTTCTTTTAGTAGGAAGCTGGCTGCTGCAGCTAGAAGCCATCTGGCTGCAGTGGTGACGAGCTAACTGGTTACAACCCGAAGAGCTGGTTAGTGGTAGGCCCAGTGGGTGAGAGGCTGTGAAAGGCTGAGCCAACCCACTCTCATCATCGGAGCTTCAGACTGTGGACGGATTGCTGTCAAGCAGGGCTGTTGCAGCAATCACACTTGGGTGCTGGGGTGCTCCTGCAGTGATGTTGAGGTGCTGGGCAACTGAGATGAGGAGTGCTAAGAGCAATGCTTCCTCTTTGAGAGAGGGCTGGAGGAGTGGAGGAGGAGGAGTGGTTGCATGTGAATGAGGGTAAAGTGTAGTGACAACAGTCCTTTATCAGCATGGGTACGGAAGGTCTGAAGTCATTCTGTGTAGATTTCTTCATTAAGAAAACTGGAACATAAACTAAAGTTGAGGAGACCTAAAGACCAAACTAATGCAATAGCCATAAAGAAATGAACCAGGAAATAGACCTTAATACAATACAAAACCCAAAAGACCCAGAAACCCCAAAATACAGGAAACCAAACATTAATTACAAAAGCTGCAAAGTCAGGGTCTATGACCAAAATAGGAATATCAGTAGCAATTTCTGATACCAAGCTTTTCAGTGGTGACGTTAATTGCTATTTTTTTCATGAATTATAGATCTGGTGTTGTGCATATTAATGTCATTACCTTGGCAACACATAAAATTACATACTGTTGTGTAACGTATTTGCATTTATATAGCCTTTTGCTATTCTTACTGACTAATTACCCCAATTATGCCATGAAATGTAGTTGCATTTAGGTAGCATTTTTCTATTCTTACTGACCGCTCCAAGCACTTCAGGCTGCAAGTCATTTTAACTACTATTCTATGCACTTCAAGGACTTTATATACTTCAGTTTCATAGCCAATTTAGAATCGCCAGGTAACTTAATATGAATGTATTTAGATCATTGAAGGAGGCCAGAGGACCAAAGGAAACCCACACAGGCACAAGGAGAACATTAGAGGTGGATGGCTCAATCCAAATCAATAGAACTGATACCAACACTGGTACTGGTATCGGATCAATAGTCGTGTGATAGGAGCGATACTTTCTTCAGTATGTAGCCTACTGAACTTTGTTAAAATAAAAGTTTCAAAGATGTGTTGTCTTAAGTAATTATTGTGAAACATAAAAATCCCAGTGATTTAGTGGTCAGTGATCAGAATTAACAAACTGATGATGACTTATCTCATAAATCACGACACACTGATCTCTACTACACAAGATGCCTCTATAGGTTAAAATTGATATCGATGTTGGTATTGGCAATACTGGCCCTGTGTTTACAGTATCACACAGCACTATAGAACATGCAAACTCCCCACAGGCAGGTCCTAGTCAGGATTTAAATCAGGAACGTTCTCACTGTGAGGGAAGAGTGCTAACCACAACACCGCTAGGTGACCCCAAGCATTGCAATTTAAGCAAAAGCATCTGGGCTTTGTCATTGAATTGAGCTGCCAACTACAATTTGAGTCTCTTTTTTGTTGTAATGCTTGCATTTTCATAAATTATGTATGTTCCAGTGACTATCAATGGCTTTATTGATCAATGGCTTTACTGACATGATAAAGAAAGCAAGTTGGTCAGCAATAAGTTATTTTTATATTTGCAATTCATTCATTATTTGAAATGGGAATCAGAAATAATGCAGCTCTACTTCATCTAAAAGTCCATTAACTCCGTTTAAAATGAATATATTATACCTCAGATTTTTGACAGAAATCGCTGCACTAATTGTTTTAACAAATTTGCAGACATTTGGCTCTGCTAGTGTTGCTTCAACAGTGGTTCAAGTTGAGAAGTAACCCAGAATGTGGAAGCTAATTTTCTGTTGTTTCTCACCAAGTTTTGCTTTTCATACAGTGCCTCTCTTAATTAAACTTGTCTGGTCTATAAACAAACATCAGTGGAAATTACCCACTGGGACAAATATCTGGACCAAAGTGGTTCACCAATCAAAAATGACTAACAAATCAACACAGTACACATGCAAGAACAAATGATGAGTGTCTTGTACCTTCATGCTTTTGCGTGTTTGCAGTCAGCAAGCTCCTAGCAGAGCTTGAATCATCAGTACTGTTGCCATGGTGATGTGCAATTTGGAAACAATAGATAAAATATCAAAATTGGCCCCACTGAACTAAATTATGTTTCAGTAGTTCCCAAACAGGATTTGAATAAATACCTTTCATACAGTCAAAGACTTTTACTTATTGTGGCTGCAGTTTATCTTGAAACAAGCTTAATTAAGTCAAACCATGGCATCTGTGTGTGTTTCTTACAGCACACGCAGTGTTGTTCTCAACCTCTGAGTGCAAACATCCATCTTCAGCTGTGGCTCAGTGAAGCAGAAACACACGCGCAACACACACAAAACACACACTGCTATGGTCACACCTCTGTTTTTGAGAGTTTCTAATGTGGGTCTGTGTACTGCTGTGTGTTTGTGTGTTTTGACAGTGGAGGATTGTATTGGTGTTTGAATCAGTTGCTCCACACTCTAAGCATCAGCAAGCCGCAAGGGAGATACTGGAGTTTGTGCACTAACAGCAAACACACACACACAAATAAATCAATTTTACAACCAGAACAACATAGAAACGGTTCAGTCTTTGACACTATAGAGAGAAGTGACATCTTTAAACTTGACTTCGTCTAAAGATCAGAGGAACAAAGGGCCAAAACTCCTGGTTAGGTGTATCCGAGTGAAAGGAAATCAGGATGCTTTGAATTGTAGACAGGAGAAAAGAAAGAGTCAGCCAACACAGCCTGTGTAGAGGAGATTGGGGTGGATGGACAGGTCAACAAAGCATCAAAATGAATATAATAATGATTATTACTATAATTTTTACTATAGACTTTACATTTACACCACAGGAATTTACAGCACAACTTCTCTGTCTTAGATTACAATGTGCTTCACACAAAGAAATTTATGGAATATTCACCTCTGACCTTCACCCCATGCAAATAATGAAAATACAATACATTAAAAGAAGAAAAAAGTTACCATGCTTCTAAGTAAATGTCTTGGCATATACTGTTAGTAGTTAATCCTTAATGTACTTTGGAACAAGGCTATTTTGTGCTTTAAAAGTCATTAGAAAGACTTTAAAACTATTACAAAAATTAACAGGCATGCCACTGTGAATTTTCTAGCACTGGAGTAATATGTTTATGTTTCTGAAGACTAACAATCCAGGAAATAGTGCTTTGAATCGTCTTAAGTTGGTGACGTGACCAAAAACTGATAGAAGAATAGGTTTCTGTTATTAATCTCTGGCTCTCTTCCACAGCATGTCTTTATCCTGTCTTCCTTCTCTCACCCCAAACGGTCACAGCAGATGGCCCCGCCCCTCCCTGAGCCTGGTTCTGCCGGAGGTTTCTTCCTGTTAAAAGGGAGTTTTTCCTTCCCACTGTCGCCAAAGTGCTTGCTCATAGGCGGTCATAGGATTGTTGGGTTTTTTTTCTATGTATGTATTATTGTAGGGTCTACCTTACAATATAAAGCACCTTGAGGCGACTGTTGTTGTGATTTGGCGCTGTATAAATAAAATTGAATTGAATTAAATTGAAAGTGAGAAAAAGTAAAATTTAGCAAGACAATAAACCAAAACACACCAACAAGTCCATCTCTGAAAGGTTTAAACAAGAACAAAAGGAAGGTATTGGATTTACCTAGAAAACGTCTGGACTTCATGAGCTGCTTTGGAATTAAATTAACGGGTCATTTGTGCTCGAAACTGGTGAAGTATCAAAGTGGAAAGTGGAAACAAGAACCTCTCTGATGCCCATACAAGAGCCGGGACACTATATTTATACTGGGCTGTTAATAAGATGAGAAGCTGTGTAGCTAGTATGATGTCAGTGGAGGTAAAGTGGATGTCTGTCTTTATACTTCTTTATAAGCATAAAAACAGACATATACTGTCTTTATAATCCTAAAATAAAGAGTTACTATGTGGGTCAGGTTTATATTATTAACTGGTAAATATACGATGTGCATTTCAGAACATGTTGCAAGGGGTTAAAAAAGTAATGTAATGAGTAGTGTAACAAGTTTCTTTCTCCAGAGAGTAATTAAGTGATGTAATGTGTTGCTTCAAAGAAAAAGGAGTAACAATGTGTAACAATGAGATGTGCAGATATAAGCCATTACTGAATTTGCAGGACAAATGAGCATCCTCTTTTAAATCCTTCAGTTGTGTTCAATATTAGGACGGCACTGCTGGCTGACTTCTGGCATGGTAAGTGGTATGTCGTCCAGATATGGACCAGGCCTGGCGTAGATGGCACTGTTTATATGATGGCATGCCACATCTGGCCCGATTGTGGTTTAGTTTATCTGGCCAAGGCTCATAGAAAACAGGTCTGGCCTGGATCAGGCATCACGCTGGCACTTCTGACTGACTGGTGTCATGGCGGGGTGTATGTCATCCAGATATGAGCCAGGCCTGGCATAGATGGCACTGTTTATGTGATGGCATGCTATATCTGGCCTGATTATAGTTTGGTTTATGTGGCCCAGACTCATAGAAAACAGGTGTTCCCCGGATCCGGTATCAAACTGGCACTTCTGACTGACTGGTGTCATGGCAGGGTGTATGTCAACCAGATGTGGGCCAGCTCTGGCAATGATGGCACTATTTATGTTCCTATTTTCCTGTTTTAGTTAGAAGACCCAAATGCCATGTTGCAATACTATACTGCTATGGTAGCTAACATTTCAAATGCAGGTTTGACAGGTTTGTGAGTGTATACTTTATCCAAAACCTAGTGAGGGTTTACTCATTTTTACCAGCGGGTGGCTGTAGCTCAGCAGGTAGAGCAGGTCACCTGCTGATGAGAAGGTTAGTGGTTCGATCCCTGGCTCCTACAGTCTGCATGTCAAGAATGTGTATGAATGTAGTTAGGATGCACTCAGTTTAGAGAAAGTGTGTGAATGTAGCATGATGTATAGCGCACTTTGAGTAATCTGTGAGAGTAGAAGAGTGTTATATAAGAATCAGTCCATTCACTGTCTGAACAGGGTCTCGTCATGTTACTTTTGCACTATTATGTTTCAGCACATGTAATTATTTGGCTTGATTAAGGAACACATTAGGCTGACATCTGGGGCCAGAGCTGAAACTGTTCTGGGCCAGCACAGGGCCACCAGTGTGTCTGCAACTGGCCTTGTGCTGGCCATTGTGTGGATTACCTCTGGCAAACCAGATCTGGGCCACCAAAGGGCCGTGATTCTTTGAGGTATGTGGGCCATGTGTAAGCACATTGTGTGGGCCAGATCCAGGCCATACCAATTTTGCTATGTGGGTACACTCAGCTATTATCGTCCCTAACAGCCTCCCCACAACGTCATTTGCCAAAGTAATTCAGAGGTTGAAATGTAACAAAAAAGAAAAAAGTGCAAATAATCCAGATGAAATATCAAATTAAATCCATCATTTAAAGGGAAAAACATATTTTTCTTAATCAAATAAGTATTTTAATTTCTCATTGCTTTTTCTTTTCTGCTTCCTTATTTCTTTGCTTCTTTCTCTAATTCATTCTGTTTCCTTTCCTTTCCTTTCCTTTCCTTTCCTGTGTTGTGGTTTCTTTTTCTCCTTCCCAGATAGTTTCCATTTTTTATTCTTTTAGTTTCACTTCCTTTACTTTGCATCCCCTTTTTGCTTTTCATCTTCTCTTTCCTTTGGTTTTGTTCCCCTTTCCTTTCTTATGCTTTTGTTTCCTCTTCCTTCCTTCTTACATTAGCCTCTTCACCACTTCTTCCCTTGCTCCTGGCTGTTTTTTTCTTTAACTCAAAGTTTGCGTGCCGTTTTAGAGTGTTTTCATTGATGTCGAGACCTTGCTATCAAACATGACTGCCTCTGCTCTAATTCACCCCCAGGACACCGCACACACATGCACACTCAGGGCTTCTCGCTCTCTCACACACTTGAACGAACACCCATATCCACATACATGCAGACACACACACACACACACACGCACATGCATTTTAATACCAGATTTCTGAGGACTTTACCTTGATTTTCAAAAAGCATACTAGTTGAAAAGTAATCAAGTAATCCCAGATCCAGACAGTTTATTAAATGTAAAAAATAAAAATGCATAGTGCATTTTACTGATTTATTTCTGACTCGCAGCACAAAATTTAAGAACATTTAAAAAAAAACATGCAGGCATGAATAGAAACAAAAGGAAATCCACATCCATCCATTTCCAGCTTCACTTTACGTAGTCCTCAGAAATATGGTAACCCCCACCCAAACACATACACACTCACATACAGCTATGCAGACATTTTCCTAACACACAAACACATCCTCTCTTTACTCTCACAGACAAACGTGAATGACCCATGACCCAGCTATGCACACACACTCACACATGCACACACATATATATGCACAATCAGGCAGTGTGTTTAGCCCTCAGTGTCACAGGCTGTGAATTTAATATTGATTCCATAAAGTAGTTTCAGTGTAACATGTCACAGCATGTTAACGTCAGCGCAGCGAGCCGGACAGAGAGGAGAGCAGCTAGCACGCAACGCTGCGGGAGAAACAGAGGGGGAGAGAGGGGGAGAGGCCTGGTAGCAGGAGGAAGGACAGAAGCTCTGCGAGAGAGGAGAAGGCATGCAAGAGAAGAAGTGGGAGAAGAGACGGAGTTCTGAAAGGAGAAGGGTGAGGTTAGACATAAGATAAATAGAGAACAAAGGGAGAAACGACTGGGATGTGGAGAAAAACATCTGAAGACAAAGCAGGTAATTGAAATGGTCAGGTGGAGGAGGAGAAGGCTCAGAGATGAAGGGAAGGAGGGAGGGAAAAGGGGAAGGAAAGGAGAAAATGAGAGGGAAGAAGGCATAAGGAAGAGGAACAGACAGAAAGAAAAGGGTGAAGAAGAAAGTGATGAGAGAAAGGGATAGAGGAAGAGCAGAGGAGAAGAATTTTGTGGGTGATGTGCAAACAAAAGAAAAAAGACAGGAGGGACAATACGACGGGCAGAAGAGGCAACTGTCGAAGAGAAAGGAGGAAGAAGTGGATGGGCAGGGGCAAAAGGACCTTGGCTGAAAAAGTGGAGGGTTTTAGGACGTTTGCTCATAAGTGGAGGAAAAGAGATGAAGAAAAAGTTGGAAAAGAGGAGGTACAAAGAAACAGAAGGGAAATAACAAGTGGGACTAGAGCAGAGAAGAGAAGGATGGAGGGGAAGGGGAGGAGCAATGAGGACATCATGAAATGGGTAAAAAGAGAAAAAAAAGAAAGACAACAGAAAGAAAAAGGAGGATAAAAGGGTGCAATAAAGAAGGAGGCTACAAAAGAAGGGTGGGGGAATGGTGTAGGAGAGAAGGAAACTGAAGGAGGCAAGGAGGGAGGATTGTTATGGAGGAGGTAGTGTGTGGCTGTACTAACAGCACATCTCTCTACATACAAACACTCTGCGATCCCCCAGGCTTTAACTCAGTCTGTAAACATACGTCTGGACATCAGGCAAACACACCGTCATCCTACTCTGGCTAAGAGCGGACTGATGTTTGTGATCATTCTGAAGACTTTTTTCCTTGTTTAAAAAGGGGTTTTGTTATTTTTTAAATAGAACAAGTGATAATGTTAATTTTTTCATAAAAAAAGAGTGAAGAGGGGATCAACAACCCAGATCAAAAGTGATCAGAAGTGGTATTTTATATGTTTATTTATGACTTCACTTACTCAAACCCATGCCGACCTGAGTCAAAGCACTCCACCCTGACACCCTATACCCCATCTCACGGATCCTCCAGACCACTGCAGGTTTTTCCTCTTAATAGCTGAAGACAATGCTGTAGATATTTCTATAGAAGTGAGAGTTCTGTGTCTAAAGATTTCCTTGCAAAGCTGGATTTCACGGCACTGGCATTGTTGAAAAGCTGGCAGAATACTTACAGAGCAAACCATCTCCTAAAGAGAATCTTTTCATATGAATCCTTTTTGCTGGCTTGGAAGCAAGCTCCAGGATGTAGCCTGCAATGACTTCATGATGACTGGGTCCTGTAAAAATACAACAGACTCCAGCAGATGTCCTTTATCATTTTTGTCCTACATACCTTTGCTGTCCTTGAAGGCAGAAGTCCCCCATTGCCTCATTTGGCCCACTTTTCCTGGCTCCAGTTTAGGTGGCATGACATTTAGTCATAGGTCTCACCGTGAGCAGGGTGATGAACAATCAGAGCTGTTGTTTCCTTTGTGCCTCAGCGGTCGTCTCACAACCTAGAGAGACAGAAAGACCAGCAGATGTTGTTATTGTTCCTCGTTGGTCCATTTTGACCACAAAGATTTTTCAGATTCTCCAGATCCATGATATTTATTTCAGAATTGTTTTTGGAAGATTCAGATACAGTAGTTGTGGATACAGATTGTTGCTTAGTAGTATCTCTTTTTTGTTTCAGATACTGTTAAACTGATGCTCTGGTGTGCAATAGATTTTGAAAAACTGTCACAGATTTGAAACACACACACACACACACACACACACACACACACACACACACACACACACACACACACACACACACACACACACACACACACACACACACATTACTGTGCAGACTGACCCAGTCACAAAAGTCGTGGTCAGTTCAACTGCTGTGAAACGCAACACAGACAATTAACACGCCATCACATGACCCTTAGTCTGTCTGTGTCTAGTTAGCCTCATGGTGTTAGCCCACCCACTGTGTAAACTCTTCTCTTTATTATCTGAACTTGATGGCACCCGAGCACCTTTCAGACCTGCCTTCATGTTTCTTAATCTGAAGGTAATATGAGCACAACTGTTAACATTTATTTAATATTGTAAATACAATGTCTAAAATTTGATGCAATGACATAAAAAACATCCTCAAAATACAGTTGTAACTTTGCAGATGGTGTATTTTGTAGAAGTTATGTATCTTTGATTTTACATGTCATCACATACTAGGTCTTGAGACCTCATTGTACCGTATCACCCCAATAGAGCACTTTGCTATCAGACCACAGGCTTACTTGTGGTTCCCAGAGTGTTTACAAGTAGACGTCGGCAGTAATGACAGTTACGCCAATCGGAGGTCACTAAAATCAATATTGACTGTAATTCATTATTATCAGGATGTCCTAAAACCTCCCTGAAAAGCCTTCAGTTAATCCAAAATGCTGCAGCAAGAGTACTGACAGGGACTAGAAAGAGAGAGCAGATTTCTCCTGTTTTGGCTTCCCTTCATTGGCTTCCTGTTAAATCCAGAATTCATAATTCTGCTCCTCACATACAAGGACTTAAATAATCAGGGACCATCTTATCTTAATGACCTTGTAGTACTATATCACCCTATTAGAGCACTTCGCTCTCGCACTGCAGGCTTACTTGTTGTTCCTAGAGTATTTAAAAGTAGAATGGGAGGGACAGCCTTCAGTTTTCAGGCCCCTCTTCTGTGGAACCAGCTTCCAGTTTGGATTCGGGAGACAGACACTATCTCTACTTTCAAGATCAGGCTTAAAACTTTCCTTTTTGCTAAAGCATATAGTTAGTTAGTTAGAATCCTCCCTTAGTTATGCTGCAATAGACGTAGGCTGCCGGGGGATTCCCATGATGCATTGAGTTTTTCCTTTCCAGTCACCTTTCTCACTCACTATGTGTTAATAGACCTCTCTGCATTGAATCACACTTGTTATTAATCTCTGTCTCTCTTCCACAGCATGTCTTTATCCTGTCTTCCTTCTCTCACCCCAACTGGTCGCAGCAGATGGCCCCGCCCCTCCCTGCTCCTGGTTCTGCCGGAGGTTTCTTCCTGTTAAAAGGGAGTTTTTCCTTCCCACTGTCGCCAAAGTGCTTGCTCATAGTGGGTCATATGATTGTTGGGTTTTTGTCTGTAGCTATTATTGTACGATCTACTGTGCAATATAAAGTGCCTTGAGGTGACTGCTGTTGTGATTTGGCGCTATATATATGTAAATATGTAAGAAAAATTGTATATGTTTCTGTTCTGTGTCCTGTGTACTGTTTGTTTGTATATGTGTCTTTTTGGCTGCTGTTACAACCAAATTTCCCCTTGTGGGACAATTAAAGGATTATTCTATTCTATTCTATTCTATTCTATTCTATTCTATTCTATATAAATAAAATTGAATTGAATTGAATTGAATAGAATGGGAGGCAGAGCCATCAGCTTTTGGGGCCCTCTTCTGTGGAACCAGCTCCCAGTTTTAATTCGCTAGACAGAAACCCTCTCTACCTTTAAGATTAGGCTTAAAAACTGACCTTTTTGAAAAAGCATATAGTTAGGGCTGGATGCTCTCTAAATCCTCCCTTAGTTACACAGTAACTAGGATGCTGGGTGCTTCCCATGATGCATTGAGCAGTTCTCCTTCACTCATTTTTTTCAGTCTATATGTGTTTATGTACCACTTTGCATTTAATCATCTCTGGCTTTATTCTACAGTGTATCTGTTGTACTGTAAATATCAGTTTACATTTTACAATTTACATACAGTTTTATAATTCTAAAAATATAAAAACAATTTTTGTATTTTGTAGTTTTTTTCCTGTTTCAGTTTGATTTTTGTTGTAATACAAAAAAGTATCAGTAAGAAGTGAAAGCGTTCATTCAGGAATATTCTGCAACCAATTAGATTTTGTATCTTCATTTTAAAAGTATGTATGGCTTGTAGGGTAGGCACTCTGTTTTGCAACGTCAGCTGCAGCTTACTTTCAAATCTGCAAAGATGACGGAAGAGTTCATTGCATATTCGGCCAATGAATGGAGAGGTCATTACATATTCTTCAACACTTACAAGGGGACAATGTGGTATTTTCAGTATTTTGGAAAAGAATGCAAAGACTTTAATCAAACAGGAGGAAAATTCAGGGGAGTGAAAACCATATATAGGTTTTACCAGGTACCATCTAATTTTGAAGGATGAAAAAGGACCAAATTATTTAAAATCACATGAAACTACCTTTATTTAACATAAAATATCACAAAAATACACAAGCTCTAATGTAAATGAAACCTATAAAACTCTACTTTAATTACAGAAAGTTTCCATATTTCTTTCTGTGATGGTAAATTTCAGTTATTTTACAGCATTTATCTAGTGCCCCAGATGCCAGAACATTACAGTTAACTCATTTGTTATCCTGGTTCGTTTATTCGGGTCTGAATCAGGTGATGAGTTTGTGAATTCTTGGTTTTTCCTGTGATTTGGTTTCTTTTCACACAGAGAAAATTCCAAGAGAACTCCAGGCAAATCAAGATGTGTCACTAAAAAATGTTGAACATAGTTACTGGCCAGATTTGTCTGGGGTGGGAGCAGCAAAAGTAAATACAGGAACAAGGCACTATGTTCTGATCTACTAGTTAACACAAAAGCTGTGTCCTAAAACCTCGGCTGCATCCTCTGGAGGCCGCATTTGAAGGCTGATTATGTCACAGCCAGGCGACGAAGGCTGTCCCAATTCGTCGACTCCTTCAAATGCGGCCGACAAATGCGTCCTTCATTTCCCCGAATTTGAAGGATGGGTCGGGTGTGTCCTTCGTGGCCCACCATATCCCAGAATTCATAGCGCGGTCCAGCCAAATTTCAGCTGCCAACAATGGCGGCCGCTACTAAGTTTTAAAATTATTCTTATTAATCTTTCTGGGTCACAAAATAAACTTTTAACATATTTTCAGGCGAGAAAGTAGCTGTGTAAATTTTAAATATCTGCTTGGTTTATCAAGACATCGCATATTTGCAAAAGTGTGCGCCGACGCTTTTCGAGGCGTCTGTTACCCACCCGCTCGATAGCAAGCCGGGGTTCAATGGTCACTCGAGCCGGCGAGAGCAGCGGACTCCGGCTTCATCGCTTTCAGACCCCGCTCTTTCGCTACTCAGGTTAAACATGATATATAAGTCACTCGGATAACTTAAAAATGTAATTGTTTGCCTTTTTTCGGTGTTTTATTTGTTCTGGAGTAAATCAGGTTGGCTGAGATCAAAGTTATTAGATTATTCCTCCGGGATTTTCACACAGCTGAATAAACGTCAAACAGAAAACTGATTAAACAGAAGTGTGAGACGGTCGAGAATTTACGCCAGTGTCCTGTTATATTTTAGATAGCAAGGAGCAGACGGCCGAGTTTATTAAACTCCACCGAGACAGCGGTGACGCAAATCTGAAGGCTAGACCGTCCCATTTCACAGCCTCGCACTTCCGATCTTCGAAGGACCCGGCCCACGTAGACCGCGAAGGCCGGGTCCTCCGAAGGATGCAGCCGACGTTTTGGGACACAGCTAAAGAATTTATGCTCATTTAACGGCTACTTGCTAGCCCATACAGATCTTTGCACTACTATAGTACATTACTGCATTCCAGAAAAGTATCCATGGCTACGGAATATTTTTTAGCTCAGACTTGCAATCTAAGCCTGGTAGTTTGTTCTGATGGTGATCAGATCACATTCACACTGTAAATGAACCACTCTGGAACCACAACAAGACCACTCCTCCAGAGGGTTTTGGTGTAACTGTTTTGGTTTACCATCACTATGTTCAATACACAGCACCAAGGGAGCAAATGAATCAGAGTGCAATTTAAATGCACTAAACAAACCAATAAACACATAACGAAAGAAACAGATGCTATAAAACAAACAGAAAGATTTCTCCCATTTTGTGAAATGAAAAAAGATTCTTGATGTCACTGGTTTAGGCTTGTGAACGTAAAAGCAGATAATAACTTAAAATAAAAACATATAAAATGAATCACCATAGTGTTTCTTATCCTTTATTCTGAAAATTAAATGTTTTGATTAAATTAAATTTTGTTTCTTCTTGATGCATTCTCAATCATCCAGGAAAGTAAATCTCCAAAAGTTGAATCTGTTCATCTGGACGTAGCCTTTTGTGGGAGATATTCCCAGCAGGAATATCTGCCCCAGAAATGATAGAAAACACTTTACTGTAGTTTTAATATTAACATGAATACTTTCCTCGTATTTGTTAATGTCTGATTGTGTCAGATATTTTACATATGTATTTATTCAGTATCATTATTATTATTATTTGCACGAAAACTAGTGTTAAAAACTGTAATTTTAAATTTACAGCACACAAAACATGCAACTTGATGGTTCTACCTGACCTGGTCACTCATCCAAGTGACTTCTTCAGTCTCGAGACAGAAGAAGTCACTTGGAGTGACAAAACGTTTCTCCCACAAAACGCTACGTCCAGATGAACAGATTCAACTTTTGGAGATTAAATTTTGTTTCCATTCATATTTTGAGGCAGACAGAAAAACTGACCAGGTCAGATAGAACCATCAAGTTGCATGTTTTGTGTGCTGTAAATTTAAAATTACAGTTTTTAACACTAGTTTTCATGCAAATAATAATAATAATGATACTGAATAAATACATATGTAAAATATCTGACACAATCAGACATTAACAAATACGAGGAAAGTATTCGTGTTAATATTAAAACTACAGTAAAGTGTTTTCTATCATTTCTGGGGCAGATATTCCTGCTGGGATTTTAGTTCAGACTAAAACCTACATTTATGTAACCAGGCAGCCAGCCAGTGCCCACACACACGCACACACACACACACACACACACACACACACACACACACACACACACACACACACACACACACAGTCTTGGTGACGTAGATATTGTTTGACAATCTTGGTGATCGAGGCAGGAAAAGAGAAAGCCTCTCTCTCTCTCCTGTGTGGACTCTGCAGCAGCTTGTTGTTCAACACTGGAAAAGGAAAAGCTTGTGTGTTTACAGTGTGTGTGACAGAGTCTGTGTTTATCTTGATCCTTGGCATGTGTGCGCACGTGTGTGTGTGTGTGTGTGTGTGTGTGTGTGTGTGTGTGTGTGTGTGTGTGTGTGTGTGTGTGTGTGTGTAAGTTACACAAGGAGTTTAAGTGGGATTTTAAAATGCGAATATCCTTAATGTCGCGCAGTAAACACCGCTTCAGTTAAGTCTGTGCTTACCTGAAAGTGGTGTTGTGTGAACCTAGGAAAGATTTGCATAAGTAACCGCTTAATTTGTCTCTACTCATTTCTCTGCTTTGTGTGTTTTCCACATTAAGGATGAACATAGACTGTGAATGTACAGTCACACACGTGCACATCCATGACTGAATGTTTTGTGCGACTGTACCTGCAGCACAGATGTTACTCTGCCTGTGCGTGCTGGTGTATTTGAAGCCAGTTAAGCGAGACTAACACGACCTTTCCTCCAGCCTCCTGATACTCATTTGTCCCCATCACAACATGAATCTTTCATCTGACTCAAACAGCTGTGCAAAAATTACAAATGCTTGAGGAGATGAGCCAACAACAGCCCGTAGCAGGGGGGTATATTTTTCTGTGACTGGAGTGGCATCCATTTGTGGTTTTTTTTCAATGGCACTAAATCGGACCTCCGGAGTCATCTGGTAAGTGACCTTCAGATTTTTTATATTTTGGTTTTGCAGATTTATTACTTGTTTAAATGGTTTATGTTTTGTTATGTGGATTTGTTTTTCATTTTTTAACATTTCTCTGTGGGTGAACTTAGATGCTTAAGTAAAGAACAGCTTCATACTTTCAAAATACCAATTCTCCTCAAAGTAAGTAAAACATACAGCAGAATACACAAACCTAGAGTAGCACCTAGGTGTCCCTGCATTTGTAGGTCCACATACAGGGGCTGCTATATTAATTATCAACCAGGTAGTGTTTAATGGAAACCATCTCCAAACTGAATAAGCAACAGCTGGAACATGAAAAAATGTAAAATGCAAAAAGTCTATTTGGTCTCACTGTTCAGAAACAACTACACACAACAAAAACACAACAAGCAACCACTGATTTTAGCCAATAAATGTTAAATGATATGCAACATAAAAAAAATGCCTTTGTAAGTGTCTGTGCAACATCTCCATGCATTTACCTTTACCATTTCACAGCCTCGATTCAAGCGTATTAAACAGAAATGACCAAATAAATTTTACCATAAGAATTAGTAGTAGTAGTTAGAGATGAGATGAGATTGTTACATTATAAAGCAAAAACATGATTACTATGAAGCTAGATAATTCATTTCAGTGTCACAATGTGGTGAAATTTATTAGCCTGACAGTAATTGCAACATATGAAAACTTATGTAATCTCACATTTATTATACCATTACTGTCACTATAATGTTGTCAGTACTTTATTATATTTTACCCTAATATTGTTATACTACTACTAAATAGTGTAACTTGTTCCCTTATTAATTTATTACAGAAATTGCACTTTAGTTCAGGATATGATTTTGGTAATTACAGTGTATTTGCAAAAGTAGTACATTATAGTAGCAAATAGTACATTTTAGTAGCAAACTATTACTCCGTTTAGACTATGTCATTGCCAAGTTGCAATACACAATGCTATCCAAATGGATACTTGTGATACTTGTGATAAATGGATGCTTTCCCTGTTTTTCCTGGAAAAAACAATCAGGGAAACGCTGAAGAAACTAGCAAATATTAATTTCTTTCAAGCTGGTACCTTTGAAGTTTTGGTTAATCAGCCTGTCCAAAAATGAGTCTCAGGATCAGCTGTGTTCACTGTTCAAACTGTTTCAGCGTCTTTCACACAGCTGCTGATTCTCTGGCAAATCTCACACCAAGTGCCATTTTTCAGCAGCGAAATGATTATGCTGTGAACACAGTAACCCTTTCATCTTAATTCATATTTCATACTGCTAAATGACTCGCATTTCAACACTGTTTGACACCTGAAACACTCTCGACAATGACAAAAATGTTACACCTCACACTGAAGTACCACAATGCCAACGTTGTTCCTCCCTAATAATGATTAATTGTTGGATCTTATACTCAGCGCCGTTCATCTTTTGGGGGAGCTGCAGGTGCTAACAGCCGGAGCTAATTGGGGTGCCAAGCCAATTAGAGGCAGGAGAAGACTGACGGCATTAACAGTGATGAGGCTCATAAACCTGGCAGACCTGCAGAGACACAGTTTGAGTCGCTTATCTGAAAATACAAGAAAAAATGTAAGCGATGAAGACGCAGAAGGGGCTGAAAATGAACAGGCTGCTGTCTGTCAGGTGTTTGTAAGGACACAAGAAACTACTTATTCAATACATTTGTTCTCTGTGCAGATTGTCTAACCTTTTATTTTCATATCTATCACAACACAGCCAACTTATCTAGGATTTTCAGACTGTGGACAAATCGGCAGCTATCCAATTACAACAGAAGAATTCACAATAAAGTGTTGCGTTTCTTTTTTTTCTTTACTAATTGAAGCAATAGTTCAGAAAGCAGTCTCACATCCAAAAATGAGTAAAGTTTGCTCTGAAGCTTTTGACCATATCTTACATATATCTCCTCACCTCCAGTGGTTCATAGTTTGACTTTAGCAACATGTTGCATGTTAGCTTAAAAAACTGAGGTTTAAATCTTTAATTTGATTGAATTTGTTGATATGACTCCCGCTTTCACTGATATGATGCTCTTACATAAAACTTACAGTTATGTCTTTTTAACATCTTTTTAAAGGAGAGTATTAAAGACTGTCCAGCCATTCAATTATAGTAGCAGAAAAGGTCTCTAGTCTCTAGCAGAACTAGAGATAATTGGACACAAAATCAAAACTCTGAGTCAAAGTTCACAACAGAAAATCTCCATACGGGAGTGCAGCAGCATACTGAGTGTGAGCTGATGTCTTTAAATGGAATTAGGGAAATAACAATATTTTTAAACAGTTTTTGAGTTTGTAAATCAGTCGGTAAAACTTAAACCATTTTCCATTCGTCAAATTGGAACTACCAGTGATATTACAAGGTATCCAAATCTTCTCCATGTGTCTTTATTTACTGGTAGTTTAACATTAATTGATCACAAGATAAGATAAGAAAAAAATCATCCTGAACCTCCCTTCTAATCCCTTTCCACCAGATAAGCACAAAATTGTGCCAAAAAAAAAAAAAAAAAACAGACTCCAAGTGAAAGTCTTCCTATTTATACTTTTGATTGTTTTAAGTCATGGATTAGGAACTTTTTACCATCATGAGCCCAGGCTCATGATGGTAACAGTGGAACTCAGTAAAAGCCAAAATACTATACAGAGAAAACTGAAAATAAAATTAATTGAAAAGCATACACTGGCAGCTAAACCCATGACTTGTAATCCCACCACCCCACACCAATCCCACACCACTTTACTCTTAATGGTGAATATTGCAGTGGCTGGTGTGTCAAGGCACTGATGCCACGAGATATATTTTGTGCCATGGTCATGGTAAGCGCCTTGAGGCGACTTTTGTTGTGATTTGGCGCTATATAAATAAAATTGAATTGAATTGAATTGAATTGAATTGAATTGAGACACAGCACTGACAGAACATATTGTTTGGTTGATTAATCTGTTCCTCCAAACATAAGTGGCCAAGGCGGATGCTGTAGCATCCTCTCATGCACGAGAGAACAGTGTTACTGCTGGATTAGACCTACAGACCAAGAAAAGATAAGTACTGATGATCCACCCAAATCATAAAAGTCATTTCTGCAAAGTATATCATTCCTGTCTGCTTTCATTCCTCTATAATTAACTTTTCAACTCAATTTTCCAAACGGCTTTACTGAAGAGATGGAAGAGAAAACTTGAGGAAAAGTGTAACTTTCCTTTCCCAAATGTATGAACCTAACAGAAATGTCACATATTTTCTGCTCTTTTCAGCTTTCACTGGAGCTCTTTTAAAGACTTCACCTTGTTCCGACTGGTGAATTATCACCAATTGCTGTTATTTGACACGCAGCTGACAAACCACCTCCTAATATTCGCATAACAGTAGTTGATGGAAATGGGCTTTCATATTTCTGATTAAAATTTGCTCTACATGTGGATGGAAACCCAGCTGTTGCTTTTTGAGGCGTTTGTGCTTTGAGCATTGAATGTTCCTTTACACATTAAAGACAGAAATGTTGCACTCTTTACTCCACTGTGTTTGGCTGAGAGATTGGTGCCAGTGTTCATGCAGTCGTGAATCGGGACTTTGAATCCGGACAGAGATAACGCGAGAACAGGACTGCAGCTCAGGTGTAATTTCCGCGCCGCTGGGCATTTTTGGATAAGACTTTGTCGTCACCTTTTGTCTTCACAGTGTGCTGTGACATCTCGGTGTCATCCCCTACCCTTCACTCACCAACCTCACCCAGCCCTCACCACACCTCTCTCACCCTGGGCAGTTGCTAGGCAACCGAGCCCTTGTATAATTCATTTACCCGCTGCATGCAAATATGTGGACAATTAACCACTTCTGTTTGCATAATAGATTTGGGAAGGAGGCGGGTGTGGTGGGGGGGGGCTATTTAACTCCCAGTTCATCTCATCCTGCCTGACGACACAAAGCAAAAGAGCAGAGCGGGGGAGAGAGGTAAAGAGAAAAAGACCGAAAGAAAGAGAGAGAGGGGGGGAGAGAGCACCAAGCAAATAATTTCCACTCCCTCTCATCGCAATAACTGCAGCCTCAATACCTTCATTCTTTCTCTGTATTCGTTCTCTCGTCATAGAGAGAAAAGAAGAGGAGCGGGCCTGCAAATTACCCCCACTGCAACACACACTCAGAGTGCAAAACACACACTCGTGCACACATCCACACACGTGCACGCATGCAGAAACGTTATAATTACTACCCTGCGCGGCGCTCAGCCTCCGCTCAGCAGCCATTGATGTGCAGATGAAGATGGCCGCCGCATGTTTTTGCGCTGAAAGAAAACCATGTTTTGGTTGGGCTCTGTCAACCGAACAGCTGGATTGCCATTTTTCACTCAAATTAGATTTCGGCTGAAGCACCGGCGCTGGGGGAAATTAAACCGCATAACAAGAAGCAGAAGGAGAGAGCAGACACTTTCTCTCTTTCTGTCTTTTCATGCTCTCCCTAATTTGGTACAAAAGAGGGTTCAGAGCAGGGCACAGCAGCAAGTCAAGCTGCATCGATCCATCTATCTATTCATCTGTCTATCCTACCCATCCATCTTTGAATCTGTGCTTCTTCTTTTTTTTTTAAATTTGCCGGTTACTTAAGCCTTACTTCTGCATCTTTTTACTGTGTGTGATTTTTGGGGTATTTTTGTGTTGCTAAATAATGTCTGTCAAACAGTCTGCAAGAGCCATTCACTAAAAAGTGCCTGGCACATTACGCCTTGTTAAAAAGGTCAAGAAAAGATAAGACTTTGCCGGTTAATGTTCATTTGTAGCCAGTCAGATTTAAGATTGACTCAAACTAGTAAATCAGACTCATCTGTGCAAAACAGAAATGCAGATACGTTGTGATTAAAGAGTCAAGCAAGACCAGGGTAGTGATAATGCTTTGGCAAGTTTAATGAAAAGTAGTTAGTGTGCGTTCACATTCAGGCATTGAAAGTGACATTCAAAGTGGTCACTACCAACGAAGAAATTTTCATGGCTCAGTATCAGTATCATGGCTTAGCTCTTTAAATGAAACCACAAATATATTTAATGTGGCTAATTCAGGCACACAGCTGTGAGGACAGGAGCTAATCCTGTTTGAAAGGAGCAGCCTATCAACAGAAAGATTTAATATTAGAATTTAAGAATAGAAAATTGCTTGTCTCAGATGGTGCATGAACTGAGGGCATCCACCATAGACCAGTGCAAGACAGCAGCGTGGTGGCTCAGTGGTTAGCACTAATGCCAGGCTGATGAAGTTTATCTTTGCCCAGGACGCTTCTGCAAAAGTTTTCATTCCTCAGGTCCCCTTTAAACTGGTTCCTGTTCTTGTCTGTTCTCATCATGAAGTCAGGAGACAAAAACGTTACACCCTCAAGCAAGTGAGTTTTGACAAATGATATCTAACACGGCTGAGAGTGTATATCCTGCTGTTGCACTGTGATATAACAGGACTTTCTTCATCCAAGTAAACTCACATGCTACTTAAGAGCCTTTTATTTTGAAAAGTACAGCTTAACATGTGGTTTCCATTAACTTTTTGTTTTTTTTTGGTGTTCTTAATTTTTTCAGATTAGCACTCTTCAAAAAGCCTTTATTTTGTTATTAGCATTGTGATTTTTAGTAACTTTGTTGTTGGTGTTAAACAAGCACAGAGAGCCTTTATGCAAAAGAACATGGCAAATGTTTTCTTCCTCCACAGTTGCTGGTGTTTGGTGATAAATTGCTTAAAGACTGTCCTGGGGGAGTGTGGTCCTTACCTGCTACACAACACAACACAGTGTCAGATCCACTCCATCCTACGCCTGGAGACTTTACGGCCAGGATTTTTAGTCATGCCTCTCCATTTTAATGAGGACAGCTGTCTATGGTTTCCAGTGAATGTTCTATGAATTCCAGATTACCAACTGAGTTGTTACCAGCATTTGTGGTCATCACGACGATTGAATCCGACTTCTCCACACAGCCAGCAGTTCATTCCTGTCTCAATGGTGGGTTGTGGGTTATATCACCATCAATGTGAGGTCTCAGATTTTATTTTTCAATATGTGAGAATTATACAACTTTAAAGACATAGACTGGCAGTAAAATCAGTGTTATGAAGGCTTAACCAACCATCATTATTATTAAGTAACTTTGAAAAGATGTCAAAGATCATATACATTTTTGTTTCAGCTGAACTGAAATGTCTTCCTGATAACTTCATGTGTGGGATCAGGTACTAAACTATTTGGATTTTAGATATTTAGATTTAGGAAAAGATGATTGTTTAGGATAAAATACAGACCTTAACAGCAGTAACCCTTTACACTGAACACAACTGAGAGCTCGTGCCTTTGGCTAAACAGCAGATCTGATGACCCTCAAATGACAAAAGGTTGGGTTACTGGTTCAGACCAGACTGTTGAAGGAAGGTTGTAGTTAAGAGAAGGTCCCATGTACTAAATATGCTAGAATTAACTAACATGGAATCCAGTGTTGGACTACATCACTCAACAAAATCAAAATCTAGATTAGAAATGGCATAACAAGTTCATTTAGATGCCTTAGTTATCAGGCTCTGTTCATTACCAAACTTTACAGTTTTGGCAATTTTTCATGCATTTTCATGCATCACCGACAGCTCAAAGAGGTGCATGCTAAATTGGCCAGTGTATAGAATAAAACCCAATGTATGAATGCATGGTTAAAGTCTAAAGCTCCTTGGGTGGTCAGCAAGACTAGAAAAGACTTATATAAATGCCACTCCATTCCAGAGTATTAGAGGCTGTGTGGAACAACTCATTATTTAATGGCTTTGCAGTTGACATCCCAGTGCCAGATACTGATATAGATTTAGATTTAATTCAACTAAGAACATATTAGAGAGGTAGTCATAATCTTGTGGATCTGTGACGGAACAGAGTCATTGTGGTACTTGTTCACTGCAACAATAAATGCATATCCTGTTTTTAGTACTATTGGCTGTGTTTCAAACTTTCTATTCCAGTGATGCTAGTATAGCCCCCCTTCTGAGGAAGCAGTGTGGACTCAGGAGACAGACAATCTCTTTACTTTTAAACCTAATCTTAAAAGTAGAGGTTTTAATAAAACTTATAGTTAGGGCTAGATCAGGTGACCCTGAGCTTATGCTGCAATTGGTGACTTTCCACGATGCACCGACCATGTATCCTTCACTCACCTCTTTTCACTATGTGTTTATACACGACTCTGCATTTAAACACGAGTTATTATTATTCTCTGGCTTTCTTCCACAATGTGCCTTATATCCTGTCTCCCTCCCCTCAACCCCAAACAGTTGCAGCAGATGCCTGCCCCTCCCTGCGCCCGGTTCTCCTTGAGGTTTCTTCCCGTAAAGAGAGTTTTTCCTTCCCACTTTCACCAAGTGCATGCGCATAGGGGGTTGTCTGATTGTTGGGGTTGGGCTACCTCAAGGTGATTGCTGTTCTGATTTGGAGCTATATAAATACGACATAATTGCATTGAATTGATTAAAATTTAAAATAAATATTGGCTTGACTCCAACCGTTGTCTTTTAGAAATTAAGATTATATAAAATGTATTTTCATTCGTTGCAACTCCAACGATGCAACTTCTTCCAAGTCAGATTGAGTTCAACTATATAATTAAAACCTCTGAGGCATGAAGAGAGTAACATGTAACATACAATCTCAGTCTCAAAGCTGAGAAATTAAAACGTGAACACCAGAAATGAGTGACGTAGCAGTGGCTCTATCCATCTATTATCTGCTGTCTTTGCAAATGACGGAGAACCACAAGCCTCACAAAAATGAGGCATGTGGTTAAAGGAATGGGCTCCAGCACAACCATGACCCTGAATTGGATAAGTAGAAGAAAACGGATGGTTGGAAAATTATACTGTAGGCCCAAAAACTGTCTGCAGAGGGTTTCCTGTATATGTACGTGATGTTACTGATATACAGGTCTTATAATGCAGGCCTAATTCAGACACTATTTTGCTTTCGCACAGACATGATTCCCTTGAACTGCTCTTTAAAGTTTCAGATTTTTCTGTCTCATTAGCCTCAGGTGGACATACAAGGTCTCTGCATGAACCACAACGACTGCGACATAGTGGAAGGTCATCTGTCTGTGACTGACAACGCTATTATTAATGTTGTCAAGCTTCACTGCACTGTGATGCACAATATATTAGTCACATTACAGAACAGGTTCCCTCTGGTATTCACTGACCTGTCTCTCACACAGACGCACACACACACTTCCCTCTGTGACAGCAGACATAATCATATGTATGACACGGTGACGACGCCTTTAATCAGAGCTGCAAAAGAAATGGAGATGGAGTTCCTTTTTTTAAATAAATGATGGAAGGGAAAGCTGCCCCATCCCAGCCCCTCTGAGAGTCACCAGCTCAATTCCCACCTGACATGACACCTTTGAACATAAAGAATAAAATACAGAATCATATAGATGACATGGCCGATGGCAGGTGAAAACCATGCATATGCAACAAAGACATATTGTAAGAAAAGGAGAAAAGACATCGTTTTTTGGTTTTTAATCTGCAAGATATTCACCTTGAATTTAAGGAAGAGTCACACGTCTAAAATTAAGAGGCTCACCTTAAAGCTTTCACAAATAAAAAAAGGTGTTGATTTTGAAGAAGAAGGTAAAAAATGCAGATGCAGATTTTTTTCTTTTTCTAGGGTGACAGGGCTGCTGATGTTGTCAACCTTCACCGTCAGTGTGGAGATGAGCTATAGACACATAATGTCCCCTGTGATACTGCACCTCGACACCAACATGCAGGTGACAACAGAATTAATACTGTCAAGTTTTGATTGGCTGCCCATCACAGTTAAGTGACGGCACAGAAGATTTCCACACGGGCTGTCAAAAATAATCACACAGCGAGGTTTAAATTTAACTTTATGCCAAGATCTCATTTTCAGACAAACAAAAATAACATGATTTAGTAATACTTTGCTATAAAGTTTGGAGACATTTTTAAAAAGGAGCATTATAAGTTCTGACTTCTACTATTAGACGTTCTTCTCCTGCCTGGCAGCTCCATATTTTACATCCTTTACTAGATTATTCACTGTTCCTCCTCTGCACATGTTCAAACCATCTCAGCTCTCTTACTTAATCTCCAAACCGCTTGACCCGAGCTGTCCTTCTGATGTATTCATTTCTCCCAATGAAAATCTTAGTATCTTTTGCTCTGCCACCTCCAGGTCAGCCTCCTGTACTTTTGTTCGTGCTACCATCTCCAAATCATACATCATAGGACATTGTACTACAATCTCGTAAGCCTTCCTTGTCTCTTCTGACATTCATTTCTTCTTCATCTCTCTCTACTCCTTACAGCTTCACTGTTACACCTATCATCCTCTTATTCACACACACACGTGTTTTGTCTTGCTTCTACATACTTTCATTCCTCTTCTTTCCAGCACATACCTCCACCACTCAAGGCTCTCTCACAGCTACTCCCACTTCAGATCACATTATCATCTGTGAACATCACAGTCTATAGAGACTCCTGCCTCACCTTAATTGTCAATCTGTCCATCACCATTAGACAATAGACATTATAGAAGCAGCCCGTGTTGTATAGAAGATGTACTTTCAGCTGCTGCCTTGTTCACAAGGCATATTTGATCTGGTAGAAGAGCACTTTGTGATTCAACGCCCAAGAGATTTGTGTCAAACCAGGTGTCAGGCGAATGTGTAAACCACTACACTATGGAGCCATAATTTAAAAACGTGTTGTATCAATTCTTAACTATGACTCCAATAAGCAATAAAACATCCTATAATATTAAAGTAGTAGTAAACTGATCTAGCCCTATAAATAGCCAAAAGATTGCTACTATATATGAGGCTACATATTCTACTTGTAAAATAAGAAATCTGTAAACAACTTTAGTTGTATCAATACACATGCCACTGTCACACGTTGATGACATATTTGGAAAACAATTCGGCTGGGACCTGACAGTAGCATCACCTGCAGGAAGTGTCTCTCTGAGACATTTTTATCTGAGACCTTTTAGTCTGATGCTATTTAATTAGAAGTCTGATGGGTTTCTCAGTGAAACTTGATGCTTTTTTGTCTGTGGTCTGAGGCCTTTAATCTAAAGTCTTACGATATTTTCATGAGACTTGAGAATGTCCATGTACACCGTACCCCAGCACAGAAAAAAAATAAAATAATCAAGGACAAAAATGTCACATTTTCGGACAGTTTTATATGTTTACACCGTTTACAACAATCAAAGCGTTTGATTGATCCACATTCATTCCTGGTTAATCTACTGTCAGTTTGGTGTTATGTATCTGCATACACTGAAAACATGTAAAGCTGCAATTACAGCAATAAACTCTTCAGCCAGTGGATGTATTTAAATCAGTTGCAACCAGGGTATTCGTACATTATCTGTTTTCCACTGCTGCTTTGTGCAGTATGAAAAGCTTCGCTTTTAGCTACCTCAAAGCAACAGAACACATTGTTAAATTTGCACTGTCCAATTTGTGCTGCTGTCATTATACAAGGTGTCTGACTCCTTTAGCATTGTAAAAAATCAAAACTGAATGATGCTAGAGTCCTACAAAATAATCACGCACACCTCTATACGCACCTGGGTAATATGTTTATCTGTTTTGTTCAACCACTGAATTTCAATAAATGTTAATGCAAAAATGTCATTAAACCAACATGAAAGTGTACAGAGCAGGGCACTGCAGAAAAAATATGACAGTCGTTTCCATTTTTGTTGCTGGTGTGTAATGTGTGTGCATAAAGTGGGAGGTGCTGAAATAACATTCACTAAAGAGCATCATGATGTTGGATAGAGTGATGTTTCTGAAGCAAACCATGAGACAATGTAATAGGAACTCTGTTTGTTAGCTATTTTACTGCCTCTGAGTGTCTCTGATATTTGATTTGTTGTGAGAATACCACAGATTTCTTTCACCTGCAAATTAATAAATTTACAGTTAAATTAACCAGTGAAGTTCCAGATTAGTATAAGTTAGCTTCTATATGTAAAAGTGTAGCCACACTCAGCTGTAGGTTTTACACCGTACTGGGTTTTCTGCTGTTTTTTTTCCATCCCTCCAGTGTCCCTGAAGTCTCCAGAGGCTAACTCAATTTAAAACTGAAGATCGAAAAAAGAAAAATCACACAGGGCTGTTCTGCACTCTGTCTGGCTGCAGGAGCAGAAACGGGCTGTAGATGGCGCCATAGAACAAAGAATGAACCACAGAATGAACTACATTAAAAAAGGCTGCAGTGAAGAAAGTGTATTGACTATGTATTTATAAGAAATATAAATATAATTACAACTAAATTTGTGTTAAAAGTTTATTAAGACTATATTAAAAGTATTAAAAGTGCAGGAGAATTCTATTTGAAGATGAAAAAAAACTTTTTCATTTCTAATTAATAACTTATGAATGTATATATTGTATATTGTACATTTGTGTTTTATTGTATATTTTGTGTTTTTTAATCTATTTTGGAATATATATTTATAAATAAATCAGTAAGAAAACAAAAACAGAAAATAACTGCTAAAAATAAAATATTGTTACTCTTAATTGTTACAGTACAATAAAAACTACAAATACTCATTTGTGTCATAAGCACACATTTAGATGTTTCAGGTTTAGGTAAATCAATTATTGTCCCTTATTGGGGAAATTTACATGCAAACATGCATGTAATTTTGTAAAATTTTATATATATAATTTTTTAAAACTTTTTCAATTTTTTTTTTGTTGTATTTATTAGTGGGGGAAAAGAAATACAATTTCTTATGTCTGCTTTAGAAGTCGGATGCCGAAGTAGAGGAGACAGAGGGGAGGGAAGCGGTGCGCTGTATTGTTCATCTGTGCTTCGTCCTTCTCTCCTGTTTATTTGGTGTGTTTACAGTCAGACAGAATAAACATCACCGCTGTTTGTTCTCTTTAGGTTTACAAACAGAACGAAGCCTGCAGACTGCTGCTGCTACTGCTGCTGCTGCTGTCACTGTGTTTGTAGTTCAGACGTCCAATTATTACACAGCACCAACCTTCATCCAATTATTACTGCACACACACACATACACACACACACACACACACACACGCTCGCACACACAGTCTATTATCATCTCTCTTTATGTGACGGCACTGAACAACAAGAATTATACACCTTAATTAACCAGCCAACATGTCAGTGTATTTATAATAACTAGTGACACAGAGAGGGAGAGATTCAACAACTTCAATACACACAGTGAAATACACTACACAATACACTGTAAAAGCACGGCTAATCAAACTGCTGTGAACAAAACACACTGTAAAACACATGCTGTCAAGTCCAGAGAGCATGCTCTCTATCCAGCTGTGTGCTGAATATTAACATTCATAAGTTAGGTAACTTTCTTAAAGTCCTGCATATTCGTACAGCTATTGTCAATTTCCCATGAATTTCAGCCAAGACAGTGTTTTTCAGGCTTCCAAAGGAAAAAAAAAGAAAAAGAAAAATCCAAAGTTAATAAGGTCACTTTAGATGCATTATAATATAGACTTCCACAGTTATGCAGATAACATGCAATTGTATAAAGCATTACCAAACATTTCTTTCTATGTTTGGACATGGAATGGAGTGTGATACACTTTTAATGCATTATATGTTGTAACGACGGCGTGGTGAGGAAGGAGCAGCTAGCAGGTCCAGCGGGCATGTGGCATGGAGGTTAGCCGGACAACTCGGATGCCAGTCAGTTAGATAGAACGACAGTTCTGTTATTGGGCATTAAAAGAACAAGACCTCAGAAGCCAGGTCTCCAGGTCTCAGGTCTCTCTACGTTATCCGTGCATACATGTGCCAGCGTTAGGTAGTCGCTGGCTCCAGCCCGTTACATGGTACGGTCTCTCTAAATAGATGCACGGAGGACAGCATCCTCGGCTGTCATGACTGCCGCTGCACTCACTCTAGAAGGCTCTCCAACTACTACAATAATAGGATGACACCCCCTAGCGGTGCTATGCCATTATAAGAGTTGTTACAATGTGAGCAGAACGGTTTCTGTATGACAATGAGTGGTCAGATTTTGTATTGAGGTATTTTCATGCCTTTCTGTAAATACTTGCCATTTCATCGTGGGCATCAGAAGCAATGCGGTGTCATAATCAGTCTAGTGAGAAATCCTGACAGTGGAAGAGGCAGATGCCTGCAAAGAGCATGTAAGAGTAGTTTCTTTGCGAACTATGAATTCCTCCAAGAGGGTTAGATCAGAGATATTATAAGAGATATAAGTTACTAAAAGAATCCTGAACAGAATTCTATAGGAGAGTTGCATAACAGTAAACATAGCAGCCCCTGCTCCCAAAGAGACAGAAAATCTGGGTTTGCATTATTCAATTGTAACCTTATTTTAAGGCAAAGTCACCAGTTCTTTTTTGCTATAGTCAGATATGACTCCACATTCTATGCTTATGTCCTAGTGATAGGAATTTAAAGGGAATTTAAAATCAATATGGCAGCCTATCACAGTGTAAGGTGTGCCAAGACTTTCTTCAAAACAGAGATTTGTTTTGAATGCCAGTGGTGAGTTCTGCTATTATGTTTTGGGGCATGTACCAATGACCCATTTGGTTTCTTGCCATCTTTTATCTGAATTTTATGTTTTGGGGAGACCAGACCAACAAAGTTGCTGCTTTCCGATATCTGAAAGCAGTTTTCTAACAATGCAATAGTTATTTTTTTTGTTTAAACTGAAATCTAATCTAACATATGCATCATTTTTGTAAATACTCAATTCCTTTTAAATGGGTGCAAGTTAAGTCTGTTTCAGCTGGTCCAAGAAAACTGTTCTGTGAGAAGTGAACGTTTGGTCATGGCGATGAACTCTTGTTGACAAAAAGTGTGAACACGCACCTTAAAAGCACAAGTACATACATACTAAAGCTTTGCAAACACACTTACAGATACCAGTAACCCCATTCATACATGTTCAACAAACCACTTGTTAAATGTGCACACAGACCTGTTGTCACAGCAACAAGGAAAGTACATATACACACAAAAATGATAGGATGTTTGTGTGCACAGAGGTCAGAGAATATTAGGGTGAGTTTTGACAGTTTAGTTAACACACTCATTCACACAGATACATTTAAGATTGTGAATCAGCTTTGTGTGTGTGTCAATTAAAATGACTGCATATATGTAAATACTTACATAAATGAATAAAATAAACATTTGAAGCATGATAAACTTTATATAATCAAATTAAAATGCGATTCAAGTCAATAAACAAGCTCAGAACGGCTGAATTTACACAGTAATGTTACTTCAACATCTCGCTTCATTTGCTCTCAGAATGTGACTTATTCAAAGATAGTAACACCTCCACCATGGTAGCATCCAATTATCATTTAAAACTTATTGTTATTTGATTTATCCCTTAATTTACGCACACTGACTCATAAAGATTTTATTCAGAATACTCCACAGTTTTCCACAGCGTAGACGGCTACGCCTGTCCTCAGTACTGTTTAATTTATATTCCTTCATTATTGTTATTCATGTGTTTGAGTTCTCTTGATGGCTTTCTGTTCATGTTATATTTGTTGTTCTTGCTTCTAGTTTAAGCCACTGTGTCTTCCCTGTGTTCCATGTGTCATATTCAGTCTGTCTCTCAGTGTCAAGTCCGCATCTTTGTGAATTGTCTCATGTTTCCTGTTTTATTTTGATAGTCCCAGTCCTGCATGCAGTGTATCTAGTTTTGCTTCCCGTTGTCTTGTTATGTTGGCAGCTGTTACTCCCAGCTGTGCTCTCATCCATAGCCAAGGTTGCTGTTTCTGGTTTGTTCTCTTTTCGAAGTTTCTTGTTTCCTGTTTCCAGTTTAGTTTTGTAGTTAATGTTAGTTTTTCCAGCAATAAGGCTGCACTTTGAGTTTATTCCTCTGTCTAAGTGTCCTGCGTTTGGGTCCTACATTCTGCTAACCCTACACAGCCGAACCATGACAATACAGTACAATCTGGGTACTGTTGGGGTTATGGTTATAGACATACATTATGTCTCAAAGCTCATACCTTCTATTGTCATCCTTGCTATTCAAAAGTTCAAGTGCATTCACTCAGACAAGTACAGCTACATGATGTTTGCCCACTCCTGATCTGGTCCATGGCATTAACAACCACTCTATAGTTGTCTTGTAAGTGCCTTTGCATTCTCAGGCAAAGCATGCAGCTCCATTTTCCACTTCTGAAAATGTTCTGAAATTCAATCCCTCTCATCAGCTCTGTTGCAAAGTTACGTTCACAGCAGCAGGAGGACAATAGCTTTCCAGGGGCCAGATAAAGCATAACCCATTCTTGCTGTTGGTGGATGCTGCTGTCAAGTTCTCATCCTTAGAAGATGCATCTTTGTGGAGAATGTAATGACATCGTTACCAACCAGTCTACCAGTTCAACCAATGCAAAACCCACTCCACTGATATGTGAAGTGATTCCTCACATACACACTTCACAATGAAGGGCAGGAAAAAAGTGTATGATCATGGCAAAGGTGTTGACAAGGAGCACACCACTGCTAGGGTAAGCATTCAGTTTCCAAAAGGTTTTTGGGAGTCTGCGTTTGGTTCCTGAGAGGACTCTGATTTGTGGTTTTACCTAAGGCTGGATCAGTTGCCTGTGGAGGCACAACTGCACTGAAAGTAGAAGGTAGCTTCCTTTTAAAGTAAGCATTTGGATACCCATTCAACTTACATGGCTGCTTTGAGATATCATCTGTGGAAAAAGTACTGAAAATTTTCAGGATGGCATACACATGATGGCATAAACCAAGTACTACCAGTTCTTTGGAGCTGCCAAAATATGATCAACACCACAATCATCTTAGCAGTAGTGCAGAACTCTCTGCTGCAATATCATTCAGGGCTCAGCACTAGAGCCATTATTTTTCTGAAAACATTCAGTACTTAATAATCCGTTTTTACCCTATGCAGATGACACAACTCTATGTTAGCACAAGTTTTCAGAAGTGAGCGATGATTCAACTGTTCTTTGACTTTTTTCATTGTTAATTTTTTATCAGTGTACTTTTTTCTATGAATCAACTTTTTAAAAATGTGAAATTAGCACAAATGTATTTACAAAATTTATTTAAATAATTCACACTTTTCCCAGTGATATTAACAAGTATAGAAAATATATTTCCCATCCATCCATTTTGAAGTGCACAAACAAAATCAAACATAGTTTTTTTTCACGATGCTCTTGTTGAGGTCTGTTCAGCACTACTGAACCACCTCAAAAACAATTCCTATTTTAATAGGACCAGGAGTGACATGTTTAGCCGCATGTTCTCCTTAAATTGCTGGCTGTCTGAGTGGTGTCCCAGAAACGATGTGGGCTTCATAGATAATAGATAATTGGCAAACCTTCTGGAGGAAACCTGGTCTTGTTAGGAGAGACGGCATCCATCCCACTTTGGATGGAGCAGCTCTCATTTCTAGAAATATGGACAAATTTATTAAACCCCCCAAAATATGACTATCCAGAGTTGGGACCAGGAATCAGAGTTGCAGTCTTACACGCCTCTCTGCAGCTTCTCTCCTCCTGCTACCCCCAAAAACCCATCTCCATTGAGACTGTGTCAGCTCCCAAAAGACAAAAAACAAACCAAAACCAGCAATAAACAACTTAAACATAAAAATCACAAAGAAAGAACAATACAGTATCCACATCTGAACCAAAGAGTAAAACAGTGAAATGTGGATTATTAAATATTAGGTCTCTCTCCTCCAAGTCTCTGTTAGTACATGACTTAATAATTGATCAACAAATCGATTTACTCTGCCTTACAGAAACCTGGTTGCAGCAGGATGAGTATGTTAGTTTAAATGAATCAACACCCCGAGTCATTCTAACTACCAGAAACCTCGAAGCACAGGCCGAGGGGGCGGTGTGGCAGCAATTTTTCACACCAGCCTATTAATTAACGAAAGACCAAGACAGACTTTTAATTCATTTGAAAGCCTGATGCTTAGCCTCGTCCACCCCAGCTGTAAAACTCAGAAACCAGTCTTACTTGTTATCATCTATCGTCCACCTGGGCCTTACACAGAGTTTCTCTCTGATTTCTCAGACTTTTTATCTGATTTAGTGCTCAGCTCAGATAAAATAATTATTGTGGGTGATTTTAACATCCAGTAGATGCTAAAAATGACAGCCTCAACATCGCATTGAATCTGTTATTAGACTCAATTGGCTTCTCTCAAAATGTAAAAGAACCCACCCACCACTTTAATCACACTCTAGATCTTGTTTTAACGTATGGCATAGAAACTGAACATTTAACAGTGTTTCCTGAAAACCCTCTGCTGTCTGATCATTTCCTGATAACATTTACATTTACAATAATTGATTACACAGCAATGGAGAGTAGACTTTATCAAAGTAGATGTCTTTCCGAAAGTGCTGTAACTAAGTTTAAGAATATAATCCACCCACTGTTATCATCTTCAATGCCCTGTACCAACATAGAGCAGAGCAGCTATCTGAACGCTACTCCAACAGAGGTCGATTATCTTGTTAATAATTTTACCTCCTCACTACGCATGCGACTCTGGATACTGTAGCTCGGTGAAAAAACTAAGGCCTCAAATCAGAAGTACCTGACTCCGTGGTATAATTCTCAAACACGTAGCCTAAAAGCAGATAACTCGTAAGCTGGAGAGGAAATGGCGTGTCACAAATTTAGAGGATCATCATTTAGCCTGGAGAAATAGTTTGCTGCTTTATAAGAAAGCCCTCCGCAAAGCCAGAACATCTTACTATTCATCACTGATTGAAGAAAATAAGAATAACCCCAGGTTTCTCTTCAGCACTGTAGCCAGGCTGACAAAAGTCAGAGCTCTACTGAGCCAACAATCCCTTTAACGTTAACTAGTAATGACTTCATGAACTTCTTCACAAATAAAATTTTTATCATTAGAGAAAAATTACCAATAATCATCCCACAGATGTAACATTATCTACAGCTACTCTTAGTACCATCAATGTTAAGTTAGACTCTTTTCTCCAATTGATCTTTCTGAGTTAACTTCAATAATTAATTCCTCCAAACCATCAACGTGTCTTTTAGACCCCATTCCTACAAAACTGCTCAAAGAAGTCCTGCCATTAATTAATGCTTCAATCTTAAATATGATCAACCTATCTCTAATAATCGGCTATGTACCACAGGCCTTCAAGGTGGCTGTAGTTAAACCTTTACTTAAAAAGCCATCTCTAGACCCAGCTGTCTTAGCTAATTATAGGCCAATCTCCAACCTTCCTTTCATATCAAAAATCCTTGAAAGAGTAGTTGTCAAACAGCTAACAGATCATCTGCAGAGGAATGGCTTATTTGAAGAGTTTCAGTCAGGTTTCAGAGCTCATCACAGCACAGAAACAGCTTTAGTGAAGGTTACAAATGATCTTCTTATGGCCTCTGACAGTGGACTCATCTCTGTGCTTGTCCTGCTAGACCTCAGTGCTGCGTTCGATACTGTTGACCATAATATCCTATTAGAGCGATTAGAACATGCTGTAGGTATTACAGGTACTGCACTGCAGTGGTTTGTATCATATCTATCTAATAGACTCCAATTTGTACAAGTAAATGGAGAGTCCTCTTCACACACTAAGGTCAATTATGGAGTTCCACAGGGTTCAGTGCTAGGACCAATTCTATTTACATTATACATGCTTCCCTTAGGCAGCATCATTAGAAGACATAGCATAAATTTTCACTGCTATGCAGATGACACGCAGCTCTATCTATCCATGAAGCCAGGTAACACACACCAATTAGTTAAACTGCAGGAATGTCTTAAAGACATAAAGACCTGGATGGCCGCTAACTTTCTGCTTCTTAATTCAGATAAAACTGAGGTTATTGTACTCGGCCCTGAAAATCTTAGAAATATGGTATCTAAGCAGATTCTTACTCTGGATGGCATTACCTTGGCCTCCAGTAATGCTGTGAGGAACCTTGAGTCATTTTTGACCAGGACATGTCCTTCAACGCACATATTAAACAAATATGTAAGACTGCTTTCTTCCATTTGCGCAACATCTCTAAAATTAGAAATATCCTGTCTCAGAGTGACGCTGAAAAACTAGTTCATGCATTTATTACTTCCAGGCTGGACTACTGTAATTCTTTATTATCAGGATGTCCTAAAACTCGCTGAAAAGCCTTCAGCTAATCCAAAATGCTGCAGCAAGGGTACTGACAGGGACTAGAAAGAGAGAGCATATTTCTCCTGTTTTGGCTTCCTTCATTGGCTTCCTGTTAAATCCAGAATTGAATTCAAAATCCTGCTCCTCACATACAAGGTCTTAAATAATCAGGCCCCATCTTATCTTAATGACCTTGTAGTACCATATCACCCTATTAGAGCACTTCGCTCTTGCACTGCAGGCCTACTTGTTGTTCCTAGAGTATTTAAAAGTAGAATGGGAGGCAGAGCCTTCAGTTTTCAGGCCCCTCTTCTGTGGAACCAACTTCCAGTTTGGATTCGGGAGACAGACACTATCTCTACTTTCAAGATTAGGCTTAAAACTTTCCTTTTGCTAAAGCATATAGTTAGGGCTGGACCAGGTGACCCTGAATCCTCCCTTAGTTATGCTGCTATAGACGTAGGCTGCCGGGGATTCCCATGATGCATTGAGTTTTTCCCTTCCAGTCACCTTTCTCACTCACTATGTGTTAATAGACCTCTCTGCATCGAATCATATCTGTTATTAATCTCTGTCTCTCTTCCACAGCATGTCTTTCATCCTGTTTTCCTTCTTTCACCCCAACCGGTCGCAGCAGATGGCCGCCTCCCTGAGCCTGGTTCTGCCGGAGGTTTCTTCCTGTTAAAGGGAGTTTTTCCTTCCCACTGTCGCCAAAGTGCTTGCTCATAGGGGGTCATATGATTGTTGGGTTTTTCTCTGTATTTATTATTGTGCTATCTACTGTACAATATAAAGCGCCTTGAGGCGACTTTTGTTGTGATTTGGCGCTATATAAATAAAATTGAATTGAAATTGAATTGAATATCCCCATGAATGTTTGCAGAAGGATGACATTTTTTATGTCAGAATATTCCAGTTAATTTGGCTTGTTTTCATGGAAACGAGAGTAAAAATACTATCAGGTAATTACTTTATGCCTTATTTCTTGTCTTTCTATCAGAAGTCATCTTTCATTTCAAAAACAGATGTATGTCTTAATTGAAGGGGAAATTAAACTTTAAGTCACTAAATATGAATGATACCTAATATTTAGTTCATGAAGTTGCTTCTGCTTAACACTATGCTTGTTAACAGGCTCAGTGAAATGTATTTAACCTTTGTGTTAACCTCTTGAGAAAAACATAGAACTGCTCCAGCAGTATAATGTGGATAATGAACCTCACAATAGGCTAATTCACGTTTAATTTACATATAACATTTTTTTCATTTATGATTAAGGGTGACTTATGAGAAAATATGTGTAACTTCTGACCATTGACTTCTCTAGTAGTGTTACTTGGAGAGGTGGAACGTAACCATTTTACAATATTTAAACACACTGAAACTTCTTTCCCACTTTTTAAAAATTTGTCTTTAAATAATACTTCTCAGTGATATTTGTTGCAGTTCTATGCAGACATTGCACAAATACGCATACGTTGCTCCTACTTTAGAGTTAGTCTGCAGTGTGTGATTTTTTTTGAGTGCCAATTTTGCAGCGCATATTGGTGTATATTTCTGATGCCATATCTATCTCATCAGCATCTGTAGGATATTTTTAAAAAACTACTCTTCATGTTTACATCTGCTGAAATGTTAAAAAAATGTTTGGCTTTCAAGAAACTACCTGGAGTGGGTTTAATTTCATATTGTGATAAAAACAGGGTTATGTGTCTGCTTTTCTCTTTATTAACTTCTGCGTTTGAACTCTAAAAGCTATCCAATCTGTGTCCAAAAGCTTTGCTGAAAAGGTATAATAGGAACGTTGGTAGGAAGATAGATGACAAAGACAAATGACATCATACCTGTTCTTACACGAAAACTACACTTTGTCTTAATAAGTCTCCTAGTTCCCTACTTCTAATGCTGCAGATGACTCCCAGCCCATCTGTCTCCTCTCTCCAGGGAGACAGAGGGGAGTAGAGGGGGGAAGGAGGAGCAGGAGGAATGGAGGTAAATTAACAAGTTGCCACATGTTTCCAGGCTGTAGGTGAAAGTGGCTCTGCTGCTCTTAATTACACCTGGAAGTCACTCTCAAGGCCTTAATGTAACCAATTGGGAGAGAGCAACACACAGCAAGAGAAAGAGAGGGAGTTAGAGAAAGCACAGCACTTCTCAACAGCTCTGCAACTAACAATTAAATCAGTCAAGTCACTGCTCATCAATAACTTAATTGTTTTGCTGATAAAGTATCTGTGAATCTTGTGTAATGCCCATCATAAGTTAAAAAAGCTCACAGTGACACCTTTAAATGTCTTGCTACAATCCAAACCACTCAAATGTTCATTTTTGTCACTATTGTTAACCACTGTTAACACCACTATTGTGTCTATCAATTTAGCACTATAATGCATAACTGGTCTGATTGCTGTGATCAGCACATAAATAATTCTAGAATCTGTGAAGCTTTGCCATAAAAGATGTTCTGAAGGCTGGTTTCAAAATACAGCGTGTTGTGGGTGCATTAATAACAATATGTTCTATGTATGAATATAAAATTTAATGTGAGTTTGTATCTAAGCTGGGTTTAGTGCAATTTTGAAACACTGAAATATTGACCCGTTGTCCTGTAGCTAGTACACCATGGTTAAAAAATCTAAAATAAAATATATATTGTGTTGACAACATAATTAATTATAATACAGGCAATAACCAACAGCACAGAAACAGAGTCAAGGCTAATCATTTTATAGAAGTTGCTGAAATAATCCTTGCCAAGATTTATGTTTTAGCACTTTATACCAAAATGCAGGTAAAGGAATACCTTTATCATTAATGTACACTTGTTGTACCTATGCCATCATAAACAGGAATCATAGTTGTTCTTTGCAGAAGAAGTACATTTTTCAAATTAAGTATATTCTGCAAAGAATTGGCAAAAGGTAAGATCTGAGGGTTTGGGGTTTTGGGGGGCTTCTTTTGCAATTAGATGGAACAAAGGTGGTTTAAGAGCTTTTACTTACTTATTTACTACAATAAAGTGGTCCTTGGGATATTATCCATTGTCAAAAGAAGCTAAAAGATTAACTTAAAAGAAGAATATAAGATCAAGTGAGTAGCTGAGTATTTTCTACACAATCTCTGGGGATCAGAAATGATGGAGTGGAATTTTTTAAATAAACATTTTAAATGTCAGTAGTTAAAAAAATTATTAGTGTAGATATTTCTATACTTGAAACCAGTTTAGAATAATGAGAAACTTCTCAAGTGAAAATGAAAGGAAATTTATATAGAATATAATTAATATAGAAATAAACTAAACTGAATGATGGTAAGCATTTGTTTGTAGTAAGCACAGACCCATCCATCCACCCCAACCTCTTATTTGTTCTGTTCTCCTGACGCTCCTGAGCTATATCTTTACTTTATTCCTGCATTTGAGTCAATCTTAATTTTATGGAGCCAAGAGAGGGTGCTCTTGTTTCAATATAAAACTTATACCTATACGGCATTAGCTAATAGACAGAGTTGGCTCGTTCGAAAGGTTTATGTCTTTTTATTTATTTTACATATTTTTCCTACAGTGCACTAAAGTGTAGTGGAACTTTTGCAGGACACAAACTTTGCATGTTTGTTTTCCCTCTGTCTTTAATCACATATTTTTAAATTCTTTTCACACTTAATTCCGTTCTCTCTTTCGCTTCTGTTCCTCTTTTCTTTCCATCCCCTCCTCTCTTTTTCACTCTCTTTGGTATAATTGGTCTCAGTGTGTTTTTCTGGTTCTATGCTACATTAATTATCACAGCAATCAGACCTGGGACAATATGGCTTTATTTGTTCCTGCGGGAGAGCAGTGTGTGTATGTATGTGTGTGTGTGTGTGCATATGCATGTGCAGACAGGTAATATTCACATGCATGCTAGATACAGCTGAGCACTTTTATGGCTCATTATAAGCTCTAACAAGGCATCAGTAGCTGTATGTGTGGAGCCCACTGGGAGCTGCTGTGAACACCTTCTCTCAGAGGGCAACTGAAAATACACATTGAAAAGACAGAAAAAAACTCAATAAAGAAAGAAAACAATTATAGTGAGTTATTCTGTGCATGTACATGTCAAATGTCAGAGGTCCACAGACAGTTTTCTAAATTTATTTTGTTTTCTCTCTGTGGTACCTCAAACTCTTGTATGTTTCCCAGAATGTTTTTAATGTGAATATTAAAATTACAGTGTGTAAAACACCACCGACAGATGTCAGTAGATTGATAGTAGATAGATCAGAGTCCTGTTTTTGTACCCCTCCCAATTTAAGTGCATAATCCTAGCTACAGTGACTGCTGTGGGACAAACAACTCTGACTGCCATTCATCTATCGTGAGTGAAGGCTTTCAGCCCACTGTTTATTTTAGCTGGTGTCATTGTCTATTTACTTCGGAGGAGGCTATAGAACTTGGTGAAAGGAGTCCAATACAAGTCAATGAGTCAGTGAAGCTCACAGCGATTCTTATGCTCTTCACCTCGCTGAGAACACCTCTGCTGAGTTGGGCTAGCTAGCTGCTAGTTAGCTCCGTTGTCTGCCGACGTAAACTTAGCTTAACTGCCCCTGTTGGTGTTAGCTTCCACCGCGCAGTTGGTGCGTAGGCTGCCAGCGGAGCGCTAATTTCAAGTTTTCCCATGCAGCGTTTTGCTTTGCGTTTTGGAATGGACTCCAAACCGAAGCGAGCAAAGCAGAAATCTTCTGTTCGCCCCTGTCCTCAGGGATGCGGTTTCTCTTTGCACGACAGCGACCAGCATGATGCCTGCCCTGTCTGTCCACGCTGGGAGCCCGAAGCCTGTGTGTTTTGTCGCCAGCGCCGGTGCTCGACCCTGGAAAGACGGGTGACGTTTGTAGAAAAAGTGCTGGGACGCTCAGCTGTCGCACGGCATGACCTTCTCCTTTTCGAGTCTGGAGCCCCGGCTTCCTCCGAAGACGAGGATTATCCGGTTGATGTCCCCGCAATTAGCTGGGCTGACCACATGGAATATGTTGACGGGTTAGCCGATGACGAGCCGGAACCATGTAGGAGCGCTGACGGGCTTCAGCCTGGGTTGAAGTCTGCCAGCGCTCCCCAGGAAGATGATGACGTGCTGGACATCGGCCTGGACATCCATGATTTGTTGGAGGATGAGCAGCAGCTCATTGTCGGCCCAATGTGCCGCCACTGCAGTGCCGGTTGGCCATGATGACACCTCTCTTTTCTCCCTGTTTCGCCGTGCTGCTGAGAAGTTGCAGGTGGACTGGCCCTCTCCTCCGCCAGCTCAGAAGCCGTCATGGTTCGCAGGTTTTTTCCTCCCACCGGAGCCCGCAACATCCAAAGACTGCCTTCCCATGTTTCCAGACTTTGTCTGTGAGCTAACAGCATCATTGGACAAACCTGTCTACCCGTGTCACTGTGCCCGGCTATGGACAGTACATGGAATTGGACGGCGCCTAGGAGGCTGGCTTAGCTAACCCACCGCCTATGGAGACGTCTCTGGCTGCTTATCTGGCCCCGTCCCCTAACCATGGTGTCGGCGGCCCCGCAACTCTGCCATCCAAGCAATGCAGATTCTCTGCTTCGCAGCTGGAGAAGATTTATCGGACTCCAGCTGGCACTGCTTGCGCCAAGAGCTCCGTCACCATGCTCCAGACGTACCAGGCGATGTGCCTGGCGGAGCTCGGATTACTGGTTCCTGATGACAGCCCACTCTCACCTCTTCTTAACGAGGTCAGAGTCGCCACAGATTACATCTTCCGTGCGTCCTGCTGTGCAGCGCTCTCCCTGGGCAGAGGGATGGCTTCGACAGTAGTGGCGCAGAGACACCTGTGGCTGACCCTTTCTGACATCCCGGATAGGGACAGAGTTGTATATCTGGACGCACCAGTGTCTGCAGCTGGGTTATTCAGACATTCATTTGAAGCCATTCAGGTGCCATTTTGTCCTATTGTACATAGGACAAAATAACCAGTTTCTCTCATTACATTTCAAACAGGACAGTGGTAACAACAGTAGGCTACGGACAATGTTAAGTTTTAGATTTTAAATAGGCTATATACATTTAAATGGGAGCAACAGGACGGTCAAATGTCGCTGATGTTACTACAGAATAGGACGGATTGTAGGGTAGCAAACATAGTCGGGAAACACGTTTTCAACACTGCAGGTTACCTGGGTGTAATGTTTTTCAGCTAAAACGAAACATGGCCTGACTCCTACCTAACTATATAAAGAGTAACTGAAGGTTAAATGCAGCTAATATGCCCTGTTTTAAGGGAGGTGCTTCCACCTCCGCTCTGCTGCGTCTCAGCCACTATCGCTCTGGCAGCAACGGCGCTAGAGCCAGAGTGGGGGAGAGCCGAGCTGGAACAAACCACTTTGGGAAGGGGGGAGGGGTTATCTATACTTTTGTTGTTAAAATGTTCCATCTCAATTACGTACTGTATGCTTTTTATATTTTTAGTAGTGTGTCCCACAAACAGCAAATATTGTCAAAAAAAGTAAGAAATCTTTGGGGGTGCTTTGATTCATTTTGGGGGTGCTGAAGCACCCCCAAAAATGGGCTAAAATTGCCCCTGCCTGTAGCTGATATTTGTGCGGCAGCTAGTTGGGCATCACCGTACACTTTTGTGCGGTTTTATCAGTTGGACGTTACAGCCCCTTCGGTGGCTCATACCGTCCTTTCTGCTGGGTCTACCGCTCACTAAGGTGGTGGTGGTGGTCCGATTCCGGTTCGGTGGTTGCTCTGCGGGGCGTGTATATATGTCCCATACTTATGTGTTGTACCGAGTGAATCGACTGAAAGGGAACGAATAGTTATGTCTATAACTTCTGTTCCCTGAAGGAGAGGAACGAGGTACAACACAAGGTGGTCCCACTGAGCAGTTTGGCTCGGTGAAGAGCGGCTATCGAACTGAGGGATAACTGTGATGACAGCGGCTATATGTGCAGGTGGGGCCGTGCGCGTGTCATCACACGTCATCTGCCTTAAAGGCGTGAATAAAGGTTTCTTCAGCCAGGACACGCGAGGGCGTGATATCCCATACTTATGTGTTGTACCAAGTGAATCGACTGAAAGGGAACAGAAGTTATAGACATAACTATTCGTTTTTGTACCCCTCCCAATTCAAGTGCATAATCCTAGCTACAGTGACTGCTGTGGGACAAACAACTCTGACTGCCATTCATCTATCGTGAGTGAAGGCTTTCAGTCCACTGTTTATTTTAGCTGGTGTCATTGTCTATTTACTTTAGAGGAGGCTATAGAACTTGGTGAAAGGAGTCCAATACAAGTCAATGAGTCAGTGAAGCTCACAGCGATACTAAGGTGAGTTGTTGAGGATATCTTGAACTTTTCTTTCAGTTGTGTTACTCTTTTTGCTGATGTTACATGTTCTTTGCTCCTGTGCTGTTGGTGTACTAAATATGTGGTCAGTCTCTAGCCACATACATAAAAAAGTAATTCAGTGGAACAGTGCAGGAGGATTGGATAGGATGACGGGCCAAGATTGTGGCGTCCACAAGCTGAGCATAAATGGCCTGTTTTGACCCAGACTTTGATTAGACTATTCCAAAATGTTCTTTTTTTTTTTTTTTTTTCTTGAGCCAATTAAAGGTGAACTTATTGGTGTGTTTCAGATCATTGATCTGCTGCATAACCCAAATTCATTTGAGCTCCTGGGCATTAACTGATTCTCCTTTAGGATTTCCTGGTAGAGAGCGGAATTCATAGTTCTATCAATTATGGCAAGTTGTCCAGATCCTTCAACTGCAAAGAAGCCAGAAAACGATCACACTACCATCACCATGTTGAATTGTTGGCATGTTGTTTTTATGAAATACTGTTAGTTTTTCATAAGATGTAATGGAGTACAAACCTTCCAAATGAGAGGCAAGGCTTTGGATTGTTTTTGGGCAGCAGTGGTTGTTCCCTTGGAACTTGTAGTCTTTTTTGTTGCTGAATCATGAACACTGACTTTTACTGAGACAACGGAAGCCTTCAGTTCTTTAGATGTTGTTCTTGATTCTGTTGTGACTTTCTGGATGAGTTGTCAATGATCTCTTGGAGTAAATTTGGTATGCAGGACGCTCCTGGAAAGGGTCACAACTATTCCAAGTTTGCTCCATTTGTGAATAATCACTATCACAAGTAGAGTCCACCAAAGCTTTGTAACCCTTTCAAGACTGGGAGATCATAATGATCATCATTCACTACTTCTTCAGCACTGTCCTTTGCACTCACTTTCTTTTGACCCATGGCTTTAAAAATTAAGTTTTGCAAAATTAAGTTTTGCATAATTACTGTGAGCACAAATGCGAATGCAACACTGATGGTTCCACTGCGAGCTAACAGCTTAAAGTGAATGAGTGAGACACTGGGTGGATATAGCGGCGTTCACTGCAAAAATTAGTGGTGGGGTATCTAAAGCTGGCTTGTAACCCAAATTTTAGCTCTGAACTCAAAGCAAAAAATTTGGCTGAGAGATGGCTCATATCCTGAAAAATTTGTTAGTTGGGACATTCGTAAGTCAAGGTACAATTTTACTGTTAATGCATGGTTATGACTGATAGCGCCGTTTGTCTATAGAAAAGATCAATTACATAGATAGATCGATGGATGAAGAACTGCTTATGTCTCCTGTACGAAACACCCTTCACACAGTCCCACTCTTCCACAGACACACACACACACATACAGTCAAACACCTGTGCTAATGAAGCTGAGCTGCAGCACAGTCCGTCCTTTAGTCTGTCAGTCAAGAGCTTACTAATGGCGCTCTACACATGCACACACACACACACACACACACACACACACACACACACACACACACACACACACACACACACACTTAGTGAAACACGTGCAAACACTTAGTAACACACAAATACACACGTACACTCACAGCTGTACCTTCCTATTGAAAGGGATTTCATTGAAAAGGCTGTAATCTGCCCACACAGACTCTCAGTCAGCAGGATAATAAGAGAGACAGGGAGGATGCATTTTAACAAAATAGTCACATAAAATGAAGACATGTATATACAGAGATACAGAGCCCTCCTTTCTGTTTGGGCCAAAGTCACATTTTTTGTAGTTTTGCCTCTGTGCATCACCACAGTGGATTGTAAATCAAGCAATTAATATGTGATTGAAGTGCAGACTTTCAGCTTTAATTCAAGGGGTTTTACAAAGCTCTGCGTGTTTCCTCCTTTGAGTTGCTAGATTGCTAGCTGCTAGCTAGACTAGACCTTTACAGCAGACAATTTCAGTTGCTGCAGTCTCCTGGCAGGCCCCGAGCGGCCGGGGAAACAGGATGGCTGGGTGACGGTGGGGAGGAAGCATAGTATTAAACAGAAGCCCCAGAACCAGCCAGTTCATGTGTCTAACCGATTTTCCCCACTCGACGACACACCCGCCGGGGATCAAACTCTGGTAAGTGGTGATTTTGTTCTGATACATGTGAAGCTAGAGGCACCAGCAATCATAGTCAATTGTCTTCCAGGGGCCAGAGCAGGCAACACTGAGTGGCCTCCGACTGTTTCATCAGTCGGAGGTCATTACAATCAATACTGAAGGTGTGTGTAACTTTGCCAAAACAATGTCGTACTCTGTAGTTTTCTCTGGTCCCCTCCCCAATTGGACCAGGACATGTTTAGCCGCACTGAGTGGTGTCCAAAAACGATGTGGGCTTTATAGATAATAAAGCCCACATCGATAAGATAGTAAAAGATAATAATAATGTAAGGTAGACCCTACCTTACATTATAAAGAATCAAATTAAGATTAGGTGATTGATTTGGCCATCGAAAAAAATCCAACTTCTTTACCCTGTTAAATTTTCTTTTCATGTATGCTTTGGGTCATTATGCAATTGCACTTGATTAGTTTTGAACTTCCTGGTTTTGAGTGTAATCAGTGGTTGAACCTTGCTGTAAACTAAATCTAGACTTTGACAATCATACAGCTGCCTCCTCAAGACTGTTCCTGATTTCAATATATTTTGAAGTTAGAAACAATTTTTTTCTTCTGTGGTCTTTCATGCCTTTTGGTTTTGCTGAGCTGGCCAGTGCATTCATTCTTTTTAACAATGAACCAGACTGCTGATTTTGCCGCTTCTAAAGTTTTTACTATCTCTCTGTTTTTCAGCCTAATGATGGCCTCCCCCACTTGCTTTAACAACTCTTTTGGCCTCATATTTAAAATTACAATAAAACTACAAGCTATAAGATACACATTCAACACTTTGAACCAACTTCAGATAACATATTTGCTTCATTCAGCATGAAATAACGAGCGACCAGGCCTTACCTGGCAGTGAAACTGCTTGTCAGTTAGTTGTCCCATCAATTTTGTACCTCTAAAAGTGGTGATGGTGTATAAAAATTGCTGTAATTCACATATTGATTGTTTTTTATTTGCAATTCACTTTGATGGTGTACGGATCCAAAATTTTAAAAATTGTGCCACTGTCCCAAACATTATGGAGAACATCTCCAAAAGTTGATTCTGTTCATCTGGACATAGCGTTTTCAGTGATTCGTTTCGTCACTCATCCAAGTGACTTCTTCAGTCTCAGCTGACTGCAGGTTTCACCAATCTTATAAACAGTACATTTGCATAATGACTGAAACCTGCAGTCAGCTGAGACTGAAGAAGTCACTTGGATGAGTGATGAAACGTTTCTCCCACTGAAAACGCTATGTCCAGATGAACAGAATCAATTTTTGGATTTACTTACCTGGATGATTGAGCATGCATCAAGACATTATGGAGAGAAAAAAAAAATCAGGACAAAGACATAAAATGTATAGCAAAGAAAAACTAAATAATAACTAATAAAATACAAACCCAGGACATTTCATTCAGTCCATGACTGCATTATGAAGAGAAAACGGAGCAAAAAAATGTAGTTGTTGAATGACACTTTACATGCCGTCAAACCCAGCACTGTTAAATCACATGTGAAATTGTCAGTTTTTCATTTGTTTGTACTCAGCTTTTTATTCCTCAAGCCTTGGGGGTGTTGGTAGGCATATGTTTGTGTCAGGGTTCCCACTCATTCTCATTGCCTGTGTATTGTGTTCCAGTTATCTCCATGTGTCTTTATTCAGATTAAGTTCAGCTGCTCACCCACTGGTCTCTAATCACTTGTCATCCAGCCTGTATTTAAACCCTCAGCTTCTCTCTGTTCAGCATCTTGTCATTGATGTTGTCACTGGCATCGTACCCGTGTGTGTTTTCAGTTCAGCCATCCATTCAGTCATCCAGCCAGTCAGCGTTCATTCATATTCTGTTCATCCACTCACTATAATAAACTTCTGTATCCTGCACCGTGAGTCCTGCGTTTGGGTCATCTCTTCCTCGCATCCACACACGACCCCTGACAGTTTGCACTATAACTTACTGTTTCTCCCCCAACTTTGAGTAGTTTCTATATTAACTTAAGTGAAGTTAGCTACTAACTAAAAGTCCTGTTTCAGAGGTATTCATTTATTCCTATAATGTAAATGAAATAATTACTAGTAGACTGCATTTTAAGGCATCCATGAAGGTCAGTGCAACTAGGGGCCCCCTTGCCAAATGTAGAGCACCATAAAAGTTGTCAAAGAGTGTTTTTTAATTAACTGTATAAACAATAAAAAAATTTTATACAGACAAAGAATTTATAAATAGGTTTATAAATCCAAATAAATATGGCCTTTTAACACCTGTGTTGTTCTTTTCTTTTTTTTACTGTAGCAAAAGCATTTATTTATCAGTTTTCAACAGAATCAATGATTGGCCTTTAAATTTGACCTAAAAGGTTTTCTTGATCCATCTAAAGACAATCTCCTCTGTCTGTCATGTTTAGGACTCTATTAACATATTAATGGCTGTCAAAATGCTAATAATGTGTGGGGTGTCTTTAGTATAGTCATAATTCATTATATTTTCCATATCAGTTATAATAAATAAGAAAACAATGAAAAAAAAAGAAAAAATATATATTTGTATCTGCTTTGGTTTAGCAGATAATGAATGCAAGAATATATACTATACCTGAATTTATCATATTTTACTATTTGATATGGTGAAATATCAATCATTAGGTTACCTCTGCAAAAGAGCTAAACCACGAGGATTCTTTTTTTGCATTTGTATGTTGTTGTGTTATTGTGTAGTTAACCATGAGTGAGCAAGGGGTCAAAACTACAGAGAGAGAGAGTATTAATGGGTTCTTGATTGGGCAAAAAACTCAACAGCAGCCCAGATTATATTATTTTTGGAGGAGAAAGTGAGCGAGGGATAAGAGGAGGGAGGAATAAGAGATGTGTGATGATTTTGCAAGTCAGCTGTAGCAAAGACACACACACACACACACACACACACACACACACACACACACACACACACACACACACACACACACACACACACACAAAGGGTATAGGTGTTTGTGAGTGTGTGACAGTTTTGGCTGTCCTGCTGCATATTGTTGCTCTTTTCTTCCAGCAAATAAACATCATCAGAGATCCTGAAGTCTACAGCACTTGGCTGTTCAGAGATTATGGTCCCCATACACATCCAGTAGAAGAATTATCAGATTTTGGAACAAAAATAAGAACATCAACAACAGCAACAACAAAGAAGAGCATAAACGCACAAATGACAGACCGACAACCAGGATTTTCTGCAAAATCATGAATCATTGCTTTTTAATGGTTCACAATTGTTAGACTTCACCGCTTATGTTTGGGTCAAATAATGTTAACCAGCTGGACGCAAGCAATGATTATCTATACACTCTATACTGAGTGTTATAGCTACCGGTTGAATCTTCAAAAAGAAAAAAAACAAAACAAAAACTTCATGAACAATACCAGGATGTGATTGGCTGGCAGGTTTATAATGGAGCGACAAACACCTGAGCTGTGCTTTTAGCACAAATAGGGCGGGGTCTCGCCCAAACTCCCACGCTCATCCTTTATTGGTAAACAGCAGTGCTCTGTTCGCTCAATAGATTTTTTGAGTGGGAGTGATGCTGCATTTAAGAACACAGCAGCGGACTGACAAACAACAACAAGATGGGTTTAATGAAAGAGACATGAGGATGAGGTGGGGGAGGGTATGGGGGTGTTTGAAGGGAGAGAGGGCTGTAATTGGTTGTTAAGATGTCAATCAGAGAAGAGACAGAGAGGCTGCAAAAGGAACGAAAGAGAGAATGAGTGGGGAGGGAAAAACAGAGGGGGGTCGTCATGGTAACTACGTAGTAATTGGTTGTTTGGATGCCAGTCAAAAAGAGTGTGATGAAAGCAGAAATAGAGAGATTTAGATGTACCTTTCATTATTTGTTTATATATAGATCCATACATACGTCTTTATGTTTGCATGTATAGAAGGTAAGCTACGTTCAGGGTATAAAAACTGCTATGAATAGCTTGTTTTCCCATTTTTTTAAATGAAGTTGCACCTTGCAGTCTGTCTTTTATGCATAACAGTAAGTGTGAGCTATATTTCAGAAGAAAGGAAAAGAATAAGTTTCTATTACACTGCGTTTTACCTCTAACTGATCATATACAAATACATGCTCAAGAAGCCTTGGTGTTACAGTGGGCCGTCTTTCACATGAGAAACATAATGTGAAAAGCTGTCCATGGAGCAAATGTTTTTTTTGCATATCACAATATTTAAATATTGGAAAAACTTGACTTTAATTTAGTACAAAAATACAGATACACCATTTATGTTTTAATAATCATGTCGTTATGGTAAATATCTACACCCCTTATTATTTTCAAAAGGTTTTGTAAAAGTACCAGCAATACACAGAACACCGCTAATGTGGACATCATTTGTATTACAACATTTTAAATTTCTATGCTATGAAGCAAACCTGCTTTGTCAGTACTGTTACTAATTATGGTCAAGGCAGTAAAGCAAATTTGAATTTTAGAAAAACGCGCAAGAGAGTGAGAGACATAAACAAGGAGAAGAGAGGAGAGGATGAGTGAGCAGCAGTAATTGGTGTGAGGCTGTTTTGGAGGCAGATGAGGGTCGAGTTAACGAGCTGAGCCTCCAGCACCAATTAACCAACAACCTGCAAACATGAACAGAACAGAGCTGTTGCAATTAAACACACACTCACAATTTAAGGTGAGGTGTGAGAAAGAAGAATCTGTTTTTCAGATGGTCAGATGGTTAGCATGTCACTAATATAACTAGAATAAAAATGAGAATAAAAAAACCAAAACACCTGCCGAAGGAGCAGGAAAAATGTGTTACCCTTATGATAACTTTGGCAGAAAACAGACAAGAATAACATTTGGTCTTAATTGATTCTGTCACAGACATTATACCTCGTTAGATATATGATTTTATTATTATAATCACAGTTTTGCAAATCAAGCATCCAAATCAGTTGCTTCATTCCATACTGGAAGGATATAAATGATTTGCTGTGGTCATGTCCAAAGGGAGCAGGTGTAAGAAAAAGATTATCATATTTACAGTTTAATTTTTTGTAGGAATGGCTCCACCCACTCATATCGTGTTCATTTTACAGGAACACGAGCTAAAGCACAAACATTAAGAGGAACTCAAACAGTCGTTTTTTCCCGGCACAACAATAGATATTGAACAGTGCAAGTCCTGTTTAGACGGCTTGGCATCACCCAGCAGATGAGTCCCCACAGCTCCAAAAATGTCAGCACCGATTTCAAAATTAGGCATATTTGGGTGCAGTTGCCACCCACATATTTAAAATGTGAATGATAAAATTCTACCCTGAAAAATATCATAACCTAATTAGGGATCCTACCAAAAGACCTACTGTAACAGCAAGTACAGCAAACTCAGTTTTTTCTTTCGGCATATGTTTTGTTTTTGTAATGTTTAACAAGGCAAATCATCTAAAACTCCTTATTTAATTAAATATAAACAAGCAAAATATCAGATGTTGTTGCTGACTTTTTGGGGTTTTTTTTGTTTTTCACACAGTGCTTTCTGCAACCCTGGAGATCGCCACCATTCAGTACTAGCTTCACGCCTTTTTTTGTGTACAACTTTATTCTGAACCTTTTAATGCTGTTACTTTTGCTGATATAAGAGCATAATCTTACTTTGATTAAACCTAATGTAGCTCTACCCTTGCATTAGGATATTTGCTTTATTTTTAAAATATGTTTCACTTTTGTGTCTGTTTCAGCTTTGGGGTCACCATACCACGACCAGGCTGATGGTCTCCTTCTTGGCTTTGGGAGACCACCAGCCTGGGTCAGAGCATGCATCAAGCCCATGAACCAGACAAAAAGGAGCTACACATAATTGCATGCAAATTATTAATTCATTCCCAAAACAATATATCAATAAAAAACGCAGAAACTCTTATCTCAATAAAAATATTGCATTAAACATATATATAACTTCAATTCATAATTAGTGTAAAACAGCAAAAAGCATCTCGCACTGAAAAAACAAAACAGACCATTAAATTCTAAATCATGTTTCACTGATCCTGCTGATTCCCCTCTTCATCAACTCGACCCACAACTCTTAATAAAAAATGTTATTCTATCAATTAGCTTGAATATTTAATATTTACCTTTTCCATTGTATTTTCTTTTATTTATTTTATTATGTGTTTTTATTTATTGTCCTGTCTTCTGTGAACACAGAGTACAGACTGATTATCTGTCTGTCTACATCAATGACTGTCCCTCTGACCTGAGGAGGGCTGAAAGCTCTAATTATTAGTGCAGCAGTGTGACTCTCTTAGGTCGGTGTGTGTGTATGAGTATGTGTGTGCGTGTCTGTGTGTGTGAGAAACAATAAGGGCCTGTGGGAGAGATAACAGTTATTATAGCTCTCTGTGGACAACCCCCTCCACACACACATGGGTCAATTTACAGCTAGTAACTGTAGACTTACTTGCGTCCCAGTGGGCTCTATTACTGTGTGTGTTGAGCCATGGACTGATGGCCCACACACATATATGCACAAAAACAACATGGGCATTGTGGGTACAGAGGTGTGTAAACAGTATGCAAAAACATGCATGCTGCCAAGCACAAAAACATGCAGACTCTCATACAAACATGCTGTAATTTGTGTACACACTATGACAAACAATTTGTGTGTGTGTGTGTGTGTGAAGGTGCAGAGGTGAGTAAACAGTCATAAAACACTCACACACAAATGCACAAAATTAAATGCATGTAAACCAGTGAAATGAACACATACACACCGCTGTAAACTGTAAATGAGACTGTTCTTTATTCACACCGCCTTGCACATAACAAACATGTTTTCTTATCACGCCGCTCAGCATCATGGGATGCTGCTCAACCTCACCATTCACCTGCCTCCTCGCTGATTTGTTCAATCACTCCATGTTGCTTTCAGGGAAAAGCAGTGTCGGGTGAAGGTTTATTTTCAAAACAACGTGACAAGTGTGGAAAACGTGAGCAGCATTTTCATCAAGGTTTTTGTGTGAAGATGGAAAATGAGAAAGGCTTTAATAAACAAACAAATAATAACAAGGTGAATGAGCTTTAAAACACTACACAGAAAGTAGATACTGTAAGGTTTGATTACTGAGGCAATAAAACATTTGATTCAATAAAACCTCAAATCATTTGCCTCTAGTGATAATCTTTGGGTTTTAATGAATGCACACTGACACTGGATTATACAACAAGCCTGTTTTATCAGCTTTCCCTGAAGGACAGTTTCTGGGTTACACTCCTGAAAATTAGGCTGTTGTTGATGAGCTATTGTGTGTTGTGACATTCATATTCAGTTCATATAAAAGCAGAGTCACAGTATAAAATCAAAAAAATGTCCAAATATCTTGGATTACTGGTGAATCTGTTATATTGTTGTTTTTTAGCCTTTCTATACCCCACATGAATAGTTTTTTCTGGAAAATAATCAATATCTGAATCCAGAAGATCTTACAAGCTGGAAAACATTGGCCTTCATCTGCCAGACAGAAAGATGAGCCATAAATCATCGGTTTGGCCAGAATTAAAACTGATCAAACTAGCAGAAAAAAAAGAGAAAAAATGCCTTATTTGTCCATCTATAGTTGACACTGACAGAACAGTGGAGTGGTATAATGGTGCTTCTTATAACCATGAGTGCTTGACTATGATTAGTCATTACTGTGCTGAATGATTTGGGTGTTTTAGGGGTCACTCTAGGAGAAGTTACAGTAACTGGCACAAGATTTCTAAAATATACAGTCATGATCAAAAATATTCATTGAGTTTGTTGTTGTCAATGCCATAATCTAGAGTGGTAACAGCAATATGAATCTTGAATTAGACCATGACTGTATGTAACAGGGCAGCCCTTAGCGGATGGAGACACAGTGAGATGGACCAAGGCAAGTGCATTCAATTCAATTCAATTCAATTCAATTCAATTTTATTTATATAGCGCCAAATCACAACAAAAGTCGCCTCAAGGCGCTTTATATTGTACAATAGATCGCACAATAATAAATACAGAGAAAACCCCAACAATCATATGACCCCTATGAGCAAGCACTTTGGCGACAGTGGGAAGGAAAACCCCTTTAACAGGAAGAAACCTCCGGCAGAACCAGGCTCAGGGAGGGCGGGGCCATCTGCTGCGACCGGTTGGGGTGAAGAAGGAAAACAGGATGAAAGACATGCTGTGGAAGAGAGACAGAAATTAATAACAGATATGATTCGATGCAGAGAGGTCTATTAACACATAGTGAGTGGCTGGAAAGGAAAAACTCAATGCATCATGGGAATCCCCGGCAGCCTACGTCTATTGCAGCATAACTAAGGGAGGATTCAGGGTCACCTGGTCCAGCCCTAACTATATGCTTTACAAACTGATATTACAAACTGATATTAATCTTTTTTAGGGCTGTCAAAATTGAGAGCAATCAAAACAACTGCTGTATAATGCACTCCGCTATCTTTGTTTAATTGGTCACATGACTGCATCACATGACTAAAGTGCATCATCATTTTAGAAAGTCTGCGTTTTCGAGTGTCCACACTGCGACGGGACAGCTCCGTTTTGAAATGTATGCGTTTTCTAGAGCGTTTCCAAAACGCTGTGTTTTTCCTTGGGGTAAACACCGTCTCAGTGTGGACGGGAGGCCAAAATGGAGAGAAAACGATGCGTTTTCAAACAAAAACGCATTAGTGTGGACGTCGCCTCAGTCTCCCAGGTGAGGGCTCAACCACACAGGAACATAGCAGAATGGTGGCAGAATAAAAAGTATTGTTGTGAAAATGGATCCAGTTTAATGTCTTAAGAACCTTGGACATTAAGCTCAGCTTCTTATGGTCTGCACACACACCGAAAGGTTGCTCTACCAACTCCATTCAGCGCCTCAACTCCTTAACTTAACAACAGTAAGTTGTTCTCAGTGAACCCACATGAAGCATTGACATCCAAAATGAACTGCTTGGAGAATTTGGCTGAATCAAAACTGAGAAAAATGTTTCATGGCACTAAAGGCTTGGTGAGTAATTGGTACGTAATCTGCAGTATCTGTCAAGTAATCTATAGAATACCTGAAAAACGAGGTTCTGGTGGTCCAAAAGAGTTTTGGAAAAGACAAGGATGTTGTCCACATAGATGAAGATGTAGCGGTTAAAGAAATCCAAATGCGTGTGATTAACTAACACCTGGAAGTGGCAAATCACAACAGGAATCATCTCTTGTATTATAAGGTAGAGAGCTTACAATAATAGAGAGAAAAAAGATCCAAAAAGCAAAGGACCACCACTTGGCAACATAGGGAAGGAACAACTCCCTTTTAACAGGAAGAAACCTCCAGCAGAACCAAGTTCAGGGAGTGGCAAACAGTTGGGGTGATGGGAGGAAGACAGGACAAAATATTTAAAACTTGGATATAGATGGACAGGTCAATGATCGGGCAAATGATCTGCAAATCCAATCAGCCAGTTATTAAAATGCCACCAAAGATGATGCTCCATTTCTGTCCTTGAAAGACGTAGGTTTTTCCCAAAGCTGCTGAATTTGCTGCTACATCCTGATAAAAGGTGCTTCATTTAGCTGTGAGTGACTACAACTATTTAATTTGAAAGTCTTGACATATTTGTTTGCAAGGTCGCATGAAGAATCTTCTACAGTTAAACGCTGTTCCAAGCTAACTTACCTTAAGATGAAATGAGTCATAAAGGCCTCTAAACTGAGCTTGCAAAGGTGCATGTCTAAGCACACAAAATTAAGGAATTAGGATCCTCTTTTAAATTATTATTACTGATATTATTATTGTTTTATATATTTGATGTTTTAAAAGTTGATGACAAAGAACTAGAAAAAAGAGGGATCTGATAGTAGCATAAATCAGAGAAATTGATGAAAGGTTCCCCTGTAAGAAAAGTGAGGGCATCCCAAAACGTGCTGCTGTGTTCATACCTGAATCCTTGATTAAGACACCCTTCATCGGTTGCAAATGCAACTCCACAGAGGCATACTCATCATAGAGTAGGAGAGTGTATGGGCTGGATAAGAACTGTACCTGATGAGAACGAATAAGGTGCAGGTGTGTTGGCAGTTGAATGTCTGGGGATGTGGAAAGGTGGGAAGACAGTAGGGACAACTGCTGGACAATGAAATGGCAAGTCTGAAAGGGAACCACAGGTTAGAACTGGCAAGTGTGAATAACTGGAAGAAAAGTACAGAAATATATGGTGAAGGCATCATGTTGCATGGTTGGTGAATTCATTCAATTACGTTGATGGAAAGGCTTGTTTGAACAGCACCTCAGGTTTTCAGAGCTGCTGCGAGCACCATAAAAACAGGTTACACGCTTACAACTATTACAGTTGGTTTCTTCATGCATAAACATTTTAGAGGTTAAATCAGCATCCTGCATTATAATTGAAACAGGCCTCCAAAACCATCAGTTATTTACTTTTTTTTCATAAACGTTATTATGTAATAAATGAAATTGTGTTTCCATTCTCTTTTCAGTCAGCATCAGCATTCACTGATATTAAACATGTTTGGCTTATACATTGTAGATAATGGACAGTCACCTTATTCACAGCTTGCTAATGATCATTGTTGGATTCTCTCTCTCTCTCTCTCTCTCTCTCTCACACACACACACACACACACACACACACACACACACACACACAGAGAGAGAGCCAATTAAAGTTGTTTGTCAGAGTGGGAAAAAAATTAAACATTTCTTGTTGGTCCTGTTGATGTCGCTGTGTGTTTACAGAACTGTGTCAGTGTGTGAGTAATTCTACCTTTTCTTCATTCGTTTTTAAGCTCGGGGACACACCTGGTCTTTAAAAATCACACATCCGATCCATTACATGAATAAAACAATAATCCAAATCAGTAAATTTGGTTTGTGCTTCTTAGAAGTGAAAATGACAATGAGCTTTCTGCTTTATTTATATTTCTTGTCAAATGCCTTGTGTGCTAGGCACTTCCAAGGTGGCATTGTTCTGTGACTTTACCTAAGAAATGCATGAATAAAAAAAAAAACTATTCATAATGTTTTCGTAGAAGTGAAGTGAAAATGTTGCTTAAGGAAAAGACAACTGCTTCTCATGTGAGCATTTTACAAACAATTTCTTTGATTGGTTTATTAAAGTGCTGTCTGAGAATTCTTTCCAGTGAGACACGTTAAAATTTGGGACACATTAAGGCAATGCTATAGACCTTTCAGAAGATTTAATTATTCACAGGTTAAGGTGGTAACCCAAAATACAATAATCCCTCTAAAATAACTTTGTGAATATTAGAGAACCTGCTGGAAGAACAGCTTTATGACTAAAATGAACCTCTACCTGGAGTAGAACTCCAAGCGCTGTTTCTGCTAAATGTCCTCCCAACAGTGAAACATGGTGGTAGTATACTGTAGCGGGTCAGGGCTGTTTTGGGGTTCTGTTATTATAGTTATGTTTCTGTTGTCATGTTGTTATGGTGATGAGTGACGCGCTCTCTCGGCGACTGTGTTTCCAGTGAGAGAGCGCCTTTTTTGTTGTTGTTGTGTTGTTGCCGCGCTGAGCAGGGAGGTAGCGGCAGTGTTCTCGTGCAGAGAGGAATAAACGGGTGCTCCCAAGAAACCTCTGTCTCCTCCGTGTCTGAGCTCGCCACAATACTAACAAACAATTATCTTAATGAATGAATGCAGTAAAAGCTATAAATTCAAACCCTGCGACAGACTGGTGGCCCAGTCCCACCTGAGGTAGGTGTTGCTATCCTCATGGGGACATCTCATTGACATAATGCTTTCCCTAGCTGCTTACCCTAAACCTAACCATCAAAAATGAATGCCAAACCCTAATCCTTACTGTCATGAAACACTGTGTGGCAGGCAGAAGTTGGACCCAAGATGCAGGCACTCAGACTCGAGGGATGAACTCAAAAACTCAGCTTTATTTGCTGACAGGGGAAAGCACAAAAGACTAAACTGGGAAATATAAACTTACACTTGACGGCAAGGCACGCGAGGAAACACACAGCTTGAGGGACAACACGACACTGACTCAGAGAAACACAGGGTTTAAATACACTGGGAAGTAACGAGGGGAATGAGACACAGAAGGAGAGCACAGCTGGGAGAAATCAGGACTGACGAGACAAGGAAGCAAAGCAGGACACATACACATAAGACACGGACCTTCAAAGTAAAACAGGAAGTATGACACAAAGACATGAACTTGGCACAGTGGAGACAGCAACTAAGAAACACGGAGACATAAACCATAAGGCAGAGGTCTAAGAACCAAAATACACAGAGGGAAATACTAAGCTTGGAACACAAGAAACTAAACTCGAGGGAGTAAAGACCAACTATGAGAACATAATTCACAATACAGAATGACAGAAAACAAGAAACTCAACCATGCAAAGACACAGACTTACACAGAACCGGGGGGACACAGAAACATGAAGGGCAAGGGATCAAAACTAGAAACCATAGAATAACTCACAAGTACGACAATACAAAAATCACAAAGAACTAAACACGCTGGGTCAGGAGACCCAGGACCCTGACACTTACCCTAAACCTAACCATAACCCAATTGTAACCCTGACACTAAAACCACATTTTGAGTGTGAAAAATGCCTTCAACTCCGTGGGGACCTGGATTTGTTCCGCACTAGGGCTGTTGGTTCCAACTAGAGCTGGGCAATAAAACGATAACGATATGTATTGCGAAATAACTTTTTCTCGATAGAAAAATTAAACTATTGCGATAGGCCTCATCTCTCTTGTCCTCTTAAAAAAAAAAAAAAAAAAAAAAAAAAAAAAAAGAACAGCCAATCCAAATTAAGAAGCGCAGAGCCGAACCAATCACAGTCGCAGTGTCACGTCACGTGACTTGTTACGTACAGCACAAGCGCCAAGGCGCACATTTTGCAGCCGTGCAGCCCGGGTAATGAAGGAAATGAGTTTGCCGACTACAGAAAAATCAACCGAGAGCGTGAGTGAAGGTTACCGAAGAGAAAACAGATGATGGTTCCAATGCCGGAGAGCTTGTCGAACGGAAGGGCCACAGAAGTTCCGTAGTGTGAAGGTATTTCGGCTGTTTCAAGTCTGACAAAAAACAGAGTAGCGCGCACTGTAAATTGTGCCGAAAGCAAGTCTGGAAATACAATAAAGCGGTGCATGCTCAATCTCTGACTGAAAGCGCTAATTCGTCATTCGGCTTTTGTCAGACTAAAGTAACTGTTAAAACTGTTTGAAAAGCTAAGCTATACAACAAGGAGAGATTGAGAATTTCCTTTTAGTTCTCAGTTTATTTGATATTGACAAAAGTTAGTCAATTTTGTCTGTTCTTCTGTAAAACGACCTAAGATTTATTTTTAGAATTAATATTTTGTTTCTAAGTGGAATTGACAATTTAGTGGTCTGTTTTGTTTGTTCTATTTTGAAACTTAAACGCTTTAGCGGCTGCCTTTTGTGTAGTTTGCAATATTTGCCTTTATTCATCTGAAACTGAAGTCTCATGTTCTCTAAGTACATCTACCCTGTTGAACTTATTATGGGAAATAAATATTTAAATCAAAACAAGCTGCTGATTATTTCACATTTTACTTGTGAGCAATGGCACATTTAAATCTTACAAATATAGTTATTTGGCTTATATCGTGATATATATCGTTATCGCCTGAAATGAAAAAAACATATCGTGATATGAAAAAATCTTATATCGCCCAGCTCTAGTTCCAACCAGTATAGTAAATTTCAGATTTTGGTCCCCACCAAGACAGGAAGAACCGGAATACTGTTGTATAATATGGATGTAATAGTTCACATCTCACAAAGAAAAAAACGTAACTACAAATGCCTTACTAAATGTAGTTAAAAACAGCATATGATGGGGACAAGTCTCTGAAGGAGAAGTCCTTGAATGGTCTAGCCCAGTGGTTCTCAAACTTTTCACAATGAGTACCACCTCATAAAATATATGGCTCTTGAAGTACCACCCTACACCACATACATTTTACACGAGACAATTTTATTTCTTATATGAAAGTTATTTATTTTAACTGTCATAAACAGGATGTGACAAGTGATAACAATAACAACTGTACTCCATTAAAATATTCACAACAGGTGGAATATCCAATCTTTAAGTGATGACCTGATGAAACCTGCTTCCGGGTCCAAACTACTCTGCATTTATTAAGGCTGTTGTGTTTTTAACATGTTTTAATGTTTTGTATCTTGTTCTATTTAATCTGAACAAGCCCCTAAAAAAGTCAGTGATTACTGTCGGCCTCTCTCGGTTTTGATCATCACTATTCATTTTAAAGCTCAGTTTTTAAAACCTTACAATGTAACAATGTAAGTATATTAATGACTAACCCCGTATTGTGGATGGATTATCTCAGTTGTTCTCCTGACTGAAGTTTGGTCCGTTAACAACATCCTGCCATGCAGTTACATTTGTTCCTAACCATTGGGAACCTTCACTGAGTGGAAAAAAAGTTAGCCTTCATCCTCCAGCTTCACTGTGTTTATATTATGCTAACCATAGCTGTGTAGCCAGCTACCACGTTAGCACATTATTATATACCAGCTAGCCAAACTTCAGTAACCCTACAAACGCCACTGCTGTTTAGTTTTCTGTTTTCATTTATGTCAGAAGTGACAGCAGAGCTATACGTTTTAATTTTTGCTGTGGCGATTAAGCTGCCGGATTTTTGGCTTCACGACCTTCCTTCGACAGTTCGTGCACGTCGAAGCTCAGTCTGCTCTTTGTGGCGTTTCAGCCAATGACACGAAATATCACCATGTGGTGGCCTTGCTGGATCCACCCGCTGTGTGATGACCCTCCTCCGGGAAATACACTGCTCTCAAGTCACTGCTGCTGCGGTGCAACTCCCTCTCTGATGAAGAGCGGGCCGAGAAACTCCTCTCTCTCTCTCAGGCCTGGGTGATGGTGCTGCTCTCAAGCTCATGGGGAGCATGCTGTCCTTGCTAGGAACAGATGACGGCGGATTCCTCTTCACTCAGCTCTTCCTCCGACAGTTGCAGGTGTGAGCTGGCCTCGCCAACTCCCCCCTGCTGGCTGCGAAGGATTACCACTCACTTGCAGAAGAAGCGGATCACATTCTGGCTACCAGGAGCTTCGGCATCCAGGCGATAGTTCCCGACTCACCGACGGCATCTCCCGCGCCCCCACCGAATCTCCCGGGGGCCTCCAACTCATCGATGGTGGCTGGGATCACGGCACTGATCCCAGCCACCAAAGGGCTGTGTTTTTACTGTCAGTGTGACAGGACTCTCTCTCTCTCTAACACACTTTGAGAAAGACTGGTCTAGCCAAAGCCCAGACAACGCCAAAGAGCGTCCGCGAATGAGCCTAGAGCTCATAGCTGGACTGGCCATCGGGCATACCGGTATACCAAGTGGGCCGATGGTGATTTTTCGTTTTTATGGGCCGATGATTTTTTTTTTTTTTTTTTTTTTGTAACGGTATAAACAATGAAACGTGGTGGATTGGCCAGATGCTGGTCGATGTGCAAAAATAACTCAGTTGTTTAGTGGTGGCTATGGCGGAGCTTCCACAGAGGCCAGCAGGTGGATGAGGAAAAGGGGAGGCAGGAGGAGGAGAGACCTGAGGCGAAGTGTCAGGTGAACTGAACTTAGGGTAAGAAGTTATGACCTGCAGTCTATCTGGGTCAGATATAAAGTTTAGGTGTAGTCTATTTTCGTTGTGCTGACTTTTTACAGTCAGTTACAATAACTCGTACTGCGTACTAGCTAGCATGACGGAGTTTCTATACATCTGGGTGGGTGCTATGATGTTACTGATAGTGAATTTTATTCATAAGGTTAGTTAGTAGAGTTGCCAACCGTCCTGTAAAAAATCAAATCGTCCCGTATTCAGAGAAAATATGACGCGTTTCATATTGAGCTGAAAAGGAACACAGTTTGTCCCGTACTTCAGCTAGAATGAAAAAGACACAAAGCTGGAGTTTTTCTGTGTCTTTACGCTGCACAGCTATTTCTTCTTCTCTCATTCTCTCCCCCTCCCTCTCCTGTTGCTACTTCAATTATGAAACTGATCAATGATCAGCTGATTGGCATTTCTGACGCAAGTCCCGTCTCTCTTGCTTGTTTATCGCCCACTTTGCACCAGAAAGAGGAAACCAGCGGATGTCGCGCTAAACAACAGCAGCACGTTTAAGCTTGATCAGCTGTTGTTAGAATTTATTTAATATTACTTTCTAGTATCAGCTGATGTTTGCTGGAGCCACAGCTGTAAACGCTGCTGGTCATGATATTGGTTTGGATATCTGGTGAGAGGGAAACATGAAGATGAAACCAGGAGATGTCCTTACTGAATCATCAGAGCTGAACAGGTGATGGAGAAACAGGTTTACCTTTTAGGTGACATGAATGAGTTGAAGGGAAGTTATGAACTGTTTCTGAGAGACAAATAACACCAGGATCCTTTTCTACGTAGCTGACAGCTGGTAACTGTGCAGGGGTGGATCTAGCAAAGTTTTGCCAGGGGGCCAGGTAGGGCATTAACAGGGAAAGGGAGGCACAAAGAAATACTTTTCTTTCTTATTCTCATTTAAAATGTCTCGCTTTTAACAAATAATTATCTGAATCTTACAACCAAAGTTTTTATCTGACGTAAAAAGTATAGAAATCATACATATACCAACAAGACAGTGTACATCACTGTTTTCAATCAAAGGCTTTATGTCTTTAATACCTGGTGGGCCGGTCTCTAGTCAAAATGCCCAGGCCGATTTTTTGTCCCAGTCCAGCACTGCTAGAGCTGATTTGGCTGATTAAACAGGTGAATGGGATAAACTGTTCAAACTTGGTGAGTAAACTCAAAGAAATAGTACCTTTAACCACTGCCAAAGAAGTAATTTCTGAGAAGGGTTTTGAATATAAATAAAAGAACATGTTTTCTTTTTGTATAATTACCAACAAAATAAAGTGAAGAAATACTTTGTGGATCCACAGTAAGAGTAACAGTAACATTCAAATAAATTCATAAATCTTGCGTTGATGAATTGTTTTGATGAATATCAACTGTTGTTTTTCTCCAGATGATTATTTCACATCATGTTTTCCTCAAATGTTTGTCTGTAAACAAGCAAAGTGTGGGTGCATAGTGGTATTGTTCATCTTGTGAGGACACAGATCTGTTTACATAGTTAAACCGTAGAGTTTGAATTACCATATGAGGTCGCATCTTCAAGGTCAAGGCATTGTTTAAGGTAAGGCAAAAGGGATGTAAGGTTAGGCTTAGGTCAAGTCTCCAGGAAATTAATGTAACCCTAAGTAATGTCCTCTGAAGTGAGGGAAACACAACGGCGTGTGTGTTTCCAGTGGGAGGTCTGTTTCTTAAACACAACACAATCACTAACAGGCTGATTAAAGCCTCACCTCCACTCTGCCTGCATTTTCTTCTTTATTGATGTAGCATTTAAATGTTAAATATTCATTATATAGACAAAAAGCCTAATTTAACTGTGCTCTAATCACAGCAGGAAGCATACATTCTTCTCACCTTATGTCAGATTTTTTTTTTCCAGTGCATTATTTAATTTTACTCTGAATAAATGCTTCTTTTTGTTGAATCTTTGTGCCCTTTGGTTTGTGTGTATCTGTGACATAAAATGCGTGTTGTCATTTGTAAATTGATAATTGATTCACAGCAGGATGGGTCACACTCAGAAGCAGCCACAGCAGGATTTGCCACAGACTTGTGGTCGGCAAGTAAAATGCATAAGAAGCAAAGAGCATCTGCAGACTTTTCACAGAAGCCTTACGGTTCATATGTCAGCACTTTCACAACAAGCTGCAGCGCTGTTGTGATAATATTGACATGTTTACATTGTACAAGTGAAAATTTATGAACTGACACCTGGCTTTCTCCTTATGTACTTTACTATTTTCAGAGTAAATGAGAAAAAGAGAAATGAAATGAAATAAAATAAAAAATTAATATAATTTTAGTTGCATTAAAGTCAAGAGAGCAGGCTGGGTTTGAGAAAGGGGGTTATTTTGAGTTCCTTTATAGGTTTTTAAAGAAAAGTTTTGCTCATGATGTCTGAATATTGTAGTTATGAATTTTAATTTTCCCCAGAGGAGAAAATGGAGAAACAGAGAATATTTGTCTTCAGAATAAAAGCTGTGTCTACTGCTCTGACACATTTCAAAAGGTTTCAATTTTACTTTGAAGGTGAGGTGTTGGAGTAGTCTCCAAGTGTTTGCAGATAAATTGGCATCTTTTGTGGAAAATCAACCACAGGAGCCTGACTAAAGCAGTTACAAGGAGGTTTTTGGTCCAGCAATGGATAACTCTTTGCATGCCTCACAATAGCGAGAGCTAGCAACCGCCAGCAACCACTAGCCAGCCAGTTGCAGAATAAACGCTTTTACCTAGCTAACTGCTAATGGTTATGAAGTGGTCACTGACTGGTCCCTAGACGTGCATCAGTTTCAAAGTGATGGCAGTTGGACAACATACATATTTGAAATTAAGCTGTAATTTTAATTTGTTTTTATATTAGTTCATTATATTATTATTTCATTATAGATGGTAAATGTAAAATGTAAATTTATCAGAATTTACTTATAAATAAATAATGTAACAAGAAATAATGCAATACCTAATACAGCTGCAAATAGGATTACATTTAGTAATTATTATCGAACATTATGGATGGATTGTGGATTTAAAAATTTATTTTGGTTAAGTGTAGTATTAGTTTTCGTAAAATAAATAAGCTATAAAAACAGAGTGCTCATTGTGAAACACACTGAACTGTTTATTCCCCGCATTTTAAAATTGACCTTAGTGACAACAAAATTGAAAACATATTTTAAAAAATTGATTAGTCTAAAAGTACAACATCATCCAAATTTGCACCAGACCTGCACCCTCTCTCTCGTCCACTGTACACACTGCTCTGCCTCAGTTTGCAGCCCTCAGCTCCTCTTCTCTCTTGTTTAGGACTGAAACCCATCCGATTTGGCTGTTGTGCTCCAGACTTTACTCTTTATTTCCTAAGTTTAGTTCTCCACACTTCTGCATAATTCAGCTATGGTCCCCTCATTGCTCTGCACACCCAGCATCGGAACCTATTTTTCACCTATCAAAATAATCCCCTTGGCAGTTCTAGTGTACTGAAATCAAATGCCATCATGCCATCTTTTACTAAAATAGGTTCATTCAGAATATAGAGGGTTATACCTACTTATAAACACCAAGGATGTAATTTTGACAACAGAAATGAATGAATAAATGAGAGCAAAATAACAAAGGCTGATAGTGAGAAGTGAATAAAATTGAGCCAAAATGTAGAAGCAGCATATGAAGAACACTACAGGTCAAAAGTTTTAGAACACCCCAATGTTTCTAGATTTTTTTTATTGAAAACTATGTAGTTTAATATCTCATTGCACTCTGAAATTAAAGCATAATGCAAATAAGCAACTGCAGTTAAAATAATTAAATAAAAGAACTCATGGAATCAAATGTATTCTAAAGTTTTGACTCATTTAAGTAGCCACCTTTGGCAGATATAACAGCTGAACACACCCATGGAATTGTTTCTACAATAGAAGTTATTCCTATATCTTTTGCAGAAGTTCCCATAAATGTGTGGTACTTGCTAGTTGTTTTGCATTTTGTCATGGTCCTGGGTCATTTGACCCAGTGTTTTGTGTTCTTGTATTTTCGTGTCATTTTGTATTATGGTTTCTGGTTAAGTTCATTTGGTCTTGAGCTCATTTCTATATAAACTGAGACTTGCTCACTACGACCACTATGAAGCTGTGTCCCGTGAGCTGCCTATCACGCAAGCTTTTAACTTGTCCTCTGATTCACTTGTGGCTTTAGGTCTGTCAGTGTTTGCCCCAATTTGTGAGTGCTGTTTGATGGTGAAGGAAACTGTGTACTGTGCACCTTGACTTTTCTCTGTAGCAAAGACCTACATTTTTAAGTATTATGATGGTCTGTCTCTTCCATTGCTAATTGCCTTTTTCTCACCATTTTTGTAGAAATACACTATTTTCAAGGCTTGATGAACCTCCACTGCGGCAGAACAGCTTTAAATTGTTAACCCATTTTGTGTTCCTTGAAAAAGGCCTTTTTGTATAATCCTGGTTATGGCGTTCCATGTATGCCCTGCCTGCTAGCATCTTGCACCCTGCTGTGCTGGATTGTCTCAGGGGCATCTTTACACAGCCTGCACCTGGGGTCTTGTCTGGTGTGGTAGACCCCAGCCTCTATGGATCTTGTGCTCAGAGTTTGTTCCTGTGCTGACATGATTAGTGCATCTGTGCTGTCTTTCAGTCCAGCTTTGTCCAGCCACTGGTAGGATTTCTGGATCTCAGCCACCTCCTCTATCTGCTGGTGGTACATACCATGCAGGGGGTTGTTCTTCCATGATGGTTCCTCCTCTTTCTCCTCTTTCTTGGGTTCTGCTGCCTGATGAATTCACTGAGCACACGGTCGGTTGGGGCCATCTTTCTGATGTATTCGTGGATGTGTTTTTGTCTCATCCTGAACTGTGGTACTAACACTCACCCTTCCGTACCCTGCTTCTGCTTATCCCAGCAGGGCGTAGTTGTTGATAGCCCGGATCTTGTTCTTATCATTCAGCTGACTCCTTAGGACTTGCCTGACCCTCTGCAGGGACTTGGTGGTTGCAACTTCCCTAGCAGCCTCTTCATGGTTCCCATTTGCCTGTGGGATCCCCAGGTACTTGTAGCTGTCCTCGATGTTTGCAATGTTGCCTTCTGGTAGTTCCTCCTCCCTCAGTTCTGACTACCTTCCCTGTCTTTGTTATCATCCAAGTACACTTCTCCAGTTCGAATGACATTCCAATATCATTGCTGTATATCCTGGTGGTGTGGATCAGTGAATCAATGTCTTGTTCACTCTTGGCATACAGCTTGATGTCATCTGTGTACAGGAGGTGGCTGACAACTGCTCCATTCCGTAGTCGGTATTCATAGCCAGTCTTGTCAATGATCTCACTGAGGCCTATGCAGAACAGCAGTGGGGACAGAGCATCATCTCCTTGGCAGATCAAGCTGTCAGATCGTGTTGTGGCCTGACAGCGCGGTGACTTGTGCTATGGGATTGAAGTTGGCCTCTAGTATTGTATGCCACATCCCCGATATATATATACATATATATATATATATATGTATATATATCTATATATATAGATATATATATATATATATATCTATATATATAGATATATATATATGTTAGAGATGGCACGATACCACTTTTTTATGTCCGATACCGATATCATAAATTTGGATATACCGATATGAATCCGATATAGTGTGTTTTTTAATCAATAAAACTGTTTTTTTTTTATATCTTGCTGCATTTTGTATACGTTCATACTCAAGTTTAAATAAACAACAACACTAAAGCTAATCTGTTATACCTGTATGTAAAAAATACACTGCGCCCAAAATATTTCATAGTTCAGCAACACTGATCAATCTAATAAACTTAAACCTACTCCATCCTCCCTATTCTGGTATTTTAAAGAGTACTTAGCAGAAATATTAAGCAACCTAACTAATAGGGTTGCTTAATCGACGTAATCAACTTTAATTTGATGCAGGGTGAAAAAAATGCACAGAAATAAATTATTTTTCAAGAATAATTAAATAGATTCAACATCCTTCTTCAACAGAATTGCAGAATTCACAGATGGTATCTTCCCAAAGGAAAAAGTACTATAGCTTACTAGGGTATATTAGACTTAACAGTTACTATATACAGTAATGGACTTAATACATTTTACATCAGATTAAAACTTTAGGTGTAAGATTCAGATAATTATTTATTAAAAGCTAGACATTTTAAATGAGAATAAGAAAGAAAAGTATGTCTTTGGGCCCTCTTTTTGCTGTTCATGCCCTATCGGCCCCCCTGGCTAAACTTTGCTAGATCCGCCCCTGCACAGTTACCAGCCGTCAGCTACGTAGAAAACGCTCCTGGTGTAGAAAGTAATATTAAATAAATTCTAACAACAGCTTATCAAGGTTAAACGTTCTGCTGTTGTTCAGCTGCTGGTTTCCTCTTTCTGGTGAGAAGTGGGACAAAAACAAAGAAGTGAGACGGACTCTCGACAGAAAAGCCGATCAGCTGATCATTAAGCAGTTTCATGATTGAAATAGCAGCAGGAGAGGGAGAGAGAGAGAGGAGGCAGTCGCTCCATATATCGGTTGTTAAGCTTAACGTGGGAATGCTTTACTAACATACTGCTCCGATGTGCTACGGTTATGAGCCGAGTTACGCCTGTAGCAAGTTTTGTGAGGTGCTTTTTTGATATTTAATGGATGGATTACATTTTTTATTTCTCACCGATATCCGATCCAGTAATTTAGGTCAGTATCGGACCGATACGTAATATCGGATCAGTCCATCTCTAATATATATTGCTCAGAGAGAGAGAGAGAGAGCAATGTAGCGAAAACATACATACTTTGGTTATAAATTTACTATGTCAACTTGATGTGCTGTCTCTGATTTCCACAGAACACATTAACTTGTTGACGGAGGTGTAGAGCAGAGAGAATCAGCCCATGCACATTCAAGCCATTTGTGTCTAAGGTATTTTCAGCAGTGACGAGCCTACATTATTTAACCATAACTGAACAAAAGCGATCAAATGTGAAAATGAATCTGAGAACATAAAGTCATCTCCCTGACCAGCTTCATCTGTTCTTAAATGTTGCTCATAGCGCTCGCCTCCCTAGATGTGTCTTATCTCTCTTTTTTTGTTCTTTGCTGTGGGATAATTGCCTGCTTTCTCTAACTTTAATGCCATCTCACTTTCTCACTTAATCTCTGGAGAATTTTTAAGTTCTACCAGCATTAATGTCAGAGTTATAGATATATCTGACAGTTCAGGTGGAGGCACAATTCATTCAGAATTGCCAAACTATTCCACCATGTCAGAATGAAATCTATGTTACAGCTAAGACACTTGTTCTGTGTACCATTAATTACACATTTTTAACAGAAATTTCAGTATTTTTTTATTATAGATCTGAGAGAAGAAGATTAAAAACACTACAAATCTGATGGCTTGCTTTGGACTTGTTCTTATATAGTGCTTTTCGACTCTACATGAGCACTTTATAAACCATGGGTCATTCACTTAAGCACTTTTTTTCCACACTTAAGTGCATTTTATCTAACATTCACACTCCAATGGATAAATTGTAGAACAGCTTGGGGTTCCATATCTTGCTCACAGGGTGGCTGTTGCTCCGGAGGTAGAGCAGGTCACCTACTCATCGGAAGGTTGGTGGTTCGATCCCTGGCTCCTCCAGTCTGCATGCCAAGTATCCTTGGGCAGGTTTCTCTCCGATACATCCATCGGACTGTGAATGTGTGTGAATGTCGATAGAAAGCACTCAGTTTAGCGATGGTGCTTGTGAGAATGGGTGTGAATGTGGCATGTTGTATAGAGCGCTTTGAGTACTCTGGGAGAGTAGAAAAGTGCTTTTTAGAGAATGAGTCCATTTACCATTACAGATATTTGTCATGCAGACTGGAACAGCCAGGGATCGAACCACCAACTTTCCAATTACATTATGACCTACTCTACCTCCTCACCTATAACCAACCCCACTTTAAAAAATACACTGATTGTCTGCGAGTCTTGAATTGTGGCTCCCTTGTGGGCTTTGAAAAAGAATCTGAATACATATTTAATGACGTCATCTGCAATAATAACTGAGTTTATGTCCGTATTAACTGTAATAAATGTATTTGGCTTGGCAGCGTGCTAAAACTGAGGGACAGGACGGGTTAAAAAAACAAACAGCAAAAAACAAACACATTACGTCAGGTACCTGCAGGCTGACTATCTTGTTAATGATGCTTGAGCCTCAGTACATATGACACTGGAGCCTCTGGCTTCTCTAAAGTTCACAAACTCCTTAAAGCAGATTAACAGAAGCTCAAAAGAAGAATTTAGATGAATCTCATTTTATATTCTCTTTCTTTCAGTAGTAGCACTTTCACAAGCTTTTTTACAAATAATATTTAGGTTGTGGCATAGCAGTTTAACTATATAGCTCACGGATTCAGTCCACTGTGTTAAACTCACTAATCTAACCCATACACCATTGCAGCAACATAAGACCAGTTCAACACCATATTGGTTCACAATTTTGAAAATAAAGTTGACCAAATTAACAATCAGTTGTAACCGGACAATGTTTAAACACGGGGAACACAAGGAGATGGACAGAACGGGAACTTTGCAGAGCAGTATCGATTAGTCCTCCATGGGAAGGCTGTCCAAGGGAGTCCTGTGGGAGAGAGCACAGTGAAAGGTAAAGGTACTGTTCCAGAGAGTCCAGAGGGGGTACATGAGAGTCACAACGGGCAGGAGGGCAGGCAGGTAAGCAAGGTGAGTTTGGAACCCTTGGATTGTAGATTGGCTGTAGAAGCGGAAACAAACAGGACCAGTGCTGGAGAGTAAACACAGCAGGGAGAGAATTTAATGGAACTGCAAACTGGAGTAGAGACACCGAAAGGCAACGTTAGACACGGAGGCTTAGTTACCACCAAACCAGAAGGCGGCCTAGTTACCATCAAAAGTAGCAGGACGAACTGGCAGAGAGTGGAAGGCAGCACTAGTTTAAAAATCTTCCTGCTGATCGCTCTGGAATTAGGAGCAGGTGAGATGCTGGAAACTCCTCCCCAGAGGATGGACCCTGGAAATCCTCCCACACAAACAGCATAAACTCCAGACACATTAGCACGGCGCATGAGGAAAGAAATTCCTAATGGGGATCAAAAAATGAAGCGTCCATCAGGATCTAGTTTTGGGTTACAGCCAATTAGAGGCATATACACCAACAAAAAGTTCCCCAGTCTGCAGCATACACATCTAACTGTGTCTAGTGTCAGTGGATGAGCATGCTTCAGAACTGTTGTGTTGTGTAAGTCAGTGTTAAAATGTTAATCATGTGATGGGAGTGCTGGTTTAGCTCACTGGGTTGACCAGGCAGCCTCTTTGCAATAAAGCTAATGCCTGAATTAAACTTCTGTGGGAAATCTACTCCATAACTTATGACATAACCTGATGTGCACCTAGTCAGAAATGTAAATACACGTTGGGTCACTGGAGCATTCTGTTGTGACAAGCCTGCTCAGTATCCTAGTGTACATTTCTGGCTACATTTTGCTGCAGGTTTTGAATTTATCAGTGAGATAATAACAGTGATCAATATAATAATCATAGCATCAATATAAGGACTCAAAAATGACAGCAAAATCCTGGATGGAGATTGCTGAAACAAAGGAGTGGAAAAACCAGAAAGACAAATAAAAGAAAAAAAAACTTATTTTGGCTTCAAAAGGCAGCTGTCACAATTTAATGAAAGAGGTGCAGTGATCCTGTACATTCCACCAGCACTACACCTCTGCTTGTTCATTATACTGTTAAGTATAACTATAAGAATAATTATTTTTTAGTGTCAATTAGTTTTAGAAAGCTAACAACAAATGCTTTATTTACAAACAACAGATTAATTACACTTTGGTAATGTAATTCATCACAGTTATTTCAATTGAGATCAAAAGTGAACATACATTTTACAATAACTAAGAAAAAACTATTGCAGTGCATCTCAGTTCTTTTCACATTTTATGAGCAGAAAAAATAATTGATATAAATCAAACACAAAGGCAGTAGAAGACTGAATACATGTGATTTGTGCCTAGAAGTTTGCCCCCACTTGTTATATTTAAAGTATATTAATGAGTCTGTAACAATAGGCCTCCCCAGGAGAAACAGCACTTTTTCTCACAGCATATGTTCAGCAGCAACACTTTGGAATAAATTACCAAACCGTCTTTATTTAATCATCCCTGAGACTGTCGCCTCTGTGTGCTGTAGGTCGCAGCAGCTCATTCCTGATCCACACTCTAAAATGTCATGGAGTACAGACCGTAAGTCCATCTAAATATTTTACATCAGGATAAAAATGAAATCTTGCTGTTGCCTTGGAAAATAATAAAAGAATCACTGAGCAACAACTCATGCCCAACATTTGAGGGCCCCAGTATAGCCAGACCCAATGTAGTTAAGTTTCATTTAGCTGAGATTCAACTACATGTTCATAAATCAACTCAGTATACATAGTACTTTTTATTTTTATAATTTTTGAAAGCTTCAGGAGGATATTACAATCCACTGGTAATGGTCTATACTGTCAAAATGAACTGTATTTTCACTCTGACCACAGAATGAAAATTACAGTCCAGTCTTCAGATTGTCCAGCCCCCACACTGACAATAAAATCTGTTCTGAACGAATAATAATAATTCATAATAACTTGAGCATGAAAGCATGAAATATTCATGAAACATACATTTGTGTAAATTGACATCAGTTTTTACTTTATGCTTGTGCCTATGGAGATAATTTACTTGGACATGTATATTTTCAGTCAGGAATCCTAGAAATACAAACCTTGAAACAGGTTGCAAATGTTAATTTTAACCTTGATATTTTGGGGCTTTAAGTCTAACCAAGTAGTTGGACACCTAAAAATAGGTCTTTGACAGCACTGAGCAGCTCTTTCCGTGGCAGGCTGCTGCACCCATGTTGTGGGACGGAGAGATTTCGCAGGTCTGTCCTTCAAACTTCTGTCAGACTCCACAACACGGTCTCTGCAGATGACCACACACACATCCCATACACAATGGTAACTTTTCACCCTGTCTCCCTGATGTGCAATAGTACCAAGTGCCAATCTTCCCAATAGTGTATTTTATTCTATTGTATATAGAATTTTGTTCTATTTTGTATAGTATGTTGTTCTTTTTTTTTTTTTATCTTATTCTATTCTATTGTTTTGTTTCTTAATCCTTACTGCTCTTAACTTGTACTTTCTGCAGTGACCAAAAAATTTCCCATGTGTGGGACTAATAAAGGTTTGTCTCATCTTAGCCTATGTGAGCTAGCCATATGAACTTCTGACTCTGGTTACTTTGTATTATTTTATGTAACGTAATTTAAAACTGTTACTTGAATGAATTATGGGCTTTATTTACTTGAAGTCTATTTAAGTACATTGCTTTAAGGCCTGCTGTTTTTCCCCAATTTTCCGCAGAATATAGTATTCTAATGTTTTATTTTCTTTCTCTTATAGTCCCAAACCAAAAAATATTAACAGTGGTTTGTGGTCAAACATGGCTACCAGTTCTTTCCTCACTTCATGCTAGAATATTGGAATTGTGATCTCTTCAAACATTTACATGTGACATCAGGTTGAGGAGACTTGCAGGCTCTATAAAAGAGATACAAGATGAAGAACAGAAATAATCAAAGGCACTTGACTTTTTGTTATCAACAATGACTGAAGATTAGATCAAATAAATTGCAGGCATTGTCACTTTTTGCAGTGCCACTTCTACCCAGTTGTTCATCAACATATGTCAAAGGAAATGAAACATGAAAGCTGATGGCTCCTGCACAGCAGTTCAGCTGCAGGCATAGGCACTCATCAGTATTTACATAAAACTCACAGGAGAAACAGCTAGCATGGAAGAGTGGGCGTCACTGTCACCTTGATATTCACAATGATGAGTGTCTGTGTGTATTTGCATGCCCCTGTGTTAAGGTTGCAAATTGTGTTTGGTGAAACTTCAGGACTTGCTATTGTTGCTGCCTTTAGGGAAAAAAATAATGAAGCTGTTCATGCAAACACGTGATCATGAAAATGTCTCCTGAACACAATTAATTACCCTTTCATTTTCTGCATATGGATGGATAATTAAAATGACAGGGAATGAAATTAACAGCAGATCATTTCCACTTGCAGATAAAGTAAAGTATGATCATTTACACTATGGGGCTGATTGATTGAATGGAGTTGTGAAAATATAAAAAAATGACACATTGCAGATATTGCTGGGCTCATTTATAGTGAAAATACTCAGCATGGGAAAATGCTTAGCAATAATAAGAACATAAAATCATGAAATATAAAACAAAATTATGCAAGTCTGATCAAGATGTCAGAAGTCCAATTAAAGAAATCTGACTACGGTGAACCATAAAGAGTTATTTATGAGGCCTTTGAATCTGTTCAATCTGTTCTCATAAATGTGTGTTATATTCATGTAATTTATTCATGTATATTTACAGTTGTTTTGCTTTTCTTTGAAATTGTTTTTTTCCTGGTCGTTTGCAGTTTTTCATGGTTATTTCTTCTGGGTTTCTTATTCTCTTTGCAGCCATTTTATGTATATTTGATTTGTGCCTCTACAGTAAGCACAGCCTTTTGGGGCCCTTTGTAGTCATCTTGCTTTTCAATGTGGTAATTTTCACTCTCACTTTAGTCATTTTGTGTCTTTTGTTTGTCTTTTTTGTGTGTTTCTTCAGCTGTCACATATTTTATAATAGTTGTTTTTATTTCTGATGTCAGTTGGTTTGTTTATGTAGCAGACTTTTCAGTTACATAAACACATACGAGTTTAATGTGTTCATCTGGGAAACTGCCTTCACCATCCTGTTAAACATTTCTTAATTAGACCAGATATTATTATCATTTACATTTTCATTGTCTTTTAAAATTTGTGATACAATTGATGATTATAGTCATTTACAGAACACCTTGCAATCCTGCATCAGTCATTCCCAGGAAGCACTGTGGCATACTATCCGATATACTTTTCACACATGCATCTTTTGCAAAACGATGAGTTTCCCCACATCTCTCCCGGGCCCCTGAAATGTGACAGTTCTTGTCTTGCAACAAGAACTTATGTCTTGTTACATGTTGCCATATAGCTATTGTGCATCAGTCATTGTGATCCACTCATTCAAAATAAGTGAAGTCATTCAAAATAAGTATTATAATCTACTATTACTCATTTCCAGCAAGCATTACGATCTTCTATCACTCATTCATAGGATGCCTTGTCTCTAACATCACGCCCAATCGGTCATAGCAGATGGTCGCTCCTTTCCGAGCCTGGTTCTGCCGGAGGTTTCTTCCTGTTAAAAGGGATTTTTTTCCCTTCTATTGTCACCAGGTGCTTGCTCAAAGGGCTTCTTTGATTGTTGGGGTTTTCTCTGTATTATTGTGAGGTTTCTACATAATAATATAATGAGCCTTGAGGTGACTGCCGTTGCAAATTGGTGCTACATAAATAAAACTGAAAATCTACAGAAAACAGATGTGATCAACTGTCAGTCATTCACAGGATGTGTCTCCCAAGTGCTTTATAAGAACAAGTCTATTTACCATTTACCATGTATTAACGTAGTACACACTTGTTGTGATCTTGTATTTGGCATTCCTACCATGGACTGTGATTTACTGTCAGTCCTTCACAGAAATGATCTAGGACATAAACAAGGAAGAAACACCTACTACAATCTACTAAGAGCTATTCACAGCACATATTGTGATCTACTATCTCTCATTTATAACCCATAAACAAGAAATTGGTTATTCACTGATACTAGAATTGGGATCTACCACTAGTCATTAAAGATGATTTACTGTCAGTCCTTCACAGGAAGTATCTAATGTATAAATAAAGAATAATCACCTGTTGTGATCTACTATGAGTCATTAACGAAAAATGTCCATAAACAGTCATAGAAATACACCTGTTGTGATCTACTATCAGTTATTTACTGCAAACATTGTGATTTACTGTGAAACATTTACCGAAAGCATCCAGCACCTATGTACAGAATAGAGAGGTGTAATCTACTGTTAGGCATTCAAAGCACACACAGACATCTACTATCAGTCAATAAAATCTGATTTCATTCTAATATGTAGCTCATAATCTCACGCTTGTGTCATCATTCCTTTTTAAAACATTCTAAGGGCATTTGATGACACAGTTGCTAGGCAACAGTTGCATCGTCACAGTAAACATCTTTTTTCTCTGATTTGTTTCCTTGATTGCCCAATCTGTAGCAGAAACCTGATTTGTTTTAAACACTCAAAAATGGGCCAAACTGAGGTTTGGAGTCTTCCTACACCCCCGTTCTCTGCGGCCTGCTGGAGCGGGGGGGCTAGGAGGAGGAGTTGGCCGTCCGACTGGGGTCTGGAATGTGGGGCCTCCCTGCTGCTGCGGAGTCGGGGCAGTCTGCTTCTCCCCACCGCAGGGAAAAGGGTAACACCACCTGGGTCTGGGCGCAGTTTCCCCTCCAGGGCAGGGGTACCTAGACCCGGGGCTTAGAGTACGCTTGGGGAGTGTGATTGTGTGTACAGTGTCTCTCTATGTCTGTCTCCACGTTGGGTGAGTGTTGAGTAATTGTATATGAGAGCATGAGGGTGGGAATAGATGTTTGTATCTGTGTGTGCCTGTTTGTCTGTGTCTATATGTCAGGTTGGGTATCAAACGCCACCTCTCTGAGGACATCTCAGGCCCTCCAAGGTTTGAGGCCCATCTCCCCACCACTTCCCCTGCCGGTGGCAGACGCCCTCAGACATCGGTGCATTGGTGGTTCTTTGTGTCCGGGGTGGGCGCCCAGGTACCCACCGCTCACTCCTTGGCGGCTGCTTATCGGGGCATGGAGCCTGGGGCTCGCCGGGCCACTGGGGATGGGGTGCCCTTGGCCTCTCGGCCCGGGCTCGGTCACTCAGGCACAGCTGGCTGCCGGGCGGAGCTCACGGGCACGTCACTGCACCCCCCTGGCTTCTGCTCCGCGGCTGCTGAGTGACCCCTCATCTGGGACTCTCCTCAGCTCTTTCTGGGATAGTGGCGCGGCTGCCCTCTGTTGGTCTTCCTTGGTCTCTTGTGTTCTGGGGCCTCTGGATGTCTGGAGTTTTGATCTCCTCCATACCTGCTTCATGCCCTGGAGGACGGGGCAGTGGCCCCCACACCCTCTAGCAGATCGTTACATGAAGGAACCTTTTTAAAAACAAGCGTTCATGCTCACAGGTGCACACACGGGTGATCACACACACAAACTACACCCTTTTTGGCTCCTACCTCAAAGCACACACTGCGCTGTCGATCTCACGTGCTGCACAATAATGTTTAATATTTAGTATTTACTGTCATATTCCCATATATCATTGTGATCTTGTTTATTACTCTCGTTTTCTTCTGCTTGCTTTCTTTTTCTTTCTCAACAGGTGATCCAGGTGATTGATATATGTATTTTTGTCTGCTTATTCTGTTGGTTTTGTTTTTGCCCTTTTTCCCCGTCCCTCTTCTCAGGTTTTTGTTTTGTTTTTTTTTTTTTCCTTTCCTCTTTCTTTCTCCCTTTCTTTCCACCAGTCAAGTCTGTCCCGTATTCAGCAAGTGAAAATAAAATAAACAATAAAGGTGACTCAAATGGACCATTACGGCAAGGCTGGGATGGTCCATTTGGTAAAAAATAAATCCGTTGGGCATCTTTCTTCGCCTTTAGACAATAATTCTGATGGCAAAAGAACCAAACGGGACAGGTTACAAAAAAAAAAAAAAAAAAAAAAAAAGAAGATGATAACAGTGGGTGGATTATATTCTTAAACTTAGTTACAGCACTTTCAGAAAGACATCTACTGTGATGAAGTCTACTCCCCACTGTTGTGTAATAATGTCAATAAAAACAAGACAGAGCTTCAGGAGGAAGAGAGGATGCTCTGCCTATTCCTAAATAAAAATCAAATATAAAAAAAAAAAAAAAAAAAAAAAAAAAAAAAAAAAAAATGGGCCTACTTCCATCACTGTAACAGTTTAAAATGAGTCTTTTTCTTGTTGCTATTGAATGGACTTTGTAAGATGAATGCTATGTTCATATCAATATCAATTTTGCCATGAAATGCATGTGATATGGTTTTGAATTTTTCTTCTTATAGGACTATTAATAGCTTTTTTTTTCTATTGCACTGCACTTTTGTTTTTCTTTTTTTGTATGTGGATGTGTGTCTGGGTGGTTATGCTTTTAAATATAGAAATGTATAAAGGATACTTGACTTAAAGTACACAAATAAGTGTATTGCTACTTTTACTGTACCTCTAAAATAATAACGTTCATAAATGTTTGCAACAAGAAATACTAAATACTAAGGTTTCTCACAAGGTCATGTACACATCGTTCCAAGAGTTGTACGCTGTATTGGATGTGATACAACCATTGGTTGCTAGGAAACAAATGTGTACACCTGACTGGTTGGCAATAATTCCTGGAAGATGCTGTTTGGTGAAAAAAACTGAAAACACTAAAAACCTAAAAAGGTGCTCTTACCATTACTTCCATTCAAACCAAGGCTGCAGTAATATGGCAGCGACCAAAGCAATCACAAGATTTGGTTTGGGAATACACATTTCCCATAGCGACCAGTGGTTGCTGGGGGTGGGGGGGTCCATAGGGACTAAGCAAAGCACTATACAAATACAGGCCATTTACCATTTATGTGCCACTTCATTATCGTCGATGTACTATTGCTGTGTGATTTATTACTATTACTGAAGGCTACTCGCCACCGAGCTAACACTGTTAGCTGGTGTTAGCTGAGGTTAGTTCATAGACTGCAGACTGTTAGACTTGATGGATAGCATTAACAACCTGCTAGCTGCAAATAATCATATTACTGATACAGAAATATTTTTTACGAGTCCACTGCAAAAAGTGCAGCCTTACCTAATGTCCACCTTACTGTTACGCATTTTATATTAAGATTTAAAAATCTAGTTGGTATTGGTATGCAGGTAGCAAGTAAAAGAACAGAGCAAGAAAAATAAAATGAATCCATAATAAATAAGTAAAATAACACAAATAAACACATTCCCCTCGTATTCCTCTCGAAAAAGCAATCTAAGTGCATTTATTCAATATTAAGTGATATTATTGCTTTAGGATAGAAACTGTTTGCTAACGTCACCTCAACCTTTAATCTCACCTCATCAGCTTCTCTTTACATGTTGCTGCCTCATGCTCGCTGGCACGAAAGAAAGAAAGTCAGCTTTAACTTGTCCTTTGACAGTCCTCAAGATATAGATGTTATGGATGTTAGTTGCTATTCAGAGGATGACAGAAGATGAAAACACACAAAAAAACTTATACCTTTACATTTACATTTTTACACATTTTTGCCACAATTGTGGCTTAGCACTAACCAAATTTGATTCCTAATGTTTAATATTTAGGTTAATTTAGCAATTAGCATTCAGCAGGTTACTGGTGACCCCTTGAGGTTTAGCGATAGAGGATGGACATATAAGCATAACTCCCCTCTCCCAGCAAAGGACCAGTGCCGTATCAGAATTTGCTCTTTGAAGAGAGCCAATCAATATCATAGGGGTCATATCCAAAATAACAAGTAAAAATGTTGCAAAAATAAACAATTATACTACCAAAAGGAAACAAAAGAAAACAAATTCCCCAGATTTACCAGGAGTATTTATTAAGCACATTTTGAGAAACAGGAGAAGAAAATGGGTGATGTTCCCTTACAAAGGGATATGTAAGTAAGCATTTTAAGGTAACAACCTTCACATTCCTAACTTTAAACAGGTCAGCAGCTATGGCAGATATTAAATGTTAACTGTGGTATAGGACTGAGGTATCTAAAATTTAATGTTGAAGGATGCATGCACAAAAACTTTTGGGACATTGTGGCTTAAGTTTTGCACAATGCTGAATAAAGAATGCGAGTACTTTGGGAGGAACAGAATATTACTGGGTGTAAGAAAACACACACGCACACACACAAACAGGGTCTTATGTTTGTGTCTGTGTTTTGAATGTTTTGTGAAATTGAGGTATGATTTCAGAAAATGTGAAAATAATTAAGACAAACTGTAACATTCAGGAGGCGTGCCCTGTGACCTGCACACTGACACGTGTGGACTTCCTGCGGAGCGCTCCAATCCCCTCCTACTGCTGCCCTTTGACTACTGTTGTGCCTCGCCATGCGTCGGCATCAGCAAACTTCCTCTCAAAACATTTGCACAACAACATACAACAATGACACCAAGTTTACTGGGAAGAGACGACAGCTTTTTAGCACTTTTTCCGCATCTCACACACCCCACGGTGACGGGAATAGCACCCATGGAGGGAGGAGGGGGCTGCAAAAATGTAACGACGGGTGGTGGGTGTCAAATCTGCCGAAGTGGAGTGTGTTCATTCTGACACAAGTGTATATGTGTGTACGCGTGTGAATAAGTGGTTTGTGTTCATTTTGCCACAATGGTGTGTGAATAACTGAGAGTAACCAAGTGGTGCGTGAGTGTGTTTTGAGGTGTTGCGGGAAGTCCAATCATCCTGAGTTTGCTCAGTGGAGCGAGGCAGACATCTACAACTTTGAAGGAGCGACAGAAAGGAGTCCCTGTCATGTAAAAGCAAAGACATTTACATTTCATTTTATTTGTACAACAACTTTTACACCCTGCTACCTTTTGTTTTTGACAATTTCTTTTTGTCGGGAGCACCTCCTGCTGAGTATTTGTTTGGGGTTTCACACATTGGTGTACTTCCTTAGTCTTTTGTTTTTCCAAGATTATTGCTTGTAGAGTCAGAGGGACTTAAAAAACAAGCAACTGCTGTTTGTGATGATGCAACATGGTTGTCTTATTTCTTTTGTCCATATTCTGCACATTTTTACACATCAGACTCAAGTTAGTTTGGTTTGTTTCAGCCTTTTGGTATAGCTCCTCAGTTCATGGACTTCTGAACCATACTGCAGACTCTCTTTAAGCCAACTACTCCAGTTATGTGCCAGAGGTACATAACTGAGAATAATGTTTTCATTGACATTATAAAAATTGCTTTCATGTATGCGGACCTCATAATGTAAAAGTTTGTCCATGTTTAATATGAGCTTCCACTATTTTACCAGTGAAATAAGAAAGTGCACAGTTGCAATAGTATGACAACTTCTGCCAAGTATTTTTTTTTAATCTGCGCATGTCTTCCATGATAGGAAGGTTACCTTAATTTCATCTATAACTGTATGCAATTTTGTGTGTTACATAATGGGATATAATTAGCTTAGCACAAGCCTTACTTGAAGAAAAAAGGTGAGTGTTAGCAATGGTGTTTAGTGCCCCTGAAATTAAATTCCCAGTGTAGTTACCAAATGTCGAATCCATGTCAAGTTCCATGTTTCTTTTTCTAAATTCTAACAAACATTCAGAATGTTGCATCTAAAAATCACATCACTTTTTTGGGATGTAATTGAATGCAAAGCTAGTTCCAAAGAAAGTGCACCAACTAAACCAGAATTCTCCCATAACAGGCTTTATTTGGTCCTCTGTGTAGAATCAGGGAAATTCCCATCCCCTGCTGCTCTTCTTGTCCTCTTTCCAGCCTTTTGTTCAGTTTGTTTGATGCACTATAAAAACACCTTCAGAAACACATTTCGCTCAAACATGCACATCTCTCTGGTTTTTCATTCAATAAGGTAAGACCCCCTTGTGTCACATTCTGCTCCACATTAAATGGAACTTGCAGTGGGATTCTTGTATCACTCCATGTGGTCCAGTTTCACCCTGGTGGCTCTAAGTTGTGACTCTCAGCCGACATGTTTTCACACCGTGGGCCTCAGCTGCTGATTTCAGGTCCTGTCAACTTTTTGGACCCCCAGATGGACCGAGAGAACTCAAACAAACATATCTGCTCCGAGCTGTCACAGTGTGCTTCACACATTATGTGATAGTTACTATGGAGGAGACAGTTCAGTGTCCAGAGCTGCTACAGTGTTGATCTCACTTTACTATGGAAACAGTGGACAAATCTGAGATACTAGTGTAACTGATTTATTGGTTGATTGGTTTTAATTGACTGACTGAGTTTTTCTTGAGCAGTTTTGTATATGAAACTAATTTATAAGCTGTTGAGAAAATGGCAAACAAATTATTAGCATATGAAGATAACTGGAAGTAGATAGCTTTGCTGATGGGGAAGACACATTCTGTTGTGGGCATGCAAGTATTAAGCTATTTTTATAACACACGCAAAAGTGAGTGGGTCACTGAAGGCAAGTATTCAGGAAGAGCTATCAGGCTTGGAGTGGGAGGATTTCCTAAAAGCAGACTGTCAAGCTGCTGACTCACCTCGTATTATGATTCATTTAGAAAGATTCTTTCATTTGTCTCTAACTCAGAAAACAAATGTGTTGTCGAGTTCAGGGAATAAAATCTATGGCTTTACAGTTAAAGACAGTTGGTAGGGCTTAGGAGATGGAAATTATGGAACAAATTTGGATCATATGGTTTATTTTCTGTGAGTATCTAATTTTGAGTTCACCCTTGGTAAAATGCAAAATGTATATTTGTACTGCTGGACATAAATGAACTGCCTCAAAAGAGAGCTGGATGGTCCAAGACAGAACCTCACATTATTAATGTACCTATTTCACATCATTCATGAAGAGGTTACCCGCTACGCCAGAGTCTTCTCCTTATTACCCTTTGGGGAGTTGGTAGATCAGTAGATCTACCAAAAGCATACTATAAAACATTAAGAAATAACTGTATATTAACAGAAAATCACCATAGAAATGTTCAAAAAGGCCATAAAGAAACAATGTTTCTAACTTTTATATAAGTAGCCTACATTTTTGAATGCACAACTTTTAATTAGCTATTTTCATATTGTAATCAACTTATTGCATATACATTTTATTTATATACTGAACCAAAATATAGAAAATGATCCAATTGTTGTCTGAAATACAGAATATTACCTTTAAACAAAATAAATACCTTTAAAGGTAAAACATACTGTGGGAGTGGGGGCAGATAGAAAGGCAAGCACACAGCACACAGAGAGGAATTTTAATGAAACTAACTCAGAGAAGGGAAGCTACAGTTACACAGTTTCTACCACCTTATAACAAATGTGAGAGACAAGCAATTTCAGCAGCCAACTTAAATAGAATATGGAAAATAGGAAATCCAGTGGTCTAACAAAAAAGTGTTGCATTTTTAAACTAATCACACTTTGTTTGGGGGAGATTTTAAACCAAAAAGAATTCTTTAAAGTGAGCCAATCCTTTTTCTTATATTCTGTCAAATATAAATACATTGGTTAACGCTCGTAATTAATAAGGCTGAAGTTTCAAATAATGAAATCAATGCAGATACAAGTACACCCTGAAGCCACACTGCTTCACAAACAAGGGCAACCACTGCAAACAATGTATCCACACATTCACTGATAAAAGCTACTTTAGGCTTTCCCCTATTGATAAAGGGTCACCTGACACGGAAAGAGGAAAATTGCTCCAAGATGTTTAAAAGTCTGGAATTTTTTCAGTTTGTTCCTAAAGTTCAACATTCCTTTGATCTCAGCTGTCAGGCAAGTCAGCGTCAAGTCAGTTTAAATTCCAATTAAGTTAGTTAGGCATGGTCTCTTCCTCTAGCACAGTGAAAACTCAGAGCAGCTCCTCGGGTAAGGAGGTGACCAGGCTCTGGGGTCCACCTGCTTCGTCATGGAAAATCGCAAAGCAATTTAGATAAGAAATTAAGTTTCAATGGAAATGCCAAAACAAAGGAATGGTAAATGGACTGGTTCTTATAAAGCGCTTTTCTACTCTATCTGAGCAATCAAAGCGCTTTATACAACTAATTCATTCACCCAATCACTTTTTCTAAGGCACTTAGAAATAGGCTATCTAACACTCATACATACACTCATACTCTGATGGATGCATCAGGGTTAGTATCTTGCCCAAGGATATTTGGCATGCAGACAAGGGGGAAGCCAGGAATGGAACCACCAAACTTCCAATCAGTGGATGACCTGCTCTACCGCCTGAGCTACAGCCACCCTTAAAGCTGGGCACCTCCTTACTATGAGGAGCTGCTCTGAGTTTTCATTGTGCTGGACAAGGAGACCATCCCTACTTTGTTCATTTCAGCCGAGTTTAATTCAGGAGCACTTTGGAACTAAACCAGACTGAACACTGACTTGTTTAACTAAAGCCAGCTAATAAGTCGTTATAAAACCTCCACTAACACACTCGCAAATAAAAGCTGATTTTGTAATCTGGATAGGTATAAATGTGCATCTAAAGACATTGTTGAACCATTAACAGCTCATGAATAACATTTTTTGCAATTTATGTAATATTTTATTAAGAAATTGCTAAAGTATTCAAATACTGACATTAAAATGTAATATACAAAGCAATACCAAACTATATTTATATCCATTTATATCCATGTTTATAACTGACATACTAAGAAGGAGTTAAGCTTTATAAATGATTAAGTATTAGTAATACCTTATTAATCATTGTAGTTATTATAAAATGTTACCAACTTCTCCCATCATGAAGTTTTCTGCCAAAGCGTCATCTGCTGCGAGTCATCAATATTGTCCTGCTTTAGCAAATGTTTCTAAAAATACGGATTCTTACTACACTGTGCATTTTCAGCCTGGATGGATCCACGGGGAGATGAACTCTGGCACGGTGAATCGCTTGCAAGTAAACGCAGAGTGGAAAACAACATGCCAGAGATGAGTGTGATTTTAGAGATTTGTATTTATGACTGTTAAAGATGAAATGTTGTTGGATGTCACAAGCATTCTTAGCAGAACTTGTGATATAATCATAGCTGGACAGCATGTCCTCTCTGCGAGACTGAAAATGTAATCTAATCATTCCCTCTTAGTTCATTTGTCCTTCATAAGGGACACAGTGTACCTAGATCCGTTTACTTTTAAAAATGATTTATAACAAATACCCCGTTCTGAAACAAACCATTTGCTTCTGTGAATTTGAATACACTACTGTGTGAGTGTCAGTGTTCTTTATTGTGCACAGAGTAAAGTTTGGCTGAAATTCCAAAACCATCTGGGAAGTTGCTCCTGTATGGGCACGTACCTCAGTGAGCCTGAGCCCTTATCATGCCAGCTTCACCAAAGCATTGAACTGCTCGGGGATGTCCTTGGAAACTCCGAGGGAACTCCAACACCCCCTTGCTCTAAGAACTTACTTAATACTTTCCTGTTTTTATAGGCTCAGACACTAGTTTTTAGTGCTACAGGATGCAACGTGATACCTATTTTTTTAATTGTGGTCCCTTTTAGGACAAACAATGAGGGTAAAAGTTACTTTGTGATTGAGAAAAAAACAGTAAATGTGCTGTGACTTTCAGTTTAGTTCCAAGCTTGTCATTTTACATCATTTAAAAACCTTTAAATGGTTTTCATGGGAGAGATGAAAACGCTCGGGTTAAGGCCCACAGTGGAACATTACAGCAGGTTACATCACTGTGGCTACCTCCATCTTTTGATATTGCTTACAGTGAGTGTATTTTTTCTCTTAAGCCCTTACATACATTTAGACTTCTGGTTGTAACTGTCATACTCAACTGCTACCAATTATCCATTCAGGCCTACTGAATTCATAAATGACACTTGCCTCAGTTTTGTTTGACTTATTTTGTCTCCTATTGTTGTTTTCCTCATGTTGTCATGTTCCTAGTGGTTGCTGTTTTCTTTCTGCCTGCCTCTCAGCCTGAATTTAGCATGACTTTTCCTGCCTCCTGGCTGTGCATGCATTAGACCATACTTTCAACTCTCAAAACATGACAGTTTTTAGCTTGATTTTGTAATTGGGTTATAAAACACTGTTAAGGACTGCAAACATATTCAGTAAAAATACTGAGTGTATACCAGACTCTTATTACAGCACACATTCTGACAAGTCAGAGCAGAAAAAGGATAAACAACAAAAATGAAAAAATTATGCCAACGCATCAAATTACAGTACAGTATCACCCCAATAGAGCACTTTCAGACCCCTGGCTACTTGTGGTTCCAAAGGCATTTAAAAATAGAATCGGAGGCAGAGCCTTCAGGCTGAAGGCTGAAGAAACACACCCTTCCAGATTTTCTTTGTTTTTTGCATATTTTTCACATTTAAATTGAAATTTCAATATTAGACAAAGATAATCTAAGTACAAAAATAAGTACAAAATAAAGGGAAAGAATTTACAAAGGGAAAGGCTATACAAACCATCCTGGCCCTATCTGAAAAAGTAATTGCCTTTCTTGATAATGAATTAACTCTGATTAACCTCTGGGTTTTGAAAGTTGAGTTCATTTCAATAGCCACACCCAGGCCTGATTACTCCCAGAGCTGTTGAAGACATCACTTAAATAAAGCGTGTCTGGAAAAATTCTGGAAAGGGTTAATCAAAGTATTTCAAAGGCTAAAATCTGGAAGAGAAGTGAACCTTCCCAGGAACCTACCAAATTAGTCTAGTCCAGGAGGTCGCAAAAAACCCTCATGGATGACTCTAAAGAACTGCAGGCCTCACTTTCCACAGTTAAGCTCAGAGTTTATGATTCAAGAATAAGAAAGTGACTGTGCAAACATGGGATCCAGAGGAATCTATGGATGCCTGGATATAAAGTTCCAAACACTTCTAACCAAAAAGAACACAAAGGCTCTTGACATCTTGATGATCCCCAAGAATTATGGGACAATAGTCTATGGACTGGGGAGGAAGGTTTTACAAAGGCCAAGATAGAACTGAAAAGCTTTTTTCCCCTTTAATAAATGAAATGATAATTTAAAGAACTGCCTTTTGCATTTACATGAATATCTTGTCTAATATGAACATTTGTTTGATGATCTGAAACATGTAAATGTGACAAATATCCAAATAAATAAATAAATCAGGAAGGGGGCAAATACTTTTCAAAATCACTTTGACTGCATTGGCACAGGGTCATAAAACTAAGACCTATCCTAATTTTACAATCAGTTTTAGGAAATCCTTCTGACATCTCTTGTCTGATTATATTATTACAATTAAAATGATATTTTAGAATAATAAGCTAATGTTCAGTGCTACTGCACAGACCCTAATGGCTCTACAGGCTCACTATATACAGAGGGAATTTTCATTTACCTTTATTTCTTACGGTTTGTAATTATGTGCTTCCTGATAATTTAGAGGATGTTATCTGTAACCAAACCAAAAGTAAAAGGAAATACCTGAAAAAAAAAATACACAAAAAATACAGGGAAGTCCTTTAGTTTTTGTAAGAGTAACAGTAATCCAATCATATGGATTCATTACATGTAACATTCATTACATTGGAGTTGCTAAAAACAAAATGTTCTACTTTTAACAGCAATTTGACATCAGAAGGGCTCAAACAGGGCTCAGAAAAAACAGCAGTACCTGCCTAAAGATACAGTGGCTTGCAAAAGTATTCGGCCCCCTTGAACTTTTCCACATTTTGGCACATTACAGCCACAAACATGAATCAATTTTAATGGAATTTCACGTGAAAGACCAATACAAAGTGGCGTACACGTGAGAAGTGGAACGAAAATCATACATGATTCCAAACATTTTTTACAAATAAATAACTGAAAAGTGGGGTGTGCGTAATTATTCAGCCCCCTGAGTCAATACTTTGTAGAACCACCTTTTGCTGCAATTACAGCTGCCAGTCTTTTAGGGTATGTCTCTACCAGCTTTGCACATCTACAGACTGAAATCTTTGCCCATTCTTCTTTGCAAAACAGCTCCAGCTCAGTCAGATTAGATGGACAGCGTTTGTGAACAGCAGTTGTCAGATCTTGCCACAGATTCTCGATTGGATTTAGATCTGGACTTTGACTGGGCCATTCTAACACATGGATATGTTTTGTTTTAAACCATTCCATTGTTGCCCTGGCTTTATGTTTAGGGTCGTTGTCCTGCTGGAAGGTGAACCTCCGCCCCAGTCTCAAGTCTTTTGCAGACTCCAAGAGGTTTTCTTCCAAGATTGCCCTGTATTTGGCTCCATCCATCTTCCCATCAACTCTGACCAGCTTCCCTGTCCCTGCTGAAGAGAAGCACCCCCAGAGCATGATGCTGCCACCACCATATTTGACAGTGGGGATGGTGTGTTCAGAGTGATGTGCAGTGTTAGTTTTCCACCACACAGAGCGTTTTGCATTTTGGCCAAAAAGTTCCATTTTGGTCTCATCTGACCAGAGCACCTTCTTCCACATCTTTGCTGTGTCCCCCACATGGCTTGTGGCAAACTGCAAACGGGACTTCTTATGGTTTTCTGTTAACAATGGCTTTCTTCTTGCCACTCTTCCATAAAGGCCAACTTTGTGCAGTGCACGACTAATAGTTGTCCTGTGGACAGATTCCCCCACCTGAGCTGTAGATCTCTGCAGCTCGTCCAGAGTCACCATGGGCCTCTTGGCCGCATTTCTGATCAGCGCTCTCCTTGTTCGGCCTGTGAGTTTAGGTGGACGGCCTTGTCTTGGTAGGTTTACAGTTGTGCCATACTCCTTCCATTTCTGAATGATCACTTGAACAGTGCTCCGTGGGATGTTCAAGGCTTGGGAAATCTTTTTGTAGCCTAAGCCTGCTTTAAATTTCTCAATAACTTTATCCCTGACCTGTCTGGTGTCTAAATCCAATCGAGAATCTGTGGCAAGATCTGACAACTGCTGTTCACAAACGCTGTCCATCTAATCTGACTGAGCTGGAGCTGTTTTGCAAAGAAGAATGGGCAAAGATTTCAGTCTGTAGATGTGCAAAGCTGGTAGAGACATACCCTAAAAGACTGGCAGCTGTAATTGCAGCAAAAGGTGGTTCTACAAAGTATTGACTCAGGGGGCTGAATAATTACGCACACCCCACTTTTCAGTTATTTATTTGTAAAAAATGTTTGGAATCATGTATGATTTTCGTTCCACTTCTCACGTGTACGCCACTTTGTATTGGTCTTTCACGTGAAATTCCATTAAAATTGATTCATGTTTGTGGCTGTAATGTGCCAAAATGTGGAAAAGTTCAAGGGGGCCGAATACTTTTGCAAGCCACTGTACCCAAACAGCATGTTAATGAGCAGCTGTCTACATGGCTTTATTGTCTTTCCAGTTTCATATTGATTTAAATAAAACAGGTCTATGTATATGTTTTTGTTAAAATGTCTGCATCCAACACATAAATGTGCTGAATTTCACACTTTGCTGATAAAGTGCATGGAAAGAGGCAGAGCCTTCACAGATGAAGATAAGTAGGCAGATTTATTATTATTGTTCAGGGGATTCAAAATCATTGAGCAGGTAGGTAATCTTGAAATCACACCACATAATCCCCTATAGCCAAATTTCTTGCATGAATGTGGTCTCACTGTTTTATTTAATTACATTACTGTATCCACTGAATCTTTTACAAGTTAATATTAATTATATTTAGTTGCTTTGACCCTGTTGGTTGTTTGCTATGACTCTTCCTCTCTCTGGAGTCACACATTTGCACTTCCCTTTTTGGCACAATGCCTCTTAGGCAAAGCTCAACTTTAAAACTCTAGCCTTAACCTAAACCTGATCCTTAGACTCAATTTGAACTCTCACCCAGCTTTTTGAACCTCTGTCCGCAAGGAAGGACCGGGATGTTCTCGTTTTCCAAAAATATCCTCCGCCTCATGCTCAAAAACTCAAATCGGTCCTCACAAAGATGGACACACAAGTACACACACATACCATATGCCACAATTCTGGCATCATCCTTGGTAATAAACGGGACTAAACGGAGGCAAGGTTGAAGCGTAGGAGGGCTGGCTGAAGTGTGTCTTTGTGTATATATATGTGCATGTCTCCTAGCAACCAGTACCCTTCACTCTCAGTCTGCAGTGAGCCGACAGAACATTATCACGCTGCAGATGCAACAGGTGCACTGTAAAACATACTGCTGGAATAAGGCAAAGAAGACTTTATTTATTGTCATGATTGAAATTAAGTTAATACAAACTGAATCCTTTAGTTTTTAAATTAAAATTAGCATATCTGCCTATTTTCTCTGAACCAGTCAGTCCCTGTCATCTATTTTCAAAATGTCACAAAAGAATTCCTACTGGATCAGTTACTGAATGTGATTAAGTAATTGAGCTGTTAAGAGCATCATTACCTGGATTTGCTACAAATACTGAAGGGCCCATACTATAGTTAAACTCCAGTAAAATTCCCAATGATATCTGGCAAAGTTAAGGTGTCATGCTGCATCACATCCTCTGCCCACCAGTCCAACACAGTGCTTTACTGTAAAGTGACCCCAGTGCAACAAGCTCACCTGTTTGTTCTGCACTAATATGTTGAGAGCTTGAATAACAGAAAGTTAGTATACTTAACTTTGTTCTGCAGTGAGCAGTACTGAGCTGAACTTTATGCTCAATTTTCTTCTGTAATGCTAGCTAGATGCTGAAGTACCGCAACCACAGCCTATGGACATCTGCACCAAAAATACTGTTCCAGCTCATTCCAGCCCAGTTAAATCCCTGAGCATAGAGCTATGAATGATGAATAAATTATATGGTTTTGCCTCTTTCATCGCTTTGCATGTGATAAGCCACCATGATGGGTATGCCATCCCACCATTTAGGCTCAGTTCAGTTTGATGTTTGAAGACATGCAGCGCTCTGAAATAAAAACTTACTTCAAATGTATTAAACCTGAAATAAAGAGCATGTTTGGGAAATGTAAGGAGTTGAAAGCACTGATATTTTAAAATAAAAATAAATACTGGAGTAAAGTGCAGATATCTGAAAATTTTATTTCAGTACAGTACTAAAGTATTTGTACTTCCTTACGTCCCACCTCTGTATTCTAGCATATGCATATTTAGTAGACCAGCTACTACTCACCACCTCATCCTATTGTAATTTACCTCAAACTGTGATGTTTGTTTAACCCTGAACAAGTGATTTTGATGCCTAAGTAAGACCCACACACCACCCTACAACTCCGACCTCTCTGTCATGGTTGAGGTACGTAACTCCACAGTAGGACAATTACAATATTATTCATAGTCTAACAAGCATGGACACTACTGTGGTTCTGTCCCCAGTCTCTTCTCAGACCTATTGTTTATTCAACTACTGTGAGTCCTACTTTCTGTAGCTCATAAAATAAAAACAGGGGGAAAAAGTGACTAATATGATCACATTCATTTTTCACCTCATTTTCTTAGGTTCAGTTAGCATTTTACAAATTCCTATTAAATACCATGTTTTTATGTTAATATTTTAGATTTTTAAGCAGGATTTGCATTTTTATTTTTAATAAATAGAGAAGTAAGAGTCAAAATTCGATTTAAAAATTTTTTTTTTAGTCAATCCATCCATCGATCCATTCTCTTCCACTTATCCTTTTCAGGGTTGCGGGGGGCTGAAGCCTATCCCAGCTGTCTTAAGGCGAGAGGCGGGATACACCCTGGACAGGTCGCCAGTCTGTCACAGGGCTTTTAGTCAGTTGAATTCAGTTTTATTTATATAGCATGAAATCACACTAACCATCACACTTTATATTGTAAGGTAAAGACCCCACAATAATGCAAAGAAAATGAATGCATCCTTACTTTGTTCTTCACCAAGTCTATTTTTTAAATTGTATTCTATTTATTCCCTTCTGTCTGTGGAGACTACAATCCTTTAGATTTAGGTGAACAAAATTAAAGTTTTTCCAGCGGCAATAATCTCTGTCTTGATTAAAGAAAATCACAGACAAAATTATGTTAACATGAAAACAGACTAACTTTATTACAAATTCCAGTTCTGGTACAGTCTGTCTATGCTTTCTGCACTGCAAACCAAAAAAGAGGCTGCATACAAGAACAAAACAAAATTAAATTTAAAAAAAGAATCTGCTCCTGAGTTAACTGCTTGTCCCAAGTTTGCAACCACATTAAACATCCTACATGATTAATCTAATTGTAAAAAGCCATCTAAACATTACTGGGAATTAATGGGTCTGCAAAATAGCAAGCCCAGACCATAACCTGATTGCCCGACATTTACCCGAATCAAACCAAAGTGGGGACAGTTTCAACCTGTGTTTTGCCTCCTCTGCACTTTACTAAAGTCACCCTAACCCCCCTCCCCCTCCCCCCCATATCCATATTAAGGTAACAAATGCCACTGGTGTCAGCAAAAGACAAACTCAAAAGGTAATATTTCACTAGTTTTAGATTAGTATATGCAAACATAAATTTAAAAAATCAATTTCTCAACCATAACTCCATATGTTGTTAAGAAATTAGTAGTTCAGTAAAGTAAAAATTACTGGGACAGTAGATGAAGAGAGGATAGACAGATTAGAGACAGAATTTAGGATTTTGAAAATCTGCAAATATCTGGATTTACATATGTGAACAGAACACACAGTCTCATCAGCTTCTGAAGTCTAAACCTCTCCATCCATCCATCATTTATCCACCATCCCTCAGTCCAGGACATTTCCCTCTCTCCTCTCCTTTCCTTTACTCCCCTCCTCCTCCTCTCCAGCCACTGTTGACGTCCATGGCTCTGTCACCCGCATCACCGGTTTCCACGCTGCTCTCTGGTCCAGTCATGTAGTCATTATGGTTCTTCTAATTGCCTCTGTGTTCACACCCGCGCTGTTTGTCTTCTCGCGGCTCCCTTTCCTTTTTCAGTTAGTTTTATTTTAGTTAATCAGTCGTCTTTTCTGTCGGAAACTCTTTTTATCCTCTTGCACTTTTCTGACGCTTTGGGGAGTTCCGTGCGTCCGAGCCTCTCGCACCTCTCCACGGTTTAAATCCCTCCTCTGGCTGCTCCACCTGGACGTGTCGCTAATTTCCCTATTCATTCACCCGTGCGGTCATTTCACGTCGTCGTGACTCCTAATTGTTTCTTGGCAGAGTTAGAAACCGGTGGTGAAAAGGCTCATATGAGTGCGCCTCCGCTGATCCGTGCGCCCAGCCCTCTCCCGTTCTCAGGGGGCACAAACAACACCAACACCGGCGCCGGGGGAGGGGGTGGTGGTGGTGTAGGAGGAGGAGGAGGTGGTGGTGGTGGTGTGATCTCCTTCCACATCCAGATCGGTCTGAGCCGGGAGCCCGTGCTGCTGGATGCCGCGGAGTTCAGCCTCAGTCAGGTCCGGGAGGTGGCGTGCTCCATCGTGGACCAAAAGGTAACTAAAGAGTTTAAACCAAGTTCTAAAATCAAGTTCTAAAATTCTCTGAGTCCTGACAGAGTAATCATAATGTAAAGAAGTTACATTGGCGACATAAATCTTTCACCGGTTTAAAATTCATTAAATACAGACCATAAACACAGATATTTTCATTTCACGCCTTTCGTCTCTCCGATCTACTTCAAACTTGCAAAGTGTTTTGTTGAGGACCAAAGGAAGTGCAATAAGGAGTTTGGATTTTTCAGTGGGTTTCTTATTTGGGGGTTTCGTGACCTCACAGATGATGTCACAGTCCTCTCTGACCCAGTATATATTTTAGTTTTAAAAAAAGGGAAGTGGACACTGCACTAGAGTATTTAAAACGAATGTGATCTACAGATCATATTTTTTTCTTGAATGTTTAAACAGGTTCTGGTTTTGTTTTCTTCCTTCAAAAAAGCAAACAAAAAAACAACAAAAAAACAAACAAACAAACAAAAAAATGTGAAGGTTAATGTTGTACGTTATTGTTTGTTTTAGTTTATTTTGTAATCGGGGGTGTCAGACATATATTAATCAAACTGACCTGCAAGTGGATACAAACCAGCCACTGAATTACTTTCCAAAATAGGAAGTGACCAATAATGAGTAGTCAGCCATCAATAGTGGGAAGACATCCGTTTTCTTAAAAAAAAATGCATTGCTATTCTTGGAACAGTGGTGCCAGGTTTCAGAATTAACTAGAGGTCAGACTCAAAAGAGACATTTATCTCACATGTGTCAGATTTAAAAGGATTATTGAACAAGTTGTTGGATAGTTCTGGGAACTGGAGAGTAGTTCAGAAAAGGATACTGGTTATCAGAATACAAGTGGAGAATCTGTAAGAGGAAAGAGAGCGTTATTTCTGGCCAATCTTAATATCTGAAGAATGTTATGAAGCAACGTGAAGCAATGGAATTGCCTTACTTGTGGATTATCCGGACACGAATCATAGAGGAGGTTATAAGTTACAGGCAAGTATCCAGCAAGAAGAGACAAGTGGTGGTGGAGAGTGGGAAGGCAGGCCAGTGGGGTTGGAGGCTTGAGTGGAACTCACTGGGAATACAGGTAAGTCAACAATCACATCCACAGAGTGAGACTGTGGGCGGTGTAACAATCTGCTGTCCTTCCTGGACGATAAGGAAATTCAGAACAAGTGTAGAAGGCAGAGAGAGTCATGGCCAAGGGTAGAACAAGGGAAACATTTACCCATCGAGCCTGTATCAAGAAAAAGGATTAAAAAGTGAGTGAGATGAGTATGAAAGGGCATTAATAAGAATTTACCAATTCCGATTCCGTTATAGATATCACTTATTGATTTAATTCTTTTATTGATTCTCATTGGGTTCTATTTGGCTTTTAGAGTCACCACCATCACTAAGCAGCATATCAAAGGCATTGCAGTCATGCAGACTAATTGTGTGCTGTGTAGTCAAATGTTTTTGCATATTGGAGGTATTTCTCGTCTTTGTTGTGATCAGTGTTGGGCTCATTATTCAAAAAAGTAATGTGTTACACATTACACCGACCAAGCATTCACATTCCCAACGAGTAACATACCGACGATTTGTCACGGCCCGAGGCGTGTCATAGTAATGCAAAAGCTACCCCTCCGTGTCCTTTTGAAACGCTCCTAATTGAAGTGAATAGAAAGCTGCTTCATGGCTTTCTATTTGCTTCCCTTTTTATTCGCTTGCCAGCATTCGATTGCAGCCCTAACCCTAACCTTAACCATAACCTTAAATTTATAGATTCATTCGAACCCGCTCTCATGCCTACATGATTTGTCACATAGCGTCTCTATGTAATGTGTTGGGATGAAAACGTGTTGACACAGAAGAAATGTCTTAAAAGTAATGCAAAACATTAACTAATTCCAGGAGAAAGTAACTTGTTACACTACTGGTTACATTGAAATGAATTAAAACACATTGTCTCATAATTACAATTTAATATAGTCTACAGTCCCACATATCAACACAAATCTCTATCCTAACAAGGACACACATACATAATTTTTCTCTTAGTATTTAGATATGAAAACAAAGCCAGCAGCACAAAGCAAACATGAAAACCAGCACGAAGATACTTTAAAACAATTGCCATGGTGATTCTATATTAGAAACAAGAACAGGTAGAAATGGAGGCTGCTGACCGCTCATCACTTCTTCTTCTTTGTTTTTTTCCTGTAGAAGTTCAGGGTCTGGCTGCTGAGTTGGCATTCACTCAGCTTTAACATAGCTCTTGGCTAGTTTAACGTTGCAGTAGCATGCTGTCTATGCTTGCAAAGAGCCAAAGTTATGTTAGCAGCATAATGCAATTATTTCTGTCCTGGATGAGGTTATTACTTTACCGTCGAGCTCTCATCCTTTTGTGCAATAAAAATAAAAGTAATGTTCATATGCAGGTGTTTTTTACCTCAATGGTTTTGAACTTTTTGTAAAGTAACATTTTGAAACTGAGAAATCAGTTTTACCCTTTGAAAATTCATTCAAAACCTATAGTTGATAGTGCATCTGTGAAGAGCTTGAGAGAGTCAGAAAAAGTACAATGTCATCATAAAAAAACTTACTCTGTACCAGTTATTCAGCAGCATAGACCAGAATTTTAAATCTGAGCCACAACCCTTACCTAATGAGACTGAATCAATCAAATACCAAAAGACTGAATATTGAAAAGGCAACATCTAAATGACGGAACAAGGATTTTACTTTGAGAATAGAGGTAAGCTGGAATTCTTGAACTGAGGATCAACGAGAAGAATTTATCCAAGAGGTGACACATAGCTGGAAGCTTAACTTTATTCAACACAATCCATCAGACAGCTTCAGAGACTAGGTTGAAAATGGCGTCTTTTACGCCTGAACATTAAAGTAACAGCAAAGTAACATTCTGAATTCCAGTTTATGCTGAAAAGATGCCACTGAGCCCAAGGAGCAAAACTGGCTGAGTGGAAGGGATCAAAGTTGAGTGTACGCAGTTTGGGTTCTCTATCACTTGAAGGTGAAAGTCGACGGCATTTAGAGAAGACAGAACTGCGTCACATCCGTGTTGCTGGTAGATGGCCAAGGACCCTAGCTTCATGGAATTTTATGCTTTTCCTGTGGAAGGGGAGGTGATGCAGCAGACTTCCTGGTTCTATTTTTCTTGCACATAATTGTTTTAGAAGAAGCAGAAACAGCAGGAATGGGGGCTTGCTGAGGAGGTGGACTGAATTGCAGTCCAGACTGAGTCATGTCTAATGCAGCGGCAAGCTCTCATATTTTCTCATGCACTAAGATCAGGCAAGAAGATGCAGAGAGGACTGCTGCTGATGGGACACAATACAGGAGCTCCCTCTACTAGAATTTCACACAGACAAGGATTCAAATGGCTCTGGCTGATACTGATCAGGAATAGGTTCAAGGATGTCACTAACAGAGGGACACATGATTAAAAATGTAAGTGATAGCATGACAAAAGAAACATCATAAACACCATTCCACGAATGTCTGAAAGGCAGAATGACAGAAGTCATTTGTGATTTAAACCACACAGAAGTGAGTCTGATTGGCTCAGTCGAGGAAGAAGATGATTGGACTGGAACAATGATGTGTTGAGTGTTGAGTGTTGAGTGTTGAGTTTGACAGTGTGCGAGAGCAGTAGTGATGTAAAGAAGCTGAACACCCAGGGAAGTGGGCAGATGATTGCAGAGTTTAATACTGAACTAATGCATAGGCTTAGAATAGTAGAAAGGGGAATACTGTTGCCATGTCCCTTTCCACACCCTCACTAATCAGTTTTTATACACTATCAGGTTTGTTTCCAGCACTTTAACCTCAGGAATGCTGACTAGTTGTGACAAATCTTATATTATGATATATGCCAACAATAATAAGGATGGTGCTTTCCATTTGATTTTTTCACCAGCACGTGATATACCAAGAATTTGGTATATCACGAGGGTAATTTGTTTAAGTTAATTGCTGTTAAAAAAAGATTTATTGTTGCCAAACAGTTTCATTAATTGATTGTTTTAAAATAACTGTAATTACAATGTATCAGATGTTCAAATAATGTATTCAAATGTATCCACCCTCTCAAACATGGCTGCATTTTTAGACTTTCGATACAGTGTTCTTTATTTGTTGCATGCAGCAGGAGATTTGAGGTGCAGCAGCAAGCGTTTGCTGCTGAACAGACTAACACATGAACACACAACATTTCTCTGATGGCATGCAGTGTGTTTAGCAGTTTTTCGCTCTATGTGTAAAGCCTACAGTATGTGAGTCTGGAAAGGAGTGTTAGTCAGTTGGTGACTCACTCTGAGTCTTGTTTCTCATTGGAAACATGATTAATTCTGCCTTTGTTCGCTCGCTCTGCAGGGGTTTTTCTGTTTTCCTGGCTTTTGCTTTATGAACTGAATTGAACTGCAAAGCTGTTACCGAGCACTCATAATTAAACCACGCTGACACACACACAGACAGTGTCGATGTCCTTATGAATGTGATAGATGTCCTATTTCTCACATAGACAAGCAGAGAGAAATTTCAGAGGACTTTATGAATGCAGGCTTGTTTTTATTCTCTTATTTCCACAAATAACAATGATGTTGTTGTAGATGAGTTTTTCTCTTTCTCCAACACCTAATCAAACCAACGTCCACTCCAAAAGCTACAGTGTAAAACATCAAGCCCTTAAGTATCAATATAATTGCAATTAATGTCTATTAATTTGTCTTCATTTTCATTTTATAAATGGGAATGGGTAATATATACCATTACATCCAGCACCTTAGCAGTGGTGGATGTAATGCATTCCAAAGTGTCATGTATTATAATCACATCACATTTTTCAGTAATGCAGCAATGTAACATGTTACTACACTAAGTTAAATAATTACATTACAGTTAATTGTAACTCTTGACAGAAAGTTACAAAGTTTTTTCATCCTGCACACTGGGTTGTATGAGCTGAGCTACAGTTTTTGGGGAGTAGAGATATGGACAGTACCTTTATTTTTATTGCACAAAAGAACAGGAATGCAATGGTAAAGTGCAAACTGCCTCTAGAACAAAAACAATTGCATTGCGTTCCTAACACAATGCAAACATCTGCAAAAAAGCTAGTGAAGAACCTACAGGGATGTTATACCTGAATGTATGCTGGCTCCAGCACAGCAGTCAGAGCCTGAGGCAAGTCGAGTAATAAAGGCAGTGATGAGCAGTCAGGCTTGCAGCATTGTAGCCTCCATTTCTGCCAGTAGGATCACTGTGGGCTGATTTTTAACTGTGCATTTTGTTGTCAGTTTTGTGTTCATAGATAAAAAAAAAAAAAACTAAAAGAAAGATCATAAATATGTCCTCATTATTAATCATGTGACAATGGGTTGCAGTTCATTTTATGGAGTACTGTGGAAGTAATGTAACAGTAATGACTTACTTTCACCAGTGAGACCCCAACACTCTGATCATTAGTAGTACACGTCCATAATATGAGAGTGATATGCCATGCACAATGACATTCTTTTGTGATAAAAATATGACTTGTGATAGAGGAACCAGTTGAATTTTGTGTTTTATTTCTATGGTGCATTTCATCATTTCAGCAACAGAGTCAGTTTATCAATTCAATATTTACCAGGAATAATGTTAAAGTGGAATACAATAATGATCTTTTTCTGTCTTAGCTTGATGTTAGAGTAAATGATATTTGTGGTGGCTCAGATCAGGTCAAACGATTGCTTTTCTCTATTTTTAAGCTTGTTGAATGCGTGTTTTTAAGTTTTAACTAGCAACTTAACTTTTAACTTTTGTTAAGATGTGCAACAAAAGTTAGGTTGCATTTTGCCATAGTTTTGGAGTGTAGTAGATGTTACCTTCCAGGTGTCTTAGAATGTACTTATGCCTTATAATTTCATTACATTATATGTTCTGGCTATGTTAAATAGGGAAAATTCAGTAATAATTGACAGTGAAGATCTGATTTGTCAGTCAGCACTTATTTAAATGAGTTCAGAAAGGGAAAGAGAATGTTGCTAGAACTAGGATCGGGATCAAAAATGTGGGACAATAGATATGCAGAAATGTACACAGAATACTGTAATGTTTCTCAATGTAAAACTGCAAAGACTTTGATAATCTTGTAAGCAAAGTGTATAATATCATCAAAAGATTCTAAGAATCTGGAAAAATCTTTGTGTGCAAGCCATAAAGAAAGAAAATCAAGATTTAATGCCTGTGATCTTTGGGCCACTGCATTACAAAACAGGCATAATTCTGTCATGGAAATCACTGCATGCACTCACAGTTCATTTTGCTATCCACAAAAATCTATTTTAAAATGGACTAAGACAGAGCTTTCACCAACTGAAAACATTTGGTTTATCATGAAATGAAAAATATGAGAAAAACACCTAGGACTGTTGAGCAGCTAGAATCTTAGCTTCATACAAGAGTGGGGCAGCACTCCTCTCTCAAAAGTCCAGCAACTGGTGTCATATCCCAGACGTCTATGTGCTGTTCTTTAAAGAAGAGAGGATGCTACACAGAGATAAATGAAACTCACTTACCCTGTCCCAACTTTTGATGTGTTCCTGCCATCACTTTAAATATATATTTTCTATGTTTATTATGAATAAAATATTGATTTATGAAATTTGAAAATCACTGCAATTATTGCGTGCCTGTGATAGACTAGCAACCTGTCCTTGGTGTCCTGTCCTTCCCGCCCTATGACAGGTGGGATAGGCACCAGCTCTGCCGCAACCCTGATAAAGATAAGTGGAAGAGAATGGATGCATTTTTTCATTTTACATTTTATACAGCATCCTAACTGGTTTGGATTTGGAGTTATAGCTATAGTGATCAAAGCTGCCAGCATTTTATTTCTTGGCTGAAAAGTGTGGAATTAATAAAAAGAACTGGATTTGTTTTTTGTCACTTCTGCATCGGCTTTAATTTTCTGCCCTGGTTGTTGCTGCTTGGTTTCATTATATAAATCACTAACTAGCAACTACATTTTGCTCTATTCAGCGAGTAAGAAGAATGCTATTCTACATGTTCCAGACTCTGAAGGTTGATCAGAGCTACATTAATCTTTTTTCGCATTCCTTGATACAAACACCCTTCCTTTTACATGATACAAGTAAAAACACGCAATATACGCTCATCATTCTGCCATTGAACATGTAGATGAAAAATGTGTTTTATCTGAACACATTTGTCCCAAATGTCTCACTAAGATATATAAATAATAATACAATAGATAATAATAATAGTATAAGGCATTTCTTTTAGTCATATGGGACATTCTTACCTTCTCAGCTTTATTACATTATCATAATCTCTTCTTTTTTCACAATAATTGTCAAACTACTCAAAAATGGTATTTCAGTCATCAGCTTTGGATTTCAGTAGGGATGCAGCTATAGATTTGCACATTTATTTTGAGTCACACTTGACAATTGTAACAATGTTGAACCTTTTATGTGTATCAGCTATACTGTATAGTCTCAACTATACAAAATCTGTGTAGTTTGTGATGTTTTCTTTCTGGCAAATTTCGTCAGTGGCCAAAGCACTGGTAGCAAAAGATGGATTAGTCAGTAGTTGACTTCCACTAGATAAAAGCCAGATTTAAAGACAATCTGTCCCCTGCAAAAATGTGGGATATCATCCCAATATATTGGAAGGTACCAAATGAAATGGGACACCTGATTGTGACGGCTAAGATGAAACATTCCTAAATGGGAAAGTCTGTTGATGACATAAGTTGTTATATTAGCATCAGAATGGCTCCACAGTCTGCACAGTTTAAAAGTCAAAAATATGCCATGCACTGTGGTCAATGGTAATGTAATGAACAGCTCTATGAACATTATGATATGGGATGTCAGAAAAGACTTTGGGTTTCACGAAGGATTGGTTTTCTTACCATGTGCCACAGGCACACGCACACACACACACACACACACACACACACACACACACACACACACACACACACAACATGCACACACGCACGCCTCTGCCACTCTGTAACAATAATAATGAAGCTGAGTGTGCTGTGTTTCTGTCGGTAGTGGTTTCTCCTTGTTGCCTGGCAACTGATGATGATTGCAGCTGTGAAGTGTCCTTCTGAGGGCCATTATGAGACACACACACTTTGAATGAGACAGAAGATGAACAGATGTATGTGTGTTTTCTGTCCATATCATTGTCCTCGCTCTTGCTCTCTCTTTCATCTCCTTACTTTTTATTTATCCATTCATGCCTCTTTATTCTTCCTTCTTCTCTTCATCTCATTTTCTCTCCCATTATTTTAAAAAATGTCTTTTTTTCACATTTGTAACCGATCCTTCTTGTGGTTTCTTAAATTTAATTTTCACTGTCAAGTTAGAATTTTTTAAAAAGCTGTTGGACAAAGTTTAGCCTGATGATGTGCATATGCACATCAGATTATTTATAGGCACATAAGGAAACAAATTACACGTTAGACTATTTAGATGTCTTATACTTAATGGCTATAAAGTTTCACTTTGAAATTGTTTACAAAATTTACAAATAGTAATGCATTTGGACCGAGACTTTAAATCATTTTTGATAGCAGTCTTGTTGTCTTGTTAAGGAGCTGATTGTAGATTTTACTCACCTGCAGGGACATTAATTTTTACAAATACCACACATGTAGTTTTCTGCATTGGGTTGACTTTGAAGTCGAGTTCTACATATGGATTCAAGTTCCTACAAATAAAACAAGTGCATGCACATTTGAAGATTATTTCATGTCCTGTTTTTATAGTGACAGCCTACTCTTGTCCTCATTATGTTATAAGGATGGATTGCTGTGTTTATGTTAAAATGTACCAGCATCCATGGGCTCTTTTAACACCCCCTTGTTCCCTAGCAGCACCATCACAAATAATATAACTAAATAATATCAGTGATGGCTCAGTGACAGCAGGTCCTTTAAATTAGCTAATCTAACAGAATTCAGTTGGTACTAATGTCACTGATCATTGTTGTGCTTTTTTTGTGCTGAGATAGAAATATATACGTATTTCTATAATTAATTAAGTCCTGCTGGACGAAAGGGTTTACCCCTTTCTGGTACACCTTTTTAAGCCCAAGTCTGCCTAATTGTAAAATCTTTACAGCACAGAGGCACAGTGGTTGGCATTGTTGCCTCACAGCAAGTAAGTCCTGAGTTTGACTCCAGCATGTGACTGGGATCTTTCTCTGTGGAGTGTGCATGTTCTTCCCATACTCTGTCTTCCTCCCACAGTCCAAAGACATGCAGTTAGTGTGGATAGGTAATTGGTGATTCTAAATTGCCCATAGGTGTGATTGTGAGTGTGAGTGGTTGTCTGTGTTATCCCTGGGTCAGACTGGTTACCTGTTTATGGATTACCATAAGGCCTAAGGCCTCCATGGTAAACCCTGATGTGGATAAACTGAAGAGAATGGATGGGTTAACTGACCTCAGTTAAAATATATAACTGTTATTCTTAAGTAAACATATATTGATATATTGATTAAACAAGATGCACACAGTTTCCATTAAAAAAAAAAGATCTATCCATGAGTCCATGGATCAGAGTTATTGTTTTTTTAACCACTTATCCAATGTAGTCATGAGGGTCCTGGGCCCTTTTTCTGCTGTCATAGGAGAAAAGGTGGGGTATGTCCTGGATAAGTAACCAGCTTATCATGGGGCATAGCTGAACCTAACTTACTAAAGTACTAAATTCAGTATTTGTAAATTAATCTTTGACAACTCTAAAACCTGTGCTTGTTTCACAACAAACTGTAGATGATGAAGTAAGATGTTAAGAGGATCAGTGTTTAAGGTAAAGCAAATTAAAAATTAATGTTTCAAGGAAAGGTCTGGTGAGATTGGATCTCTCTAGTTAAAGAAATGTTATCAAGGTATATGAACAACATATATAAAGAATACAAAGAATAATGAAGTGCCAAGCACTTGAGCGCTTGGTGACAAATTTTGGCCTATTGACTGATAAAATTTTTTGGTTTTATTTTATTTTTCCTTTTTTGTTTAAACAGGTAAACTGACAACGGCTGTGAAAAACACGTCAGTTGCTGAAAAAGAACAGGTTGCACACTGCAGTGTTTGTTCCTCAAACACATTCAGCCTTTGTTTATAAAGTTATGAATGCAGTTGGGCTATTCAGGGTTAGTGCTGCCAAAATGGACCAAGCTATGGGGTTGTATAGGGACTGAATGGATTGTAACAACAACCGAGACATCTGATTGTCCTGAAGTATCTCTCACAGGATCCCCTGAGAGATGCAGTCACATGTCCACAAAACACATGTGGATTGGTTGGGCAAAAGCCCACAAACACTTGAGAGGACACAGAGCTGGATCAGCATTTGATGGCCAGAGTAAAAGTTGTATAGCTCTTCCTGAGTTCAAGTTTCAGCTAAGAGATGGACTCTCCTTTCCGGTACTATGACATACACCTTCTTGAGGCTGAATAGTGTGGTTTGGCAGAGCACACCCTCCAGTCCCTCTTCTTAAAAATGGGAACCATGACCCCAGTCTGCCAATCCAGAGGCACTGCCCCAGATCTCCATGTGAGGGGTATCAACCAAGAAAACCCTAAAACATCCAGGGCCTTTATGAACTCTTTAGGGTGAGCTTTATCCACCCAAGGGGTTCTGCTACCAAGGAGTTAACTATTTCAGTGACCTCACCTCCAGTGATGGGCAAATCACCCACCTCATCTCCAGACTCTGCCTCTGCTACAGAAGAATTGAGGAGATCCTCAAAGTATCCCTTTGACCTTCCTTAGTTGAAGTTAACAGCACCTTGCACTCATTATATACTGTGTGATTAGAGAACTGTATTCCCCTTCGGAGTCACCTGATAATTTCCCTGAATTGCTTCGAGACCAAGGGAACACGCTGCTGTGGTGGTTAGCACTGTTGCCTCACACAAAGAAGGCCCTGGTTTTAAATTTATCATTCTGCTGGGCTTTGCTGTTTCCTCTTGGTACTCTGGCTTCATCATATGGCATAGGTTAATTGGCGATTCTAAATACCCCATAGGTGTGAATGTGAGTGGAAATGGTTGTCTGTCTCTCTGTGTTAGTCCTGTGACAGACTAGCGACCTGTCCAGGGTGTACCCTGCTTTTCACCCAATGGCATCTGCGATAGGTTCCAGACCCCCAACAACTCTGAATTTGATAAGCAAAAGAGAATGGATGGATGGGTGCTTCAAGATTGACCGAAAGTCTTGTTCCGTGGCCTCACTGAACCCCTACTATTTTTGAGCTTGTGATTCGGCTACTGTAAGAGCTGCACACTGCTTGGTTGGATATCTTTTTGTTGAGTACCACACCAAAGACTCATTTAGCTTGACGGCTACCTTCACTTCTGTTGTCTGGATACTGGTTTGACGATTACTACATGGGCGCCAACAAGAATGTCTGCAGTCTTTCCCTGAGGGAAAATTCAGACTAGAACAAGGTTCAGCCCCTCCTCTAGGAGACTGGTTCTGAAACCCATGCTGTGTGTTGAGGTAAATCCAACTCTCAATTTCACACACTACCTAAGACTCCTTCCTTCTCAGCTGGGGATGGTTTGACCCTTGATTGCTGCAAACAAACACTGCACCCAACCCTTATGATGCCTCCTGCAGGTGTTGAGCCCATATCATGTAAAACCAAAATATTGAATCATGTTTTCATTCATAAAAATATAGTTTCTCTGCTAAGTTTAATCCACTGTCAAATGAGCATTTTTCAGTATATACAAGCACTAACTTCTACTTCACAATCTGATAGTGAGGGGTACTTTAACCCCAATACATCAGTAGTCCTAAAAATTGGAACAATGATTCAGGGAATGGTCTGGAGTAAAGAGATTAGAAAAATGAGAATAAAATAAGCTCATGGGGAAAATTATAGAGGAAGTGACATCAGGACCTTGGATTTATGAGGTGTAATTAAGAAATTTCATTTTGCTTTAGAGATATTTGTTGGGCAACAAGATGTTAAGAGAACGGTCAGTCAGGCTCCAGTATCCACGATGCTGTAGTTCAACATGTTCAGCACAGGAAGTCTTGAACTGAGCTGAGTTGGATAAAGAGAGATGGAGGAGATGGAAAGGAATCGGCCCTGAATTCCTGTTGCCATGACAACAAGAGCGACACCGCTGCTATGGTGACACCACACACACATAATGATGCGAGCGTGGTGATCGAAAGGCAGGTTCAGGGCAGTATGATAAAGCGTCTCCACTTTTTTGTTCTATTATGTTCTTGTTTTATGTACCTCATTTTCAACTTCTTTTCTCTCTGTTTCCTCTCCTCACCCTTGTCTCTCCTCTAGCTGTCCTTGAAATTCATCATTTCATCATTTCAAGGAGGGATGCTAATGTGGGCAAAATATCTTGTTGATGGCAGAAGTCAAACAATAATGACTAGAATGTTAACAGTAATTCAGGTACAAGGGACACTAAAGATGGACTACTGTAGAAGAAGAACACACTCGGCCACGAAGAAGATACTGAGGGCGGTGGCTCACCAAACCTGATAATTTGTTGTAAATGATATGAATTCATGGAACCATCCCCACCTTTATCAATTCTGACTGCTGCTGCTGCTGTAATGGTGCGCCGATATTGTTTTAACACACTCTGAGTCACTCTATAGACTGAGCCTCAAGTAAACAGCATCGCTTGAGCACATGACCATGTCCATATCAGAGCGTTTTTCTGGGAATGAGAGTAACTTCTCTGTACTCCTGTAGCCTCCACCATAGGTGGAAATTTCAGAGTAAAATCAGGGGGACACAAACTTGCAGTAATAACTGTATTTGTCCCAAGCATAGAGCTTATTTAGAAAAAATAAAAACGAACATTACTTACCAAGGCAATAGTGCCACTGTGTGACTTTATTTTCACACCCAAAATGTAAATATGGATAATGAGTTCATACCATTGCCAAATCCTAATTGTCACTGCTACTCAGACACAAAAAACATACAAAAATACAGTGTCTGTACTTTCCTGATATTTGCTCACACAAAGTTTCTGATCATGAAGGAGCCAGAAAGAAAAGGCAGAAAAATAGCTGTAGCTGCAGTGACACACCAATAGAACTTCCATGTCGTACATCAAATATTCAGTTTTCTGACTATCAGACAGATCCAAGAGTAGAAGAGAATGAATACTACAAGGTGCATGACACTTGTGGGGAATTCTTATACATACGCGGAATTCATAATTTTATAATTTATAAGGAGAAAGAAAGAAAAAGAGAAAGACAACAGTGACTTCCTAACCACATAACTGGAAAAATGGGTGCTTTCAATCACATTTCAGTGCTGTGGTATCTTAAAAAAATGTGATTTGGTCTGGCCACATATATGTAGCAATGGACGTGACGTATGTAAGAAAAATAGAACTTTGATATAAATCTTTGTTTTCATGTATGTTATGGTGTGTGTGTCTTCTTCTGCCGTGGAAGAGTGTTTGTGTGTTTTTGTGGTCGATAACAATCTCAGTGGTGTTCTACAGTTGGTCAATGTGTTGTTCCTTTCAGCGGTGCCTCATCGATCTTCAACATAAGAGCGAACTGCACCTTTAACTTCCTGTGGTTACACTCGGCTGCGTTTGTGCGTTTGCTCACATACACCTGTCTTTGTGGGGACTAGTTTGAGCAATTAATCTTCTGTTTGTGTTTTTAAAGTGACAACTCCATGTAGAGTCAAGGCTTGAAGTCTTACTGAATTTAACACCTTTTAGCACTTTGGCAACTCCAACACTTTTAGCGATTTAACTGAAACATCTGAAACTTCTCCTGCAGTGTTATCATCTTCTGTATCCAGTGATTATGAGACAGATAGTCCCTGGGCACAGACCTGTGAATTGCCCCCCACCCACCAGAGAGGAACTACAGACTGAAATAGACAGAACAGCTACAGATGCTAGAGTTGGGTTTCATATCTATTCCATTTGTTGTGTGTTTCTCTGTGGTTACTTTGCATCTCTTACTCATACCTTTGTGCCCCTAGTCTCTCTTTGCTTTGGTTTTTCTTATAATTTTGTTCATTTGGTATTTCTTTGATTTGGTTTCCATCTCATAAACTTTTTTATTTATTTTATTTTATTTTTTCAATTTCATTTTTGTTGGCCTGCATATTTTCCAGCAGAATTGGTAGCAGTACAGTTAGTGGGAATAGCACTTTAAGGCAGTACAGTTGGAATTTGATCTGACAATGGAAACAGCCAAATGCCATCCATCACTACCACAACATCACACGATATGTAAAAGAGACAATGGTTAGCAGCAACTAAACTTTCAAAATAAAAGTAACATTGTTGTCCAGTAATAGATGATGTTGATATAATATAATATAATATAATATAATATAATATAATATAATATAATATAATATAATATATGGAACTTTAATACAGTTTTTGTATTCCTGAAATAGAACTGTGTCAAAAATGTAGCAGTTTGAATTGAAAGTAGTAGATTTGAATCAAATTTACTGTCAGATAGTAGGAGGACTATCAGGCTGCTGTTTGTTATTATATCATCATAACACAATTAGGAACATGAATATCTTTGATAGAGTTCTGTCTCTGCAAATTTACAACATCATTGTATTTGTGTTAATTTATTTGGTGAGATCAGTCTGTCCATCTCCTTCTGATGATAATCTCAGTCTATTATTAATCTGTTGATAGAGATCAAAGCTCACCTCGTTCTTTGCGTCACTACTCTTCATTTTTTTTGTCTCTTTTCATCAGCTCTCTCAAATTTGAATTTACTTTGACGTGACCGCAGTAGAAAGGCAGGCTCATGCTATTTTAAAAATCTCCTTTGATAGAGTTTCACTAAAAAGAGGACCAAAAAAATAACCATCAAGCACATGAACTATGGTGTGCAAAATGTTTTTATTTTCAGAGCAGTCAACTGATGACATTGTCCTCATTCACAGGTTTGTGCAGCAGAATGGAACCGGTTGTGCACAGATAAAAAGGCTCGTACAGAGACACAAAATACCCACATGAAATGACCATAAGGAGACTGGAAAATAACAGAAAACTGTCATAAAAAGAAAAAGTGGACATATTAGACCAAATGCAGATATGCAATCACTACAAAGTTACTCAAAACTGTGATAAAGAATACAATCAACAAATCCCCATATTATCAATTATAAAAAAGACATTGTTACACTAACATAACTTTTTTTTGAAATACAGATTTTGCTGAGATAATATGCTTTTCTGTCTCTGTTAGTTACCAGAGTGCGGCTTCTATGGGATGTATGAGAAGATCCTCCTATTCCGTCATGATCCTACATCAGACAACGTGCTGCAGCTACTACGCTCTGCTTCTCAGATCCAGGAGGGTGACTTGGTGGAAGCCATACTGTCAGGTAAAAGCAGGGAGGGGTATCCATGTCAGACCATTGATGTATAAAACAAAAACTGAATCCGTGCTCTGTACTTGTTTCCTTTGTAGCTTCAGTTTTCTCCAGCCTTAAAGTCTTCTGTTATTGTTCCATGTTTTTTATAATTATAAAATTATGAGTGTGAAGGAGCTTAAGAGTCTTGTGGGCATGATAACAATGAGCTTAGGACTGACATAAATTATTGTACCCCCGTAGTTTACCAGGGGAATTTTGTCCCATGTAACAGTCACTCTGTATTATATGATGGCAATATTTAGGTCATGAGGGAAGGAACAAGATCACTGGTTGTTTTCTGAGCACATCCAACTAGAAGCTCATGGCCCAAACCTTGAAGGGTTACCACAAATCAACAAAATTCTAATCAGCTTTTTGCTATAATGAAATGTTTTTAGAATTTATGTAACACAGTGCTTCTACCATCAAACCAGAGTAGGAGAATCCAGTTCAATTCAGGCTACGTCTACACTAGCCTGGATAAATTTGAAAACGGCATTTTCGTCTGAAAACGCTCCGCGTCCACGCTATCGTTTTCAGTCAATTTCACAGAGTTGTGCGTCCACATTGAAACAGCTAAAAACGCTTATATTCCAGTACTGTGCATGCGTGAAACGCAAGACGATTAGACCTACCTCATTTCTGTCTGCCGTTCATTTACTTTCTGGCTCTTTGAAAAGTCGCGGCAAAACTTTGAGGAAAAGCACCGAGTTTTTTAAATAGACTAACAATGAGGTGGAGTTGTTGCTGCGAGTAACACAAAAGTACAAATTTGCAAAAGCGAGTGAGAATTAAAGAATTTGAAGAAAAGCTATCTGGAGCATGTACAGACTGATATTAATCTTTAATAGGGCTGTCAAAATTGAGGGCAAACAAAACAACTGCTGTATAATGCCCTCCGCTATCTTAGTTTAATTAGTCACATGAGTGCATCACATGACTAAAATGCGTAATCTTTTTCGAAAAGGTTCCAGGTTTGCTGTCCATCCTGCGACGTGAAAACGGCGTTTTCAAATGTATTAGCTTTGGAGAGCGTTTTCAAAGCACTGCATTTTCCTTGACCGAAAACGCCATCTCAGCATAGACGGAAGGTCAAAACGGAGAGAAAAGATGCGTTTTCAAAAGAAAATATATTAGTGTGGACATGGCCTCTATTTATATACTACAGAAGAGACTCCAACAATCAAATGACCCCTTCTGAGCAAGCACTTGGTGACAGTGGGAAGAAAAAACTCCCCTTTAACAATAAGAAACCTCTGACACAACCAGGCCCAGGGAGGGGCAGCCATCTACTGCTGGGGGTGAGGGGAGGAAGCTGGAACAAAAGACACACTGTGGAAAAGAGCCAGCGATTTACAATAACTTATGTCATATTAAAGCTGCCTTGGCATCGATCATTCTCTTCTAACCTAAATGTAACCATACTGTAACTGTAATCTTAACTGAAAGCTATTCTAACCTGCCCATAACCTAAAGTTTTCCCAATTTCTCTTACTCAGACTGTGTAACTTAATCTCTCTTTGGGGAGATGTTTGTGTTCCCCACAGGGAAACTGACATCCCATAGTGTACTAGTGGAAACATATGTACTGTACTATGTCTCCAAAATAATCTCTCTCACACACACTGTTACGTTCCCCCCGAAGGGGTCTAGGCGTGCGAGTGAGGGGACCAGTAACGAATGAGTCCAGAACAGAATGAAAGGAGAACAGACAGGTGCTTTTAGTAAATAAAATAGTCTTTATTATAAATAATCTTAACATAAAGAGCCGGCAACGCCGTTTGACCAATAACACTTAGAAAAAGGAAAAGGTTGCAACAACAAAGAACACAACCAAACACAAACTCCACACCACGAGGAGGCACTTCCAGGGGCCCACAAGCTCACCCTGTCACTAGCAGCGGCTAGCTTTACTGCTGCCGAGGCCCACAAGCCCACACTACTCACGTAAAGCAGCTATACTGCTTCCACAACTCCACACTTCAAGCAGGATAACCACACACCAAGCAAAGACACCAGAGAACACCACCCCTGCTCACAGCTCATCCCCAGCTTAAATAGCCTCAGAGGTGATTGCTGACTGGATTCAGGTGGCAAACGAGGCTAACCAAGAGCAGCTGTGTCCTGGGGAGAGAGGAGAGTGAGAGAGACAGAGGGGGTAGGAGTGGCAAGAGAGGAGGAGGCGGAGAAAAACACCACGCCCACACAAGGGCAGTTTCAGGAGGCCCAGCTAGGGCCGTAACACACACACACATATTTGCCTTATTAAAAACAACAACAGCAAAAAAAAAATAAAAAATACTAACTAAAATCTAGACACAGATGTGTGATTTAAAAAAAGCAAGTTCCATGTTCATTGGTCAACAGCATGTACTGTTAGTGTAATCTGGTTGCCTGAAATGAATTGAAAAATGTCCAGATGTGTGTAATGATGATCTCATTTTGGAGAATTCTTTATTAGGCTTGTCTTTCTGGCTGTCATCCAGCTCAGGACTCAGGTGTTCACACGATGCTATGCTAATGGCCTGACAGCTGCTACTCCCTAATTTCCTGCCTTTCTTTCACCATCAACTGAAGTATGTGTGAAAATTTGTATATCGTTTGTCTACATTTGTGTGTGTTTGTTTTAATTAATATGTTTACATTTTTCTCTTTGTCTACAATTTTATCTTCTCTTTAACATTTGAATACAATTTTAATGGTAGTAATAAGTTATATATTCTGTACTATAAAACTGTACTTAGCATACTATATGTGCACAAACTTTTGAAGATAAAAAAACCCCCAAAAAGCCAAAGAAGTGCAAAACAGGTGATAGCAACATTGTTGAAATTAATATAGGAAATGTATGCACTGAAAAAAAATGGCATCCAAAGTTAAACAAGACAAACACAGATAAAGTAACAGAGAAAGAAAAGGAATGAAAAAAAAAATCAAATGTACACTGTAAAAAATGAATGCAAATCTACGACTGGCACCACCATCTGTTAACAGTTGGGAGCAGGTTCATATAGTTTTTGGTTATCAGGGAAAGATTGACGACCAGCTACCTGCTGGAAGTGTTTGCCCCCTTTCCCGTTTTTCATCCATGGTTGTGATTCATCTTGAAGGAACATCTGTCAAAAAAAAAAAAAAAATGCAATAAGTAATTAAATATGCTCTCAACTGTCACATAGTTTGTTTGTTTTTTTCATATATTATCGATCAAAGTTGGAAAATGCTGGTTTTTAGGTGGGAGTCTGCATGTTATTCCTCCTGGGGACATCCTGGTTGAGGGTTTAGGTATCCTCCCGGAAGGAAACCCTGAGGTAGTCCCAGGATACACTGGAGAGACATCTCTTAGCTGGGCTGGGAATGTGACACTATTTCCCCGGATAACCTGGAGGGGTGTGGCTAGGAGGAGGGAAGTCTCAGCTTCTCTGGTTAGCCTGCTGTTGTCATGACTGGTAACTGCGAAAAAAAAGAAATGGATGAGATGGATGGAAATTTAAAAAAAAACTGCTGGCACATTTTACTTGAATTATCAAGAGTATAAGTACTTATACTGTGGAAAAGCATTCCCCATCAGTGTTAGGATCAGTATTCTGAGTATTTTAAGATTAGGTTTTAAGTTTCCTTTTTGATAAAGATACATTACTAAGTTACGTTGTAGGCTGCGGGGGCTTCCCAAGAGTGTTTCCTCTAATGATAATGTGTTAATCCCTGTAGGGAAATTACTCCTCTGCATTTAACCCATTCACCTAGTGAAGCAGCAGGCAGCCACCGGGGAGGAGTGTATAGGGACAGTACCTTGCTCAGGGGTACCTCGCTCAGGGGTACCTCAGGGTAGCCGCTCAGTGGAGTCGAACCGCCGACCTTCCGATTATGGGGTAACCACTCTACCTACTGAGCTATCCCTCTCTCTCATCTTTTTCACTCAATATGTGTTTTTAAACCACTCTACATTTAATCATTAATTATTATTCATCTCTGGCTCTCTTCCACACTGTCTTTGTTCTGTCTTCCTTCCATGATCCCCAACTTTTGGCAGCAGATTGCCCCAAATGGCCTGGTTCTGCTGGAGCTTCTTCTTGTTCTCCTCCTGGAGTTTTTCCTTCCTACTGTCACCAAAGCTTGCTTATAGGGGGTCATATGATTGTTTACTGTTTTCTCTGTATTATTGTAGGGCCTTTACCTTACAGTATAAATCACCTGCAGGCAACAATTGTGTCATTTAGGTCAGTCTTTAAAGGAACATGGACAAGAAGGAAATCAAACATGCTTCCAAGGATAATATCCTAGCCCGGCAACAATATTGAATTATCAGTTCTGTCACTACTTAGCTAGCATAAAAGAAAGTAAGTCTATTAGCAGCAACCAGCCAACCAACCAGGGAAATCACACTTTGTACTCACACAAGATGCCACTACAAAACGGGAACTTTAAACATTTACTTTTTAAATCCAGCTTCACAGACAGTGTTAACTCTGTGACAGTTTTTTAGAGTAGGGCTTTATGGTGTAAATTAGCTTTAATCCATGTAGTGTAGTGTAATGTCCATTTCAATGGTAAATTATTGCGTTATAATTGTATCAGATTTAAAGGACTGACACACAAAAGACTAGCTTGCTGAAACAGAAGCAATGAAAGAAATTTAGGTGCTAAAAGTGTCAGTTACAACAAAACCTCTAAAGCTTGGTGACATGCAGTTCAGCTGAAGATAATAAATTGGAACAGGACAAGGTCCTAAAGTGTAACAAATACATACAAGCAACAGATGACATCATTTAAAGACGTGGAAGCATTGAAAGTTGTGCTCATTGGTGTGGTGCCAGCTGAAGTAAGCACTAATGATGTGAAATAATTTTCTTTTTGCATCTTTTTGCATTCACGCCTGGTATTTTCCATCTTGTTTACAACACCCTACATGTTTGACTAATCCTTCGTACCTTCCCGTTCTCTGACTCAGTCCTCTTTAACTTGTCTCTCTCTCTCCTCCTCCATCAGGATGCTGCCACTCAGTTAAAAACACATTTGTTAACAGCTCCGTGCCAGTCTCAGCAACAGCTGAAAATGTGGTGGAAACAAACAGGAAATTAACACAAAACAGAGATGCAAACTCCAACATAATGCATGTCCTGTCATATAACCAGCAGGGTGGACTAAAACAATAATAAAGGCTCGGGTGGTACACGAAGCTAAGCAAAAAACCTTAAATGACCTCACATCTAACTCAAAATTAGCCACCAGTCGTGCCATAGTTTAAGCCTAAGGAACTGTGTTTCATACCAGGTCACAGAACAGGGAGTAACTGTTCTTTTAATATAATGGTACCATTATGTTTGTCCATAATATTAATCTACAGTAAACAAAAGCTCTAAAGCTTGGTGAGCAAGATCTTCATAGATGTGCACCCAGACACTTACGCTTATCTTCCAGCATTTAGCTGCATTTGTTTTAAAGATGTTTCACATTTTTTTAACTATATTCTTAACTTGCCAAATTAGGGTACATTCAAGGATCTATAATACTGTAAGCCATTACATTTTTTCTGATTTCAATTTGGCTCATCTTTCATTCCAGATCAGCTTCTCATGGACATCTGGACCATTTTCAGTATAGCTGCTATTATTAGATCACTTCATGGAAGTCCTGTTATGTACCCTTGTAATTGCGCCTCTGTAATATGTGCTGGATCTTTTCCAGTGTGTGAAAACTGTAATCTTTCCACTTGATTAATTTTTGGTGTTTACAAAGTTGCATGGAGCCAAGTGTGGAAAGAAAATGAATGAAAATGCTCACTGTGCTGGCACATGCTCGCACGTACAACAGTTCAGACATTTCTGCTGACCTGTAGGAGCCGACATTTTCAGTCTCAAATCCTTAGACAGTTGCAACAAACATGAGCCCGGTTTTCTGTCTTACCTGGAGCCTGCTGGCCTTTCAGGTTTTGAAACTGGTTATTCAGAAGTGAAAAGCAGCTCTTATTGCTACAGATAAGAGCAGTTTTTCTAGCTGCTTGCTAATTAATATCTTGTCATGTTGACTCTTAGCAGGCAAAACATTCCTGGGTCATTTTCATGACATATTTCTTATGTGAGCAGTAACAGCATCAAAAGTAGAACACAGCACCAGCAAAAGTAATTGAATGAAATGTCTCCACATCTTTTTTTAAATTTATTTGCTTTTTTTGCAGGGTGCTGAAATGTTTTTCTAAAGGCTTTCTAAAGACAAAGCTTCTTTTTATGTCATCAAAAACATATTTTATTGTACATACAGCATCTTTTGACATATGAAAGCAACACATAAAAGTAAGCTTAACACACCACACCTGCTTATGCCACCGCCACTGGTCTACACTTTCTTCCCCTGCAGTGTTTGTTTTCTAGTTGTAGGATAACAAGTTAGCAACGAGCGCTCCTAATTCTACCACACAGCCATAAACACAGGCATTTATATCCAAACAAGGGCTACCTAGGAAACCTCACTCAAACACACAAATACATGCACACACATGCACATAAGTCATTTTCTGAAGCATATAATAACAGTTTGGGAGCTTGTTCACACATCCAAACGTATGTTGGCCCTCCAAACAAAAGCCATAAACAATAATTTGAATAAATGGAGGTAATTTCCTACAGCAGAATGTCTAATCAGAGCTGTATTCTACTGGAGGACCGCGACACAGGCCGAGTGCATGTGTGTGTGTGTGTGTGCGGGGTTGTGTGTGTGTGTTTATGTGTGTGCATGCAAACGAAAACGAAAAGGCGATAGAGAATCGGAAATACATGCAGAGAGAGAGAGAGATAGAAAAAGAAAGAAAATGACCGAAAACTGTGTCCCATAAACTACCCATCCTGCCTTGCCAAGCCTGCTGGCCAACTTAAAAAACATTCAGTCCATCTGTGCCCGCTAAGAGCCTCTCCTACCTCCAAAACATTTACAAAATACCCACTAACAACCCATTCATTAGTCTTTGTCTCTGTTGTTCTGTTTATCTCCCTCCCTTCTTCTCTCTTCCTCTATCTCCAGCTAGTTGAATTTATTCTGTAGTTTTCCTTTTTTTCCAACAAATCCCATGTGGCTCTCCAAGTATCTACTAACAAATGTGTGTGTGTATCAGAACCTGATACTGACTATTCCTTTTAGCTCCACTGTTATCCCGAAAAATCTCAGTAAGCCACACAGTTCCTTTAACTAACTCCTACTAGCACAAGTTTGCATTACAGCAGGTATGATTTTCATCAAGGTGAAATAATTTGGGAGAAAAGAGTAAACTCTGACATCCAAGTATTTTTGGCAGCTATGCCAATGAGAAGCAACATTATGGAGACACCATAGTAAGTGGACCCCCTCCCCCGACACTAAACGTTGGTGGCAGTGTAGCAGAGTAAGCAGATGGTTCATGGAGAGTTTGGATGAGATGTTCTAGACAACATGGATGAGGAGGAGCTGGTGTAAAGGAACGACAGATCACAATGAATTCGAAACAGCATGGAGTGGAAACCAGCTGGCTCTGGGAACCCAGGAAGGTTGATTATTGGACAATTGTAGTGACGCTGAAATGTTGAACGATGTGCATTTAACAGCATGGGGAAAAGGAAGTGATCAGAGAACAGATCTTTGGTGAAACTGTCAATTGACCGCTCACTTCTTGATCAGACTGCAGGCAAAGGTGGCTTAAGTCAAAATGTGTTAGAAAACCGTGTGAAAACCACAAGTCACCTTTTCCATTTAGATTTGGTTCACTTCCATCAGTAGTCTTAGGTCTGACAGATCTGACTTTCTTGCAGCACAAACAGGTTGAACAGTCACATCGGAAATAATGCTACTCCACCTATATCTGTATAATCAGCACCTGTCGCCAGCCATTACAAGCCAGTTCAGTTCCTGCACACTTTCTCTGGGAGACGGATCACCCTGGCAGACTGAAAGTCCTTTGAGGATGTGCTGACAGATGTATGTGGTTAAGTGTCCTGTCATATTTTGGAATTTCGAACAAAATCAGCTTCAGTCAAGCTATTCAAGTCAGGATCCCAACACCCTGGCCTCCAAAGCTACATCAACCCACACCTCTATAGAGGAGAAGCATCCAATGCTCCACAAAATGTGCCTTCTTTCTCTATGTTCTTTCTCTTCTTTCTCTCAAATAGGTGTGTTTGATGCACTTCATCTTTACAAGCAGCCTCTGTGTTTACTTGTTTCTCAAATTCACAACATTTTTAAAAAGAATTCAGGCAGAAAAACAAAAACATATAACATGTATGTGGCACATTTTAACAATAATTTTCTTACAGAATCACATCTGAGTGAAACAGTCTCAGCTGACAGAATACATGATGTATCCAAACCCATGCAGTGGCAGTATTGAAAATTTGTATGCAGTGTTGTCATGTGCTAATAATGTAGAAAAAAGATAATTTCATAATTGGTTCTGATTTGCTGCCAATTTAGACTGATAATATTACAACTAATAGACAACAGAAAAGAGAAAATAGATTATTGGAGTTTACTATGGTAACACTATAATACCTATTATCTCATCAACTTCAAGTAGGAATTTGTTGAATTTGGTTTGTACAAACATTGAGAAAGCCAAGCAAGAAGACACAATTAAGTTGTCTACATTTCATCATCTTTCACTACAGCCCCCTATATATTTACTTATGGCTCCTGTTATAGCATGTTTTGCTAGACTATCAGGGGTGCATGTTAAACCCAGCATTTTACATGGATTTGTATCAGGGGCAAAATGACTGCTCCAATGTTTCTAGGTTTAAATGGTATTCATTTTTTTTCCAGTCAGTGTGGCAAATGCAACGCTATTATTATCATAGTAATACAGGAAAATGTTTCATCTATTTTCTTAGTTGGGAATCTGACTTGTATAACAAGTTTCAAAAATATGTGTTGACTTTTTGACATTTTCCTATTAGACTTGTCTTTACAAAGTTCCTATACTCTTTGAGCCAACAGGCGTTAATAATCTAAATAACGATGAACATTTTCCCACCCTAACAGGTGTAATGGGAAATGTCAATCAAGCACAGGCTTTACACACCCACTCAGTCCTTAAAAAAAGGTTTGATGTGAAGATATGTGAATAAGGTCTAGCATAAAACAAACTTTAGAAATTTGGCTTCTCTTTTTCTCAAATGTATAAGAACGCTAAAAGTAAAACTTTGTATATGCTCCAAAATCAATAAATATCAGCTGTCAAAAGAAATCAAAGAAATGAGAAATTTACTGGAGTCTAAACTATAAGTAACTATTAATCCCAGATTTTTGAGTTACCCATGAAGCTTACTTACAGTAAACAGTTTGACAGAAGTACAAAAATAAAATAAAATAAAATCTGAGTGGTAAATGTTTCGGGTTTATCTGGTTTATCGATTTTTCAGTATTTCTTTTTTCTTTATTTCTAAGACAGTTTTTTCACCCACATATTTAACCCAATAAATAGGCAAAAACAAGTTGTAAATATTACAATCATATTTTTCTAGTTCTTATGTTGAGCTGATTGGCCAGAGTTGCCAGTTACTGACCAAAGTTTGAATTCCTTAAATTGTCCTCTCTTTTAATTTCTATTTTTGAATTACTACCAAACTCCTTTGGAGTTACGTATGGCAGTTCTAAGTCTGAATCAGTAGTTTGGTGCCAGTGACTGTAGTACAAAGTGAGCATTTACACTTTCTATTTAAAAACTTTAAATGTAAAGCTGCAGAGTCAGTAGCTGTTTCTACCAGAAATGCCATTCACTTTGCCCCTGTTTTCATTGTCTTTTTTTTTTTTTTTTTGTGATATTATAAAAACAGCAAAAACTGATTCTTTGTTTGACATTACGAGTTTCACAGCAGGGGTTCCCGGCACTGCCTGTACACCCAACTGGGTTTTTGTCAAAACAGCTGGAGGATATTTGGGCTCAGATGGCTGCTGTGGCCAACAGCCCAATCACCCCAGATCAGCAGCTGCTCATCTCTGAAATAAAATTAAAAGCGTGGAGAAACACTGGAAAATGTGGAGGAAAATATGCCGCAGACTGGTTTGTCAGCAGTGATTAAACGTCTAACATTCTGGATTGCTATTATGTTGGAATGTTCTTATTTTTCACTTTCAGTTTTCCTTGATTTGAATTTTGCTATCCTTTAAGTGGGAAAATTGCTCATAACTGTATGGAGTGTTCTTAAGTCAGAAAAACTAATGTTGGTGAGAGCTGAGATGCACTGCAACACCATCAAATAGAAATGCTGTAGAAGGACACAAAAGAAAATGGAAGTTGAATAAAATCATTGGAAATAAGAGAAAAAAAACACTATGGAAGCTGAAAAAAAAGACAACAGACATACACAAGCTAATACTAAACAGCTTCTTACAACACTGATGAAGCTTCTGCTTTTCTTAACCGTGTATCAGTGCAATCCTTTCGTCACTTTGTGTTTTGTTGTGTTTTGTGAGATTTTGCCTATAGTTACTTTTATTGATCCAACTTTTTGATTTAACTTTTGTTGTGTTTTGTGTGCTTTCGCAGCATTTTTCTATTTGCTGGTGTTTTCCTAAGTTGCAGTGCATTTGAACTCTCAGGGACACCATAGAGCAAAGAGTTTCATCTGTTTATTGAAATGTGGACTAACTCATATGTATAATGTCAGAAATGGAGTTTCAAAATGTAACTGGTTCCAGTCCTTACACTAAACCACTGAACATAATTTTACTACGTACCATGAGTATTGATAGTTATGGTACAATAGCAGTAAGTTCATCGCTAGAGTTCATCACTAAATACTGCAACACGTTTGTTAAAGAACAGTAAATTTTTTCATTTCGTGCAACACTTCAGCTGCTTTCACTGCTGACATGTATAATGACACTTCAGCAGACAACATCACATTTACTGTGTGTATAATGTATAATGTCCATTTTAACATTTCAACTCTTCTCACTGCTTACACTGACTCAGGTACATCTCAGGTCGTTATCTTAAAAACCCCTTTAAAAAATTATGCTTATCCTTCATTTGAAGTGACACTTTCTCTTCAGCTGAAAACTTCATAGCTGACATATGAAAATGGATTTCAGGTGATGTAACAGCATACAGTCCAGCTCACATTTCAGCTTCTTATGATTAAACCCCATTAATTTCAGTGTATTCACAGACTATATGTCTTCACTATTCCACGTCTACTTTAAGTTTTACATTTTATGTTATGTTATATGTTTTCAAGTAACTCTTAACCCATGTTTTACTCAATCTCCAGGTTTATCTGCAGTTCTTTTTTTAACTGCCACTTTTACTTCCTTAGTTAATACACAAAGAAGTAAACAATGTTTAAGAAAGAATATATTTATTCTTCCTTTTAACCTTTGTTTTAAACTGAAACAGTTCAACACAAATATGAAAGTACAGTGTGTACTGACATTTCAGTTTCTCAAGCGCATACATTTCACGTAATTTTTTTGTTTTGCAAATATTTGAAAAACTTTTGTAATATGATTTCTGAAGCAGAAGTACAGCCATTCATTAGTGTGTAATGTGTTCCCCTCAACAAGTGCAATTTGAGGTTCTACTTGCCTGAGGACAATTTTATGTGTGCACTGTAAGTGTCAGGGACTAAAACCACCGATCTTCTTAATAGTGAAAAACTTTTGCCACCTCCTGAGCAACAGCTGTTGTTTTTGTCGTGTTTACACCTTACCTGAAATTTAAGCTCAAGCCACTGGTTTTATTTTAGATTTACATTTCAGCTGACTCTTCTATACTGCTATGTTATTACTACAACTACAACTCTGTTACATGCATCAACCCCTTGGAAAAATATAAGCTTACTTGACAAACACAAAAACTTGTAGTTGGAATTCATTTATATCTTATAATTTTCTACAGCTTCAGCCACAGTAGAGGACTTCCAGATTCGTCCACACTGCCTGTTTGTCCATTCGTACCGAGCACCAGCCTTCTGTGACCACTGTGGGGAAATGCTGTGGGGACTTGTACGCCAAGGACTTAAATGTGAAGGTAAAATATCATAGCACTCATGAGGTGCAAACATTACTCCCATAAGATGAAATCATGAGAATATTATGGCTGAGGTAAAATTTTAAAAAGAGACACTATCCTTTTCTCCAGGTTGTGGTCTGAATTACCACAAGCGCTGTGCCTTTAAGATCCCCAACAACTGCAGCGGGGTGAGGAGGCGTCGTCCCTCCAATGTCTCATTGACAGGCGGGATAATCAACATCGGCCGTCCGCTCTCTGCTGAGCCTTCACCTCCCCACTACAGTGATGATGCTTTATTGGTCAGTACAAAAGCACAGACCTGTGGAACACAGTTTTTCAGAAATGTTAAAGTAACTTTTTTTGTTCTTTTTTTTATTGTCCAGTCTCCAGTCAGTCCTAGCATGGAGGTAAGTCCTCCCATCTTTTTACATAGAAATACTTCTCTAGGGTCACTTTTACTTATTGCATATAGTGAACAGGCAGCCAAGTTCAATTATACTGTGCAATTCATTCTCCCATCTGTTAGTTTATTTATCATATAGTTCTTGCAGGCAACGGTAACCCCAGAGCTAAGAAACCAAACTCTAACTAAATCTGCTTCCATAATGAATCATTTTAAGTGTGACTTATCATGGAAAATAGGTCTACAGGCAAAAACTAGAAAATCCTGAAAAACTTTAAAATGTTTTGTTTGTTTCTCCTGACAGCAGAAGAACCAGTTAGATTACTTTCCTGGTAGAGAGCGGCGATCCAGTTCACAATCATATATTGGCCGTCCCATTGAGCTTGACAAGATCTTACTGTCAAAAGTCAAAGTTCCCCACACATTCCTGATTCACTCTTACACCCGGCCTACTGTCTGCCAGCACTGCAAGAAGCTGCTCAAAGGCCTCTTCAGGCAGGGCCTGCAGTGCAAAGGTGAGCTGTTGTTCTGAAAACCTGCTGTAGATGTTTTTCAAAGCTCTAGATGTTAAACTCAAAATGGTCTCTGCTTGTAGCACAGCTTGTGGCCAAAACATTTTGCATTAAGATGCTTAAAGAAACCTTGTACTTTCAGAATCATTGAGACATTTCTTTACCTCAACCATGTAAAAAGTACCAGTAGGTTTACTGTTTACTTGTTAATGTAACCATTAGATACTGTAATACAGTGTAATACAGAATAATGGGATCCATGATTCACCATGGTCCTACATGTAATATTGCTGTAAAAGGACTAGCAGATAGACTGAATACTGAATGTGTGCAAACATTACCTGGTTAAATAAAGACTCCACTGATTGTACTATTAAAATATAGAGTATAGATAATGTAGGTAGATTAGTTTAAGTACCTGGGATAAATCCCAGGCAGCAAAAGCAGTGTTGAGGAGAGGTGAAGAAGAGTGTGCAAGTGGGAGGAGCTGTTAGAGACAAATGTCAGGGCTGATTTGTGACAGAAGGATAGTGATTGGGAAGTTTATGAGATGTTTATGAGACTTGCTATGTATGGTTAAGAGACGGTGACACTGACAAACAGACAGGAGGCCAAGCTGGTGGTGGTAGAGTAATGAAGATGTTAAGATTTTCATTGGGACTGACCAGGACAGACAAGATTAGAAATTAGCAAATGGGGGGGTCAGCTCAGGTTGAGTGGTTTGTAGATAAAGTTGACACAGTTTGGATATGCAGAGGAGGAATAGTAGATATATTCAACAATGGCTGCTGAAGATGGCACTGCCAAAAGTCACTTTTGTGATCCAGCTCTTCATTCTGGAGACTCATTGTTGGATGTCTGCCTTTGTGATGTTGACTGGCTCTTGCTGGGAGGTTGCTTAGCATTTGTATTGTGTGACACAACTTTTTCCCAGATGTTCTTCCAATATTGTTCAGTTTCAGCTCTGGGTAGGTCTGTTCCTGTGCCATTTTTCTCTTGTAGCTTAGAGTACACCCTGGATGGATCTTTGGAGAACTGGTGATTTGTTGTCTTGGTTTCTGCTTCTTTGATATCGCTCACCATCCTAGTCACCAGAGCTTTGTTTGATAGTTTCTAGAGCCTCAGTTATAGAAATTATGTTGTACCTCTTTTTCATTCGAGACCTCTGATGATGCAGTTCTGTATCTCCCTGTTCCGACATGATTGCACACCAGTGCGCAAATCAAGTACCATAAAGACATGGATGAGTGAGTTTTGTGTGGAGGAACTTGGCTGGCTTACACAGTCCTGACCTCATTCTGATAGAACACCTTTGGTATGAATGTGTGGGGATCGGGAGCCAAGGTGTAAGAATGCAAAGGTTCATCAAACATCAAACCCTATGGATTAAGAATAGGATGTCTCTCAAGTTCATAAAGGCATATGAGGAAATGCTTTTAGCAATATAGTGTAACTTAGCCGTTTTGGAGTTTTAACTGCATCATGTGATCTTCATCTGTATTAAGATTTTGAACAGTTACTATGGAGCTGATGTCAAAGCCTCTTCCTGAGCCTAATGTTCCTCTTTCTTGTTTTTCTCTCAGACTGTAAATTTAATTGTCATAAACGATGTGCGCAAAAAGTGCCAAACAACTGCCTGGGAGAAGTTTCCAAAAATGGAGGTACTTACCAACACACAAACATATTTCTTTGTTTTTGTACTGTATGAACACAGAGCGTTACTTTAGCCACCGCTACAACATGCGCAAACCCAATCAAAAAATCAGGCTTGAGACTGAATTAAAAAAACATGGGAATGAGTAAATGCAAAATGTAGTTTTCAAATGATGCTTTAAATTGTTTTTTCATTTATTAAACAAAAAAAGCTAAACCTACATGGCCCTATATGAATAAGTAATTGCCTCTCAACCTAAGCCTCCCTTGGTCAAAAAACTGCAATCAAGTATTTACAATAACTCGCAATGAGTCATTAATTGCTGTGGAAAGATTTTAGCCCATACATCTTTGTAGAATTGTTCTAAATCAGCCATGTTGGAAGGTTTTGAGCATGAATGGTTTAAAGTCATGTCAAAGCATCTGATGAAAACTTGGAACAGTCGTGAACTTTCCAAAAAGTGGCTGGCCTACCAAAATTCTTCTAAGACTGTATTGCCAGTTTAGTATATGACACCTTCTACAAAAAGTCCACCTCTGTGCACCTTCCTCTATTCTTATACGTCACCTTTTGTTTCTCTTCTTAAAGTATGTGTTCACCACTGCTACCTGCTCTTCTGCAGTTCCTTACATCATACCTTCCCAACACCTCATCAGCCCTTTACTCCTCATATACATTTCTATCTCTCACCTCTGGGACACTCTCTACATGTCGCTGAATATACTAAAATTTCAATCATAACAGTCAACGTCACTCCTTCAATCTAGTTTTAAACTCATGATAGTGTCTGACACTCTTGACCTCCACAACACTATGCATGTGCTCTTGAACTAGATTACTCCTAGCCCATTCTTCTTCCGGAAGAACTTGGGTTTTTCTCATATATGCCACAAAAAACATCTTAATAATTCCCCAGGACTTTTGGGAAAACATTCTGTGGACTGACAAGACAGCTGAACTTTTTGGAAAGTTTGTGTCCCATTACTTCTGGCATGAAACTCAAACAGCAAGACCAACAGTTAAACGTGGTGGAAGTAGAGTGAGGATCTGAATGACTTTCAATTGATGAAATCCTGAATTCTGCTCTCAACCTAAAATCCTGAAGGAGAATTTCTGGCCATCATTTCCTGTCCTGAAGCTAAGCACACTTGGATTATGTAGCAAGACAAGGATTTGAAACACATTAGCAAGTCCACCTCTGAATGGTTTAGAAACACAAAATGAAGGTTCTGGACTTTAAACAGGCCATTCATGCAAAAAATAGTTGTTGCTGCCAAGGGTCACACCACCAGTGTTTAGGTTTAGAGGTTTAATTACTTTTCCACATAGGGCACTGTAGGCTTGGGTAGCTTTTTTCCTCTAATAAATGAAAATATAATTTCAAAACTCTAATAATACATACATAATACATTATGTATGTATTTATTTTTTTAATCTATTTTATGGTTGCATAGAACTTCTGAGCCCAGGTGCAGAATCGGATGCCCTCATGGTGGAGGGTTGCCTTGATGATCATGATATTGACAGAGGGGGTAGCCTCTTGGATGACATGGATGAAGCACTGGCCTCAGAGAGTGGCCTGCTACTAGAGGCAGGACCCAGCGATCTCTGTGACATGCACGACCCTGACCTAGATGAGTCCAACCGAGCCATCAGGTATGCAAATAACAATTACACATAAAGAAAAATATATAGCACTGAGATGTTTCTGAGGCTGTGTTTTTTCGTGCCCCTTAAAGCCCCTCCACCAGCAACAACATTCCTTTGATGCGAGTTGTCCAGTCTGTCAAACACACAAAGAGGAAGAGCAGCAATGTGATGAAAGAGGGCTGGATGGTCCACTACACCAGCAAGGACACTCTGGTACATCTTTCTTTTTATGTTTAACAATCTATTTACCTCACCACATTAGTTTGTTTTGTTGTCATTCTTTTCACTGGTTGGAAGTTATCAGGCTTTGCCTCAGTCTTAGCTTTGCCATCTACTCCTTAAATTCCACCGATTCCTCTGTCTTTGTGACATGAAACAGTGGCTTCTCAGTTAAAATATAATCAGTCTAATGATTAGTCAATCAGCACCCTGGGGAGCATTCGTGTAATTGTTAAATTTTTCCTAATTATTTAAACAGGGTACACTTTAGAATTATAATTTAATTCATAAATAAATTATTTAAAAAAAGACCTGAACCATGTGGAAAACCACTGTTTATTCTCATTACATTTCAAGAACAAGCATTCCAGTTGTGATGCTGTTTCTGGAGTCTTTGAGTGAAGGATAAGAGGACTCAGAAACAGGACAAAACACATTGCAGATATTTCACTACTTTGTAATCAAAGTGCTGTTTCCAACTTTCTTTGACACATTACTACAAATATACACTTTGAATTGTGCAAAGATTGTCTTAAGTGTTTGTGCTTCTTCCTATTTAAATAACGGAGATAGTTTTACTTGTAGGAAATATTGAAGAAACAAATAGTGAGAAATAATAAATGTTAAGCTCACTCCTAATAGAAGCAAGATGAAATTATTAGAGTTATTTCTGAGAAAACTGCCACTTGTGGTTTGAGGATGTGTTGCTGCTCTGAAATTTTTCAGCTGTGTGAGTGTTAAAACAAGTTGAGAGGTATTTACAGGTTGTCATTGTTTGTCTGCTTCATACTTATTCGCTCTGTTTTCTTTCCTCAGTTGTTTTGCTCTTTAATGTCACTCTTTTTCGTTGTGGTATTCCCTTATTTTTCTTCCTCTTCTCTCTTGCAATGTTTCAGAGGAAAAGACATTACTGGAGGCTAGACAGTAAATGCATTACGCTGTTTCAGAACGACACAGGAAGTAAATATTACAAGGTAAGACCACTACCTTCCAGCCATTTCTTTGTTGCTCCTAATTCATCACTGCAGGTGTGCCTGTCTTTTAAAGACTAACTGCTAAGTTTACAGTAGTAGTCTTTTTTGAATTCAAGCCTTTAGTCTGCTGAGACAGGCCTGATATTCCTATTCTACTTTCTAAATTCAGCAGTCTGAAAGCAATGTGCTCTACTGGTATGAGATGTATGTTAATTCATATTTCCCTACCCAGCTCTAGTGTCTGAGAGTTTTTATTATCTTAAAAGACATAAAATAACAAAGTGACAGTCTTATTGGTTTGCACGACAGATAGAAAGCATCTCTCCAACCAGAGCCATGAATGTAAATTACTTGCAACACAGCACACCCCTCAACTACTGATTCAGGAGGTACATCATGTATGGTGTACTGGTGCTGATACTGTAAACTGTATTCCACCCAGACCCCTTTACTTCATCCTCTCTGCAGGAAATCCCTCTGTCTGAAATCTTGTCTCTGGAGCCTGCTCAGAATTATTCTCTGCTTCCTGATGGAGCCAATCCTCATTGCTTTGAGATCGCCACGGCATCACTGGTTTATTATGTTGGAGAGAACCTGCAGAGACCTGAATCATCTGTGACAGGCAGCAGCATTCTGGTGAGATGCAGATATGATATGATGCAAAATAGCATCTCTAAGCTCATAATTAGATTTGATATTATTGATAGATTTGATATCATCCTTAATGTGCTTGCATGATATCATACAAACACGTTAAGGAGAAATGTTTTTCAACAAAGTCTTAAATCAAATACGTCAGAGTTGGCAAAATAAAGACATTTGTCACTTAAGCAGAAGTATGGATACTTCAATTTAAAAGCATTTTAGTAAAAGTTGAAGTACTTATTTTTAAAGTATTCAAAGTACAAAAGTAAAAAGGAAGGCATTTATATCTTTTTTATGCAACGGAAATTGAACCTTGTGACATATTAACATACAAGAATATAAACTTTATTTCAACTTAAATTTTAATCATATATAATTTACTCAGGTTGAACATCTGTTATGTAGAGCACAAGCGAAGAAAAAAGAGAAAACATGCACTATTGCCTACATTGTTGATGGGTGACTTTCCCTTCATATCGATGCAGAAGAACGAGTGTAGTCAGGGGTTAAAGTGGGATTTGGCAGGTGTGATTAGCTTATATGTGCTACTCTAGACAATAGGAGCTTAAATTCAAACTGATTTCTTCTACCATGAATGCAACCTAACAGTGACCACGAATACCACAGTTACTCTACACTACTCCACCATCCAGTAAACTTCTTTTTAGCATACACTAAACTGCCTGGTAACTTCACGTTCAAGTTGAAAAAGCATACATTCACATCATGTAAGGATCAAAATTTTGTGCTGACACCAATGTGAGTTTTTCCAAATTTTGAAAAACTCACATTTACATGTAAGATTTAAATTCACAGTTTATCAAATGTCTGTTGCAGTGAATAGATAGAAGAAAATAAACCATAGAAAACTAAACAGAAGAAAGAAGAAGAGAAATAACAATTTAACATAAACCAGTGACACATTCTGGGGCCTGATCAACCCTGGCAGGGCCTCCTTGGAGGAGGGTGTCTAGTGATAATGGCTGAAAGACCCGATGAATCCAAGGTCCACTACTGACGATGTGTCCCAAATTTTAATATGATAATCTAGATCAGATCTCTAATCCCTAAACCTAACCAAGGAAGAAAAGATGGCAGATTAGCTTGGGTAAAAGACCGAAAGTTGAGGCACACAACGATGTGTGCTGCTGGTAAAGTTTCTGGGCTGCCTTTCCTCATAACACCCATCCCTCAAGATTTTCTCCATTTGAAGCAATGTATTATCAGGGATTGTAACATCTAGTCCTTTTACTGAATCAAATTGTGAGTACCAGAATTGTGATTTCAGGTCAGCGGTGTTGGGCAGGATGTGGCTCGAATGTGGGAAATGGCCATCCAGCATGCTCTGATGCCAGCAGTTTCTACAGGAATTTGCCACAGTTCCCACCGCAGTGGACACAGTACGTTGTTGTAATATTATTGGCCTGTTAATATTACATGTCTAAGTTTGCATTTTTTGAAGATTTTTTCTTTGTGCCTTTTTAACAAAAAAACTAAAGGGAGTTCAAATAAAAATTTGCTTGCATAGCTGTTACAACCACTTGACTTCAACAAATTAAGTGATGAACTAGTAGCAGACAATCTTAGCCACTCATTGAAAAAATGAGTTGAAGTCTCAAAGCTGTATACATGTACAGGGTCACACCTACTATTCCACATCTCAACCACATTAAAGTAATTCCAGCACAGTTGTCATTTTGTCTCCAGCCAGAGACTATTTGGAACAGATAAATCACAAATTCAATGTATGTTTTCTTTCAACTCAGGTATTTGTATCCATGTTGCTACTGAATTCTCCCGGAGAGTCTCAGATCCATTCAGGGCCAACAACACCCACACAAAACCCATCAGAGATATTTCAGGCACTTCACTGACGTCAAACCATCATGACTAACACTTCAGTGTGGTCGTAGTACCTTTTATGACTAAAGAAATGTGTCTCAACTAGCAGATCGCTAACTGGTTCACATTTATCACATTTATTTCTAATACACACAAATATTGTGGCTTAGAGCAAACAAGTTAATATCCTTTTACAGATGCCCTGTTTTTATTGTTTTTGCTTCACAGAAAGATGTGCATCTGCTGAAATATGTACTTTTGATGTTGATGAAAAAAAATCTCATTACAACTGAAAGAATGAGTTTCAGAATGTATATTCTCTTAGACGATTTTTTACTCATGCAGTGCAAAATCAAAACAGCAGTCAACTTCACATTGATAGGTAAAGAGCCCAGAATAACAGGAGGATGCTAATTCACTTTTTGGGACAATTGTCATCCCGTTTTTTTAATTCTAATCTTGGTTGTGTCTCTCATTAACAGAGGAGATTTCAATCAGTATTTCAGTTTCCAACTGCCAGATCCAGGAGAATGTGGTAAGAGAAAAAATACAAACACACACACACACACACACACACACACACACACACACACACACACACACACACACACACACACACACACACACACACACACACACACACACACACACACACAGGAAGTAAGGCCATCCATTGCAGTGGTGACCCCTTGTAACAAGGGTGTAGCTTAAAGAAGCTTCTTCTTCTTGAACCAAATTACAAGGTTTAATTCAGATGTAAAGTGTTTTCTGGCATTTGAGGGCAAAATAAAATCTCTACGTGAATAAAAACTGTTCAGTGGAATTTCTTAAAATTTGCTTCAGACATTTATGCACCCATGACAACATCGACTACATCAGAATACCAAGACCCTGTAAAACTACTGACATGGCCGCCTATCTCTATGTCACCCGCTGGTTAGTAAAGTCCTTAAGTTACATCATGACGCCTTGTGGTGAGCATTTTCACCTTTGCTGTCTTGGTGTTTGGAGACTTGAGACTAATGACTTTTGTCTGTCGATTTCTTAACCAATGAGGATTCCTTAACTAACCTCAAACTAGCCTATAAAGCCGTCAGAAAAGTGATGTCACAAAGTGAGGGAACCAACCAATTTTTATTTAAGATCAAATTAATAAAGCTGACAAACACTGAAGTGCAGAATGTCACTGGCAAATAAACTTCCTTGCAGATTCCTGCTCTGTATATAAGAGTTAAAGAAAGCAACAGTTTTCGTTCAAGATCTACGAGTTCACAGGGCAAACAAAGCATGTCACAATCTTCATCAGGCGAGAGTGCATATTGTGTTTTTGTCTAATTTTAAATGAGACACTGACTTTCTTTGACTGAACATTTGAGATTTTCAGGTAGACATTTTTGCACCGAGGTTTCACTTGAGCTTCCACTAATAGTCAGTCAGTGAAGTCATGTGGTAGTACGTGTGTTCCCCTGGACATGACGATATTGGACAGTTAATATTTTACATGGATGACCCAAACCTGGATTAGATGTTACATCAGGACCATGCTTTCATTCACACTTTGTTTCCTGGCACTCCAACTGACACTGCACTCAAACCAGCATCAGGACATGTTGTTTGTATACCCACACTTATAAACAGAGTCCCCATCTTCAACCTCTGACAGACAACACAGCATCTTGTTCATACTCAAATCACCTCCATCCAGTTCTTTTTTTCTGCTTTCTGTCACTTTCTGCTTAATTTGCATTTGAAGACTTCTGGGTCATGTTGCAGAGATTCCCAGAGCGTGTCACTATGCTTGAAACACTACATTTACATCAAAAAGATTTACATGAGGCTCCAATATCTGCAAATTCTATTCATTTTTCTATTCATTGCATTGCATGGAAATGCAACTGCAGAGAACATCAAGTCCCATTTCTGTGCAGACGTGCACCTCGCCGTCTCCAAGGTGAGCACGTCTTCAAACACCTCAAATGGAGATTACTGTGATTACTCACTCAGCCAAACGGTTTCCATGGTGACGATGGTAATTAGGCAGTGAGCTCGGGGAAGGGGGAGGAAGTTTATAATATTGTATTTCTGTTCTCTTTGCTTGAGGTGTGATATTAGGCTGTCAGCTAACAGGGGAGAAAAAGGAGACGTAATTACAGACAAATGAAGGAGAAAATATTTTGCAGCTTTGGTGTCAAAGCTGTGGAGGATCACTGACGTTGTGTAGTTGCACTGAGAGAGGTGCACAGTAGGCTTTCTGTACCAAAAATTCTTCCAGAAATCTCCTCTGACAGGTGATGAATTGATGCATTCACTTTTTTTTGTTGAACCCACTTTCTGTGAGCCTCCCTTGCCTTCCTTCATTGCAGTTTTCCATTCAGGGAACTTAACCATGACCTGAAACTTTAATTGCATAAACTTGCAGTTTCAGTCTATTTTAAACCTGAGAAATGTATGTTTTATTGCCCCGAGTGCATGAGAATGCTTTACAACTTGTTGTCATAGACGTTATATAAAAAAGGACCTACAGTATCTCCTGTGTGTGAAAATGTAAGTCAAGTTAATGTTTACTTCTGTAGCACATGTAAAACAAAAAACTCAATAGAGCAAACTACTATACAAGCTATACAAATTATGACCAAATTAACAACGAATATCTGCTAAAATACACAGCCTCAGTATGACATAATCAAAACAACAAACAGGGTTTACAAAGTAAAGCTAGGATACCCGGCTCAGCTAGCGCTGAAAGCCAGAGAGAATAAGTAGGTTTTTAATCACAATTTACAAATCACAGAGTGGGTTAGCTCTTACGTGCAATGGTAGGTGGTTCCAAAGATTAGAGGCTGACACCAAAGACGCTCTGTCACTTCTATTTTAAGGCTGGCTCAGTGAACATCCAGTATAGTTGGTTTGTAGACCTAAGTGCTGTGGTCGGACTGTAAATGTTTAGTTAAGAAGGGTGGGACCAGTTCATTGAGACTGAGACATTGTTTCTTTCCCAGTAGGTGGTGGGGAAACTTCTCGATTTTAAAATGAGTTGTATTGGCACTTAATTTGATCTATGACCCCAGGATACAATGAGGACAATGAGTTTATGGTCTCAATCAGTAGTTTCAAGTTTTTTCTTATTTATTATCTTTTCTATTACTATTCTTTTGTAGGTTTCAGTCCCCGTTATAGTCAAACAGAATCCCAAAGAAGGTCATGCTTCAGGATGGACCTATTCTGTATTCCAATTGGCAAAAGTCACATGTGATGTTAACACCAGAGCCCTCAGTAAAAGCACCAATGGGTGACGTCATAGTGGCGGTGTCTGCTAACTAGACTAAAGGATTTTTTTTAGTTCCCTGCCTCTCATTTCGGATCTGCATATGTTATGTTTGGTTTCAAAACTTCTGCCATTGCCCAACAAGCATTTCCTAATGCATCCATTTGTAAAAAGACTGAGAACAAAACATTAAACTTAAGTTCCATCCTCAGGGTGGCATGCCCCTGCAACCAGCTCTTTTATCTCCATGGGCTGATGGATTTGGACACCTTGAACTTCAGCCTCTCCCTGCATCCATTATCCTTTGGCAGGGGGTTTAGGCTTTGCTACACTGGTCTCAGTCATTTATTTCATTTTCATTTGACCCTTTTCTTTGACCCCATTTGATGATTTATGAATTGCTACTCAGACTGTGTTTTGTGTTTTCCAGGACATCAACTCAGTGTATCAAATCTTCCCAGACGAGGTTCTTGGCTCAGGACAGTTTGGCATTGTGTATGGAGGTAAAACCTGAATTTGAGACATTCCACCAAATGCATTATGTTTTCTTTTTCAGCATAAAAAAATGAATCTTCTATTTCCAATACATGTAAATGTATTTTTTTCTGTGACTTTATTCTCCTGTGGAACACATTCTTTGTCTATGAGACTCTGCACAGCTAAAAAGACAAGAAATGTTACTTGGTTTTAATTTAGAGAGTGAGACAAAAAATCAGTTGGGCAATTACTGACATGAAACTTAACCACAATTCATTTCTGTTGTTTGTGATTAACAAACAAAAATAACAAAAAAAAATTACATTCCTATTTTCACAAAAGCGAGGAAATGTAAATAGAAATGAAATTCAGTCATTTCAAAACCATGTGCGTAATTCATTTACGTGGTTGAAACTGTGAAAAATATCAGCACATTTTGAAACTGATGCCAGGTAACACGATTCAGGAAAAGGTTAAAGGTAAAACGTGCCACAAAGAGCCCGATTCATTAAGATTAAATGTAACCTCTGTGAAACACAGTGCAGGGAAAAAGTTCAGTGATTTTGTTTGTTGACGTAAAACTGCAAAGAATTTTGGAATTTCATCTGTGGTGCCTGATGTTTAAAAAGTTAACTAATCCTGAGAAATATCTTTAAGCAAAGGATAAGATCAGGGAGTAATTGTGACCGCCAGGTCCACATGCAACTCTGGATTACAAAAAGACACGATTCTGTAATAGAAATCACTGCAGCTTTATCTCAGGGAACCAGCAACACCCCTCCTTAGCTGAGGCTTGGCTGGCGGTGTGTTTCCCAACACCATACCCATATCACAGATATGTGGTTACATTTTGAAGATACTAAAAGTAAGACCATAAGGATGTAGAACTTTATGTATTCACAGTAGTGCTTGAACACATATATTAATAATGATTATGTTGGTAAAGAAAAGCTCCCACTAAAAGAGGATCCTGGAGGATATACGGTAAGATAAACTTTTGAAACATTCGTCAGATGTCGAAGTTTATCTGACTAACACTCCAGAAGTCGAGAATACTGAAGAATATTACATTTACAGTATTTAAACTCATGAAACCCATCTCACATTCAGGTTCTTCAAATTGTTGCTTTAATTACATTCTGGAACAGCTGAGTGTGTTTGTGATGCAGATTGGGGTTTTATTCCACGCAGGTAAGCACAGGAAGTCCGGCCGAGATGTTGCCATCAAAATCATCGACAAACTCCGCTTCCCCACCAAACAGGAGAGTCAGCTGCGCAATGAGGTGGCCATCCTGCAGGTAAACACACACACACACACACATCCATGCTGCTCAGGATACTGTTGGCAGGGAGTGAAATTTCCTGTTGTGAACGACTTCATTACCGTGGCAACACTGTAGGGGTGTGACATCTGAAAATATTCCTGCTCTGCCGCCGCTGCTGCTACACACACCTGCACATAAAACACACTTGAGTTCACCTCAGCTGATATCTGTTCTGCTTGGCTGCTCAGCAGACTGGAGCTGTTTGGGAAATGGCTTCCTGCTACGTTTGGGGTCCATATCAGCTTTTTTGGCATTTTATTTGATTGCTTGTTGTAGCCATTAAGGGAGGTGGGTGAGGATGCTTTCGGATCTTTGAATCTTTAATCATTAACGTTATTTCTATAAGAGGCAAAGTACAGTGGATACAATTTAACATTCTTCATTTTAGAGAGACAGCTGTGCTCAGTGTATACTGGCACATTTACTTAAGCTTATTGTATAAAGTCATATCATGTTCACCCAAAACAGATTTATCCTCTCTAAAGTGACATAAAGTAATGTCTATGAGCTTGGAACAACCAGAGCTCCTCACAGACTGGCTGGATGGGATCATTGAACCAAACAAGCACACTCATTTATACAACTGCAGTGTCTACATAAACCACCCACACATATTACAGTATGACAGCGTTTTTTTCAAAATATATGCTGTGGCATTCCTTTATATAAACACACTACTCATCTATCAGAACTGTGTGTTTCATCCCTTTCACTTAGCAAAGTCATGCCGGCACTGCTTAAGCTCAACATCCTGGCGCTATACCCATCCTGCTCTCTCGTCTTCATCTCATGAGCATCATGTTTTTGCTTTGGTTTGCTAAATATAAATTATAATGTGAGCCAGGACAGGAAGTACAAGTAAAGAAGTAATATATTTCCCACCATACCTCCCAGGGAGAGAAGCAGGAGCACTTGTTCTTGATCAAATACATGTACGATAACACAATATTATGCTCTCTGTTTCCCAAAAATGACAACATAATAGCCATAATAATTTAAATATTAGTTTATTGAAAGTGAAAATAGCAAAAAAAAAAAAAAAAAAAAATACTCACAAGTAACATCGTGATTATTAGTATTCCATATCAATGGCTTATTGCAAACCAGTCAGTGCATTCAAAGCAATGGTGGGAAACCTTGCATCTGTGGGATTCAAGATTGTATTGTAGACATGTATTTCCCACGTTTGAAGCACGCTGTCGTTGTTTCGCAGTCGTCTTTTGCAGAGCAGAAGTTGCATGTCTTTCCCTTCTGTCTCCTTGTGTTGGCTTCTTGTGTGACGTGTTGATCGGGGTTAGGCTCAGATTGCTGTGCTGCTATTGCCACTGCTGCTGAAGCTCCCACGCAGGGAAGATGGTGTCACTTTTGCATGCAAAGAGTCCCTTGCTGCCTCAGAGCTCTCTTCATGTTTCATCTTGGAAGATTAGGTGAGGCATTTCTTGAACAGAAAATCTTGATGTTATGATGTCCTCACACTTAAATTCACAGCTCAGATGAATATGTTTTATACTAATATTTACTTATATGTAAAACCCCTTATTAGATCTCTGTTTTAATCTCAGATTAGGATAAAAGACTGTAACATGTTAGATTATTTTGGTACATCTTGTGTTTGTGTCATGGCAGTCTCTGAGGTCTGGCTTCTGTTCCTCATGTGCATCATATGTGATCAGTCCTGTGCTGTTTTACTATTTCACTGTCTTGAGACTCCCCCATTACACTTCAAAGACCTTTAGGTGCCTGTCATTGAAACCTAGACACATGCAGTGAGAACACAGACAGTTCTTGTGACAGTGTCAAGGTAACTGTTGAACTTATCACTGTCCCTTAAAAATGTTACAAAGACATGGTGTGTACATTTTTAGAGTTTCAAGAATCCTCAAATTTGTTGATTTTCGTTCAGTCAAACTGAAACAGTCTCAGTGTACAAATATTTTTACCACCTTTAAAACAGTATAAAATGTTTTATTAATATCATATTTGAGTTTTAAGCCATCAAATTTCAGACTAAAAGAATGACACTTAGTTCTTCTGCTGTCAAAAAACAAAACAGGTCCAATTTGACCCAAAAAGCATGCAAGGGTTAAAATGAAGAAGGCGCTTGTGTCGTTAAATTTAGGTGTGGGCATTACTCTATTCACAATTCATCTTAATCTGTACTCCAGTTTAATTAAACCGTCATTTCATACAGATTACAATCTGTATGAAAATCATTTCATACAGATTGTAATCTGTTCTTAAACTGTCTAAACTGATCTCTCTTGTCCTTTCAGAGCCTGCACCATCCAGGGGTGGTCAACCTGGACTGTATGTTTGAGACACCAGAGCGAGTGTTTGTGGTCATGGAGAAGCTTCACGGAGACATGTTGGAGATGATCCTCTCCAGTGAGAAAGGCAGACTTCCTGAGAGGATCACAAAGTTCCTGGTGACACAGGTGATACTTTCCCTCAATTATAACATCACACTGTCTGACCCTAACTGTAAAAACAAAGTCACAAAGGTTTGGGTCCATAAATGTTGCCTATGTTAAGAAAAACCCAGTGACAACATCCAGGACAAATAGCACTAGTGTTTAATAATCATGTTACTGCTGCTAGGAATTACTGGATAAATTCTGATTGTATAGGTCTATAATCTCTGCTCACATTCAGCCAAATGATACAAAACTGATCAGACACTTCACTGTGCACATGGACAATGGGAAAGACAATGAATAGAACAAAACTGAAGGCAGAGACTCGCAAACCAGCAGTAACTAAAGATGGATTCAGTAAAGGCCTGGCAGAGCTTCTTAAGGGGAGAAACACATCAATGGGTTGTAAACTTCAGACAGTAAATGAGTCTCATTTGTGTTATGTTGTATTATGTTTTTGTAATTATGTTTGTACTTTTGATTGGGGACTAAAATTGAAATTAAAACTGAATTGAATTGAATTGAATTATGGCTTGATCATAGTATTTTAGTGTTCCCCTAGCATAGATTTACTGCCTGACTTGTGCCATTAGCATTGAGTTTTTGACAAGAGATCCAACATCATTATAGCAAATGCAATCTGTGTTTTTCTGTCTCACTGTCAGATCTTGGTGGCTTTGCGTCATCTCCACTTCAAGAACATTGTCCACTGTGATCTGAAACCTGAAAATGTCCTGCTGGCTTCTGCAGACTCTTTCCCCCAGGTAGTATGTTTATGTGTTTATTTGTTACGCTTGGACAGTACCTGTTTTTCAAATGGAGATGTGTTTCCACCCTAAGTGGAGGAGTTTAAGTATCTCGGGGTCTTGTTCACGAGGGGAGTGGGAGATCAGCAGACAGATTGGGGCTGCGGCTGCAGTGATGTGGGTGTTGTACCAGTGCATCTGGTATCTACGAAATCCATGTGGTTCTGCATCTACGAACTCTGGGTAATGACCAGAACAACGAGATCACGGATACAAGCGGCCTCTCCCGTAAAGAGCTCTGCAATCAGTGATGGGGTTAGAGTAGACTCACTACTCCTCCACATTGAAAGGAGCCAGTTGATTGAAGCGTTTGTGACAAAGAACCTGGAAAGTTTTCAGTCGAAAAAGGCAGGCACTTGCAAAAGAAGTCAGTTGATTGGATGGGCTATCTGTCAATTATAATCCTACAATCAGATCAACAGAGCAAGCATGTTCTGAACCTGATCTTGCTGAAGACAGTTGGGAAAGCAAGGCACAAAACTGATCTTTCGGGCATTGTATGGTGGACTGAAATGGAGAGTATTACTTAGATAATGTTTTAAACATTAAACCCTGTATCCTCATCAGTACTCACTGTTTTTCTCAATTCAGCTGCTGGTGTGTTGCTGCAGGTGCTCTATCATGATTCAGCCTTGGTTCTGCATATTATTCATGACAATATGTAATAGTAATAGAACTGATCTGTCAAGTAGATGTTTTTGCTAAGGCTGAAGAGGATATTTGTGAGACTGTTACAGTTTTTTCTGAATGCTTAAACCCTAACTGTGATTCTTATAGCACAAATTCTAAAACTATTAATACTTATAGCAAAACCACTCACCGAGTTTGCAAAACTAAAAGCACAAACACTGCTTTGCACTCAGTTTGCCATTTTGTAACACACACTTTGCAAACCTGTAGCTACAATCCACTGCACAGCACTCTTTTTGCAGAACTGTAAACACAACTCACTGCTTGACACTCAATTTCCAAATGATCAACGCACTCCTAGCAAAACTATACACATTTACGGCCATTATTTACACTATTTTGCCAACTGTCTGGCACACTGTCACATGTGAAAACTTCCTTAGATAATTAGTTCACTTTGCAATCAGCCTATGCACTATAATACAGGTAAGCTCTGTGTGTGGAGTACAATGGAGGGAGCAGGAAGAGTGAGAAGTAGAGGAGGTCGAGGAAGAGGACGTGGAGGTGAAGAAGTAGGATGAAGAGGACGACAAGGACAAGGAGGAGCAAGAGGAGGACGAGGAGGAGCAAGAGGAGGACGAGGAGGGGGGAGAGGAGTACGAGGAGGGGGGAGAGGAAGGGTAAGAAGAGTAAGAAATAGAATTGCTGATGACATCAGAGCTACAATAGTGGACCATGTAATCAACCATGGAGTGACCCTGAGGGAAGCTGGCCAACGGGTTCAGCCTAACTCGAGCCGCTACACTGTAGCAAGCATCATAAGGACATTTTGAAATGAGAATCGGTTAGTACAGTCACTTTGCACTAAGATTTGTAGCACTGCCATGTGCCAATGAGAAACAACAATACCATAGATGTAAAAATACTGAAATTGTTACTTTACAGAATTGCTAGACGACCAGATGCTGGGGGCAGAGGAAGAATGTTCACTGCAGACCAAGAAACCCATATAGTCAATATGGTGATTGCAAATAATCCTATACTTGGAAATAAACACTTGTATTTGTTTTGATGTGTGTGAATAAACACCAGTACTTGAAGTTTGGATCCGTCTATGTTTATGGACCTATGACAGAAGTATGACCTCAATCTGACATGGCCTACCTTGTGCACAGAGAAAGCAAAAGCCAGATGTGTTTTTTATTCATACCATCAGTGTGTAGTTGGTGCATTGTGTGCTTATTAATTTGATGGCTTGTGTTTACTGTCTGATACAAAAATACCATTTTTACAAAGGTGTGGTGAGTTAAGCAAAGGTTATTCGCTTTTACAAGAAAACTACAATGTTTTGCTGATTGGGTGAAGAGTTTTCTTATTTGTGTGTAGAGTTTTGCAAAAATAGCTAATAGTTACAAAAAATGTGCTCAAGCCATCAGAAAAAACTGTAAATAGATGTTGTGTTTCCACCCAGGTCCTCCACTGTTTAGATAATATTGACTACCTTTATTCAGTCTTATGCAAATAATCTGTTAAAGGCTTCAAAGTCTCAGTTATTAATATCTTGCAACTTTTTGTACAGCTGTTTAAATGTTCTGTCAGAATTCTTCTGATTTCTAATTTTATCTGAATTATCTACAGAAAACTTTTGCATGTCTTGACAACACTGGCAAACAACAGTAGTAAAAAAATGATGTGTGTTGAGTTCCGAGCTGCAGAAAGAGTGAAGTTATGCAGTGATAGAAACAGAAAATACAAAACACGCACACGTATTAGTATTTGTGGATGCGAGCAAAGAAAGTTGGACATAGACACTCCATTAGCTGTCAGTGTAACTATTAGCAGCTTCCTTCAGTGTTCGGTCTTTAGAAATAGCTGTTAGTGTCAGACAGACTCTAGTGATGCATCATTTAGCTGTTTGGCTCATAATTCCTCACATGATACTTACTGTGTATCATCTGCACAGCCTGCTCCTCTGAAATATCAGGGAACAAACAAAATGCAAATATCTAGCTCCCTTTGGAAGAGATGCGTTAACGTTTGCGTGTCAGCCGGTTGCCATAAACAAATGAATACATGTTAAAAAATAATATGACATTTATCAAAATCCTCTTTTTTATCTTTCTCAGAATCAGTTGAGGTAATTGGCATCAGATTTATGTCTGTGTCAGTAAAGAGAAAGTATGTTAAACTAGTTTAACACGCCTGGGAGCAAGAGAGATATTGTAGGCATAGCTGAACAAAACGGTCAGTTACAGTTCTATTTAGTCTATATAACTAATGTACACAATATAGCTAACAATATAAGGCAGTTTTATGTAATGCATCATTCTTATTACTACTAGAAGATCTGCTAGATCACTGTGGCACTGTGACTACTGAGCTCTACTATGCTAAAAGTTATAAGTTAATTTATAATGTGTTATATTCAATAAAAATAAATTAAAAACAAAAGTATGACTTAGTTGATGCATCTGATGTATGCATCTGACTGCATCACTTGAAATAGTTTCAGGTGAATAGGGCACCTCAAATTTTCAGGCATCAAATTTCATTTTTAGAAATCAAAACCAAGCAATGCATATGTCAACATTTAGTATAACTATTCACCCATATAATGTGCAAGTTTCATCAGCCTACCATTTTTAGTTATGACCACAGGTGTGGGAATAGGTTAGGGTGAAAAACTGAATTTCCTGAATTCTGGAAGAACACGAAAGTTTGAAAATGCTCTGCCCAGATGCTGATTCATGAGATGCAACAATGTCACGTAACCTGATAAATCCACGTGGTTTACAACCTTACAGAGAGACAATTTTGATATCAATTGAGATCACCTTGTATGGTTCATTGCTCAATAAAGGGTTATTGATTTTTCCTACATTAAGACTCCAAAACGAAGTCTCTATATTTGAGTATCAGAATGGAGAGACTAGGGATGGGTATCGTTTAGGTTTTATTCGATACCGGTGCCAAACCGGTACTTTTGAAACGGTGCCGGTGCTTAAACGGTGCTCAAACCGGTGCTTAAAGAATGGAGAACACAAAATTGGTCCAAAAACCTCTCATGTTCAGCTGTTTTTTTTGTAAAAAGATAACAATGATTGCCTTTTCTGCAGCTATAGGGGATTTATGGCATCACTCTTGGCTGGAAGCAGTGCTTAAACAATGGAAAAAACACAAACTTTGTCCAAAAACCTCTCATGTTTAACTGTTTTCCACTTTTTCTTTGGTCATTTTAGCCTTTTTGGCCAGGGTGAAGGGAGTATCTGCCATCAAACAAGACGACAGCCGCATGTAACCACGATGGTGTTTACTAGTTCACCTTACATGCATTAATGTAATAATGTGGTTAGCGTACTCAATGTAAATTAAACACGAACAACATTAAGCTACTCGCGCAGAGAAGAACGGCTGCTGCTGCCATCATCATCCTCATCATTTCTGCTACACTGACAGGGCTAGGGGGCCAGGACTCTACTCTTCAGGTTTTTGGGGGATGTTGCTAACTCCGGTCCGATAACAGGCACCACACCCGCAGTAGATGTGCTCGGTGTGAGGTCTTGCAGCAAGCTATCAAACACGGCGCATTTCTTGGCTTTTAAAAAAAAACCGCTATGCGTCGCCAGGTGTTTCATCAGATTTGAGGTGTTACCTCCTTTGACAGTATCACAGTATCAGCTTAAAGCACTTGTTGCAGGCTGCTGAGTTTGCATCTTTTGCTGCGAAGTACAGCCAGACTTTTGATCGCTTTGCCTTCGGCATTTTTAATCTGTAGCTCTGCTCTGAAAGAACGTACGTACCTGGCCCCGCCTACTATCCTCGGAAACGTAAAATGATTGGCTAGAATTGGCTCAGGAAAAAAAAAGTACCGAAATAAAGCACCGAAATGTGCGCTGCTTTTCGGTCTGGTTACTACCGTTTATGTCAGTACCCATCCCTAGGAGAGACTGCTCATGAAACAATTCGAAATACATTTAGACAACGATGTGAGATTGCATGTTTAGGTCTGCATAAGAGAAATGATTCATCGCAACTTTGTTGGCTGCTAGCTTTGCTGGATGATTCACTCACACTCAGGAGGAAGATAGAAGTTATTATGGATATGTTGGCTCTTTTCAGTTTTTTACTTTTAGTAGCTTCATTACACTTAGAATCAATCCACACGTCCATTTAAATACTAACACCAGGTTCTGGCCACATGCTATTTCTGTCTGGCTAGATGGTTACTATGTTAGATCAGGTGGTTAAAGAGTAATAAATCCCTGTCCAAGACACTGATAAGCCTCACATTATAAAGAAAAATGAATGTCGAATGTGTCACACTACACAGAAAAATTGACTGTTTGTCACAAACCTCATGTTTTTGTTACATATCACTGCTATACTCTAGTATTTTCAGTCTGACAATTGTGTAAGTTAAGACCATAGATATAATGCTGTGAAATGACCAGCCACATCACTTCAACTTTTGCATTCTTTTACTTTTACATCCACTACTAACAGCTTTAGTAATTTATATTACTTCTGCTGCAGGTGAAGCTGTGTGATTTTGGGTTTGCTCGAATCATTGGTGAGAAGTCATTCAGGCGTTCAGTGGTCGGAACACCAGCATATCTTGCTCCTGAAGTCTTGAGAAATAAAGGCTACAACCGCTCACTGGACATGTGGTCAGTTGGAGTCATCATCTATGTCAGGTAGGATGAGACCTTTACTGATAAACATAATAGTCTGAGTAGATTTTGGTTTAAAATCTTATTCTTCTTTCTGCCTGTCTCTGTCCGAGTTTTTTCCTTTATCTCATCCTTCTCCTTTTTTAGTTGTAACATCTATAGCAAGCCTATTCAAATGGCGGCCCAGGGGCCACATGCGGCCCAGAAGCAACCTGCGAGTGGCCCTGCCTTTGGTCCTGGCGGAAACGCAGAGAAAACGCAAAAAATAAATAGATTAATTAATTTTAAAAAATTAAAAATTGAAATTCCTACAGCGTAGCGTAGAATGCAAAACTCCTAGTAGCCTACCAATATTTAACCCACAATGCACCGTGATGTAAACATATTAAACTATCATCGTAATGTATGATGCAACAACAGCATGTCTTTCTCAGTCCAAAATTGACAATGAAAACCGTCGGTTTAACCCTGCCTGGACTGACAAGTACTTATTCATTTTACCGCCAAATCCAAATGCCAAACCAAACTCTTAGAAATGTGCAAAAAAAAAAAGTTTAGTTATAGCTCCCTTTTTTTAATGGACCTTTTGATGTGCATTTGTGAGAGGTCCCCAGATTTACAGGGAAAAAAAGAATAAACATTTCTTGTTTTTCAATACACTTGTGTGGGTTTGAAATTTATCATGAGCTGCTGCTTACTGGCTGCAAAAAAATATCTGGCCCAGATAAATTCCTCGGTTTGAAAATCTGGCCCAACTAACTTTTTAGTTGAATAGCCGTGATCTATAGGATACTATCTGTACTTTAGTGAATTTCTATTATTATGAAATGATTACTGATGAATGTGCAAAAACTAAAAGTATTCATGTTTTTGCAGTCTCAGTGGGACGTTCCCTTTCAATGAAGATGAAGATATCAATGATCAGATCCAGAATGCAGCCTTCATGTACCCTCCTCACCCCTGGAAAAAAATCTCCCAAGAAGGTATGGTATGTTGCTGAGCCTCTCAACCAGAAGTCTACGAGACTTAAAGCTAACCCACAGAAAACCTGCTTCATTCAAAAAAGATCTGACATGATGAGTAACATCTATTTGTGACATATATTAATTGGTAAATATATCTCTCCACAAAAATGTCCAAACTATCCTGGACGAGCCCCCATTTATGTTTTACGACCTGGCTCAAGCCTTGTGTTTTCTTCTGCTTGTTACTGGTGCGTCTGTGTTACCTCTGCGTGTCTTCCCTATGCGTTATCTCTGTCAGCTTTCCCTGTGTTTCCCGGTTCCTCATCCCTCGGTTCTGGTCCACACCTGAGGTCCACACCTGAGGGAAGTGTTATGCTTAGTTTTCCCCAGTTTAGGTTTTGTTAGTTTTCTCTGTTCCACCGGTTTGCAGTATTGTTCAGCCAAAGGATGTTCAAAACATCCTCCTGCATCCGTGTCTGCATTTGGGTCCTCATTCTTCTATAATTCCAAATGTCTGTTGCCGCAGACAAATATAGAGACTAACACCAGAATTTAAATGAGAAGAGGTTTTATTATTATATGTAGCACCTTTTATTATTTATATAACACATTAGCTAAAATAGCTGGTACTACTAAGACAGAGACTACTGTGCCTCCATGAAAGCCTGCTTCAGGTATGCCTGACAAGGTGTGGTGAATTAGCAACAGCTCAACACTCCTTCACTGCCACTGCAAAGAGAATAGGGGCTGCAGAGGGGCGTAACAAGCTAGGTTAATACATGCATAATACATAATAAAAAAGTAAAGCCTTCAACCTACATTCTTTTAGCCAGCAGAGGATAGCTCCCCTGGTTTCAAAGATGAGCTGGACATTGATGGTGTCAGTTTCTTCTAAAGCATTTTTACTGGAATTGTCTGAGAAAAATAATTGCAAGGTTCAGACTGTCAAAGAAATCAGTGGTCTAGTTTTGGTATTTTATTAGCCTGTCATTAGCTTGTATGTTATGGACACTAGTTGCTAACAGAGCTTGCTAGCCTTAGCTTACGACTTGGCACTCTGGAGTCTTATCCAAATACAGTCACTTCTGTAACTAAAACTAACAAAACAGCAGCCAAAGCATTAATACCGAAGCTTCAAAATTTAGAGACCAATACCTGTTTATTTCTATGTCTGGATTTTTAAATTAGAATAGACTGAACAGGCAGATTCATGTCTGCGAGACTGACTGAAATGTTGAATGTGTGATTAAAGATAAATTGCTTGTTTCATCTTTCTGTATGACACCATGTATGACAGCACACAAGCACAGGTAATTATGTTTTATGTTGCAGTATAATAACTCCAACATTTCCTTGAAATCAGTTCAAGCCATTCTCTGCTGCTGTATGACTCATGTTGTTGCCGTCATTGTCTCTAAATGTGTCTGCCGTGTGTGTTGGCTGGAATTGTCCTGTTGACTATGAGACAGATTTAAATTCGCCTGACTCACTCACTCCTAAACCGGATCCCCGAAGTGCTCTTAACCTTCCCTCCACCTCCTCATGCTGCCAGAATGACTTGAGCTGTGCTTCAAAATAAATACAAGCCATTTCTGTTGGCCACAGGAGGATTAAATGTCAGAGAATAAACTCTAAGTGCGCCAAGAAATGTGCGTTTGCAAAGATCAGTTTTAAATAAGACCCTTTTGCCCACAAGCAAACACAATTCAAGTTTTTAAATGGAGATGAAATAAAGTTTTGAAAGTCTACCGCATTTATGATCATGCAGAGGCAGTCTTCCTCCCCCAGGAAAAAAAGTATTTAGTTTTACCTTTAAAGGTATAATGGCACATCACTGTAGTGGTACCCTCTAAGGTATTGCCATTGAGCCCTTTACGGGGCAAAAAACTTTGTATCCTTCTTTTTCGTAGCTGATGGAGCAGTCATGAAACTCTAACTACAATTCTGCACCTTAATAAAGGGGACACAGGGTACCCATTCATTGATGAAGGTGCTACTCTTTAGCTGCCATGACCTGAGACTCAATAAGATTGCATTAGCCAACCTGACAAAGACTTCTTGCACATCCCAAATAATACAAGTTGTTTTTAAAGCATGCGGGGGCTTCAGATGATATTATACTAGTACATTTATAAAATATAATTGATATAAAAATTGTACACAGCGTGTGACAAAGAAGCAGCCAAAATTAACAGAGGTATACACTAATTACCTTTTTAATATCTGTAGCTTTTAATGACGATGCAATCCTACTTTCTAAATGGTAAATTGCAAAACGAAAAGACCAAGCTTTCTAGTAGCAGGCCTATTTGTGATAAACAGAAAAGAAAGACCAAAGACAGAGGACTCTGTTCACACACTGGTGTAAGGATATTTTGTACACTGCTCAAAAAAAGTTAAGGGAACACTTGAGAATTACAATATAGCACAAAGTCTGGTAAACTTCAGATATATCCATCTACCCAGTTAGAAGGCATAATCTATTGTGAACCCAGTTCGCTTCCTTTGATCCAAATAAAAGTGATAATGGACTCATTGGAGAGGCAACAACAGGAAAAAAAAAGAAAACCCAAAATATTAATTAAAGTTGAAAAATATTATTTAAATTGTTTGCATTTTACAATTCATTAATTTGTTTTAAAAACGGTTTAATTCCTACATATGCATATCACACTACATGAGAGATACATGTTGTATAATTTATAATTTACAGTTATATACAGTCCATATCCTCTCTGTCACTGGGATTGCACTTCTTCATATTTAAGTTTATTTAGGACCATAAATATTTGACACAGATTTTGTTATTCTCTGTACACCACCATAGAGTGCAGCTTTTAAATATTTAATTCAAGGCATTTAACAAAATATTGCAGATATTATTTCAGGAATTATAGTTATTTTTATTTTAGCTATTTTATAGGGCTCAAAATGACAAACTAGCTTTAAACATGAGAATTGTTTTTAATACTTTGATAAAAAGCCTTTGCAGTCAGTGACTGATTGAAGTCTAGAACCCATAGATATCAACAAATGTTGTTGCTTCTCCTCTCTTGAAATGCTCTACCAGGTCTGTCAGGGTTTTTTTTGGCTGAATCTGAGCGTAGTATTGCCCTTAACACTTCAGAATTCATTCTGCTACTTTTATCAGCAGTAATAGGATTAACAAATACTAGTGACCTAGTTCCACAGGCAGTCATACATGACCATGACATAGCGTTGGCTCCACCATGTTTGACAGATGATCTGGTATGCTTGATGGCATGAGAAGTTTCTTTTCTTCTCCATACTTTTCTCTTTATATCATTCTGGTTCATCTTAGTTTCAAAAATTTCCATCTCTTTAATATGATTTGTTTTTGTTTGTTTGTTTTGGGGGTGTTTTTCCAGCTAATAATGCCCTTCTGACTTCTTTAAATTTTGTGAAAGAAGTCCAGTTGCTTTCTTTCCAACCTCCTTAGATATAACCATGACCTGGATGACTGAGAACTTTATAGATGTTTTTCCAAATGTCACCAAGATATTCACACATCCATGCCCTTCTCTTCCCCACTGCCCTCTCCACTCTTCTCTGAACCCCTTGTCCACACAGGAATCAAATATTCTGTATCTACACGGCAGAATTTTCTGAAATCTATACTTTAGGTGGATTTGGCTTAAAAGTCAGGAAACAACTACTTTCCAAAATAGGGTATAAATAGGGTATAAAGGGTACAAAATTTTACTTTTATACCCCTGGGATGTCGATCTGGTCAAGTAATAGCAATAAACTATTTCTCATTATTTCTTCACAGTTGTGTGTATGTCTTTAAATCAGGTTTCTTGTGAGAAAAAACAATGCATGACTAAACACTGCAGTTCAAAAACTGTTTAGAATGACTGTAAACTAACATTGTCATTCTTTGGCCTTTGGTTTGGATTATGAGGTCATGAGACAGATCTGGGAAACAGGAGCGAGCCAGTGCTGCTGAGCAGTTAAGGAGACGTGAATGTATGTGGTAAAGAAACTTGAAGAACTAGGAGAGTCCTGTCAGTTTGTGGAATGAGGATCTTAGGTTTGTAGGGGGGGTGGGTTCATACGGTAGTCCATTCATGTGCATAATACCAAGTGATGGAGGCCTCTGTAGACCTGAGGGGCCTTGGGGTCCCAGAGCTGTTCAGACCACTGACCCCTAAAGAGAGGTTAACATCATGTTAGCTCTGCTCATTAGCCCTGACTGGCCCCTGACCATGGGTGGGCCTCAACCCCAAATTCTCCTCCTACTAATACTCTGCCCTTCCATTCTCCCCCTGTGTTCCCTATGTTCTTCCTTTCTTACATTCTTGTATTCCTCCATGCAGCGATTGACCTGATCAACAACTTGCTGCAAGTGAAGATGAGGAAGAGATACAGTGTTGACAAGACACTAAGCCATCCCTGGTTGCAGGTAGGAAATCAGTCATTTGAATAACTCCATTAAAATCAGTTTGGGAGCATTTTTCAAGTTTAATACAAATCTGTAACATAACAATCAAGAATCAGTCAATAATAGATCCAAATCATATAAAGGGTTCACTTAAACACCTCACTTAGCTTCTTTCCATTAATCTCACATTACTTTACTGTTTCAGTTAACATTTAGAGCTTTCATTAACCCATATGTGTAGCATTTAAACCATTTTGGAGTTTTGGGAATTTTTTTCTTTTTGTTTTTTTTTACATTAGCAAGTTCAGCCAGCTTGTTTAAATAAACTTTATTGTCTGCGGGCAAAGTAAGTGGAGCTAAGAATAAGGGCACAGCTTCTGCAGTGATCAGGAAATGCAGTTTAGCAGCTATTACATGTAACACTGCTAACAGGTGGAACTGAAAAGGATTTCATTCTGGTATAGCAACCCGATTAGACTTCTGACACACAGGAAGTTCCAAACTGAATGAACTAAACGAGTTGGGAACATGTAATCTCACATTCTTTGAATGATATGTAGTGAATAAGAATTGAGCATCTAATTGTTGAATAGCAATGCATTTCACTTTGGTATGGGGTAAAAACCAGAGGCACAATTCCACAATAATGCTAATGTTGCATTTTATTGGCTATCTATTCGATTTATATCTTATGTTGATGATAATCAGAAAATATAGTGTAGGTAAAAAAAAAAAAACAATACATTTTTGTGTTTACAGCCAGTTTTGCGGACTTTTGGCTTCATGATCCCCCATCGTGGTTCGTGCACGTGCAGGCTCAGTTCGCCCTTCGTGGCATCTCGGCTGACGACACGAAATATCACCAGGTGGTGGCCTCTCTCGACCCGCTAGCCACCCGTCGTGCGTTGACTCTCCTCCGGGACCCACCCGCCCGAGGGAAGTACGCCGCCCTTAAGGAGCTGCTTCTTCGGCGCTATGCCCTCTCCGACGCAGAGCGAGCCGAGAAGCTCCTCTCCCTCTCAGGCCTGGGTGGCGGTACGGCTCTCGAACTGATGGAGCGCATGCTGTCCTTTCTCGGTCCGGACGACGGGGGATTCCTGTTCGCCCACATCTTCCTCCGACAGCTGCCGGTGGCCGTGAGAGCCGGCCTCGCCAACTCTCCGCTTCTGGGCACGGCGATTATCGCTCCCCTGGCTGAGGACGCGGATCGTATTCTCTTGGCTACCCGCGCTTTCCACGATCACGACCTAGTTCCAGCCTCGCCGGCAGCGCCTTCTACTTTCCCGCTGACCTGCCCCGACGTGTACGCTCCTTCGCTGGCGGCAAAGGTCGCGGCACAGCGACACCGCGGACGGGACCTCTGTTTCTACCATCAGCGTTTTGGCCCCAGAGCGCGCCGCTGCTTGCTGCCTTGTGCTTTTCCGACCCTGGGACACGGGCCCCGACAGCGCGCTGTAGCGGCCGCGACCGCTGGCGTCAAAGAGAAACTGCTCTTCATAGAAGACTCGCGCTCCGGGAGACGTTTCCTGGTCGACTCCGGCTCCCAGAAGAGCCTCCTTCCCCCGTCCGGCGCCGACAGTTTAGCAGCGGGCTGCGGACCGCAGCTTATTGCGGCTAATGGCTCTCCCATCACAACGTTCGGGGAAAGGTTCGTGATTGTTTGTTTTCATGGTCGGGATTTCCAATGGACCTTTGTTGTTGCCGCTAGCTCTGTACCTATTTTGGGCGCTGATTTTCCTCGTGCCCACGGACTGCTGGTCGATGTCGCTAACAGACGCTTAATCGACGCCCAGTCTTTTTCTTCAGTACCCTGTTTCACTCGCGCCATCGAGCCCCTGAATCGGACTAATTTGGTGACTTCTGGGAATGTTTTTCAGCGTTTGCTCTCTGAGTTCCCTTCACTGACTGTTCCTAATTTCTCAAACACGGCAACGAAGCACGGGGTTGAACATTATATTCGACGGTTGGTCCCCGGTGTTCGCCGCGCCGCCCGACCGACGCGAAACTCTCCGTCGCTCGGGAAGAGTTTGCCGCTATGGGCGCCTCGGCATTGTGCAGCGCCGAATAGTGCCTGGGCCTCTCCGCTACACATGGTGCCCAAGTCCGACGGTCGGTGGCGGCCGCGTGGGGATTTTCGCCGTTTGAATAATGTCACGGAGAACGACCGTTACCCCATTCCCCACATACAGGATTTTTCCGCCCACCTCGCCGGCACCTCGATTTTTTCTAAAATTGACTTGGTGCGGGGGTATCACCAGGTTCCCGTGCGCGCCGAAGACGTCCCAAAAACTGCCGTTATTACCCCTTTCGGCCTGTTTGAATTTTTGCGCATGCCGTTCGGCCTGAAAGGCGCCGCCCAGACTTTTCAGCGGTTGATGGACTCTGTCTTGCGCTGGCTGCCTTTCGCCTTCGTGTACCTTGACGATATATTGGTGGCCAGCTGTTCTGAGAGTCAGCACGCGTCACATTTGCGTCAGGTTTTCCAGCGCTTGGCGGCACACGGCCTGATCGTCAACCCCTCCAAGTGCCAGTTCGGCTTGCCGGTTCTGGATTTCTTGGGCCACCGCATTTCTGCTGACGGTGTGGTTCCGTTGCGGACAAGGTCCGGGCTGTTTCGCTTTTCGCGTCCAGCGTCCGTTAAAGCGCTGCAGGAGTTCTTGGGATGGTCAATTTCTACAACCGCTTTCTCCCCAGAGCTGCGCACCTGCTGCAGCCTCTCTATGCTGCTTTGAAGGGTAAAACTGCTAAGGACCCGATTGATTGGCTCCCTGAACGCGTCCAGGCATTTTCTGAGGCCAAGGCCGCGCTGGCAAACGCCGCCCTGCTGGCCCACCCGTTTCCGTTGGCGGAGATTGCGTTGACCACCGACGCGTCGGACGTGGCGGTGGGCGCAGTGTTGGAGCAGCGGGTCTCCGGTGTCTGGCAACCGCTTGCCTTTTTCAGTCGCACGCTTAGGGACAGTGAGCGCAAATATAGGCCTCCGCTGCGTCCACTGTATGACGGCCCCTTTAGGGTTATTCAACCGGGCCAGAAGCATTTCCTTTTGGACTTTGGGGGTCGTCAGGAGACTGTTTCTGTTGACAGACTTAAGCCAGCACATGTGCTGCAGGATGATCAGTTGGTGCCGGCTCAGGCCCCCCGCCGTGGCCGCCCGCCTTCCACTGGACTGGACAACCCTGCTTCTTCCTCTGGGAGCACCCCCCACCTGGCGGGGCCCGAGCTATCTCCAGCTTCTCCTGGTCGCCCATGCCAGCCTGGTCCTCAGGCTCGTTTCCCCTCAGCCAGCTCTCCACCTCCCCGGTTCAGCCGTTCTGGACGTTTGATTAAAGCAAGGGTTCTGGACTAGGGGATGACCCTACTGGGTGTTCGGGGGGCATGTGGTGGACCACTGGAGGCTCCACTCACACCCAGTTCTCAGGAAGAGTTGTTGCTATGTTTTGGAGGGAAAAGTGTTCAGTTGTGTGGTGATGAGGAATAAACGAGGAGTGTTAATCGAGAGCTCTCGTGTCGTCTGTGTTTACCTCCACAGTATTCAGAATACAGTTACTTTGTTGAAATAAAGGGATTACACGGCGGTCTTTTCCTGTTTCATATGTTAGGTTATGCCCTCCCTATTTTTGGTAATTCCACGCCGGTGGAAACCCAAACAAAACACGCATTAAGAGGCTCTAATGCCTGTGACTCAATCTCGCGGCCCATGTCACCTCTACTTGCGGCCCGCATAATGACGTGAAGAAATATTTTTTTTAATTATTTAATATGATGGCAATAGGCTGAGTGTTACAGCCATAGCCCTAAAGAATATAGCCTCGTGGGCAGTGTAGCCCAGTTGGAAGTAAGCTATTAAGACTCGACTGTACAGTGTGTTCGTGTTTTCCTCCGAAACAATAAGTTCCGTTGGAGCAGCCTTTCAATGCCTCTCTCTGTCTCTCGCTAGCAAAGTTGACCCAGACAACAAAGTAAAGCTAGTTTTCGGCTATGAGCCCAACACGAAACCCGACGTATTAGCCAGAGGTCCCTTTACTATGGTTCGCAGCCGCGGACCTGTTTTATATACGTGCGGAATAGTTTGCTATATGAGATCGCTACAAAAAGTGCAGCCTTACCTAATGTCCACCGTGGCTCAGGGGATTGGGAAGCTCATCTGTAACCGGAAGGTTGCCGTTCGATCCCCCTGCTCTCCCTGTCCTGGTCGTTGTGTCCTTGGGTAAGACACTTTACCCTACCGCCTACAGCCATAGCACATTCATGTAGTTGTGAAAAGCTTGATAATATATTAAGTAATCCAAAGTATTCAGAATAATACTTTGGATTACTTTACTCATTGAGTAACGTAATGGAATACGTTGCAAAATACATTTTGGGGCATGTATTCTGTAATCTGTAGTGGAATACATTTTAAAAGTAACCTTCCCAACACTGACAGCTTGTGACTATAGATGAGGGTAAATGGTAAATGGCCTGTATTTGTATAGCGCTTTACTTAGTCCCCATGGACCCCAAAGCGCTTTACACTACATTCAGTCATCCACCCATTCACACACCAGTGATGGCAAGCTACATTGTAGCCACAGCTGCCCTGGGGTGCACTGACAGAGGCGAGGATGTAGGGATGTAGATCGACCGGTAAATTGAGAGCTTCGCTTTTACACTCAGCTCTCTCTTCACCACGACAAACCGAATATCACTATTAATTTTTAGTAATGCTGTTTCAGTGCAGTGATTTTGTTGAAAAAAATATTAGAATTTATCAAATATATTGATATTAAATATATTATTACCATCAGCCATGCACCCAGATGATAGAAGCCAAGTAATAACAAGATGAGAGGTAAAACATCATTAAGACAATTGTGAGGAATAAAATCCATTAAGTGTGCATATGAGAAAATATATCCAGCAGATCCGTCATTGAAATTGAAAAAACGTTAGAAAATGGGATAGGCTGACACACTTGCACAGAGTGACAGGTTCCAGGCTTGAACTGTGATCTGATTCCACTGATTTTGCCAGGAAAACAATTAAGAAATTTTCCACAATCATCAGATGACGTGGCAGAAAAACTGCACAGACCAGGCGTAAAAAGTCTGTTGATAGTGCTAAAGAGGAAGCTTGCATTGCGCTTACTAGTGTTAGTCAAACCAAAGAAGTATGATGTTCTTGCATCTTTTACAAGTTGAGTGAATGTGGTTAGTAGGTCCTTTATTTGCTGGTAGTGCACATGGAAGGTTGTATTTCATTTTCGTTCTGCAGTCTGTTCTGTGATGATGAATATAACACTAGAACTTTGTCAAAAAAATATACAGTTGTGGTCAGACGGTAAATCTGACATGCAGAGTGAGTTTAAGGGTAAGACAAGAGCAAAAACAAGATTCAGGATGTGTCCAACATTATGAGTTGAACCATTAACCATAATGAACCTAATGAAACAATTTTGCAGTATTAAGAAATCTAGTGGCATGCAAAGAGATTTATAAACTCATTAAGGATTTCAGTAGGGAATTGAGGAGGTCACTAGATAACATCCATTCATTCTCTTCCAATTATCCAATTCAGGATCACAGGACCCTGAACAGGTCGCCAGGCTGTTGCAGGGCTAACACAGAGAAACAGACAACTTTTCACATGCAAATCCAAATACACTACAGGCATTTTAGAACAACCAGTTAACCTAACCTTACTAACTGCTTATGGACTGTTGGAGGAAGCTGAAGTACCTGGAGAAAATTTGGGCAACCATTAGGAGAACATAGAAGCTCTATAGAGAAAGTCCCTGATTAGAGGGTGGGTTTGAACCAAAGCCCTTCGCGCTGTAAGGCAACAGCACAAACCACTGTCCCAACAGAAAGTACACTTGCTTTGTACACTTATAAATGATAGTGTTTTGAATGACACCAACCAGAAGTAAATGGAACACAATTATCTATATATTATGTCTTTTCACCACAACCTTCAACAAGTATTCAGACAAAAGCAGACAATGAGAAAATATCACCAGCCACCCGTTATCTGATTTCAAAAATATTTGCTATTTACATTTTTTGTAAGAATTCAGAACAGTTCTTCATTGAAATCTAAAACAAACACTGGTGTGAATGTACTAGCTCTACAAAAGACAAGATAATGGTGTTATTAAATTAATAAGGCTTTGTGTGTGTTCATTTTCTCCACCAGGACTACCAGATGTGGCTGGATCTAAGAAACCTTGAGTCTCGGATAAACGAGCGCTATATCACCCATGAGAGCGATGACCTGCGATGGCATCATCACGCCCAGCTCAGCGGCCTAGACTACCCCATGCACCTAACCAACAGCCCCTGTGGTGAAGTTGGACAGGGGATGGAGCGTTACAAGGAAAAGGAGGAAGAACTGGAGACCCTCAGTGAGAGGGTGAGTGAACTATGAGGCAGTAAGAAGACTTATTTTCCAAACAACATGAGAAACAATGACTATCACAAAATGAAAAAAGCACAAAATGAAAACTTACAAAAAATTAAATCCTTATTTTACTCCATAAATCATAACGAATCTTATTCTAATTGATCTAATTAACAAGTACTTGTTTCGTATTTGCAAGAGAAGACTCTTAGAACTGGTTACATCTGTAATGCAAGAGTCACTGCATAATTAGGAGTTAACAATTTTGTATTTAATTAGAAGGTCCTTGTGTTATTTATCCCATAGTTTTCAATAGGGTTGTAAAGCTCAAACAATTTATTACCTTTACAAGGTACAGAACTTTCAAATATATTTGAGATTATTGTTGGATGTAAGGATCTTGTAATTACCAGAGTCTTGTGTTTCCTAATTTCAAAGAATTATTCTCACAATTTACAAATGCAACATTTGCTTATTTTAAATCTCTTAGATAAATAACCGCCTTGATAAACTCACCCTATCCCAGAATACCAAAACAAGAATCCTATGTTAAGGCAATATTGATTTTTGATTAAGAGATGTTAATTTTTCAAATGACTTCTTAATTTTGACTTTAAAAAAGTTAACGTCATACAAGATAGTATAATTACGAAATATACAGTAGGGTCATATATGATCCATTGTTGTAATTACTGGATCACTATTTAATGCGAAAACTTTTCCCTTAGTTATCTTTATCCTTATTAAATGTAGTAAAATAAATTTAAAACAACATAATCATTCCATCCTTACTTTGTAACTATGAAACAAGAATGTCATTTCTCCATGAAGAGCTACAAATTACAGTACTGGACAAAAATCTTGGGACATCTCTCATTTCTTTATGTTTTGCTTGGAAAATGGCAGATCGGTGCAGGGATTTATAGAACAGAATTCTGTTCCCATTATAAACAGAATGGGAACAGAATATAAGGCAAAAACACCTATACCCACACTGCTTCAGTAATGTTGAGGTCTGGGTTGTGGCTAGGCCAATTCATGGCAGGTGGTGCCCTTTCTACCAAAATATGCTTTAGTATACTGACAATGTGTTTAGGATCATTTTCATCCTGAATGATGAGGCCACTGGCAAATGTAATGCATGATGTGTCAAAATCTGATGCAACCATATTTCCATAAATTTTGGTAAGATCCCGAAAGCCACAGGATGCACAACAGCCCAAAATCAGCTTGTTTTACAGATGACCTCTCTCTTGACTACGATTTGAACCAAAACATTCAAATTGGGATTTTGCTTCCCACTGTTGCCAAGTGCTTTCTCATAGGGGGTCATCTGAATGACTGATCTTTTCCTATTTCTTAATGACATTACTTTCATATACTGTTCATCTGCTGTAGATAGTTTTTAGGTCTGCCACTTCTTCTTTTGTACTCCAAATGTCCTGTTTCCTCCGACTTCTTAAGGGAACACTGTACACTATGCCAAGATTTGCCAAGTTTTCTGTGAATTTTTCTTTCCGAATTGCCTCATTGGTGCAAAAGTACTGTTTTATGCCTGCAAACCTGTGCGATCTTTGCCATTTTCATAGAACAAACTAATGAAATGGGGAAAATGACAACAAAGTGCTAAGGATAAAGTGTAAAATTGGTTCTATGCTAAGTTGTGTTTAATGTGTAGATACAACACCGGTTCATCTGTTACGGTCTGAGCCTTTTCTATGATTCGTGGGTCATTGTTAAATGGCTCATCAAACAAAAGAATATTCTTCTGAAAATGATCTGGACTGGACTGAAAATGAGTGAACAAGCAGCCATTGTCCAAAGAAAAACTTTGTAAGGCCTTCAGAAATCCTGGAGAAATACAAAAGACCAATTACACTCAAGTTTGGGTCCTTGGAAGCAATATATAAAGAAATGAGGGGTGGCTCAGGAAATTTGCACAATAGTGTATATGAGAAATTCAGAGGTATACTTATAAAATAAAAAGGTGAATCTGAATTGTTAAGAATCACTACATTTTTTACACCGTAAATCACTGAAAATGACACATCAGAAAAAGTGGCGATGATAAACTAATTTTTAATTTACACTGTAAAAACATGAAACTTGCTATTTAGGGCTTGTCACATATTCACGAGTTTCCTGCAGCTTGTACAAGATTTTGCAGATGTGGAAATAAGCCATGGCTTCCTTCAAAATAAATCCAAAGCAAAACACAGAGCTCATTCACTATCAAAACTTACTAAGTGTTTACACTCATATCGTCAGATTAAAGTAAAGCAGTATTCACTTTGGATCTTGTGTAGATTAAATACTTACAATTGTTTAAAAATGTATATACATTATTCATTATTAAAAAAAAGTTCTAAACTTGATTTAAAAAAAAAGGAAACAGCATTTTTCTTCAACCTTGACAAAAGTCTTTTCTTTTGCTCGTTACGTAAAATTATTTAAGGTAACGCGTGTCTTCTGTTTGATAAAAACAAAGTAGAAGGACAGTTGATCTTCACAACTGAAACATAATTCCTAATTTTCCTTCGTAGCAATGAAAAGTCACGAGTTCGGGTTTCATTCCAAAAAGAGATATCCAAGGTACTGTCATTAAGTCATTTACAGATAAAGTGACCGCTCAGTGAAAAGTAATTTACTATGATTTTAGACGTTTTTACTTTCCCCATGTTTTCTGAAAATGGATATGTAGCATTTTGGAATGAAAATCCTCAGTTGCTAAAAACACACTGCCAGTGACATACCAAAAAACAACAAGATAAATGTTTTAATGTGTCAGTATCTTTGTTCCTCTTTTTTTTTTAACAGTTAAGCCACAAATATCTCATTCAAACGGGAATATATGATTACTTTGATACATTTGCATTGCTGTGGTTTTCTTTCTTTTCCTATAAGATGAGATACAGGATGATGTGTCTGGTTTAGTTTGACAGGAAGTTCAGTTGAATGCTATGTTTTACCTTCTGTAACCAGTATAAATGTTAGTGTCTCAGCACAATCTAGGACCCAAATACATGCTCTTTTGATTTTGTATGGGACAACATCAAGGCCATGTTTTCACCATAGGCTTTTCAGGAAATGCTCCATCTTTAGCTCAACATTTAGTTAACCTTCTGAATGTTTTTGAAACATTCATGTAACATAACACACAAGCTAGTTTTCATCTCCCTGTTTATGGTCTTGACTGTGCACCTCTGCCTTGCTTACTATTAAACATATGAAAATAAAATAATCTTTAAAATTTTGGAATTTGAATGAAGCTTTAATCAGCAGGTTTCATGTCTTCTTTCTATACAGTTGAGAGACTGGAGCTGATGCATCCCTGGTAATATGCTGTATGTTAATACTTAGTGAATACCAATTTATACAAAAATGCTTGTATGTAGAACTGTTTTCAAGCCTGAGGATTAAAGGCTTATACCATCTTTTGGACAAAACACAAGCCAATCCCCGTGTTAAGATTCCATCTCTGTTCTAAATTACTAGCAGAGGATAAGACATGTGGGGAACATACTTTGGATCAGGTGCCTAAGATATTGTGTATCTTCCAGAGGCCAAGGTTTTCCACCACAGGACAAGATTTTGTTGACAGTGTGTCAGAGATCCTGTTCATACAACGACCTTTTTGAAGTACCAGTGTGTTGTACTTATCATTCAAAATGTCTGTCAACGGACCCTCCACAGTCATTATAGCAGTTTTGTAACCAGTTTCCTTAACTCAGGCACCCAGCTTGACCTCAATCCTCGTATCTCCTCTCCTAGCCACCTCCAATTCCCATTTCAGTTCTTCCTAGTAGAAAGCCAAGCCAAAGAAATCAAAAAGCAACCTTTGTGCACTAGCATAAATGTTTCCTTCTACTTTTTGAAGCATTTCTTCAGATCCATTAAGATCCTTATCATCTTCATCAGTGCATGTCGCTCTGGGTCATCTGGCAATAACTTATTTAGTTGAAACAGCAGAATGTCATCCAGCCAAAACATCTGGATATTTGTTAGGTGACAATACTGCTGTTCTCTTGATCCCGTACTAAATAAATACTCCTTAAAATTAGGACAAGTTTGCATTTATCCAGCTTATTAATATTCACACCAGCAAGTAAAGAAAATTACCTTAACTTGTTGTTTTTACATCGACCACTCTTCCTGGGTTTAAATACTCAATCTTGCCATTCAGTCACTTCGAAAAGGTATTTCCGTACTCACATATTCGATGAGGGACCAGTCGCTTGTGATAAGCTCAGTCTGGAAGGATTTCTTCTCACTGATCGTGTTACATGTTGGACATCTTTCAGCTTTCAGCCTTCAGGAGAGAGCAACTGTGGTACATGGGTACTATCGTTACTACCACCTGTTTACAGAACAAGCCCTTTGTGTACAAGGTTAATGGTTTGTGCCACTTTACTGAAATAACTGGTAGCAGTATCTATTGTTATTGTAGTGTAGAGGTTAGTAGCAACCATCGTTATCGCTGTATCTCAGAATATGTCCCTTGAATAAGTATTTACTTTTCTGAGACACTACCTTCAAATGAACATACATTGATAAAATAACTACCTCTTCTCAATTGATTAGCAATTAATTTGGGGACTTTAATGAATGAGTAAAATAATCAAATCAAGAAAAGTTATTCATTTATCGGACTCACGAAATACACTAAATGACTGATTTGAAACTGGTTAATAATTAAATTTAAAATAACATTTAAAGTTATATCTGAATAGTCAGTAACAATCAGGGATTTGAAAATTGTGTATACCAACTGCTGGCAATATTTCCTCCTATACAACATTAATTACACCAGGATATGTATTAATGAGAATTTATTTCCAAGTATATGTGTGTTTGGGGGAGACAGACAGAGTGTTTGTTGACCCTGCAGTTCTGTAAGGCGGTTGAACATGTGGTCAAAGTCAAATAAAAGGTGTGATCCTGCTAACATGTGTTGCTGTTGTTGCCCATGGTAAAATTAGCTGCTGTGGCTAACTTGAACCTTTTTTTTAACTGGGTTATGGTGGATACCAGCTAACCTTCTGCAGGACATGCATCGCTGCAGTCAGAAGACTGTTTGCAGAGCATATGATAGAGAGGTTGTAGGAGTTAAGCACAGCTCTCAGGTCCACACATACACCCTTGGCAATTTTTTCCATAATTGATAATTAATTATGACAATTCCTTTTTTTAAGTTTGGTGTTGTTTTGCTTTGTTTTGTTTTGATGTTTTTTTTTGTTTTTCTCCTCAGCAGAAAAAAATGGTGGCCAGCAATTACTGCATGTTGATTTTAGAAGGTTATAGTTTATTGGCCTGAGTTCTGCCCAGACAATAAATAATAGTTTAGGAGATGGCTCCTACCAGGCTCTGCAAGACACTTGTCTACTGATAAGCAAGGCAAAGTTGAACACCGGTTATTTTAACCTGTCCCATACAGAAACAAAGGAGAACAGTATGCACTGGGGTTTTTTTTATATCATGATACTGCCATTGATCTTAAACATAAGGGCTGTTTCTCTAAAGACTTCATGGCATCATCTTCTTTGTGCCTCTTTGTCACAGATCAAACTTCTGTACACTCCAAAATTGGCATTCCAGCTTCAACTGGAATTGAAATGTTGAGTGTCTTGTACGTTTCTCTGTAAAGGTTTGAGTTATAAAGCATTCAATTAAGTATTTTTTTTATAACGTGCTTAAACCATTGTACATGTTTTATTGTGAAGAATCTGTAGATGACTGCAAACAGAAGTAGAACTCTAGGTTATGTACACCTTTTAACTAAGCGAAAGTTTGATACAGAAAGCAAAGACTGTTAAACCTGATAATTTTCTTACAGGTATTAAGCCTTTCTCAGAAATTAGATAGATTTGTACTTGTGTCTCTGGGAATTTCAGAAGTTTAACTTAGTTAAAAAAATAAAACTGTTAGTTTTCATGTTACAGAATCCAAAAGTCTTTTATTGCTAGTGTTTTACAGTGCTTGAACAAATTAAAGAAAACTTAAATCAGTGATCACATGGATCTTAATTACTGATTACTATCAGTAAGTAATTCTTACAGATATACACTGTAATTTGTTGAGAACAAAGTAACAGTAGTCATAGGAAACCAAAATCATCAACGCATTTAGGGCTGGATTAAAATAACACCAAAAATCCAACTGATCCAACTTGCCTTGTAATATGGCTTAATAGTGTTGTGGTAGATGTGCCATTTCACACACTTAAGACTATGCTGGGAGACACAGAAATACCTGTATGTGCTGCAGGTACGGTCTCATGGTACCAGCAGTGACAAGGACACTAGAAAAAAGCAAAACAGGAGACAAATCAGTCAGGAGGGATAAGATGATGCGAATGGTGTGCGGCCGCCATCTGCAATACAATTCCCCTTTTGGGGGTCGTCTTGTTGTTGGCTCTCCAGAGCACCTGTTAACACTTTCATTTGCACCAAATCAGGTGAAACCAGTTTATGCTTCCTAATTGGACAGACTGATATATCTGTAGTTAAAATGAATTTGAATGAATGAAGAAATATTACCACATATATGGCTTGAAAAAAATAACACAAATTCATGTTTTTACACTGTACTATTTTTTGGGGATTTTAAAAAATGTATATGATGTGAGAATTCATTGTTTTGTTTTTTTCAACCATTCCACAAAGATATGCTAACTGTTTGCTCCTGAGTTCTGCTAAGCTAAGTTAGTCATTGCCGTCCTTCAGCTTTGTATTACAGACAGAAATAAGATCCCTATCCATCATTATCTAACTCAGTGAGAACAAACACGAGTATATACTTTACCTGACTTTACATAAACTGTCTACTTTTAGTACAATCTACTTAACTAGCTTATTTCTATTTTATGAACAATCACTGAAGGTTTTGATATTCACCAGCAGTGGATATTGGATGAAATGTAGTTATTTTAAAATATAATGAAGAACTATTGCCTGGCCTGTTGGTCAGAAAACATGAAATGTATTAGTAGAAGAAGAATGAGGTCTAAACGTTTTCTCTGAATGTGTTTCGCTTTGAGCTGTTGAAGTGTCTGTCAATGTGCAGAACGTTCAGCTGTTTCCTGATGCTGTATGGCTTCATCCCTTTGCTGTCTGCGCTCTGAACAGCCTGCCTGAAGTGCTCACAAAGCATTTGCTATCTACAGAAACTTTAAAGATGTATTTTTTCGGACCATGTTCAAATAAAGATATTTTAAAATCTTCTTGATAGTGTGTTGAGTTTTTTTTTTTTTTTTTCACTCAAATCCAAATATATTCTGCTTCAGATAGCCAACTAACATTTCTACAAGTCAATCACTGGATGAGATTTTTATGACCAGTACATAAGGATGGTAAATGCCATAATCTATGAGTTTGTACAAATGAAAATTTAAGGTAAAATACAAAGACAATTGGATTTTATGTGTATATTAGGTTGCAATCAGTTTCTAGGATTATCTAAATCTTATATTTCATCATCATTAGTGGTTTCTACTACATTGTCCAATGAACCCAAGGTCCGGCACATGGTAGCAGGATCTCAGTTCCAAGCTGTAAAAGAATAAACTGAGAGTTACAACCAAGTGGTTAGGATACTGTATGAGAACATCTTTGCCACATATGAGTTAGAAGTCCCCAGTTCTTGATGGGAGATACAGCCAAATATGGCTGAGAACAACAGGGCTATGGCCCTGAGGGATTTACCAACCAACCAGACATAGTGGTTGTCATCAAGCAGAAAACCACAGTTTTGGGAGATGTGACGTTCCCAGAAGACTTACATAGCTCAGGAGGTAGAGCAGGTCATCTACTGCTGCTGCAGATGCAGATGGATCATTCATACTCTGATGCATCCATCAGAGTATAAATGGTAAGCAGTTAAAAGCATAGAAGTTAATGCTTGTGTGAATGTGGCATGTTGTATAGACCGCTGCTGCTAGGTTTAAGGAAGTGATTCATCGACTGTTTAATCACAGTGGAGGGCAGCTACTTAAACTCTACTCACACAGAGAGTTGTTAAAAATATTACATCCTCCTGGATACTGTGGCTCCTCTGAAAGTATTTGATAAAACACATTGATAAAAATCTAAATATGATTTAGCATATAGATGCTAAGTACTAATTACTCTTTATATAACATTTCACAACATTGTTTTTATTTTTGATTATGATTAGACAGTGCTCAGATTTTCCTTATTTTGCCTTTTCCACACTCTTATGCTGGACGAAGCATAAGAGGCTGCCGAACTAGAGTGCCCTATCAGCAGACGTTTTGAAGCCTCCCAGTTTTTTCCCTGTTTTCTGAGTTTGATGGTAATGGCCGGTGGCAGAAATGAGGCCTCAGGGAGGCATAAGGGGTACGAGGAGGAAACGGCTTTTTAGAGAGACAAGTTGATAGGGTCAACAACACTGACACCAAGTAATCCCTCCATCTGACACAGAGAGGAGAAACCAGAAGTCAGGAGTACTGACAGGATTGAAAATCCATTTTACTTTGTGATGTACATTTTCAAATAGGAATAAAAAACATTAAGTCTATTTTATCCTGCCTGAAGTAGAAACACGGTGGAAATGTAGAATAGAGCAGCAGCAAGAGTAGTCCTGCTGCTGCCACTGCTGCTGTTAGGAACTGTTTTATTTCGACTGCTGATGGTGCCAAACCAGTCAAATGATGCTATTGCTAATATGGCAGAGACAAATAATAATATAACAAGGTAACCCAGTACCTATTACATTTCTAATGTTACTGTACTTTAAAAGTGATTTCAAAAGGGTCCTGTTAATATTGTTCCATTACAGCTATTGTAACTACCATGGTGTAAATACACTGTACTGTACATGCTGTTGACACCCTTACTGCAACATCTATTAGTAGTAACAGGCACTGCCATTGCAATTCCCGGTGTAATAAAATACTCTAAATGCTAGTATTAGTACTATATGTATTTCTTCAAATGCCAGTAATTTATTAAATTAAAACACAGTATTTCTTATTTTTGTGGATGCTATTGCTGAATGCAGTAAGACAATCATCTGATGTGAAGGTCAAGGGGCAGAAGGTCGCATTTGGTGCCCAGACTGTGAAGCACCCGTTTGATTTGTGGTCGGACCTGACTTTGTGAAGCCTTTTTTCTTCTGATGCTCTATGTCTTTGTGTAAATTCTCAGACAGATACACAAGAAATAAACACATTCCTTAGATGGATTCACACGCTTTACAATTAAAGCTGATTTTGATATAACAATTTGAGTGACTCAAATGCGTGTATGTTGCTGCAAAGAACCAAGTAAATAAGCTTAGACATGTTTTAAAGATGCTTAGACACAACTTCAATCCAGCAGCACAGAAGCACACAATAGTTTCATAGTGGGAACATATTCAGTATCTGAGCATATAAGGATATTTGCATAAATGTGAACATGATATAAAATGTGAAGTGCGTGCTCTTTATGATACAAACTGTGTGATCTTTGAACTTTGGGAAATAATAGGTCATTATAATTTAATCCTATTACACATTTCCATGGATTTTTGCCACAATTTATATATGAATTATCGAGTTATCTGCAATGAAATTACTGTCCCTTGTGAACACCAAATTCTGATTTGTTTATCCACAAGTCCAAGGGAGCATTTTTGCTATTTGGAGAAAATTTGCTTATGGTGCTACTGAGTTACTGTCTTCAGAGGAATGGGACAATGAACAACCCACAAACATAAAGCCTTACCTCACAGAAGGAGCAGCTTAAAGATGTGAATATAGATACATGTTAAACACTGATTAATGGATATATGACTTTCAATCCTTTGTCTACCAGCTGAATGTATATATATGAGAAGTAGTGTGTCTATCTTTATGTACACAAAGTTTGCTCATGTTTTACAGTGAAAATGTGAAAAATATGTTATTTTACTGTTACAAATGAAACTTGAATCTTACTCAGTTTAAAACTGTCTTACAAACAGACAAATCACACAACTCCCTGTCTTACCTTAGCTATGCTGCAATACTCTGAAAAAAGCAATACATAAATGCAAAAACACATAACAAAACTAACTAGTAACACATGTCATAAATAAATAAAACCAAGATATTTTTCTGAGACAGCAGTGATATCATGAATTAATTTAGTTTGCATCTTCAAAAATATGAAATTTTGTTTTTCTTTGTCAAATATATTCATAAAGTGTTTAATTTGGGGTTTTTTTAAATGTCAAATCTTTTTCAAACAAAAATAAAAATTATTCTCATATATAAAGGTTTGTCCAATAGTGTGTTGTATTTAATAATCTTTATGTGTTACAAAATGTATCCGAATCCTTCTAATGATTAAAGTTTGAATTTCTTCTCCTTTTTGTATTTTCAAAGTGGCGCATTTGCATTTTCTCAAAAAGCCTTTCTACAAGTGTCTGTTGATTCTTCTATCGCCACAAGATGGCGCCCCATGAGAGGCAACAGAAGTGTGTGCGTTTTTGTGTGTGTGTGCGTGTCACTGTCTCCATTTACTGTTTATGTGTTTTTCAGTGTTTCTGTGAGGATGTACACATTTGTGTGTGTGTGTGTGTGTTTTTTTATGCTTTCGTGTGTTTTAACAGGTTTTTGTGTCTGAGTGGTGTGTGTCTGTCTGCGTCTGTGTGTTTGTTATGTATTTTGCTGTGTGTATTCCTGCGTGTGTTTTCTGTGTTGTTTTGTTGTTGCCGCCGAAAGCGCCTCCCAACACCTACCGCGGTGCTTGTTGGGACACTGGGGGCCACATGAACACGAACACACACATTTAAGAAACAGCAGACAACAAAAACAAACAAGCCTCCCTATATGCCAATTAAAAAAACACAGGGACAGAGAGAGAGAGTGGGAGAGAGGGAGGCGTGTTTAAGACAAAAAACTGAATTATTTTTGAGAGTCTGTGAGCGATTAAAGAAAAACGACAGTCATCAGGCTGAAATCCGCCAACTCTGAAAGTTTACTTGAAAATGACCAACAAACAAACCTTGAGACTTGTGGATTTTAGCTTGAGAGTGAAGTCCAAACAGCACACAGGTGGTTCAGCTTGGTTTTTGGGTTTTTGTGACTTTGTTTTTTTTTTTTTTAATACAGCAAAACACCCGTTGATAGCTAGGCTTCATGTTTCTACTCTCTCGCCGCTCTCTCTCCCTGTACACACACACACACACACACACACACACACACACACACACACACACACACACTGAAAGCTGTCACATGTGTGTCAATGAGGCGAGTAAAAGCAGCTGCAGAAAAACAGAACTGAATTCCTTACTTGATGTCTGAATCCTCTTTGTCTTCAGACAGTGTGTGTGTGTGTGTGTGCGCGCACGTGTGTGTCTGTGTTTGGATTTCATTCTCAAAATCTCAAAGTAAAGTCCAGTAGTAGTTAGTATTAATTTCCAAAACTGAACCATATTAAATCACATCTTGTGTAATAAACATAGATTTCCTAAGTCAAACAAGTCAGTCAGGTTGAACTTCAGTTCACTTTGTTTATATAAATGTATAAATGTGTGTGTGTGTGTGTGTGTGTGTGTGTGTGTGTGTGTGTGTGTGTAAACTTTGTTTATTGATTGTTTGGTTTGAGATGATTCAAACTGCCTTGCATTAGTGAATTTACTTAAAATTCTTTTTTTCCTGATTATGTTTGTTATGTTGTCTGCTTCTAGGTTTATATCTATTAAGTGTTTTTTCTTAAAAGATTCATATTATATATATTTATAAACTACTAAACTTATATAAATATATCTCTCTATATATGTAAACTGTTAAACAATGATAATGTTTTCTATTCTAAAAAATGTCAAAGAATAAGTGTAATCATATAATGATGTTAAAATAAGTGGTTTGTATCATTCTATTTTCACATGTTGTTTTTTAGGGACTAATTTGATTTTGTAGTACTTTTTAAGTTTGTTTAGTTTGTTCATTTCATCTAAATAAAAAAGAAATCAAGGTATCAGAATCTCTATCCACCTTAGTCACACAGTGTTGTAGGCTTGGTTCTTCTTAAATCTCAAAGTAAATAAATAAAAACTGAATGATGAAAAACTATGAAAAACCTCAGTTGAAAAAATAATAACACCCAACCCGTTAATAGACCAATTACATTGGGAAATCAACTGGACCTGTATGATCACACGGTGTATTATAAGTGTTACTAAATTCAATGAAATATTCTTTACACTGAACTGAATTTCTCTGTCCTTCTCTTGCTCATTCAGTCCTTTCTGCTTCTGTTTTCTGTCTGCCGAGTCATTTGTTTCTTGCAGCAGAAAGAACCTTCAGTCCGTTCTCCTTATTCTTTGTGCTGTTGCTCTCTGTGTTAAATACTTGCCTGGTGAGATGGCAACCAAATCAGAAAGAAACCTACATGTAGCACGTCATCGATGATTCTATATGTACAGTCCATTACAGGGAATTCAAAAACTCAGGAAGGTTTAAACAAGGAATAAAATTTTGTTAATCAAAAGAAAAATGCATGGTTATTATTTATTATTGTTTTATTATGAAAGAAATGCTTCAATTATTTACATTAGTGAAATAGAAAATAAATTTTAGGAATAATTATTATTTTTATGACCTGTGTAAGAGTTTATTTGTGTATGTGTGTGTGTGTGTGTGTGTGTGTGTGTGTGTGTGTTTTCTTAAATCTTATTTTATTAATATTGTATTTAATTTAGTAGAGACTGTTACACACCACATTTATAATTCATTTGCAAAATATATATGTATATAAATATATAAAAATAATAAAATACTTGCTTCTTTTTAATAAATCGCATACATAAATAACATATATCTGTATTTATTTGCAACATATCAACCTTTTTTAATAGATAACTATTTCTTAGATTATTATTTAACAGATTTTTTTTTAGGTTATTTTTCTTTTTGTCTTTATTTTAAGATTTTGTTGCAAAGCTACTTACAAGGTTAATCTTTACATTTGGGAAGAAATGCAGCACATTATTTAATGATGCTAATAATAATAATAATAATAATAATAATAATAATAAATATTTAATAAATTATTACTTGAAGTATTTAAAGTGATAATATTGTAAACCACTGAATTGAACTGAACTGTATTTATTTAATTTTCTCTACAGTGAGCTATTTAAAATGTTCTGTAAATTCTTTTTTTCCTGTAAATTATTTAAAATTTATACTTCAGAGTACATTTCTGAGTAAAAATAACCTTGCACTCTGTCCAAGTGTTTTGTACATTTTAATTTTATTCTAGCCATTATTCATAATTTAATCTAAGTCGTATGTTTTCTTATATTTTCCTTTTCATTTACCTGACATTACATTCTGCACACACAGCCTTGCACGTACATTCGCTTTCTGCTCTTTCATCTCCATTTGCTGCTGCTGCTGCTTTTAGTTTGGCGCTCCTGCCTCGTTCTATTGTCTCTACCTTTTCTTTCTATTTTTACATGTTGTGTTCTCATGTTATTCGGAGCGGCGAGGCGAGCTGTCAGCTCAACGCCGCCAGGCAGAAAAGTCTGCAAACCACAAGCCACCATATGTCTCTTCCTCGCTCTCTGTCGTTTTCTCGCTTCATTACTCTCTTTTCCTTCCCTTCAATCGTTCATGCTCTTACCTCTTTATTATATATTATTTTAGATCTCTCTTCATAGAACAAGCAGACAAACAGAACAAGAGAAACAGTTTTGCTGTACATTTAAATGCACTAAAACAATACATGAATATTAATTATTCTACTGTGGTTTTATTTTTTTCTTGTCAGCTATTCAGAGATATAAACCCGACTGACTGTCAGCATGGCTGTATCTCCTGTTTCTGCATACACCTCACTAAAACAACAACTGTGGATCGGTCCGCTGCTCAAAATAGTCCCCTGAAATCTAGAACTATTCAGTCATTACTTTATGATAATTTGCACTGCACATATTTATCAAGAAAAATATAAACTAAACTAATAAAGCTCTTCAAATCTGATTCTTATGCAAGGTCACTAGGTGAACTAATAATGCAGGACCCCCCTAGTTAATATAATACTTAGGAGATGCAAATTCCCCAGTAAGTTTGCAATTAATCAAATTACCAAAACTAACTGACAAGCAGTGAACCCAGAGCTTCTAGGACCCCAGGGAGTCTTACACAGTTGCCCACTTTGTTTAATATCAGGCTCTGTATACACAACCATGCCTTGGTGTGACTTTAAATTAAAAAAAATAATTTAAATAAATAAATAAATGACAACCTCCTATTAAACATCTTGAGTTGAGCACTTGGATGTTGTAAACACATCTAATGTGATGAAAAAGCGCACACACGAGACAATTTGTCCACATTTTCATTTTTAAAACACAAGGTGACTGTTGACTGCAGATTATTTGTGGTTAAATGTTAGCCATATTGTGGATAATTTACAATCTTGTTTCATTATGTAATAGCTCTCTTTTGTTTAAAAAACAAACAAACATTTGAATCTAATGGGAAGCAAAAGGTGCACACCTCCCAATTCTCAACAGTGCCTAGTGTACACTTACCAATCTCAAACACAGAGAATGGTCACCTGTACAGTATACTTTTTATTTATGTGTATGTTTGAAAACCACACACTCATCTCTTGAGACTTACTCCACCAGTTGTCTGAGCACTGGCAAAATTCCACCTCACGTCAAAAAAAATCCCCCCAAAAAACAATGCAACGTGTCCAAAAAAGAAACTGTGCAATGGAAAGGGTGCATAATTTTTTCAATCACTTACACATATACACAAAATCACTCCTACTAAAGTAATTCCCACAAATATCAAACTGTAGAAAAATGCATTTACCTTTACAATTCGTTATTGATTATTCCCTTTTTTAGATTTACAGATTTCAAGTTATGAATTGTGCTTCCAAATACTTTAGATGCTTCAGGGTGGCCTCATATAGCATAGTTAAATACTGAAATACTTTGAATGTTTCATTTGTTTCAGTTAGATCTGCAATAGTAAACTCAAGGCTTGATTGTTTATTGTCAGAGTTTACCTGGCTGGTCACTCTGACTCAAAGCTATGTGGAGGTCACTAAATTATGCTACTTAGATCCAAGACATGTTATTTAAAAAAAAAAAATAGAATTATAAAATCTCAGTATCTTCAATAGATCTGTGTGTTTTGTAAAGCATGAATAATCCATGAATTAAAACACTTTTTTAATGTAGCTGCAATAGCACTTTTATTGTTTTCTTGCCTCTTTTTTCCTTGCAAAATATGTAACAAACATTTGCAATACAAAGGAAGAGAAAAACAGGAGAGAACTGTTCTCTCTCTGGCTCTTTATCTCAGTTTTCAGCACCTTTCAGCCTCTTCATTTCTCTGTTTTTTATTCTGCTACTGTCTCACACAATTTTTCTCTTCCACTGTCTCTTTGTCTTCATCTTTCACTCTTTTATTCACTCCCTCCTCTTCATCTGATCACCGTCTTTCACTTTTCTTTCTCTCTCTCTCTGACTCTCCAGCTCCTTGCATTTGTCTATTCTCTCTCTGTCTCTCTCTCTCTCTCTCAATCTGGCAGACAGAGGGATGATGGGTTTGTTGCCGTAGTAACTCCTTCATTCAGCCTCTCTCTGTTGGCACCAGCAGCATCACCCAGTGACGACATACAAATACAACAGTTTTCCCACGTCAAATTGATTTAGTTGTGTCTGTTAGGAAACAAAATGAGACTAGACAACATGAAACCCCTCCCTCACTCTATCCATCCCTCCATCCTTCCCTCATCCATCCATCTGTCCGCTATACTCGCTCACATGTTGATTACACACAGCGCAAGCAAAGACAACAGAAGAATAAAAACAAATGAACTGAGCCTCACAATTATCACCCCACCATCGACTCATTTTTCCTCTCAGAGTGCCTGCTTCTCCACTCAGATGTTTATTGTTTCATCAAGATGAGATGAGCCATTATTGACTGATACGCAGTGACAAAGAAAATTACCTGATGCACATACAGAAAATAAACAGGAACAAGGCATGATACGACATGCTGAAAGGCAAACTCTTCCCCCAACACATGGACACATAATAAAGTGAGACACTGCTGATTTTTTTTCCATATATGTTTTCATTTCCTGTTAATGTTTCCAGACAATCTTCAGCACAAGTACACAACAGATAATATTTTGAGATGATGGCTGCATGATAATCTTTCTTATTTATTTAATCTATCTATCCATCCAGCCGTTTTCTTTGTACATTTAAACAGCATTCAAATTTCAAACAATTAAAAAAAATACAGAAACATGAGAAATCCAACACTATATATCTCTGTTAAGGTAATGGCAACATGTCACAATTTTGACCTGAGTTTATGATATTTTTCTGAGACTATCAAGGTTATGTGCCCCATTTTATAAACATTAATGTATGTGATATATTAAAGATTTCTTCACAAATGTCTTGGATCCAGATGTGGCAACAGAAAGACTCAAAACGTTGCCCCGAAAAACATTTCCCTCATTCCCTTTTTCCTTCCTGGCTACCTTTGTCTACAACTGGCTTTTTAGAAATGTAACCAACAACCTGCATACATTTCTCATGTATAGGCAAAACTCCTGGCTTTTGCTTCTGAGGGCTGCTAATCTTCCATAAAGAATCACTTCCATTTGTATGATTAGAATGATGTATACTAAATCCGAAGATAGAAACATAATTCATATGGTCAGTTTCAAATGTAGAGACATTAAGCACCACAATACTGAATCTCATCCCTCCATTTTCTTCTACCTTTGAAACTTAAGGTGCGTGTAGGGTGCAAACTTAGGACCTTCTTGCTATGAGGCAACAATGCATCACCACCATGTTATCCATCTATCCATCAATTCTCTTCCGCTTATCCTTGTCAGGTGCGCGGCGGAGCTGGAGCCTATCCCAGCTGCCATAGGGCGAGACGTGGGGTACATTCTAAACCAGGTGTGCCCAATCCTAGTCCTCGAGAGCTACTGTCCTGCAGCTTTTAGATTCATCCTTGTTCCAACACACCTGAATGAAATGAATGTCTTGTTATCAGGCCTTTGCCAAACTTGATGGCATGCTGAAGAGGTCATCAAACCATTTGATTCAGCTGTGTTGGAGTAGGGATGCATCTAAAAGCTGCAGGACAGTAGCTCTCGAGGACTAGGATTGGGCACCCCTGTTCTAAACAGATCGCCATCTTGACGCAGGGCTAACACACACAGACAACCATTTGTACTCACATTCACACCTATGGGAAATTTAGATTCACCAGTTAAACTAATCAGTCTGTCTTTGGACTGTGGGCGGAACCTATGGAATCTCCTTGGTTTAGATTCCTTGGGGTTAAGCATACTGGGACAGTTCTACAAGAAGGCAAGCTGGGACTGGAGAGACGATTACACTGACTGGCCAGTGCACTGCCATATAGCTTCTCAGTTCAACTGTCTAATTGATGGGGAATGGAGATGAATTAAATTAAGTCTACCTTACACAGTCTTTTTATTTCTAGATAGTTTAGTTATGAATCTCGTCACTAGCAAGGATCGTCCAACTGTTGGTCAACGCATTTACATAAATGCCCATAGAAAAGCCTAAGATTTCAAACTTAGTTTCCAGATCTCCTTGACACCAACTATGTGAAATTAAAAAAACAATTAAGATATTAGAAAAACACAACATATGCACTAAAAACCAAATGTGTCAAAAAATACCTACTGAAGACAAAAAATGAAGAATAGACACCCCTATTACGCCAGTTTAATCAAACTAGAGGATATACAACCATGATTTAAATCCAGTGGAATGTCAGGAGCATCCTGATCATGCCTAGAATATCTTCCTCCAAATAAATACCCCGAGATAGACCTTATGGAAGGAGATGTCCTCCACTGAATACAGGAATCAGGAGTCAGTGAAAAAACACCAAGCATGAGGAGCATAGATTTCCAGTCCTGATTAGACAAAGTCCTTTTAACAGCACGAGGAAAGTTTTGGTATAAATTACAGAGTACTTCTGCATTTCACTACCCTGAAGAAATACACAAAAGAAATATAAAAATACTTCTGTGACTGAGCCAAGAACCTCTAAATAACACACCCCAGGGAAACACAGGATCCACAAAATAACTTGTTGGAATAAAGTTAATAATAAATACTTCAAATATACTTCTAAATCCTAACAAAAACTAAAAAGCAACCACCTAAAACATCTTTATGGGTTTTTTTTGCATTTCATGACCAAATAATAATGCCCCACTCTACAATTAGCTACATGCAGCATTAAATATAGGAGCAACACTAGACCGAGACCAGTATGCACCGCAGCTGTTTGTTTATGACTGTGGCTAAAAATGAAGCCTAAAGTGGCCTTAACATCCTCTCTGTGTGATCCAGTGGATGTTAGAACACTTCTTTTTCGCTTCACGTTTTTTCTTCATTCCAAGCTATCCCTCAGCACATTATTTGTGCTTTCTACAAAAAATTCCTGAGTCAGACTGACATGTGGCCTCTCACTCTCAGCCAGACTCTTTCATGTTCTGTCAGCCGGATCGATTTTGTGTCAGTGCTGCTGTTATGCTCCCAGGGGAGGTTTAGAAAGGAGTTTGCTAGTTTTGAATACACACCAGCTGACCGTTTACAGTGTTTGCTGGCCACAACAACTGCAAACCTAAAGATCTGTGTTTGTAAGAATGTGTGTGTGATAGAGATAGAGAGAGGGAAGACAGCAAAATTCAACAATGATGGCAAAACAACAGCCTGATAAAGTAATAAAATGAGCTAAATCGTTAGTGGTTAAGGATGAATGTGGCTCAACTCAATCACAACAACCTCAAGTGTTTCTGGATAAAAAATTACAGCGACTGACATGAATTATTGCACAGAGTTGCACTCTATCTAAGAAGCTGGGTTACTGTTGCCATTGTTATGCTTTGTTTATAGTTTGAGTTCAAAGTGAAGCTTTTCATTGTTCTACATTGGATTTGCAGACATTAACTAACTCTTTACTCTCTCAGATTCACTGCTTGTAATGGCAATGTAAGTAGATTTTGACCAACTCTATTTTAATTGCATTATCACAAACACGTTTGGCTTGAAAAAACAAATGTCACATAACTGTCACCTGCTTTTTACAACTTAATTTGTGAACTCATCACAAAATGTGGATTGTTTGTTTAGCATCATCAGTATTAGACTAGTTAAATGAAGATGCCTAAATATAATCAAGCAATGGATAAAAATGAAAGGATAGACAGAGACACAAACTCATGACCACCTTAAAGACCAAACAAATACTTTTAGGAGTTATATTGAACTGTACCTCACAAACCTTGTTAACCTTGTAAATTAATGTTTTAAATATGCAGCATTTTGTGTAATGTTTACATGCTTGGCTAACCTTAGCAGCACTAACAGCAGTTGCCTTGTTTCTTCAGTGTTAGCATTCACACCTCAGTGCATAAAGTGGTTTTCCAGTTATTTTTATGACACAGCTGACATATAGCCACTCATTTTTTAATAAAGTGTATAAGACCGATGCTAGTTAGCATGGATGTCAGCTGTTTACTTTTTTTCCACTTACAACTCAGAAAGGGTCAGCTCCAAAATAACAGGCAGTATATCAAAGATGCACTACCTTGTCTAATCTATTTATAATTACTGATTAAAAAGGCTAGCAGGTAAATTTTGCCCCACACATTTAGTTTATCTAGGTATAACCCATAACTAATGAATAGTTTGAAAGGTAAGTACAAATTTCAGTCATCCAAAATTATCTTAGATGAAAAAGGATAAAACACATATTGAACTGAACAAATAAATATGAGTTTAAACACAATAGTAGCTCAAATTTTCCATAGAGATCACAAAATTGACATAAAGTGTATAAAGTACAAATTTGATGCAGAATTGGCTGATATATTAAAAAATGGAGCAACATCTCTATCTGTCTATTATGTGTTGTTGAAAGGTAACTCCATAAACTTGTTCACTGAACACTTTCAACTTCCTTTAAACCTTACAATATAAAGCACGTTGATGTGACTGTTTTTGTGATTTGGCCTTGTATAAATAAATATTGAATTGAATCAGAAATAGTCATTTATTAAAGCCAACAGGAACTGCATCTGAGACTGATTTGGGGAGATGACCAGCAGGAAAAGCAGAATGCAAAATTTGTGTTTTATGAATTAAAATGTCAATTTTGTTTATTCTTAAGGAAATGTCCATATAGGGGAGAAATCAAATAGAAAAAGTCTTGTTCAGTGGGAGAATAATGTTTCCGATCTTGGCCTTTTCTCTTCTCTCTCGCTCAGTTTAAAACAAAGCATTGGCTGCTGTCAATCACATGGTAATAGCCAGCAAGGAGAGGCAGCAAGGTCGTTATGACTTCATGAGGCGTCTGCTCACGAGCTGATTGGATGAATTAGTGACCGTAATCGTAAGCGGCCATGCTTCAGACAGACTCTTAATGTCTTTGTATTAGCACTAATGGAATGCAATTTCAGTTCTCCCTCTGCTCTCTATCACCCTGCCCTGCCATGATCCCAGGAGCACTGGTGGACTGTCGTCTAGGTAACTGTAATCACCGTGCCGACGCCCGGTCTCCTCCTCCTCCTCCTCCTCCTCCTCACATGAACCCCTCAGTGAGACAGAAAGAAAATTAGAGATGGCTCTTAATAAGGATCCTGGTGCTAAAAGAAAATGACCAATACTCTTCGTCAGGCAGGGAAATGATTTGAGCTGCAGCCAGTTTTGTGAAAGAGCAGCAGGGGAGATTAGCTCGATTAAGGCCAAATCAGACCTGCTTCCAATTTGATGAGAGAAGGGAAGATAATAGCTCTCAGATTGGTTTCTCATGCAGCTCCGGCGTTCACTAAGGGAATTAAACCACTCTTTGTCTCTCTGGCTCTCAGGGTGACTCCGCTCCCCCTACCAATCAGATGTCGGCTGGTGAATTAGAAAGCTAATGTAACCTTTTCTCCCGAGAATTACCTTCATATGCAACTAGTTTTCATTAGCTAAATAATTTTTGTGGATTATTTTTTTCAACTTGTACCTATGGCTGCAGAAAATAGTTATTTCTGACTTTGGCTGACAGGCTTCTGTTATCTTCAGAACTCCTGAAGTACAGTTCTGTTCAATTTACATCACTCGACGAGTGATGTACGAGTGAAACGAGTGAAATATACAGTGTCAGCCTGCAGGTACATACTACAACAGTACTAATGCTTCACTTTCTGTTATCCCTGCCTCACACAGATTGTAGGTTTGTATATGCTGACTTTGTATTCTGTCACTTTGGTTGAAAAATAATTTCCAGTGTTGTGTCTATAAGGTTACTGTTGCTGTCTGCTCACCTTAAATGGCAGATGGGTATCCTTCATGGACTTTCTAGCAAGTTAATGTTTGTGTACAGCTCTTATCCTCTTATCAATTAGAAATGAAACTGAAGGATAAAAAATTTGCTGTGACAGAGACACAAACTCATGACCACTTACTCTGCAGATACTGACTTCTACTAAGTTAACAGATCAACAGTGTGATCATTGATAATACTCATAACTAATAAATAAGGGCGATCGTGGCTCAAGCGTTGGGAGTTCGCCTTGTAATCAGAAGGTTGCCGGTTCGAGCCCCGACTTGGACAGTCTCTGTCGTTGTGTCCTTGGGCAAGACGCTTCACCCGTAGCCTACTGGTGATGGTCAGAGGGGCCGGTGGCGCCAGTGTCCGGCAGCTTCGCCTCTGTCAGTGCGCCCCAGGGCGGCTGTGGTTACAATGTAGCTTGCCATCACCAGTGTGTGAATGGGTGGATGACAGGTTGTGTAAAGCGCTTTGGGGTCCTTAGGGACTAGAAAAGCGCTGTACAAATACAGGCCATTTACCATAACTAATAATTATTGTGAATGTGTGTGTTTTTTAAAGCATACGGTGATGCTAGTTTTATATATTATGTGGCTGATAACTTATATCATTTGCTAATGAAAAATCAAATTATGTATCATTTGCTTACTTTATTTTAAGGTCCATTCACTGACTGGACCACTGAGGTACATATAAAGAATGTTACCAGTTTTTGCCATTGTACTGCAACCAGATTTCACCGGCATTAAAATGTTACTTTATTGGCAACTTTATTGGCTACAATATGTTAACTTGGAGTCATTCTATTAACAACTTATGTTGGAAAAAATCACGCATTAAATCAACTCTCTGTTCTATAACGTTAAAATACTTGAAGATGACATGAAGTAATTTATCATAACTGAATGTGAACCTGTGAAGAGGACAATCATCCTAAACATAATACAAAATGAAAAATGCATTAGGAAATGAGGGACTATGTGATGAGAGGCTTTGAAAGAAAACCTTCAAACATCTTCCTGCTGAAGAAAATTGACATTGAACAGTGGTCAAGAATCTCAGCTAAGATGATGATGACCTTGTGAGGAAAAGTCAATACTTTTTCCATAGAACAATATCAACTTTGTGTTGATTTTTGTTTCACTTGTGCAAAATTGTATGTATAGATTTATTCATTATATCAATGGAATGTATTCATTATTTGGATAGAAAAGGAGTAAAATATGGAGATTGTTTAAAGCACGCATGTACTTCTTAAGGAGCTTGTGTAAAAAAATAAAAATAATAATTTAGAAGAGAGTGAAACTTCTGGATGTGACCTTTGCAGAGACAATCAGAAAATGGAGATGACAATGTGATCTGAGAGAACTGCCAACCGAGTGGAGAAGAATAAACAAGGTCATCTGTCTACAGCCACGGCGCATTTGACTGCTCTTTTGTATACATCATAGTGTGTGTGTTGAAAATGACTGCAGAGTATTTGATCCCAGCTGTATATAGAGCAGTGATTTTTTTGCCAGGAAGATATCATGCAGGGTCAGCTCATATCTAGTTTCTATAGCTATCTGGAATGTGGAGGGAAAGAATCTTATAAACCTACGTAGCACTAAATGTTGACATTTAAATACCACTGTGTTTGTGGCATTGAAATATTGAGATTCATATAAATGGTTTCTCAAGAATGCACTTTAGATCCTCATCTAATGACTCAACTCATGGAGAGATTGCGGGACGATAAAGACCTGAACTTTCTGGTCACTTTTTTGAGATGAGTTAGTAAGATCTCCTACCTCAATACATACCTTCACACATCAACATACTGTGAGACTATAGGCCCTGGGTATGTTATATATAGCAATGATGAGAAAAGGGACCACAAATAAGTGTGTGGTACTTATCATGTGGTCTTATATTTGACACCTCGTTTTTCGTTTGTTTGTTTGTTTTTGTTTTTTGAGCTACCACGCAAATTAATTGTATTATTAATGATCAAGCTACTGAGCAATATATACGGTGGAGGAAATAATTATTTGATCCTTTACAAAGAAATGAACAGTCTCTATTTTTATGGTAAACTCATTTTAATGGAGAATATCAACCCAAAAAAATATACAAAAGTTTTAAATTGATTTGTTCCATAAGCAAAGCATGACTTAGTCATCGTGGAGAAACCCAGTTTGGTAGGCACAGCGGTAAGGCGCTTTTTGTAGTTAGTCACCAGGTTTCCACATGTCTCAGGAGTGATTTTTACCCTCTTCTCTTTACAGAAACTCTAAATCCTTTACGTTTCTTGCTGCTGCTTGGCAACTAGTAGCTTCATCTCACTCCACATATTTTTTATATGCTTTAGGTCTGCAGACTGGGTTGGCCACTCCATAACCGTAATGTATTTTTCTTTAGCTACTCCTTAGTTGTCTTGGCAGTATGTTTTGGGTTATTGTCATCCAAGAAGACCCATCCACGATCCATCTTTAGCATTCTGGCAAAGGGGAGGAAGGTCTCAACCAAGATTTTAGGGTACTTGGCTCCATCCATTGGCCCTTCAATGCAGTGAAGTCCTCCTGTATAATTAGGAAAAACAGCTCCAAAACACAATGTTTCCACCTCCGTGCTCAGCTATAGAGATGCTGTCCTTTGGGTTATACTCACCATTTCTCTTCCTCCAGACACAGCAGAGGAATACAAGTTGATGCAGGTGAACTCTGTTTTGGTTTGTCTGACCACATTTTTCACTTTCTCCTTCTCATCAGGCTTCTTGCATATGTTTTGATGCATGCTCAATTGTGCAGGTATGTAAATCCCAAAAGGATGAACAGAATCAACCTTTTGGGGCTTCTTGCTTACAGATTTGAAGCCCATTCCAGCCTTGTCCCTGACATCCTTTGACAGCTCTTTGGTCTTGCCCATGGTGGTGGAAAGGTTGGAATGAAAGAAATTAATTCTATATACAGGTGTGCTTTAAATACGAGTTGAGATCGGAAGTATCTATAATTAAGATTGTAATCTGCCCTATGGTCATACAGCCAATCTGTGGGAGCTAGAATTATTGCTGAGTTTTAGGGGATCGAATACTCACTTCACTTAGTAGCATGCAAATAAATTTATAGCTTTCCAATCCAATGTGTGTGTGTGTGTGTGTGTGTGTGTGTGTGTGTGTGTGTGTGTGTGTGTGTGTGTGTGTGTGTGTGTGTGTGTGTGTTTTAGTTGATACTTGATTGACCCTCTGTGGCAAAATGGTTTTCCTTGCAGATAATAGTTCTGCTATTCTCTTACATGCTGTAGATACATCTTGGATTGATTATTGTAACTCTGTCTTTTCTGGATTACCACACAAACTTCTCCATAGACTTCAACTAGTTCTATATACTAAATGCAGCTGACTGTGTCATTACCAGAACTCCTTACAGAGAACATGTTACTCCTGTTCTTCAACAGCTTCTTTGGCATCCAGTAAAAAACTGCATTAATTTAAAAGTCCTGCTTCTTCCTTGTTATACTTCTTAATTCAAGTCTCTCCATAGTCTCAGACTTCCGTATGCCTTTAATCTTCCCATACCCAGAGATCCTCCTTCTCTGCCTCATAGGTTTTAGAGCTTTCAGCCTAAAACCTGAGCTGAACCCTCAACTTTGGGACTCTCCCTATCCTTAAAGCCGGTCATAAAACACATCTTTTTAAGCTGTTTGATTCTGATGATATATTAACTTTTAATTGTACAATTTTTCAAACTGTTATTTATTTTAGGCATATAGCAGTTTCGGTATTTAATCACTTGTAAATGTCTTTGAGTGTCCTAAAAGACGCATGGAAATTAAATGTATTTTTATTGTTTTTTGTCAACTTCATTAAAACTACAATACAAATTTGCAACATTTTCATTTCATTTCATCATTTCTTTATAATTTAGCAAACTTAGAATTTCAGCAGGGGATCAAATAATTATTTTCCCAACAGAAATACAATGCAATCTATATATAACACATAATATAAAGGTAAAACATAAACTAGGCGAAAAGCATCAGATATGTTGCATCGAAAGCCTGGGAAGAAAGTTGGCAAAAAAAGTATGATTCTGAGAAGATAATCATTTTATTAACATCACTGCTCCATCACTGAAGTGTGAGTAGATCTGATATTAATGTAACTGCATAGTCCTCAAAATTAAAACCACATTACGATGTGCTTTACACATGGCAACAACTTCCTGGCAAGTATAGGCATAATGTTTTGAATTTGATGAATGTTTATAACATGTTTTTCTTTGTTTGTTGTTGTTGGGTTTTTTTTTTATCAATTTATGGCATAAGATGGACCACTTTTAAATTATTTTAAATATGCTGATGGTTTAGTGTATCCTCTACTGCAGGAGCTAAAAAAGGAAACACTAAAGCCCATTGTCTTAGTTCTTAGAGAATGTGACCAGCTTCTTGTGCCTTCCATGCCGCTACTTCACTCAGGAAACTGCACATTGTGTATGCTATCTTGTGGTACTTTGTTTTTGTTTTCACATTACAAATAACAGTAAACTTTACAGCCATGTGACAGCAGGGTAAAATCTGAACAAAGTCTAAAGTCTGAACAAAGCAAACAGATGCAGAACAAACAAAATGAGGGCGTATAATGTGTCAATATTGTTACACGTAGCCAATATATCTGTTTTTATTTAGTTTGGTTCCTGCAGTTGTAATTTAGAAAAACACACTGTTGTACGGTTGCAACAGAAAAAAAACAAAAACACAGAGGTTTAAAGTGCCAAATCTCTTCCCTCTGAGAATAATTTAAATGCATATGCACTGAGTTCAGTGAAAATGTGTTGTCGAGATGTTTTTCAGGTTTTTGTTCTATTTTAGGGACAAGCTGATGAGACAATGATCTCTGGGGGAGCTGGAATCAAAGCTGATGTCAGGGTGTTTCAGTGTTTCTCAGTTTAATTGAAAGTTATGTTAGAAAAAGTAATTTCAGCAGCAAATTTAGACTTTGAAAAGTGTCTGAAGAAAAACAAGTCATTAAAACTCCACCAGCCTCCTATTCTCACTCAATTAGAATGTGTTTGGTGGAAATAAGAACGTAATTACACCAAGAGCCTGCTGCCATCAATATTTTCTAAATCCCAGAAGCAATAGTATACATTTATTTGTTACCATTTGTAGGTACTACGGATTATCAGTCATTCTGAAAATAATTAAACATGAAGTTGGCAATGCGTTTTACGTTATTTGGCTGTATCTATCTATATATAAATAAACAAATCATAGACAAATCATACATGAAAATGAATGCAAATGAGCTTAAATGCCATTTATGCTTCAAATCAATGGCTGTTTAGTGTCTGGCTCCTGTCAGTAAAGATGAAGCATCAATACAGAACAACAAATTACGTTAATTTATTCATATTTTGACTGGCAGTTTAACAGTTAGCCAGAAGCTTAAAGAAAACACACACACACACACACATTTTCTGTATTTGGTACAAAAGAACCAATAAAAGTCTAAAACTAAATATAGCAGTGTTCCAGCCACATTTGAGTATTAGTATTCACAATATTAGTAATAGAATTAGTAGTAGTATTTTTTTTTTGTCATTTAGTGCCAAATGAGGTGTAGCATGGTGGTGCAGTGGTTTAAACTATTGCTCTGAGTTTGAACCTTTTGGTCAGCTGCAGTCTTTCTGTGTGGAGTTTTCATGTGGGTACTCCCACAGTCCAGAGGCATGAGTGCTGCATTAGTTGGTGAATCTTAGTTATCTGAGTCTGAAGGTTTTTCTGTCTCTCTGTGTTAAGCCTGTGATGTACTGGTGACTCATGCAGGGTGTACCCACTTCTCCCCAAGAGTCTGCTGGGATGCCTATACAGACAAACAGAAACTGAACCTTGACCATGAGCTTGAAGCTAGTTTTGTTCCAGCCTGAGCCTCAGTTTTTTGCTGTATTTATTTCTTTTAAGCCATTTTCACTCCTGAGGAAACAGTTTTCTAAAGGCTTTTAAACTTCCTCTTTGAACACCTTGAGCAATTGTTTCAGTTTCTTGGATTTGGTTCTACTTTTGTGGTTTAGTGATGCAGGCTTCTCAGTCAGCTTCACCACTTTTTTACAACACCTCAAGACAATTGTGTTTCCTTATATGGAGGTCTGGAGGTCTGCAGACTGCCAATAGTGAGTTGAGACATGTAATTTAGAATGATTAAGATTCACTAGCTTCCTCTGTAAGGTAAGAACATTTTTGGGAAGGGAAGGGGGAAGGAAATGTAAACAAAATGAAAAGCTAAACACAGAACTCTGGGACTAGACCTGACCTCTACTTCTTCTCCGCCCTGTTCACATGAAACATTCCTTTTCCCGTCTCATGCTGTCTGCTTCTTTCCAGTCTTTCTCTCTCTCTGTTTTTTTCCCTCTTGGTCAGATTAAACAGTCTTGTGACACTTAGATAGGCCTCTGGTTGCAGCAGGTGGAGCTATAAGCGCTGTCACATGTCAGTGGTGGGAGCAGCAGCTGATTGGTCAGTGCAGTAAGCCAGGGCAGCTTTACTGTCATGTTTCCCCACTTCAAACACCTTTTGAACCAGCTGCTTTGACAACCATCAGGCAGCAGCTGATTGGAGCTGACTGAGGCAGGTTCAGACTGGGCCTCCACTCGTCCTCACTGGACTGCTTTGGTCTAAACAGTAAACATGCTGATGAGGTGATTTGACTTTCTCCATTTCTAAAAATACTAACTGTAGAAAACATTTTATGTTAAGTTCACTGGAATTAAAACAAATCAAATTAAAGCAACTTTAATGTGGAAGTGGCTCTCACATCTTGAGCCAAAACCCTTTCACCATTAGTTACTGTAACTACATGCCCATTCAGATGGTCTTTATATTACAGGGAAGTGCTGGATGGAATATTCCCTGGGGTCCTTTGAAATTCAGTGGAACAAGTCAAGGTAACATCAATAAACATGGTGTTTTCACTGTTAACAAGTTCACTGACAATAATTATATTTTATTTTTACTTTTTGCAGCATCAAATTAATCCAGCAAAATATATTTATGCATTCACAGATATAATTAAAACAGGAGCTAATACTAGCCTTTTCGACTGCTCTCAACTTGACATATACATGGGAAGAAATATGAGGCTAAAGAACTGATTCTTCTGGTTAAGAAATTAACAACACAAGTGACTAAAATTCATATATTTAGACTAAGATACAAAGATTAATTTTAAAGGAAACTTAAACTTGTTTTTCCCCAAAAGTGGGGGAAAAAATTACATTCATATTGTGATGGATTTTAAATTTGAAATGTTTAATCATTCCTTGCAGATCTCTTAAAAAAGTCTTTAAAACACTAAAGTAAAGTAGGTAGTAGGTACAATATATTTAGTTAGTTATATGCATCATAATAAAGTGGCCACAGAGCAGATGTAGCAGATATCCATTTTTGCATACATTTGTAAGGTAGTATTGGAAGGAAATGGATCAATAAAGTGCATACACTACATGTACAGTTCTTTCATCACAATGTAAATTAATTTTTTGTATGTAGGCTAAACCCACTTGTTTTGATGTTGTGCTGACATCCAAACAAGTGTACTAATGTGAAATTACCATGTAGGGATCCACATTATCCACAGCAAGTTTCTGACAAAAGGATTGGTTTCCTGGAAAAATGTGATTTTAAATTGTTTAATACAATTTGTATCTGCTTATTGATAGCAGGTGACTGCTTCGACAAGGAGTAAGGTTGCTGTAGCACAAAAGAAACTAACTACGCTTAACTAGAACTAAAACAGCACTTGATTTTTATTCTCAGTTGTGTTTGGCTATTCATCAATGCCATTTGTTTCCCTCAGCACCTGTGGGCCAACCAGCAAGTGAGATTTCATACTTTATTTTTTTATTTGTTTTATTTTTTATGACATTCTTTGGAACCAGTTTGTCAACATTTGCTTCTTTACATTTTTTTTGGTGATAGCAAACTAAAATAATAATAATAATAATATGTGTTTTACATGTTAGGTTTCACAGAATAATGGCATATTTTTACATCATTGTACTTTTCCTATTTTAAAAAATAAAAAATACAGTACAACTTTACTCTATAATCGATTTTGACCTTTTGGCTAATGCATTTTGCCATCATTCTGACATGCTCATGTAGTTTGATAATTCAGCAAAACAGAAGCATGCAAGCAACATAAAGAGGTCTAATTAAATGAGTTTTTTCATGTAAATTATTAAAATAATTTATTAGATTATTATTTATTTTTAACTGATCAGTGAGTTTAGTAAATGAGAAGATATGGATTTGTAATGATGTCCGTTTCTAGGTTAAATACTTATGCTATGTGATTACAGTAATTGCATATAATCAGTAAATTATTTAAAATAGAGAAAACAGTCTAAGGAATTTAAAAAGAAAAGCTCTCAGGCCATTAACTCCTAGTTTTTATACAGTGATGAAAAATATATTTTCTTAACATTAAAAATGTTGTAAAAAAATAAAATATATACATTTTAGTTTTGTTTTTGCCAAAGAAAAGTAACACTGTGTATGTATTGCAAGTATTGCTTGTCAGTGAGAAGAAGAAAAAAAATCTGACACATTTCTGCCTCCTTTCAAACACTTTTGTTAGACTGAAAAAAAGCAAAAAGACTAGTTGCTAATTAAAATAAAAACTTACCATTTCATATTCCTCCACCACGACCACCCTTAGCAGCAACCTCACCTCCACCTCCTTGGTCTTCTTCATGAATAAGAAAGATCATTCATCAGTATCTAGTCAAAATAACGGCAAGATAAATTTTTTATTTATTTTTCATTTTGTTGTTAAAGTTGCTAAAATAATCTCAACGAGCAGAACTGCACAAGGGACAAGAAGAAGTGCCCATTTTTTAGAAGGTATTTAAAATCAATTGCATGTCTGTCATGTAACACTGATGGAGGCTTTCTGCCAAAACATGCAGATTATTCTGCACCAAAAAAAAGTATTTTTAGATCATCATCATCATCATCAGGCTACAGGAGCCAGGATGAATTGATTCTCCCCCTCCTGAGAGGCGAGGCAGCCACACTTTGATTTTTCTTGATCAGATGTCTTTTCCATCATCTCCATCACCGACCTGCAGCCAGCTCTCAGTGTCCCTGATTTGCACTTTGATTCAAGCACCACTGGGTAAAGCAAATTTCATCAAAGTTGTTTCCTGAATAAAAAATGAAGGCGTTTATTTCGCTCTGCGGAGCGTGGCGCCCACAGCTGATGGAGAGGCTCAGGCTGAACCCATGTGAGCAGAAAATGTCACAAACACCAACAAAACCAGCACTGGTTACGTCCAACCATCCGACCAGCAGGTTTATGGGAATCTGAAATTTGAGAAGAGGATGAAAGTCAGCAAATGAATCAACATACAATACCTAAGAGTGCAGCAGATTCATCCTATTTTTAGATATTTGTGCTTGATTTCATCTCTTTTCACCATGCTGTTAAAAGACCGAAGAGGAACCGATATCAGCAAAGGCAAAATATGAATCTTACAGGAACATGTCCCTGTACGTGTATAAATAGTTTTGTTAAAGTGAAGACTTATAGTCCTCACTTTAGAGTCACACTCTCAGAAACAAGGGGACAGTAAATTAAATTTCTGTCTACAGGTAAAATCCTTATAAATGTACAAACTACAGCTAATTACTGGTTGTCAAACTGTGTGGACAACTGTGTGCCAACACAGTTGACAAATATTAAATGGTGATTCTACATTAGTCATACAGTAGGTGTAGATATTAGTGGTAAATGACAACATTACACAAGTACTAGTCCATTACCAAGTAAAAAATCCATATTTATTCCTAGAAAGATGCATTTTGCTACCTTCAGATTCCTCCATTGGTGTAGTGGTTAACACATTTGTTTGGAAAGTGAGTGGGCTCTTTTGGGGTTGTGTCAGGAAGGACCTGCTGTAAAATCAAACATGTGGAGCTACCTGCTGTGGCAAGTAAAAGCAGCTTTATTGTCACCAGAAGGCCATTAAGGTACAAAACACAAGAGTTCAAATAAGTAACCCCAGTAAAGGGTACAATGGAGGTACCTTACAGGGTTTCAACATTCCAAGCTCTTAATTTATCAGTTTTTTAGTGTATAAAAATGTAAGGTGGGTGCTGATGATGTTCTGGAAAAACATTACTGTTGTTGAAAAGTGAACATGTTGTTTCGAAACTGAATGTTTTGGTTCTCATTTTGACTCCAGGAGATTGATATTTAATCTGGCTCTAACTTATCTCAGGTTAAGATTAAGGTCGGGGTTTATAAAGTGTACAAATGTGTGTTTGTTCTATCTTTGTATTGGCAGACTCAAATCTGCTTGTTTTTGCTTTCAATATGAAAAAAGTGCATAAATCAAATTCTTCTGTGGTGTCCGGGCCGGTCTGCAGTATTTACACTACAGTGGAAATGAAATTATCCCTTCTGAAACAGAGCTTGATTAAAAGAAGATGAGATTTTAAAAAAAGAAAAAGAAAAGAAAAGGAGCAAAAACAGAATGATGAGTATTTTCAGGTTGGGCTGATCTTTGCCGATCTAAATACTCTCAGCTTCGGGTTTGCGATGTGCAGATTTAAGGCGTGCATTCCCTCAGAAGCATGCATTTCCTTTATTCCCCGTCTGTCAGTCTTCGTCACTTTTATTAAACGATTAGTTAAGAAAAGAAAAACACAGTGATTTTACAGCAGGATCTCCAGGAAGCGAGCGGCGGGCTGATTGCGGTGCTGCCCCTCGCCGCTGACGGCCCTCGTCGCCTGAATGCCAGTAATCATTTGTCTGATTTGATATGAAGAAGAATGAACCAAGCCGTGTTGATTAATGCTGATTTGGATGGATGGAGGGATAGCTGGACCCCCTTCTCCCCACCACACCAACACCAGTATCTCCAGCGCTGACGACGACTTGCTGGAATATTATTACACACTGACGCCCTCCAATCAGCTAATGGCTGGTTAGCAGAAAGGAAGGAGGAGGATTGTCAGATATCTGAACTCTGCTGCAGGAACAAAGGCTGTAACCTGAGCACACAGCCAGCCCTGTTTAGATCCAAACAACCAGAAAACGACAGGAACCAAGAGAAAACTCAGCTGCTGCTCTCTGACAGCCTGCACAGAGCAGTGGTTACAATCGTACAGTCTGTGAGTGTGCACATTTATTTTAACTCCTGCACACGTACAGTCCTGGAAAAAGGGGTCATGACTTTTGTAGTCAGCTGCAACACAGATGTTTGCCTGATTTGGTTAGAAAAAAAATTGCATGACCAGTAGAGGGTATTTAAGGTTGGTCCCAGAGCCTGCATGTCAAACCATTAACCTTTATTTAGTGTTTAAGACACATTTCTAGAAAGTGATAAAATGTCATATTTTAAAGTTAAGTCATATCCAGCTGCTGTGAGAGTAGTGCATAAAATGTGCGCTAGTACGGTGTCACTAACTGGTAAACTAGATAATAGAGCTTTCTACTCTGTATTTAATGTTGTAAAATGTTGTATTTTAACCGAAACCAGAACAATTTCCTTTGCATAAGCAATAAAACTGTTTCATCTACAGTAAGTGGTTATTATGTGTTTGATCTGACTGCAGAAACCAGAGTCACCTTTTTCCCTATCACTTTAAAATCTCTCCAAGCAGTAGCATTGTGAAGGTGAAAGCTAACACCAGGTAGCTCACCTGAGTAAACACAAGATGGTGAAGATGAATGTCTGAAGGCTTTCTGTTAAAGGAACTATGAAGATGAAAGAGGGAAAAGAGTATATAAGAATACAATTGAGTAACAGAGTAACTAAATTCTTGCCAGCGCCCTCTAGAGACATCAAGTATACCAAAGTGTGTATATACTGAAAAAAAATCGATGTTCTGAGGTTAATGATTAGTGATATTAACGACACAAAATTAAGCTTGCATCTTTTTGAGAAGTTGTGATTTTTGTCTTTCTATTAACGTAGTCTAATCTTTTTAAGAACACCAACACAGAGAAGTTCCCAGTTTGTAGTAGCATTGCTTGTGAACATTACCTAAAAAATTCAACATGTTCCATAAACAGGTTGGTTATTTGTAACCACAACTTCATTCCCTAATCTTTGGATGACAGAGTGGTAATCAACTACTCATGCGAGCAAAGTTGTTCAGCAAAGGATTTATACAGGGACACTGCTCATTACTGCTAAACAATGAACAAAGAAAAATACATAAGTTTTAGTAATCAACAGTGAGGTACAAACTTCTTGGACACGCTGTACCTCACAGCAGGTCATATTATTTGTCAGGTAATTCTTTTGAAATTGCTCTACAAAGCACCAACAGAAGCCACTTTGCCAAGGTGAGGTGTAGTATACGACTTTGGTTACAGCTGTCTATCGGACACGTGACAATTAACTCCAATGTCAGGATGGATGAAATGTAAAGAAAATCTTTAGCACTTGTTTTGAATGCCGTACCTAATCATAGAGGCCAAAAGCATTTTGTATAACAGGCTTTAAAAATGCTTTTTAAAACTATTAGAGATTTTGATACAAGTCTATGCTGACTCACTTTGGGTTGGACTCAAATATGAAGGCAAATATGTTGCAAAATACAAGCACCTTTAGACATCGTATGAGAATTTATAAAGTGCAAAAATATTTCAAATAAAAATCCTACATTGCACGTCATATTTACACGCAGACTGAATGTGTAGTCACAGAATACAACGCAAGAGCTTGTAGAAAAAAAGTAACTTTTGAAATGTTTGCTTTGCTTTTCTTCTGAATGTGTTCACAAATGTGTAGACTGATTTACCAAAAACAAAAAAAACACACACATCCTAATGAGCCCTGCAAACCTGTAATTCAAATTTTCTTTCTTTCTTTCTTTTTTTAACTATTTGCACAACTCTTTCATTTCAACCTCTCAAATCAGTGACTCCAAATACAAGTGAGAGATGTGTTGCAAAACTCATACTTATTGAGATGTGAGGGATTAATGAGAGGAGAGCGCCAGGGGTACATGTCAGCCAATCAGAATGCTAAGGTAGGCTTATTTTAAAGCTGATAGGAAAATGGGAATTAGGTGCAGAGAGTAACTGAAGCAGATGCAAGCATATGTGGAAACTAAGTATGTACAACCAAAACAGTTTTTCCAGTTCTGATGAACTTGAAAGTCAGTATTTGGTATGACCACAATTACTCTTTACCACAGCCTGAATTGTCTTAGAGCTTTTTGGCATCCCTTTTAATCTATAAAGTTCAAATTTAGATTAATTATTCCATAAGACCTGTTGCCACTGACATTCAGTCCAGGTCTTATGTAATTTTGGGCCAATTTTGGGCTAGCCTATATGGAGCCCACATGGGTTTTTTGTAGGCAAGCCAACTATGGGCTTGCCCATTTAAAAATAAATAAAATAAAAGTCCCTAATGCATCACCTGTTTCTCCAGGTTTCACTCCTATTGTTTTGCTGTTTTCCCCAAGGATGTGCTTTGGGTTTTTTCCTCATGCTACCGTAACAGTCACCGGTTCTATAATCCCTGCAGGACTCGGAGCTCTGAGAAAACCAGTGACAGGATTCTCCCAGACAGACCAAGCTGTTATTAAATAACTGATCTGATCATTAGAGCCAGGAAACTTCTGCAAAAGTGCATCTGAGCTTCATACAGGCACAAGGTGATTGGCCTAACCACATTTGTTAAATCTAAGGATTGCTGGGATGTGCCAGAGGATGAGAATGGAGGAGGGGGAACGATGTCTACGGGGAGTTCCGTGTGGCTCGGCCTGGCATTGGAAATGTTTGCCATTACATGGCCAAGGAGGCACAAGCCCAGGTGGGAACAGATTGTGTTACAAGATAATTGAAGGGTCAGTGGATTAAATGTGTGTTAGAGCATCAACAAACAGCCCCAAGTGTTCAGCCACAGCACTTTCACACAGGCACTGGATCCGTTCATCAGCTGTTTGGGTGCAGCTGTGTTGTAACACATGAGAATCAGGTAAACGGTTGGTCATTTGTACAGTTTTACTTTACTCAGAGGTATTTTTGTAAGCAAAAAGAGTAACACAAGAGCTTCTTATATGACAGAGATGATTTTTTGCAGAGACAGAAAATTCAGCAAACACTTCAGGGCATGTTGTGTGTTCAGTGTTTATGTTGTGTTAACATCCTACAAGATGTTTATTTATTTCTAAATAAAATATTATATTGAGTACAAACAAGTTATTTAGGAGCTGTTAATGGTCCATGGTCTGATGAACCATTAATAATAGTGACTAAATACACCATTAAATGTGTGTACATAGAGTGAGCTGTTTGTTTGTGAGTGTGCTAATAGGGGTTTTACTTTTATTTCATCATTCATGGCTAATTCAGGCAGTTCTGAGTTATTAGTTAAGTATTTTGTGTGAGAACCATCCATACCTCACAAAGCAATTATAAATGAAATTAAAAGGTCAAGTTTCATCTTCAGTACAGAAAAACAAAACAGAAAAAGCACAAAGTGATACAAAACATGCAAATATTTATCACAAGATGCAAACACAACTCACTGACATTTTGCAAAAAACTGAAATGTTTGTTGACTAGAGTCTGAGAATGTTGGAGGGGTTTAAGAGAGAAAGAGAAACACTTCGCAGCTGGAGTCACACAGTAGTGTAGCCTAAATGTACTAAAGCTTCTTGAAATAAATAAAATAAAATATTTTTTTTCACACAGCAATGAGGAAAATTCCACAGAGCTTCACAAACAAGTGCAAACATCCCCAAAACCAATATTAATCTGGCATTCCAAGAAAAAAATGTCCAGAAAATGGGATATTTAGAATTTCTTTAAGAATTCCTCAAGTTCAATTTGCTGTGGTTTTGGAGAATCCCAAAGCAAATAGCAGTTCCATAAATTTCAAAACCCCAGCCTGTATAGAACAGGGATGATATTCCATAAAAGAAATATCAATATTGGCCACAATAAATATACAATTTCTCAAAATACTACTCTAACACAGTAGGAAATCCATAACCACTATTTTTATTTTTGGAGCTGTTATGTAATCATTAATTAGGACCATAAAGCTTGAGCAATATATAATTTAACACAGATTAAATATGTGTTTAGCGTATCCCTGTATGCTTTGTGTGTTTTGTTTTGTTTTTTTTCTTAGATGTTTGAGTTCAAAATGTAAATGCTTTGTAAGATATAGATATTCCTCACTTTGCCTAAATAAAACATGAATTACATTTTTTAAATATATATAAAACCCAGATTAACACACTAACAATCAAATAGCTTATTTTGCAGTTTTTATATGTAGAAATGTACATCTAAATATTTCATTAATCATTTACTTAGGCTTTCTAAATGATACCATAAACCGTTCACATTCCCATGTAACATCTTGGTACTTAATGTAATACTTTAGAAATTGTTCATCCATCATTTATAAGTCATATTAATTCATTAATTCATTGTTTACTTATCTTTATTAGTGTACAGTTATTATAAAGTGTTACCCAATTGTTCAAATACCAGGAATTCTCCACCATTGGCTTTTCTGTCATCTCTGATTGAGCTGATGGCAGACTGATTATTTTCAGGTCTGGACTGCTGCTGAGCCAAAACGAGGCCTTTGAAAGCATCTACTTAAACTCCAGGTGACTGCACATGTGTTATAGAGCAGAGTCAGCCGATGTGTAACTCAGGTTGAGTTATCAGAGGAGCAGGGCATCTTCAGGTCAGTGAAACTTGATTAAACTCTCTGTGCTCATCTGTATCATTTGAGGTCGGGCCACAGAGGCGCAACGTAAACAATCCCACGACCTCATTTGGACCCTGAGTTGTATTTCTAGAAGGTTTTGGCCCTTGGGGGACAGCGGTGGCCACATCAGGGGCCAGCGATACCTGTTGGCCCCTCCCCTCTCTTCCTGATTGACAGATGGCCGCTCCATTAGATGAGAATGATAACTGGCTCTCTGTCCACAGAAGGGATTTCCTCTTGACCCCTGACTCCCAACCCTGACGCTTGACCCCTCTCAGGGGTTGACCAGCCCTTCCCCTCCTCTCTCTCTCCTTCTCTTCAGCTCTCAGTCCTCCACAGGTGCAGGTCAAGGATACGTGATGAGGAGAGAAGCTTTTTTTATCTAAAGGAGAACAGAGGAGAGGTGTAGAGATGTAGATAGTTTGTTATTCTGATGTCATAGAGAGGAGGAGAAGGAGAGGGAGGAAAAAATAACCTAAATCTTTGTGTTTTTTAACACTACAGTCACATTGTAACCCCACGTCCAGGAAATTATGTTTCCATATAGCAATCATAGGACCTTACCATCCATCCAACCAACCATTTTCTTCTGTTTCTTCAATTCAGGGTTGGGAGGGGGCCTTGAGCCTATCCCAGCTGCCACCCCTGGACAGAGTGGTGGCCTGTACAGGGCTAACCCAGCTACACAGAAAATCTTTCACACTCACATTCACACCCATAGCCAATTTAACCAGTTAACCTAATTACCAGATTAGTCACATTGTAACCCCTACTAAGTGCAGGTTTTGGACTGTGGAAGGAAGCCGAGATACTCAGACAGAACCCATACAGGCGGGGTAGGACAAACTACACAGGAAAGCCCCAACCTAAATAGGATTTACTTTTTTTTTTAATTTTTGTTAATGTATTTGATATTATTATTAGTGTTGCATCTCATTTTTACTTGATTATTGTTGTTAATGTCACCTGTAAATTGTTTACACATATGGTTGATTAGTTGGGTAATTGCTCGAAGATGTACATTTGCTTTTGCCAGTTGTGTTTTGGCCAAATCACAGGAGTAAAACCTTATTGTTACCGATTTTACATATGACCCAGATATTTTTTCTCTTTGTTCCACATGGAGGCTCCCTTTCAGAGTGAATGTGTCCATATATTGCTTATTTTTGAATTTTCTCTCTTTTGTTTTGTTTTTCTGCCTCCGCAACTGAGGCAGACTCGTGGCCAGCCTCTCTAAACCTGGTTCTGTTATGCTGTTTGATTTTTCCTGCTGAATTCCACAGTGCATTTGTGCTTCTATCCCACCTCTTTCTGCTCTCCAGAGGGGGCAAAAGTACAGACTTTCTTAAGTAGAAGTACATATACCTGGGTTAAAAATAATCCAGTAGAATTTGATGTACTAAAAGTGAAAAGGTACAGGCTCTAAAAATGTTCTCAAAATAAGAAAGTCCAAAGTAGCTCCTTGAAGGACAATTCTACTAACACTTTTTTTTACAAAGGTAATTGAACCTTGTGCTATATTAATTATATATTATTAAAATAATATTAGTACATGAGAATACAAAAATTATTCAAATTTTAATTCTATTTCTAATAAATGGACACAAGCCGTGAAAGAGAACTTTAAAAATAACTATTTTTTGTTGCATGCATTGTAGAGGGTGACTTCGCCTCCTCTAAACAGTGAAATATGTACATATTGTATATCAACAATATGTTCACAGTTTCAAAAGCTGTCATGGTTCATACTGTCTTTATACTACACAGTATACAGCACAGTACTTGGTATAGTCCTGATCAAAAGTTTAAGACCACTTGAAAAATGGCAAAAAATCATATTTTACAAGGTAGAGCTTCAATAGGCAACAAGAAGAAATGGGAGTGAGACAAAACATTTTTTGAGCATGCAAATTATTGAAAACAATACTTAAAGTGAAACAGGCTGTTTTACAGATGACCAAAAGTTTAGGACCACACCTCCAAAAAAAAGTTGCAGCATTCTTGATGCAAGCGTTTCCATGAGGTGAGTGGGAACATTTCTCCAAGTGGTGAAGACGGCTACACAAAGGGCATCTACTGTCTGGAACTGAACTTAAACTTTTCATCGGGACTGTATAAATTTGGAATTCAGTGAATGAATCTAAGCACCATCAGCTTAAATACAAATTAATCTCTGCTACACTTGATGTAGGTGAATTCACAATAAAGCTCTCTGTTGAACTGATACAAAGTGGCTGTGGTGCTCAGATTTAGACATTAATGCAAGCTAACCTGTTTATCCTGCCCATTATCTTTAATGCAACATTTGAATAACACAAAGTTAGTATCCTTATTTTGTTTTGCAAGATGTTTAACAAAATGAAAATACATCATTTATCTACACGCATCATATTTAAATACAATATGTGATTAAAATTATGACATCACATGTAAAATTTGGATCTGCTGATTATCAAGTGTTACTGAGCAGTCCTCACCTTTAAATCTAACCTCCCTTCTTGTCCTGTCTTTCTTATTTTTCTCCATCTCTGAGTGAAGTTAGCTCTTTCTTGTTTTTTGTCCCACTGTGAAATTCAGCTGCTGGACCTTTAGCTGGCAACACACTGTGATACAGTTTGTGTGTTTGCTGAGCTGACAGATATGTTGAATTTGAAATGACTGCCCACTAAAACCACTGCCTTTTTAAGACATAGCATAAGCTTTAGGTTCAGATCTACTTCTTTGTATGTAATTTGTCCAATTTTTCACATCTCCAAATAAAAAATTCATACCTCGTAGGTTTTAGGGTGAAATTACACTGATTTGAATTTGAAATTCAAAATCTTCTCCTTTCTGAAGCTAGATTTGTTTAGCCTGTGGCTTAGACAGTGACCTAGTAGACGTTAAGAGGTGGCTAACCATGTGCCACTAAAACAGTTTCAAGACCTAATCATTTGTTCTCCAAGTCTCTGAACCTCTTCTGGAGACATGAGTACCATCCAGCCCATTCAACCAGTCTGAGCTGTCTACAATGCCAGCTCAACATCTCCAGTGGGTGTTTAATTGGATTGACATTTTAGACCGTTCCCGAAGGGGACAAGTGGACCCAAATCATTATGCTGTTATGCTGTGGTGGCAAATGCCGCCCACGGCATAACAGAGCCGCCACAACGTCTCATAATTAATGGGGGTTTTTTTATGTTGCAGCATGCATGTATAAATGACTCATTTGAAATATTGGTATTGAAATGGTGACCTGACATCTATAGAGTCAATAGCACCAAGTCATCTTAGCACCAAGTCATAAACCAATGAATCAGGAAACTATACAGTTTGGGTTCGTTTAATGGTAAATTTGAAAGCAGATTGTCACTATTATTTTTGTTTTTACAATATGTTGCTTCTCTGAAAAGTCACCACTTTGCTGGTCTTTGAGATTTTGGCAAGTATTGTTGCAATGACCTAGTAGATCCTACTGAGCATAAGTCAGTGGCATACTTAGTTTTGGCTGACTTGATTTGTTAAACGAAGTGGTCGTTATATAGCATGTTTTTACTCTTACTGAGCACTCTAGTATTCACACACTCGTTCAAGCATTTTTATGCTCTGTGCTTAAGCACTAGCTAAAATTCACACTTCAATGGATTCATCAGAGAGAAACTTGGGTTGAGTATCTTGCCCAAGAATATTTGGCATGCAGACTGGAGCAGCCAGGGATCGAACTCCCAAGCTTCAAATTAGTAGATGACCTGCTCTACCTCCTGATATTCTTGATCGTGAATTTCAGGTGTCATTGTACACAGCGTTATACTTTATATACTGTATCACAGTGTCTCTCAGTTTCTCAGCTGCATTCACCTTCACCTCTAAGATGTGAATGGCTAAAAAAAATTCAGCTTGAACCATCTTTCAGCATTTTATTTTCTTCTAACTTTTGTTTTTATTGTTAGTTGAACTGAGATAACTCAGTTCTCTGATGCTGGAATTATAAATGTTCTGTGATTATTATGATTATTTTACTCATACTATCCAGTTAATTATTCTAGTTTTGTAAGTTGATGTCGCGGAGTGAACCATACAGGAGACACAGAGTTTCCTGTTGAGTCGACAAGCTTGTTGGCTGGGGAGAAACTCTTTCACCTGCGTTATTATTATTACTGTAATTATTTTTATTATTATAATTATTCTGTGATTTTGAAGAAGCCTGAGTACTCTCATAACAGGCCAACTCTTCAGTCCTGGAATCCAAATTTAAAGCTCCAGCGGCGGTTGTAAATAGGCTCAGGTCCTCCAGCCAGCCCAGTCCGCCGCTTTGGACTCACCTAATAATTATAATAATTCAGGTTGGTGTGTTGTTCTCTCTCCCTTCACACTTTAAAGTGTTTACGGTAATAGTAGCTCTGCCAGGAGTGGACTTACTCTCTCTCTGTATTAATAAGCGCTGCAGTACTCAGCACAGCGCGTGGTAAAGCTTCGCCATGATTACAGTACGCCATCAAGAAAATTAGTTGTTTCCCACACACAGCAAAGCACAGCGAGGGGTTTGCAACATAACAAGTTGCTTTTGTTTACAACGGCTCGCTAGCTGTTTTCATTATGCCGAGACAAGCCCATAGACTCAGAGCCAGCTGCCACAAATCACACGTTCAATTATTCTGCTTTGCTTATGAGCATCCAAATATTTAGTCCACTTACCGTGAACAAAAACAGTAGTAAAGTGATTACAGCCGCGGAGGAGTCGAGTTCTCCTCTGACAGGGAAACGGGAGGAAGAAAGAAAGAGAGGAGTCAGGGATGAAGCAGGAGGAGGAAGAGAGAATCTGGAAACTGCTGATTTTTCTTTTTTGGATTTATGTGAATGTGGAGGCTTCAGAGTAAAAGTGTCACAACTACAATATACAAATCCTCCAGAAGGAACTGGGCTCTCCCAGGAAGTGGAAATCATGCACAGCATCAGCATGGAGGGAGGAAGGATACAGGTGGAAAAGTAAGAAACAGCAAAGTAGCAAAGAAGAGGTCGGAAAAGAAGGAACGGATGTGAGGAAAGGAACATAAAAGAGTCACAAAAGTTACAAATGAGTGAGGAAGGTTAAAAGTAGAGGAGAGACAGGAAAGTAAAGAGGGGAAACAGAAAAGGGGACGTTTAAGGACAGCAAAAGGAGTTCAGAAAGTAAAGACACATACTGAGAAAAACAAAGAAGGAAAGAAGAATTAGGTGGAAAAAGAGAGAGAAAAGTCTGGGATCTCATAAGAATAAGGAATAAAAATAAAGGACAGAGGAACAGAAGAGGAAGATGAAATTAAAGTAAGAAAGATAAAATAAATTTAGAAAAAAGAGAAACGAGAGAAATGAAAGTTAAAAAATGTAGCATAAAAAAGCAAGTACTGAAATAAGTAATAAAGGAATGAGGGAAAACTAATTTAAAGAAAAAACTTTTTACAGGTGAACAACTGAAGGATATAAAGACTGAAAAGAAAATGAAGAGGCAAATGGTAAAGAAAAGCAGAAAAAAGATGGAAAAAGTGCTTTTAAAGGAAGGAAGGATGACCAAGAAGAGGGAAGGAACTTAAGGAAGCAAAGACCAAAAGTCAACACAAAATAACTACAAGAAAAAGAAGGCAATGAAGGAAAATGAGTAGAAACGTGAACAAATGTTTTTTAAAAAAAACAGCTTTCTTCATTAAATAAGTAAGAAATGAAAGAAAGAAAATGACGTAACAAACTAAAGTAAGATGGAAAGAAAAAGGAAAACAAACTTTGAGATGTGAACATCAGCTGAGGGGATGAGGTGCTGGAGTGGTAAAGGTTAGAGGTCATGACCTTTGGATCATCCCAAGGCTTTGAAGAGAAAGACGAGCTGAAAGATGTTCAGATCTTCTGCAGAGTTCAGACTCCCAGTAGGCCTGTGGAAGAGGATTACACGCTTTGATAGAAAGACTTTAAATATAAGGTGGACTAATCCTTTAAAGGCTTTAAACTCTGTACTAAGACTTCCTCTGAATCCACTGTGTGGGCCAAGCAAGGGACAGATACCAACCCAGTTTTAGATTCAATTCCCATTCATTAAGGAGGAAGAGTTTCCTACAGTTATCAAGTCGTGTTTCCAATAAGATCTTGTTTCAAAACAAAGCTTGAAAACACCACTCGTCACTGGAACTTCAGATAAGTTTCATAAGTTTCCTTAAGTCAAACTTCTTCAAAGAAATTTAGAGCCTGCGTTGGCTGGCCTTTGGAAAAGCACATGAAAACTGGCTTTGACACACAGTAGAAATTTAACGACTGAAAAGAAAGAATATATGTTTGTTCACCATGCAAATGTTACGGCTCAGTCATGCTAAAGTAAAAATAAGACTGCATCTCCAGTTTTTTCAAATATGGGACTCGACTCAACTGATAGCTAACTGGTATAAAAGCAAGGCAACTAAGCACAAGTTAAATTACCATCTGCAGCAAACACGTCACTATTTGCTGAGGAAATTCAAACTTCAACTGACTGGTCCTTATCTTCAAAGGAACCATTTCTAAGGAAATGAAATCACACGTTCATGGTGACAATAATTATGTTTGTGCTACAGTCTCCAGTCACTGTGTGAGACTGTACCATTACGAAGAAAACTTTGTCATGTTGAGCCATCCTAAGGCTTATTAAGCTTTCTCCCAAATAAGGTAACAAATATATATTTCCAATTAATGGTTCTCTCAGCACAGTACTGTTCGAAACCTCTTCTATTCTGGCTGTAATCCAGATTTAAAGCTCCAGCAGTGGCAGTACGTAGACTCAGGTCATCATAACTATATATATTTAGTCTCATTCTTTCTAACAACTGTAGTAGGGTGATGTTATTATAATTCACCCTCCCAGTTTATGGATGCAGCTTGCTAATTAAAGTTGCTAGCATTAGCTGTTAGCTTAGCACTCTGTTATCTCAGACAGTCATCCAGGGCAAACCTTTATCATATTCCTAATACATGCGACATGGTTAGCATATAAATACATTTATACACTTATTTAAGTGGTGATAATATGAACTTTCTTATTTGGTAGGACCCAACTCAACTGTTACTAAAGAACACAAAGAGTGTGAACATAACTTAGTATCATTTCAATATTATGTCTCTAGATGTGTGTTGCAATGAACTTATCACAGCAAATCCAAAAAGCCAAAAGAAAAAAAAAGAAAAAATGTATCCCATATATTTGAACTAAACTAAAATCTTTATTTATTTATGACTGAAATAACTTTTCAAGATAAACTGATGAGAAACAATAGAAAATTGATGTTGAAGAGCTTTGGATTTTTATATATACTGAAACCAAAAACCATACAGAATGAGGCTTTTGCAGTTCGTGCTGCCAGGGGTGGCAAAACCAGTTAGTATGTATACGTATAACAGAGCTAATGTTGTGTCCAGCAACAGCTCACTTCAAATGCCCTGCAAGACACACTGATGAACTTACTGAAGCAGACAAGATAAGATGGAGATACAAGGTACAATTCCTCTAGTTAGAGCCATTTGCATTTATTAGAGCTATTTTGTTATATTTTGTATTATATTGTAATATATAACTTAGTTTAATTAGTTGCTGTTCTTACTGTCTTGGAGAAACTGTGAACATATAATTTCCTCTGGGATAAAAAAAGAATTCTGGTTTTGATTCTGATGAAGAAAATATTAATTTAAACAACTGCTGTAGAGAAAATGATTTTTTCTTACTTGCTTAAAACATGAGAAGATAATATAAATGTGTGTTTTTTGCAGGGACACTCACAAAACAAACAACAAAAATAAGAAATAGTGTTTGTAACCTCTGAAAAGGCTCACACCTCCACCCACACAAACACACATCAGAAGACACAACAAAAACCTGTTTACCAGATTATGTTCAGAGTGAGCCACCATGATGGACCTGCAGAAAACCCCTGCACATTACTCATCCAGCCATATCCACAGATGCTGCATTCATGGGACTGACAGCATCATTTAGGAGTGAAAACAGAAAAGGAGAAGAGGTGACAGAGAGGAAGACAAAATAATATTAAAAAGAATATATCAGAAAGTGTTTGGTGGGAGATGGAAAAGCCAAAAAGTGAAGTGAAATCCCCAGAGATGCCACACAGACAGGAGAATAGAAATCTATGAGAGGTTACTGAATTTGAGACAATTTAATTTGCAGTCTAAGACATGTTAATAATCTCAACTGTCCTTCTGCTCTGGAGGTTAACTCACTTTAGCTCACTTTATAGCCTTGAATCTTCAAACCAGCAATGAAGGCATCTCATGTGTAGAAAAGCTTAATATATCTTACTCTTATGCATCACCGTTTTATTTTCTATTGAAAATATATCAGTGAACCAGATTGTTTTTCAAAAACAACATGTAGTCTCTCAAAATGGGAGTAAAACTGACGTATATTTATAGAAAAAGACCCTTTTGTTCATCTCCTGTGTGGAATTATTAGAGTTTTTCAACTTTTGCTGCTTTTATTCAATGTTCTGTTATGTTTTGTGATAGGACACAAACAAATTCAGGAGAAAAAATATTTTTGAGCACAATTTTTTTTAGGAGAAGCTTTTTATTTTGACTCACATGAAGCCTTTTCACGCACAACAATTTCTGGAGAATGAGGGTGCCACGTTTGTAGAAATGGTCAGTAACCACTAACTACTGAAATAAATTAAAGTTACTTTAGGTGACATTTGAAAATTGCAACACAAATAAGTGCTCAAAGACATTACAAGATGGCTGCCAAGTGGTAAGACTTGCTTCTAGTGGGACTTTCTTCTTTCTTCGCACTAATTTGCTGTGGAAACTGCAGCACCAGTTTTACAAAATTAATGAGCATTAAAAATAACACATTTATTTATTTTTTTCTTCCACAGTAAAAGAACAAGAAAACTTGAATATCACTAACTTTGACCTTTATTTTTGAATTTTAATTTCTTGTCTGTTATATTGTTATCTAAATGATCATATATTAAAATAAAATGACGTATGTAATGTTATATTGACATAAACTTAAAGCTTAGTGTCTCTTGCTAGTACATTGGAGGGCACATTCTATGTGGTTTGAAATGTTTTTGATTGGTTGCTTGTTTTGCACTAGTGCCTACATATTTTATTTATTTTTATGTTTCTCGTAGCTGGCTGCCATTCAGCATTTCCATGGTTTTGCTCTAGTTGATTGTGAATGTTTTACACCTCTTAGAAGACAATACAAAGTGTTAACAGTTACATTAAACTTTGTGGAGAGCTGTGGCTTCTCTAACCCTTTTGGTCTCTTGGAATGCATCTGGTAGGCCAGTAATCCTTCCATAGCTGTCCTGTCAGGTTCTGACTATAGTCTGAGTGTCGGTTGCGCAACTTTTAGTCCCCTTTCTAAATTGTTTGGTACTTGACAAATAATAGCTATAGTTCTGGGACTTTTTAGGAAAATGCATTTTATGTATTTATGGACAATTAGATAGTGCTGCAAGATGCTTTTAGCTTCAGGGAACTTGCAGAGCAATGTGAAGCTTTAAGTAAAAATGGTCCCCCCCAAAAAAGTTATGTGAGCATCTTACTGTGATGGCAGCAGCAGTCACCCGTCACCCCCTCCAATCCATCCAACCTTCCCCGTGACCCTCACCCCCATCCTTCTTCCACCGTCTCCCTCCCACCCTTCCCCATTAGCTGCAGCTATTACAGCCTCTGAGAGAGAGAGTCATTACCGCTCCCATCCATGATGATGAAGCTCTCAGCTCGAAACACCGGCAACTTGCTCAGGCTGTGCTTGATTGGCAGGATACAGGGGATGAGGAGGAGGAGGAGCAGTGGAGGTTTGGTATAGGGGGTTTGTGTGATGGGAACTCCACTTGAGATGTGAATTGGCTTTGCCACTCCAATCAGGCCGCTGGATGACAAATGAAGTGTGTCTCTTTCACTCCCTCTCTCTCTCTCACCCTTCCTCTTCTTCATTCTACCCCCCCCCCACCCCCACCCCCCCTTCACACTTCTCCTCTCTGTCCGGGTGGAGAAAGAAAAGGGGAGTTCATGTGGGAGCGCTTGACAGCAACACAATCACATTTCTATTCAGCTCCCCCGCCTCCCTATTTTACCTTCTCGGCAGCCGGGCATGCCATGCACGCTAACACATAGTCCAGCCAGCCAATTAGAACGCGGCGCAAAGAATCTGTGAAAGACACAAAAGGTCTTTAGAGGTTTGGACAGGTGTCTCATTTGGCCGCGGGACATAGTTTAGAGGCTTTTTCTATGTCTTTGGTCGATTTTGTGGGCAGAAAGCGAGGAAGGTTATTTGTCGCGCTGTCATTTTCCCCCCCTTTTTTTGATGCCAGGCTCGTTGTCTGTCGATCCTTGCAGCCCCCTCCATGGGAATGACGGACAAATCTAAACTGAGGAGAGAAGGGTGTGTGCGTTTGAGGGTCGGAGGTGATTTTGCTCCACCACGAGTTCAGCTGTGGAAAACAAAAAAAAAAAAAAAAAATCAAATCTGATTATTTTTCAGGATTTATGTTGGGTCACTTCAGCTTTCTTTGCCGGTGAAAACAAACTCCTCTTTCTTCTGCATACAGTAATTACAGTGGGCTTGGAAAAACAAGAGCGGAGATAATTGGTTTGTTGGTTTGTTTAGCAGGGTTATTATCCAGCAGCTCCATTATGGCTGGCAGCACAGAAATTCCTCATTAGCATACACAAATATATACAGAGAAGATGTGGGAAGAGAGAAAAAATGCCCCAGTGTTTAATACCAAATGCTCAGTCTCTTGCACTCATTCGCAACACACACATGGAGTGCACAAAAACATGCAAATAAAATCCATAAAAGAGTGGCGCTGACACTGCCTCCAGCTGTGAGGAGACGCAGGGAGGTGTCAGAGGGGGTAAAGAGGAGAGACAGAGGAGGGGTGCTGTGGCGTGAACTATTTGTTCAGCACACAACGGAGAAACTAGAGGAGAAAGAGGAAAAAAAAGAAAGACAGATGTAGCGGTAATTAGCGCAGGGCCCGGCGGCGGTTGCCAGTGGTGGAGATGACAGGAGAGTAACAGCGGAGGCTGACGGTGGCTTTCACCCTCCGCCATCATCATCTTCACCTTCATCATCATCATCAGGGCCTACACAAACCAACAATCGCTGTCAGTCTGTGTCAGAGCGGCATGTCGTCGCAGCACAATGGCTGCTGTCAGTTAGCTCGAGTTCATCTGGATCAACTCAGCTTACTTTGTTTGTTTGGAAGAAGATGAATGTGTTTGTTTGTTGTCATGTGGTTTAGTTTGTCAAAAGTTTAGTTGGTTCTTGTGTTTTTTAGTTCTCTCGAGGATTGTCACCAGACTGGTCCTATTAGGACTAGTTTATTCTGTTTCAAACTGCTTTCGATTGGTTTGGATTGGTCTGGGGTTAACCTGTTCTGGCTTGTTGTAAACTGAACATTACTGGTCTAGTTTCTTATTATCTGGCAAGTTACTGATGCAGAATAACCAACCTTGGTTGAAAAGGAGTTTAAATAGTTCAAGATGTTACCTCATGCATCTTCGCCGTGTCCTACTTGCAGGTCCCAAGAATGAACTTGCCGTGCTTTTTTACAACCCACTGCATCTGACATCACCTACTGGTTTGTGAAGCTTTATTGTCTTTGCCATTTTGATTCTGGTTGATTCTTTGATACAGATGTGTACAAAATGTTAAAACAAACCCAAACAAACAAACAAAACTGTTTGGTTACATCCCACAGGCAGATCTATCATGTCATCTAAATGAAATATGGCCACCAACCGAGCACTTCTTGAGAAGGCTGCACCAAGTGGCCTTCTTTATGATACATAGCAAAAAAAAACAAAAAAAAACAGTGATGAGCTATTTTGAGCTAAAAGTGAAAATATGTTGAAATATGTAAAAAGTTAGAATATGTGCCTTAAAAATATTAAACCTGCATATTGAAATGCAATACTTATTCATTGTGTATGAGACAAGTGGGGTCTGCAACCCATCTGACTATCTTTAACTGTATCCTGTAAGTGACACAAAAGCACATCCATGAGATGACAAAATTCAATTTCTTGATGACTTGTTTATGTTTGGTTTGGGTTGGTCTTCTCTAGATTTTGCCTGTCCAGTCTGGTTTGAGTTGTTTGGTCTGAACCATGCTGGTTTGTTTTAGATAGGTCATTTGATCTTGACTGGCAGCTTTATTCTCATTTGGACTAAGTGATATAGTTTGAATTAGTTGGTGTCTTGGTTTTAGAAAGTTTTGAAATGGAAGAGATCCATCTGATCAAGTAATGATGGGCCAGATTAATTCATGTTTCTGCTTTAATCTGGTTTTAATTGCACTGGATTATTTTGTTTGTTTGTTTTTGTGTTTGTTTGCTTGTTTTTGTTTTGTTTTTTATAATCTGGTGTGCAAGGGTGTGGTAATGGGGCAAAAATTGAACCGACTATCTTGGGACCCTTGTAAGCTTGGAATAAAATGTTGTTTTTGTTTGCATTTCCTATTTCGAGGTAATTTGTGTCATAATTAAATTGTCTGAATAATTTTGCTGGGTGAATGAACTTTGACTTTTGAAAAATAATGGAGGCCCTCTGATGGCACTGTCACCACTTACAAATGATAGAAAATTATTCAGTCCAACCCCACTCGGAGCCTTTACACCAGCTAATTTCTTCTCTCTAGGTGACTCCTAACGTGTCATGTCTTCCCCCGGAAAGCAAAATTGAGGTATCGCAAAAGAAAAAAGTAAAACGAAAGGGAAAGAAAGCAAACTAAGGAAAGTCTTTTTCAAATAGGAAAGGTGAGCAGAGCACAACAGGTTTAAAGTTTTTTTTAGCTATCAGGTATAATTAAAGACATGGAGCCAATGCCAGATGTGACAGCATGTCTCTCAAAATTAAACTGGTTTTAAGACAACTTAAAACAACAGCAGGTCTCTCTCCAAAATAATAATGCATCTCAATGTGGTTTGATGTAGAGGCAACTAAAAGTTATTCCAAGCAATAAACTGTATCAACAATTTCAGCTTAAATCTTTATAAATGTTTGCATACATGACAACAGTAAGGTTGCATTTTTCAACCAGAGGAATTGTAACATTTTTAAATGCCTTAAGGTAACTGTTGTTTTTAAGAAAATGAAGAAAATAATTCTTCATTTTCTTCATTTATACAACCAGAAATTTTAGAAAATCATATATTGAAATTGTGAGAAGATCTCAAACTTTGCAAACTTATCAACATATTATGAAATGTGGTATACGAACAGTTAATTATGGGCTACCTTAATGGCCACTACAGATGTACAGATTCAGCTGTACGCTGAATTATTTATTAAAAGAAATGAAAAATATGGCTCAAAAAGCAAGCAGTTTAACTCAATTCCAAAAAAGTTGTGAAGTAAACAAAATGTAAACAAAAACAATGCAAATTAAAATGCTTAAACAGAGAAAATTAACTTTTTTTCAATTTGATAGCAGGAAAGTGTCTCAGAAAAGCAACAAAAGGCTGGAAAAGTTCTAATAAGTTCTAATAATAATGTCTGTAAATCTGTCACCAACTACAATATAAAATCATCAAAAAATCAGAGAAGCTTAAGAAATTTTTGCTCATAAGGGACAAGGCCCCAAATCAGCTGGATGCTCACCATCACCATCCATAGATGCAGGTTAAAACTCCAGCATACAAAGAAGGAGCCAAATGTGAATGGAAGTCCCACCAGCACCAAGGGGAAAAAAGGACATTTTTCCTTCTTTTTGGAAACATGGATGCCACATCCTCCCAACTAAAAAGCAAATGTGCCTTACAGCTTGTTACCGGATTTATGAGATTTGCGAGTCATTACATTCTGTTTTTATTTACACTTTACAGAGCATCTCTACTTTTTTGGAAGATCATATGGATTACAGTCTAGGTTTATACATTTTTCTATGCGTCTCATATCTATGACATAAGTTTGTCCGCAATATGTTTCATAAATGACGTTGTATCCGTTTGATCATGAGCTGTTTCTGTCTTTCTCCACACTTTGTCTTGCCCATTCTACAAATACAAGTTCATCTTGGTTGTGGAATCAATTTTGCATCCATCATTCTGGTACACAATTATTTTTCTTTCATCCATTTATTTGTTTGTTTGTTTTTGGGAAAATTGGGAGAATTCTTTTACACGTTTTCTGGCAATTCTGATTATACTCTTTGTGAGTATAATCAGTGGTTTGCACCTTGTTTACCCCCCCCCCCCCCTTTTCCATTAATGAAGGCCTCGGTTGCTTATAAACTCTGACAATAATATTCCTACTAACCCCAGAGTGGTCTTGACTTTGCTCGATGTTGCGAAGGGATTGTACAATCATCAGTGGTCTTCCAGGCTTTTTAGTGTTGGGACCAGTGCATTTTTTTTTTTTTTTTTTTTTTTACAAATCTCTCAGATTGTTGATTTGGCCACTCCTAAAGTTTTTGTTGTCTCTCTGATAGGCTGGTTTTGGTTTGTCAGTCTAATGGCCTCCCTCTTACATTGGCATTTCTCTGGGTCTCATATTCAGACTTCCTGTGAACAGCTACCAAATCCAAGTTAAATACTTGGAATGATCTTCACATCTGCATCTCCTTAATTTATCATGGAATAACAAGAAAGGAGTCTCAGCTGGCATTAAACAGCTGAGATTGTTTAATGCCAGCAATTACAATTGTCTAAATACTTATAGACTCAACTCTAGTATTATTAGTATTGACATTATAATTTTTTTAATTTGTTTTAAAACATATAGCAGTGAAGTGTGTTTTTGTTTTCAGTACAGAATATGATATTTTATTTATTTCATTATGCCATTAATCTTAAAATTAAAATGGAAAGTTAAAGGACACCTGGCATAATCTCTTCCATTTTCATGCCTTTATTGTTCACAGTTGCAAAAAATCAGGCATTTTTTATACTGACCCATTATGGAGCTTCCTGGTTCGTTCTTAAGCAGTTTTGACACCTTTCTCTGTTTCTTTAAACTAACTTTCTTCTGATTGGTTGCCACTCTTAAACCAAATGTTTGAGTAAGAGATGGCTGAAGTCTTTGTGGTGACAGGAACGGCTGTTTTATTAACAATATTAAGGATATATTTATTCATGAAATACAAATCCAGGAATAGCATGAACTGTTTGAAACCAGCCTTTTATATTAGCCTGGAGCCTGAATGTTTTGCTCACTGGGATTATTTGCACATACACTGACCTCGGTGTTTGAAACTTTGATCACGTTTAATATGAGCATCCATGAACAGTCTAAACATAACATAAGATAGGAAAAGGAACAATAGGCCCCCTTTAAAGCTTTACTGGAAACCAACAGAACTCCAATTATGAATAATTTCTGTTTCTTGTTTTTTTGGCTGTTTTCTCTGTGTCATTGAAAATCAACAGTTTTTTTGGTAGGAAGTAGTTCCTGTGAAATTGGCCTCTGGTGTGTTTTGTGGATTATCCAGGTAAATGAAGTCACAGTTTGTAAAAACAAATTTTTTTAATTTATTTTTTTATGTGTTTTTTGTCAATACTGAAAACCACACGTTAAACTCACCGCTCTGCTATCTGATATGCTGCAATGAATTCGTGAATGTCAGAAACAGATACCTTAAAAACTTTGAAAATTCCTCCAAGAATATCAGAAAACAATGCAGCACTAGTTCCCAGACTGGGCACTGGAGCAATTGAAGGGGCTACAAGACCAGTTTAAAAGGTTATGAGAAGCAAGCATATTGAGTATTTCTAATCTTCAATTTTATTATGAAATGTCCTTCAAGTCTGTAAATTCAGTAAATGCATTATATGTATGAATAGAGATGCATTCCACAAAAAGTATATGATTTTATGCCATTTGTTATCTTATCTTATTAGTTTTTATTGTGCTATGTTGCGAACTTTTTAATTTATTTGTATTTTATTTCCTCTCCTATTTGTTATGATTGTTGTTTTGTTTTATCTAAAAAGCATGGATATTAAAAGAACTACTAAAAATAATTATTGTAGCATAATACTAACCATGAGTGACCCCCAATGAGTAATCTTTTCTACCTTTAAAAACAAAATTCAGTACAGGACTTGAGGCTACAGAACAGAAACAGATAATTTTACTGAAGTAAAAGTTCAGAGTAACGTGAGAAAATATTTGTCTTAACTTAAGTGAACTGAACTTTAATGTGGCTGGTCTTGATTTGTTTAGTTTTCTGATGTTTAGCTCTAATAGCACAGTTTAATCAGGTCGGTGTGGGAGCTGTGAGAGCCTACAAGGCTGACCAGAGGGGGAAGGAAGGGTGGAGGTGGTGGTGTGGAGGGATGGGAGGAGGGTAAGAAAAGGTAATGTGAGAAAGCTGGAGGTGATAGCTATTGTAGGAAGGTGTGAACGACAGAGAGAGAAGAGAAAGATGCGGGGAAGACTGAAAAGTGCTCCCTGTCCTTTGAGGAAGAGGGACCTTTTGACGAGGACCTTCACCTCCTTCTTTCTGCCACCTCCAACCCCACCACCCTTCCTCCTCTCCCCAATCCCCCCAATTAGACAAATATTAACATCAATTAAGGGCCCTCACAGGAACACAGGCTCTATATAATTACCTTAATGGGCGGACGCTTTCTCTCCGTCCCTCTCTCTTTCTGTCTCTTTCTTTAGACACTCAATCTCTTAAACAAACTTAGAGGGCCTCAGTGGGAGAGGAGGGGAGGAGGGGGTGTTGATGGGCAGTTGGGTAAGGTTGGGGGGATGGAGTGGAGGGGCGTCATTTCCCGTTAGCTTTTGTGGTGCTGGTTTTTCTGAAAAGGCCCCAGCTGAATTGGACCTATTGGCCAACAAACAGAGGAGCTGTTCCCACAGAGCACCAAGAGGGGACAATACAGACCCCCAACCAGGAGGAGGAGAGAACAGGAGGCAGGGGGAGACCGGCATAATTTAGGGAGGACAAGCAGGAGATGACTGAAATAGGAGACCATAAAAGAGGAGAGAAACAACAAACATGTGGAACTGGTGAAAAGTGGACAAAAAACGAGGAAACAGAAGAGAGAGAAAAGAGGAATGTAGGAAGGAAACACGGAGGGCCAAAGAGTAGGGGAGGGCGAAGAAGGAAATAAGGAGGAAAAAACAGGAGGTGAAAGGTGGGAAGTGAAAAAGAAATGAGAATCAGAGGAGGTTCAATAAGGCTGCAAGGAAGTGAGGAAGAAACCTTAAAAGAGGCTAGGAGGGAGAAGCAAAGAGACAATGAAAGAGGAAAAGAAGAGAACACAGGGAAAGGGAGGAGGGAATAAGGGACAAGGAAAAACACAAAAAAGGAGAGTAAAAAGGACAGTAAAGAAGGTGTGTAAGAGGAGACATGATTAAAGGAAAAGGATGTGAAAGGAGATCTAAATGGTGTCAGCTCAAGACTCCTATCAAATGGAGAGACCGCCACTTTCTTATTCTCATTCTCTTCCTGTCCTCATTTCAGGGCTCTCCATCTCTCATTCCTTGAATCCTTCTTCTACTCATACTCACTTTGTGTCCATTTTTATCATCTTTCATCAGTCCTCCACTTTTTCGCATTTTTAAGTAGTTTAAAATGCCTTTTTCTTTAGTGGGATATTTCATAACTTTGTTTTGAAACTTTTTTACTCATTTCTTCCAACAGACATTAGTAAGCTGATTCCTACCAGTAAGGAACAAAAGGTGCTTTTGCCTGGTCACCCCATCGCTCATCATCCTCTAGAGGGTGGAAGGTGTTCAGGACTATAGTGAGGGCCTAAGGACCTTGCTGAGTTGCTGGTTGTCAAACTGAAGATCTACAGATGCTTCCTCTGTGAGTGTTGATGGAAAGTTGTGTAAGAGACCAGTAAAATGGTTTAGTTATTATTCCAACATAAGACCCTTTCAGACACAGAGAGCTGGAGAAACTACGACTGAGTACTCATTCCTGTAATATTCCTGCGCTCGGGGTGCATTCATAGTTAGGGTATTGTAATCTAAATTCTCAGCAGATCATAAAAAACAGCCAGGTACACCGATGTCCGTTCACTGACTTATGATGAAATTTACAAGACTCTTTTCAAGAGGTCTTTAGTGGACCAGCAGATAGTAAAATCGAGGCTTTAATTTTGCATGTTTCAATTTAAAAAAATATGGTTTGGGGTCAATCCATCTATCTCCTCTAGGTCAACATTGATGATGACCCCCAACCCCACCCCAGAACATCAACACTACCTTTTGTAATTAATGATAAAAGTACTTTTTTTGGATAAAATGTTGATAGTTTTTGATGTGTGTCAGTTCAAATTGTAAAAAATAAAATAAAATAAAATGTTACATATTCTGAAATATAATATTCCGAATTTTGATACAGTAACCATTAACGTCACCTATGACAATGGCTTAGACCTCATGGGGTTACTACTTATCCAAGTAGAAAAAAATCAAATAGAAAGACGCCTCGAGTCAAGAACACACTAAAGGAGGTAGGAATGTGGTTATTAAAGTCTGCAATCAAGAGATGTTGTTGTTAATAGAAATACAGTGGGGTTTTAGCAAGTTGAATATTAGTGGTTCCACTCAAGATTAGACTTGCAAGAGAACATATAAAAGAGTCTGTACAGTTTTTGAGAAAAAAAAATCTTTGGATGGATGAAAGCTAGATTAACTTGTACCAGAATGACAGGAAGACAAAAGTCTGAAGAATGCAAAAAAACAGATTAGACAGTGCATCACAGTGCAAAAGTTTGATGATCTCAAGCTAAGAGACCCATGTTTTCATCTACTTTTAGCTGACAAAACTGCAGGAAGAAAAAACCACAAACAAGCAGCAACTAAAGACAGCTGCAGTAAATGCCTGGCAGAACATCTCAAGGAGGAAATGCAACATTTGGTGTTATTCATGGATTCTAGGCTGCCATTGACTAAAAAAGATTTTTGAGCCTCTGAATACAGGGAACATAAAATGTCTCTTATTCCTATTCAGTGAATGCAATACTTTTGTTAAACCCTTTCAATTAAAGTTGGAAGCCTACACTTTCCTCACATCATCATTGTTTGATTTCATTCTTAGGGTTGATATAGAGGATTTTGTTTTCAAAAGTGTAATTTTCCAGAAACTTGTTGACCTTACTGTCTTATTGCCTGGACTTTCCATCTTTGACGTTATTTTACTTAAGGGTTTGTTTTAATTATTATTTCAAAATCATGTCTTTTCACATTTGATGATTTTTGATGGTTTTACATGCCAGAAAAGGTATATTTTTCCCCATGTTTTGGATCTAAAGTTTAAATAATTATAATGGTTATTTATAGCAAGAGTTTGATAGACTGTTTACAACATGGATGCATGCTCCATGACATTGCCCATTAGTTTGGGAAGTGTCATTATGAATCCTTGAGCTTTATATTTTCACCAGCAAGCCAGTGTTCTCCTACCTAAAGATGGTTAGATCCGGTGAGTTGTGTCAGAAAGGGCATTCAGCATCAAGTCTTTGCCAAATCAAACATTTGGACCATAAAGACTGAGATTTCAATGCTGGATCCATTGTGACCCGGGTTAACATTGACCACCTCCAGTGCCATTGTCCATCAGGGTGCCAGTGGAAACTGTGCTACTGTTGGGTAGGTGCGTTAGGAGGCAGCAAGGAAGAGGAACGGCCAGAGAGTAGAGGTAAGAGTAGGAACTCTAAATGTAGGGATTATGACTACTAAAGGAAGAAAGCTGGTTGATATGATGGAGAGAAGGAATGTAGATACATTGTGTGTGCAGGAGATCAAGTTAGAAGGGAAACATGATCAGGAGCAGTGTTGGTCAAGTTACTTGAAAAAAGTAATCCGTTACTAATTACTGATTACTTCCTGAAGCGAGATCGATCAACTGGAGACCAAACAACAAACGACGGAGGCACCAGACGAATGCAATCAAACGATGAGTTTATTAACACAGGAGAGGCAACATCTGCATATGTCTTCCTCTGACGAAAATTCATCAAAAACTGGTTTTATACCATAGAACATTAACGCCCACACATACACGTCAATACAAGTCAAAAATACATAGTTGACAGACATGAGCGCATCTTATACATTTTAATAACTATAAACAGTCATATAACTTCTCTTTTCTATAACACCTGCCTTTTAAGGTAATAAACTTCAAGCTTCGGGATCGTTAAAAGCTAATAATTGACCCTCGTCACCAATCACTAAGTAGACTGAATTGGCGCAGGTCTCAAAAAGAGAGCAGAAGACACTTGGGCCTTCGCTCAGGCCTGCCACTAAATTAATAAGTGTATTGTAAGCATGCATGCAATTAACCTGCTATGTTCTCATCTTCCCTCAACATGTATCACCTGGACACTCTCACCAGTGAAGCTTAAAACCCTCTTGGATGGAACATCAACTCTAAACAAGCACAGTTATGCAATGTGTATAAAATAAACTCAACCTGTGAATAAAAAGGTCACTGTAATGACAAACATATTCAATGCATTATGAACCCCATAAGAAATATTACTGATAAAATAATACTGTAGAACATGTTATTAATGCATTTATCCTAAGGCAGATTATACGTTTACAATAAAAGAATCTCTGAATCCCAACATTCCCTCTTTTGACATTCCAACAAGGAATGTCACCACACTTCATGTTGTATCACTCCCTGCCCCACTCTATGGGTTCTAAGTTCATCTGGTAGATGCCCTCAACCCAGCCAGGGTTAGCAACCCTCGCCATTACTCTTACCAACAATCCTCTGACACAAGGAATGATACAACACCCCACAATGACCAGTATCCCCAAAAATACACCCAAGGAGCATATCACTGACATTGCCACACCTTTCCATCGTCCGAACACGGATGTCATCCAGGACTCCAGCGGGTTTTCGATACCTGAGTGCTCATGCATAGTTTTAGACAAAGTTTTCAGGCCCTCCAGAGCTCGGGTTACTGAGCCATCTGGGGCAGTATTATTGGGAATAAAGGTGCAGCACATGTCTCCGAACATGGCACAGACACCTCCCTTCTCTGCCAGCAACATGTCAAGGGCCATTCGATTCTGCACGCCCATCAGCGAACTTGGACCCAATTGTTCTGCGAACCCCATCATGGCGTCTCTGGTTAGGTTAGAGAGTCTCAGCAGATTGTAATGAACATAGTTAATGCGATCAACATTCTTATTAGGCGTTATCCAAATTAATATACTCTCAAATCCTGCAGCTACCTGATTTACCAGCTTGTACTCATTAGGAACTCCCCTGGGCACTCCTATGGAGTCTATCCAGGTCGGCGAGTCCAAACGAGGATCATAAGGATGTGTACCCTGAGTCCCTCTTCTAGTCAAAATATGTCTCTTACGTCTTGCAGCTAAGATACGTGTGTTGTGTTGTGGAATAGCCTTTACCTGATTACCAATAAGCATAAGCGGAGCTCCCAATCGCACCATTGCACATGTCCCTACGCTTCCCAAAGGAACACGAGCCAACAGAGTGCTCTCCCCACAGTAATAATAGAGCCCACTTCTTGCCCATGTTCCAATTATTGTGTTTGGGTCGCTTACATTATTGGTGGTTCGTCCCTGGAGTGTGACAGCACACCAAGTTGGGTCGATCTCTCCCACCTTGTACTTTTCATTATCTGTAGAGAACTTAAAACATGTATAGTTATCTTGTTTTGGCATAAATGGTCCCACTGTTGTCTGCTTTGAAACGGGAGGGAATAGCCTGGACAACAAAGTACAGTTGCCAGTGGTCACTGCACTTCTGGTTAACTGTAACATACACTCATAGCCCCACTTATCTTCTAAATGCAATGGGGCGGGCTCTGTAAACAAACGTGGCCTAGCTGCCGCACAGGCAACACAGTCAGATACATGTTGTTCTCTAGCATTTTGAGCCACCCAATCAAGCCAGAGGTTACTGTCCTTGAAACCGGTGGCCCGCTCAATCAAATCCTGCGGCTTCAATCTAGTGTAATCTGATGTCACAAGTAATTTCTCTTTTAGTTCCTGTTCCTTTTGAGCGACTGCCCCTGAGGTTATTGTTTGGTCAGCTAAAGTGATAATTGGTTCAACTAAGTTTACCCTAATTACCCCTGATGGATCTGTCCCTATGACATCCACCCCAATTACCAAATAGAACATACCTCCCGGGATCCCAGATTTTGGGAGCGTATCCCACGGTCCTAGGGAAAGAGTGACAGGGTTCTGGGAAACAGAATAATCCCTTTGAATGGCTATCCCTTCAATCCCTGCGCACGCGTCTGGCTGCCATCCTACTCCTGTCCAACCTACCACGTCTTGCCAAGCACACCACTGATCTGTTATATAGGTGTAAACGTGTTTCCCCCACGAGGAGCCCCAAACAGCCTTACGGAAGCATATCATGGGATGATTGCAAACCCATATATCATATGCTCTCCAGCTACTACTAGCTCCTGTACACTTAATAACATCACACAAATCAAACGTGAAAGAGCTGGTAGACCCTTTAACATAATTCAACTCTATGCCATTATTCATGCTGAGACACTCATCACCTTTACCTGACACCTCGCACTTTTGTCTTTTTACCGATCCCGTTTTAGGAACTGCAGTCTCAGGAAGTGCTGTGCTGGACTGGCCTCCGTGTTCAGACGAGTGGTTCGGAGTGCCCTGCAAAATATAAACAATAAACAACACAGCCATTGTTAATATCACAGTATACAATAGACATGTGGTTGTAAGAAACATTTTAATCAGTTTTTTCTCATTACGTGTCTCTGACTCGTGTGTCTGCATCATGTTAGGTAAACTTTGTGTTCTGGACTGAAACTCCCCTGCTTTTGGAGTTCTCAACTGGTCACTGCTCCTTTCTTCTGACGTGGTGACCTTCTCAGCTGCTGCTCTTCTCTCTTCGGCCTCCCAGGTAGACTACTGGTTGGCCCGTTGCACAGGTGAGAGGATTTATTTTGCCTCTGCTCGTTATCGTTGACACCTGTGTTTGATGTAGAGGAGTTTTCCTCTAGCAAGCTCTCGTGTGCTGGCGCACACTGCGACCAATGATACCAGGTATCGCCTTTCCCTTTCAGTTGAACTGCTGTAGTTGTCCTGGCAACGACCTCATAAGGACCCGTCCAGCGTGGCTCCTTCCACTTGCGTTTGATAACCTTTAGCCAGACCGCCTTCGCCTCTGGGGTCACCTGGTCCGCCACATGCAGTCCAGAAGTAACCTGTTTGGTGAAACTGGAGACAAGACACTTCAATTCATCCCAATATTCTGCATGAGACCTGTTACCTCTCGTGGTGTGTTCCGCTGGAACCTCTGTCCAAGGTGCTGGAAATGGCCTTCCGTCTGCAACTCATGCGGGGTGAATCCTGTTGACTTATTAACAGAACATCTTATAGTCATTAGAGCAATTGGTAAAGCTGAAACCCAGTTTAACCCGTCGCTGCATGCAGATTTTAGATAACTTGTTTTTCAAATTCAGGTTCATTCTTTCTACCTTCCCTTGAGACTGAGGATGGTATACAGTCCCAAACCTGTGTTTTACTCCCAACATCTTCTCTACTTCCTCCAGGTCTCGATTTTTAAAGTGGGATCCATTATCTGATCTAATGCGCCTTGAAACCCATGCCTGGGGATATAATGATTGATTAAGCACTTAATCACGCTTTTGGCGTCCTCCTTTCGGGTGGGCCACGCTTCTGGCCACCCTGTCAAAGCATCTACACACACTAACAGATATCTGACTCCCCCTGGGCCCACATCAATCATATCAGTGTAATCAATCACAATTTCTTCTCCTGGCCTTTCTGGCAGGAGAAACTTACCTGGTTCTGGTTTTACCACTGGTTTTGGATTGTGAGCTCCACAAATTAAACATGTTTGGGCTTTTTCCTTTATCATAGCTGTTAGTCCTGGGTGCCACCAGTGACACAAATTTCTCTCCATCTGTGCCACTCCCACATGGCCAAGCCCATGTGCCTCAGTTATCTTCTGTCTGGCCAGTTTGTCAGTTAGGATTGGTCGTCCATCAACTCCTCTCCAAAGACCACCCTCTTTTCGGGCTCCTTTGCTCTGCCACACCTCTTTCTCCTCCAGAGAAGCCTCCTCTTGGGCCTGTCTGGCCTCCTCCAACATATTGATGCCTGCCTCCTCTTCAGCAATTACCTGCACCATTTGCTGTCGTCCCTTTATAGCCTGTTGCTTCCTTTGCGGCTTCATCCGCTTTCTGATTTCCTCTTGCAACCATGGTGTTTGCCTGAGAGTGTCCTTTACATTTGATAATGCTCACCTCACTTGGGTCGTGCAGGGCCCTCTCCAGTTCCTCCATTTCCTTCCTGTGGCAAATAGGAGCATTTGTTGCTGTTCGAAGCCTGCTCTCTTCCACTGCTGGAGTTCCACGTGGGCTGCTCCAAAAGCATAGGCTGAATCAGTATAAATATTCACTCTTTTATCTTTGGCCAATCTCAAGGCCCTACTCAGTGCAATGACTTCTGCTCTCTGAGCAGACTGTTGTCCCTCAATTCTCCCTGCTTCTTTTACCTCAAATTCAGTTCCTTGTTTGCAGACTATAGCATAGCCTGCTTTCAGTCCCTCTTCATCCCGATGGCAGCAGCCATCTGTGAACCAATCCTCAGCTCCAGGAATAGGTTCTGCTTTTAAGTCTTCCCTGACTTTCCTTCCAGTTCTGCTTTCTTAGTACAATCATGAGGTTCCCCTGCTCCCATTAAATCTGCCATATTAATTCCTTCATGTGTAAATGTCAGATTTGGAGCATCTAGAACTTTACTCAACCTCTGTTGTGCTAATGAGGTCATGGTGAACGCCTGCGAGTTCACATATGCCACCACACTATGTGTAGTCAGAACTTTTAGTGGGTGTTGTCTCACCACATGTGCTGTTTTCTGTATTATTTTGGCAACCCCTGCTGCATGCTGTGTGCATGTAGGATGCCTTGCTTCTGTTGGGCTCAATCTTATGCTGACATACATAAGTACCTGTCTTCCTCCCTCTTTTTCTGAAACAACACACCATTTATTATTCCAAGTGTTTCAGAAATATCCAAGTAAAATGGCTCATCATAGTTAGGTGTGGCCAAATCTGAGGCCCTTGACAAGTCTTGTTTCAAAGAAATGAACGCGGCTTCAGTGTCGAGCGTCCATGGCAATTCAGCCTTAAGGTTTCGAATGCCCACCTGTTTAATCAGATCCCGTAAGGGAGCCGTCCTTCCTGCATAGTTTGGAATAAACTGTCTGCTGTAGCCCGTCAGGCCAAGAAAAGAAAGAAGTTCTTTTACCGTTCTTGGTTTTGGGTGTGTCAAAATTTGGTCTCTGTGTGCATTCATTAGTCCCAATGATTTATGGGCTATCACACGGCCCAGAAATGTGACTTCTGGTCGAACCAACTGTAGTTTCTCTTTACTTACTTTAAAGCCGCATTCAGACAGTCTTTTGAGCACTGTGAATGATGCTGCCGTACAAGCCGCTCCTGAAGTAGCTGCGATAAGTAAGTCATCTACATACTGTATTAATGTGCACCCTTCAGGCAACTGACAGGGTGACAGGGCTTCTTTAAGCACCTGATTGAAAATGCCTGGGGACAGGGCAAAGCCTCGTGGCAAGCGTGTGTATCTAAACTGACGACCTCTGTATGTGAAAGAAAAAATGTCTCTGAGTGAATGATGTAATGGGAGACAAAAGAACGCGTTTGCTAGATCAATACATGTAAACCACTTTTGGTCGCAGGTTATTTCAGTTAAGGCTGTGTATGGATTAGGTACAGGCACCGTGTCGGTGCGTAGTATGGCATTAATAAGTCTTAAATCATGTGCCATACGGTACTTCCCTGTCCCATGTTTCTCCACCGCAAAATTGGTGTGTTCCAAAGGGATTGCGAGGGCTCAAGCACTCCTGCTTTCAACAACCCTTCAATCGTCTCAGCGATCCCTTCTTCTGCTTCAGGCTTGTGTCTATATTGTGGTCGTGAGATTGGCGTGTCCGATTTCAGCTGGAACAAAACCGGCGCACAATGGGCTAAGCCAACATCAGTGGGTCCTGTAGACCACAGAGTGTCAGGCAATTTTGAAAGTTCTACCACTGCATCTGGATGATCTGTTCTCTCACTACCATGTATTCTTGATACTTGCTGATGCTCTAATATCACTGCGTCACTGGACACACATGTGATACGATATATTTTACATTTTGGTGCATAACAAACGTCTGGAATTTGGGTGGGTTGGCACCAAGCGTTATCCAGCGCACGCCTCACCATCGTCCCCAACTCTTTGGCCTGGTGTCCCTCATGGACTGCCAATGTGATGTGTGGGGCCGAATCTGATCCCATGTTATACCAAGACAACTGTTCATCTGTTAATTTAACAACCGCTGCTACACCTTCTGGCCCCACATAAATATTTTGTGTTTGAACGTTCCAGGTCTGACCCTCAAGTTCAGACTGGAAGGCTTCTCGGTAAACATCATCATCATCCCTATCATAAAAGAGAGTGACATGGAATTACAAGTAACGCGTTACTGCCCATCTCTGATCAGGAGCACTGGAGATGGATTCAAGCTGTTCTACTTCAGTGTAGATAGGAAGAGAAATAGAGTAAGGGTAATCTTGAAGGAAGACTAGTTGAGTTGGGGAGATGAAGAGAGAGTGAGACAGGATCATGGGTTTGAAGCTAGATATCGAGAGAGAGGAGAGCAGATGAATGAAGAAAATGAAGGAGAGGAGGACAGATGGGTGACAGTTAGTGAATCAGGAAATGCAAATTAGGAGGAAGCAAGGGCAGATGTGAAGAGGTTAAAAGTCGCCCAGATGACATACCTGTGGAGGTTTGGAGATTTATAGACATTCCAGTAGAGTTTGACCAGAGTGTTTAACACAGTTCTCGAGAGTAGGAGAGGATGCTTGGGAAATGGTGAATCATACAGATTTCGAAGAACATGGGTGATGTGCAGAACTGACTGCAAAATCCCTTAAAGAGGTATAGCATGACATTATGTGAAAGAGTCCTGACAGGAAACAGGCTTTAGGACAATGTACTTTAAGAGTTAGTATGAATGTAAAATATCTGCATTTACATGTCACAGCTCTCTCAGACTGAGATCTTTTTCTTAATATAAAAACATTAAAAAAGGATGCTGCTGTCTTTCATTTAACAACTGGGTGCCACAGTTAACAATAAATGTACAAGTCTTCTTTCAAAATATCATATGGGATTCTCTTGCAAGGAAAAGTAACAAATGAGCCGATGTCAGCAGATTTAATTAATCGAACTGGTCTTATGCAGCAGCAGCAGAATGATTTGAAGAGATTGATGAGCTTTCAGGGAGTTTTTGATGTTCACCAATTTAGCATTTATCCTTCAAAGGTAAAAACAGGGGCATGCTGAACCAGCACTTGTTACATTTTACACTGGCAGTTAAATTCTCAGCTTTGCTGAGAATCACACTTGTTACATTTTACACAAAAATCACAAAAGTGCAGAAGGAGGGAATTTTAAAAAGAAAAGTTTTTGTATAGATAGTGTAAAGTAAATTGTCAAAAAAAATTGACATTAGCCAGAGAAGTCTGGCTTTTTCTTTTCCCAATCATACCACTGTTTCTCCCCTCATCCCTTTTTGGGGGATGTAACAACTGTGATCATTGGTTCAGTACAAAAACTCTTTCACCGTGATGAATGTCAAATTTTGCTAGATATAAATAAGGTATTGTTGCACTCTTCAAATTTTCCAGTTTGTAAAGTGAAAAATTCCCAAGGAGTTGAGCGTCACAGAACCAACAATGCATGATTTAGACACCAGGTGGAAGAAGGAAAATCATCACCTTCAACAACATTTTGGAAACTGGCATTGTATATATACTGGTACGTTATCATTATAACACATTTAATATGTGTTGCTACGTTACAAACCTTAGTTATCTTGGCTTGTAGCTACATGGCAAAATAGCTGGAATCAAAGAACGATTTTGTGCTTTAGCTTTTGAAAAAACAGCTTTTGAAATGTAACACTGTGATTCTGACTGGGTGACACTGTTGCACTTCAGGCACATATCTAACTGTTACATAGTTACATAGGTAATGCAAACAGCAACTTTATTCGTTTGTTTTAGGTAAACCAGCTTTTGGAACGCGACAGTGTGATCCTGACTGGGTACCATCATTATACCTTGGATACGCAGAAGTCTTTGTGGCTGCGGTTAATGGAGAACAAAGAGAATACAAGCTTCTGCATCTGCTGCTGCACTATAACACAAATTCTTGTAATGAGATGTTATTTCATATTAAATGACAAAAGTATTGCTAAACTATGCAGTTTAGCGCAACTATAAGGTAGAACATGTAGTATATTATTAAAATGCTACATTTAATATCAAGTCAAAGTTTATGCATTACAAGGTTGTCCCCAATGATATGAGATTAAAATAAATAATTTAAAAAGGCAGAAATATTACAATACAGTATGAAAGAGTTAATAAAATAAAGTAGAGATTTTATTGCAAAAATGCTCATATGTATGTATGTATCACAGAGTCATGGCTCTGTGAGTGAAAGTGTCTGACACATCTAAATATGACCTTGAGCTTGTTAAACATTTGTATTCTCACCACAAATGGTTTTTAAGAAAATGTCGTGGAACTCAAGCATCGGTAGCTCCTAAAAATAAAGTGACCATTCTATGTGTTCGTATGGATCAGCCCTTCGTAGTAATACTAGCCTTTGTCACGGTCCTGGGTCGGTTCGACCCAGCATTTTGAGTTTCTTATGTTTTGGTTTATTTTTGCATTATGGATTAGTTCTTATTCTCGGGTGATGCTGTTTTGATTGTGATTATATCCTGATTCTTTAGCCATCCAATGATGATGATGATGATGATGATGATTATTATTTCTGGTTTAGGTTTTGTTATCTTGTCCTCATGTTTAGTTTAGGTTGCCTCTGCTTAGTCTCCTCTGTCCGTATGTCCCTCTGTCTGTCCATGATGTCATTATGCTTGCTTATAAGTCTGCGTCTGTGTCTCTGTCTGTCGTGTGCTTCCTGTTTTATTTTGTAGGTCCGTGTCCTATGTCAGTGCGTTCAGCTTTGTGCTCTCCCTGTCTCGTCCGTGTAACCAGCGTCAGCCGTGTCTCCCAGCTGTTTCCTCTTCGTTCCGTTCACCTCTTGTATTTAGTGTCTGTGTCTTCCCCTACTCGGTGTCGCGTCGTTAACGTCTGTTCACCCTCGCTTCCTCTGTGTGTTCTGTTCGCCAGCCTGTCAACCTGCCTAGTTATTCTGTTTCCCCAGTTTAGTTAGTGTTTTCCTGTTCTGCTTCTTACCAGCAATAAAGCTGTGTATTTTGAGTTACTTCTGCCTCCGTGAGTCCTGCATTTTGGGTCCTCTCTTCCTGCCTGCCTACAGCCGAGACATGACAGCCTTGTTGTTTACATAGCTTTTTTTTCTGTATCATGATGTTCTGTTGATCTTCTCAGGGGTCATTTGGGTGCTTTTTCAGTTAATGTGTTCTCTTCCTTATCACCTATTAGTCTATCTTTGATTTGGATTTGTGTGAACAAAAACATGGCAACGACTAGCCAAAATGGATTGCGATTCCCGAACTCAGTGGACAAAAACATTTCATCCCCATTAGTTACAATCTTTAAAAGTCAGTCACCCCTTTATCTGGTAATTTTGTGTTTGTTTATGGTGATTTGGCACATTTTGTGTTCATTTTGTATAGCTTCCTGGTCAGTTTCTGTTTCTTCATGGTGATTTTGCACCTCTTATCAATATCCTACATTTTTCGTTCCCTCATGGACATTTTGTACTCTTTCTGAGGTCATCTTGTGTTCTAGTTTGTTTTTATTTTGCAACTCTTTCTGGTCAGTTTTTATCTTTGTTGGAAATTTTGAATCCCTTTTTGTGTTGCAAATCACTTCAGATTGTGGCCCCTTGAGCTTTTGCATTTGGCCAGTACACCTGTTTAGCAATCTATCAATCTCCTCTGCAAAAACTTTAATGGGAATCTCGACTTTGACTTAATTCACACACAAGTTTTGCAAAGAAGTAAACAAGTTTCGGCTTTCAGCGTGTTGATTGTCGCACTGTACTGAAATAAATGGACTTCACTAGCAGGTTGGAAGGTAACAGAAAAAAAGATTTTCAATCTAAAAAGCTTTGGATAATGGTGCAAAAATAAACACTGAGATGGTCCTTTAAAGAACAAAGCTAGCTATTGCTGCAGTGTGGCAATTCGAAACTGCAAAATGACAGTGAGAGCCCCCAGAAGAGAAATAGTACGAGTGTGCAGCTGAAAACAAGGTGACATTTGTTAGAGATCGGCTGATTGACGGCAACGAGTTTATTGTTGAGCAGCCAGTTGGACACACGGCTCTCACTAAAAACTTGGCTCACACAGAGACAGCTGTATTGGAAAATGCAGCTTGTGCCAACTGTGTTAATATCTGTGTTCTCTGTGGAGTTTCATTGAAGACGTGTTTGTGTGAATTTGTGCCCTACACCCCCGTCTGTAGGCGCACTCTGAGCCTTTCTGCTCCAAACAGCATCCAAACTCGCAGGCGGCTCGCTGCTGCTGAGGTGTAACACTGAGAACCAGAATAATCACGTCAACTGTTTCCTTTTATTGTAGCTGTTCAGAGTCTCTGTGTTGAAATGTGTGGAGCAGAAACAGAGCCAGCAACTCCAAAAAATCCCTTTGTAGAGATTTGGGAAAACAAGGAGTCACACAAAACCAAGCTCTATCAGCTTTCCAGCATGTCGGATATTTTACTTCTTTTAATTTAATTGAATTTTTTTTTTTTTTAATACGTGAAACATTCTAAAAATTTGTTCTCAATGTGAGTGAAAGCAAACACAGGCAACCTGGAATGACTATTCTGTGGCAGACACTGCAGAACAGGCCAGTAATATACACGGCTTTATTAAAAACTTAAATCATTTAAAAAAAGACTTAACAATTAGTCTCTCTCAGAGGTCAAAGTTAAATTAGCAAGCTGCTTCATAAAAGTCTTTAAAATAGTGTTCAGATAAAACACAACATTTTGATGGGGCACTGTTATTTTGAGTCTTTCATTAAGCAGGAGCCCCCCTCTTTCAATAAAAAGAAAAATTCTTTTACTTTTTTTAATTTGAATGTTATTTTGGAATTCATCATATGTCATCATTTTATTTCACCACTCATGTTATTATTCCATATTTATGGAATTGCGTATCCTACAGTGTGTACAATACAATACTTTGATCACCTTTTTTTATTTTTTGTGTTTATTCTTTGTTTGCTAGTTTCCTTTAAACATGCTATAATAAATACATTTCATATGGGGATGTTTCACAGATATTTGTGTGAATTTTTAAGTTTGTTCTGGCTGCTTTCTTCAACTGGTCCAACTGTCAGTGGATTGTAGATTAACATTAACATAGTCCATAGATTTACTTGATTGTGTTACTGATATTACCTGAAACATGATCAAGAAATATTATTGGTAAGAAAATGTGTCAAAATCAGGTCTTTGTGATTCTGCACCTATTTACAATGATTAAATCATTTATCTGTTTACTGGGTTGTGTATGCACACACTGTTGCTTGAACTGTGCGTATGATCGCTTCACACACAAAGCCAGGTTTGAATATTCTTTTTTACCTCAAGTTATTTTTACCCCTTTCAGAACTATACACAGAAAGGATGAAAGCTCACACACACACACACACACACACACACACACACACGATAAGAAGAAGAAGAAGAAGAAGAAGAAGGATTACAATAATGGTGTTTTTTCATTACTTACAGGGTTCCAACGATGGAAAGATAAAATACAACAGAAAACAAAAAGGTTCCAAAAAATTTACATACAATAGTGACCACTCCTTTATAGCTCAGTTATTTCTAAAATCACTTAATTATTTATATTATTAATTATAATGATTATTGTTCTCTTATTAATATTAAGAGAAATTCACACTGGCATGCTGGATGTTATTGCTTGCACTGTTTTCTTGGTATGTGTTTTTTTTTTTCCCAACTACAGTCAGTTATAAATTCTGATCTTGCACTGAGAAATCAGGTCATTTTGTTCACAAAGTAAGAAGATTCAGTTCAGATTAGTTGGTCTCCACACCACCACAGTGGACTTTGACTCAAACCTTCAATGCCACTGAAGTACACTTTAAGCTTGAACTAAAATGGTTTAACAAAAGTATTGCTTGTTTAGAAATTATACATTTTTTTCTATATAGCCCCACATCCAAAGGGGGCTCAAAATTAACTGGAATATTCATATTCACTTTTCACTGTAACTCTCAATATGAGATAAAAAGAGATACAAGTGAGGGGGACCATTATTAGGTAGAAAAAACTGAACAAAAACTTTAGTGACCAAATCGACAATCTGGTTCAAGAATACTCTCAAGAAGACAGATGTTTTACTGTTAAAGTCTACAATTGAGAGGCGCTTTCATTAATGTAAAAACAGAGAGTTTACAAAAAGGTGCAAACTATAAGACTCAGCACCAGGAACAGATTAGACTTTCAAAATAATCTAACAGAGCTTGCACACTTTTGTCAAAATGTTTTGTGGACAGATGACACCACCATCAACTTGAACAAAAATGACTGAAAGAGATTATGGAAAAGAAAAAAAAAACATCTAGTGTAGCACATTTTATGGCATGGCATGAATGACTGCCAATGAAGCTGGTTTAGAAGTGTTTATTGATGATACGATTGTTGATAGAAGAAGTAGGACATATTATGAGGTGTACGTGGAAATGCACTCTGCTCAGAATCAGCCCGGTGCTGTAAATCTGATGATACAGCGTTTCACACTGCAAATGGAAAAGAACCAAAGTATGAGTTTCTGAAGGCAGAGCATCCTTTTCAGTTACTGAAGCCCAAACTAAAGGCACAGAGACCTACAAACAGCAACATAAAGCTGCTGCAGTAAAACAACATTTGATTAATTCAGTCGGTTCCAGACTTCAGGCAGTCACTGATTTCAAATGCTACTTTTTACATTAAAGTAAAATTTTCCTTAAAAAAAAAAAAAGAGCATTCTATACTTTGGCTTTCACATCATTTAATGTAACAACCCAAAGAAAAGATGTAGATTTGCTACCTGCTACTCAACTAAAATCGCACTGGAGAAAAAAAATAAAAACAGACTAAAACTTGACTAAAACTAGAAACACGTTCACAAACTCCCATCAAATTGGTGCAATGGAATAATCTCCTTATGCATCAATTATTTTGTGTTTCTAAGGTGACTGCATCATGCTATAACAGCTGGGTGGTTTTCGAATGCATTTTCATTATGGTTGAAGAGAAAGAAATCTTTCCTACTTCCTCTCTGACACTTTAAATGCCTGAATGGTTATTATTTATGAGACAGGCGACTGCACGAATGTTAAACTCTAGTCAGCGAGGTTAGGTGAGCTTGGGTTATGCACTCGTGCAACCTGCTGATAACCGCAATTCAAAAAAGCCAAATTACTCCAGTGTTACACTGTAAATCTCGGCAGCAAATTTGCACCTTTTATTTTTCCGCCACCGAAGGTGATGATTTAAGCTGTCATGTTGCCGAGCAGTTTAACAATGGTTTTATAATAATATTTCAGAAAACTCAAAAAACATCCTGGACTGGACCTGTAAAGTGCCTCAGTGTTTGTGCCTTTTGTGTGTGGCTCAGCAAAGGTAATGATTTAATCTGACATATTTCGGAGCAGCAGAATAATAATATTTCAGCATGGTCTTTCTTAATAGTGGGGGAGAACAAAAGGCTGCAGGCCATTCATCCGGCTGATGGCTTACTTTGACACCGACTGCTCCTGACTCGGCAGGGCTCCATAGAAAGAATCGGAGGGTTTAGATGTGCTGGTGCTCAAATGTACTGACAGGGAAATACAAGCTGGTCCAGGTGCTTGTTAAGGTCACAGGTTTGATTCTTTCGGTACAGCAGAAAGTGTTTGTGTTCAAGAAATGTCCAGTCTGTGTCAACTCTTTGCCAAAGACCTGTTGCACATCTTGCAAGGTCACAACCTAAATTATTCATTCACTGGACAGAAGAAATGTGTTCAGTAAATTTCTTGACATTAAACTATTGAAAATTTTGGAAAGTCTGGCATTAGAAAAATGGTTATGAAGTTTCTGAGATTATTAGGATTCATCCCTTTGGAATCCAGACTACCCAGAAAATATGAATGAGAACAGCTTACAGTGACTGTGCAATTTTATCTGCAGACTCTGTCAGCGCCAACTAATCCGAACTGGAACTGATTCAGACTGGTACCCACCAGCTGATCCATATATGAACAAGCCAGCTGGAACAAACTTCCCAAGAGGGCAACAGAATAACTAACCAAGATCAGCAGCCTAAGAGTATACTCACTCCAAGCACAGTAAAAAATTAACCCTATAATGCCCTTTGTATACATGACTTTCTGAGACCTCTATCTCATCAACATGATCAATAATTGTAATTTCAAAATGTTATGGACAAAACTCTTTTTTTGTCTAAAATAAACATTGTTATTAACAAAAAGTTGCCAAAAATGCCCAATGTACCAAATGTGATACAAAAAGTATATAATAAAAATATATCATACACAACATGATATAGCAAAAAGAAATTTGTGGATTTTGTTATAAGGGTTAATAAACATCTTAGTTCCCAAAAATCAGAATTTTCTGGCTTTTTTGGATGGGTTGGGTCTTACCGGAAAGTAGTTGTTGCTAAAGCGGAAAGGGGTTTTCACCCACTCCTGCCATGCTCCCGTGCAGTCCTCCAAAATCCCAACTGCATGTCGCCGATGATGTATGCATCTGTCTAGTGCTGACATGCTGAAAACTGCCGGAAAAGGGGAAGAAGCAAGAGCGGAGGTCACTGGGATTGAACGAAAAATAATTAAAAGACAGTGGCTCCAGTGTACATTTTTAATAGTTTCAACACTCGGTTTAACTTCACCTCTTTTTATGTTAAAACTATGATCTGCAGCTGGCTGATGGACCGACGAAGACTGGTTGTATTATATACTTTGCGCACTGCCACCATCAACAACTCACATTATCTTGGGGGACAAGGATTATCCATGAGCATGTTTTTTTCAGTCAGACGACAGCTGTTGGTGTGGAGGTTCTACTCGTTAATCCAATGTTTGTTCCCAGTAACTAGCCTCAAGGATGGCTCATCCCAGGCCTGTTAAGGGAGATCCTTGCAGTTTTTGCTGTTCATGCTCCATGGTGCATGCCTTCAGTGGATCAATGTATGTTACTTAGGGCCTGATGTTGGTGACTACAGCTAACACACACTCCATGGTCATCTGCAACAGGAAAACAATCAGAATTTTGTTTTCCAGGTTTTTCAAACTTTTAAATTTTTTAGTGCACTAATAAAATCCAAGAGAAGTTAAATAGATTTGTGGATTAGGCTTGACTTTAAAAAACACAAACTGATGTACTCCTTGTGTATTTTAAATTACACAAGCAGTTGTCAGGGGTCCAACTCCAAGACTGACAGTCTTGTAAACATTTAGAAGTGGTCTTTGCAGCACATCTAACAGAGAACGCCCACAGATGTTTAAATGGTGATCACCACAGTCACAAGAGGATAAGCGACAAAGAGGCTGAACCTAAAGTTATTATAAGCTACATTTCAAGCTACTTTTTTTTACAGTGAATAATTCTTAATAACTAAAACACTTTTATTTTAGAAAGACTGAATAGAAGGAATGGAGAATAGAAGCCAAGAGAGAATAAAGGCAAATAGTAGGCAGGATAAGAAAGCTTCATGTGTTGCAACTTTCAGGTTCAATTTAAAAATTAAGAAATGGAACATTTGTTCAGCGTGATTTTCCAACTGAGGAGGAGGCAAATTATGTTTTTGTGATGAAAAGAGTATTTTGGGGTGTTTTGTGTGAATACAGTTTTTGGTGTTTTCTGTGAGAGAAGCTAATGATTTAAACTTGACATGTCGGCGCAGCTTAATAACAGCAGAATAATAATATTTCAGCTCGCTCTTTCATAATAGCGCCGGCAGCAAGAAAGAGAGCGAGAGAGCAGGCCATTCATGCGGTATGATGGGTAGTTTGACATGGGCTGCTTTTCTGCACAGCACGATGTTTTCCACTTAGAGACGATTGGCAAGCGCGCACACGCATACACACATTTGTACGGCAAACTGCTCTTCACAGGAGAGGCTAACAAATGCTAACATATGCTAACACACACACACTCTGCAGGCCTGCCATTGTGTGTTTCAAATGGATTGACGAGGAACATTTAAAGCTCGCTCTCTTGACACACACCCCTCATCTGCAATGACAGCTAGCAAGCTATTATTAACACACATACACGCGCTTGCACACATACGCAGATGCACACACAGACACACACACATAGATACACATACAGGTATGCACATCAAACTGACAGCCTGGTTATTAACCCCCAGCCCTAAATGAACCCTCACATACATCACAGCAGGACGTATATACGTGTCTTTCTCTGTGTGACAGAGGCCGCAATACCTTTCCAGCCAGGGTGTAAAAACAAAGTGAAACACGGTCGACAAAATGAGCAGCACTGGGCCTGACGTCTTCAATAAACAAAACAGGAAAATATGAACAAAAAGAAAAAACAAACAATCAGCTATGTAAATGTCACCGAAAGCTGGAGATAAACTCTGGCTTCAGACAGCAATGGTATCAGGTGGCACATGAGGCCAAAATTTCGACACCAGAGGTCAGGTTTACTGTCATGTGTAACACTGTTGCTTAGCAACAATAAAGATGGAGACATCTATGTTCTCTATGTCAAAAGCTATTAAAAGAGAATTTGTAAGCTTGAAATAAAGTCCTGTACAGAAATGTACGAGAAAATGCCGCAGAGGCAGACATGGCTGCTGTCCAGTCCTTGCGCAATCCATGATATTTAATATATTTGGCATTTGTTCAGTTTCCTTATTGTAGCAATGGCAAGAAATGAATAGAAAGATGGGAGGGTAGTGGGGGGTAGTCAAGATTTTTAAGCAGTTTTTACTGCAGAAGGTATACATGGCGTTTCTATGTGCTAACAGCGGTTGATTACTGAAAATAAAGCTAGCCTCTGACCCTATTTGTTTATAACTGGGACTCTGAAATACATGATAGAGGCGTTGCTAACATGTCTGTCATTTAATCATCTGTTTTAAAATGTAAGTTTTGAGTTTAAAGGAAAGCAATTGTTTACTAAGAGCTTTTTTTCCAGCTTTGTCAATAAAAATAAATCAACAAAGACTCAATTTTCTAGAAAATCTAAGACTAGAGATAAGGTTTTATTACGAACATTTTCCTGCTTTGGGAATGTCTTAAATTAAACACACGTTAAGTACTAAATTGAAAGGTGTAAGAAATTTCATTCTACTTTCCATAAAAATTTAGGGCATAAAATATAAATCATATAAATCATATTTAGGGGAAGAGGGGTAACGTGAGTTTAATCCATGTCCTGTCCTCAGGTCCTGTCCTGGTGTCACTGCTGACTGACTTCGAAAAATCTACTGTAAATTAAAAACTTATAACTCGAGCTCTCGTAGTGGTGAATGAAAGAAGACAGATATTATTAAAAATGCTGTCAATACTGGCAAGATGGAGCATGTAAAGATTTAAGGGCAGTGGGCCAAGACGTGAGCCTTGAGTAACACCACAAGTAAACAGGGCCACGTTATACTGGCTTGTGTAGTATTTTTTGCTCCTGGGGGGAAAAATAACAATGGAAAAACTTCTTGTTAAAAACCAGAGTGGGGAAAAGTGTTTGTCAATGTCACTAATATTTTAGCTCAATGAAATTTCTAGGCAAACAAATTAATGGTTTGAGTTGACTAACAAGCAAGCAAGCAAATAAAAGTTGGCATATATCAGGTCATTTTGAGCGCATATACTGCCAGTTCTTTACCACGACATGAATCATAGTATAAAAACTTTTGTTATTTTTGTTGCACACATTAGAAAATCACAGCTGAAAAACAGCATTTGGGGTTTGGCTGTCTTGCTCTTCACTTAAGAAGCCATTTGAATCAAAGCTTTTTTTTTTTTGCACAGAGAGAGAACCTTGGATGTTTTTTTCCTTTTACTCTGTGGTATTTTAAGGCGCAGAAACAGCGTGACAAGTGTTTTAAAAACCCTTTCTGCTTTGACAGCCTGCCAGGCGCTCACACTGAACCCAAATATAAACTGAATTTCTTTTTTCCTGCTTCTCTCTCAGAAGTGTGCACACTGTATGCTGAAAACTTAATTAACATTATTTCTTTTCTTTGCAGTCATTAGAAATAATTTTTTCATTTTCCATCACTTTATTGTTAGGTGCGGTGGTTGAACACGTAGGATGGGCCACTAAATACAGCAGGGAACTGATTAGAGCTGAGTGGCCACCAGATTACTAGCTAATTGAGCGCTAATGTCTGAGAGGAAGACCGCTCCATGTTTGATTAATGAGACAGTGAGTATAATGTTGTTATTCCTACACTGGGGGTCACACACACACAGGCACACAGTACAATGACAAAGACGGTGGAAATGCACAAAGAAAGCAGACACAAACATGCAAAAACACTAAGTGCTAATCAGTGAATATACACTGAGGTGTGGTGTAAAGTGTAATTTCAAGTACTCATGTTACTACATGAATGAATAATTTTGTAGAAAAAATATACACTACATAGTAGTTCTGTCTAAAATCACCACTCCTCACACGGGCAACCGATAGTTCACTCAGCAGTGAGTAGTAAATTGCAATTCTGTGCACTTACAAATAGAGGTTAAAGTGGGTCTTGGTAGGTGGGGGGACACTAAGATTAGGTGTAGCGATGCACTATGTGGGGAAAAGAATTAACTAGACATAATTCACATAAAATTTATCAGATTGTGATCAGCTGACCTTTGCTACTACTCCAGTATTCACTTCTCTTTGTGGGTTTAACCAACGGAATTCAACAAAATATAACCAGATGTTTTACGAGGAATATTTTCCAACCCCTAGATACAATAAAGCTTTAATAAAAGGTTGAATGCTGAATCAGCATCATCACCACATCTACCCTTCATGTAACTTAACATTGACAATGTATACCATGTCTGCTGTATTCAGTCCAGTAGTACATAATTGTAAAATTCACAACAATACTGCAAAGGTTAGTCTGCAGTATTGCTGAATAATACAAAATTAGAATACTCCAGTCTATTTTACAATACATCTCACAGTTAAATAATTCAACAATATATTATTTACAGATAATATATCATTAAAAACTTTAAAATGAATTTTGACAGTAAAAGTTACATTTCCAATTTAGCAAATTTCACTTGCTGAGCAGTCCTTACATTTGAAAATAATCTCTCTTCTCATGTTCACTTTCTGCTTTTGCCATCTCTTAATGTTATCCATTAATGTTTTTTTAATCCAGTAACTTTATACTTAGCAAGCTTACACAAGTAAATGAAGGGCATTTTCCATTTTTCTTTTCCACTAAGCTACTGTCACTGATGACACATGCCATGATTTCAAGTGTGAATCTATTGAAGCAAGGTGGACGCAGCAGCATTCAGAGCAAAAGCAGCGGCTCAGCAATGTAGTGGTGGAAATAATTGAAGTTCCAAGTTTACTCACTTCCAAGCAAATGAAGTCTCTCATTTTTATGGTAGTTTAATTTTAACGGAGAAAGACAGAATACCAACCAAAGAAGTTATAAATTAATTTGCATGCCACTAAGTGAAATGCATCATATCCAGTGAGCCAGCATAAGTCAACTGTAAACACAGAAGTAGCTTAGGCAGTTTTTTTCCCCCTAGACATTTTAAGTATAAAATAACTGCTTAACATTATACAATAACAGTAACTAAAGTAACTTCAGGACCCTGCTGAAAACTGTCATATTGTTAGATTGATAATAATATAATATAATCGCCTGGGATGTTGGGTTCAGCTTTTCAACCAGCTGCACAAAGTCCTGCTTTTCCACAGTGTAAATACATCATTCTTTTCATTCACTGTTTGTTCTTCATCTCATATGGAGCCAACTAGCAAAAGCAGCTAGCACATACACCTAGCAAGTCCAGCTAGCAAATACTCAAGCGGTGCTCAATTGTGTAGCAGGCTCGTAGTTGACTGTGTTTCTGTCTCAAGTGGCGAAGCACATTTGAGGGTGGCAGGTTGACATGTGGCTCTCTGACATACCCAGGACTGTAAATGGTTAATGGACTTGTTTTTTTTCTACTCTTCTGGAGCACTCAAAGCGCTTTATACGACATGCAACATTGTCTTTTTGTTGTGTAGGAAACATAAAGGCATGGTGTTGTTATAGTAATGATTTTGTGATATGATATTTTTATAGCATGTAAAAAATTGATGACAGTGTTAATGTGGATATGATCTGATAATGGCACAAGCCTAGTATGTGGCGATATTTTTATGAGATGCTTAAAAAGCTGCATTTGAAAATTACTTAGCAAGCTAGATTGGTTGTCTTTTTTTTTTTTTTTTCAAATTCAAACTTCATTTGTCACATACACAGTTCAACATGCAGTGAAATGCTCGTTTCCGAACTACGGACAGGCTGCAGACATAAACTGTGTCCCAAAACGTAGGCTGCATCCTTCGGAGGCCGCATTTGAAGGCCGGTTACGTCACAGCCAGGCGATGAAGGCTGTCCCAATTCGTCGACTCCTTCAAATGCGGCCGACAAATACGTCCTTCATTCCCCCGAATTTGAAGGACGGGTCGGGTGTGTCCTTCGTGGCCCACCATATCCCAGAATTCATAGCCCGGCCCAGCCAATTTCAGTTTCCAACAATTGCGGCTGCTACTAAGTTTTAAAATTACTCTTATTAATCTTTCTGGTCACAAAATAAACTTTTAACATATTTTTAGGTGAGAAAGTAGCTGTGTAAACTTCAAATATCTGCTTGGTTTATCAAGACATCGCATATTTGCAAAAGTGCGCCAACATTTTCGGAGACGTCTGTTACCCACCCGCTCGATAGCTAGCCAGGGAGTTCAATGGTCACTCGAGCCGGCGAGAGCAGCAGACTTCCGGCTTCTGACCCCTGCTGTCTTTCGCTACTCGGGTTAAACATGATATATAAGTCACTCGGACAACTTAAAAATGTAATTGTTTGACTTTTTTCTGTGTTTTATTTGTTCGTGAGTAAATCGGTTTGGCTGAGAGCAAAGTTATTAGATTATTAGATTAAATAAAACTTTATTAATCCATCGGGTGGGTTCCTCCAGGATTTTCACACAGCTGAATAAACGTCAAACAGAAAACTGATTAAACAGAAGTGTGAGACGGTCGAGAATTTACGCCAGTGTCCTGTTATATTTTAGATAGCAAGGAGCAGACGGCCGAGTTTATTAAACTCCACCATGACAGCGGTGACGCAAATCTGAAGGCTAGACCGTCCCATTTCACAGCCTCGCACTTCCGGCCTTCTCGGTCTTCGAAGGACCCGGCCCACGTAGACAGCGAAGGCCGGGTCCTCCGAAGGATGCAGCCTACGCTTTGGGACACAGCTACTGGCTGGGCCCCGCTATGAATTCTGGGATATGGTGGGCCACAAAGGACACGCCCGACCCATCCTTCAAATTCGGGGAAATGAAGGACGCATTTGTCGGCCGCATTTGAAGGAGTCGACGAATTGGGACAGCCTTCATCGCTTGGCTGTGACGTAATCGGCCTTCAAATGTGGCCTCCGAAGGATGCAGCCAACGTTTTGGGACACAGCTATAGCCACGCCATTCCAGGGCTTGGTTTTAGCATGGGGGCCTAACCAGGACCCTTACTGGATACCAGGTGGGAAGCGAACTTGCAGCTTCTGCTCCAAAGGTGTGTAGCCTTAGCACTACACTATCCAGCTCACCTTTGTAATATCCTCACATTACAAACTGAGTATATCCATGCCATCACAAAAAATTACCTATCTGACAATAATATTCATTAACCTGCCTAGCAGACTTAATTTCCCAAGGTGCTGTAGTACTGTTCTGGATCGTTCTAACCCCCTTTTGGCTGTGTTTACAAATCATTGCAATTTTCAGCAATACTGAAACAAACAATTGTAGCTCTAAAGCTAACTTAAAAGCCAGTTGAAAATGTTGGCTGTTTAGTGATCTACTTTTAAGAGAACATACTGCATGCTGAACCTGACTTCTACTGCAGGGTATAAAAGTTGTGTTAACAAGAAAAGAGCTGATTGCCACCAGTGTGACAGATATTACCTGTATCCTGATAACTGCATTCAGTGTAGACTTCAGAGCTAGCAAAGCTACTTAACCACTTAACAGCAGATTAGTGAAATCATCTGGTAACTGAGGAGGCAAAGTGATATTTGGATTTAGACACAAAGAGCTTCAGTGTGCTCTGAGGCCTCAGATAATCCTGCTGCTGCTGCTGATCTAATGTCAGCTTCAGGAAATAAACACTGTGGGTCTTGTGGAGGAAGATGGGACAAGCAGTATTATCAGTGATCGATTTCACAGAGCACAGAAATGGGGCCACTCAAAAACACAGTGTTCTCCGTGTTGTAATAAATAGTTTGCCTTATAATCACGAGTTTCACAATAAAAGCCTGCCCAGTGAGAGTTTAGGTGAGGCTGTTGAAACACACAGTTAATAAATCACCCTCATACTCTACTCCCTTTAATATGTTACTTGAGCCAAATGAAACAAAAATAGATTTTTCCCATGGATTCCTGCTGGTGTTGAGTCATACAGAAAGTTTCTGTTATATTTGTGAAGCTTTCTCTGAGGTTTCTGGATTATGACAGGGATCATAGAGAAAAGAAAAATTATGTTTTTGTTTGGATTTGAACCTTTAAAATAACTATTCATCATGTGGGGAAATACTTCTTCAAGTATTTTCCCACATGAAAATGGATGCCAGTTGTAAGTCTGCTTATTAGAGGATCGTTTTGTTTTGACCTGGTGTTCACTGTTATTTTTGCAGCTCTGTGAGAATTGCTAACTTCACACTGTGTACCTTTTATTTGTGCATAATACAACAGGACAACAAAAGTAAATTAGAGTTAAAAAGAAAGATATACTCACTAGCTAATGAAAAGCCCTGCAGTTTTACGGTCCTATTTTCCTTGTGTTTCTGAAAGATAAGATGGTGATCATGAGAATGCTCAGGTAGAGGCTTCACAGTGGATTTTCACATATCAATAGGTAAAAATACTGTATGATACTGCAAATTTTGGTACTTATCCGATACTAAGTAAATACTGGACCAGTACTGCTGCTACCAATACAGATTCTGTTAACCTATAAAGGCATCTCATGCAGGGGAGAGCAGCCATGATTCACGAGATGAATCCTCATTAATTTGCAAATTATAAATAAAAAACTGTATAATAATTTAAAAAAGCACCTTTCAAGACTCACAAATAGTTTCACAATAAAATACCAGCGCAAAAAACAGAAAACAAAAAAGGGAACTAAAGGCAGGTCTACAAAATATTAGTTTTTAGTTGTTTCTGTGTTTCTGGACTGTGGCAAAGCCTCTGTCTCCTTCTGCATGTATGATGTACAAGATCCATAACATGATTACATGATCTCAGGGACTTACTAGGGACATATGGCTGTAAAAATTCACTGATGTAAGCTGGTGCATGGCCATGAAGAGATCTGAAAGTCAGAACCAGAATCTTTAAATTAATTCGGAATTCAATGGATGAGCAGCAATTTGACATGAGAATACTTAGAAGATTAAGTCAGAAGCAGCTTTCTGAACAACCTGCCAATTTTTCAGGGATTTGTTGTTTAGACAAATAATTTATTTCAAATAAATAATGCATGTTTAGGGTGTATTAATTTCCTAAAAATAATTCAACACAATTCAGTGGGCTACATAAGTTAAAGAACAAAGCATCGATCTTATCCCACTAGTCTCAATCCGAATCCATACCAGTGTTGGTATTGATATGTGGCGGGGCGTGGCCTGCGGTGCAGTGCAGGGAAGGCGGACACACCTGCACGGCATCTGCAATCACACCCCGCCGACTTAAATATTGTAATGGGTGCTGTGTTTGTGTTATTGTGGTCGTTATGTTGAGCTGGCAGTGGGAGAGCTGCAGCTCTGTGTGCGTTGTAAACAGCAACCGTGTGTCAATAAAAGGGATGCAAAGCATGTTGATGTCACCGGGTCTGCCGTGGTCATTTACAGTGGTGCCGAAACCCAGGACGGGAGGCACGGCAGACCCAGGAGTGGGCCGTGAGAGGGAGGAGCTGGTGCAAATGGTGGCCGAGCTGGCGGCGGTGTGGCGCCGCCGGCGGGAAGAGCTGCAGGACCAGACTGAACACCACCTGCAGAGGATGGAGTATCTGGCGGCGCTGATCCAGTCCTGCCCGACACCGCCGCCACTCCCACCGTCCAATGCCGCTGGGGCGGAGGAGATCCAGTCTGTGCAGGCGCCCGTGCCGGCCCCCAGGTGGCGACCAGCCAGCACGCAGCCTGCCACAGCGCCCGTTCCTACACCTCGCGTGGGAGCCGCTGGGGCTCGGCAGGGCCCGGTGTCCGTTCCTGCGCCCCGGAAGAAGGCCGAGGAGCCGGCAGCGGCGGAGGCGGTGTGCGAGGAGCCGCTCCAGCGCCGACGGTCCGGGCTGATCCCCTCTCCCGCTCGCGGTGGGGGGAGTAGGTAGGTTCGGCCGGATGGCTCCCTGGCCTCAGTCGGGCGATGGGGGTATGTGGCGGGGCATGGCCTGCGGTGCAGTGCAGGGAAGGCGGACACACCTGCACGGCATCTGCAATCACGCCCCGCCGACTTAAATATTGTAATGGGTGCTGTTTGTGTTATTGTGGTCATTATGTTGAGCTGGCAGCGGGAGAGCTGCAGCTCTGTGTACGTTGTAAACAGCAACCGTGTGTCAATAAAAGGGATGCAAAGCATGTTGATGTCACCGGGTCTGCCGTGGTCATTTACACGATACTATTGATATATGATACGACATCCATCCCCCAACCTCTAAAGGTAACTACATCTGTGGTTACAATTTTAGACATTATAAAACATGGACGTCTGGATCAGTAAAATTGAGTCAATGGAAAAACTCCCCAAAACCAGTGTCCTGTATCGTTAGGCCACCAAATGGCCAAACCTGTGCAAAAAGCCTTTGGTCTTATAGAAGTCTATGGAAATACGACTTTCTGACTTCACCTCTATAAATACTTTCTTGTTGAGTTTATGAGTCTATTAAGTCTGTTTTGCAAACCTTCATCATTTTAAATGGAGGATTGGTTATAGCATGTAACCGCCCACAAGCAATGCTAACAAGTTGTCAATTACAAGTCTTTAGCCAATGGGTAGGTGTTTTTGCAGCCAAGATAGTGAAAGAGCAAACACTTCAAAAGGCTTCAGAACTGGACTAATGAAACCAGTGGGTGAATGTGGAAGTTTTAGTGCCCTCTGCACTTTCAATGGTATCCTGTCCCTATAGTTTCTGCCCCACTGGGGATCCTTGAGTGGTTCCCTTTTCTCCTGCTGGACTGCTTACGGCTATGACATTTTTTGGGTGCTGGATCAGTGGGGTGGGATGGCAGTGAAGGGGGTTGGGTTGACGTTGGGGGAAGTGGGGGCCATTTTCCCCAGGTCTCCTACTGAGTGGGACTGTGCTTCTTTTAATACACAGCACCAGCTTAGCACTCATCTGTACAGGATGTTGTTAATAATTACATAGAATACAACAAGATTCACTAGAGACATTGGAGGTGGGCTAGAATGGTATTGCATATCGCAGGTTGAGTTGCCTGGCCATAATGTTACTGGCACCCCTCACTTAGATTATTCTACAGATGTTCCCCAATCAGGGAATTAGGAGACATACCTAAATAAATTGTTTATACTGTAGATTAAAGAGAAAAAATACACGGGGTATGGTTGATATGTGCTTAAATATCCTGGGGGTGGGGGTTGTGGTGTTAGTATGCTTCGCTGTTCACCTCCTGCTGTCTGTCTCTTCGTCATGGTGGGGGTTCATCTTCTTTGGATCTGGTCCTCTGTAGTTCTCAGCGGTAGGGCCTGGAGTGATGTGCTTCTTCTGGTGGCTCTATGGTGTGCAGTGGTGTGGTGGGTACCAGTACTGCTGCATGTTCAGTACTGTGGCATCTGATTGGGCAGGGTCCATGCTGGAGGTTTGGGGCAGTGTGACAGAAGATGAGTGGGGGTTGGTGGATCCTGCCAGTTATGTTTTTCCCTATCTCTTCTGCCTCCTCGTGCTGCACTGGCCTGCACGGTGTGTGCTGTGGTCTTCCTGGCAGGCCCGATGTTTGTCTCCCACATTCGTCCCTCTGGAGTTGGTGTGCAGCTCACCCAGTGTGGCTTGTTCAGACTGTGCCACTAGGGTGGTGCGTTGGTACCCTGTTTGTGCTGGTTGGTGTCCTTCCTAGAGTCTTTTTCCTGTCCTCTGACTCTTATGGTGCTGTGGGCTCTTGTTATTGGCTGTTTGTGTTGTATGGATTGTCATGTATGGCTCAATCTTTATCTTCACTGTGGGTCTTTGGTTCTCTGGGTTATGCTGCCTGCTGTTGTTTCCTCTTTCTTCTCTGTCCTGGCTTGATTGCTTATTTGGGGTTTTTTGGATGTCATTGTGGTACATTTTACCTTCTTAGATAGTACGTGGTTGTTGGCAGTTTTGGGAGAGGAATGTTGGGGAAGAACTTGTTTACATGCTCACAAGAGGAAAAAAGAAAGAAGAACTAGTGACAAGTCAGAATAACACAAATTGACTGGTGTCTCACCCATACTGGTTTCACAAATGACATTTCAGTTTAGTGCCTCTTTCACCTCCTGGATTCTGATACCTGTCAGTACTTTTCTGAATCACACACACACAAAAAGAAACCAGTGGGTGACATCTTGTTAGCTACTATCATTTTTATAATATCTTTAAGATTTATATTATATCTGTAATCATTTTAGTTGCTCAACTTATATGCATTCACTTCATACCGGTTACAGATAACGTAGGCTAGATCCCTTTCTCCTGTCACCCACTTAATGTGAAGACATCCACCAAGCACATGTCCGCTGTTCCATCTGAGCCTCACAACTAGCATTTTAGTAGGTGGACAGCCCTGCATTAAATTTGGTTTAATTTAAATTAGGGTTAGGGAACTTGCACCAAAAGTAGTCAGTATTTTATCCTCCAATGAAAAGATGGTTGTATTGTATTTGGGAAAATGTAATTGCAAAGATATGTATACTTTTGTAGAACTGAAAGCAAAAGTTCAGAAAAAATCTATATCATTAAAAGAATCAAGTACTTCAGCTCAGCAGCTTTAACAGTACTTTACTGTCTAGAACTAAAGGATCTAAGTTGTCAACAAACAACAACCACTGTCAGAGATGGAGTACTCAATCCCAGAAAAAGTAATAGAACTAACATGGTAATATAACTAAAAATAACAAGTGACTTACAGATGAATCTGGGCTTTTTGAGGTGTTTAGAGCAAGGATTCAAAGGATTATTGTACTGAGAATCTGTCTTCTCTGTGAGAAGAGAACCCTTCTTCTGCTCTCTCCACAAACTTACTTCCTCTCCAATACTGCTATTCACAACGACCACTAGATGGTGCCAAAGGGAATACAAAATAAACAAATGCTCTGTTTCCAACATACAAACACTAATCAGAGTTATATTTTATAAAAGATGTCTAAGAAAATTCAGAATGAATCATTTAATCACCAATTGTAGTATTTATTAAATTCTATGGATTCAATTTTATTATTGAGCTGTTTTGTTTTTGTTTTTTTTACTTCACGGATAATATACAAAGGACAACATCATGTATACTTCCATATTATATCCAGAGGTTGTTAGAGACTTGTGAAATTTACTTGAAAGTATTATGAGTAACAATATTCTGTATGAGAAGGGTAGTTGCAATGCACACTAATACTAGAGCTTATATATATTTTCTCATTAACTTGTGTTCTTTAAATAATGATAATAAAAATGATCATTATCAGTCTTTTTCTGCCTAGTCTGCTTAAATTTTCTACCCACATTTCATTGGGTTTCTTTTTATATTATGGTAATAGTTTTTACTATTACCTCATATCCAATCTTTTGATCCACAAGGCAATAAATGAAGTCAAAGATGATGTTGGCTGACAGCATTTCAGAATGTTTTGGAGATGAAATATTGTTTTTCAATTCTATTTTATTTATATGGCACCAAATCACAGCAACAGTCATCTCAAGGCACTTTATATTGTAAGGTAGACCCTACAATAATACATACAGAGAAACCCAACAATCACATGACCCCCTTATGAGCAAGCACTTTGGCAACAGTGGGAAGGAAAAACTCCCTTTTAACAGGAAGAAACCTCCGCCAGAATCAGGGAGGGGCGGCCATCTGCCAGGACCGGTTAGGGAGAGAAAATGGAGACAGGATAAAGACATGTTTTTGAGCATGATAATCGTGTAGTAAAAATCTAATATAACATGATGATATTGTAAAGACTTCTGAGCTTGACTGATGAAAGATCAAGGTGAGCAAGCCCCGACATAAACTAAACGCAGTAGTATGTTAATAGAAAACTGCTCTTCATTACGTTCTCTTCAAATCACATCTATTTGATGTAAATTGCACAGAATTCTTTTTTATTGATAAACAAACTCATTTCAAGTTGAGTCTGATGATGATGTGTCTGGTTGCATCACATTTTTCATCTGTTCTAATGGATAAACATTTCAAAGTAACCTTTCGTGCACCAATTTGTCACCATCTGTTTATCCAGTCAGAGGCGCTCTTAAAGGGACAGTCAATCTAAAACTTCTCCTGCTCCTCCCACTGTGTTTGCACTCCAAAAGATCCAAACACTGACCTGGAGCTCCATCAAAATAGAAAAACAGGAAGTTCGGGATGACAGACGACAGTGAAAATATTTCCGCCTCCTCTTAGTCTTTTTTCCCTCTCTTCCTCCTTGTCTATCATTAAAGGTGTTGATGGGAGCAGACAGATAAAAAGATGGAGATGGAAAGATTCAAACACATGAACACAATCTGTCACTCTCCTAAATATACCTCCAACACTCTCCCTCACTTCTTACATTTTCAACTCTGTATCCTTCGTATTCTCATTTCTCTATGATGCTTTCTCGCCATGTTAATCTTTCTTTACTTTACTCTTATTTCATCCTTCATCTCTGTTGCGCTCCACATTTTAGATTTATTTTCCATTTTATCTTCAATTTTTTTGCCCTTCCCCTTGATATTTTTATTCAACTTCTTTATTCAGCAACTACTTAAATTTACTCAACTTTTGCATTTACTTTTTCATTTATCCTATAGCTACTCATGGTTAATCAAGTCTTATGCCAGTTTCTAAAATAGTCAAGAAAAATGAATCTGTTTTTTGTGTTTTCTCATCATTTAATTAAGAAAATGTAAAGACACCAATGTGTTTACATCTCCCAGACAGTCCAGTAAAGCCTTTAGAGGAGTCATGGATTTACATTTCAGTGGCAAGTAAATGTGGGAGTCATCTACATAACAGTGAAATGAGATGCCATGTTTTGTTGCATTTTTTAATGAACTGAGGCCATTGGAGCATAACATGTAGATTTTTCATAATGTTGTGATGATCCTTTTTTTGCAGTTTGATATTTCAAACATCACAGACTGAATAATTGAGTGTTTTCATAAACCTTGAGTAAGATACCAGCATATAGCTAAAAATAACAGCAAACTCTCTTTAAACATTGATCAAATTAGCAAATATAAGAACTGATCTGACACCCATAGACAAACCTGCAAAGAGACAATGTATTTTTTGTAAATGAAATTCATTTTGTTATAAAAATATAAACAAACTTTCCAGGATATTGGACAGAACCTTTTTTTATTGAAGCACATAGAGCTACATACATACATACATACATATATACATATATACATATATATATATATATATATATATATAAACAAAACAACAAAACACCCAGCACGCCCCTGCGGGCGGTTTATCCTTCAAGCTCGGGTCCTCTACCGGAGGCCTGGGAGCTTGAGGGTCCTGCGCAGTATCTTAGCTGTTCCCAGGACTGCGTTCTTCTGGACAGAGATCTCCGATGTTGTTCCCGGGATCTGCTGGAGCCACTCGCCTAGCTTGGGAGTCACCGCACCTAGTGCTCCGATTACCACGGGGACCACCGTCACCTTCACCCTCCACATCCTCTCGAGCTCTTCTCTGAGCCCTTGGTATTTCTCCAGCTTCTCGTGTTCCTTCTTCCTGATATTGCTGTCATTCGAACCGCTACATCGATCACTACAGCCGTCTTCTTCTGTTTGTCTACCACCACTATGTCCGGTTGGTTAGCCACCACCATTTTGTCCGTCTGCATCTGGAAGTCCCACAGGATCTTAGCTCGGTCATTCTCCACCACCCTTGGGGGCATCTCCCATTTTGACCTCGGGACTTCCAGGTTATACTCGGCACAGATGTTCCCGTACACTATGCCGGCCACTTGGTTATGGCGCTCCATGTATGCCTTGCCTGCTAGCATCTTGCACCCTGCTGTTATGTGCTGGATTGTCTCTGGGGCATCTTTACACAGCCTGCACCTGGGGTCTTGCCTGGTGTGATAGACCCCAGCCTCTATGGATCTTGTACTCAGAGCTTGTTCTTGTGCTGTCTTTCAGTCCAGCTTTGTCCAGCCACTGGTAGGATTTCTGGATATCAGCCACCTCCTCTATCTGCCGGTGGTACATACCGTGCAGGGGCCTGTCCTTCCATGATGGTTCCTCGCCTTCCTCCTCTTTCTTGGGTTTCTGCTGCCTGAGGTATTCACTGAGCACGCTGTCAGTTGGGGCCATCTTCGTGATGTATTCGTGGATGTTTCTTGTCTCATCCTGGACTGTGGTGCTGACACTCACCAGTCCCCGGCCCCCTTCCTTCCGCTTAGCATACAGCCTCAGGGTGCTGGACTTGGGGTGAAACCCTCCATGCATGGTAAGGAGCTTTCTTGTCTTTATGTCAGTGGCTTCTATCTCCTCCTTTGGCCAGCCTATTACCCCAGCAGGGTACCTGATCACGGGCAGGGCGTGGGTGTTGATGGCCCGGATCTTGTTCTTACCGTTCAGCTGACTCCTCAGGACTTGCCTGACCCTCTGCAGGTACTTGGTGGTTGCAGCTTTCCTAGCGCCCTCTTCATGGTTCCCATTAAACTTGCGGGATCCCCAGGTACTTGTAACTGTCCTCTATGTCTGCAATGTTGCCTTCTGGTAGTTCAATGCCCTCAGTTCTGACTACCTTCCCTCTTTTTGTTACCATCCGACTACACTTCTCCAGTCCGAACGACATTCCAATGTCATTGCTGTATAGCCTGGTAGTGTGTATCAGTGAATCGATGTCTCGTTCACTCTTGGCATACAACTTGATGTCATCCATGTACAGGAGGTGGCTGACAACCGCTCCGTTTAAGTAGTCGGTATCCGTAGCCAGTCTTGTTAATGATCTCACTGAGGGGTTCAGGCCTATGCAGAACAGCAGTGGGGACAGAGCATCTCCTTGGTAGATCCCGCACTTGATGGTGACTTGTGCTATGGGCTTGGGTTGGCCTCTAGTGTTGTACGCCACATCCCCATTGAGTTCCTGATGAAGGCTCTTAGGGTCCTGTTGATCTTGTACAATTCTAGGCATTCCAGTATCCAGCTTTGGGGCATTGAGTCATAGGCCTTCTTGTAATCAATCCAGGCAGTGCACAGGTTGGTCAGTCTGGTCTTGCAGTCTCGGCTGACCGTTCTGTCTACCAGTAGCTGGTGTTTTGCGCCTCTGGTATTCTTGCCAATCCCTTTCTGTGCCCCGCTCATGTATTGACCCATGTGCCTGTTCATCTTAGCCGATATGATGCCTGACAGGAGCTTCCATGTGAGGCAGGTTATTGGTCGGTAGTTGGATGGGACCGGTCCCTTCTTGGGGTCCTTGGGGATCAGGACCGTCCGACCTTCGGTTAGCCATTCCGGGTGTCTCTCGTTAACTAGCAGCTGGTTCATTTGTGCTGCGGAGTGCAGTCAGCTTCTTCAGCCAGTAGGCGTGAACCATGTCGGGGCCTGGTGCTGTCCAACTCTTCATACTGGAGACCCTTTCTTGGATATCTGCCACTGTGATGGTTAGGGAGGTCGCTATGGTCTGCCCTCAGATCCACTAGCCACTGAGCATTGCCGTTATGGGTTGCGTCCTTCTCCCATATGCTCTTCCAGTATTGCTCCGTCTCCAGCCTTGGTGGTGCTGTTCTGTTATTGTTCCACTGCGTTGCCACTGAGAGTACACCTTTGCTGGTTCTGTGAAGAACAGCTGGTTTATTCTCCTGCCTTCTCTCTCTCTGGTGTACCTCCTCAAGCGGGTGGCCAAGGCTGTGAGTCTTTGCTTGGCAGTTTCCAAGGCCTCAGGTATGGACAGCTTGCTGTATTTCTTATGCACCTTCTTTGTCGCACCTTTCTGCAACTCCATTAGTTGGCTAACCTCCCTCCGTGCTACTTTGATCTTGCCCTCTAGCCTCCTTCTCCATGGAGGGTATTGCCCCTTGTGGCTGTTCAACTTGTAGCCAAGCATCTCACTGATCACTGCTGCCGTAGTGTAGATCAGCTTGTTAGTGTCGGTAATCGTGGTTGTAGGTATCATCCGTGGTGCTGCGTTAACATCATCTAGCAGACCTTCTGAGGGTACTTCACGTAATCTTGGTAACCGCCACGGGGGATCCAGGTTTCAAGCTTGGCCATGATCCTATCCTTCAGGTCAGTTCCTCTGGCACTCAACGATCCTTCTCTTATCGCACTTGGGGCTATGTACCCAATCTCGGGTGGGGTGATGATATCTCCCCTGACCTGGCGTCCTGACTCCTCCTTGCCGTAGCATTTATGTTGTACCTCGTCAATCTCTAGCTGTGAGAGCATTTCCTTCTTTCGAATGTTGGAACACTGAGCTACTAGTTGTTTCGCCGTCATTGTGGATGTTGGGTATCGAAGAATCCATAGGTCCCTCATCCTATTCATGTAACCCCTTCCGCCAGGGTTACTTGCGTAGTAGCATTCCAACAACGCCCTGTTTTCGTCTCTTGCCCACCGATGCCTTCTTGTTCCAGTAGCCCACTTGTCATCAGGGTGCCCTGGTTCCTCAACACCTGACGCGGACCTTGTTGATCCGGGCGGCGTCCGAGCCGGCATGCCTTCATATTTATCTGTCTCTCTCATGTCTGCGGTAGGCTCGCTTAGCATAGGGGTCTAGCCTTAGGACCCTTACTGGATACAGACGCCCCAGGCAGGAATCGAACTTGCGATCTTCTGCTCCAAAGGCGTGTAGTTTAACCACTACGCTATCCACTACGCTATATATATATCTATATATATATAGATATATATATATAAAAAAAAACATTTTGTTTAGCATTGACAAACCTTGATTGCTTGAAAAGAATGAAAATGGAGTACTTTTTGATTTGTGAGGACCTTTCACCATTCGATATGTTGTTTTGTACTGTCCTTTATGGTTTTGTTTCTTTTGTTTTTGTTTATCCTTGTATTTAAAGGCCAAATAAATAAAGACATTTTCAAATATTATACTGTGTATTTAAGGATTTACAGATGAAGGACAAAGAGCAGCATTAAAAACATAAACCGAATGAAATGTTTGCAGTTAATACAGGCCCATGTGGAGCTCAAAACAAACAAACAAACAAGCATCAGAAAACACATTTCAGACAGTAGGGCTAACATAATGTGTTTCAGTGTTTTGTGAGCTTCATGTCAGCTAGTTTGATTTTGCTCTTTTTGACTCCTTCTCTTTTCTCCCTTTCTGCCCCTTTCCTCACCCCCTCATCTCCACCTGAGCCTGACTGTCAGTCAAACATGGAGGGTGGTGGAGGAGACAGATGGAGGTGAAGGAGGAGGCCTCGGTGCTGCTGGCAATCAGTCTGTGTGATTCTATATGTGTCTATACATACTGTGCTGAATATATGTTCAGACTAAACATGGAGGGTGACTGCAGATGGAGGCGACAAGGTCACGTCAGCCAGTCTGCCTCTGCTCCATGCATCTCTGAACACTATAGAAAACACACTTACTCTCATGGACACTTACAGAAGCAGAAAGTTGAAGGATTTCTGTTTTCCTCTTCAGTATCAACATCACAAAATCTAAAATATAAACATAAATAAACAGGAAAGACATTGATTTAGAAACGTACAAAATCCATCAATTCCTCAACTTTGACTTTATTTCCCATTTTATGCTAAATTTCCTTACATTTACATTTATTTTGACTTTTCATTTCAGAGTATACTTACTAAATTTGATGTTTTACCTTACATTTTTACTTTATTTCAGGAATTTCTAATTCATTGCTTGGAGTTTTCAGTTTCCTAATTCTATTATAGGGTTTTCACCTTGGAATATATAGTGCCTTGAGATTGCTGTTGTGATTTGGCTCTATACAAATAAGATAAAATAGAATTGAATTAATTATATTCTATTAGTTTTTATGGTTTTTGTCTTAGTTATGAGGGTTTTTTGTTTAGAGTTCTTAGTTTATTACTTGTAGCCTTTTTGCTTGTTACCTTTGTAATTTGTAAACACTTTCCGTGTTTAGTATTGTTCAGATTTAGCCTTCCTGGTGTTTTTCTGTGTTTTGCCAAGGCTTGTTTGTCTCTGTTTAGGTTATTTCACAGTGATTTCTATCTGTGTCTTGTTCCTAGTTTTGTTACCCATTATTACTTTTACCTGTTGTTTATTCCCCACATTTTTATCCTCTTGCTTTGGTTTCCCTCAGTGTGACTTAATATGAATAGCTGTTTTTATTTCTCCTTTGTTGTGTAGTACTATTTTCCATGCCTAAATGTTTCTCCATATATTTTTCTGGAATCCCATTCCTTTACTGTTTGGGATTTTTGTTTGGGATGTTAAAAAGAACTGAAAAATACCCATGAATGATTTTATTTCAAAATCGAATGGCTAACATGCACTATAATCTGAACTGTAAGTGTAAGTGATTTGCCAATGACCTGTTTGGTGTTAAGAAGTCAACTATTATTAACTGCTTTTGCTGAAGGTATGCAACAATGCATCACTGACTACAAGACATATCATTGACGCTTAACATTGTTTCATCATTTCGTCATCACTTTACTGTTTCAGAATTAAAACTGAAAGTGGAATTTTCTTTTTCACATTCATGCAGTGAAGTTACTCGAACACTGTCAGCTCACAGGTTCAGGTGGAAGGTTTTTCCCTTACCTTGGCAAACAGAACAGTCCCTTCAGGAAAAAGCAGAGGTGGTTGTATCTGTATATTTGTGAATGTTAAGTGATGGTGACAGCTCAGAGTAAGAGCAACGGAATGTCACCCTGACACTGAACTACTTTGATATCTTCAAGCCCTTTTTACTTGCCCAGAGAGTTGAGGGAATGTAGTTCTCTATGACAGCATTCACGTTTAGCTGCAATGCACACCAGGAGCCCAGGTTTTCACACTTGAAGAACGACTGTATGCTGGAGCTGTAAGAGCTTCACCACACTCTCTGATACACCTCCAGGCAAATGTGTTTCATTATATAGAGAAAAAGGGGGGGATGCTGGTATGCTGATTGCAAGTACCGTGTACCTTGGGTGATTCTAAGTCACTAATATAGAAGCAGGGGTTAAAAACAAAATTGACTAGTATGTGTGTCCTTGATTTTAAACCGATAGCTTTTAAATCAGTTGCGATGTCTCGAGAAATGTATGGAATGAAAGCTGACATTAATAGCAAATTAGACCCATTACAGCTTACCTATAGGAAGCGACAGAGTGCGGAGAATACCATCAGTGCTGTTACAGATAATTCTGTTACTCATATGCCATGCTCACTGATGGCAACATAAAGAATGTTGCCAATGTAATATCCACTGTTTCTTCAGATCCAGCCTCTTCAACACCAGCTCAAACAGCTGTCAAAGGGCCTCAGGGACAAGATTGTAGGCTTTCACACACAATGGGCTACAAGTCTATTAGCTAGAAGTTTGTTGAGAAGGTGACAATTCTTGGTGTGATTATTTGGAAATAGAAGAAATATAAAATGACATTTGCCTCGGTCTGCAGCTCTATGCAAGATGTTTTAGAAAAGTGGGGGATCAGCCCAAAACTACACAGGAGGAGCTTGATAATAATCTGAAGGTAGTTGGGAACCACACTCACCAAGATCACCACTGGTAACAAACTATGCTGTAATAGATTGTAAACTTGCACCACCTGCAATGTCCTCCTGCTCAAGAACGTACACGTACAGGCATGTGTCAAGTTTTCCATTGAACTTTTAAATGATTAAATTACTTCTGTTTCTGATTTAGAGACAGAGAATGTACTGTGGTCAAAACCAAAACGCTGGGCATCAACTCGACTCGTTACGTTTGGAGGAAGAGAAAGGCTGAGTACTGCTAGGGTTTCTCAACTACTGAAGTAGTAAGTCACATTTTGTTTGAGGATTAAAAAGTAATTTCATTCAGTGCCATGCAAATTGTAACTTTTATGTAATGTGTTTTTTTTTTTTCTGAATTTTTGGTTAATATTTTGTCTCTCTCTATTAAAATGAAAACAGAAAAATGAAGACTGAAGAGTGCCCTCACAGCATTCCTTCATAGTATGTGCACATGGTCATCAATCAAACGTGATATAATAAGGAGGTTTTTATTACTTCATTTATATCATAACTCAGAGAGAGGTCATTGTTACATCAAGTGTAACTGAAGTTCAGTTATGTGTAAGTATTACACAACATCAGACATCCATTTCTTCACAACACACATACTTGTACTTCTACTTGTACGTGGACCCAAATAAGTCCCCCTAAGATTGAGTCTAAGCCTGTTGACTCAGAATCTGTTTTCTAACATTGCTTTGAAGGTCTGTCCAAAAGCATCCCCATTACAATGTCTGAAGCATTGGTCCTCACATATACAGGCACACCAAGGACACACATGCGCGCGCACACACACACACACACAACTACAGTCTTATCTCTTTCTAGCTTTAGCCCCAGCCTCCCTGTCCTCCCTCTTTTCATCGTTGCCTCTTCTGCCTTTGTGAGCTGACTTATAGAGCGGATGGGGGAATATTTAATGAAAAAATATTTTATGAAAAAAAAAACGATATAGATAGAAAAAAGAATATTGCTGCATTTGCTTCATATTAATTGGAAACAAAGTTACTTTGCAGACAGCAATACAAAGAACTGCAGGCAGGCTCAGCTTCAGGCTGGGCGTGCTCAGCAGGGCATGCAGTCTCAATAACTGAAACTTATGTGTACATTCAGTAGGAAATCGCTGTAGTCAAACATCTGTCTGCTTCCCAGGTGTTTGATGGCTAATCTATGCTGTACATCACTTCCACTTTCCCACGCTGTCAAGCTCACTGCTGACATCACAGGTTAAATTGAATCATCTTTCGGCCCACCAGGCCGATCAACTTCCACTCTACGTACTTTAAATTCCACTGCTCATCTGTCACTCTCCTCCCCATCTATCTCGTCCTCTCCCATGTTACTCAGGCTCCATCCAAGCCTCCAACTTCATCTGCACCACCAGTCTCTGCTCTCTGAGGCGGTCGTGCTCTAACCGCTGGAAATATGAAATGACCGTTGCCCTCGATCTGCAGCTCCATGCAAGTTCTTGCCTCATGGGGTGAGGATGATCATAAGAAAGTTGGTGGATCAACCCAACACTACACAAGAGGAGCATTAACGAGGCAGTATGTATTCTTTAGTATTTAGTATCTATTCTGCTGTGATTGGCCATGGGAGTCTAATCCCAAAATAGCTTAATTGAATTCTGTATATCAATAAATCATGTTCAGTTTTTTCTAATGATCTCTCCTTATAAAAAAGGGGTTTGACAGGAAAGGGTGAGCAGGTTGGTAAGCAGAAGGTTAGGGAACTAAGCAAAGGCAGGTAAAGGAGGGTTGGCAGACGTGAGTGGGAAAGCAGTTTCTGGGCAAGTCAGGGTGGAAGCATTTTTCAGTTCAGTTTCAGTTTTCAGCCAGCATAGGTTCAATCTCTGAGGTTAGTTCAGGGAGCCCGCCATCAGAAGACACTGGCACACCCCCGTTCTCAGGGCACCTGGACCTGGGGTATAGAGTATATTTGGGGAGTGTGATTGTGTGTACAGTGTCCATTTGTATCTGTCTCTGCGTTGGGTGAGTGCTGAGTTATTGTATATGTGTGCCTGAGGGTGGGAATGCACGTTTGTATCTGTGTGTGCCTGTTCGTCTGTGTCTATATGTCAGGTCGAGTCTTAGACTCCACCTCTCTGGGAACAACTCAGGCCCTCCAAGGTAAGGAGGCCTATCTCCCCTCACCGTACTCCCTGCCGGTGGCTGATGCCCTCAAATGTCGGTGCGTTGGTGGTTCTTGGTGTCCGGGGCTGGGCGCTCAGGTATGCACCGGCTCACTCCCGGGGGCTGCTTGGCAGGGCCTGGTACCTGTGGCTTGATTGGGCCCCTTCTGGGGGGTGGAGGGCCCTCTGGCCTCTGGCCTGGGGCTCGGTCCACTCTGGCGCAGCTGGCTGCCAGCAGAGCCCGCGCGCGGGCATGTCACTGCAGCCCCCTCTGGCTTCTGCTCCGTGGCTGCTAGGTGACTCCTCGTCTGGGGCTCTCCTCTGCTCTTCCCAGGAGGGTGGCACGGTTGCCCCGCCGATGGTCCTCCTTGGGCTCTCGCACTCTGGGGACCTCTGGATGTCTGGGGCCTGGATCTCCTCCATGCCTGTTTCATGCCCTGGGGGATGGGGCTATGGCTCCCCACACCATCTAGCAGATTATTACATGGAGAAACCTTTTGAATACAAGTGCGCTCATCCACACAGGTGTACACACAGGTGTTCTCAGACACAAGCTACACCTTTCTTGGCTGCTACCTCAACGCACATTGTGCGCTGTCGGTCTTGCGTGCTGCACAATAACATTCAATATTTAGTATTTACTGTTATTTACACTTAATAAGATTATTGCGATGGTGTTGTGTTTATTATGTTGCTCTTTTTTTTTTCTCTCAACAGGTGCTCCAGGGGATTTTTTTTCTAAGTGCCCTTTCTCACTGTCCTTCTTCCCCTGTTTTTCTTTCCCGGTCTGTCTTTCTTTTTCTTTCTTTCGTTCTTTCTTTCTCCCTTTCCTATCCCCCAGTCATGATTGTCCTATCTGTAACAACTGAAAATAAAATAAAAAATAAATAAATAAATAATAATAACAAAGGTCAATCAAATGGACAAATACGGCAAGGCCGTGGTGATCCATTTGGTAAAGTAAATCCTTTGGGCATCTTTCTTGACCTTCAGACAATAATTCTGATGGCTAAAGAACCAAACGGGACAGGCACAAAAAAAAAAGAAGACACTGTCAAAGAGATCAGTCCTGGCTGAGGCACATGCACAGGACTTTCAGTTTGTGCAGGCCAAACCAACAACCGAGGAAGCTGGGGCTGGTGGTCTGTCGGCTTCACCTTTGGAACTGGAATGGGTGCAGGGTGCTCAGTCTGCTATGTTACTGGCTCAAACCCCAGTTTCTGGGGTTAGTTCTGGGAGTCATGGCATAGATTGAACCATCTACAGAAGCGGAACTATTGTACCTAGCAGCCCTCATCCTCAGTACAGGAGCAGACATGGTCCTGCTTCTGGTTATCCTGGAAGCAGGCTAGGACTTGGCATCAAGCAACCAAGAACCTTAGAGTGAACATAGCCAGGTGGGAAGACTAGTGAAGAGCTTGGGTGCCGGGCTACTGCTGCAAATGCTGTGACAAGGCTTGAGGGGTTGGCCTGCTGCTGCAGCGATGACAAACAGCGTTGCTGAGGACCACACTTTCTCTTTCAGAATGCCAAAACAGTGGGAATGGGCTCAGGCAGGTGGCTACCTGTCACTGAGGCAGGCGAAGGTGTGGATCAGGAAAAAGGTATAGCAAGACCCAAATGAAGTAGTTACAGGAGAATGAAGAGTTGAAAGAATCTAGTTCTTTAGCCTGTGTGGAAGAAAGTCGATCAGCCTAAATTTTCCTGTGGCAACAGTCTAAATCCTATCAAACACTGCTTCATGATGAATGTTTTTCAAAACAGAAAACTCAGTTGGCACTCAAACTATTTCAACTGCTTATCTGTGTGAAGAATAACAAAGCTATTGGAATTTAGTCCAAGAGCTTGCTTCTGAATTCTTGAGTTCTTTTGAAAGAAATCAATTTCATTTTCTTCTTACTGAGCTTTTGGATCAGTTATTTTCTTTCAGCCTCACCACTGCAGTCCCATTTATGGTGTGTTCCTATTATAAATAATGTATTCTTTAACCCAGTGTGTCCAAGTCTGAGCTGTGAAATGACCATCTCATCTCTCATGTTCCTTGCCAACAAAGAACCGAGGAGAGACAAACACTATAAATACACACAAGGTAATTAGGGAAATGGGAAACCTATTTATATATCTCCCCCCACCACTTCCCCTGCCGGTGGCGGACGCCCTCAGACATCGGTGCGTTGGTGGTTCTCTGTGTCCGGGGGTGGGCGCCCAGGTACCCACCGGCTCACTCCTTGGCGGCTGCTTATTGGGGCCTGGAGCCTGGGGCTCGCTCGGGCCACTTTGGGGATGGGGTGCCCTCGGCCTCACGGCCCGGGGCTCGGCCACGCAGGCACAGCTGGCTGCCGGCGGAGCTCACGGGCACGTCACTGCAACCCCCCCTGGCTTCTGCTCCGCGGCTGCTGAGTGACCCCTCATCTGGGACTCTCCTCAGCTCTTTCTGGGATAGTGGCGCGGCTGCCCCTCTGTTGGTCTTCCTTGGTCTCTTGTGTTCTGGGGCCTCTGGATGTCTGGAGTTTTGATCTCCTCCATACCTGCTTCATGCCCTGGAGGTCGGGGCAGTGGCCCCCACACCCTCTAGCAGATCGTTACATGAAGGAACCTTTTAAAAAAACAAGCGCGTTCATGCTCACAGGTGTACACACGGGTGATCACACACACAAACTACACCCTTTTTGGCTCCTACCTCAAAGCACAATGTGCGCTGTCGATCTCACGTGCTGCACAATAATGTTTAATATTTAGTATTTACTGTCATATTCCCATATATCATTGTGATCTTGTTTATTACTCTCGTTTTCTTCTGCTTGCTTTCTTTTTTTTTCTCAACAGGTGATCCAGGTGATCGATATATGTATTTTTTGTCTGCTTATTCTGTTGGTTTTGTTTTTGCCCTTTTTCCCGTCCCTCTTCTCAGGTTTTTTCTTTCCCTCTTTCTTTCTCCACGTTCTCTCCTCCAGTTAAGTCTGTCCCGTATTCAGCAAGTGAAAATAAAATAAACAATAAAAGTTGAATCAAATGGACCATTACGGCAAGGCTGGGATGGTCCATTTAGTAAAAATAAATCCGTTGGGCATCTTTCTTCGCCTTTAGACAATAATTCTGATGGCAAAAGAACCAAACGGGACAGGTTAAAAAAAAAAAAAAAAAAAAAAAAGGAAATGGGAAACCTTTAGGTACACGGCTGAAACTAATTGGGAAAACAAGACAAGGGAAACAAAACTAAATACAATGCACATGAGACAAGAAACTATTGAAATAAAACAGGAAAAAACTAAACATGATGAGATCTACCACAGAAACTGAGACTTAATGGACACTGAGAAAGCAGATGGTCATGGGTCATGAAAAATGTTGAATACCCAAGACGATGACATTCTCACCAGCTCTCTTCTTCCTCTTGGCTTAAGCCAGTAGTGGTTTTCTTGCAGTTAAACCATGAAAGCCATTTTTTTCACAATCTGTGCAAAAACTGATCCTAAGGTGTATTTGCTGCTTGAACTCCGGGTTCATATGAAATGTGCTAATAATTTTTGAGATTGATAACTTTAATAAACTTCTCTGCACCAGAGGGAACTCTTTGTTTTGAGGTTTATTATTCATCAAAATCACGTTCATCATAGCATTTCAAACTTTCTTGTAATGTTCTGGACTGACTGACCTCAGTGTCATTATTGAGTGGTTTTTGCCATAACATGGATTACTGCTGCAGCCTAACAGGGTTACTTACTGTATATGAAAACCAGCTCAACACAGTTTGTTCTAAAGAAGAATTTCCCATGGTTAACCTTTGACAAGACTCACCTGTTATCTGGAAGCCTTTGCAGGTGAATACTTCATGAAGCTGGTTAACATATTGACAACATCGTGCAAAGCTGTCATCAAGGCAAACAGTGTCTACTACAATGAATGTACAACATGTATCAATTTCTTTTTCCCTGCTTCCATATGTGTAATAAATCCATATGTGTTATTTCATAGTTTTAGAGCTGTCATTATAAAGGGAAAAAACTCTTGGGTGAGGAGGTGTGTGTCCACTTCTGTCCATTTCTATATCAATATCAGAAAGTGTAAATCATGTTTTATACAAGCAAGGTTCTTGAGAAAATGTGTATAGCTGCTTACCAGCTGTTCCCATGTGTGTATGTTACGTTTTGAGTGTGTGTTTATTCTCAAGAACAGATTTCATCATACGCACACACTCACACACACACAGGTCATGTGGATGTTCATCCAAATCTTCCTTCAGCTCAGATCACTGACAAAATAAACTCTGGAAGTGTTTATTTTTCCTGACCCACCAGCTGGGAGACTCTGTGCGTTCATGTTTATCTATCTTTGTGAGGACAATTTTGAGTTCTGAGGTGGTTTGAGGATTCAGGCTTGGTTTTGGGGTCCAGGTTTAGGGTCTGGGGCCTCAGAATATATTATGTCAACAACTGTCCTCATAAGAATGGAACTATAAATGTGTGTGGGTATGAAAGTGCTCTAATCTCTTTGATGAACTTAGTCGACCTTTAAGAATCACTTTGTCTTCATCTCCATTACTTTATTTTTCTTTACTGAAACTTTTCTTTCTTTCATTCTTTCCATCTCTGTGTTCTCTCATTTGTTGCCATCAATTTTTTTCATCTTCTGCTCTTATTCTTATCTTCAGCTTCTCTTCTCTTATGTCTATCTATCCATTTTTAGAATATTACCAAGATATTACAAAGTATTTTACATAAGGAGCTAAAAACTGAATGCTGAAATAAACATCATTTACATAAGTGAGTTTACTAAACAAGCCACTTAAAACTCTCTGTTTTTAGTTTTCTCCAACATATATTTGTAAAGTGTTTTTTTAACATTAAATCATGCATGTTTGTCATAATTTGCTTCCACTTCGTAATTTCTTTGCTTATTATTGCCAAGCAAAAAAAATTAAGAAACTAACTTTTATTCCGGTTAGGGGGTAGCGAGAGAGAGAAAATACATTCCCACAGAGCAAGACCCATTTAATATACATTTTAAAGAGTGGTACAAGACACAATCCTTTATGATTACTAAACATGTAAACACCTTTAAACTAAACACATTTAAAAGCACATGCACAACAAATTTAAGAATAAGCAACATCCTACTTTAAACCACAATCATGAACCACTTCTCATTTTTATAATTCACAGTACATACAGATAAGTAGCAACGGTTATAAAACTGCAAAAATTTCTGTCCTGGACTACGAAGCAGGAGACACACAGGACAAACATTTTCACTTGGTGCAGAAGTGAATTACATTCACTACACAGTGGGATCGCTGACTGGGAATGAAGAATGTCCTCAACGCATTTGTTTTGCAGTTTACGAGTAGGGTAATGCTACACAAGCTGATGAATGACTGCATTTTAGTTTCAAAGCTACATGAGGAATAGTTCCTCAAGTCTCACCTGCATAAGTCATCTGCTCCAAGCTTGGACTCCCAAGGCTCTCCCATGAAGCCAGCGCTGCCTATTAAAGTTGAAGAAATTAGTGTCAGACAGATGAACACATTCTCTGTGAAAACATGCATTATTCTATTTTTTGATCATTTTTTGTATTCCTAGGGTATTTAATGGTAGAACGGGAGGCAAAGCCTTCAGCTTTCAGGCCCTTTTCTGTGGAACCAGCTCTCAGTTTGGATTTAGGAGAGAGACACTATCTCTACTTTTAAGATTAGGCTTAAACCTTTCCTTTTTAATAAAGCATATAGTTAGGGCTGGATCAGGTGACCCTGAAGCCCCTTAGTTATGACAAAAAGTTGATTCTGTTTATCTGGATGCGTGTACTCAGTGGGAAAAATGCCAGAGGAACGGAATCAACTTTTTGGGATTCCCTTATCTGGATGATTGTGCATGCATCAAGACATGCCTTAGTTATGCTGCAATAAACCTAGGCTGTTGGGGGCTTCCCATGATGCACTGAGTGTTTCTTCTTCACTTACCTTTTATTCACTCACTATGTGTTTAAACAAGACTTGCAGTGTGTTTGTTGTCCACATTGCTGATCCTCCCTGAGCCTGGTTGTCTCAGAGGTTTCTTCCTGTTAAAAGGAATCTTTTTCTTCCCACTATGACCAAGTGCTTGCTCATAGAGGGTTTTCTGATTATTGGGCTTTTCTCTGTATTATTTTAGGATATTTACCTCACCATATAAAGCACCTTGAAGGAAGTTTTGTTGTGATTTGGTGCTACACAAATACATTTTAATTAAATTGAATTGAGTTTGACTCGTTGATTTTTTATGTATTAGTTCTGGCTTCCTGATGTCATCCTGTTTCTGTCTGTTTTGTCACTTCCTGTTTTACTTATAGTCATTTATCTCTAGTGTTTTGTGTTCAATTTTACTTCCTCGCATCGCATCATTGATTGGATTCAGTTGTACCTTGTTTTCCCCAACTTTCCCATGATTAGCCCTCAGTGTGTCTGTGTGTATATATAGGCCTGCCCTCAGCTTTGCTCTTTGTCAGAGTGTGTGTGTTTATCCTCACTTGTGTGTTCTGTTTCGTCCATGTTACTTTTGGACTTAGTCTTAGTCCAAATTCATCCTAAATAAAAGGTTCACCTTTTGATAGCCCAGTCTAGCAATGTAAAGGTATGATGTAGATGAATGCCTGTGATTTGGCACTATATAAATAAAACTGAATTGAACTGAACTGAGACTAAAAGTACTGTGGTTGCTGCTTATTTAGTCCAGTTTGTTCATGAAATAAAGGTTTTCAACAAACATTTTTCATCAGTATGTAGCATATACTAGTTGACAAACACTAAACACGTGTGCACGCACACACACACACACGGACACAAACACACACACAAGCTCACACCATTAACTACAACTCTGGGGTAAATGACGCCAAATCCAAAGTTCTCACTTCTCATGCAGGACAAGCTGGGATCACAGTGTGTGTGTGTGACTATGTATGCTCTTATCACCTCTGCCTCATACACACTGCACCTCAGGGCTGACACACACACACACAAACACACACATACATACACTGTGAGAGCACAGATGGCCTCACATTCATGTCTCCTGCCAAACAGATGGACCTGGCTGGATTCATTCAACGACAGATACACACAAACACACACGAGCATGTACACACTGATTTATTTCAGTTGGCGCACACACAGGGAGAAAACTCCTTATTATCCGTAGTGTGTGGAGGATTTCACAGACACACACATACACGCATTTGCGCTTACGTACAACACAGTGCTTCACACACACACAGTGGCTGTTGTCCAATGCTCGTTGCCCTCAGTCTGTCCTAAAACACACACACACACATACTGATGGTGGCTGCTGTCCAATCACAGTGCCCTCAGTGTGTCTCTGTGAGTCGGAGATGTGAAGTCTAATTAACAGAACAGCATCAATATTGATGAGGGCCATTTTATTCCATCTATTCCCAGTCCTGCTATTAAATTCACTTAAGTTTCACTTCCTGTTCATAAACACCATGCAGCACATCAACAGGGTCAAAGGTCAACATTGTGGCGGCCACTGTACAAGTCTTCTATGATTTCAGACAGCTATACTCAGGCAGAAATATCGGGGCAGAGTTCTGATGAACGGGCTGGGTTTAAATTATAATGTGGTGTGCTCGGGGTGTACAGTAATGTGATTCAGGGACTTTCAGTTTGGCCGACTTTATCCTTGGTGGATAGAGGTGGATGTGAACATCTCACAAGTCCGAGTAAGGAAGGTCTTGCTCAGCATCTCACCTAAGGTGACAGTGCATGAAGTTACAACCACAGTTCACTGATTGTGTTTCAATTGTTTTTAAGAACATTTTTGCAATTTCTTTATTTCCACTTTCTTGGCATTTTTTGCTGTACAAGGTGGACAACAAATTCAACAAGAAAAAACACTCCAAGAGTGCAAACGTTTGCCAAGGCAGCTCACTCTCTGGGCAGAATTTACTTTTACGAAACAGGCTTTTTATTTTGTATATATTAATTTGTGTTTTCTTTGTTCTTTTGAAACATACTTTATGAAAGTTATAGCACGGTAAAAAACTGGTAAGAGTGGCGTGACAGATGTTTACTTTTATAACACAAACACTGTTGTGACTATTTGTTAAATAACTGAATATGAATAACCTGAGCCTATTATATAATGCTACAGTTTCTTTGTAACTGATGAGGCAGCTCTTTCTCTTTCTCTTGACAATACTTTCAACAACACATTTTGGGGTCAACTTGTAAGAAATGCAGATGTGAAATGTAAAAGTGAGATCAGAGGTCAAATGAGTGAAATAATATTTGGATACAAACTAGATTGCAATATTTAGAAACCCATATTCTGGTATCATTTTCTAAATGCTGCCAATTTTAACAAAAGCAGTAGCATTTTAAGAGCAGCTTTAAAGATAAAATACATTTTATGAACGTTTGACCTTATTTGACCTTGAAAAATTGGGTCAGAGGTCCAAAGTATAGTGATATTTAGAATCTCCGTATATCATTCCCCATATGTCTATATGTTGCGAATACACACAATGGCAAGAAGAAACATAGTTTTAAAATGTGAAATGAGTATGTTATTTTTATAACATACTTTCTATGTATTGATAACAAACACCACATTTGTCACAATCATAGTTTTAACATAGTTTTAAGGCATTTTTTCAATTTTGAACCAAAAAGCCATCAAGTTGACCTTGAAGACCTTGGTGGATGTAAGGCAACCGTCAACATGACCCCACTCTACACCCCTACAAAGTTTTATCAGAATTAATTCAAAACTTTTCAAGCTATCATATTTAGAGAGAGAATAATGACACACACAGACACACACTCTACCAAAAACATAACCTCCTTGGTGGAGGTAATAATTATCAGACTTATTATCGCTTGGCACTTGTTGTGCACTTGTTTGTTCATTAGGAAAAAGTATCAGTGATGAAATACCTGCAGCACATGCACTGTATATAATCAATCAAAGGAGTTTCTGACATCACCCGCTGGTTTTGAATAACAAATTTTGGAGCCTCAACATTGACATTTTGGCTGCTGACATTTTGCAATTTGTTTTTGTTTTGTTTTTTTGTGATGGGTTGTTGAAAATATATCACTGTGAACATTATGGAGACCCTGAGAGGTCAAGCAGACTGCAACTGAAGAAAACACCAGCAAATAGCGATTGCAAAAGCACACAAAACACAACACAAATTTCAGAAAATGCACTGATTTTTTGTTTTAAGCTTTTTCTGTTTTTGTTTTTCTACTGATGGTGTTTTCTTAAGTTGTAGCTTGACCTCTCAGGGCCACCACAGAATATAATTAGAAGTCAAGTTGGAGTGCTAAGTCATTAACTAACTATCAAGGTTGGTTCAGAATGTAATCAAGCATAAATGGCGTGCACAGACACACACATTGCCAACAGCTGAGCTGTTGGGAAGACAGACTACCCATAATAATTTAGATATCAGAGGTTTATTGATCTGGGAAGGGGCAAATCCTATAGGTGGTGGAGGTGGGGTGTCACAGTTTTCTGAAAGTGGAGTAGCTAGCCTTTGACATGAAATTTTAAATTGAATTCATTTATGACCAGAACATCAGGCTTCCAGTCCTTTTGGGAATGTCCCTGATATGCTTCTCTGACATTGTATGGAACGCTGGAACAATATGTGAAAAAGGGGATCAACTTGACCCAAGGTGACCTTACTATCAAAAGAACAATACATCAAGCTTTGTTTTTCAAGAGGAGAAAAGCACCTTAATTACTGATTCAGAATTTGAGCAATAATAGGAATCTCAAATCAGCAAAAGCAACATAAAGGGAACGAGCCCAGGGTGCTCACTTCTCCAAAAAGGATGGATGACCGGCAAAGATCCCATACTAAAGTCAGGTATACTGATGAGCAGCAGTAACATAGGGATGTTGATAAAGAGCCAGCTATCAGGTTCAGCATGTTCATGTTCAGCATTTATGGACGTGCTTGAAGATCGAGGAAGATTTGCACCGAACAAACTTATGGAGTCCATCTACCTCAAGTACTGAATCAGAAGTACAAATGCTAACACATAACAAATCTATCTTCATCTGAAGTTTTGGTGCATACACGATAAAAAAAAACACCAACCAAGTAAAACAACTTCGTTATTTAATTATGAGGCAAATCCTGTAGAAGTGAAAACAAATGTGTGTGTGTGTGTTTGTGCGTGTGTGTGTATGCGTGCGTGCGTGTATCTCTGTTACCAGCCACAACTAATTTGTTTAAAAGCAAAAAACCAAATGTTGCTAATTCCTCATGGTTCTCCATTACCTCAGATATGTCTCCTGAGACAAGCAACGATGATGGACGGATGGCGTGTGTGTGTGTGTGTGTGTGTGTGTGTGTGTGTGTGTGTGTGTGTGTGTGTGTGTGTGTGTGTGTGTGTGTGTGTGTGTGTGTGTGTGTGTAGTGGTGATGGATTATGGGAAACCCTCTGGATGGTATCAAACCAAAGACTCAACAACACCTCAACAGTCCAAACAGCACAAACCCTGAGCTGTGATTTGCTGTGAGCATGTGTGGAGGCTTTCAGTTAGTTTGTTTTAGCTTCCATGCCCAGACAAGAAGTGTTACAGAGACGAGTGCCTCCTAACTATGTTCTCTTTTAGGCAACACCCCAAATCAAAATCAATGGCTTTTTCTTCTTTGCTTGAGTTCTGACTAGGACTTTGATAGTAAAGTGTTTAACCATGACCATATTTTTTTTTACCAGTAAATATATAATCAATCTAAGATGCAACTGGTTCTAAAAACTGTTATTATTTTTCATTTACTTTAATGTATTTATTTTTTTTACTTTCCAGTAATTGCCTGTACTCTAATGCATGCAATGTTATATACAACCCCTATAAAATAAAATGTAAATTGATTTAAATGTAAACCTAAATTATCAAAAGAGACAGAGAATCTGGAAAAATCGCTGTGCAGAAAACCAAAACTCAGTATTGGGCGGCTATGATCTCTGGGCCCTCATGCAGGAAAAACAGTCATGAATCTGTCACTGCATGGAAATCTCTGCATGGGCTCAGTAAAACGTCCAGAAATCAGAAGATTTTCTTTAGTAAAAAAAATCACATGACTGTAAATCTGTTTTCATTTACATTTGACCTGTTGCTGCAGAATTTAAGGAAACTGTTACCCGTCTGTCAACACCGCTAACGGCATTATTTGTTTAATTATTCCATCATTCAACTGAAATATGGTGAGTAGGTGAGTATGGTGAGGTCAGTAGAAATAAACATTTTGCTACTTTCCTTCAGATTAAATAAAGTAGTAGGTCAATGAAGAGATGGCAAGATTGCCAGAGAGAACAGAAAACTTTAACTTAACTGTGCCTGATGTTTTTTTTGTTTTCATGTGTCCTTGGATGGCTGTTGGTCAAGCCATAGTGTGAACACGGGGGTCAAGTCATCCAATAAAATCTTTTTAAAAAAAAGAAACAAAAAACGTGTGTGTGTGTGTGTGTGTGTGTGTGTGTGTGTGTTCGTGTGTGTGCTGGGGGTTTCAGCTAATTGCACTGTGTTGATTGACGTGTTGGGACTGGAGGAAAGATGAGAGCAACCTGCAGTATTCACTTTCAGACTAGATGTGTGTTTGCTGACCCTGGAACTTTAGCAGTGAGTGTGTGTGTTGGAACTCTGTGTCCTCTTGTGAATTCATCATAAATCCTACAAGAGGGAAAGTTTCTTTTGGAACGCCACTGAACCTTCCAAGTTTACCTAGAATAAGACATCAGAGTTTAGTCTACAGCGCTGGCTGTGATTATACTCTGGAGGTAATTATTTAAATTGGGAAGAGTAGATTTGTTTGGACTAAACTAGAAATAGAACAAAAGAAAAAACAGATTGGCGATTTACTGAGTTCAAATAGGGCCCATGTTTTTACATCGTGCTGAATGGGCCAAATGTCCTCACGAAACAGACGAGATGAGTAGAATTCTGAAATTAAGACATTTTGCTGCTCTGAAAAGGGGCTAGATTAGAAAAAGATTCTGCAGCAACAAGGGGATCCAAATGCTTTGTTTAGACGCTTGTAAGCTTATACTACAAGGCTTCTCATGCTGTGTCAGCCGGGATAGGCTACAAACCTCCCATGACCCTAAGTTAGACAAGCTGATAAGATCGTAAAATGGTATGGATACTTTCAAGGTTACCAGAACATCATCTATCAATCACACATGTATAAAACTCCAAATTATCATCAGTGCTGTTTACATACAGCAAGTCATTACTGTGACTAAAAACATCAAAACAGTGATAAAATGTAGCTACTAGCAGCTAGCTTGATACTGGGGAAAAAAATCAAGTATTTTTAGATTGGTTTCACGATTTCGCTTATAAATAACACATTGATTTCATCATTATCTTGATAATGATGATCTACAAAATGTTAAACGTATAAAATGTCCCCCCAAAAAGATGCTATTTATGCATTTTATTTCTTGTGTATCTTCATGATGCTGTTGTTGATGCTGTCTTCATAAGCTAGTTTCACAAGGTGAAGCCTCAGCAGATATCTTTATGGAGGATAATTTATAACACTCTCACTTTACCGACACTTATTTGAAGCTACATATTTATAATAATCAGAAAACGAAAAAAGCCTCCCGCAAAAAGCTGGCAGCAACAAACTCGAAAATTTTAGCTCCAGTTTTTAAAACCCAAATTCTGTTCTTTGTCACTTAGTCTCATAGGACCTGTCATAGTCTCTGTCTTCAGACGTATCTCACCTGAATGGTGTTGTTTTGATTTTGAAGATAACTGTGTGTCCCTCCATAAACAAACTGCCATCTCACTTTCAGTGTTTGGCGACATCAAAAATAAAGCCTACTATTCAAACTTTGTATGACATGTGTGGTTGGGCAAAGAACATCTTTTGTGTATCCTTTGCTGCCCAGTTTAAAGGTGCAGGGTTAACACTGTGAAAGGGTCTACTTTAACCACGTAGGTGTAAACCTGGTAATTTTGGTGCAATAACCTAACCAAACAGCAAGTGAAAAAGTAGACAAATTAAGACACAAAGAAATTAAGAAAAGTGAGTATAACAAACGCCCACAACGGGACACGTGAGATTGGAGTCTCATGCTTAACAGTCCAGTGATCACATGGCCTTGGCTGGGTAGCTGGTTAGCAAGGTAATTCACAGAGATTTTAAATAGGATGTTAATTCTGGCTCATGAAAAGCAGGCTTTTAACAAAATATACTTACTGGAGAAATTGAAAAGCCAACTCCTTAAAGTGTGTATCAAACAATGAAAGACCAGAAACTCATAGCTGCACTAATGATACATAATTTTATATATGTGAGTATTCATTCCCCAGACTGTTGTAATAAACAGTGAATTTAGCATTAGACACAGGTCTTTACCACCTTAAACCATATTATTTCCATTCATTTTATATTAAAGATATTTGTATCTTGTCTTTGTGTCTTTGTTTCTACTATTTTCTATTAAGCTTTATCTATTTTCTATCTGTAGCTATAACACAGTAATTTCCCAGGTTTTGGGAAAACCGCAATTCTTCTTTTCTTATCTTATGACTGTTGAAAATATTCCAGGCTGGTTCTCCGACACTTATCCGTGTATGAACAGTTTGACTAGAATATATTAGTTCACTTATTTCCAAAAATTTGTACTATTTGAAAAAGTACAACAATTCTGCTTTTCTGGAATTAGCTAAATGAAGAGCATTCCTAACAAAATGAGCATGTTTAAGTGTTTTAGTTTGAGCTAGAAAGTATTGAAAAGAAATACTGCTCTCTCAGAATGATGATAATAGGTTCAGTGAATCTCTAATGGATGAGGGCCAAACCTCCTCTATATTTACACCACCGCTTCTCAGAGTAAATTTTACTTCCCTCTGCATGTGCCACGGAAACATCAACATGTCTGTTCAGACGCAAAAAGACAACAACAAAAAAAGTTCTTCTGAGGCTTATGGCCAAGTCTGTTCTTCACCTTCCCTCTCTCGGATGGCGAGGTATCTTTAGCAACTGCACTTGTTTCTTCTTCAGAGGTACAGTAGGTTTCAATGAGATGGATCAGAGTCTGAGAAGCTGGCAGAGGTAATCAGTTAAACACCCACCAGGCTTTACCTCTGAAGAATAAAAATAATTAAAAGCCCTGCAGCCACCTGTAGATGGCTGAGGCCTCATGCTGTGTCCCTCACTGACACTGTGGTGATGTTGTATAGATTGTCAGCACAAAAGGGAGGGGAGGAGGAGAAGAAATAATGAAAGGAGTAAAGACATAACATGAAGATGAAGAGAGGAAAAGTAGAAAAATAGCAAGATTAGTCTAGTATGGAAGGAAAGGGAGAAAATTAACAATATATGTGTAAGAAGAAAGAGAGAAAGTACATGAGAAAAATGGGAAGGTAAGGACAATTTTGGCTATGGTTTCTTCTTTACTGTCTTCAGTCGGTCCTTTTCTTTCTTTCTTCCTATAACCTTGTTTTCTCTGTTTCTTTTTCAATTTACAGTGACTCATTTCACTTGTTTCATCCTTTTTTTCTATAAGACTCTAGATACATGTGTGCAATATGAAGCAAGTCTGCATTTATTTTGCTTTTTGCTCTTTTTGCTCTTCCTTCCTTCTGTCTCCTTTGTAATCACTGTTTCTTTCTCTACCTTCCTTCTTCTCCTCTCCTTTTTTCCTTCTTCTCACTCATCCACTACCATGTCTGTTCTCTTTTCTTTGCCATTTTCCCCATTTCTTCTTCACGTTTTTCAGCAGCAGCAGCAGCAGCAGCAGTAGTGGTGCCTCAGAGGAGGATTAGTGTTGTTCTGACTGGTTAACATGTCAGAAGAGAAAACAGACATTAAGAGGATTATCAGCCTCGCTAAGGTTTAACACTGTAGGACATTCCTCCACAGCAACCCCGTCTGGTTTCACTTTTCGGACTTTCACATTTCTATTTATGGTTAAAACATCTGCAGAAGAGAAGAGGGAAGAGTTCAAATGCATGAAACCTAAAGTTGAAAAACTACAGTGTCTAAAACGAGAACTAATTTAAAGAGTATTTGTTAAAATGTAATGTAAAAATTAGATTCATTAAATGTATTTTTTAATGTAATCAAATAAAAATGATTTTATCAGAAAACACCTCCCCTTATGTTACAGCTGCTCTATAAAAGCACTGTTTAACAGCAGACAAACAACAGAAACTAGATTTCTTCAGTTTTCAGTATTTAACAAAATAAATAATATGTACTTTCTGCTCTATCAGAATCATATAAACACACTAAACAAACATTAAATATGCAAAGAGAGGACAGAAAAACTGATGGCATTGGATTATCTTGGATTATCTTTGTTATATATGCTTCCACAAACATAAAAAAAATGTCAAAAAGTAGTTTTTAGATCCTGCAGTGGTTTCAGTCTAGTAGAATTTATTTTTGCTTCCAACAAACCTTCAGGTCCTTAAGGACCTCCTTGTACTTCATGATTCCCAGATGAAGATAATGATGATGATGAGGGCCCTGCTATTTGGACTCATGTCAAATGAGTGTTTTTCTCTCAGTGTGAAAGGGGAGCTTGTCAAACACTGACAGCTCAGCCCCAGGGTTGCGTCCTCGCTCCACTGTACCTCTGAAGGAGCAGAGAGGACTGGCAGGACAAAGCTTTGTCTGCAGCCACAAAAGACGACAAGACACCCGGAGGGCTGTGGACTTAACCCCCGAAGACCCTCGCACACAGACACACTGAGAGGCTACAGGTGGAGCTACACTAAAGAGAAACAAATAATGAGACTGCAGGAGGTTTTACAGCCACAGTCAGGACTCTCAGCTGATCAGTCAGCTGTGGGAAAGAGGGAAAAAAGATTGAAAGGGAGGGACAATGGATTGGAAGGAGAGAAGATAAAACTTAGACTGTCCCTGGGAAGGCAAAAATGGAATGGAAAGGTAGGAGCACGTGTTGTGTACAGTCTAGGAAAAATGTATGACCACAAGTGCCATAAAAACACCACCACAGAGTGAAGCTTAATATGGCAGTTTCCTCTTTAACATTTGCACAGAATAACCATTTTTTGTTTCTAATAAAGAGAAATGTATGTTACCTTTTGTTTCACATAAAGTGACATCCAGTGGCTATAACTCAAGATGATGTTACCAAAAAGTGACACAAAATGATACCAAAGACATATATGTCAATGACATTTATAATAATAATAATGATAAATTATTAAGAAAATAAAAAAGAGACGAAGAGATAACAAGGGACATGAATTGGACTATAAAGAGATGTAATGTGACCTAAAACAGTTTTAAAGAGACATAAAATGTGAAAAAACAGTGTAAAACTAACACATGGTGACACAGCAAGTTTTAAAATCAAACATAAATTAAAGGGAAAGCAAGAAATGACCAAAGGTATAAAAAATAACAAGATGTAAAGTGAAATGAAATGAATTGAGATTTTAAGTTATCAAATTCAGGTTCTTCGGGAAAAAATAATAACGCTACACAGTGGTCTGGTTAGTGATGATGGCTGGCTGTGAACAAGAAGAGACATTAAGTGATCAAATAGTCCAGAGAAAGATGTAAAGTGACTTAAAAAGAGACCAAAAGTAATCAAAAAATGCATAAACTCACTACAAAAATAAGGTTAAGAGGTTATTGTACTATAATAAAGAAATACATCAACCATGCCAACCATGACGATGTATTTCTTTTCACATTTGCTAAAAAAAACAAAAAACATGATATTATATACTCCTTGTTGATTCGATACCTGTCGGGAGTTGGAGTTCTGGGAGTCTAAGCTGACACAGGGCTGACAGATAGACCTTGTTGCTTTATCCCTGACACAAAAGATGCAGGGCAGAAGCAAGGCAATAGGTACTGAATAATGGAAGGAGGGAGGGTGGACAGGGAGGAAACAATAGCTCACCTGCAAACACAAACAGCTATTTTTAGTTAAAAGACTCAAATGTATTTCCCCCAAAACAAAGCTGCTGTTTTTGCCCCTAACTCCACTGTTTGCACGTTTACTTCCTTCTATCAGCCAGTCAGAGGCGTAGCTGGACTGCCAGCAGAGACAGCCAAAGCTATTAATTAGTGGAGCAGGCAGTCAGCAGGTCAGTTGCTTGGCAGGACACATAAACACACAAACACATCTACCTGCTGAGTCTTTGGGCTGTGTTTCCTGTCTGTGTGTGTTGAGGCGATCAGGGGTTAAGAGACTAGCAGGGACACTAACAGGTTGACAGAAGAATAGCTGGAATCTTCCTTTAATCGGAGTCAGCAGGTCAGCAGAGGTTAAACAGTGTTTTCCCAGACTACTTTAAGCTGCTTCAGGGTCTTTTCTTTCTCTTACTTTTTAAGATTTAATCTCTGAATGTACCTCAGCTTCACAAGATGGGGTTGAAACTGTTTTTGTATTGCTAACATCCTATAAATCACTCAGCCTCAGCATGCAGTCTGGAATGGAATCAGAGGAAAACCTACAGCAGTAAATTTGGATCTACTAAATCCATAATCATCCAAATGTTTTAATTCAGTACACTGCAAAACTACCTTAAATCACACATGGACTGTGTGTTTGTTGTGCTAAACACAAACTTTCAGTGAAGTCAGATTTATTTGTGCATGTTTCTTCATGCTTTTATTTGGGACAGGACAGTGATTGGCACTGTCACTTCACAGCAAGAAGGTTCCTGGTTCAAACCCCAGCTGTGTTTCTCTGTGTGGCACTTATGTTATGTTCTCCCTGTGCCCGCAGGGATTTCTTCCAGGTGCTCCGTCTCCTCTCAAAGGTCCAAAGACATGCACATCAGGTTGGCTGGTGATTCTAAATAGCCATTGATGTGAGGTAGATAAAACTCTTTGAGCAGGGCTCTAGACCAGGGGTTCCCAATCTCAGTCCACGAGGGCCGGTGTCCCTGCAGGTTTTAGATCTCACCCTGGGTCAACACACCTGAATCACATGATTAGCTCATTACCAGGCCTCTGGAGAACTTCAAGACATGTTGGGCGTTTCTCAATATGCGTACTTGTGCGTACTTGCGTTCTCTGTTTATTACACTGAGCTTTTTCAGCATTCAAAGATTGATGGCACCGTGTCAGAGCACTGGCTATGAATTTCAGACGGATCAGGCCTTAACTTAACAAAAAAGTTATCAATACTTCTTTTCATCTTTTTTTATTACCCACAGCTACATCCACTTCTGTCGGGCCTAGGCTACTCACTAGGGCTGGGTATCACCACTGATTTCTATAATCCATTCGATTTCAGTTCTTAAAGTCCTGATTCGATTCAGTTTTGCCTCAGACATTCAGAAATATTATAATTCTGATCATTTATCAGCACTGATACATGTGAGACTTCATCAGAATTGTGAACATCACAGCAGATGCCTTTGTGTCATAGTAACTGAGAATAAAACACAGAAAAACATGAAGGAGATTTTCCTGGCCTGGCTTTTTATAGCAGATAACCTTAAAAATATTCTACAATATTCTGCAATTTTGCATAATTTTAAAAAGTTTAAATTTCTTCTGTATTGAACAGCAGAAATTAGGCTTTCTTGTCCGAGGTCATTTAAGTAAAAAAAAAAGAAAAAAGAAAAAAGACAGCGGCCGACAGCGCTGTAAACAACGGTAGACTGGTGGGTAATAAGCAAATGAATAATGCAGAAAACAGATTTGAGACGGGAAACTGTTCTTGAAGTACACAGAGAGAGAGAGCTGTGCATGAAGTGTGATTTTTATCGTGGTGGAAGCAAAACAGCAAAAGTCAGAGGGAATTCATGACGACATTTATCAAATGTGAAGCGTAGTTTGCTGCTTCTTTTGCTGCTGGCTCGGTGAATTTTCGTTGGAGAGAGACAAAACCCGCAGCTCAGAATCTAGCGCAAAAAGACGTAAACACAGAGCGGACCTGACGCATCAGAATCAGTGAGCTCCGATGGCGTGTCCGTGCCCGTCTACGTGCCATCGGGTGAGAAAGCCGAGAAAGAGAAAGCTGATTCTGATGCGTCGAGTCCACGCTCTGTATTTACGTCTTTGTGTGGAGTCAGTTTACCTGCTCTAATCTGAGGAAAATACTGGGAAAATACATTTATATTTAAAAGTCGATTCAGGATATCGCTTTATTCAACCTAATCGCTTTATCCACCTGCACTTTCAACTGGACCACGGCCAATCAGAGAGGCCCTGCCCCTGCCCCTGACTATCTCTGATTGGTTTAGTCCACGATAGGGGCATAATGTGTGTCTGTTGTTGACCACACAGAGAGTTGCAGAGATTTTTTTTTTGTTTTTTTTTGTTACCCGAACAGTTGGTCGCAAAGATTTTTTTTTTAGTCGCACCATTGAAAAATTTGGTCGCATTTGCGACCAAATTGGTCGCACTTTAGAGCCCTGTTTAGAGAAAAGAATAAAACGGAGGGCATGTGGAAACCCTTCAGTCATAAAACATACTAGTAGGCAGAATTTTTTCATTAACTTTTGATTATGGGATATACTGTGTTTGTTCTGCGTTATTAGATTAGTTCACTATAAATCTTTCTTTCAATTCTGCATTGATGCTGTTTTAGCCAACGTGACTGCAAAAAAGTGGGAAACACGTCATGCAACATGGCATGACCAAGCTTTGCAAAAAACGTTTTTTCATATGTTTTTTTTTTTTCATTCAGTGTGACCCAAAACAAATTGACTCAGCAAGAAAAGTATTTCCAGAGTTCAAGACAGAAAGCCACTATCCCACAGATTTCTCTCAGAGCAGAAGTCTATCACCACATTGCCATGTAATGGTTTTCATATAGAATGAAAGTTTTAGTCACTTCATACTGGCTTCATTTTTCCAACCCAGAAGCTACGTTGTGTTTTAAACTGTTTATGGCTGCAGTACACTACAGTTATATGTAGCCATCTAGCCATTAACTACCAACAACAGGATTTTATACACTGTCGGTAACAGCTAACTGTGGCTTGCTGTGTTAGAGATTTATTGTCAGATATCAGTGGATAGTTAACTGGTATGGAAGATCCATGAAGTCTTTTGGGAACGAAACCATCCAAAAGAAAAAGAGCTGCTTTACTAGAAGCAGCAAAGAAGACAAAGAGGAAGAGTAAAAGGTAACAGGACAAAAGAGGTGCATGTACACAATATCAAAAACAAACAAACAACCTTTATTTGTCACATACACAATCATACAGAATACAACATGTAGTGAAATGTTTTGTGTCCGAGAAGCGGACAGGTTGCAGGCATAGCCGCGCCATCCTAGGGCTTGGTTTTTTAGCATAGGGGGGTCTATCCAGGACCCTTACTGGATACCGGGTGGGAATCGAGCTTGCGACTCCCACTCCAAAGGTATGCAGTCTTACCTCTACACTGTCCAGTTGCAATATCTGTCCTAATTTGATGAGGGGATTTTAAAGGACTTTAGAACAGCCAGCCAGCTGGCATACTACTGAAATGTGTCATTTAAGTTTGACAGAATATTCTTAGGACTTGATATTGCATTGCTAGTCTTAGCCATGTTGCTAACCACTGTTCTGGTTTCCTGCTGCTAAATGGCTCTCTCTGTTTATCTGCAGACTTTCCCATTAGTGGGTTTTTAGCAATAAGTCTCTGCTTGGGCTTGTTCCTTCTTATCTATGTGTCTATATGTGTAAAAACCACAACCAGTGTAGCCTACACTCTCATAATTTTATATAAATGTTTGTCCCCAGAGTCAAAACGCAATTAAGAAAAAAGGCTTTTAAATACGCTGCCCCTGTTTCCTGGAATAATCCACAGAAGGAGTTGCAATTGTCAGAATTGGTTATGATGAGGGAATTTAAATCCATTTCAAAGAATCAGTCAGCATGACTGCTTTTACTGTTGTAATACGCATCGTCATGCACACTTGCCTGTACTCAATATTAGTTGTATTTGTTTCATTACTTTTTATATTATTAAGTGTTTGAAAGGAGATTTTAATCCCAATCAAACTTTTACCTGATACTCCTTCTGCATTCAGTGCTACTCAGTCCTTTGTGGATGGTGATTACGAGGAAAACAGGAAAGTCGTGTGATGTTGTCTTCTGTAAGAGCTATATGAAGCCAATGTGAAAGTGCCTTATTCCTGCATTCTGTATGAAGGCCACTAGATATGGTTGCAAAAAGAGATGTCCTCTAGAACCCTAGGGGAAAAAGCTTTTTTGACCCGACCTCAGTAAACACTCACCATGTGTCATTTTGGGCTCACTCTTACTTAAGCAGTTTTTTAACGTTGTCATCCATCCATTTTCTTCTGCTGAGCAGGTGACAGTCCACACTTCCAGCTATGGGCAATATAGAATTAACCTAATTCTTTGTTTCTGAACTGCAGAGGGAAGCCAGTGTACCTGGAGGACCTTCTTGTTGTGATGTAACAGTGGGAACCACTGTGCCACCATGGTACCTCCTGTTTTGCATCATAAAGAAAAAAGAAAACTCTTGATCATAATGTATTTCAAAATGGAGGTATGAAATGCATGCTTATTGGCATGCTCAAGTTAGCCAATTACAAATTAGAGGTTAGTGAGCATGTGGCCTCCATTATGTCTAATTTTCAATTGTAATACCACTTAGAATCACTGACAGAAGGTTTAAGTAATAGGATAAAAGTTTTAGCATCAAATATAATTAAGGTGGTTCAGTCAAAATTATTGAGTCATTGATGTGTACATCGCTTTTAAGTGGCAGCTTGTATCACTGGCGTTAGAGCAGAATGTCTTTAAGGGACCAGTGGCACTCCATGCTGGACGCTCTTGCTGCACACACAGACAGACTCAAAAAATAACCATGTTATATGCTGTAAAACACAGAGTATTAGTGCAGTTTTGTGTTTAACTTAAGTAGTTCACTAATGTCGTTAGCGACCACAAATCTAAAAAGGCAGTGTGAGTCAGTACACTTTTGTTAATGGGGAAACTAATCAAAAGACAAACCATCAACATTTTCTTTCTTTTAAAAAAATAATCAAATGAAATTAAAGTGCAGTGTAGCTGCATCTGAAGAAGACTGATGATGTTGAGGATGTGATTTCTGAAGTGTAAAATGCAGTAAAAATATATGAACATACTGATTCTGACATGAAGCAGAGCGCCATCTTGACTTCACCCTTCCCTCCCACCCTCACACACACACACACACACACACACACACACACACACACACACACACACACACACACACACACACACACACACACACACACACACACAGCCTCCTTCACTGAACGGCAGCAATCGGCAAATCTGTCATTTTTCACCACAGGTAGCGATATAATACAGTCTGTGATTAATTTTAATGAGACACTTTATGGAGGAGAAACATATCAAATCTTAGAGTGGGGAGAAAAAAACTGATGCAATTACAGAAAGAGAGGAGAGCGAAGTGGTGGAGATACAGAGAAAGAGCAGTTACAGTGGAGGAAAAGAAGGAGAGTGCACAGATGGAAAGAAAGAATGAAAAAGTAACGGAGGAGAAATGAAAGGAAAACAAAGTGGAACCGAGAAAGACGAGGCAAAGTATGGAATGTGAAAACAAGAATTTATTTCACACACTTAATAATCAAAACTGTTAATCATTACTTGAAATCACTCAGCAGTGCTCAATAGGTCTCCAAGGCCAATTCAGAGCATCATTTTCATAATATTTGAAAGTTATGAAACATTATTTCTTCTTTTTTTTGTTTATTTGTTTATTTGTTTTGAGTGTACTTGTTTACTCTGAATCTCTTTTTGATTTTATTAACCTTACAGTTTATTAATTTTTTTTCATGTCCTTTAAGCAGGTCAGCACAGAGCGTCACAGGTTTTCACTGCGCCTGCAATATTTCTCCGTTTCCTCCCACAGTCTGAAGATGTACATCAGGTTAACCTGTCATTCGATAGTGGATGAAGATGTAAGTTGTAAGCTGTAAGGTGTGATTGTCCGGATTGTTCTCCCAATAATAACAGTACAATGACAGAAATGACCCTTGGTAGGTTAGGTTGACTTGTATGCCAACAAACATTGGTTACCATTGTCATATTCAGCATGTTTAAGGGAACATTCATGCAGACAAATCTCAAGCACTAAGTAATATTAGACAAGCAATATATTTGATAAAAACAGAAGAAGATTCTGGGTTAGATCAGCTGGATTTCATTGAACAGTTCAGCAGGATTCCTGCAGGGTGGTCACACGTGCACACACACACACACACACACACACACACACACACACACACACACACACACACACACACACACACACACACACACACACACATGCAGACATACTGAGTAAATTAATAGCACAGTGCACAGTAATTTGCAGTGAGGCAAAGACGTGTTAAACTCGCTTTAATTGCTGACAGCATCATTGCAGCAGGAAGCCATTTTGTTACTCAGAGTAAGAATCACCAGAACATTGAAAGAAGCTGCCCTTCATCACTTCCTGTCTTTGTGTGTTTGGGTGTTTGTGTAGTCTGAACTGATGTCACTGACTAATTATTTTTTCATTCATTCATTCATTCATTCATTCATTCATTCATTCATTCATTCATTCATTCATTCAATTTATTCTTTGATGAATTTCATTCATTCAAACCAAAAAATCTTTGGTTTGTTTTGCTTTCACCTCAGATTTTAGTTTATATTAAATCTCAGTTAATATAAGGAATTCACTTAAGTTAATTTCTGAGAGCTGAGTTGAAGTTTACATCAGTTTATATTATCTAATCATTAGTTAGGTTAAGATCAACAGAAGTTAGTTTATAGCAGCTTTTAAGCTAAGATATTTACTTTGGTGTGGTTGAGATGGACCAAAGAACTTTTTTTGAGTTTATTTGATCAAAGTCTGTTGAAGGTTGAAGGTGGAATCAACAAGCAAAGTTTTGAGTTGACTGACAGCATGTTCAGCAGTGCTTGCAAGTCCTGTTGTTTTTCCTCTCACTGAGGTTAAAGCATCTTATTTAGGAAGAGAAGCTTCAGTCCACAGGTCACCTAGAGGTCAGAGCTTTGTTGGCCTTATGACTTTAGAGGATCCATTCAGCTCATTTCCTCTTTTGATGTTAAGTGTAGGGCAGCTGACCAACAGGAAGTAATGATGTCATCACTACATTTGTGGGTTAATCCTCCCGTTGACCTCTCAGATAAAAAACCGCAGTTTATTTCGTGTAGGCCAAAGAGCCCCAAAGTACAACTCTCCAGTGTCTGACCCCTCTTCAGTAGTACTTGAGCTCGAGGTCGAGTGGCTGACAGACTCAAGAGTCTGTCAGAGTGTCTCAGCTTCATAATGTGTTCATGCCTCATCGCTGTTTAAATGCACCTGTCAGAACAGACTTTCAAAAGACGTCTTCCAAGAACTGTTGACAGAAATTTGGAACAGTACATACTGTAGGTTGATGCAATGAACATTTTTAAACAGTGGTTGAAATGTGTTTTCTTTTCTAATTGTTTCCTTTTAAAAAAATGAATTGGCTTTAAGTCTGATACAAATCAGCCAGCCTCACCCCAAACTGTGAGACTGTGAGTGTTGACTCAAAAAAGCATTGTATCACAGATTACTCATGACTTTTCTTTAAAGTACCATAGTTTTATTAAACTTTATGTTTTGTGTAACCCCATAAATGACCTGAAGCACATTGTCACACAGTTAGCAATAAAAACCTGAGGCTGCATTTCCACACACTAACACATCCTATTCCAATAGAAAGGACTTGTATGATCGTTTCTGTAGTGTTTACAAATAAACATAAAACAACCAGTCCAAAGAGACTTCAGAGCGATCACCATAGTGATTCTACTTTAGAACACAAACACAGAGACGGAGGCTACAAACCAGACTGCTCATCACTGTTTTTGTTACCTGTTGATGATCAGTCTCTGGATGCTGGGCTAGGGTTGGCATGCACTCAGCTTGACATCACTCTGGGTCCTGTAATGCATTACATTACTGTGTTACCAAAAAACTGAACTACAGTAATGCATCAGTTTGAAACGTGTTGCACCCAAACTGGGTTAGCTAGATAACGGGAATAAAATACCTCATTTATTGTCAGGAGTCTTTTGAAGAACAGTGATAATTTTTAAAAAATCATGAATTTCTGAAGTACTCAAAACCAACACATTCTCATCCCAAAACGTAACATACTGACGCTATGTGACAAATGGTCGGTATGTTATGCTTTCGGAAACATGAGAACCATTTGGAATGAATCTACACATGTACATTTATTTTATTTTCTCATCATGAATCGCTTTGGAAAACACTATCTGATACAGTTAAGGTTGTGGTTAAGGTTATGGTTAGGATTAAGGTTAGGGAATACACGGCTGGAATACACAGCTGGAACGTGTGTTACCGGGAGCATGATTCTATTGGATTCCATCCACAATCTGGCACTTTGCATAGGAATGCGGAAGGTTACCTTTCGCGTTCCTATTATTGATGGAGTCTGGTTGGATGAGTACAAACCTTTTTTTAAAGCTGCATCGGACTAGCTGGTTTTCAGTGTTGAACTCAGGGATTAAGTTTGGTACACTCTGACTTGACTTTGGTTTGAGTTAAACATTTGATTGCGTTGTTCAGTTCTGTTGTATTTGCTATAAATCTAGCAGCATCTTGTTCCATTGGCATGTGATGAAGTAGTCCAGATGATGTCATATTACTGTTACAAACATGCGATATTGAGTTGATGAGTCAGTCAGAAGAGTTCACTGAACTCTGTGGTCATTTCTGAGGCTACCGTTTGGATTTCATTGTATTACAGAGTGTTTCTGTTACTTCATCTAACCCTCAATGTGCAACTCCATGTCTCCATCCTCTCTCAGACGCCTCTGATTGGATCAGCCGGATCGAGTGTCACAGCCAAGGAACCAATTAGCCACTGACACTGACCTTCCCCTCCTCCTTCCCATCAGACCCAAACGGCATCTTTGCCCCAGCACACAGCACAGCTGTCAGTGTATTTGCCATCCAACATCGCCGCTAACCGCGCAACCTGCTAACACTCCCACACACACACACAGACACACACACACACACACACACATCCCACCTCCTTACCCCAACCCCTCGCCCCCACCACCACTCCCATCATTAAAAATGAATGTGGAGGGGCTTTTAAAGTGAATGGATGAGGGGTAGGCGGGAAGATGGGGAAGAGGCTGCTGCTTTCCAGGGAAAATATTGTTATTGATCCCATCCCATTGTTTTAGAGGTAAACCGATCTGGCCTTCGAATTTTCTCAAAGTGTCTCGTTGTAACGTCCATCATTGCACAATCTGATATCCCGTTAACAATTCTGGTTTTAATGCAGTGGGATACTGGGTGGGGATGGAGCCTGAGGATGGAGGGAAGGGTGGGGTGGGTGTACATGTATCCCAGGGGACTGGCTTGATCATCAGGCTGTTGTCGCAATGATGAGGACGATGGATTCGAGTTATGAAAATGAAGTGGGCGTAATTGATTGGGTCGGTAAAGTTTTTATTCCTGGTTATTGATTTGCAGGCAGTGAACAATATTGATACCAGCAGAGGAACAACTCGATATGAAGTGAAACATAAACACAGTGGCACTGAAGGGAGGGAGGAAAAGGGGGAGAAAGAAAGATGAAAACAGCGGAGAAGTGTTTTGATGGATGGGGTAAAGTTAAGGCAAGAGGATTGTACACCCAGTGTTTAAATCACACTATACCAACTTTATGCAGTATAGAGATAATAATATAAGAAGAGGGACAACTTTATTTATACATCCTTAAGAATGCTTTTTAAGTAGTTATTCAGTTAATCAATCACGTGGCATGTTTTGCTGGAAAGAATAACTTATGAGAGTTTTCTTTTTATTATTATTATTGCAACTTTATTATGAATAACTGTTCCATAGTTTGCATTTATAGTTTTTGTGTGTTGGGCAGGGCCAAAGTTACCAGATTGTATATTAAACATAATTAACACCCAATCCACATACAGCGTTTTTTACACATCTGTCACAGAAACAACCTGATTTGAGAGGTGTGTGCATAACTGCTGTTTAGTCTTGCAGGGACTTTTTCTTTCTGTTTGATGATGAAAGAATGAACTCAGCTGATGTTGCCTGTTCAGTGCTTTAGCTCTGTTTACAGGAAACAGTGTATAGCAAGACTTTAAAATTAATAACAGAGGTGCTGACCCATATGAGAATCCATCGAATTCTCGTCTTTGTGTGATACACTAGTTACAGCAATAGTGAATGCTTGAAGATAATACTCCAGTTTTAGAGACATAAGTTCAAATTAAGAGATGAGAGCAGTCTTGGTGGCATAAATTGTAAGCATGTCAGCCAGGAGATCCTCCAAACACCCAGGTCCTGTGAGGATCTTGCAGCAATAGTGCACTGTTTAGCAACAGTTGTGGCTTGGGTTAAGATATACGCCTCACTGACAAAGGACAAGTTGAGCTGGAATTAGAACAGTGGTCTTGGGTAAACTTGGAAAGATATTCACCAATTTGAGTTTCCCAGAACAATAATTCATAAATAAAATGTTGTTAAAAGACATACAATGTCTCTTTCCGAAATATACAAATACATTTTAATCATTCTGAGTTGTCCTGCTGGTTGAAAAAACAGGACTTGTCTTGACCCAATAAGTCAACCCTCAAGCCACCACGTGCACACTGTTTTTAAGAAAGTAGTGTCAAAAAATAACACTAGAAAGTATTTATTTTACAGAGTTTTCTTAGTCACTGATCATCTGAAGCTGTCATAGATTTCCATCTCATCAGAGATTACTTTGAAAGTCTGGACATAAAGGCCTTGTTCATAACGAGCCAGAAGTCAGAATACGGTGGTTAGTACTGTTGCCTTACAGCAAGAAGGTCTTGGGTTCAAATCCTCCAGCCAGCTGCATGTCTCACAGTCTAAAGAGATGCATATCAGTTTAATTGGTGAGTCTAAATTCTGTAGTTGTGAATGTCAACATGAATAGTTGCCTGTCTCTCTGTGTTAGTCCTTTGAAAGAATCGTGACCTCTCCATGGTATATCCTGCTTTTCGCTACATCCCAACCTGGAACTTGATAAATGGAAGAAAATTAATAGATGGATTATTATCTGATATGTTGAACGTATTTGGATTGCTCCAAAACAGCAGTCATCTCAATGTGCTTTATACTGTAAAGCAAAAAACCTTCAATATTAGTAAAAAAAAAAAAAAATACTACAGAGTACCAGGGGATCTGTCAGATGTGTTCCATCTGCAAAAAGTCTGCATTTCTTTTCCCCGTTTTTGGTCTCTGAACCAGGATCGGGCCTTTGCGACCTCTTTCTGATGTCCGTCTGGATTGAAGGAGTAGGAAACAGCTTGTGCCTCAACCTTTGACCTTTCACCTCTTTACAGTTTGTTTCTTGTAAGGCTGAGTCGAACTGTAATTGAAGCTTGTTTTACCGCTGACCTCACTGCGAGTCACAGAGAGGCGGCCAGACAATGAAGCCAAATGTGGAAGCAAAACAAACATTTTAATGATCTGAAAGGCATGAAAGTAACTTTCTGATAAAGACAGAGAGGAGGAGGAGGAAGAGGAGGAAGAGGTGGAGATAGAAAGGAAAAGCTCGGATGTAAAGCGAGATGTAACGTGAGAGACTGAGGTGTGAGTTAATGTGTCCATCTCTTGAGTGTGTGTGCAGTCTATTTATCCATCACAGTGAGTGTGTGTAAGGCGATTACAGATCTGGAAGCTTTGGTTACATTCCCCTCTCTCATCCTGCCATCCTGCCGACCAAACGGCGGTGGGTTTGATGGTTTTAGTGCCTCTCCGCTCGATGCAAATCTCATCACCAGTTTTTAGACACGAACGCTGGGAAGCGACAAACAGAAACCGGAGAGAGGCCGCATTAATGCCGGCCGCGGCTCCTTCAAGAAAAGAACAAGGAAACCAGAGGCTGAAAATATGGCGTCGGGTTTCAGCCGTTTGGAAAATATCCTCAATTTGATCAAAAATTTATAATGTGACTTTTAGAGCAGCTTGGGTTTCCTGAAGGCTGCTGCTGCGCATTATACAGCTCCTTTAATGTGGTTAACACACTTTAACACACCGCGCTGCCCTGCACTCTGTGTCAGTGCAATATGACTCTACACGTGTGTGTACGGGTGCGTGTATTAGCCAGCCATAAACTTTTTTTTATTTCTCCATTAAAAACATCGAGGATGACTCTGGATTGTGTGTACATGGATTTTTAAGTGGGATATTTTATAAAGTTTTGTCACTTCAGATCAATAAATGCTGAATTTTGCTTCTGTTTAGTAACATTTAAACATTTTAGAATTAAAGTCAGGATTTTCTGACAGATGACAACAGCATTCACTTCATTTACTGCATTCAGTTAATTCCTTTATTTATTTGGGGGGGGGGGGGTTTAACTCTTGGAATGACCGGACATAACTACACATAAGATTTTTCCCTTCAAATTGGTCATTGTGAGATTTAACCAGAAAAAACGGGCCAATCAGAGCTTTGCTTTTTTAAGATTTCCTCTGATCTTGATTTATGTCTGTGTAGCTTCATATAGTTAATTAATTACCAGGTATTCTAAAAGATAAAGAATGAGACACAAAATTAAAACAACAAGAAAACAAGGGCCACACAAACATAAATTAAAGCCAAGAAAACTGCTTGGTCTAAAAATGAACATGACACATACTCATACAAAGATACAAAATATAAACATGAAGATAATATTACTGGGAAGAAACACAAAGTGACTATAGAAGTGAAATGAATAGTAAATTGCCCTAGAAGTACAGAAAAAAAATATTTGAGGTCACAAATTACTAACATAATCAAAAAATCAATCAAAATCACAACATTTGCAAAGTTACCTCACAAAAACAATAAAATGAAAATATGAAACCACAAAAGGCATGAAATAACTGTACAAAGTCACTGCATCACTACAAAGTGACTGCAAAAAAATAAAAGTTACTGCAAAGTTAGATTTAAAACAAATAGCATGATAAAGAGAAGTGCGACAGAAAAAACAATAATTCAAAAATCAGACAAAATGAAGGAAATGATCATTGAAGCATGTTTTGGCGATGTGCAATAGAGGAGAGAAGAGGATCAATAAGAATCAAATCCAAACTGGATCCTACACACAAACCACACTGTTCTGCAACAACTCTCACATTTAACCTGGTCTGGACAAACTCAACAGCTGCAGCTTGTCACCACGACAACCTGACATCAGTAATGTGATAATAATCAATCAATTAATCAATGCACATATTTACCCAAGAGCCCACACTCTCTTTCACCTTCCCCCCTCTCTCTCCGCTTTCTCTTCTTGTGTTTACAGTCCAGTTAGTGATGGCTGCTTCAGGACCTTCCTGTCGTCACTATCATCAGTCAGCAGATATTACCCTCATCTGACCACACACACATACACACACAGGGTGAGAGTGTGTGCCTGCGCAGGTCATAGTGTGTGTGTGAAATATTTCCCCTGCAGTCTGATGCGGGCTGACGACAGATCTTTCACCGCCGGCTGAGTTTTGTGTTTTAGAGATGTGGTGTGTTAATAGGAGATGTGTGTTTACTGCACAGCCCAAGTGTCTTCCATGAAAACACACAGACACACAGATGTATCATCTAACTGCTGGTGTGTTTGCTAGCAGGCACATTTTTATAACTATTTGCAGTTGTGTGCTGCCGTCAGAAGATATGGTATTCTCAAGCACTGACTCTTGGAGATCAACAAGCAATTACAGGCTTAAGTCACGTCAGTGTTTTTTGTATTTGCTATGAAAAGTGTGATGAGCACTAGAGAATGACTACAAAATAGCAAAGAGCACAAAACCTTTTTCCAACTTTTTAAAATTATTTTTATTTATTTTATTAGTTTTTTCTGTTTTTTTTAACAGACAAAAGTAAAAAAACTTCAGCTTTTACTTGCCATTGAATGCAGCAAATCATAACATAGCACTTTCTCTTCTTCCTTATATATATATATATACACACACACACAAACACACGCACACACGTGGGTGAAGCAGTAATGTGGTTGCAGCCTGGTTAGGATCGATTTCCTGTCTGCTGCCTTTAATAAATGTCTTCCCAAGTCATTAAAGGAAGAGAACACATCAGCTGCATCGATCCCACGCAGTTCATCACACACAATGTTCACTATTTAGTCCAAACTGAGGGTTGAGAGTCTATTACAGCAAGTGGATCACATATTGGAGAGAAAGCATCCGTCATCAATGCTGCTTCAGTGGTTTAATATTTGTTTGTTGCCTGTCGGATGTTGGTCTTCATCCAAACCTCATTGCCTCTCTGATGAGGCTCCATTTAGTGCAGGATTTACGAGTGCTACACAGAGCAAAACTAAGCTATTAATAAGAATCCTTTATTTGGGATGTCCCTGACTGTCTTTTTAAAAGTTTACTGATTTGAATTTGGGACATTTACCAAGATAGCTAAGGCCACAGTCTACCTCCTTATGTAGCTGTATTAAATTTCTCCAAGAAATTTTTTTAAAAAAATGAACGTCTACTTGCTGCACTGCACTGTTGGAAACAGTTCAACATGTTCATGGGACAAATTCATAAAGAAAAGTTAATTTCTTGAGTAGTCTCAATTACTGACACCATCATTAATATGACTTAGATACATATGAGACACAGTACGATTTTAACCACACAGGATATAACCATCAAAACAAAACCTAAGTTGGCTGAACAAGAGCCAAAAGAGGAGGATAATGAAGAAATTCAGGCATAACATTATGACCACTGACAGGTGAAGTGAATAACACCGATTATCTCTCCAGCAACTCTTGGTGGGTGGGATATATTAGGGTGGAAGTGAACACTTAGTCCTCAAAGCTGGTGTGATAGAAGCAGGAAAAATGGGCAAGCACAAGGATTTGAGTGAGTTTTACATGAGCCAGATTGTGATGGCTAGATGATCAGGTCAGGGAATCTCCAAAACTGTAGTATCTATCCAAAGTGGTCCAAGAAAGAAACAGCGGTGAACCAGCGACAGGATCATCATTGGTGACAAAGACTCACTGATCCACACGGGGAGTGAAGACTGGCCTATGCAGTCTGATCCAGATGATGACCTAAGATGCTCTTCTGCAGCTCAGAAGTTAATGCTGGCTCTGAGAATACACATCACAGTTTGTCGTGAGGCAAACCCTGACTAGTCAGGGTTCCCCATACTGTCCCCTGTCTGCTGTCAAAAGCACCAACAATTAGCATGTGAGCATCTAAAGAGGACCACAGACCAACAGAACAAGGTGGCCTGGTCTGAATTGCGTTTCCCTTTAAATAACGTAGCAGGCCGGGTGCGCACACGTCGCTTATCACCTTAACATCTGGCACCAGGATGCACAATTGGAAGACGGCAAACCTGAGGGGCAGTGTAAGGCTTTAGGAATGCTCCACTGAGAAAACTTGGGTCCTGTCATCCATGTGGATGTTAATTTGGCAAGTACTTTTGCAGGCCTGATGGTTGATGGCCATCAGGCCTGCAAAAATATTGAGGACAAGAGTTTCGTGTTGAGGACACATAAACATATAAGAGTAAAATGCAGCACTGTTGGAATTAAGACATGGGTTTAATGCTGCAGAAAATAATTACTCCAGTGATTTATTGCACAGAGCAGTAAAATAAACATTTTAATCTGAGCAATTATTGACTATTGCAGTTTATTTCTTACATGACAGCTGCATATTACAGCTCTGAAACTTGCAACTGGACACACTTAAACATTAAATACTATTGTCCCATAGCCCAATAAAGGAGATGTGGAAATAGTTTAGTCTGCTGACAGCAGTTAGTGGGCAGATCAAAGTAAATTTAATTTTACTGAGTGAATAGGAATTCTTTGTGTGCTCTGTGTTTTAGTAGCTACAATTCCAGCAGTGTAAGAAAGACTTAGAAGCAGAAGTGTAAAGATGTGCATACGTCTGGGTCACCAGCTAAATGCATACAAATTCCAATGACAGCAACATACACAGTTTGGAGTGTTGTAATACAGCACGGCTTTATTTGTGATCCTAGTAAGGTAAGGCACAGCTTTACAACTTGCACATATAGAATGTATTGCCCCAGCAGAGAATTTACATTGCACCTGAATCATTCTGTAAGCAACAAAATTACACTTGCAGCTAATTTCATATCAAACCTCTGAATATAACCTGGCCCCAAATAAGTTATGTGTTCAGCGTAGGTTACCATGGTGATTTATTTAGGAAAGAACTTAGAGCAACTTTCATGACACTGAAAACTCTTAACTCTGACTTTAACCTCAACATAGGTTGTTAACACATTAATCTCACTTTAAAATACACCCCTCATGACAACGAGTCGCTTTTGTTTGTTGGCCACTTTTATGAAAGTTGCATACCACAGTTCTGATACACCACCATACTAAAGTTCAGATTTATGAGAAACTGAATTTAGACTTTTTTTCATCATTGTTTGTGTGTGTGTTGTGTGTGTGTGCAGGAGAGAGAGAGAGAGAGAGAGAGAGAGAGAAAGAAAGAAAGAGATTAATATCAATGTATTTATTTGTATTAGTGGAGCACTCAATATTAGCCCAAAAAGGGGGGTTCACAAAAAAAAAGGAGGCTGGGGGGGTGGCAGCATCTGGCTGAAGCTGATGGCAGAGGTCAAAGATTACAGAGGGTGCTTCTTAACTTACACAGGCCTCACACACACACACACAGAGCACAGACACGATATAGAAAGTGTACTATCAATTTACATGAGGAAGATTTTTAAGGATCACTGAATGACTTACTCTCACACTTACACTTCACACACACACAGTTAATCACCAGCACACACACGAACACACGATGAAGACTGAAGCTGTCAACATGCCCTCTGAAAGTGCAACCACACACACATACACACACATTCCTTCTGCTGCTGCTAGATTGAGTTGAAACCTTTGATCTCCCAGATGGCACAGTTCAACTTAACATAATCTTTTTTTTTTACCAACCTTTATTTGTCTGTGGGAGGTTGACAGGTTGGCACACTCCAGTTTCACCTCATTTGTCCACTTATTTATGAATTGATTTCCTCTCAAAGATATTGTTTCTACACCAAAGACCCCCTGTAATTGACTCTGGTTAATATTTGGGCTGTGTCATGTTGTTGTAGCTCGTCACTGACTTAAATATTTAAACCAGACTTTTAGTTTCCTATGTCTGCGGCCCCTGTGAAAGCCTTTTTTTTCCTTTTTAACTTCAGTTAATTGTCATGAAAAAGAAAGTAATTGCAGTCCAAATAGGATCCATGACAGGAAGTCTATTAATTGCTGTACAAATTCCTTTGTTCTCTAAAAACTGGAGAAAAAACTAAAAAGCTTAGAAAATGAGGAAAAAAATGTAATTATGTAAATCCAGTACCTAAGATGAAATATAAAACATGGCAGCATTGTGTCATTATTTCTTTAGCAAAAAATAAGACAAAATGCAAGAAAGAATGTGTGGAAAAAAATAAAGTCTCATTAAGGGGGCAATTAGCAGCAAGGTGTTGATAATCAGCCTTGATTAATTGCACTTGATTAAGTGTGACCACGTTTATAATAATGCACATTTTGGCATGTTGTTGGACATTCAGGTTTGTGTTAACATAATGCCAAGGAGGAAAGACAGCAATGATCTTAGGGAAGCAGTTGTTACTGCCCATCAGTCTGGGAAAAATCTGAAAAAGGTTAATAACACATTTTCCAAATATTTTGTCCATCATACTTTTGTATGATTATTCAAAACTGAAAAACATTTAGACAGCTGCCAAACTTCATTTTTCCCAGGAATAGACCTGCCAGTAAATTCACCCCTTGGTCAGACCTCAGTGCAATTTTGCAAAAACAAGAAGCCACATCTCAGGCTCTCCAGGCCTCAGTTATCACGTTAAATGTTAAAGTTGATGACAGCAGGATTAGAAAAACACTGACCAAGTATGGCTTGTTTGAAATGGTTGCCAGGAGAAAGTTTCTTCTTCTGTAAAGCATAGCTTAGAGTTGCAAAGTTGCATCTGAACTAACCACTAGACTTGTGGTACAACAAACATCAGCAATGATTAAGTCAGTGAACTGAAGCGGCGTTGTAATGAAAAGTGGAATGGAATCGCTGAAAAGATGATTTGAAGTTATTGCTGCTAAAGATGGCTCTACAAGTTATTGAAGCATGGTGTGGAGTTTTTTTGTTTGTTTGTTTTTTTACATTAGACTTCTCCATTTTGGCTTTTGTTTTTGTACAAAAAAAAAGTCCTGATAGCCAAGAACTTTTAACAATTAAAAGTGCCTTTCCTTCTTTTTTTACTGTGGCTGTACAAGGGTTTCAGGGATTTGAGTAATGCTGAAAAAAAGCATTACAAAGACTCATCTGCTCTCAGCAGGACACATTTTGTTGCTTGCTCCTTGCTTTTGTTTGTTGCTCACTTGTTGTTACCTTTTTCTTTGTGGCTTTTTACTCTTGTTTTGTCTTTTGGGGCCTGTTCATAGTTGTTTTTTATTGTTCTTCAGTGTCTCTTTGGTGGCATTTCGAGTCTCATTGTGGTTTTTGTCATTTTATATATTTATTTGCTTGTTTTGTCTTTGGTTTTTGTTAAGCATTTGTTTATGTGTGATTATAGTTTCATTATGATCTTTTTTGTCTCCTACACTAACCCAAACATCAAATCAGGATGTATGAAATAATGAGAAACACGTCTGTGGGATTCAGAGCTACTTAAGAAAACTTTATGAACATTTATCTGCCTTCAACGTGAACATGAGGTCTGTTTCTTTTTCTCATTCTATTTGTTTGTTTGCCTGCATGCTTGCTTTTGCGGTGAGTTGATCATCACACACACAAACACTCAGTCATCTCTGCCCTGCATCACTGTTGTTCCTGTAATTGTCGCCTAGCAACAGGTTGGTGCCCTCTGTTATTATGTTTACTGGAAATGTTTGTGGTAAACAAGGAGGAGAAGAGGGAGGGGAGGAAAAGAGAGTGAAGTAGCGATGGAGAGAACAGAGGAGGTGATGAAGGTGCAAGGAAATGGGGAGAACGGTTAAAAGGTGAGCGTGCAGCAAAGTGACCTGCAGCTAAAATCTATCATTATCCAAAACAAAATGCTCTGTGGCCAGCCGGCCACGCCCCTTTCTGACTCTCAGGACTCATTCTCCCATAATTCCTCTGACCCCCAGCTGAGGCTAAGTAGCATTTGCCAACCAGTTTGTAATAATTACCGCTTTGAAATGCCAGCACGCCACAGGGCGAGCTGGGCGCCATACTAGGGCAGCGTGCTAGCTTATGCTAATGGCTAAACAACATGATAAGTCCTTTGGGGTGAAGCTCAGGGTCCGGTTCGTAATTACTGGTTAGCTGTTAACTGTTAGCTTCTGGCGTTGGCTTATTGTACGACTGGAGAGGTTGTTACATTTAGCCATTAACTTCCAAAGGGCCATGTGGAAAGGCCTTTGGAGTCATTAATTAGCTGCTAGCCATTTGTATTTTATGTATAAAGGGCTGCAGACAGTTGCTTTGTGAAATTTTAGCACAAAGGAAGCATGCGCGAAGTATGAGACGATGGGCCCTGAACACAGATGTTTTTATCTCTGTGCTTACTTTCCATTTTTTAAATTTATATCAATGTGATTCCTTTTCTTATACTTGTACAAAACTTGGACACCTTCAGGTGAAGTAGATTTGCTTAATGGTCTAGTATTGATATAGTGCCTTTCTACTCTGAGCAGTATTTACTACAAGCCTTATTCACACACATTTATGCAAACACTTTTTTCCTATACCTAAGAGCTTTGTCCAACACATGGACACATTATACAGTGAATGTGTTGATCAGTAATATTGACAAGCAGACGGGAGTAACCAGGGTATAAATCTACCTGCCGTCTGATTGGTAGGCAACATACTCTACCTCCTACCTCTTATTTTCACTGACTTTGTATATCACTGAGTCAATCAAGCTATTTAAGCACTGGAGTAATCCATTTGATTTGAGTCAGAACTAAGATCTGGAAAATCGAACATTGTAATTTAATATTATCTTAAATTTCTTAAAACATGAAACACATGTACAAACAACATACACTCATGCACACTGTCGTATCAAATCCACAGAAATCCATGAGTATCAGTTGTGCAGGTGCATGTGTCTTCCTCAAACTGTGGTCTCCGTGGCAACAACAGACAGGGAGGATGAGCAGCAACTTGCCAGTGCCTACAAGCACCACCGTGCATTCTGGGTAGACATTAGTGTCAGGCTGCCTCCCATCAGACAGGAGTGAAAAGGACTCAATCTGATCAGCAACAGTACGGACAAATCCATGAACACATATAAATATATACAAAATCTGTTTCTTTGTAAATAGATTACTGAGAAGTCAAAAAATAAAAAAACTCCTCTTTCCTCGACTCCTATGGAAACGTTGCAGTATGTCAGTCACAAAACCTAAATATAGCCACATGAGTCAGTTTCACGCTACAGAAACACAAGCCACCCCATCAGAAATAGACCAGGTGCTACTTCTTCTAAACACCTTCTGCAGAGATGACGAGCTGGAAATCAGCGCCGCCACATCCATGTTAGACTTCCTGAACAACATTCGCATTTTCTTCCCAGCTGTCCCTAGATCAAGGATGATTCCATAAATAAATCTTTTTTACCTTTGAGGCAGAATGAGGTGAAACCTTTGAGCTTCTAGATGCCATAAACAGACCTTTATTTGCCTTTCTTTGGGAAGTTAACAGGTTGACACATGCCAATTTTACCCCTTTTGTCCACTGATTTATGAATTCATTTCCTCGCCAACATATTGTTCCTTCACCAAAGAAAGAGTTGTTTTAATCTTGCTTGCTCGCTTTGTTTTTCATTTTTTGTGGCTCTTTCTGTGCAGTTGTTCAAATAAAGCTGGAATATCAGGTTTAGACAAATGTCTCTTTTCCACTAGCACTTTTTCAGGTCAACTCCTTTCAGTTTTTAGGGTTTTCCATTAGCTGATGGTACCTGGCACCAGGTACTTTTTTTGAAAATGTGGCGTCAGTACAATGCATGCCACCGATTGGCCAAGAAATTACATCATGGATGAGTCATGAGAGCGACTCCTTCACAACAATTAAACCTGCCACTTTCGAAACCTGGCAATGAGGGAAATGGCTACAAACAAACCAACACCATGATCCAGTGACGAGGCCTAGACATGTTTGTGCTTGGTGGAGTAGGAGGTATACCATCACCTGTATGTCCTCCATTGTTGTGTTGTGTTTGTGTCACAGATGATGTCACAGGACTTTTGGCCACCTTGCTATATTCAGGTGGTACTCAAGTGTAATGAAGAAAGACCAAAACCGAGTAAAGTCGACTTGAGCCAAGTAGTAGCTAGTGGAAAAGAGGCATTAGACCTAGACTTCCTATAGCATGCTGTAGGAAGCTGTGCCCAAAGATCAACTGGGCAGAAACAGCTGCCCAGTTGATCTCTTCAGCAGCCCGTCATTGGTCACGCCAAGGTCACACTCGTCTGATTCTTTCGGTTATGTGTTGTGTCACTGACTGGGTCGGACATCGCCCAGCATCACAACATCGCAATATCTCGACACAAATCCTCCACCCGCCGCTCAGACCTGCCCAGGTGATATCTGCTACACTATTAACGTCAGGCCATATAAAAAAACACACACACACTCACATATGTGTGTTTGTGTGTGAGTCACTGTGTGTGTCCTCCTCCATATTTATTTGATGCGACTCCATATTTGTCTGTATCCAGGCGTGTGTGTGTGTGTGTGTGGTTTTATGTCCCCCAACATTTGTGTGTGAATGTGAGTCATTGGAGTGGGAGTGTATGTTTTTATGTCTATGTGTGTGTGTGTGTGTGTGTGTGTGTGTGTGTGTGTGTGTGTGTGTGTGTGTGTGTGTGTGAAGTGTGAATTGAACAGAGCTGTGACCAGATGGGCTCTGTAGATCAGGTTACCTGTTTATAGAGCAGCATCTGTCCACCCTGTCAATCAAACAGAAAGAGAGAGAGAAAAAGAAAGGGGAGGGGGGGAGTGGGGGAGGCAAAGAAAGAGAGAGATGAGTAAGATACAATTGAATGAGTCAGACAAGAAGGTCAAAAGATGCATTTGAAGTTCTCTCAGCCTACATGTAAAGTAGGTAGAGTGATCTTTCTTATTCCTCTACCTTCCTTTCCTCCCCCTTTCCCTTTTGTGCTCATCTTTTTTGCTACCCTTTGCCTCCTCATCCTTCTTCCTATCATATCCTATGTGTGGTATTTTCCTCCTAAATTTCTTCCTTCCTTTTCTTTCTTCATCCACCTTCTTTCTTCTCCGTCCCCTTTCTTTTTTTGCCTCTTGTTCCACTCTTCCCCCTTTTAATTCTTTCCCTTGCTCCTATGTTCTTCTTTTACTCCATAGCCCGATCCTCTTTGTTCTTTTACTGGCCTCCTGCTACACATCTTCCATGACATCTATTCTTTTCTTCCTCTCCTCACCAGTCTTTCTCACATTTCTGTTCTCTTCTTCCACATTTCTTTTCCATCTTCCAATCATCTCCTCCTCTTCTTCATTCCAATCCTATTCTTTCCTTCCATTGAACCACCTCTTCCCTTCCTCCTTCCACCATCTTTTTCCCTCTTATGTCTTTTTGTTGTCTTCCAACTCTGCTCCTTCTTAGTATTCCACCTCTCCCTTGTGCTTTTCTTCTTTTCCTCTTTCTTATTTCCTGCTGACCATTGTTGCCCACCTCCCTGTGTTCCTCCTCATCCAGTTCTTCCTCTCTTCCTATCTGTTGTTCTTTGTTTTCAAAAAGTAACATTACATTCAGAAAAATATCACTTCTGCAGAAATCAATGCAAATATTTTCATTTTCTCTCTTTCTCTGTGCATCTCTCTTTCCATTTTTGCTTCTCTCTCTTTATTTTCTAGTTTTCCTCATGTTTCTCCAAATAAACGTGAATTCCCACTAAGAAATCAATGCAAATGCCGCCATTGATTTCTGCTCTCTGCTCTCTTTTTTTCTTCATCGAGCAAATGTCCTTTTCCCCCTCCAAAATCAATACAAATATTTTGCTCTTTGTCTTCTCTTTTGCTTTTCTCCCTTCTCCTGCTACCACACTTGCCCTCCCTCTCTTGTTTTCTTTTATCGCTTTCCTTCAACTGTGTATTTTTCTCTGAGATCAATGCAAATATCTTTTCCATTTTCTATCCTTTTTCTGTTTCTTGCTACCTTCCTCTCTCCCACCTCTCTCACTCCGTCCTTCCCTCTCTCTCTCTCTCACCCTCTCTCTCCTTCCCTCTGTCTCTCACCCTCTCTCGCCCAGCAGCCATCATTATGCAGCTGATTGCTGCGTTTAGCCTGGTAATTGAAATAATGAGAGAAGATTACATCGCCGCTTTTAGTCACCTAGTTTAATCCACCAATCAGCTGTCAGCAGCAGGTCGGAATAGAGAGACGTGTTTGTCTGTGTATGTGTGCCTGTGTCTGTGTGTACATTGTGTATACAATGTATACATGTGTAGATATGGATGTTTGTTGCCTATAGAAGCCTGTTTGTGTGTAATTTAAATTGGTTGTCGACGGCAGGGAATCAGAAAAATCAATGATGCGGCGTTCCCTCAACATGACCGACACAGACAACAAAGCAGCTCAGAGCGAGCGGGCTCTGCTGTTTTCCGTCTGATGTCGATGTTTCTGTTGTTGTGGCTTGATTTTTTTTTCTCGTGTTTGTCTGATGTTTTTCTTGCTTGCCTTATATTTGGTTCATCTTCAACCACAGGAACGCTTCAAGTGAAAACAAAATCAGAACTCAAGGTGCTGTTACTGGTTTTGTCAGTTTTTAAATGCTTTGCTGACTAACCACACCATTTACACACGCCCGGGAATTCATTTCTCTCAAACTAGTTGTCAGAAGAGAATGAATGGACGAATGGATAGTTGCTCATGAACCAAAAGGAGACCTTTATTGTGGAAATTATGCTTTGGTAATTGTTAGCAACTTATCAGCTATAAATATTAATAATATTAATAATATTAATGACCAACCAAAGGTAGCCACCGTGATGTCAACCATCAGTCTTGGATGTGCAGCCTTAAATGAAACATTTTCCCATCTGTGACATTTTACCAGTGATTCTTACTGGGAAATGTTATGTTTTGGGGTTTCTTGTCATGGGTACATTGCTGAGAGGTTGACCACCATATCTGATGTGATGCAGCCACTGGCATCTAAGGAAAAATTTGTATTCCCTGACTTGTTAGCTGGTGATTTCTGGAGACTGCTTACTGTCACCGGGTGAAATCAGTTACAAAGAAGATTCTGCACAAAAAAAAAAAAAAAAAAAACTTGTAGTGATTCCTTTTGTTGCTAACAGATTACCAAGGCTGCCTGTATTTTTTTTTTTCATTTGTTTTTGTCTATAAATACTTGTTACTGGCTGAGTGGTAGAAGTACTTGAAAGTGGGATGTAAAAAGGAAAAAGGAGACCATGCCCAGGTGCTGCAGCCAACATGCTTCAAATAGCCCAACTTTTACTTTGAAGGCCAATGATCTCTATTTCTGGTTTGTGTTACCCTTTTTCATCATTTATCTATAGCTCAGAGAGTAGCTGGCCAGCATTTATAGACAAGTCTGTTACTTCAATTCAAACTGATTAGTGACCAAAACATTAACAAGGTTTTTGCCAATCTCTAGGAAATACAAGTTTTTCCCTAGCGATAGTGATTGCCAGTGGGTTATTGACCGGTCTGTAACCACTTGCAATTTGTCAAAGAATACTAATTTTTTTCTCATGACTGGTGGTTGTCTCTTGGTCTCTGCTGGGGCCTTTTTCGTTTCATCCTACAATTTCACCATGATTGTCAGACATCCAAAATGGTGGACAAGTTCACATGTTTAGTTGTCATGTGTCTGCAAAACCTCAAACTGTGAAAATATTGTCGTGTGTGGTGTCTAAGATGTATACTAACAGGGTAGGTTCAATATAGACAGACTTAATTTGTTAGCTGGCTTGACAAAACCTAAATCGCCACTCGGGCATTAACAGGTATCAGAACAGTGGTTATCAACTTATTCTGTTAAGTTAGGCTTTTTTTATGAGTTTACATAAAAGGAGACAATTGTTGACTGTTCTTCCACACAAAATGATCAACAAAGCACCCCCAACTTTAATCAAAGACATTATCAGAGGAATGGGTGAAGTAAAGTAAAAAAATTATGGAACAGAATATTATTACAGTTTTTTCTGAATGCTTAAACCCTAACTGTGATTCTTATAGCACAATTTCTAAACCTTATACTTATACTTATAGCAAAACCTCTCACTGAGTTTGCAAAACTAAAAGCACAAACACTGCTTTGCACTCAGTTTGCCATTTTGTAACGCACACTTTGCAAAACTGTAGCTACAATCCACGGCACAGCACTCTTTTTGTGGAACTGTGAACACAACTCACTGCTTTCCACTCAATTTCCAAATGATCAACACACTCCTAGCAAAACTATACACATTCAAGGCCATTATTTACACTATTTTGCCAACTGTCTGGCACACTGTCACATGTGAAAACTGTTTTAGAGAATTAGTTCACTTTGCAATCAGCCTAAGCACTATAAATAAGCTACAGGTAAGCTGTCTGTGTGGAGTACAATGGAGGGAGCAGGAAGAGTGAGAAGAGTGAGAATTAGAGGAGGCCGAGGAAGAGGACGTGGAGGTGAAGAAGTAGGACGAAGAGGACGACAAGGAGGTGAAGTTAGAGGAAGAGCACAAGGAGGAGCAAGAGGAGGATGAGGAGGGGGAAGAGGAAGGGTAAGAAGAGTAAGAAATAGAATTACTGATGACATCAGAGCTACAATAGTGGACCATGTAATCAACCATGGAGTGACCCTGAGGGAAGCTGGCCAACGGGTTCAGCCTAACTCGAGCCGCTACACTGTAGCAAGCATCATAAGGACATTTTGAAATGAGAATCGGTTAGTACAGTCACTTTGCACTAAGATTTGTAGCACTGCCATGTGCCAATGAGAAACACAACAATACCATAGATGTAAAAATACTGAAATTGTTACTTTACAGAATTGCTAGACGACCAGATGCTGGGGGCAGAGGAAGAATGTTCACTGCAGACCAAGAAACCCATATAGTCATTATGGTGACTGCAAATAATTCCATAAGGCTACGCGAAATTCAGCAGCGCATAACTGAGGATGACACCACCTTCCAAAACATACAAAATGTGAGCATTTCTGTATTAGGTCGTGTACTTGCCCGCAACAGAATCCGAATGAAACTAATCTACAGAGTACCTTTTGAAAGAAACAGTGAACGTGTAAAACAGCTGCGATATGACTATGTGCAGGTAAGCTATAGTATCATTGGTACTGAATCTGCAAGTGCATACTGTAGTGCTGTGCATGTGCCTGCTGTGCTGAATTTGTTTTGTCTTGTCTAGAGAGTGATGGAGCTAGAGGGAGATGCCATGGGTCATGAGCAGTTTTTTGTGGATGAGTCAAAATGTCAATCAAAAGTCAAAATGGTGTTGTTCACCATCATGCAGCCCTGGGCCCATATAACACTGCACACATTATTACATTCCTGGACACCTTACATGACATGCTCACTAATGTTCAGAGACCAGAGCAGGCCAGATACGTCATTATATGGGACAATGTTAGTTTCCATAGGGCTGCTTTGGTCTGCAACTGGTTTACAGATCACCCACTCTTCACTGTACTCAAACTCCCCCCATACTCTCTATTCTTGAATCCAATTGAAGAGTTCTTCTCTGCCTGGCGCTGGAAGGTCTATGACCGCCATCCCCATCAACGCATAGCCCTTTTACAGGCAATGGAGGAGGCATGTGGGGATATTGACCAGGCATCATGTCAGGCCTGGATACACCATTCCAGAAGATATTTTCCCCAGTGCCTTGGACTAGAGGACATTGCATGTGATGTAGACGAAATTTTGTGGCCGGACCCAGAGAGAAGACACAATGTAGACTGATTTCTTTTTTTTTCCTCAGTGAAATTACTATTTTGTTTTGACTTGGAAATAAACACTTGCTTTTGTTTTGATGTGTGTAAATAAACACCAGTACTTGAAGTTTGGATCCCTCTATGTTTACGGACCTATGTCAAACTGACATAGCCTACCTTGTGCACAGAGAAAGCAAAAGCCAGATGTGTTTTTTATTCATACCATCAGTGTGTAGATGGTGCATTGTGTGCTTATTAATGTGATGGTTTGTGTTAACTGTTTGATACGAAAGTACCATTTTTACGAAGGTTTGGAGAGTTAAGCAAGGTTTATTAGCTTTTGCAAGAAAACTACAATGTTTTGCTGATTTGGTGAAGGGTTTTCTTATTTGTGTGTAGAGTTTTGCAAAAATAGCCAATAGTTACAAAAAATGTGCTTAAGTCGTCAGAAAAAACTGTAATCTTATGATCATAAGCACACAAGGCATTAAAATAGGTCTAAATATAGTAAGTTTAAATAACCATGTACCTTTTCTGCATCACCATCTGAATACATGCAAATTGCAATGTGATGCACAGTTTATGGTGCTGTAACGACACAGATTACATATACCACTTTATTTATTTTTTTAGGCATTTCGGTCAAATATGCATCCAGTTCACACAGCAATCAAATTTGGTTGTTTAATGTGTGGGCACATATTATATTTAGATCAGTCTGGAAATCTAAGGAAATGTTGCCCACCCCTGGACTAAACTGATCCTTCTTTTAGTGTTATTAGATTAAACAGGTCCTCCACCTCCTTTCCTTGTTCCGGTAAAGAAAGAGATCCTTAGACCACTTTTAAGAGGAAATGAGTTACTTAGCTGTGTGAAAAACTTCATGAAACCTTTGAAATCACCTGGATTTCTTTATCCATTACTCATAAACTGTGATCGTTTCTTCCTGTAAGTCTTAATCTAATTAAACATATTCTGGCTAAACTATTAAGAAACAAATAGATTAAGTTTTCATGCTGGTTTTTGGAAATACTGATGTGTGTTGCCCAACGTGTTGTTGTTGTTCTCTGTAATTGATTGTATTGATTGCTGTTGTTTATCAGTTAGCTACTGCACAGGGGACAAATATTAACAGTGATGTCACATTCTGCCCAGGGCTGGACTTGTAATTTGGCATACCCAGCTTTTGCCCAGTGTGCTGACGCACTTGTGGGCTGATGGGTCAATATCATTTTTTTTTTCTTTGTTGATATAATTATACGGGCTATGGGCTGGCTTGAAGGTCCACTCTGCACTGCACCTACAAGCACTGACAGCAGCCTGTTTGTTCATTTTTATTACAATCATGGTGGATCACCTGGACAAAAATGCCAGGGCAGATTTTTTTGTCCTAGCCCAGACCTGGTTCTTCATGTCCTTCCAACTTACTTTGATACCTTTACAGCTTATTGTGCATATAGAGTATTCCATTTCAGTTGCTAAAATATTTTACAGTCAATGAGGACTATTCCCTTGTTGTTAAATAACAATCAGACATGATATCTTTAGCTGATTAAAACTTCTATTTTACAGCTTTATACTGTAATTTCAAATATGAGGCCCTATAGGATGTCAGTGCCGGAAAGAAGTGATGAGTTAATTGAAAAAACAAAACAAGCCCACCAGAGAGATCACAACAAACTTTAGCTGTGGCAAAATTCAATAAACTGGGGCAATGCTGTAGCCAGCTCAGTAAATACAAAACAGCAGTAAAATAAAAAAAAAAATAAAAAAATGTAAAAAACAAAAAACAACTAATAAACATTATTAACATACGCACAGAAGACAACTAAATGAGAAGATTTCATAATTCTTTCCTTTGTTAAGAAAAACCCCTTCACAAGTTAAGAACACTCAAGCAGCTCGCTGTATCATTGTCAAAGTCTACAATTAAGACATACCTTCAAAAATGGAAATACACAGAGTTTATAACTGTCATGAATTGAGATAAGGACTAGATGCGGACTCACGTGCAGGTGAATAATTACAAAAAACAAAACTTTACTAAGGCTGACAAGAGTCCATGAAAGGAAGCAGCAAACAAAATCCAGAAAACATAAATCAGCAGGAAGCACACAGGGAAGGCATTAGGAAGGATAACAGACACTAAGACAAAGAAGAAGCATCACTGAAGCTATTTATATTAACTGATACACTAGGGGTAATCAGGGGAATAGGGAACAGCTGGGTACACAGGGGAATCTAATCAGTGATATCGAGAATAAAATCAACAATAAACCCAAGAGCTAGTTGACTATCAAAATAAAACAGGAAGTAACTAAATGGGGGAACTTGAACAAAAGTAAAACAGAAAGAAATTGAGGGAACTAATAAACTCTAATACAAAAAGTAACTGTGGATACAAGACTCAGAAGCTCAGAAGGCAAACTAAAAACCAGAAAGTAAGATATTTAATAAATAATAATCTCTTCTCATCTCTTCTACCTCACTCCCCTCATCCTCAAGCAGTCGTGGCAGATCCCTGAGCTTGGTTCTGTCAGAGGTTTGTTCATGTTAAAAGGGAGTTTTTCCTTCCCACTGTCTCCAAGTACTTGGTAGTTTGATTGTTGGGGTTTCTCTCTATTGTTGTAGGGTCTTTAACTTACGATCTAAAACACCCTGAGGTGACTTTTGTTATACTTTAATAATATAAACAAAATTGAGTTGAATGGAATGGAATTGAATTGAACTGAAATGAATAATAATTAGCAGAACTTGATGTCCAGCAAATTATGGGTCTAACTGTAGATGAGTGTAAACGAAGTAAGTAACGGTTTTATTAAAATAAACACGTAAGATAAACAAGTCCTGTCATGATCCTGGGTCATTTTGACCCAGCGTTTTGTGTTGTATGATTATTTTCCTCTGTTCTAGTTATTCTGATTTTGGTATTCTGTATCCTCCCCTTGTGCCCTGTTCATGTTCAGCTTGTATCCTCAGGTCGTCTTGTGTATTAGAGTCAGCTGTGCTCCCACCTGTATGTCATTACCTGGTCTCCTTGTTTGTGGGTGTATATATAGTGGGTGTCAGTCTGTGCCTGTCGTCGGCTTGTCTGTGTATCTCTGCGTTAATCTGCGTTCCATGGTGCTTCGTTCCTGTCTGTGTCTCTCTGCCCCGCAGCCCTTTTGTATGCTCTCAGGTTTGTTATTTAGTTTATCCCAGTTTAGGTCTCCTTCAGTTATTTGCCATGCCTCACTGCTTGTTTGCCACCCTGCCACTTTTGTAAATAAACGTCACACTCTTCATCAGTCGCTTGCTTGCATTTTGGGTCCTCATTCATCCACAACACGACTGCTGCCCCAGCCGTGACAAGTCCAGCCAGTGCACTAATGTAATGTGGACTAGATAGGATTTCTTAGGACAGGAAGGAAGTGGCAAACATAAAGTACATCAGTTAGAGGTTCCGGGTAACTGCATCTGACTCTTCATTGTATTTTGTTGACCTTTAACTTTGTGAGGATGTTCTGTGTTTTATTTAGTTATAGTGACTCCACCTAATATCGCATACAAACTTGATGATGTAATTGAACTTGATGGCTTGCTCTTCACCAGTCACCCTTGGGAAATAATAAGTGAACTTTTCATGCTTTTTCTGACCTGGGACAGCACTAGTATGTTTGGAAATTGTTTATTCTGAAAACTGAAAACTGGCAGGCTGTAATCAAAGAAGCAGCTGCCATCAAAAAAAAAAAAAAGAAGAAGAAGAAGAAGAAGAAGAAGAAACTAAATATTATTCTTTATGATAATAGGTTTTAGGCAGTAGATCTGGTGATATTTCCAAGTTTCTGATCGTAATGCTAGCAGCTTTAACTTTTGCAGACTGCCAGCAGAATTTTCACTGCTTTTCATGAGGCTAAAAAATGTCAGGTTGCTTTTTTTTCATTTCTAGGCTATTTAGTGTTTACTGTTAGATAAAATAATGATTCTAAATTGTCTATAGATGTGAGATAAATTACGTGTACATAATAAAAGTCTGTTTAACTGTTTAATTCAAAGGTAAATGTGACTTGTGGTCTAAAGTGCATTGAGTAGTCATTAAGATGACTGGTTCGAATGCATCAGGATCACAAGAGATGAATGAATTGAAATGAATTTTGTATAATCTAAAGATTATATCTGCTGCTGTTAATGTTTTATTTTCAAGACAGTGTAAAAAAAAAAAGGACACAGCTCATACAGGATTACAGCTGACATCACAAATGCCCACTGTGAAAGGCCACAGTGCAAGTGGTCATAAAAACAGTAACTGTTGTCGCTTGATGGGGAAAAAAAGAGAAATTTAATTCAGCTGTCTTATTTGCTTTTTATGTCCCTGTTCCTGAAACTTCTGATCACACCTCATTGTACGTGAAGTATCAGTTACACGAGGACGTTTTGCAGTGTACAGACAACAATTGTTAGCTTGTAGCACAACAAAGCCAGGATCACAACACACTAGTGAACACAGCAAAATTAGCCTGAGACCTGTAACTACTTCCTGTTTTGAGGCATCTGTCCTCATCAAAACCTTTCTGCTTTTCATTCCTCACTTTACTGTCTCTGTGAGTTTATCTGGTTCTCACATGGATACATTACTGGTGACAAACACACACACATAGTGCCCAACTCCTCCTCAGTGTAACTTTGTGATTGTCCTCTCCTCCCGCTGAGCGTCTCCTCGTCCTCCTCTGGCTGGCCAGCTGAGGCCTGCAGGCTTTCTCTTTGTTCTGCTGTGGCTTGGCTGGCTCCCTCTCCTCCGTCCTCCCGCCTCTCCCCCGCCGGGATAAGCTTTTAGCCGCATCCTAGCCGTGCCGGCTAACGGCCACGCAGCAGCTCTCTGCGGCTTCTTGCTGTTCCAGCCAAATGCCGCCACACAACACCATATAATTAAGAGCTGTGGATGTGAGCAGGCAAATGCAAAGCAATTTGGGACGAGTCGAGAGGCTGAGAGAGACGGAGGAGGGAGTAGAGGGGGTGGATGGTGGCAAGCCAACGGCAGCTTCAATCTAATTGGGCCATATCAATTTATTTCACATTTCTGAAATGTCACGCCACGTCGTGAAGCTAAGCAAATTTGCATACGTACTGCAGCGTGTTTTTACATCGGCAGCAGAGTGTAGATGAAATAAATAGAGACAGGTATAAATAGAGGAGAGAAAATGCAGAGGAAAATGCCAGGGCCTTTCTCCCTCTCTCTGAATGCTACCGAGTGATGAGGGTGTGGCAACACTGCAGACAATGGCAACTCGTCTGAGGTATTCTGTGATGTTTCCTGATGAAGCTTTCAAGCAGGTGGTGCTGGAGACAATTTTTGCATTTTAGAAACGAAATGGCAACCAATAACCAGCAGCAACTTCCACCAATAATGGCCACCCAGCAGCCAGCAGGACAATAACTTAGAGCCAATCATACAACAGAACAATAATGAGTAAGACAACACATGTATAACAACTGGACGATTCCACAAGAACAGCAATAAAAAACAATACAATGATCAGGAATACAGTAATGAGCAGTGCAACACCAAAATCGATGAGGGGACTTCAATCAGTAACAACAATTTACAATACAAATACAACAAGAATCAACGGCAACAACCAGGAAAATTGCAAAACCAAGAAGAACAAAAGCCAGTACCTATACTCTGCAACCAGTAACTGGCAACAGAATATCAACTGTACAGCAACCAGCACTTATCAGAACTACTGGCAACAGAACAACAAGAATCAGTAAAACAGATAAGCAGAAATCGGTACAAAAAATAAAAACAAAAGAGCGAAAACAAGCAACCTGTAATTCAGCAAAGGGAAATTTAATCATTTTCAGGTCAATAATAAAGCAGCATATAAGCAATGTGTTAACACTCAGTAGTAGTCAGTAAAAACTGTGATATTAAAGAGATCGTTGATTTGTCTCCTTGCTGTAATTTATAGAAGTACAGTCGAGGACATTTGCTCCTTGGGTGTCTCAGCATTTATCTCCTTCTCCTGTCTGGTTCTTTCTTCTCCACTTTCACTCTTCTACTGCTTCCACAGTCATTTCTTTGAAACTTTTTTCCTCCTCCTCCTCCTTTCCTCTTACATCTTCATCACACCACCACCCTCTGTTGATAGTCTTCCAATTCAAAACCAATTAGAAGTGCTTATTTCTGAAGAGCTTCAACTTCATCTTTCTGTCTCTCTTTCTCTCTCTTTTCTGCCCAATTGCTCTGTCTTTCCACACATACACACACATATGCACACACATAGGAGACACAGTCACACACTCTGGACATGTTTTGCTTTGCTATTTGAAGTCATTAACAGACGAGTGTTTAGCAAACAGCAGCTAAGAGCAGTTTGACATTTGACTCTGACAGACCTCTCTCTTCTGTCTTTGTCGCCCAGGAATGCGTGTGTAATGTGTGTGTGTGTGTGTGTGTGTGTGTGTGTGTGTGTGTGTATGGGAAGACAGAGGAAGCAAGAGGTTCTTAAAAAGTAAATTAGTGTGCACTGTATGTAGAGGCATGTGCGAGGAGAGGGATAGAAAGTGAAATTGTGTGTGCCTATGTGTGTGTGTCAAGTGTGCTTGCATATTTTTGAGTGTCCGTGCATGAATGTGTGTTTGTGTTTGTGCATGTGTGTGTTGATGTGTGCGCTGGATCGTGTATCTAGCACTTAAGGCAAAACTAAGCACAGAAGACAACAGAAAGAGAGAGGTCAACAGCAATGTTCACCTTCTTTACGTTCCTGTGTGTGTGTGTGTGTGTGTGTGTGTGTGTGTGTGTGTGTGTGTGTGTGTGTGTGTGTGTGTGTGTGTGTGTGTAAGAGTGAGAGAAAGAGTGAGAGAAAGAGAGATCAGAAGATAGCAGAAAATAAAGCCAAATCGAAGATCGTAGAACAGGAGTTCACCATGGACCAACAAGAAGCAGTCACAGTCCGCTGATCCTTCTGCTTCTCCAGCTTGTGAGACTATTATTGAGACAGAAAGCAAATAACAGCTCTGATTGTTTTGTCACTATTCTCACGATGAGAGTCATGACTAAATGTCATGCCATCCTAAACCTCAGCCAGGAAGAGTGGGATGCTCACATCAAATGGCTTGTCAAGCAGACGAATGGGGAGATTTGCTGTCCCTGAGGACTTCTGCCCAGACATGAACCAAAAAAGGTCTGCAGGGTGATAATGAAAGCACTGCAGCAGACGTTCTGCAGCATGTGCCTGATGGAGTCTAGAGTTTTATTCTCTGCAGAGCGCACCGCCAAGACACAGTGGATAGACAGATGTTGTTCAGGTGGTTATTTTTGATGCAGGTATACTGACAGCCATTGTTTTAATGATGTTGTGTAGAACTATCCTTTACTATGCAAAGCACGTTGAGGCGGCTGTTGTTGTGAATTGGTGCTATATGAATTTAGTTTTTTTAAACTGATTTATCACATCCAAATTAGCATTACGTTTTTTCAAGCAAAAGTTTGGTGTTCAAATCACCTATCAGTAACCCTACACTGGTCACAGATCACCTTATTCATTTTAAGAGGTTAAAAAAATGCATCTCTTTCTTATAAAAGCAAATAAGAGGAGACTGACGACTCAAAGTATGATGTGGCTTGTGGTGGGATAAAAAAAGAAAGAGAAAAGAAAACAGAAATACTAACTTTTTTAAAGAATTTTCCATCTAATTCTCATAAATGAAAGTTTTATTTTGAAAGTACCGTGTTAACAATAATTATAGATGTAAATAAACCATTTTACACTACCACAAAATGTGAATAGGTTTACTTTTTGTTGCAGGTTCAGTATTGTATTAACAGACCTGTCAGTCACTTAAATTATGAAAACCCTTCACACTGGAGTTATAGAACAATCACTTGACATGTTTTTGCTCGTTATTATTATTTTTATTTTTTCACATTTATCAAACAAAGATAGGGAACATAATGGCATGCTCTCAGTGAAGCAATCATGATAATAACACAGTACTAAAATACTAAAAAAAAAAGAAAAGAAAAAAGGAAAATACACCACTCAGAGAAAGAATTCGGCTCCGTGGAACCATTGTATTCCAAGCTAAGTATCTAATCTACATATCACATAACCTTTTGATTATAACTGCTATTTATGTGATAAAGTGAAGTGTGTGTTCTTGCTGTGTATGTTAGTGGCTTCATGGAATCTCCTTCATGTTGGAGCTCTTATTATTTCCACTAGGGGCCTTTCAAATATTTTACAATGCCACTGATTAAACATACATACACCTAAATATGTGGAAATCTGACATGTAATAACAGAACAGAACAATATTTTATATTTATAATGAATATTTATAATGAATATTTTAATGACGTTAAAGCACACAGAGAAGAATGTACTTGTGGATGTAGTCAGCCATTAAATTGCTAGGTACTTTAATCTATAAAAACTCCAGTATATTAATATGTGTATAGAATAACAATAATAAGGTGTCTTTTAACCTTAGCAAAGTTCTACAAAGTGCTTTACAATGTGTTTGACAGCATGTCTGTGTGCTTAAACCAGACATACTAATGACACTAAAGATACCATCCCAGGCATTGGCCTGCTATCAGGAGCAATCTGAGGTTCAGATTTTGGTCCAAGGTTACTTCAGCATGTGGAGGGGCCAGGGACTGAACTACTAATGGACCACCTACTCTACTCTATTTTATGAGTTGGTCCGATCCCGTGAAAAGGGATTGTGGTTTGTTTCATCTCCAAAACTCACCTGTCTGTAATTCAAGGACATTCATATAATAATCCAATTCAGTGCAAAATTCCCAAGACTAGAGAATCATATCACCAGCACGTATAAACCTTCTTCGCCTTTCTGAGGTTTACTGCTGTACTGAGAACCGAAGTTCCCCAGTTGCTCCCCAGTTACAAATCCTTGTTATTTCTGCGTTTGCACATATTAAACAAATGAACTGCTTTCTTCCATTTCCGCAATATCAATAAGAGAGAGCATATTTCTCTTCTACTGACTTCCTTTCATTGGCTCCCTGTTAAATCCAGAACTGAATTCAAAATGCTGCTCCTTACATACAAGCAGTGTTGGGAAAGTTACTTTGAAAAAGTAATTAATTATAGTTACTAGTTACTTCTTCAAAAAAGTAACTGATTTAGTAACTGAGTTACAATATTCTAAAAGTAATTAATTACTTGAAAAGTAACTATTGCGTTACTTTAAAAAAAAGTGTTTAACCCTCTGGGGTCCAGGGTATACAGTGGCTTGCAAAAGTATTCGCCCCCCTTGAACTTTTCCACATTTTGTCACATTACAGCCACAAACATGAATCAATTTCATTGGAATTCCACGTGAAAGACCAATACAAAGTGGTGTACACGTGAGAAGTGGAACGAAAATCATACATGATTCCAAACATTTTTTAAAAATAAATAACTGCAAAGTGGGGTGTGCGTAATTATTCAGCCCCCTGAGTCAATACTTTGTAGAACCACCTTTTGCTGCAATTACAGCTGCCAGTCTTTTAGGGTATGTCTCTACCAGCTTTGCACATCTAGAGACTGAAATTTTTGCCAATTCTTCTTTGCAAAACAGCTCCACAACTGCTCTGTGACGGCCTCAGAGGTTGTCTAAGAGAATATTGGGAGCAACAACACCAAGAAGTCCAAAGAACACACCAGACAGGTCAGGGATAAAGTTATTGAGACATTTAAAGCAGGCTTAGGCTACAAAAAGATTTCCCAAGCCTTGAACACCCCATGGAGCACTGTTCAAGCGATCATTCAGAAATGGAAGGAGTATGGCACAACTGTAAACCTACCAAGACAAGGCCGTCCACCTAAACTTACAGAACAAGGAGAGCGCTGATCAGAAATGCAGCCAAGAGGCTCATGGTGACTCTGGACGAGCTGCAGAGATCTACAGCTCAGGTGGGGGAATCTGTCCACAGGACAACTATTGAGTGGCAAGAAGAAAGCCATTGTTAACAGAAAACCATAAGAAGTCCCATTTGCAGTTTGCCACAAGCCATGTGGGGGACACAGCAAACATGTGGAAGAAGGTGCTCTGGTCAGATGAGACCAAAATGGAACTTTTTGGCCAAAATGCAAAACGCTGTGTGTGGCGGAAAACTAACACTGCACATCACTCTGAACACACCATCCCCACTGTCAAATATGGTGGTGGCAGCATCATGCTCTGGGGGTGCTTCTCTTCAGCAGGGACAGGGAAGCTGGTCAGAGTTGATGGGAAGATGGATGGAGCCAAATACAAGGCAATCTTGGAAGAAAACCTCTTGGAGTCTGCAAAAGACTTGAGACTGGGGCGGAGGTTCACCTTCCAGCAGGACAACGACCCTAAACATAAAGTCAGGGCAACAATGGAATGGTTTAAAACAAAACATATCCATGTGTTAGAATGGCCCAGTCAAAGTCCAGATCTAAATCCAATCGAGAATCTGTGGCAAGATCTGAAAACTGGTGTTCACAAACGCTGTCCATCTAATCTGACTGAGCTGGAGCTGTTTTGCAAAGAAGAATGGGCAAAAATTTCAGCCTCTAGATGTGCAAAGCTGGTAGAGACATACCCTAAAAGACTGGCAGCTGTAATTGCAGCAAAAGGTGGTTCTACAAAGTATTGACTCAGGGGGCTGAATAATTACGCACACCCCACTTTGCAGTTATTTATTTTTAAAAAATGTTTGGAATCATGTATGATTTTCGTTCCACTTCTCACGTGTACACCACTTTGTATTGGTCTTTCACGTGGAATTCCAATGAAATTGATTCATGTTTGTGGCTGTAATGTGACAAAATGTGAAAAAGTTCAAGGGGGCTGAATACTTTTGCAAGCCACTGTAATTGGCCACTTTTGACTACTTTGACTTTCCCTCTACATTTCACCTTTAAAAACTGTTTACTTTGCCTTGTTTGGTATCATTCTTTTCAGCACAACCTCATGTGTCTGAATTTACAGTGATGTTTTTATTTTGACATACTGCATTAACACAGTTGATCTAAAATCAGACAAAAAACATAAAATCCGAGTAGAAAAAGTTATATTTTTTACTGTAACAACCACAAACATGTTTATTGAATCACATTTCATAACTTTAAATGCAAATATAAATTGTCAATTTTAAAATCATATGCACAAGTTTTGCAAACAAAGTTATTTGCAGCCATTTACCTTTTATCTTTTTTTAAATAACCATTTCATAACAATCAGCTGTTCTGCATTCAATAAGATGCTACACAAATTATTTGTGCCAACCCAAAAAATAATTTCTGTCCACTATAAAGGAGAACATCACAGCCTGATACCTGCAGACAGCAGTCACCTCATTGTTCTGACACACAACACAAGGCTATCCACAACACTACACACTAACTACACAAGACAACACATTAACTACACACTTCAAACATGCTAAACGTCTCTCACATCTCAAAACTCGCTCTTTCTTTTTCTGCTGTCTTTCTTTCTCTCTCTCTCTGTTGCCGTCACTCCTAAAACTTCCCCCTCTCTCCAAACAACCAAATGTCATGTTGCCATATCATTTTTTGATTGGTTGACATGTGCATTTTTCCACCAACACGAAAGGGCTGTTTTTTGTTTTGTTCTTTTAGTTTTTGGTCATAAGCAGAGAGTGCTTGCTAGCATTGTCCTTAGATGTTAAACGTGATGAAACTATTGAGGAAAAAACGCCGCGTATATATTGTTTATCATGACTCTGGTTTTACGTGGCCTATCAACACAATTTAAAAACTGGTATATATCACCTTGTTGCTTTGTAACCTTGAAGTGGTCATGTGATTAGTTTGTGACAACTACTTTATTCGTCCTCAGTCAAACAGCAGCACTCAGGTTTTGCCTCCTAGCTCCAGGTGTTGTGCCAAAAAGTGATCGTGATTGCCGTCTGCGGAGCGCACGCAGCTACTTAAAGCTGTAGCGCCCAGATTACTTACATAGACAGCTACTTCCGTGCAACTGATATAAGGTGCAGTAAGCGGAAGACAGCTTCAACCGTCTGTTTGTTGAAAAATAGTAACGCCACTGCACCGCATTTTCTTGTTAGTAACGGTAACGGCGTTGTAACAATAGGAATAGTAATTAGTTAGATTACTCGTTACTGAAAAAAATAACGCTGTTAGTAACGCCGTTAGTAACACCATTACTTGTAACGCCGTTATTCCCATCACTGCATACAAGGTCTTGAACAATCACGCCCCATCTTATCTTAACGACCTTGTAGTACCATATCACCCTATTAGAGCACTTCGCTCTTGCACTGCAGGCTTACTTGTTGTTCCTAGAGTATTTAAAAGTAGACTGGGAGGCAGAGCCTTCAGTTTTCAGGCCCCTCTTCTGTGGAACCAGCTTCCAGTTTGGATTCAGGAGACAGACACTATCTCTACTTTTAAGATTAGGTTTAAAACTTTCTTTTTTGCTAAAGCATATAATTAGGGCTGGACCAGGTGACCCTGAATCCTCCCTTAGTTATGCTGCAATAAGTGTAGACTGCTGGGGGATTCCCATGATGCATTGAGTGTTTCTCATTCAGTCACCTTTCTCACTCACTATGTGTTAATAGACCTCTCTCACAATATAAAGCGCCTTGAGGCGAGTGTTGTTGGCGCTGTATAAATAAAATTGAATTGAATTGAGTTCTTGGTAAATAAATCTTTTCAACTGCATGCTGGGTGTCTTGGGCCTTGCTTCAGATGAAATAAATGATGTTAAATGTGACTTATAGTCCGAAACATTTTGAGTGATCAGCAGGACTAAAAAAGTACTATATGAATGCCAGTCTGTTTCCAAACGGTAAAATGTGACTGTGTGCCAGATCAGCAGTTTTACATTGAACCATTTTATAATAAAGGTCTGTGTCAAAAATCAAAAAGACTCTACCAAATCAACATCAAGTTCTGAACAGCTAAATGAGTCCCAAGTCTGGATTTAATCAAGAAGAGAAAATCCCAAGTCATGACCAAAGTCAGTTCTCACCTCGTGTTGAGGTTGACAAGTTATTGTGTAAGGTAAAAAGAGGAGCAAGTCACAACCAATGGGTCTAAAAGCCTAAACGAAGTTTGAAGCCAAAACCAGAAAGTCCCAAGTTGCTCTCTTACAACATATCTTCTTATCTGTAGCACAAATCTTCTGAAAGACTTACTTGGGTCAGTGAAAAATGCTTCCACAAGATCAAAAAAAGAAGAGGAAATGATACATGTATGTGTCATAAGTTTGTTCTTTGTTCTATACTTACAGGCAAATGTTTTAGGAACTGCAAGTAAAGTGAAGATGCTTACAAAGGTATGACATGATAATGACTTTTATCTATCATCCAAGCTGTATTTAATAGCGTTAAAGACAGTTGTGTCCTGGTATTGTCATTGCGTGTTGATCCTTTGTGAATATGTACTGGGTAACCACATCATCTTTGCCCTCTCTCTTTTTCTCTCACTCGCTCGCTGTCTTTGAAGTGGAGGTGGAAAGCTGAGCCTGGCATTAGCCGTCTTGCTCGCCCCGGGGCCCGACACTAATATGTGAACGCTGTTGAAATGAACAATACAGCCTTTACAATCATTACACAGAGCCATCAGTCACTGTTTAAACGGAATAACTGGATGCATGTGTGTGTTTGTGTGTGTTTGTGTGTGTATGTGCGCGTGTGTGTGCATGTGCGTGTGTCCAGGTGAACAGTTGTGAGGAAGGGCTGGCATGGATATCACTAACATGCATTCACACACCACATGATACCTGTAGATACATGCACACATTTGTATTCTTTGTTCCTGACATCATTGTATAATACAGGTGTACACAGTGAGACATATAAGCACATTATTCGCTTCCAATACCTGAATCTAAAACACCCAGATATCTCCATTACACTGCATTTTCTAACTACAGTGACAATCAGCTTTTGCTAACTTTTTCACACATGCTTAGATCTGGAGGTTAGTTTCAAGAGCTAATGTGGTGCTCTATAACAGAGTGGCCAGAAGCTGCACTATGGATGGAACAGAGAAAATGTGGTGAGCCTAAGACACCCAAGAACTGTCTAGATTGTGAAATACTTTTTTAAAAGAACACAGTATAGATATTTTTAGCAAGGATGTTTAGTTATATTTCAGGGTAAAGGTACAGTGGCTTGCAAAAGTATTCAGCCCCCTTGAACTTTTTCACATTTTGTCACATTACAGCCACAAACATGAATCAATTTTATTGGAATTCCACGTGAAAGACCAATACAAAGTGGTGTACACATGAGAAGTGGAACAAAATCAAACATGATTCCAAACATTTTTTACAAATAAATAACTGAAAAGTGGGGTGTGCGTAATTATTCAGCCCCCTTTGGTCTGAGTGCAGTCAGTTGCCCATAGACATTGCCTGATGAGTGCTAATGACTAAATAGAGTGCACCTGTGTGTAATCTAATGTCAGTACAAATACAGCTGCTCTGTGACGGCCTCAGAGGTTGTCTAAGAGAATATTGGGAGCAACAACACCAAGAAGTCCAAAGAACACACCAGACAGGTCAGGGATAAAGTTATTGAGAAATTTAAAGCAGGCTTAGGCTACAAAATGATTTCCCAAGCCTTGAACATCCCACGGAGCACTGTTCAAGTGATTATTCAGAAATGGAAGGAGTATGGCACAACTGTAAACCTACCAAGACAAGGCCGTCCACCTAAACTCACAGGCCGAACAAGGAGAGCGCTGATCAGAAATGCAGCCAAGAGGCCCATGGTGACTCTGGACGAGCTGCAGAGATCTACAGCTCAGGTGGGGGAATCTGTCATAGGACAACTATTAGTCGTGCACTGCACAAAGTTGGCCTTTATGGAAGAGTGGCAAGAAGAAAGCCATTGTTAACAGAAAACCATAAGAAGTCCCGTTTGCAGTTTGCCACAAGCCATGTGGGGGACACAGCAAACATGTGGAAGAAGGTGCTCTGGTCAGATGAGACCAAAATGGAACTTTTTGGCCAAAATGCAAAACGCTGTGTGTGGCGGAAAACTAACACTGCACATCACTCTGAACACACCATCCCCACTGTCACATATGGTGGTGGCAGCATCATGCTCTGGGGGTGCTTCTCTTCAGCAGGGACAGGGAAGCTGGTCAGAGTTGATGGGAAGATGGATGGAGCCAAATACAAGGCAATCTTGGAAGAAAACCTCTTGGAGTCTGCAAAAGACTTGAGACTGGGGCAGAGGTTCACCTTCCAGCAGGACAACGACCCTAAACATGAAGTCAGGGCAACAATGGAATGGTTTAAAACAAAACATATCCATGTGTTAGAATGGCCCAGTCAAAGTCCAGATCTAAATCCAATCCAGAATCTGTAGCAAGATCTGAAAACTGCTGTTCACAAACGCTGTCCATCTAATCTGACTGAGCTGGAGCTGTTTTGCAAAGAAGAATGGGCAAGGATTTCAGTCTCTAGATGTGCAAAGCTGGTAGAGACAAACCCTAAAAGACTGGCAGCTGTAATTGCAGCAAAAGGTGGTTCTACAAAGTATTGACTCAGGGGGCTGAATAATTACGCACACCCCACTTTGCAGTTATTTATTTGTAAAAATGTTTGGAATGATGTATGATTTTCGTTCCACTTCTCACGTGTACACCACTTTGTATTGGTCTTTCACGTGGAATTCCAATGAAAATGATTCGTTTGTGGCTGTAATGTGACAAAATGTGGAAAAGTTCAAGGGGGGCGAATACTTTTGCAAGCCACTGTAAATAGCCCATGAGTTTGTTGACAGAAAATTGCAAAGTATGGCATTGCATGTGAACACATTTTTCCAAATTCTGCCAGTGCAGTGCAGGCCAAATTGCATCACTATATATGAATTCCACTTCTAATCCATATGCAGCACAGATGATCCTGTACACACTCTAGCCACTTGGTTGTTCCTCCCAGTTAACACAGTCCCAGCGTGCATCTTATATCCTGCTATTATGTGCTGGACTGTGTTGGGGGCACCTTCGCACCTTGGGTCCTGTCAGCTGTGGGAGACTCCTGCCTCTATGCAACTGGTAGGATTTCTTGATGTCAGCCACTTCCTGCATCAGCCCATGATACATGTTTCTTATCCCCATCAAAGAGTTCCTAAAGCACTCTTTGGGCATCTCATCTTGGGGCCCATGTTCTGGATGTATTTGTGGATGTCAAATTTTTCCTCTTGGGCTGTGGCTCTGACACTCATTGATCCATACCTTTCCTCTTTCTAATGCTCATAGAGCCTCAGAGTGCTGGATTTCAGAAGCCTCCATGTTTTATGCAGAATTTTCATGTCTTAACATCAGTTCTCCTGTGCCATCGTATTGTTCCAGCTGGCACCTGATGGTCGGTAATGTCACTGTATTCCCGGTGGACCTTATTCCCGGTGAGCTGGCTTCTCAGCATCTGTAGAGTCAGCATTAGGTTGTGGATAACTTTCTTGCATCTTCATCATGATTCCTGCTGGCTTGTGGGATAACCAGGTGTTTATCCTGAATGTCTGCTATTCTGCCTTCTAGCAATCCCACTCCTGCAGTTTCGATCGTTGTCTTACTCACTCCTGCTGTACAATTTGATGCCATCCATATATAGCAGGTGGCTGATATCCACTCCACTCCTGGATTTATTTCCATATTCACTCTGAGCAGTTTTAGGGGAGTGAGGCTTTGAGCAAGCCTCTGGCAGAACCAGAGTCAGAAAGGGGCACTCATCTGTCATGACCAGTTGGGGGTGATGGGAATATCTAGGTATCACCTTGTTCTTTTCTGCAGCATGAATGAGCTAACAGCACAGCAGCCCATAAACCACTTCTCAGTCAGCTGCAGGTTCAGAATAGTTCACAAAGGACCTTCAATGCAGATTATGGATTACCACGATCAACTGTAATCCAAGATGGTGTAGTTAGTCATGTTTCAAAGTAATCTATCATGTATACTCAAACTCGTGAATTATGATATATTACAGCTCTGTGTGGCATGTTCTATTTGATTGTTCAGTTTGCGAATCTTACTGAATCACGGTCATTCTAGATACTGTGTAAATAATAATTAATTAATTAATTAATTAATTAATTAATTAATTAAACAAATAAAAACAAAATTCACTCATTTTAAACCTGGCAAACCCATATTTTATCTGGCATTACATTAAAAATGGGTGTAATTCTCTCCTGGAAATCACTGCATGGGCTCAAGAACACTTTCACAAGTTACTAGATGCGAACAGTTTGTCATCCACAAATGTAAAAGCCATATGTGCAGTAGTGCCTATAGAACCGACAGCTTGCACATGTGTCATTTGGCTTGCATCAGTGCCAAAAGTATATACAGTTTTTGGAGCAAAATATCCTCCAGTTAGATGGTATTTTTTTTTCATGGAAGGCCTTTCATATTTTAGTAAGACAGTCCAAACTGCTTAATATCTCTATTACAAGACCATGGCTTCATAGCAGAACAGCCCAAGTGCTGATTTGGCCTGTCTGCAGTCAGACCTTTCACCAGTTGATAACATTTACATTTTACAGCATCCCAAGTTTTTTTTTAATTGTTCTCTTGTCAGCACTTTTGTTTCCTCACATATTGAAGACTTTCCATTTTATAAGTAAGACTTGGATGCTGATGTAACTGGGTTACTGGCATTTAAGCTAACACAAGTGCCACCTGTAGTTTTGTTTTCTATACAAAACTTGTTTTTATTCTTCTCAGTTTTGAATGAAAAAATATACATCTTAAGCTGGACCTTTTTATGTTGTGCCTTATTTTCTGTCATATATATCCTATTACAGTGGAAACTGCTATATTAAACATGGCTAGTGTAGGCCACAAACTGTAAAAGTCAAGTTATCCTGCTCAGTAGAGTGGATGTCCTGACTGCCATCTACCTGCTGTTCAACTCTTTGGTTCACATGGTTAGCCAGTCAGAAGAAAGTTAGCTTATAGCAGAAGGGAACTTAAACAGCTTGCTTCCTGAGCCTGGTTCTGCCCAAGGCTTCTTCCTGTTAAAAGGAAGTTTTGCTTTCCACTATCGCCAAAGTGCTTGCTCGTAGGGGGTCATATGATTGTTGGTTTTTTCTCTGTATGTATTATTGTAGGGTCTGTCTTACACTATAAAGCTCCTTGAGGCGACTGTTGTTGTGATTTGATGCTGTATAAATAAAATTGAAATGAATTGAATTATTTCAGAGAAGGTTGAACTGACAGGCTACACTGAGGTCCAATATAAGGTAAGTGAATATGACTTGAATGAATTTCATTGGTGCGTTATGCAAAGCTTCTCTACTGGAATTTAAGAATAGAAATATGGAGTTGGGAATAAGTATAAAGTTCTAATTTAACTTCCAAATTTTTATTCAAGTTTAGTGGCACACTTGCTGCTAACAATCCTTTTTTTTGAAAATGAGGCCATTCATTCATTTGTTTGTGGCCACATACTATTTTACCACCATTATACTACATATAATAGCTGTCTGCCAAGAAGGATTACCATAGAAACTCACCTGCAGCTGACACTTGTGCACACCTACAAGCCCATGCTCATCTTTGCAAATTCCATTCTTCCACATTCTCACACACACACACACACACACACACACACACACACACACACACCTACGCACCTACACAGACACACCTGCCAGGATGGATCAGGTTTAGGTCTTCAGAAAGTCCACATGTCGGCTCATTTCTTCTCCTCCCTCAAATTTACCCTCCATCTCCTTTGTTGTCTAACTTTTCTCCCCTGTGAAAAGACTTCAGCCCACACAAACATGACAGCCAACATACACACACACACACACACACACACACACACACACACACACACACACACACACACACACACACACACACACACTCTTTCTTTCCAGTCGGTGTAATATGTCACCCGAGTCACTGTAATTACGCCCAGGGTGCTAATAGCGTTTCTCTCACCTCTCTGGGAGCCAGCCAGCATTCACTGAAGGTTTATGAGTGTGCTCTGAAGGGGGGTGAGGCAGGTAAATTAATGGGGTCGATGCTGGTGAGCTATGAGCACCTTTCTTTGTCAATTCTTGGTCAGCTGAACTTCTTTTTTGAACTTAAAGGCCTCAGATGAAAAACAAATGTAGGAATCAGTATCGTGTGTGTGTACAGTACTATAAAAAGGTTTGCTTTTCTCAATCCAGCAATAGCATTTGGGAGTGTAATCCAGCTTGGTTTTGATTTGTGACTTTGTTCCTAATATGAAACACTATATTCCTAGACTTGAGCCATTTTTGAATTTCACTGGCAAACTGTTGACTTTTCAACTTAAATTAAGGACTTATTGGTCCTAACATAAGACTAAATTTTAGAAATGACATGACAAATTCTTTATTTTTTTCCTAGATCTCACTTGGAACATTATAACCTTGAATGCAATTGTATTAGAATGTGAGGGGAGTAGATTTTTTATTCCCCTCACAAACACAAAACCCCCCAATATACTCAATTTGAATGCAGTGAAAACATCCTAATGATGTTCTCCACCAGTTACGAACATTTAGGCTCTCCTCACAACCTACATATTATATATTGAAAAGGTTTTTACAGTTGTGAGACCTTCACTTCAGTACAAAGGTTTAAAAATTAGGATACAGCATCACTTTAAGATGACCTATCTTTAGTGCAGAATTAAGACTTTATTCCCTCAAACCGGCAACTCCATCCCAGAAACCTTAGGGATAATTTTCCTGCTGCCCTTCTCATCTTTTTCCTCTGCTGCTCTTGGCTGGCAGTGAGATAAAAGGCTTCTTTTGTGTTGAAGGTTTGTTTGATTTGCTTGCTGAATTTGCGCCGTCAGTTTGTGTCAAAGAGTTGTTTTCATCGGCAGCAGAGGGAGGGCATGTCTGGTCTGTAATCAGAGCAAAACAGAGGAGGAGGAGGGAAGGTATCTGTTTGGTTTGCTTTCAGGAGGACCGTTTGTTTTGTTGATGGACAGCAGCTCACTGTCATTACCAACAGAGAAACATCACTTCAGCAGAGGTCAAACAATGTCAAACAGCTGCAGTATGAAGATGTGCTGTGCCTCATTGCAAAGAGGTAGCCATAACCTAAACTGAGGCCTGCTCCACAAAATCATCAGCAAAATCGCATGACATCATCATTTATATCTTCTCTGTCCAACTTTGTGTTATAAAGTACAAAGCAGTCATGACTCTAAACTAGTACTAGAAAAAGTTCTCTGAAGATATTCTCATGATGTCAGAATTGTTCTATTTTAAATCTAATATTCAATTAAATTGAATTTTATTTATATAGCGCCAAAAAAACAACAACAATCACCTCAAGGCACTTCATATTGTAAAGACCCTATAACAATAGGTTGGTGGTTAGTAGGTCTACCTGGGGCTTCTGTTTAAAACTGAGGTTTTTCTTCTCAGTCACCCAACTGTGAAGAATTTTGCTGGATGCTTGGGGCAGTCTAAGCTAACGGTCGCTAAGCTACCTTAGAATACACCAACTACAGGGGCCAGAGCCATAAACAGGCTAGATTTATTAAGTATTAAGTATTCTTTTTACTAAAAAAGGTCGAGAAATAGCTAAACATTTGACACACTGAGCTGAAAAGTGCAGGAGAGACAAATGAAGAAGTCATATTGCTAGAGACTTAGCTAAAAGCTACAAAGCTACAAAGCTACAAGCCAGCGAAGACAAAATGAGTGAATACTAAAAACAGGAGATCTGAGCGTGATTCAAGCTCTGATAAGATGCAGCAGAAGCCATAAAATCCTACAGTGTGAAGACGCCTGAACGCAGCAGGATGATAATGTTTCAGAGGTGAGGGCGGCAGACAGTCAACACGTATCTGTTCACGGAAACACACTCCCTTGCACACATGAACAAACAAAGCTCTCATTCTTGAGGAGAAACTTCCTCTATTTCGATTCGTTGGGAAAGCAACTCACCTGGAACAAGGACCTGTCACACATCAACACACACGCGCACACACACAGGGAGAGAGAGAGAGAGAGAAACACAGTGTGTAGCAAAGTCTTCATCAGTTTTAGACAGGTATGCCCTCATACAAAGACTACACACATAGTTGGCAGAAAGACAGACCGCAACACAACCGTCTGTGTGTGTCTGTGTGTGTGTGTGTCCTTGTGAGAACCATGTGACGGTTTAGTTTTTTGTGGGATTGTCAGTAATGCTTCTGCAAGTAAGGGTCCTCACAGATGCAGATGTTTACTAGATGTGTTGTAAACATTTACACAAAGTGCTGCATGAAACCATAACAATGAGGTTGCAGCTATAAACTGAGTAATCGGTTTGGTCATTTGTAAGCAAACTGCCAAAAATTTTTGGCCAAAAAGTTTCTCAAAGACTGCGTTTTGTGTATCTTTCTATTGGTTTTGTGTCTTTTCATGGCTGCTTTGCAGTTGTTTGTGGCTGTCATTTTGTATGTTTTGTTATTGCGTTGCTCTGTCGCTTTAAAATTGCAATACTTATTTGCAGAGGCCTTATGGATCAAGGTCACACATTTTATTTAACCTCTGGTTAAACGCACTGATCCTTGCAGTTTTTATTCTCAAGATCAGAATTTCTAACCTCTTTCATGTATGATACTGAAAAGACTCGGGAGAGCAGACCCTCAGTATGTAGTTCCAAGACTCTGGAACAGTCTGTCACTGTGCCATCTCTGTGGAGTTCTTCACAAAGAAGCTGAAAACGTTTCTCTTTAATAAAACCCTCTGTTGAGATTCTTTTGTTAATAGTTCGCATCTGTGTTTTTAATTTTCATTTCAATGTGAATATTTCTACATGTTTATTTTCTTTGTTGCAGAGCACTTTGTGGCTCATTGCTTGTGAAAAGTGTCCTAAAAATAAACTTTACTTACTTACTATGTGCAATATGGAACCCACCTCCAGTAGTTCAATGATGTATCCCGGAACAACAGCTGATTTTCAAAATAACTAAAATAATAAACTGTTACAACAATAATTTGAATATAACAAACAAATCCTCTGATCGTAGTCATACAGGGAGTGCAGAATTATTAGGCAAATGAGTATTTTGTCCACATCATCCTCTTCATGCATGTAGTCTTACTCCAAGCTGTATAGGCTCGAAAGCCTACTACCAATTAAGCATATTAGGTGATGTGCATCTCTGTAATGAGAAGGGGTGTGGTCTAATGACATCAACACCCTATATCAGGTGTGCATAATTATTAGGCAACTTCCTTTCCTTTGGCAAAATGGGTCAAAAGAAGGACTTGACAGGCTCAGAAAAGTCAAAAATAGTGAGATATCTTGCAGAGGGATGCAGCAGTCTTAAAATTGCAAAGCTTCTGAACATCGAACAATCAAGCGTTTCATTCAAAATAGTCAACAGGGTCGCAAGAAGAGTGTGGAAAAACCAAGGCGCAAAATAACTGCCCATGAACTGAGAAAAGTCAAGCGTGCAGCTGCCAAGATGCCACTTGCCACCAGTTTGGCCATATTTCAGAGCTGCAACATCACTGGAGTGCCCAAAAGCACAAGGTGTGCAATACTCAGAGACATGGCCAAGGTAAGAAAGGCTGAAAGACGACCACCACTGAACAAGACACACAAGCTGAAATGTCAAGACTGGGCCAAGAAATATCTGAAGACTGATTTTTCTAAGGTTTTATGGACTGATGAAATGAGAGTGAGCCTTGATGGGCCAGATGGATGGGCCCGTGGCTGGATTGGTAAAGGGCAGAGAGCTCCAGTCCGACTCAGACACCAGCAAGGTGGAGGTGGAGTACTGGTTTGGGCTGGTATCATCAAAGATGAGCTTGTGGGGCCTTTTCGGGTTGAGGAAAAACTCCATTTTAACCCTACACCACAACCGTCTACCTAAACCTGACGTTGACCTCCTAAGAAATGTAACTACACATTGGGTCAGCGCATACCACAACACCTTCAGTGGTGTGGAAGGCTAATGTGAAGGGATAAAATGAGTTTCTACTAAGTTAGCATGTACATTTTGGACAGAAGTCTAAATCAAGCTTTAGCCTACCAGCTCCTTTTTATCAGTCTATCAAAGTCGTTTATATTTTTTAAGATAAACTGTATTCTTTTTTTCTCTCTTTGTGACATTTATAATACGAGCAAGTTAAAGGTCTAATATCGTGGTAATTATGACTTTGATCTTTTTCATTTCCTCTTTACATCTTTGCATTTTTTTCCTGTTCCTTCGCCATTCTTTCTTTTTCTCCAGACTCCTGCGACAGTTGACCTCTGACCCCTGCCGCCTCACAGTAAGGGTGTGTTTATTTCCCTGGCTGACACTGCTGTGTCGGATTCTATTTTTTGTCACTCCTCCAACACTGCAACACGCACTCATGAAATCTGAGAAATTAATCAGTGCCATTGTTCTTCAACTTCGGAACGTAACATACCGCACTGTGTTTGTCTGTGTGTGTGATTACACACTGTCAGCTTTCTCTCTGTTTGGTTTTGTTTATACTGTGTTTTTCCTATTTCTCAGGACAACAAACACAAGCACTCTTTGTCCCCGTTTGTTTGGGTATTGTGTGTATTTTCATACTTTGCTGGCCTAAGTACAGCACAAGTATTTTCTCTGCAGTAAACAAAAGCAAAACAAGCCCTCCCCTCAGGAGTCAGTGTTTTCAGATGAGTTTTGTTGCCTTTGAGTGCAATAAAACAAGCAAACCTCAGATTCTGGAGAAAACAGAGCATAGATACAACCTACACAGTAGCATACTTCCATTATCTAGTCCAACACATTTCACCAGTACCACAACTATATTGTCCATATTCAGATTTAACAGAACTCATTATAGAATCACAATCTACCCAGCAGCACGTAAATTAGCTGCTGCAACATGAATGCAGCCATAATTATTATCACATATAATGCATATATTGTTTTAAAATTAATCATTGTGTATGAGTGCCACTGGTGCTTTAACCCTTTTTCTGCAGCAGCTGATTTAATGCTTAATGACTAATGTTGTGCTTAAAGGGTTTAACTGAATCACGAATTAGTCCTTGAATGCATAAAAATGTAGGACACTAAATAGAGCTGCACAGTATTTTTCATTCATAACGTAATAATAGTGAAGCTGGAAGATTTTTTTAGTAATTGTAAAAAACAGCACTTACAGGTTTTTAATTCCATATATTTAAATATTATTAATCTAAAGAGCTGCATTTGTTAGATACAGATTTTGATTTTGGCTAATGAACAGCTGGTTTTCACACACCAGGGCACACTTCAGAAAATGAGAGAATAACTTTATATAAGGGTATGTAATCTAAATACATAGTCAGGGTATTTCTACCACAACTGCTAAAACATCATCCTTTGAGTTGCAATGAGTGACAAAAATCGATCTATGAAAATTTTGTGAGGGAAATCTTTTTAGGCTTCTTAAAAGCATTATAATTTTTATTGATTAATTTGTCTAGTATTTGATTAATGACTTTGGCTTTGGCTAGCTATCTCTCTAAAGTAAAGCTGAATCTTGCTTTCATACTGTTTTATTTTAAAATGACAGTTTATGATCTTCAACTTATTTATGGTGAATCTGGGTGAGCAAACTTTTTAGGTATCCTCTGGACAGTGTACGTATCCACACTATCTTCACCCCACTATCTATAACCCATGAAGACATGTCTGGGACTTGAAAGGTAGTCATACAAAGTGACCGACTCTTCTGCAACAGACAGCAGCTTTGTCAGCAGTTTTCATGTTTTATTCAAAGTGTGATATGTTTCTCCATTTCTGTGAAAGCAGTGAGGAAATTCCAGGGAAGCCAGATGACAACCTGTTGGCTCCATAGTTACACAAACTCGGGTTACACTTAGTGTATTTACATATTTCACCTTGCTAAGTACTTGTGTGTGTTGTTCTTTCCGTGGTCACAATAAAATAAGGGCTCCCTTCACTTCTCAGAGTCTATTGACATATTTCCACATTCCAAATTACCCGTGTGTGTATGTGTGTGTGTGTGTAATGTGGTTTCCCCTTTTCTCCTTCCATAACACAAACCAAGCGCACCCTCCCTTACCTGTCAGCCCCGGCTGGATTGTTTACATACTTTGCAGCTCTAAGTACATGTGTATGTTTTCGCAGTGTTTCCTTTCTTTGGGTACAACAAAACAAGCGCTCCTCTCTTGAACATGACAGCTCTCTCTAAAGCTAATGTCGCCCTCGGGGGCAGAGGAGGGAGGGAGAAGGAGATGATTCATAACGACCTGCCATCCTGTCAACACACGCGCGCGCACACACACACACACACACAAATGTGCACCCAGCCTGTAGGGACAATAGGTGCTGTTGCTTTTAAGGGTGAGTCCAACCTGGATCATCTTACCTTCCCTCTCTCTCTCTCCAAGTCATTTGTACACCCCCGTCCCCCAACACCACACACACACAGACACACACACAAACATGCACACTCCTCCCCCATAGACTTCTCCATCATTAACAGCTAAAGTTACTCCCCTCCCCGCCACCACCACAACCTGCAGATACTCCCCCAACCTACCTCCTAGCTAAACAGACTCATCACTGTCCTGAGTGTGTGTCCATAGGTATGTGTGTTACTAGTGGCTCAAGCATGGTTCTGCTGTAGTCCCACTCACTTTGCAGACAGTTGTCTACATGTTGTAACTGTTTACAGTCACCAGGGGGTAGTGACACAAACAGCCACTCTGTGGGCCACTCTTGTTTGTGCTGCTGGGAGTCCTCTACAAAGTTATAACACACAAAGAGCTGAAGTGAAATCGAGTGTCACATCACTGCAGTGGCCATCTTTGCTTCTCATTTTTTTTTTAATGTTTTATCACATTTATGGTGAGATCTCCTGAGCTCCCCCCCCACCCTGAGGTGCAACTTACAGATGACGTTTTGAAATGACAACAGTTGCAGAAGTCAAACCCTCGGATGTTTCAGCTGTTTGTGTCAGTTTCATCTACACAAATAAGACCAGGGCTAGTTTAGTGTAGCTCAGCACAGACAATAGGAGTTTGAATTTCCTAAAAACTCACTGTTCATAATCTGTTAACACTGTTTACAACAAGTAAACAAAGGCCCCTAGATCACAATGCTCAGCTTCATATAAGCAAGTAAAGATGCTTGACGCAGTTATTTACATCTCAATATCTAAGTTGTGTCAAACAGTGTGGAAATGTATGTGTGACTATATACTGCTCTCAAAACAAAAATGTACTGCTTACTAAAACTTCACTCTTTTCTGATCAGCTAAAATGTGCCAAGTCCCAAATCCAAAGTCCCCACGCAGAGGTAGCAGCATATAAGGGAATTTTTTTTTAAAAAAGGATAAGCTAAATGTTTATGCATCAGTCATGACATGCAGTGGACTGAACAGCAGCATTTGATTTGTCAGATACTGACACTGACATACAGGCTTTCTGTACAGTACCTTCAAAAACCTGTTCATTATTAAAAATGTATTATTGTAGTACTGGAGGGGAAAAAAGTTTTTTGTGCAGTCTGATATCAGCAACAAGTTGTCAGAAATTCAACGTGTGTATGCAAAAAAATTAATTCTTTGACTTTAGAGTCAGTCACTTTGTTGTAAAAAACAAAAAAAAAGAAACATTATACTCTAACTTGTTGGTGGATGTTGTTGTGATGGAAACTTGTCTTCTATGAGTGTATTTACTTTACTGGTGAATCATGATATGACTTTTATACATCTGTTATATATATTTTGTCATGTTTTGCACTTCTCCTTGGTTTTAGAAACCTGGATGTGTTTTCTTAATAGCAGAGAACCCGATACCTGGTTTTATAATGGTATATTACTACAGGGTTTTTTTAGGTTTTTTCCTCACATCCTCCTCAATTATCCAAATCAGCAAAGGCCTCCGAACCAGGAAACTCTCCAATTGACCTTCCTGGCCTGCATGTCAGAATGTGGTCACAAACTCTGGCCACTAACCAGAGTTTTGGGTCCATGGTGGCGATCCAAAAGTGCAGCAAAGCATGAACATGATTTTATTCATGTTTTACAGTCGCTGGCTCATTTCCTAATTTTTTAATCCTATGTTTGGCTTCCAGCTGCCATGAATCATCAAGTCTTAATTAGAAGCCCTTCCTAAATTCTGGAATTTTTGATACATGATTCATACCTGGAGCTTGTCCCATTAAATCTAACTGTACAGTTATTCGCTGTTGTAATATCCTTGCTTCAAATATGAGGTGAAACTGAAACTAATCCCTCCAATTCATTTACTGTTATTTCAGTCTTATTTTACTTTTAGGTAACTAATGTATTCATAACAACACCTTTGTATTTCCCATATTTCAAAGTAAAATAAAATAAAGTAAAATTGTGTAGTTTTCATTTGGCAGGAGTTCCTTAGATTAAAATAATACAGAAAGTATGTAATAAGTTTCAAAAATGAAAACTATTTCAATAGATTAGCCATCCTAGTACGTAAAGGATGTTTGTAAAGAAGGCTATGTTTCTATATGAGCCGAGACACTGTCTTTAAAAAATGTTTTGCTGTGAAGCTGAAAACTTTCATTAGCTCAAAAAGCAGACATGCAGATGTCTTCAGGTGGTTCATGCCGTTATTAATGACAAAGATAAAGACCAGCAACCTGCAGCTGACAGGTCTTTCTAACCTTACTTCTTCTCCCTCGGCCTTTCCCACCAGCCCTCCCCCTGGCACCTCCACACTCTGTAAACAGCAGTTTGGTGGGAAAGTTTGGCCCATCCATCTCTCTTCCTGTCAGGTAAGATGAGATGAGGCGGGTGCATTTGGCTGATCGATCGGTTTTAGCTGCAAACCACTGTCAGACTTCTCCTACTGCTCACCAACCCACTGTTCTTTTTTCTTTTTCCTCTGCTGTGTTTTGGTAAAGATAGAAAATGTATGCTTTTGTAATGTGAGATAATAATTTTATTGCCAAAGTCTTCTTCCAAATCTTCATGGCCTTTCTCCCAGTTCACCATGCTTTCCCAGTATGAACCTTTAGGTGTTTGTGTGTCTCAGGTCATGTTGGTGTCAGATCAGCCAGGTGCTCAGGATTAGTGTCGCTAAATTCTCTGTACCTTGAAAAGCAGCTGGTGCTTATCACCTAAACAAGGAGATGAACAAAAACAGACGATTAAAGCTTCAGACAGGACTCTGAGTGTTAGCATTTAACTCTGGAAAGGACAGAAAAAGTCAACTCTTATCATGTAAACAGTCTGTTAGGTTTTACTCTCTGTTCAGACTTGACAAAAACACAGAGTGGGTTTGTTTTTGTCTGTTTTTTCGAACAATGTCCAAGTGCAGATGTTAAAAATGAAATCTGGAAATTAAGAATATTTTAATGGTGGCATAAAACAAACTAAGCTTCATTCTTGGCAACTTTTCCTAAAGACTTTGGTCGTAAGTTGGACTTGCTTTAAATGACTTGTGTCTTGGATATGTCACAGTGACAGACTGACTATAGTTTAAGTCCTGAGCTGATCACTTAAGAACTTGAGATTTAGGTTGGACTTACAGACAAAGACCTCTGAATCATCACTTTCAGCTGATGCCTATATTGAAAGCCTCCAGCGACCCCTGTGCAAAATCGACGACTAAAGAATGCTAACTTTAGCTGGTCTTTAACTGGTCCTTAATCTTAAACATGTTTTGTCAAGGAAGTCGAGACAAACACGATAAGAGCCATAAGTTGGTGCACATTAACACACATTCATGTGCTTCTGTTTAAAGTAGAAACTCAGGCAGGAGAAAATCCATCTCTGCTTTTTCTGTGTGTTTTCATTGACCTGTACGCCTCTATTTTGGCTCAAAGTATGTATGTTTTTATATTTTGGACAGATTTACCTTGTTTATGTATGTCATTTTCAATCTCAGTCTTAAAAGATGTACTTTCTTTCTTCTGCTTTTTTTTCCCCCAAGTCCACAAACTTGTTGTGTAGTTTGCTGTATGTAGTTATGCAAAGGGAAGAAAAGGAGCTGTACATTGTTTTTTCCTGTTATTTTTGGCGTACAGGTATCTGTGGAGTCATTCTTTGAAAAAAAATGAACTTCTTTGCTCCTTTATCAGGCTTCCTTGTCATTTTTTTCACAAAGGTGACAAAAAAATGCACACACTGAGAAGGCTGAACGGACTGGAAGAAAGACATTCATGGGGAAAAGTGTTGGGGGGAGGGGTGGGGAGTTTTAGCCAAGAGGTCAAAGGTCAGGGGCCCTTAAACCAACACTTTGGTCCGCTAAAGCTCACAGCAATTACATCTCAGACACACTCTTAGAGGGAGAATAAGCTTGATTCAGCAGCAGCACCAATTAATGCTTGTGGAAATGGCTGAAAGAGAGAGGCCATGGACACAATCACAGTCACTTATTGAGTGGTCCCGGACCCCTCGCTCACTTTCTAAGCCAAAAGGAGAGAAAAAGAAGAAGAGGACAAATTAAGAGTGCAAATTAACTCTCTCTTTTGCATTTTTCCCTCTATTGACGTCTTTTCAGTTGGATAATGAGGCCATCTTGACGCGTTAGATCAACCACACAATGCCACACATCCATGCCACATGACACGCTCGTCTCACCTTTACTATGTTGGCCGTCAATAATTGGCTGCTATCTGTTATTTTGGTTTTTGGTGTGTTTTTTTAACGTGACAGGAAGCTACTGCTCAGGATGCTGTTTATTGTAGGTTTTCGTGGAATGTCAGATTCTGACAACAACATATTTACAGAAATATTCATCAAATTTTTTTATTCTAGTATTTTTTTTTCACGGTTGCATGTTACTGGTGCCAGTTTTCCAAATCTGCCATTACTTTAATAGACTCATTTCCTTTATTCCAGGTAGCTCTTGTCACTTCTGTATAAATCAGCTAGCAGGGGCATGAAATTTGCGGCAGATAATTATCTACTATGATCAATGTTTATGCTTCAACGGGCTGAACAGCTGCATAAGTGTTCATTTAAAATTTTCATTATTATTTCTGTAACAGATTTATGTTTATTTTATTCTAAACGCCACTGTTTTTCATTAGAATTAGTTATTTCTTGCAGTTATCACACGTCCAGTTGCTTGGGAGTCTATCATAAAAACAACTGTCCTAAACATTCATACTCCCAATCTCCCATTTTATCCAAGCTGCAACATGGAAAAACAAACCAAAACAGAAGTGCCACCAACAGCAGTTCCTCTAATGACCACTTGAGACTGACCACAAAGCAAGTCGGTCTCCATAGGTTTCAGTGTTAAGATAGCCAACTCTACAGCATTAAAAAGTATGTTTACAGCCTGGTATCAAAAACTGTTTTCAAAACCTTTCCCACGAGTTCAGGTGCATCCTGTTTCCACTGACCATCTGGCAGATGTTTCTACAACTTGATTGTCACCCACCTGGGGTAAATTCCATATAAACGTATATACATATATGCCTGCAGCTTTGAAGGCCAATGAGCACAGTGGTCCATAAATGAAAGACATTTGGAAAAATCAGAACTTTTCCTAGAGCTGGCCCAGCCAAACTCATTAATCAGGGTGGAAATAAAAAAATAGGTGTTCCGATCTTTTAACATCATACTCAATTGATTTGAATTCAAAAAGATTATGATGATACGTGATGCTAAAGCTGCTTCAACAACATTTTGAGCAAAGGCTGTAAATATATGTGTGTGTTATATTTATTTTTGGTGTTTTTGTTATGGGTTTTTTTTCCACTATTTAATACATTTGCAAGGATCTAAGCAAACTTTTTTCATTTTGTCATTATGGTGTATTGTGTGGAGGATTTTCAGGTGAAAAGAAAATCCGTTTTGGAATAAGGCTGTAACATGCCAAAATGCACTGTATACTGTTGATGAATCCATTCACCATTTGGATGGCACTGGCAATGCTGCAACTTAGGTACATGACTTCTCTTATTGACAGCCATATTGATAGCCAGTTGCTATCTGCTATCCATTACCTAAACTAATTCCAGTAACAGTTGTTCCCCGTCAATCATCTGTTAAGGAATTACCAGTGATGTGAAGTGGCCCAGGATGCACATCCATATACTTCTTACTCAACTTCTACAGTTGTGTCTATCTATTTTTCTGATACTTCTAAGCAGTCTTATGGAATTCATTTATAAATGGGTATCATGGATAGATAACTCAGATAGTGAGTCACACCAATTTCAAATCGGATCTGTATGACTGTCTTAGAACGGAGATATTGACACAAATGACAAAACATGTGTACTAAAGATTTTCCTTACATTAATTGTTTTTTTTTTTTTTTTTTTGGGTTGTTTGTTTGTTTTTTCAGAATCAGAATATTTTATTGATCCCTAGGGGAAATTTTTGGGGGGCTACAGTGCTCCAGTAAAAACAGTAACAAAGACAGACAGTAAGTAAGAAATAGCACAATATATACATGCATATATATATACATATAAGTCACTTATTGATAAATAGCTGAATAAGAAAGAAGAGCGTGTGCAAAAAGGGTGTAGCTATTGCAGTAAACAGTGTGTTAAGTGGAGGAGTTGTACAGAGAGATGGCCACAGGCAGGAATGATTTCCTGTGTCGTTCAGTGGTGCTTTTTGGTAATCTCAGTCTCTCACTGAACATGCTCCTGTGACTGACCAGCATGTCATGGAGTGGGTGGGAAGTATTATCCAACATTGTCTTTATTTTGGACAACATCCGCCTCTCCAACACCACCTTAAGGGAGTCCAGCACCATCCCCACAACATTACTGGCCTTGCGGATCAGTTTATTGAGTCTGTTGGCATCTGCGACCCTCAGCCTGCTCCCCCAGCATGCAACGGTGTAGAGGATTGCACTGGCCACAACAAACTCATAGAAAATTTAGCATTGTCCGGCAGATGTTGAAGGACCTCAGTCGCCTCAAAAAATAGAGACGACTCTGGCCTTTCCTGTAAAGTGCTGTGGTGTTTTTAGCCCAGTCCAGTTTATTGTCAATGTATACTCCGAGGTATTTATAGTCCTTCACAATGTCAATATTGACCCCCTGGATTGAAACAGAGTTCAAGTGTTTCCTGGTCTTCCTGAAATCTACGATCAATTCCTTGGTCTTTGCCACGTTGAGCTGCAGATGATTCTTCTCACACCACATGACAAAGGAGTCGACCACAGCCCGGTACTCTGTCTCATCATCCCTGCTGATGCATCCAACCACTGCAGAAAACTTCTGAAGATGGCAGGTCTCTGTGCAGTGGCTGAAGTCAGTGGTGGAGAGAGTGAAGAGGAAGGGAGAGAGGACGGTCCTTTGTGGTGCCCCTGTGTTGCTTTTTTTTTTTTTTTTTTTTGGCCTGTCCCGTTTGGCTCTTTTGCCATCAGAATTATTGTCTAAAGGCGAAGAAAGATGCCCAACGGATTTTATTTTATTTTCACTTGCTAAATACGGGACAGACTTGACTGGGGGAAAGAAAGGGGAGAAAGAAAGAGGGAAAGAAAAACAGCGGAGAAGAGGGACGGGGATAAAGGGCAAAAAACCAACAGAATAAGCAGACAAAAAATACATATATCGATCACCTGGATCACCTGTTGAGAAAGAAAAAAGAAAACAAGCAGAAGAAAACGAGAGCAATAGAATAAACAACATCACGATGATGTATGGGAATATGACAGTAAATACTAAATATTAAACATTATTGTGCAGCACGTAAGATCGACAGTGCACAGTGTGCTTTGAGGTAGGAGCCAAAAAGGGTGTAGTTTGTGTGTGTGATCACCCGTGTGTACACCTGTGAGCATGAACGCGCTTGTTTTTAAAAGTTTCCTTCATGTAATGATCTCCTAGAGCAGGGGTCTGCAACCTTTTACACCCAAAGAGCCACTTGGACCCGGTTTCCACGCAAAAGAAAACACTGGGAGCCGCAAATACTTTTTGACATCTAAAATGAAGATAACACTGTATATATTGTTTTTTATCTTTATGCTTTGTGTGAACAACTAAGGTGTGTTTCTTATGAAATCCATGAAGTGCTACAAAGAAAATTAAATTATATTTATGTAATCAACACATTTTGAATTCTTAAAGAAATATAACAAAAGGAAAGACACCAACCTGAACTAAAATGATCCATGTAGCAAACAAAAACTGTTATCAGCCGCCACCCTTATATCGCCTTTGGGCTGTTGAAGCCTTGACCTGACTCTTAAAAAGTAATTGGAAAAAAGCACTATGCTGCTGAAAAATTAAAAATAGATATTTGCAAAATTCTGCCTAAATATGTATTTTACCTGGTTAATGCGTGCGGCGGGGCGTGGTTTGCAGCGCCGCTGCAGGGGAGGCGGACACACCTGAGCGACACCCGCAATCACGCCTCGCTGCCTTAACGTCTGTGCTATCTGTGCTGTTGTGTTGTTTGTAGTGTATGTCGGGCTGTGAGCTGAAAAGCTACCGGCTGTATGCGTACAGCAACCGTGTGTGAAAAGTGCTCAATAAAGAGATGCTCAAAAGCATGCTCATGGAAACATCATCGGGTCTGCCGTGATTTGTTTACAATGGGACTTCTGCTCCTGAACCTCTGCGCACAGAGTCCGCAAATCGGGGCTATACGAAGTCAGTTTACGCAGGACTGTAAGCTGTCATCTGTCAGGCATGAACGGTGTTTGTCTTTAACATAGTTCACGGTGGAGAACAGCTGCTGACATAATGTGGATCCGAAGGTCCATAATTGGCCTACCTGGGGTTGAAAGTCTCGATAAATGCACGGCGTTTCGGCGGGTATACCGGCTTCCGGGAGGGTGACTCTTATTTTGAGCGATGAAAAAATAATAGAATATAATTTTATTTTTATATTTCAATATCACAGTAATCTTCCAATTTAGAACTACGAGTTAAAAAGAACTAACATAAATAAAATACACTTCAGCTAAATACTTCTAATTTATTTGGCCAAACCACGCGGAGCCGCACTATAAGGACTAAAGAGCCGCATGCGGCTCTGGAGCCGCAGGTTGCCGACCCCTGTCCTAGAGGGTGTGGGGGGCCACAGCCCCGTCCACCAGGGCATGAAGCAGGTATGGAGGAGATCAAAACTCCAGACATCCAGAGGTCCCCAGAACACAAGAGACCAAGGAAGACCAACAGAGGGGCAGCCGCGCCACTATCCCAGAAAGAGCTGAGGAGAGTCCCAGATGAGGGGTCACTCAGCAGCCGCGGAGCAGAAGCCAAGGGGGGTTGCAGTGACGTGCCCGTGAGCTCCGCCGGCAGCCAGCTGTGCCTGAGTGACCGAGCCCCAGGCTGAGAGGCCGAGAGCACCCTACCCCCGAAGTGGCCCGAGCAAGCCCCAGGCTCCAGGCCCCGATAAGCAGCCACCAAGGAGTGAGCCAGTGTGTACCTGGACGCCCATCCCCGGACACAAAGAACCACCAACGCACCGATGTCTGAGGGCGTCCGCCACCGGCAGGGGAAGCGGTGGGGGGAGATAGGCCTCCATACATTGGAGGGCCTGAGATGTCCCCAGAGAGGTGGCGTCTGATACCCAACCTGACATATAGACAGAGACATACAGGCACACACAGATACAAACATCCATTCCCACCCTCATGCTCTCATATGCAATTACTCAACACTCAACCAACGTGGAGACAGACATAGAGAGACGCTGTACACACAATCACACTCCCCAAGCGTACTCTAAGAACCAGGTCTAGGTACCCTTGCCCCTGGAGGGGGAAACTGCACCCAGACCCAGCTGGTGTTACCTTTTCCCTGCGGTGGGGAGAAGCAGACCGCCGCGACTCCGCAGCAGCAGGGAGGCCCCACATTCCAGACCCCAGTCAGATGGCCAACTCCTCCTCCTAGCCCCCCCGCTCCAGCAGGCCGCAGAGAACGGGGGTGTGGAAAGACTCCAAACCTCCCTCCACCCGCTCATATGTAGTGTTGATGTATGTGTGTTCTAAGGTGCATTTAAAACCCAGGAGGGCATGGAGCTACCTGCCAGAGAGCAGCAGGTAAGCACATAGCCCCTCCTGCTAGCCCTCAATATCTACGTGTATTTAAAATTGAGAGGTGGGCAACGACGCCAGGGGTGAGGTGTACACCCTGATGGTAATTTGGAGTCTGTGTACCGTGCCCACCCCCAAGATCCTATATGTATGTGTTATGAGAGTGTGAGTAATGTGAATGTCTAAGTTGTGAGATAAAATTGAGGCACAGGTAGCCAGAAGGGGACAGAGGGCGGGGATGCCTCCCCTGCACCCTGGTGACACACCTTTACCCCAAGGCCCTCCATGTGTGGGTGATTGTGGTGGAGCGGGAAGAGGGAGGCAGGTGGAGATGGGGAGGGAAGGAAGGGAGGGGCAAGTGACCCCTCCCTGGGGCCAGCTCCCCCGCTGACCCTAGTAGGCACCCCCATACTCTGCAACCCGCCAGGATAAGGGGACCTAGGCCCATCCGGACCGGGGCCCAGTGCAGCAGCGCCACCCAGCCCCACAGAGCCCGGGACAGCCCACCCGACCCCACCACAGAGAAAACTGCACCCACCCCATCATCCACTCATCTTCCAGACTAAACAAGACAATAGACGCCCAGGCTGAGATCTTCCTCCACCTCTCCTATATCTCCCCCTCCTGCAGAGTGAGTTCCTGAAGAGTGGAAAGCTCCTGCAAGATGTGACAACCTCCCCCACCAGTTGAAGAGCCCCCCAGGTGGCTCGATGCACTGGCGGCACCCTGCGCCAGGGCTGGGCCCCCATACACCCACCCGCCCACAACCCCGGCAACACACCAACCAGGGCCCAAGCCCCCGATGCCCGGCCAGGGCCCCAGCCCAGAGACGGAGCGCCCCCAGAACCTCACGCCTGTCCCGGACCCACCCAGGGGCAGCCAGGCTACCAGGTCAGTAACCCACGTCCATCAGCACAGACCCTCCCCTAGCCCCGCTGCACGCAGCCACGAGGAAACCGTCACGTAAGAGCCAACAGAGCCCCTAATTGGCCATGACCGCTTACATTAATTGTATCCACGTGATGTTGCAGCACCTACTCACCCGTTAACGATCTGCTGTTTCTTCCTCCTATCAGCCCTAACCACTCACAGGTGTGAGGGACCAAGCAGCCAAAGCGTAGAGGACACAGGCAAAAAGTATCTTCAAAAAGGGTTTTCTTTATTTTAACCCTCAAAAAGTCCAAAATTAACAAAATTCAAAAACATACTTAGCAGGCCCATAAAAGAGGTCAACTAAATATAACTCTACGAAAACTAATTTCCAGAAACTTAAACAAAACAAAGTGAGACACAACTTAACTCACAAACTGACCTAATTACAAAGACACATGAGGGTAGCTTTTATAATGATTTGGCCAAACCATTTACACACAATAGGGGGGAAAACAAAAACACACACTAATATTAACTAAGCACAGAATAACCTAACTAAACCTAAAACACCCCTGCTCCTGGTAAGCCCATGGTTGGTCCTGCTGAGCAGGCATTTTGTCCCCAGAGTCCTCAGCCACGCCTTTTACCCAGACAGGAAACAGCCACCGCCCAAACCCAGGTAACTCAAAGAGAGAAACATAATTAATATAACAAAACATTTTAGAAAAACCACACAATGTTACTATGTGCGCGCCTCATAATACCAGTGTTAGGTTTAACAAAATGATTAATGAATTAACTTAATGAAGAAAACTGCAAAGCAAACTAATAAAGCGAAAAATGAACTGATTTACCCCTGTGTGGCTGATGCCATCACAACAGGGGATGGCTGTCCCTGCCTGAGCCTGATTTTTCTTCCTCTTAAAACAGAGTTTTTCCTTTCCTCTGTCAGTAAGTGTTTGCTCATAGGGGTTCGTCTAACCTTTGGGGTTTTCTCTGTATTACTGTAGGGTCTCTAACTTACAATATAAAGTGCCTGGAATTGAAATTGAGCAATGAGACAAAGAATAAAAAATTGCTGTTATTATGATAACCTCAGCATCTGCCTTTACCCTTTTAGTCAACCTGTAGATCAAAGGAATCAGGAAAGTATGAGGCAGCATCACCACCACACATATATTATACATATTTTCTGACCAGACTCTTGACAGGATTCTTCATGTAAAGAGGCATGGAGACATTTAAAATATTACGATATTACATGGACAAAGTGTCATGACAGACACATTAAGAGGAAATACACTAGGCTAACAATATAGAATTATCTTATAAGTAAAGAACCTGAATGCTTCCTTCAGCATAGATCACTGCAGTGTGTATGTGTATATGTAAAACAAATTTTTACACATACACACAACATCTTTCCCCTCATGTGCTAATTTAAGCAAAGATATCTGCATATTATATATACATGTATGTATGCATGGTTTTACACATTCACACATTAATATACACTGGCAAACAACAGCATAGACTTGCTGTGTGTATGTGTTTTAGTATGAATATGTGGGTAAATATCATAGGGAAACCTTCAAATCCCATCACACACGTCCTCCGAGGTTAGATGACACAGTGTGTTTTGGCATTGCAAATGTATTCATGTGACTTCTGTCTCTGTGTAAGTTCAGATTTGCACTCTGTCAGTCCCTGCTGGCACACTTCACTCTGACACGACACTAGATTTTGTTGAATATACAAGAAAACACAAAGATTTTAATTTAGCAGCAAGCATCCTGCTTTAGTGTTTTGTGTGTTCTTTGTAGGAATCGTTCTGGTTCTGGTTCTTGATGTGGGGTGACTTTGGGCTAACACTCTTAGCTTTCACTATAACAAGTGCTAATCATGTCACAGCACTGCTAACACTGTTAACACGGTTACCCGTGATTATGAGATCTTTATCCTTATAATTTAATTGTGAGAAGAGGAAAAATGTGATTAACAGTTGTCTCGGGACCACGATGACACTTCCTGATTTAATTTCCCTTTAATTTATTGCTTGGTTGGAGACATGAGGCCTTTCTCAGTACCAAGTTTCTCATACACTAAAAGTGAAGCATAAATTACTTTTTGTAATTTCGACTCCTTATTTGCAGTATAAATGAAGACAAAAAACAATCTGGAACAAAGGAGAATTTATTTTATCACTGCAATCATATTGGCTGATGGAAGACCCTCCTAGCTTTACTTGCTAACCAAAGCTAACCAAATCTTATATACAACATCAATATTTTATCATAAACAGAACAGATGGTCATGAGTGTTGCCAAATTCTTATTTAAAGTGGACCCATTAGGATTTTCCTTACTTTCTAAAATATACACTGTATTATCTTGTATTGATGTATGCTATTAAAGCGGACAAAGTATCAAATAATGAGGTTTTGTACAAGGATGTACAAATAACCCATATGTTTCAGAGGTTTAAGCTTCATTCTGCTGTCAGTGCTCTTTTTTGGTAAATGGTCTGTATTTGTATAGCGCTTTTACTAGCCCCGCCTAAGGACCCCAAAGCGCTTTACATACCCAGTCATCCACCCATTCACACACACATTCACACACTGGTGGAGGCAAGCTACAGCCACAGCTGCCCTGGGGCAGACTGACAGAAGCGAGGCTGCCATATCGCGCCATCGGCCCTTCTGGCCAACACCAGTAGGCGGTAGGTGAAGTGTCTTGCCCAAGGACACAACGACTGAGACTGTCCGAGCCAGGGCTCGAACCAGCAACCTTCCGATTACAAGGCGGACTCCAAACTCTTGAGCTACAGTCGCAACTGTTACTAACACAGAATTATGTCAGTAAGAGGTGCAGTGCATAAAAGGATCATCTCAGCTCCACACTGGATGTGAGCACAGAAGCCCTGCTCAGCTGTTTTTTTAATCTTTTGTTTGTAATAGCAGCCAGGGAAAAGGTTTGCTTGAAGAGAACATAAAACAGGTACTTGTTTGAATGAATGAATTGTGAATCATCCAAAGCTATTCCTAAAAATAAAAAATATGTTGCTATAAAGGTGCATGATAGGTCTCCTTCAACTGGGCTGGAAATTTGGGGTAGTTAAATAATACAGGCCACTCCCTGTACCACCGCTAAAAGGTCTACATTTCAAAATGTAAGGGAGGTTCAGCAGAGCTATATTAGAGTACAAGTACAGGCAGCTCTTGTAGTTCCTGGATGGGGAGAAATGCAAAGGTGTGAAAAACTGGGCCACTTTGGAGGGGACCAAATGTGGGTTGGAGCATGTGTGAAACTTTAAGGAGTTTGTCTATCAAGAATGGTCTGAGGAGGAGGGACAAACCATGAGAAGGACACAGGGTGTATGTACATATGCTGGAACAAGTTGCAGCTTCCATGATTTAAAACAGGGGTGCCCAATCCTAGTCCTCGAGAGCTACTGTCCCGCAGCTTTTAGATGCATCCCTACTCCAACACAGCTGAATCAAATGGTTTGATGACCTCTTCAGCATGCCATCAAGTTTGGCAAAGGCCTGATAACAAGACATTCATTTGATCCAGGTGTGTTGGAACAAGGATGAATCTAAAAGCTGCAGGACAGTAGCTCTCGGGGACTAGGATTGGGCACCCCTGATTTAAAAGGTTTGCTGCTAGGGCACCTTCAGACATAGACCTCCACAAACCAAAGCAGTCTGCATGGATGCGATGGACCTGTGGAACTTCGAACAGATCAGTTCATTTTCTGGGCTCTCACATTTTCCCAGGACATGTGTGTTGTAGTTGTAAGACAGAATGTGACCCCCCTGTCTGATAGATTGGTCTTAATATTTACTGAAGAACTTTAATCACCAGAACTAAATGAGACATAGTTGTCTGTCTGTTGGTAATCACTCTTCTTCTTCTGTGGTTCTAATCGTTGGTAGTGTAAAGTTTGGAGCACAGAGTGATCGACCTCCAGCTGATCCCTGCAAGCTCCAAGTGTTTAGAGTCAAACTTCAGTTCCATCTGATCTATTGGTCACACTGTTTAGGAGCAAACCTTCACCGACTCGTACTCAGCACACACACACAATGGATCACACACCAGGGACACAGAGTGTGTGTGTGTGTGTGTGTGTGTGTGTGTGTGTGTGTGTGTGTGTGTGTGTGTGTGTGTGTGTGTGTGTGTGTGTGTGTGTTTTAACCATATTCCTCATCTCCGTCAGCAGCCAATTGGTCAGCTCATTAGTGGATCATACATCAGTGTTGGCTTGACCTCCCTCTTCAGTTTTTTTCTGTCTCTGAAACTGTGACTCATTTCAGTTTGGATCCACCAAATCCACATTTCTAGACCATATATGTCACCACCACAACAACAAACTCTGTCATCTTTCAAAGGTCTTTCATAACAGTGCCAAGAAATTAGGATTTTGTACAAATTTTAAATGACTTGGACTGACTTGAGACAAATACGCAAACACAAATGTTTCTATACAGATGCAGCGCAGTTTTAAACCCAACTTTAACAACTTAGTTACAAAAAAATGCTGTTCATGGATACTGTTTATAGATCTGAACAGTAGGTAAAACCTAATCTCAAGTCCTATTACTACAGAAGAAAAGCATAAAAAAGACATTATTAAAAGGTCTAGTCAAAACTGAAATGAACAGCACTGGTGTTACTGGTGTTTGTGTTCAGGTTTCCTTTTCTGTGCAAAATGCACACAAGAAAACTAACTAAGAAAACTAAGAAAGTAGCAGACGTAATTATTTTTTGCATAACTTTATCAGTCTCTCACTGCATTGTCAAGAATTTTTGGTGCAATCTTTTTTACAACAGTGCTTCAGTTCATTGAGGTTTTCTGGCATTTGTCTATGCACAGCTCTCAGCGAGTGCCACCACAGTATTTCTTGCATGTTGAGGTCTGGACTTTAACTGGGCCATTGCAACATCTTTATTCTTTTCTTTTTCATGAACTCCGCAGTATAGCAAAATATTCTGGAGTCAAATGTGGGCCCATCTGTGTGTCAGCGAAGACTTTACTGAAACTAGGTCACACAATAGGACAGGAGTCTTCAGCAGACCAGCAAATCTACAACAGAACTACACAACAAGGTGCCCAGGCTCAAATCACCCCTTCACCACCATGTTTTTTTGCCAAATGTGACCATTATGGCAAAATATCTTCACTTTGGTCTCATTTCTCCAAAGAACATTGTTTCAGTAGTCTTACATGTACTTTGTTTAGATGTAACTTTCTAAACCTAACGTAAGATCGCACTCTTTTTTCAGAGACTAGAAGGTTTCTCAAGTCAGTCTCTTTTCAGTTGTCCTGTCATGAACTTTAACCTATACTGTGTTTACAGAGTGTGAGATGTAGTTCATGGTTTTTTTGCAGCTTCTCTGAGCCTGGCCTGACCTTGTGGGTCTATTTTGCTGGGCAGTCTTTTCCAGGGAAGATTGGCAACTTATCTAATTCTGAATTATCAGTCTTACTATATATTGACGGACTTCATATATGTTTGGAAACGGGATTCAACCTTTCCAGACTGATGGACAGTAACAATTGCTTCTCTTAGGTCACTGTTGATGTCTTTCCTCTTTGGCATTGTGTTAACACACACTTGAATTCTTCAGACCAGCAAAACATCAACATGTATGCTTTTATAAAATTTCTCACACTTGGGTCCATTCGATTAGTAGCATCTGGTTCCTAGTTTTCCTCTCCATAAATTGAAGAATCAGTAATGCTTCCCATTTTTTAACAGAATTTGAAGTAAAACAGCAAAAGTTTGAGACTTCTATGAGACTTCAGCTGTCATTGTTTCTGTGTCCCTTCAACAGACATTTAAGTGTACAAGGTGGACTCAGTCGAAATTGAGTTAATGTATTTTTTTAATTGATTAGAAAGCAACAGCTCTTACAAATGTCTAATTTCAAATTTGTGTACCTTTAAGTTGCAAATAGAGCTGCAAGCCCACTTCACTCTGTCAGACACGCTCTAACTAAGTGATTTCTTGATTCAATAGGTCTGGCAGTAATCAGGTCTGGGTGTGGCTAGAGAAACTGAAAAGCTTTCCAACAAATATGTTTAATCACATCATACATAAAGAGGACACACACACACACACACACACACACACACACACACACACACACACACACACACACACACACACACACACACAAACTCTCTGTCAGGTCCTCCATGCATTGGCCTAATTCTTCAAGGGAGGCATTGTGTTAAAATTTAGTGTTAAGTCTTAAATTTTCTAGTTTGTAGTTCATCATCCTCCTAATTGTTGAGTTCGTACACTGGTACACAGCTCCTTTTGCAAATCTTGTGCAAATTTGACCCAAAGTTTTGTGTAAAATGTAAATTAATGTTTCTACAAATGAATGCAATGTGAATATTCGTTTTGATTTTTTGCCTTTATCATTAGTAGCTCAAAGCTGTGCGACCTCTGTTTATTTGAGAATTTCTACACATGATCATCTTACTATGAAACAGGGAAGAAATCTGAGCACAGGCATTTCTAGCCACACAGTGACAGTTTGTTGTAACTCCGCAAGCCACTGAGTAGGTCAACTGCTCAACAGCTTTGGCCCACATGGAAAACTTTCAAAAAAATATTACGTTACACACTGGAGGGGTTCTGAGCCGGAACGAGTTGCAAGGAACGAGTGCCCACTCTGGGTGGCAGGACAAGTTGCTGCCCCAAGTGGAGGATTTTAAGTAGCTCAGGTCTTTCCACAAGGGGAGATTGACATTTGGATTATGGTCGTGTCTGCATTAGTACACAGTGGTGAAGAGAGTGCTGAGTGTAAAAACAAAGCTGTCAATTTGCGAGTCATCAGCTGAAAGAATGAAATTTCAGATACAAGCAGCAGAAATTAGGTCTCTCTGAAGGGTGGCTGGCCTCTCTCTTAGAGATAGGGTGAGGAGTTCAGTCAGTCAAGACGGGCTCAGAGTAGGAGCCAGTTCAGGTGCACTGGAATCTGACAATAATGCCTCCTGCGTGAGGGGTTCTGGGCGTGTCTTACTGCGAGGAGGCCCCGGCTAGACCCAGGACACTCTGGAGAGATTATATCTCTCAGATGGCTGGGGAACATCTCTGTGTGGCTAAGGGAAAGGAGGCCTGGGCTTCTCTCCTTAGGCTGCTACCCTGATGACACGGCTTCAGATAAGCAGAAGAAGATGGATGGATGGATGGATGGATGGATGGATGGATGGATGGATGGATGGATGGATATTACATTGCTATTAGACACAACTGCTATAGCTGCTTTCTAACCCTCTCTCACTTTCTGCTCTCCTCCATGCACCTTGAAAATCTCTATTTTCCGACACTGTGCACTGTCATATTGTTGGGATTTCCTTTGAGGACAAAAAATATATATTTAGTCATGTAAATGTTGAACTGGAAAGCAAAGCTTTGTTGTTGGTAATATTTTTGTTGTTCATTTCTTTCCAGTTCTTTTTCATACTCTTTGTGTCTTTTGTTTTTCATGTCCTTCATGTTGTTGTTTTTCTTGCACTTATTTGTGTATTTTCTCCTATTTTTTAAGAAACACTGTTTTGTCAGTGATACGACAGGGTATTATTAAACTTTAACACGTTACACCAAGCTGGTACACAATCTGCGAGAAAGGAACAACATTGTTTTAGTCTGGACAAAGGAACAAACAGTAAGGAGAAAAAAAATTGTTTTACAACTCAGTGCGGGCATGATCCTATCCTGCTTCCTCTGATTCTAACTTCAGCAGATCTTTGGCTCATTAGCTCTTAACTGAAGAATCGTGACTTTTGCTTCAGATCAGACAGAACCTTTTTTTTTCTGTCACTGTAAGCACTCATACATATATCTCCTTCAAAACATAGCCACTTAACTCACCCTGACAGTCGCCCCCTCCCAAACCCGATGCTGTTGCTATTGTCCTAATACTCACAAGCCAATTTCAGCAAACCCAGTTAACAGCCTGCAGAACTTAGCCAAGCTGATAGACTGACAGTTCTCTGACAAAAGCCACACAGGAGAAATTCCCCTGCCGCTAATATCTGCTGTCAGCCCGGACGCATCTAAAATGCAGCTAATGCATCGCCCCTCTGCCGCTGCGCCTCCCCCCAGCACCGCCACCTCCCCACCTCACTACAGCTGACAGAGAGAGAAAAAGGGAGAGTGATATGAATACTTTGAGAATAACAATGCTAAAAAAGAAAAAAAGAAGAAGAAGCTGCTCTCTAATGGTGCCGGCAAATAGCGACGCATATTCAGCCTGACAAAAGGGGCTTCTGTGTGACGGGATGTTCAATCTTCCCAGGTGTCAGTGCCTTCACACAGGAGGGGAAATGGGTGCCAGACAGAGAAACATCCAAACCCCCACAAGTGCATCCTAAGTAGGCATCATGTTGCAGAGAGCTGAGTGATAGTGATACCAGCATGATGATGATGATGGCGATGATGATGATGATGATGCTGATGATGATAGTGCAGCTATTTGGACTTGATGGGACGTCGTTTTTGCCTCCACACAAACAGTTTGTGCCACTGCTTTCACTGTTTGAGAGCAAAGCTGGGAAAACAAAAAGGGAGCTTTATAATGGTCGGGTTGTGTCAGAGTAGGAAAGGCCTGGAGCTTATTTTTGCTGTTTAATGTCAGTTTTACTGGCTGAAGGGTATGATCGCGTGCAGTTTCTCCAGAATGTTCAGCTGACAGCCAGAGAGTGCTAATCTGAAAGGTCAAAATGCCCCAGAGATGCTTACGCTGTCACGACACAGTAAGATTTTCATCTGTTTGAGAAAGTTCATTTCACTTTGACTTCACAACATGATATGAAGAAATAGACCGAATAACATGTTGGTAAGAATACAAGGATATACCAGCAGTACCGGTGACCACTGCTAATTGTGTCAATCTTGAGACACAGAATGACCTCAAAGACACATAAAATCACTATAATGACAGATGCAGTAATAAAATGTAGGAAAAGTACCCACAAAGGTTTAAAACCTGCCCACAAGAGCGTGGTCCTCAAACTGTACACACAGAAATGCAGCCCTGAATTTAGCCCTCTTTAGATCCAGTCTTGAGTCAGACTCTCAGCACATTCACTGGCTTTTTAAGTTGGTTTAATTTCCACTTAATCCCTGCAATATAGATTTATTTCATACTCATTACACACCCTTGGGGTAATAAATATCAATCAGCAAATTACCCATGTAAAAAGATACAATATGTGTTAATAGACCTCTCTGCATTGAATCATACTTGTTATTAATCTTTGGCTCTCTTCCATAGCATGTCTTTTATTCTGTCTTCCTTCTCTCACCCCAACCGGTCGCAGCAGATGGCCCCGCCCCTCCCTGAGCCTGGTTCTGTCGGAGGTTTCTTCCTGTTAAAAGGGAGTTTTTCCTTCCCACTGTCGCCAAAGGGTTTGCTCATAGGGGGTCATATGATTGTTGGGTTTTTCTCTCAATGTATTACTGTAGGGTTTACCTTACAATATAAAGCGCCTTGAGGCGACTGTTGTTGTGATTTGGCGTATAATAATTAAAATTGAATTGAATTGAATTGGATATCTGTCGCAATTAACCTTCACCATCATAGTCTTCTTTCAACCAAAACAAAAGCTTTTTTTGTAATCAATAAAAGCACCAATAGTCATTTCTTGTAGTGCAAATATAAATCACATTTTGTAAAATAATTATATGATCCATAGTTGAGTAAACCGTCCTAAAGATAGCTTGCTCGTCTCCCAGAAAGCCCACCGCAGTTAAATTTCAGTTTCATCAGGAGCATTTTAATGGAATTATTTAACAAATAATGCGCTGTGTGGTACAGCTCTTGTCAGCAGTCCTGAGACGGGATGGTCACATGTCTAAACTGCTTACTATAACTTATTAAGACAATATTGGAAATAAATGAGCATGTTTATGCATGTTTTAGCACAAATGTGTGCCTGAACTGAGGCCCTCCATGGCCTCCGTGGCATGCAAACGCCTACAACTTATCTTCCTCTCTGCCTCTGCATACTATATATGTGATCAATCTCTAGCCACATACATAAAACACCTTTAGTCGGAAGGAAAATGTCCTTCTCGGTGGTAGCAATTGAATGTGTTGGAGAAACAACAAACCATAAACCCAATCCTATATATTTTTAATACCTTAATTATAAGTTTTTGAGAATGCATTAGTTTGTTAGAAGAATTAATTACACACTATTCTATGTATATTAATGAGTACAGTATCCTTTTTTCTATTAAATAACCTGAAAAAACTGACTGTACTTTTATAGCATAAAACATGTTAAAAAGATCTTTTTTAGGTTATTAGGGTATTCAGAACTGCCCCATATAAAGGTGCCAACAGCACTGCACATTTTATATGGAGTTAATCACAAAACAGCTTGAGCTTGTATATCCTTAAAACATTTCAACGAGTTGCAAAACCAGCTTTCACAAATGGCCTGTGTTCATCTTCTGTGGGAGGTCATTCTCTAATGACTGTTTATTTTATTTCAGTATTAACAGATTTCTCTGCAGTCTGCAACACACATTCGAGTTTTTGTTTCATTAACGTAGAGACAGATATTTTATACTAAGTTGGTTTGGTTTATTCTGTTGCGTTATATACATTTTTTCTTACAGTGACAGGTTACAATTTGCACACTAATCATGAAAACACATACAAACTTTTAAAACATGAACAAAGGATATACAATATGGAAAATAAATGCAGTAGCAAGTCACCTCAATGAAAAAAAAAAACATGTTGAGGCATTGACTTCATGCTTGTTCAGTCTTGTTAAGAGCTTAAAAACGTAATGTCACATAACAACCAGACACTGTAAGAGTAAACGGAGCAAGTTATGAGAAAGTAAAGTTCATGGAAAGAGTTAAATAAATGCAACAATTCTGTCGTGACTATGCAGAGCCATAAGAAGGACCTTGAAGTTGCAGGTCTTGAAGTGCACGCAAACTCCCCACCTCCTACTGCACATTCTTGCTTCTTTGCAATAAACCTTGTAAACATGTGTCTGCCTTCATGTTTTCTGTTTAATTATTACTTTAAACTACCATACAAATTACAGACTGTTAATTTATTTGGAAAATGGTAACTTTAATTGAGAGAGACAGAATATCAAAAAGCCAATTGAGAAAAAAATTCCTCATAGAAATTATGAATCGATTTGCTTGTCATTGAGTGAAATAAGTGTTTAATCCTCAAGCAAAACATGACTTAGTACTTGGTGGGGAAACCCTTCTGGCAACCATAGCGTTTTGTGTAGTTGGTCACCAGCTTTGTGCACATCTCAGGATGGATTTTGGCCCACTTGTTTTTTAAAACTCTCTAAACCCTTTAGGTTACTTGGCTGCTGCTTGACAACTGGAAGGTCCAGCTCTCTTCACATATTGAGGTCTGGAGACTGGCTCAGCTACTCCATCACTTTAATGTGCTTCTTGTTCATCAATTTCAATTTCAATTGTATTTATACAGCGCCAAATCACAACAACAGTCGCCTCAAGCTGCTTTATGTTGTAAGGTAGACCATACAATAACACAGAGTAACAGAGAAAAACCCAACAATCATATGACCCCCTATGAGCAAGCCCTTTGGTGACAGTGGGAAGAAAAAACTCCCTTTTAACAGGAAGAAACCTCCGGCAGAACCAGGCTCAGGGAAGGGCGGCCATCTGCCGTGATGGGTTGGGGAGAGAAAAGGAAGACAGGATGAAAAACATGCTATGGAAGAGAGCCAAAGATTAATAACAAGTATGATTCAATGCAGAGAGGTCTATTAACACATAGTGAGTGGGAAAGGTGACTGAAGAACTTATTGCATCATGGGAATCCCCCAGCAGTCTACACCTATTGCAGAATAACTATGGGAGAATTCAGGGTCACCTGATCCAGCTCTAATTATATGCTTTAGCAAAACAGAAAGTTTTAAGCCTGATCTTAAAAGTAGAGATAGTGTCTGTCTCCTGGATCCAAACTGGAAGCTGGTTCCACAGAAGAGGGGCCTGAAAACTGAAGGCTCACCCTCCCATTCTACTTTTAAATACTCTAGGAACAACAAGTAAGCCTGCAGTACTATAAAATCATTAAGATAAGATGGGGCCTGATTATTTAAGACCTTGCATGTGAGGAGCAGGATTTTAATTCAATTCTGGATTTAACAGGAAGCCAATGAAGGGAAGCCAATATAGGAGAAATATATTCTCTCTTTAGTCCCTGTCAGTACTCTTGCTGCAGCATTTTGAATTAACTCAAAGCTTTTTAGGGAGTTTTTAGGACATCCTGATAATAATGAATTACAGTAGTCCAGCCTAGAAATAATAAATGCATGTTTTTCAGACAGGATATTTCTCATTTTAGAGATATTGTGCAAATGGAAGAAAGCAGTCCTACATATTTGTTTAATATGTGCATTGAAGGACATATCATGGTCAAAAATGACCCCAAGGTTCCTCACAGTGTTACTGGAGGCCAAGGTAATGCCATCCAGAGTAAGAATCTGGTTAGATACCATATTTCTATAATTTTCAGGGCCGAGTATAATACCCTCAGTTTTATCTGAATTAAGAAGCAGAAAGTTAGAGGTCATCCAGGTCTTTATGTCTTTAACACATTCCTGCAGTTTAACTAATTGGTGTGTGTTATCTGGCTTCATAGACAGAAAAGTTGAGTGTCATCTGCATAGCAGTGAAAATGTCTGATGATATTGCCTGTATAATGTAAATCATCCACTCCTTAATTGCCTTGGCTGTATTTTCTGGGTCACTGTCATGCAGGCAAAACTAGATGTTCATTGATAAACCTAAGACGTGCTTGTGTGCCTTCTTATGCAGGTGGACTTTAAAGGCGCTGCAAGATTTCGATCCATTATAATGTATTACCAATGGTGTTCTTAGTGACTGTGGTCCCAAAGCCATTCAGATCATTAACAAGCGCTTCCTGTGTAGTTTTGGGCTGACCCATTACTTTTGACATGATCATCTCCACCCCATGAACCAAGATCTTGGATGGAGCTCCAGACTGAGGTAGACTGATGGTCATAATATATTTCTTCCAATTCCAAATAATCACAGCAACAGTTGTCACCTTCTTATCAAACTTCCTGCTGATGGTCTGGTAGCCCATTCCAGTCTTGTGATGGTGTACAATCTGGTACCTTTAGTAGCTCACACCCTGCCATATAACATCTAATTAGGAAGAAAAACACCTGTTGACTTAATTTTTATTAGTTTTACAGATCTGCCACCTTCATCTTTTGGCAGGATTACACTTGATATTGTTTTTACTTGGAAAGAGACGAAAACAAACGGTGTTATTTCTGGAGCAGCACTAGTTCGAAAGTGTGCAGCAGTTACTTATTGAAGTTCCCTGCCTGTCCTGCATCTGTACTGCATTAGCATTACCACAGCAAAGCAGTAACCATGGTAACCAGCTTCCATCAGGCATCCTGCGTCTTTACCTACATATCTACCTGAACACAACACACGAGCAAATGCATACACACTGCTCACAGCACATCCATTAGCTGGTTTCCTCTCCACCAAGTCTTAACAGTGTGTGAGCACACACATGCGCAGACATGTGTGTATCTGTGTGTGTGTGTGTGTGTGTGTGTGTGTGTGTGTGTGTGTGTGTGTGTGTGTGTGTGTGTGTGTGTGTGTGTGTGTGTGTGTGTGTGTGTGTGTGTGTGTGTCAGAGCTGACAGCCTTTTCTTTGTTTAGTTGAAGTGACAGAAACAGCTTTTCCCTGTCTGCTAGAGTAGGACATCAAACACAGACACACAAACACAAATACACAGAAAGATATACACACTAATAACCAGGTAGTGAGTGTAGAGAGACAGTGTGTGTCAGAGTGTGTTTGTGTATATTGTAGGGGAGGTGTGTGCATGAGAAAGAGAGAGTTTATTTTCAAGACCCAGTTCACATATTTGTTTATTTTTCCATGTGCGTGTCATAGTGTCTAATTGTAAGTGCTGGTTTAAAGTACTGTAAATGTGCATAAATTTAAGTAATTTAAAGGATGAGTTGTATGCTAACATATACGTCTCTTTCCATTTATGCCGGTATGTCACTGGGCATCATACTGTTTGCTGTTTTACTGTGTGTTTGTTTTTATATGTTTAGTTTTAAATAACATGTTCATCCATTTGTACGTGTGTATGAGAGACAGAGGGAGAGGAAAAAAAAAAACCTGCATCCCTTAGCTGTCGTAGGCCTGGAGATGGTTACCTTGGAAACCAAGGGCAGTAAAGATGGAGGGGAGAGAGACATGAGTTGATTGGCATTCCCCCCCTCCCCTGCTGTTTAATAATCTCCATTTACTGCTGAGACGGATTGATCTGGCAGATAAAAACAGAGAAGTTCCGTCTCCCTTACCTTCCCTGGTGCTTCCATCTATCTATCTATCTAGATAGATAGATAGATAGATAGACAGATTTAGATAGATAGATATAGTTATATATATATGATAACAAAACAATTGTTTTGTTTATATATAAATATATATATATATATATGTATGTTATAGAAAATATAAAGTATAACATTAAATTAAAATGAAATATTTCAAAGTTAAAACACCATGTAGAGTATACGCAAGATACTGAAAATAGTAGGGGTGTCAAAAGGAAGATTTAAAAAGACTGATCACCTGAGGTAGGAATGATTTCCCGTGGCGTTCCACGGTGCATCGTGGTTGAATGAGTCTTGCTGAAGACTTGCTCCTGTGGCCGTCTGGCACAATATGGAGAGGGCGTAAATGATTGTCCAATACTGCCCCTAACTTGAACAGCATCTTTCTTTCTAAACCCACTATCAGAGAGTCAAGCTCCACACCCACAATTTTACTTGTGGATCAGCTTATTGAATCTGTTATCCACTCTGCTGCCCCAGTACAGTGAGGATAGTGAGGACACAGAAGACAAAACTAGCCACTACAGACTCTTTAAACATCCAGAGCATCATCCAGCAGATGTTAAAGGACCTTAAATGTCTCAGAAATGAAGTTACTACTGAAGTCAAATTTAATGCATTGTATTGTATAATGCTATTTTAACTCTCTGTCCAGTGTTGTCTAATTTCTTCAGCCTAATTGTGTTTAGTGTTCTCTGGTGCTTTCATCCTGGTTTGGGCCATTATTCTCTGGTGTTTAAGTCCTCCTTTGGACAATTATTCATTGTGGTTTTAGCACAGGCTTGGCCTGTTATTCTCTGGTATCTCTTTAATTCTGGTTCATTCTCTGTTGGTAAATATTTTTTGTTGCTCTAGCTTTAAGTTAAACCACCATTCACATTTGCTAAGTCCTGATTTGGTCAACGACTATCTAGTACTTTAGTCTGGATTATACAGAGTGTTTCCAGTACTTTAAACCCCGGTTTAGTACATTGGTGCAGTGTAACTGAGCTGTAAAGAACTGGAAAACCTGTATGTTACTAAGCCATAAATTGCACATACAGTGCTTGGACAGGCTTTTCATGCATTTCTTTGTCTTTCTGTCTGTTTTCCTGTTGTTCTAGTTGCTCCTGATGGGTCGTCAATCAGTGGTCAAACACACACAAAATGCCGACAAACATACACATATATAATCTCTCCCACTGCATTAAAACTGTCTTGTCTGAGTCTTTGTGTGAAAATCTCTCTGTGTAACAATAACTTGTTGTCTAAACATACACACAGCCGTGGTGTGTGTTTGTATCTGTTGTTGTTGTCGACGATATTTCCCAAGGCATCATGAGAAAACAACACAGACAAAAAGGAGGAATAAAGGATGAGTGATGGACGATGAGAGAGCAAGAAAAAAAATGAGCTCATGGGGGGAAATGGCAGTCTGTGAAAATTCACACACATACGAATGACACAAACACACTCACAAATACACAAACACAAACAACAGTGGCAAGATTTAATACGGAGTTGAGGGTATTGAGGGTTTGGAGGTGTGATTTGGGAGGAGTGGGAAACGCCGCGCCTGCCTCCTCTGGTGAATTGGATCATCAACCACATCCCAGGATGCTCATACACACACAGGCGCACACACACACACACACACAGGCGCACACGACACTTATTAGGTGGAGCAGGTACAGCTGGGGCTTGGATTTAAAGACAACACCACCTGGCCTGATGGTAGTCTGACAGTGATTAACACACACACGCTCATCACACAAAGACACAGATGCATTTATACACTGCTACTTCACATGTACTAGATGATACACCCGAATGCAGATATCACACGTAAAACATACAACATGTTATTTTTCTCCTGTGATGGCACAGATGGTGTTGTATTCTTTGGTTTGACATGTTTTTATGTCCATTTGTGATTCATAAATGTGACAGAAACTAGGATCAGTTCAAGACTGTGTAAGAGCCTCTTGTTCACTGTCACTGTGAAAGTATAGGACATAAAATAACATACGTTTGAAGAAGCAAAAAGCGTGCATGCACAAGTAGAAGTATATAGGAATATATATCCAATTATTGCAGACTAGCACACCAACATCAGCCTTTATGAAAATATAAGTTGTCTCCTAATATTGAGCAGTACTTTTGAACTTGATTTGTATATATGAAATAAAATTTTTCATGTCCAACTTGTTTCACGTATAAATAGTGGTGCTATTGTCAGATGTGGTGAAAAGCTTTTAAATTTTCTGTAACATCCCTGATCCATAAATGTTGCCCAGAGCCCAAACTGAGCTCATCATATTATTCTCTTTATTTCACCAACAATACAAACAGAGACAGTTTCAGAGGGTGTTGGGTCGTGCTTAGCAGCTCAGTTTAGTATTTTCATATGTTTTCAACCTGGTTTTGTCCATTTCTTTTATTCATGAAGCTCACTGTTTGTTTGAATACTGCCATGTTTTCACCCTAGTTTGGACCTAAACATCTTTGTTTTTTGCCCCAGTTTGGTTTAATATGCTCTGCTGATTCAACTCCAGTTTGGTGCAGTGTTCACCATTTGAAGGTAGGGGCAGTGGAGTATTTGACTGGAGTGTTTTTGCTAGAAACACAAGAGCCAACAGAGCATACAGAACTGATCCATGTCAGTTCAGTAAATGTAAACGTTAAGTTCCCGCATGAGTGAAACCTTGTTTGGTTTTGTTGCATTTATACAAACGGAATCACTCATCACCTTTTACTCAACAGCAAAACTGGAACTCAAACAGAGAGTAACGTAATATTGCAGCTACAGTCTGCATACTGATGTCTTTGTTCACTAGAGTAACTGGTTAGTGAGGAAGTCATGTCTGTCTTTGGGCCATTCAAAAGCTCTTGTTAAACAGCTTTTCCCTCTGTTCCTGTAGTTTTAGATGAGGGATTGTTTTGACACTTAGACATTCATGTTGTTTAACAGTGTAACAAAAGATTTTCAACCAGGTTCGTCATAAGCATGTAATCCTAAAAAGCACTCCATTAGTTTGAGCACATTGAGTACATTTTACTAAGACGCACTCCAGGTCTCTAATGAAAGTTTGTGTTGTGAGAAAGTAAATACACATACACAAAAATTCCATAAAGTCAAGGCTATTTCCTGGGAAAATGCAGAGTCTGGAGCATTAGATATAGGAAAATGTGTTGGGTTTGAGCTTGATAAATTGTTATACACCAGAGCATGAATGTATTATTAATAAGATGCTTAATAAGAAAAAAACAACAGCATCCTTGTTTTACTACTTTTGCTAAACAATTATATGTTACATCTATATGTATATATTTGATTTATTTTTCTCTGTAGGAGAAACAGCTAAAGTAGGAACCGTAAGTAGGAATAAGTACATTTAGCAGACTTATTCTTTAAGCTGAGGGGAACATTATTATTGGATATTTTAAAGGGAAAGATTGGTGTCAAAGAAAATGATAAAAAACGAATGGAGGAAGTCAACAAAGAGACATAGACATAAACAGTGACAGACTGTTGGAGAGTTGCTGAATTCCCCTGATTACCGACACACAAACACAAAGTTGACACACAAAGAAACAGTGATATGCTGTCTAATATGAGTAATACACACACACACACACACACACACACACACACATACATACACACACAGAGAGATAAACCCCAGAGACAAGAGGAGCCGAGGGGATTTGTTGCAAAAGTCTTTGTGTCTGTAAACTCAGTGAGGCTGTTGGGAAAACAGAAAGCCCAGAGCTCAGGCTGGCACACACATACACAGAGTGAGAAAGAGTGTAAAAAAAGACTTGGAAAGACAAAATAGAAATACATATGATGAGAATCATAAACCATGCCTTCCAGAACTTTTTTGCTGTTTGAGCTATTTTTTGCCATTATTAGCCAAATTAGCCATTAGCCTAATGCTACATTGTGTTATATTGCAATGGAATGATACAGCATACTGTATTCATACTGCTTACAATTAGATCACATGGTACGGTGTCTCAAGTTACTGTACATTTTGTATATTTTGTTGTATCACATTTTTGGTTGTGTTACATCTTACTAAAAGCAAATTGCATCACACAATCGTTATATAATCCAACGTGACACACAGTCCTTCAAGAAATCAGGCTTGCCACTTGACATCCTTTTTGATAATACTCCTGGGCAGTTATTTGGGGCTGATAAGACTAAACTCCTTTAAATAAATGACAACAAAACCACAACCTTAATTTTGGTGGCAATAAAAATATCATTTGTCACCAATCAAATTTGATCATCCATCCATTTTCCGAACACTTTATTCATCCTGTGGTCACAGGGGAACTGGAGAAGTTCCCAACTGACACAGCGGAAAAGGAAAGGATTGCTCTGGACAGGTCACCAGAGCCAATACCTGGAAGAAACCCAGGGTGAAAGCTTCCAGCTAACCAGAATGTTCCAGCCTAGAACCTTCTTGCTGTGCAGCAACGATTCTAAACACTGTGCTTACCTATTCTTCCCAGAAATGCACATTAAAAGTTGAGTGAGTTTGTACTAACATAAGGTTTAGAAAGTTGCTAGTTTCAGAACATTTTTCTCCCAACATTTGCCAACAGTTTTTACTACTGCCTTTAAAGCAGGTAATTTGCTCTTTAAAAGGAGAGAAGGGTAGAATAACTCCAAACTCTTGGATTACTGTTTTCCCATCGAGTTTTATTGTCATTGCTTCATATCGCTGCGTATTATGTTTCAAGTTCCTGCGACCATTTGTTTCACACTGTGTCACACTGCTTGCAATGTTTTTAATGATGAACAGTATTTTATCACTTAATCCGGCCACAAAATGTTATCAAAGCAGCATGAATTTAACATATGGGTTTTGGTTTCTCCCAAACCAAAACCCATAAGAATCTAAACTTTCTCAGTCACAGTGAAAACTTTCTCGATTGACTTTATGATCCATTGGAAGCTCCTTAGCATAAGGCTGGTTCTACGGGCAGCCTCCAAACTAAGCCCAACCTTTATTGGATAAACAAAGGCGGATGAATGAAAACAATAATATTGATTTGAGGAAAGATGTCAGCTCTGAGCGTGATGCTGACAGTGATGCTGCTCTGTTTGTTTCAGCTGAACAAAGCAGAGAGCAGCAGCATCAGCTGGCTGATTAGCATGGAAAACAAAAGCACACACGCTCCAGTCATTCTCTTTATTAACGCACTGTTGTCTTGTTGTAATGACACCTAGATGCAAACAGGAGGACGCTTTCTCACACTGTGACAATGACAGACAGCTACACATACACACACACAGGATTCCACTGATATATGGGGCCAATAACAGGTTTTTGGTTCAGTGAAAGATATCTCAAGAACCTGACTCACATGAAAGTTAATACCTGAATTCATTTGCTCCATAGGATGTTTCTTAGTGATCTGAACATTTCCATATTGAGAGAGTGTTGCTGCACAACTTCTTTTGTTTAGTTTTGGTGTGTTTTGGATTTCTAGAACCAAGTCTTCAGTCTGGCTTATTATCCAATGGATCGGGATTTACTCCTCCAGGAAGTGCCATTTAATTATGTTGTTGGCAGATGCCTCTTACTTACACACCTAGATAACAGTACCTGTCTAGAGAGTCAACATTAGGAGGTTGGTGGGGTGGTAGCGGCATAAATCAAAAGTTTGTCAGTAAGCTGGTGCCATGATGCACTGGGTTATTGCAAGTGACCTCTAAGTGCACTAAAGGACATGCTGTGTATAAACGAGCTACTCAAGTTCAAATCTGAAACTTTATGTCATATTTTTTTGTAAAACTGTTTGTTCAGACCAACATATTAAATTGCATGAAGTACAGCAGGGGCTTTAGATTAAGCTGATGAATGTTTCTGGTCTTTAAAAAAAATTGAGTATATAAAGACAGTTAAAAATGCTTAATGTTTTAGACCGTGAACAAGTGTTTTCTTCTAGTCATCACTTTTCAGAGACTCCTGCTGAGGGCGTGTGTGTGTTTGTGAATGTAGATGACATAGCACCTCCACAACATAAAGACACAACACTTGCACAGACTTTGATTACTGTAGTAAATACACAGCATGGGTGAGGCAATTCACCGCAGTGTGTGTGTGTGTGTGTGTGTGTGTGTGTGTGTGTGTGTGTGTGTGTGTGTGTGCTTTAACTGAAGGAATGAACAAAGACAAATCTAGCTAGGGTCTGTCAGAGGGATTGTTTGAGTGGATCAGGGCTTTGTGGGTAAACACACTGCTGCTGTTGGAAGTTAAACATGTTGTTAAACTCCCCATCAGAGCCACTCCTGCAGTCTTCAGTAGCAGTCCAGCATAGTCTGTTTTTTTCACTCTGCCAACAGCAATTTCATTTAGAACCGTGCTGCATTCACTTGCCTTGAAAAGATTGTGCATTTTCATTTCTGTTCCTTTTACAGCAAACAATTTCATTGTATTGTCTTTTTAGTGTCTTCTCAGGCCAGCTTCTGTCATTTCCATTCAGGAACATAAAGTAAGGTTGTAGGAATTTGGAGATACGCAAACTGTTGTATCTATACAACAGACGCTAAAACAATACATTACAGAGACATTTCAATGAGTTTTTAAACTGGGGTGTGGGAGTGGGGGTGGGGTTTAAAGGTGAGTTCAGGAAGTTCTTGAAGTTCTTGCTCTTGAAGAACAAACCAGGGAAGAGGCGGGGGTGTGGTTGGGGGAGTGGCTCTAATACAATAATGATAATGATAAAGTAGTGGAAGTTATGTTTTAAATCTGTAAAATAGTAACAGAAGATTGCTGGTGACATATGGTTGCAAAAGTTCACTGGTGTAGGTGGGTGCTTCACCATGCAGAGCCCATTCATCATGAGAATCTTTAACAGAAAAAACTGAGATTGTATTTAAATTTTTCATTGTCAATAGAAAAAAAACATCACTTATTATGGTTTTGTTTAGCTCTAAGTGTTGTGGGTATATCTGCTCTCTGTCGGCTGGGTCGTGTCGAGGTGTTAATGAATGGAGTTGTATGAGATAATGTTTCTCTGATTTTTTTTCCTTTTTTGTGTATTTATGGTTTTATAGGAGCACAGATGTGAAAATGCCATCACATCATAATAATGACTTTATGTTAATATGGTCCTCTGCTGAGATGTGATACATGTAATTAAAACCAGCAGCAGAAGCTGCAGCATGTATTCTTCCCGACATCTTCTCACACCGTTCAAGGACTTCTCTCTCCATTTGATCACTGATGTGAAGAATCTGACTGACATATTCATCTATATTTCATACATCTGTTTGTTTTTAAGGATATTATATTGATAATTTCAAAATAATGAAAGCTATTCCTTTCACAGAAGTAAATGAAGATAAATAAAAAATATTAAACATAAGAAATGCTTTACTGATAGCAGGAATGCATTTTTAAGTATTTTAATTTAACAAAAATAAATAAAATGAAAATAGAAGACATAAAACAGTACGAGGTGAATAGCAAAAATGTGATTTTAATAATTTACTAAACATTTGCCTCTCATCAACAATCATCTACTATTTTGTTAAAATAACCTAATAAAGAGAGAGTTTAAATATTTATCAAATATTATTATTATTTAAAGGGAAAAAATAATCATGAAAAACAACAATAAAATGAAAGAAAATGTGATTTTAAAACCTGATTTTAGCAATAATATTATAATTGGCATGCATTTAATAAATTACATCACTTGTGCAAAATTACATACTTACATATTTAATTATATGACCTCCTATGGCTTTCTAGAAGCAAGCCTTGCCAGCTGCTTCTGAGCATTTATTTAGGCAGATATTTGGAGGCACACATTAAAGCTGCATGTATAGACTCTAGTGAAATAGAAGGCCCTCTGTACAACTTACAGTATAGTGCCCTATAGTACTATAGGGCATCTTAGAGGTCCTACCTTGAAAATCCTTCCTAAATTTTTCATCAGAGAAAATGTTTTATAAGTAAAAATACTATTTTTTCAAGGAATTTGCATTCAAAAGAAAGATGTTTTTGTGTTTTCCGAGTGGTTCTCTGTCCTGTATCTCTTCCTCCCACATGCCCCCCTCCCCGCCTCCTTTCTGTGCTTCTCACCCAGATGAAAAGCTGCAGACAACAACAGCGATGGCAGTACGACACGTTCCCTTGCTGAGCAATAAATCTCTCAGCTGTGTAACACAATTCCTGCAGCGTGATACCTGCTCTGTCTAAAATACCTGTTGTTGAGATGAAGACGAAAACAGGAATAATTGGTCCGGACAGAGAAGGGTCATAAGACGGCAAACTGCTGTCGGTGTTTGTGTGAAATTGTTGGCCTGACAAAGCGTTACTTTAAACGAGGGAGAAAAGTAAGACAAATTATCCGCCACACATTTCACATGAAGCAGAGGATGGTTGCAGATTCAGATAATGAAGTCTGTGTTCACTATATCAGGTACAGACACAGACAGGAAGCAGATCTGTATTTGGATGCATTGTGTCTTTATGGCGGTTTGGGCCTCTTTGTAGTCATTTTTGTTGCCGTATTGTTTTATTTATATATTCTTGCCTTTCTTTGAGAGACTTTTGAAATCATTGTAGCTGTTTTGGATTTCTTTGTGGATGTTTTGCATCTCACTGTAGTCTTTTGCTTCTCTTTCTTTACCCAATTTCTGCCTCTGTGGTCATTTCATTTTTTTGTAACCAATTTTTATCTCTTTCAAGATCTTTGTGAGGCTGTTTTGTTGTTTGTTGTGTTGTGGGTTTGTCTCTGTGTATTGAATTTGGATCCCTTTGTACATGTTTTGCATCTCCTTGTAGTCTTACAATTCTCCTTGTACTGATTTTGTTAGTTTGTCTTTCATTCGTTGTGCCTTTGCAGTTTTTTTTGTATCATTTTATTGGTCATTTTGTGTGTCTTTGTATCAGGTTCAGTTCTCTATTTTTCCTTTTTTGTAATTTATACTTCTTTTTAGTTATTTTGTTGCGCCAGTAATTTTGCAGGATTTGTCCCCTTTACTTATTGTGATTCTCAGTGGTTGTTTACTTATAAAAAACTATTAAAATCACATCAAACAGCTTTTTTCTAATCTATTGGGTTTTATGCCTCAAAGGATGGAACAGACTTGCAGAACAAGTTGTCATAAAATATTTATAATACATTTATAACTGGTTAATAAGACACTTAAACTGACCTGTTGCTCAATTTTGCATTCTCAAAGCATGCTTTTAACAGAAGACAAAACTGAGAGAGGAAAAGGAAATTTCATTCAAGTATTAAACACAATCTCTTGAGTCTCTGAAACGGTGATTCTCGTGACAGTAGTTTTGGTGGCTTTTTTCACATGTAGGACTCCAGTGTCCACATGCCAAAGCATAAACTACACAACCAGAACATCTGGTTGAATACATCTAGATTTATTAATATGATCTGATACTGGCATTCATAAGTTACCAGCAGCACAACACTCAAAAGAATTTCCAAACATGAAGGCAGAAGAAGATTTCTACCTGAAAGTTTAATGCTTAACAACTGACCTTTACACAAAGGTAAGCAGATGGAGCATTGTTAGGTGATGTGGATGTAAGATCTTTCATGTTGCTGTTAGAAGGCATCTGTTCCAGGATGAGTGTATCTAAACCATCCTCTAGAGCAGGGCTGTCCAACTCCAGGACCCAAGGGCCGGTGTCGCGCAGGTTTTAGATATCACCCTGGATCAAATGATTAGTTCATTACCAGGTCTCTGGAGAACTTCAAGACATGTTGAGGGGGTGATTTAGAGATTTGAATCAGCTGTGTTAGACCAAGGATACATCTAAAACCTGCAGGACACCGGCTCTTGAGGTCTGGAGTTGGACACCCCTGCTCTAGATGTTCACATTAAAAACATTGATGCATTCGCATTCTCTGCGATCTGTCAAACAGGGGACAGGACTTGAACTAGTCAGAGATATTTTCTTAATCGTGATCTCTTTAGCAGAAAGAGCAGCTAGCTGCTAATGCTAATGCTAGGTGAGTAGGACAGATTTTTTTAAAAGCCTTTCGGAGAACAGAAATGAGAAAGTAAGAAGTGGGTTTTTTCATTCTTTTCTGTTAACCTCACCACAGATAAAACTAAACAAAAAGGCATATACTCAACCTCAAAATGTTTATAAGATGTAAGAAAAATAAAGCAATCTTTTATAAAGGAGAAAACTAGTAACCTACAGGTACCACAGAAATTAGGGTGACCAACCGTCGTCTTTTCCCCGGATATGTCCACTTTTCACGTTCTGTCCGAGGCGTCCGGGGGGATTTTTGAGGTTGATAAAAATGTCTGGGTTTTCCTATATTCCGACAGAGGACCCATGTGTGAGACGTCATCCCCGAACTGCTGTTTTGTGAGCGCTTGTTCTGCACTCACAGACGGGACTGACAGTGCGCAGCAACACGCCTAATGATGTTTAAAAGATCCCAAAGCGCAAGTTCTTTCAGACGAACTGCAAAAGAAATTTCCCTCGTACCGACCATAGCTGGACTGGCCACACCACACCTGTGCATTTGCCCGGTGGGCCGATGGTGATTTTACGTTTCTACGTTGTTGTTGTTGTTTTTGTAACGGTATAAACAATGAAAGGTGGTGGATTGGCCAGATGCTGGCCGATGTGTAAAAATAACTCAGTTGTTTGGTGGTGGCTATGGCGGAGCTTCCACAGAGGCCAGCAGGTGGATGAGGGAAAGCGGAGACAGGAGGAGGAGAGACTCGAGGCGGCCACCGGTTCAAGTGTCAGGTGAACTGAACTGCAGGTAAGAAGTTATGACCTGCAGTCTATCTGGGTCAGATATAAATCAAGTTTAGGTGTAGTCTATTTTCGGTGTGCTGACATTTTACAGTCAGTTACAATAACTTGTACTGCGTACTAGCTAGCATGACGGAGTTTCTATACAGCTGGGTGGGTGCTATGATGTTACTGATAGTGATATGATATCGGTTTGGATATGTGGTGAGAGGGAAACATGAAGATGAAACCAGGAGATGTCCTTACTGAATCATCAGAGCTGAACAGGTGATGGAGAAACAAGGTTACAGTTGAAGGGAAGTTATGAACTGTTTCTGAGAGACAAATAACACCAGGATCCTTTTCTAAGTAGCTGACAGCTGGTAACTGTGCACGGGCGGGTCTAGCAAAGTTTTGCCAGGGGGGCAGGTAGGGCATTAACAGGGAAAGGGGGGCTCAAAGAAATACTTTTTTTTTCTTGTTCTCATTTAAAATGTCTAGCTTTTAATAAATAATTATCTGAATCTTACAACCAAAGTTTTCATCTAATGTAAAATGTATAGAAATCATACATATACCAACAAGACAGTGTACATCACTGTCACAACAGCGTTTGTTTTCATTCAAAGGCTTTATGGTTTTTCCTATAATACCTGGTGGTCTCTAGTCAAAATGCCCTGGTCAATTTTTTGTCCCAGTCCAGCCCTCATACCAACCCAGTACTGGTAATTTTTCTTATGCAGATGAGGCATTATTTCTGTACCATTATTTAATTCCAGAGGTTTTTAAGTTATTTTTTTTGCACTTGCTGACTTGTAAAAGCCTATGTGACATATTTTATTTCATAATTCATTAACCGCACAGAGAAGGCATCGTTTAAATATGTTAAATATGTTTCTTTAAGCAAGTTCTTTATGACTGAGCTAAGTGTCCTCTTTTTTGGAAATCAAAATATGGTCACCTTACAGAAATAACAATACTAGTAAAAGGTTAAAGGTACATGCTAATATTTATGTGTGTGTGTGTGTGTGTGTGTGTGTGTGTGTGTGTGTGTGTGTGTGTGTGTGTCTGGATGTGTGTGTGTGCGAGATAAAATGTGTGTGGTGTTTGCAGGCTACAGTCATCCAACAGGGCTAGTTGAAACTAATCTTGATATGTTGAACAAGCAAAGCTGCAACAGCAGCAGCAATCCTCTCTCCACCTCCCTCTCCTTCCTCCTCACCCCTCCCTCACCTACTCTGATAAATAATAAACGACCGTTGAGTGGCTCCAATTTATGAGCCGGTGAGAGCGGGGGCCCGATAATGGACTAATTAGTTGTATCTCACATTAACTGATATCGGACACTCGGCTCCTCAATGCTAACTTTTATGTCTGGGATCTGCCCCAGGGGCCCTGATTTGGGACACCCAAAATGGTGGGGGAGGAGGAGGTGGGAGAAGGGTAAATGGGGTAATTTTCTGTTCCGGTCAGACCAGGGGGTAGGGCGAGGAAGTAAGAGGAGGTATTTGGGAAAGGGATCGCCAGCTACTAACAGGTATTTCTGTGTATCAAAGCCTCCACAATCCCCAACGGAAATAAAACCAGAGAGGAAAACGCACAAACTGACAAAGTGGAGGTTTTCAGACTCTGGTCATGCAGCCGCAGCGGTGGAGGTGGTGGTGGTGGAGGAGGAACAAGGCAGGGTGGTGAAAACAGGTGAGGCATTGTTTGGCTGAGATTCTGAGGTAGATCCATATCAGGAATCCTCTCCCACTCTGCCTTGCACTCTCTCTGAGGTGGATCAGTTTACAGTGTGGAGACTTGCTGTCGCCTCTCTGTCGGCTGACAGACAAGCAGGACGGAAAGGAGGAAGGCAGAAAAGAGAAGAGGAAAATGAGGAGAAGAAGATTCTCAGTCATGAAACAACTCCAAAAAAAAGAAGAATTCAGATGAGATTAGATCAAAGTTTTATGATCCCTCGGGGAAAACTGGGATCACCCAACAGCAGCACCAGAGAACTGGATACTGATAAGACCTAAGAAAAGAGCAAACAGACAGTGGTGAAGATAATACAATGTGCACAAACAATAATAAACATTATGAAAATAGAGCACGAGCAACAAAAGACCTGCATAAGAATACAAACATGAAACCGGAGGTAATGTGGCACAGAGATTATAAATAAAGCTGCTTCATGACAGACGAAGATTAATGAAATGTCATCAAGGTTTCTGTTCTGCTTTCTGTAATTTGACAACAGTTTAAAGTTTGCATAAGGTCCGTCCAGCAAGATTTCCAAGTAAAGCTTGCATGAGTTTTGCATTTGTTTTTTCCTTTATTTCAAATGAATGAGGACAACCAAACACACTAATCTGAGTTTTTAAGCAAACATGGGATCAAAGATGAACAAAAGCAAAAAATGTGACCAACGGGGAGCTTTTTTAAATATTTCATTGTTTTCTGCCCTCCCAGTCAGAATTCTAGGTCTCACAGTTTGACTGGGAGCCACACTGTAATCATTCTCTCACCCCAACCGGTCGCAGCAGATGGCCCCACCCCTCCCTGAGCCTGGTTCTGCTGGAGGTTTCTTCCTCTTAAAAGGGAGTTTTTCCTTCCTACTGTCACCAAAGTGCTTGCTCAAAGGGGGTCATATGATTGTTGGGTTTTCCTCTCTATGTATTATTGTACGGTTTACCTTACAATATAAAGCGCCTTGAGGCAACTGTTGTTGTGATTTGGCGCTGTATAAATATATATAAATAAATGGAACCATTCAATTACAGATACTCCTGATCACAACTCATGTGTATAAAGCACACCTGTCCACAGAATCAGATCTTCCACCACGGTCAAGATCAAAGAGCTGTCAAAGGGCATCAGGACCAAGATTTTAGAGCTGCACACGATTGGAGTGGGCTACAAGACCATCAGCAAGAAGCTTGGTATGAAGGTGACAATTTTTAGTAACATTATCTAAGTATTATTTATTTGTTCTGTTTCACCACAGTACTAAGATGTGTTTTCCTCAATGATATTCAAATCATCATCAAAACCTTTATATAATGTGAGGTTTTTTTGTCTCTCTCTATTAAAATTACTGCCATAAAAATTAGAGACTGTTTATTTCTTTAGAAGAGAGCAACCAGTCCTATACAAATCAAAGAACTTACCGGCTTAAAATGTGACCATCTCTTGTTCCAGGTCATCGCCATCTCAGCAATGTTATGATGGCTTTGAACATGACCCAAAATTCATTTAAAGAATCATGTGATCAAGTGATAAGAGCTGGGTCTAAAGCTAGGACTGTGCAATTTTCAGTCAAAGAATCCATCGTTTCCAGGCCCGAAGGCAGCATGTCAGGTAACAAGTAAGATTGGGAGCATGCTTGGTCATTCTTACTTTTTAACATTCAAGGGTTCAGCACCGTGAATTTTTCCCACAGGGTGAGACTGTAAATGAGGGGTTTTAGGTGTCTGGTGAAAGCATTAGTCTAAACTGTCTGTGTATGTTCAAAACACTGCCTCCTAGCTGAGGTGTTTCAGGCATGTCCAACTGGGAGGAGACCCCAGAACACATCCAGGACACGCTGGCGAGATTGTATCTCTGCTAGCTTGGGAAGGCCAGTGTCCTCCCCAGAAGAGGTAGTGTCTTTTCTTAGGCTGCTGTCCTGTACCTGGATAAGCAGCAGACAATGGGTGAATGGATGGACAGGCTACATTTTTTAAAAACTATTTTAATTACATCACATCATTGTGTTCTCTTGTCTATAGACTGGAGAACAGGCAATGAAGTTAATATTCATATAAACAGGCTTTCATTTGCATTTTCTTTGATGAACATCTGCAGAACACTGAATAAAAATACAGGACACACAGAAAAAAGCTGGTATTTGATGTGCAGTTGAACTCCAACATGTTACCTGATTTCTGCCCTGACAGTGAAAGCATGCCACTGCAACATGCAAATAGAGACAAGAGAGGGGAGAAAAACCGAACAGCAAGTGAGAGGTAAAACAGGTTTGGCTAATTAGTCACCTCATTTCTAATTAATTAACACAGAACCACACAGCTCTGTAACCTGGGCTGCAGGTGTGTGTTTTATGTGGCAAGTTTTCTCAATTGTTCAGCAAATGACATTTCTGTTCAGACATGTGTCAGCCTCCTCCCCGCTGATGGGGAACCCAGCTTCTTCATGAGAATCAATCACATCATTTTACGACACCACACTTAAAAATTAGCATACCAGTAAAAGCTTAAGGCTTTGACATTTCAAAAATGACATTTACTCTTGTTCATCTTGCTAAGAGTTAAAAAAATTCAAATTGAGTCCTCCCGTATATCTGTACATCAAACTCCAAAAAATCTTAGGAAATACTCTTGATAAAAATGTCTTAATATTTGTTATTTTTCCTGAAACTCTAGACCCACAGATTGTCACATGTTACTAAAATATGATTAAAATTGTATTAGATTAACTTTTTTTCATGTGGGCATCACTTGAGGGGGCATTAATTTGAAATCTCAGTTGTAAAATTTCAAAGTAAACCTTCCTTTGCCACAGTGTTTCGCATTTTCATTTGACATTTTTTATTTAAAATGTTTTGTTTATCCTAAAAGGTACAGCATAAAAGGTGCAGCTATACAACAGACACATAACAAGAGAGCTCTCTACACAATACTTTATGTACTCTGAGCAAATTTTCCTTAATATTCAGTTGCACTTTTAGTATTGATAACAATTATTAATAGCTAACCCATACCTCATATAACTTTGGCTGGTAACTCCTTCAAGGTTCTCTCCTTCTGATGCGCTGCACCACTCCCTGCTCCTTGAAAGTTCAGTTTGGACACTTTCTTTGGTAATACTGGAAAAACACTGACCTACATTCAAATGAAATTATTATCAGTTTGTTCCAATTTATCAAAATGGCGATTCTCCATCCTTCATTTCTGGACAAGGTGACAAGTCTTGAATGTCTACATCACATCAATGACCGAGAGACCAGTCACAACCAGTCACTAAAAAAAGAAATCAGTTAATGTGGAAAATAGCTAGGAATACTGTCTTGTTCATGATTGTTTTGCATGTGCCTGTTGTTGTTTTTTCAACAGTATTTTAAAGAAATTTTGTTCTTTTTATGGCAATTTTTGTGGTCTATTCCAGTTTGCCATTATTTTGTCAATCTGTGGTTACATTGCACCTGTTGTCATTTGATTTCCCAACAATAAATGTCAGCAGTCACTTAAAACTCAGTTGCTGGCCTTATCAATGCCAGTTAGGACTGTTTTGTTCTGTACTGCATGTGAAACGTTTTATCACAGTCAATGAAAATGTTAAAAAAAAAAAAAAAAAGTCCTATATGATTTATTCTAAAATTGCAGCTCCTGATGCAGCAAATTAGAGATTTGATCTTATTTATCATATTAAAGCTGAGGAAATTATAGGCAGCCTGTTAATCGGGCAAATGACCAGCAAACCATTCCTCATGTTTGTTTCATAATCAGCTTCATCTCTTACCTTCCACTGCCAACATCTGAAGTGTCAATAGAAAAGACAACCATGAATCATTCCTTCTCTGTTACTGTACATTAGCACTGCTGTGGAAAGACACTATCTGAGCTGAGTTTGTCGGTCTTTTCATTTACAACCACACAGAACCATTATTATTCAATATTGTACTAAAAATAGATTAGCACTGTCATGAAAGTCAGTCACATTAATCTTATTTTAAATAATTCTGAAGTGAGGTCTCTAAACTCTGTTTGTTCCCTCAACTAAAGCCTCACCAACTGTTAGGAACCTAACCTTGTCAATTTTGACAAAGGCAGGTGTGCATGCTGAAATCTTCCATCTACTAAAATACAACATATCCTGCGGCGCTGGCTGGCACTCATCCCAACATGTCAAAGCACAGGGTCCAGATATCAGTCCATTTACCATTAGCTACTTAAGTTCAGCAGCCCAGTTATATTAGTTTCTGCTATTTTAAATACTCTAGATATACTCGACGTCTTTGATCCCTTGTAGCTAAGCTTTTGATCTTGAACTTTATCCACAATATAAATTCCAAAGGTTCAAGGACAAGAAAAAGAAAAAGAAATGTACACTAATTTTCCCCCAATCTGTGTTTTTCATAAATATTCCACCTTAAATTAACTAATTATGCAGCAAAACTCGGTGTATTTGGGTACATGTTTAAAGAGTTTGTCCAAAGGAAAACAAACAAACAGACCAAATAAAAAACACATTAGATCTTTGTTTATTGACTTTTGTTGTGAGATTAACTTACAGATGCACTGACCCATCAACAGTGTTTCGGACAGGATCTTTGTCTTCTAATGGTTATATTTAATGGACAGAGAAACAGAGAGTGAGAGAGAGAGAGGGATCCCATGATCCCATCTTCTGTGTTAAGTGGAGGTCAAGCAAGGTTCATTTCCAGCTGATCATCTTACAGAGAGAGGGAGGCCCTGGCTGCCCACCAGTGTGTAAAAGAGCCTTTTGAAGTCAGCACAAGATGCATTTTTAATTTAGCATGTTATTATTGTTGTCATTGTGACAACACTGTGACAATACTGTAACTGCATCAAGTGAGAAAACAAAGAACAATCTCAAAGAGTCTGCTGCTTTAAATATAAAGTTAAGATTTTCAGTTCATACTATAACCATTTGCTTATTTTCTGTTTGACTGTGTTAAAACCATAGTCGCTGTTAGGAGCTGTTTTCATAACCAGCAACCATGTTAGAGCTGATTGATTTTAGCATAAAAATTATAAATTAAATCACGTCGAGGCAAGTGTGATTTTAAAATAGCGGATTCTTTTTTTTCCTTTTAAATCACTCAGCATTCGTGCGAACATGTTGGTGTATTTTATCCGCAGGTTGTGAAACCCAAATCCACCTTCAATAGCACCTGTATGAATTAATGAATGGCGTACGTGGCTTTCTTTTCTGCACATGGACGATGGTTAAGTCAATTTTGACAGGCAATTAGGTAAAAGGCCCGCAGAAATATTTTTCAAACAAAGGCTTTTGATCGCTTAATGGTTGGTAAATCCAGGCCTCCTGCAGGACTGAGCTGGGTGGGCGGTTCAGGGAGGCAAAACACGGTCGATTGCGGTCATAAACAGACCTCAAGGAGAAGTCAGGACTGGAGATGTAAGCCATACATGAGCAAACCAAACCAAATGGCTTCACACAGAGAAGGCTTAGGCACAGAACTAATGTCTTAAAATTCTGTTTATGCAGAAAATTATTCCTATGCATGTTCAAAAATCACTAACCGAAACAACTGCATTGATAAAAGCTATAACAGGGTATGTGTACATAAAGAATGCAAAGAAATAGATTTATTTTTTGTGACTATTGTACCTTTTGCTAGGAGACTAGGCTTGACATTCTGTAGATCACACACCTCTCATCAAAACGTTTCATATTTTAACAATTTAGGTATATATTTTAAACTCTTAACATCTACCTGAACATTGCTGACCCATGAAAGGGTATAGGGAATAAGGACAAGGCTCGGAGGAGGGATGTCTACCTTATTTTATTATCATTTTTCCCCGTTTGGAATAGAAACCATGAAATCTTTTATAGAAAACTATAATGCAAAAATATGAGACTGACATATATGACATATAATATCTTTTAATTTCTGGAAAGTAGGCAAAAATTGCATAGGTCATAAGCCTCTCTATTAATAGGTCACCTCATAGTGATGAATTTTATAAATAGGTTTAGTTGTGGAAACGGATGATGGAGAGCTTTATCGATATAAAAGAATCTTTTTAAACTTACCCAGTTGGTGGAAATCCTGGTGTTGCTGCTGAAAGGGATCATCTCACAAAATAGCAACACAACAGCAGTATTCTTTACTTAGTTTAAAATGCTTTCTCTGTCCACTGTCAGGGTATACACCTGTAGAGGTTAAACTTTCCATTTGTGTCTTGACCTAAGTTAGAACAGTGCATCTGCAGTTCAGTGAACTTGTATGAAGTTGGTCAAGTCCTAAAATCCGTTAAATTGAACTACATCATCTCAATATTTGTTCATCTACTGTTATTTTTGTATGCTAATATCCTTTAAAAGTTCCAAACATATCAGTTATTTGCTAATACTGCCCAGAAAGCATTTCCCCAACATTTTGTGCACAGTCCTACAGAAAGGCATTTGTCAGACCACAGATTGCCAGAACAATTTTGGATCATAACTACATGTCCTTAGTGTTCGGAGATGAACCCCAGACATCTCCAAACGACCTTTGGAGAATCTCTCTGCTCCATTCGTTATATTTTTTGGCTTTTCATCTCGGTTTGACATTTCTGTGTTTGAAATAATTCAAGACAACAAAGAAATACCCTGAAAAAAAGCCTTTACACTTGTGTGTTTTTTCTTCTTCTTTTCATGTAACATTCTTGTTGATTCCTGAAAATACATTCTCACCTGAAGCCTCCAGAAGCTTTCCAGCAATTGGAAAGGAACATTAAACTGTGACACAACAACCATCATCACTGCAGGGCTGAAATGTGTGCTGTTCGAGTTCAAAAATAGAGTGATGGCAAGTGCATTCAGCCTCAGAAAACTGAAAAAATATGACGCCTCAGACAGCAAGCACCAGCATCAGCTGTTTACGCAAGAAAGAACAGAGAGTCCGTCCTTGGATTTTATCTTTACAATGGAGAGCAAACATCATACAAATGTCACCAAAGACTTGTTTGGAACCTCTCTGCAAATGCATAGAGAGTTTATGCACAAAAGGCTTCACAGACAGTTAGTTTCGGGTTGTAGATAACAGAAAATGGTTTGTGAGTTGGACATAAAATCTATAATTAAAGGGTAATAACAAAAGACAAACCAAGAGTAAAACAACACTACACCAGCCTGTGGTTGGAGCCCATGTCTTTCAATCATGTAGGACAAAACAGCTTTGTTTTGACATCAATATTTTTGAGACTATTTGGTGGGGGTTTCAGGCCTAAATAAAGTGTATTGTAGTCCCTATATCTCAATTAGAGAAAAATGTCTATATTGCAAAGTTCTGTTAAGATGACATGCTTAAAGAGACTGCTTCCTGCTTCCTGTTGATATAGACCTTTTGTTGAAGGGGTCCCCTGCACCAGAGAAGCGAAAACGTGAAGGAAAGAGACAATGCCACGGGCATCTTAACAAAGTGTCATCCTCTTCCTCCACACCTCACATCTCATCTCCTGAATGGTCAGGGCTCTAACACACAAAAAACATTACAAACATGCTTATTTATCCCGATATTGTCACAGCTACTTATTATCACAGATCGTCATGCAACTCTTCCGTCTCTGTACATCTGACAAGAACACAAGAGCTGGTTATAAGCTAACATTATGCCAGCTATTGTTAGACCGGACTTTCCTAAAAAGCACACTTTTCCTCTGATAAACAGCTTGATTACATTCTCTCATTTTATGAGAGTTCATTCACTAACTGTCAGAGTCCAGCCTTAGATTCACTGCAAAGACAGTTTCACTAACGCTGGCTGACAGCAGCTAGCAGAGGCTAACAGCCTGTAAACCTTTAGCAAAGCAAGCTCTCCTAGAGTAGATTTAGGTGGGGCTTCTCACCTGGGAATGACAGCTGAGGTAAAAAGCAGACTGACAGCTGGATTTGGTCTAGAGTCACTTTTCTGTCTGACTGCACTCACTGCAGATGAGCGGTAGCCAGAGTTTGTGAGGTGACTCGGGAGTAAAAATGTAAAATATTGGAAAATTTTAAATTGAATTTTAATTGATCATATCAGTCTTTGTTTTCCTGACTTTATGCTGATTAATGTTATTCAAATATCCTAATATGTACTGTGTACAAAAATGTTTTGTTTTGTACAGTAATAGAAACACACCAGCCGGCCGTGGCTGTTATGGGGTACAGTCTAATTTTAATGTTTTTAACTAATGTTCCACATTTATATTTTAAGTGGATCTGTGGTGTAGTGGTTGACACAATAGTTTTTCTTATTCATCACTAATCACCAGTTTGGTTCCAGGAGAAGACACAAACCCAGCCTCAGGCATTCAGAAGCCTGGACGAATGGGAGGCTTGTATCAGGAAGGGCACCTTGTATAAAATCTGTGCCAAATCAAAACGTGCATATTCATTCACTGTAGTAACCCCTTAGAAAATAGGGGAGCAGCTGAAATTTCTAATCTCAACAAGTTAGGGGTGTAAAGCTTCAGCAGTTACTTTATTATGCTTATATTGGCATTTAAATGTTTCCTGTAACTTTGAGAAGCTAAAGTTGGTTTAAAAATTAGTTCTGTCTATAAAGTTAAAATTACCATTTCAACTTTAGCTGTAAATGTGGAAAGTTAAAGTTAGAATTTGGCTATGATTGTGCAGTTAATATAAGCACTTAACATTTAGCTTTCACTTTATTAAACTCGTGTTAGCATTTAAGCACTTGCTGTAACATTAGGAAGTTAAAAATTAAGCTGTATCTTTGTAGAGTTAACGGTGCATTTTAACTTTGGCTTTGAAATTTTAGCTGTGACTTTATAAAGTATTCTGGGGGAATGACAAGACTGAACAAGCTACTACTAATCCTGTTTTAAGAAGATTCCCTTTTATTCATATCTGTGTATTAAACTGGTGTGTGCCAGATTGAAGAAACAAATTCCTAGTTTTGTTTTCCAAGTTTTCCTTTCAAAAACAAACAAAAGAATCTTGGTTTGAGTCAAATTACAGTGATTCGCATCATTTAAAACACTTTGCAAAGGAAATTATGCCAATAGATGTGTGCAGTGCATTGCTCCTTATCAAGAGAAACTAGTTGGCATTGAGAGGAGACGTTTCTGTACATTCAGGGAAAATAAAACACACATAAAACATAGTATGCTGCTACAATATGCTAGTTAGGAAGTGAAGGTCCAGCTAAACTCTAATTATGGGCTCTCGTAATTCTTATTAAATAGCCAGAATGATAGCCCACTTTTTCTTGTTATTTTGCTCTTCACATGCCTCAGATTTCCTCATCATCCCAAAAAGCATAGTCTCATCACTCAGTTTACAGCAACATGATTCTCTCATGCACACCTTTGTTTCCACACTGTTAAACTAAATTGGGCACACAAGTTGGAAGAGATTAGCTTTACTAGCAGAGTAAAACGGCTCTTGTGGATACAAAACACATTCTGCCCCAAACAATTCATGCTTAAATCTTATCTAACATCCTTTCCTTTATACTTATTTTCCTGGAAATATCCTGGAAACACTTCTGCTTCCACACCTGCAATCATTCTGGTCTGTGTATTAACTACTTAAAAAAAATTAAAAATTTGTTTTTGCAAGACTTAATACAAATAGTAGGTCTACACTAAGTTGGAAAGGGAGTCGATGAGCTCAAACAAAACAAAAGAACTAATCATTTGAACTAATAGTAAGAGTGATAATAAGCAAGCATTGGTCAAAGACAGTTTCATTTAATTGTACCCTTGCTGTGTTGCTGAAACGTTATGTGTAACATTTGGGGAAAAAACAGCCAACCTTTCAACAGGGTCATGAGTATTTTACTGTTCATTTTGAAGCCCACTCTGCTTCCCATCACTTCTGTTATTTTCATAAATGGAGACTCCTCATCATGTTCTGTCACTTCCATACACTCTGCAGCTTTTGTGGTTCACACTGAGCAGAGAAACATAAAATCTGCCCACGACGAACAGAAAGGAGCAGACTTGGGTGTGCTGTCAGCTGCAGTGCGAACAGAGCCCGACTCTGTGGATCCACCGGCCGCCTGATCAGCACTCTAAGCTGTGGAGACGCCTGATGCCAAACAGATCAATGATGGTTCCTGTCTGGCCAGGCGGACACTCCTTCTGGATAACCAAGTCTTCCATCACAACATATTGAGGGCAACAAACCACCACCCATCACCCCTCCTCCTCTCCCACAGAGAGGCAGAAAGACTGCAGACAAAGACTGGCAGAGAAAACATTGCTGCTCATCAGAAAAGACCGGGTTTGGGTTGTGCACAGAGAAGTTAACTGTCACTGGAAAATCCAACCACAAGCGGTTTATCAAGAAATGACTGAAGTTTCACATGACTAATGCCCAATATAACATTACACAAGAAGATCCAAAACTGGTTTTATGGTCACAGTACTGTACGCGTATACCTTTCATTTGTCAAATCTAGACATTTTAAGGTTCTTTATATTTTATCAGCGAACACCAACAAAAAAAATATATCACATTGTTTTTTCATTCATTCTAGAAACCTTAAATGGTAAACAATTGGGAATTTTGGTGAAAATAAAAAATAGGAAAAGGTAGACTTATATATTCTAAAAGTATGCTTTTTTTCTGTAACTGGATGAAGTGGTACAAATTTCTAGCCCTAATAAAGCAGAACAGTCCACATATGTCACCAATCTATTCTATATGGAAGATTTACAAAATATATATATATGCAAAAATATTTTGGAGATATATAAGGGCTATAATGTTGAGATATAGGTGATGTTTATATTCTGTTTCACTTGAGAGAAGCTGGTTTTATATGCATATTATAACTGCACCATATGTCAGATTTTGTATGGTATTTTTAAGAAGATCAGAGATGAGTTATAATACATCTCTTTTGCTTTATTTAACTCTAGCTTGCCATCACTAGTGTGTGAATGTGTGTGTGAATGGGTGGATGTCTGGATATGTAAAGCGCTTTGGGGTCCTTAGGGACTAGAAAGCGCTATATAAATACAGGCCATTTACCATTTGTATATCTGTGTTATGTGACTGAAACTGATTTCATTTTGTCTTGATGTCAAAAAGCTTCATTATATAAAAGGGCAATAGTTTACACAGAAAACACTCAAAGGGGATGCCAAACTAATATTACACTGTAGGCTACCTCACCCCACTCTGATCTCAAGTGGGCTGAACCAGTGAAATGCAATTTCAACAATACATCTCAGTTTTTCTACATGAGAAAGTAATGCTGCTTGGTGCTTAAATTGTAAGAAATAAATGTGTAAAATTAAAGAAAAGGTTATATTAGGTGATTGTGTATTGCATCCTGCAATTATAAAACTGAAAATCCATTAACAAAAAAAATAGTTTTTGTTAATTGACAGAATATTCTCTTTTTTTTTTTTTTTTTTTAAAGTGAACTCTCTGTAAAAAAAAAAAAAAAAAAAAGAAATCATAAGTTTCTATTATTGATAGAAAATAACAGAAAATAACAGATATTTCTATATTTTTTTATCAGTAGGAAAAGCTGAAAACAGAAACACACACGCACACATAGATACATACATATGCAATTTTAGTTCAACTAACCACTCCAACATCTGACTTTCCTCAATCATGACATTCTGTGTTTGTGTCTGGAAAAAAATGTTTTAGGTTTTTTTTTTTGTAATTTTTTTTTAAACAAGTGTCATTTTTGGCTTTCTCTGCGGTTGTGTGTGTCATTATGCACAGCAGCTGCGACTCACATAGTTTATACTCACTCCATCACTGCTGACACAATATTATTATCTGGTCTGTGTGATGATTTTTCAGCTTCACCACAGAGGAAAAAATTGACTTATAATTAATTGTTGCTTGACTTTTCATTACAGATTTGGGTTGCATATTAAACAAATGCATTTTGCAGGAATCAGACCTCAAACTCTGAGATTTTTCAACCACAAAACACATTATTTTTCACTCTTCATATCAATATCAGCTACAACTTAAGGTTTAGACATCAATAAGTGGTGGAGTCTAACTACATTTGGTAATAATTCAGGGCACTACAGTATTTTCTTTATACTTTACATATAGTTATACAGTTAGTTTTTACATTAGCTACATATTAACAACTTTTCATTTCAAAATAATTGCTGCTTTACAGATGTATGAATTATTTTTAAAGAGTATATATACAGATATAGAGGGAAACATTAATGGATTGGCAGATTGTTTTAGAGATTAAAAACATAAATACATTTTCATTATTTGTTTTAAATCCATCTCTCAGTACATTACTTCAGTCTCTTAGAAAACGCCAAAATATATGTTTTATATTACAATTGACTGGTTATAGTTAATAGTGGGGTTAGTAATTTGTTTACCGACCACAAATCATCTCACTTGCAAATCTCAGAATTGGTTTGATTTTCTGCATTCTTGGTGGTCTATCTGCAACATTGTTATCAATGCTACCATGCCATAACTGACTGAAGATGACTGAGGCCACGCTATTAGCATGCCGCATGCTGCCCATGCTGTTGCTGCAGCCTTGTCCATGAGAGCACAGTTTTTGATCTGATTGTTCTAGGAAATCTAAACTAGACAGAGGTGCTGAGATGAAGTGTTCCAACCTGTTCTTGCAGGAACGCTCTGGCCTCCCCCACGCTGCCAGAGTAGCAGCCTTTGGTTATCAGGACCATGTCCAGACACTTCCTTGGCCACCATTTAGTCCCAAATGTCTCATACTAAATGTGCCTGAAGACATGCTTCCCAACGTGTTCATAAGAGGCAGCCATTGACCACTGCACAGCTGGAAGATCTTCTCATCCAGGAAGAAAATAATTCTTCAACAACGGATCCAGAAAGTTGTGCAGTCCACACAGAGAGGCTGACTGTTTGCATCATGTCCACAGGAGACTATACCTAGTATGAAACATCTAGACTAGTATATATTAATGGAAAGTCATTTTTGGAAATGTGACTGTAAAAAAAAAATATTTATTCAAGACATTTTCAGGTTTACCTTAAATTTAAAAATGTGTCTCTTTAGGTTCTGTCAGTTTCTTTTTAGTGTTTTGTTTGTTGTTTTCAGTTGTTTTTCGTTTTTCTAATACAATCCATTTTTCTGTATTAAGTCCCGTTTTGTCTTGGTGGGTCTGCATCATGACATAAATAGTTGGTTTGCCCAAGTCAGCAAAGTGTTAATGTGAAATGCCCTTCCTCAAAATCTCTGACTATACAGACTTTATACACTCTGAGCACAGTAACTGTTTATGCTTAAGGGCTCAAGGAAGATATGATGAATCCTTGGTTCAAGAAGAAGGTATGAGAGGAATAACACCTTTTTAGTTCTGCTGGCCTTTGCAGCTACTTTGATTAGTAAATGCTTCCCTTAACCCAAATAAAGATGTATGTTCAAAATTCTCTGACAGAAACTTATGTTAAGTCTGGTATTAGAAATGGGCACAAACAAACTCCACTTGCACGCTATTTTATAGCATCTGGCAGACCTCAGGAATAATGACTGAAGTGGTACTACAGCTCAGTCTGTAACTAGCTGCCTTACTTCCCTGCCAAGAACTTGAATTTGTGAGGACCAGTAGGATACATCTGTGGAGCAGAACAATGTCTTCTTTAAAACTTGTAATAAAAATGTGTAGTATGGTCCAAATTCATCTGAATTCTTCCCTCGCCAATAGCTACAGTATAGGTCCAAATGTTAATCTGAAAATGTTTAAATAACCCCGCTGACCAAATAACCCAGATGATGCTGACCAAAACATGAAGTGTGTAAAAAAATAATGTGTGACGCATCCTGATGTTTCCCATGTGAATATTATTCAGTTATAATATTAGCTGAGTACATCTGAAACTGGAATTTATGCTTTTGTAATATGTGAAAATTATACATGCTTATATCACATTAATTCATCACATCCCACAAAATGTTTTACACGGGAAGCTGTTTTATGCATATTAAATTTGATAAAATATACAATTCCCTGCTGTTTGTTTAAATGCATCAAATCTAACTAATATATTTTATTAATATTATATTAATATAATGCCACAAATTGTGCTTTTTTTCAGTATATAGTGCTGTATCACAGTTGCTTCCAGGCGCTTTATATTCTAAGGTAAAACCCCTACAATAATACAGAGAAAACAGAGAAAATCCCAACAATCAGATGTCCCCTGTGAGCAAGCACTTTAGTGACAGTGAGAATGAAAAACTCCCTTTTAACAGGAAGAAACCTCCAGCAGAACCAGGCTCAAGGGAGCGGCAGCCATATGTAGCCACCTATGTACTATAACTGGTGACTTTCATGTAATGGGCCCAGATCTTGATGATAATATGTACTTGAATTACCAGACAGATTGTTGTTTAACGTTGTCTACCATAGTTACAATGTTACACATTGACAAATCTATCTACAGAGATACACATTTATACATTTGCAGGGACATTTTGGTTTTAAGAAAGGGCCATGCATAAATAATAGCTCAAGCATTCTGTAAACTCCTCAAATAACTGCAGTGTGTTGGTATTTGTGTATGTATTTTCTGTATTGCAGTGTGTACTCCAACATATTGGTCACAGGATACACACTAAGGCCTGCTTAGCTAAAAATACACAGCAGGCCTTGTTTAGCCACGCAACGTCAACACAGAGACACAGATACAGACCAAACATGCAGTGAGCCAGTATAAAGCAGGCAGAGGCTGCTGGTGTGTGCTGACAGATTTATATTGCACCTCATTATATTTGTGGTTGCTTTCTGTGTCACACTGACCACCCATTTGCTGCTGATCCTTAGTCTGACTTTTCTGTTTGAAAACTCTCAGCAAGCTTTTGATGCTAATCTAATGAGCCTTTTTTACCCAGAGGGGTTTTGATTATTTAACCAACAAAGCTAAACCAGCTTTTCACCTGTGTGCCTCCATATGCCTCTCTTCTTTGATCCTTTAATACTGTATTTGCTAATCCTACCATAATTTTGTTATTGTCTCTGTTGAGGTGAAGGTTTAGCTGTTTCAGGCAGAATGATTGAATACAAAAGTACCCATTCTGTATTAGCTGCAGTCCATTCTTCTCTTTTTATGTGGCCTAATAAATCAGTGTATAACTCTTGTGTCTTGTTTATCAGTAATTATATGTACAAATTATGTATGCAGCACACAGTGTTATTCATATCTAGCATGGAGTATAATGAAGGTGCCCCTAAATTATGTCTTGACTCATTTCTCTATCAGATTGGCATCTAGTGACTAAGAGAGTTGCAAAAGTCGCAACAGAGGATTCAAATCAAATCCTTTTACTACAGCTGTCTTCTATACAGTGTGCCGTGTGCAGAATCTATAGCTAAAATATATTTCATGGTTGTCTGCTACCTTTATTATATTATGGTGTTATGGGAATTTAAAAAGAATGTTAATTAGATCACTTAAGATAAACATAGCCAAATGAAATAAAAATCATTGACATGGCAGCCATAACAAGTGCTGGTCAAATTCTCAGTGCTTCCTTCATTAGCTCCTTTAGAACAATGTAAGCGGACGGGAACATCCTCGATGAAGGGAAAGGAGATAATGTTGTCCCACAGTGCAAAACAATTCAGGACAAGTGATGCACGTCATATAACTTATCAATCATTTGAACTTTCAAAACTTCAATAAATTCTAAGAGCTGTGAACTTTTTACTTTGTTCTGAAAGTGCTCTCTATGCAAAGATATGAACATGATGAGCTATTTTAAATTGATCAGACTTAAGAATTCTCATTTATTAATTTGACTTCAGAGATGGAGAAAATCTTCAAGATCTGAGTTAATGTGGATAAAAGAAAATGAGAAAATCATTAAGATTTTCTTCTTTGAATTGCAACTTGTTAACAGAGCGAATGAATTGGTTATTTGTGGGGGTTTTATCTGCTAAATGTCAAATGGTTTCTTAGGCAAATGAAAACTAAGTGAAATTTTGTGTATTTTTTATTTTTATTTTTTTGAATTGAAGAAAGTCTGACTGAAGACACAGAAAAGCATTGAATTAAGTTTTTGTAAAAGCAACACCAGACAGTTGTTTTTTCCAGGAGCCTTCAGACACATCTTACCATCTGGGAGTCAGTATGATTTGTTTATGCATACAGGTTGCACACACACAGAAATGGAGCTGTGCATTAACCAATCCTGACTGTTGAAAGTACTGTAGAAATCTATAGTGGACCTCTAACTTTTTGTACTAAAAAGTGTACTTTTAATTCCAAATTGGTAAATCTATTCTACAATTATAACAGCCTCAAAATATTTAGAAACTCATTCAGCACATTATAGGTCACAAAAATGGACCTGACCCAAAAACTTTGCTTCCAGAAACCTCATTTCTCTTTACACTGTAAAACTATAACACGTGCAGAGATAAAGGTAGCTGTGAGCTGCTGAAAAGAAGAAATGGTGCGGTGAGCAGATAAAAAGGAAGTGCTCGCTGCTGATGCATCCCTGTTGATGCTTCATTGACAAAGAGCAGCGGAGCGCACCAAGATCAGCGGGCTTTTTAAAACAACAAAACCAAAGATCACACCGGGTTTAAGAAAATATTATTATGTCTTGTAATTGGCATGACTGAACCAGGCAAGGCTGGGGGAGTGGGGGGGGTCGGCCAAAGGAAGGCAGAAGGAAACGGGGGGGTTGAAACGACACCACTTTTCATTTTGACAATCGGATTTGGAGAGTTTGTTTAACCCGACAGGCCCTCACCGAGCCGCCTGCTTTTACACACTCATTAAAACGATTATTCACGACCCGTCGAGTGTTTTCTTGCTCGCTCACATGAACTACCACCACCGACCACCACCACCCCTCCCGAAACCCACCAAAACACAGTATTACATTTCAGCTTCATGCTAGTTAATTCAAATCTGGACAGCTTTTACTGTTATCTGTATTTAAACTGCAGTATGCGTATCACATATGTGATACATACTGTATCACATATGCTTCACTTCTCCTATAACATCAATTTATAATAAAGTGAGCTGAAACAATTGGTTGAAAAAAGAGTAAAAAGTATATTTGATGATGTTTGGATTGAATGGTGAATTTTTTGTGTTGTTTTGTTTTCTTACCTGTTTTCCAATCAGTTAATTTATCATCGCAATCATCATTAACTATATTATCATTAACAGCAAGTAATGACAACATAACTGAACACAACCTGGACATGGATACAGCAGAACTGATTAAGAGATGACTTTAAAAAGGTGGGAGATCTGGAAAAAAAAAAATATTTGTCACACTTGATTTTTACCTTTAAAGGACTTTTCAGTGCTTGTGTTCTTTACTTTTTAGTTTAATTTTGCTTTACTCTTACAGAAAAGATTTAATTACAATAGTATTTAAAATTGTCATGCTATTTGCCAAAAACACAGACATCAAAATGATCAAGTTTCTGCTGTAATTCCTTATGATTCTTATTCTTTATCATTTCAAAGAAAGTCAGCTGTTTGTTTTTGAGTGTCATACAGCAATGATGCCTAAGCCACATTTTAACTAATAAAGTCTTTATTTTGCAGTGCAGTCTCATAAACTTAACCAGAAGTCTTATAACATCTGGAAAAATATAACACCAATGTCATATGACTGTTGTCATTGTTGAAAAGCTTTCCCTCAGACTTTTGATTAACATTGTGAAAACCTATATTTTAGCACAGCTTATGGTACTTTCTTTAATCTTTTTACAAACTTCTCTGTTGTGTTTGAATACATCCTGATATTATTACTATTATATGATATTTGATTATTAATATTATACTTCATTGACATAAAGTATAACTTGAATCTCCATTTTTCAGTAAATCACTGCATAATGCACCAATCCACTATAATATTATGACCACCTGTCTAATACAGTGTTGGCCCCCCTTTTGCTGGCTAAACAGCAAACAAATCCAGTCTTTAAGTGATGACATAATGAACCCTGCTTCAGGGCCCAAACTACCCTGTGTTTAATAAGGCTTTTGTGTTTGTAACATGTTTTAATGCTTCGTATCTTGTTCTATTTAATCTCAAAAAGCCCCTAAAAGCAGTCATCACTGTTGCCCTCTCTCAGTTTTTATTACCACTATTCATTTTAAAGCTCAGTTTTTAAAACCTTACGATGTAAGTACAGCCCAGCCCATGCAGCAGTATATTAATGACTAACCTCATATTGTGGATGGATTATCTCAGTTGTTCTCCTGGTTGAAGTTTGGTCCGTTTATAGCATCCCGCCATGCAAATACATTTGTTCCTGACCATCGGGAACTTTTATCGAGTGGAAAAAAGTTAGCGTTTGTCTTCCAGCTTCACTGTTTATGTTATGCTAACATAGCTGTTTCGCTAGCAATCACATACCACACACATACCAGCCAGCCAAACTTTAGTAACCCTACAAAACATCACTGCTGTTTACTTTCCTGTCTTCATTTATGTCAGAAGTGATAGCAGAGCTGCATGTTTTAATTTGTTTCAGAAATCTCTCAGTCAGAACATGATATATTGTATTTAGATGGAAACTAGCGAGCTAACTTCCTGGTAACTTCTAACTCTGTTAAATTTAACAAATTCCCTTTTCATGGAAGCCTAGATGTTAAACTTAATTGTTACACCTGGTAGAGCAGCCACACTGATCATTTTATTACAGATGAAAGAATTTAGACAGTTTTTCAACTTTTTCAAGTTGCCGATGTGATCGTTTGACTTGGGCCCAGACACGGCTAATGACGTCAGACTTAAAGACCGGATAAGATGCACAGTTTGTTCTGACACCTTTATATCAGAACCAACATTAACTTTTTCAAAAATCTGAGTAGCTTGTCTGTTAGATCAGACCACACAGGCCAGCCTTTGCTTCTTCTGGTGTAAATGCTAATTCTATCTGACAGTCTATTAAATAACGTTTTTTTTAATTCAAGAAGAAAAAGAAACTGCCGGACAGAGTCTGCATGATGTATGGACTTTTTAGTATTTTGTTTAGTATTTTGTCATATCACACTCAGATTTGTTATTAAGGTGAAAACTATGCATAGAGGCCAAGAATGTGTAAATGTAAATATGTAAATATTAAAGGTGGGTATTTTATTATGGTAGTCTATAAGGATTGACTCCCTTTTGGAGCGATCCTCAGCTTGTATCTAGACGAGCTGTTGTTTTCAACACTTTTTTTTAGCTCTAGAGGTTTCTCCATGGCAAAGCAGTCACTTTTGTGAGAAAGCATTTAATCATCTTTCATGGTCCTGGAAATTATATGGAGTTGTTCTGTTGACATGGAGATGATTTTGTTGTCATGAGGTGACCTGGCTATAGGATCTTAGTCATAAGTCAACTTAGGGTTGCCTTTTACTTGTTATTTAACTTCTCTTCACTGCCTGAGAAAGTGTCAGGCACTGAGGAAAATAAAAACTATAGTATACATTTTAAACACAAAATATCTAAACATAAAAAGATGTAGAGTGTTTGGGTATAAAATAACCATATGAGGTCATAAGCTGTGGAGAAACCAAAATATTTTTACAAAAATGTAGTTGTTTTTTTTTTCTTTTATTGAAACAATAAAGACAATATTTTGATTTGTCATTTGTTTGTGGATTTACTCAGATGAACTACTTACACCTACACATTGTCCTCATTTAAAAAATGAAATTGTGTTGTTATCTGTTTATAGCGTCACTCTGTCTCAAGAGTGAATATTGATAAACAATCCTAGATGTATGGTATTGAAGTCAGAGACATACTGCAGGTGATGTAAATCTGGCCTGGATTATTGACTGTCTGCTGAGCATGTGCCAGATAAAAACACCAGGCACTTGTTTTGACCTCAGTATACATTTCATGATGTCTTTGCTATGCTTTCTGTTGAACAGTTGCTCACTGTTTACTCTTTTTGAGTTGTCTAATAAAATGCAAACAAAGTAGCTCTTGTCCTTTCTTTTAGAAGACTATAATTGGTTTATAGTGTAAATGTGGGGAACACAAACCAGAGACAAATATGGTCAAATTGTCAAGTGCATGTGTGTTCTCTCACAGACATTTAAGCCCTTTACACACACTTTTGAAAGTCCACATCTCTGTAAGCACTGCATAAGGGAATAGGTCATAGCACTAAAGTTGAACACAGTGTTCACTGACTACATTTATATAAAAAAAGGGAACCAAGTTCACAAGTTCCTTTAAACCTAATGGTCTACAGGGGGCGATATCGCTGGTTACAGAATAATTTGAAATATATAGAGGGCTATGGGAAAATGAGCTCCCTATAATCCCAGTAAACACTTTCCTGTTGAGGATATGGTCTCAATAACCAGTTTATGATTGAGAAGCCCTGACCTTCTGAACATAAAGTGTCTCTCAGTATCCACCCCTCATTCAGCTTAAGCCTTAAAAAATACACAGATCCCTTATATACATCCATCTTTCTTCTTCGGCTTATCCAATTCAAGGTCATGGGGGGCACTGGAGACTATCCCAGCTGTAATAGTACGACAGGCAGGGTATGCCCTGGACTGGTTGCCAATTTTTTCCGGTACTAACACATATAGACAGACCCACATACACAGCTACAGTCAATTAACAGTCACCAACTAATCTAAGAGAGAGAATCTATGCGGGCAGTGTTGGCTGTAACAGGTTATTGTATAATCACATTGCATTTTTCAGTTATGCTGTAATTTAACGCATAGCCGTTCTAAAGTCAGTGGAGTGATCTACAGCCTTTGCAGAATGGAGAAAGGGAAATTAATTTATTTTATATTCAGCAAAAGCATGAGAGTGAGATGGTGAAATGCAACAACCACATAACACTGCTAACACTGCTAACACAAGCAAGCATCTGCTAACACAAAGCTAGCCAAGAACGCAGAATGATGTTAAAACTGACCATATACCGACCCCAGCCCAGCAGCAAGACCATTAACTTCAACAAATAACAAAGGCAGTGATTAGCAGTCGACTTACAGCTTTGGTGCAGCCTTCGTTTCTACCTGCGCATGTTTCAACAGTAGGATCACTGTGCTAATCAATTTAAAGTCTCTGTAGGCGTCTTTGTTTTGTGTTATGACTTTTGTGTTCATACACAAAAACTCAAATATGTCACAATGAGTTTCAGGTCATTTTATGGAGTAACATGAAAGTAATGTAGTGAGTAGTGTAACAAATAACTTGCTCTGGTGAGTAATTAAACAATACACTGCATTAGTTTTAAGAAAAGTCATGTGTAAATATTACTTTGAGTAACGACGCCAACACTGGATGCGGGGAGAACATGCAAATTCCACACAATTGTGATTTTCAGACAACAGAGTTCGAGTATTGTCTTAAGTTGTGATTATAACAGCTAGTAAGATGGTGGTAGCCTTAACATGCATCTTTAGAGCGCTTTACAACTTTTAAAAGTTTTGAACAAATCAGTTGACTCCAGCCTACTATGTGGTGTTGCTGTATGTATATAAGTCTGGACTTTTGTTTTACAAGACTCGAAAAAATGTGTAGTATTTGGAGTCTAATTTAAGCAACAAGAATGTTAACTGAACATTCTGAGCTCCTGCTGTGCGTGTGTGTGTGTGTGTGTGTGTGTGTGTGTGTGTGTGTGTGTGTGTGTGTGTGTGTGTGTCCAGGCCTCATCTGGACCAATCAAATCCAGATTAACCATTTAAAGCAGAAAGAAAAACAGCGCATCGACATTCCCAAATCTTAATCATCGTTGATCGACAGCCGGCCTGACGTGGCTGAAAGAAATAATGGAGCCAAGGACAGGTTCTAAGACACACACAAACACACACACACACACATATTTCCACTGTATCCACACAAAACCATACTTGGTCTCACTACATAATAATTCTAATTATCTTTTGGTATTTATATTTCTCTTGCCCTCAGATCAGCTTTTTTTTCTAGCGTGAGGTCACATGGTACCTGCAGGCTAAACTGATCACTAAAACCAATAAAAAACCAGTAAGCATGAAAGAGCTAACTGTGACCATGGTTACAGAGACAGAAAAGGTGCCATGAAACCTCCTTGTAAAAGAAAAACTACCAAAAGGAAACAGGAATCGGAAAGATCACAATTTAGCAACAATCACATTTTTGCGTTATGTGTCATCGATTATGCTTTTGTTTGTTATTCTTTCATGTGCACAGTTTACAGGTCTTTTATTCATCACTTCTATCTGTTTATTGATCCCTTCCCCATGTTTATGTATCTGTTACCTTGATTATTAAGTTTAAGATTATTATTTTTTCATTTCCCTTCATTCAGTGGTGGTTTTATTCAAGTTGTTGTTACAGATCCAGAGTTTATTTATTCCCTCAATTTACTGATTCTTACACTGTATATAAAAGGTGTTTGATAGCACCTCTCTAATTTGAAGCCTTAACAAAATCCAAGCAGGTGAGTTAAAAAAAAAAAATCATTCACTCATCATACAGTTGTTACAAAGCAGGAAACTATCCATAGAGGCTACAATTGTTTTGTACCAGGGTCTAAACATGCTTTTAATGTTGTAGGATTGGACATTTGATCACAGCAGTCTATGGGAACGGACTCCTTTTTGAAGCCAGTCTCAAAGGGCCTCTGCAGTTTTTGGCACATCTGCCTTGGCTTCATTTTTCAGGTACAATGGCTAAAACTTGATATGTTTATGCAATTACTTTTTTTTCTTTTTCTACTGCATGACACCTTGGTGTCTCCATAGTCACTGGTGTAAACAAAGTGCAAAGTGTAATCTCTAGAAGACAGTTTTGGCTCAATTGGGTCCGTCTATCACAGAAAATTTTCCTTGCGGTGTTTCCTGTTTGTTCAAATTCAAAACAAGAAGAAGAATTTGAGCATAACCTGCTAAACATACAGAAGCATAGACTACATCTGAACTCAAGGGTACCCTCACAGTTTGACAGATAAATGTTCTCTGGGGAGATCGATCAGTCACACGGTCCGTTCCAAGAAAAAGCTGCAGAACATCTGGAACAAAACACTGCATATCAAAATGTATACATCTGCAGTTTTTACAGTTTTTACAATCACGGCAATATTAATAAACTACTTGTGGTAAATAAATATTTCAAAGAACGGTATTTTGCATCTAAGCAACATTGCTGTTTCCTTAAAGTGCCAGTAACTTTTTAACTAAAGTTACACTGTGCTGCTTCTAAGTCTATGTACATCTTTAAAAAAAAAAAATAAAACATGCTTTAAGTATTTCATTTGAATCTATGAAAAGGATATTTAACATTAAGCATTTCACTGCAGCTTCTTTTGGAGCTAGAATAGGTGTAAAGACAATTTGCACTCACAAAATAAAGATTCTTTACCCTGAAGCAATCATTTTGAGTAAAATGAAATTGAAATATATAAAATTAAGGGTTTATTTAGTCAAATAAATCCTCATTAAGGAAAATGTGATTGATATAAAGTAAATGTACAGCAGTCAAGTACATTTAATTTGACCAGATTCTGTTACATTTGTTCTTATGCAACAAAATTACATGTAATTTACATGTAATTAAATGGGTAGATTTTTTTTTAAATACTGAACTGTGGCCAAGAAATTTTTTTAAATATTTTATTTTTGGCCTTTTACTGGCTTTATTAGACAGTGCAGTGAAGACAGACAGGAAAGTGGGGGAGGAGAAAGAGGGGAATTGGCCGCTCCCCGCCATGGTCGCCCGCTCATCCCAGTGATTCAAACTGTGGCCCTTTTGTCTTTTTAACAAAGGCAAAAAATCAAAAATCAGCTTAGAAAGAAGGAGTGAAAGAAACGAGCCACCAAATAAACAAGCAGAAAGTATAAATCCAGACAATAGCTCAGACCATTTCTATGTAATTATTATAAAAAGAGTTAACCATAAATGAAAGACATTAGCTAAGTTTTGGTTTTATCTGGACATGATGAGCCCAGATTGCTTGTATGGTGTATGTTCATGTCACATGTCACATATGAATCTATACCTTTGTTTAGAGTCAAACTGGGATGTAGTAGTTTAAACTTTTTTACTGCAGTGCTGTCAGTCCTATGAAACCGATTCTGTTTACAGTATAAATGTGCAGGTATGTACAGAGCCTGAAAATACTTCTGAATTTAGCCTGCTGTCCCAAATATCTGTAAATTAGATCAAAACAGGTGGAGGAAAGAAGGAAAAGCTGAGCATTTGATTCCTACAGTTACGGGATGTGGGGGCTCTGTTGTGCTGTGAGATAAATTTTCTGCAATGTTTTGTGTCCACTTGTCCCCTTAGAGGAAAGGGTCACTGCAGCTCAACCAAAATCTGATCTGATCTGAGTGACCGCCTTTACCATGCGTTGATCATATACAGATGCAACATCCAAGAGGCATCAGTACACTGCCCAGTTGATCACTTATAGAAGGTTTTGCACCAGTGTGTTAAACAGCACTCTCTATAATCATCCTTAAACACCATACGAGGGTCTTTATTAGGTTTTTTTGTCATTGTTTCCCTTTTAAACCCAGAATTGAATTTACATCTCACATACAAACTCCAGATTGATCCTGGCCTCATCATGTCTCATAGTATCATATACTATATAGACAAAAGTACACCTACAGGAGCAGTTTTACAATGGAAACCTATGCCATGAAGCTCATGGTTCTTGTGCTTCTGTTAACACCAGATGAGGCTTGGAAATCCAGCCTTAGCAGACTGGATTTTAAGCATTAAGCATCCTACCACTTCACTACCTTACCACTTGACTCAGTTGCTGTGATCCCTAAACACTTCCACTTTGCAATAATACCTCCTGCAGTATTGTAGAGCATATGTGGAATATATGACCAATGAAATTTCACAAACTGACTTACTTACTTACTTCCTATGACAGTACCATTCCATGACCTATTGTGGTTGCAGCTCATGACCCTGAGCCATTCCTCCTATCCTTCATCACATAATGAAACATACAAACCTGAGTTTTTAAGGTTTTGGGCAGGCAATTTAACATCAAAAAGCCTGTTCTTGTTTTGTGCCTAATGTGTGTGTGATAGCGGCCTCTAGGAGTCTTCTTTTATTCAGAAGAAGAGGGGGAGATGTTGTCGGAATGAGTGCGTAATTGGCAGGGTTAGATGGCTCAAACCTATTAATGAAGTGCCAAAACTTTCGCTCAGTCCCATCCCTCTTTACTCAGGTCTCACTCATAGTGTTTAGAGCTGAGCTGCACTCATTCCTGCTCAGGAAAAAATTTTGGATTTTATTGAAACAGAGCTGAACTCAATTTAACAAAGCTTGGAAGTGAGGGAGTGTTTTTCTTTTAACAGTATTCCAGTGTGTTGTGTTTTAAGCCCCTTTTCTACTCTGAGATCACTACAACAATTTCAACATCTCTTCCTGCCCTTTCTCAGCAGCGCACACACACAGAGCAACCTTCATGTTTCTTTGTTTCTTTTACTTCTCTAAAAAGGTACTGTTACATATGTCAGTCAAAGTGTAGTTATTAATGTGACTGTTAGTGTTTTAGCTTAATATCAGAGTGTTCCAATATGTTAGGATTAGCGTTAGTTAAATTAATATTAGCAATATATCTCAGTCTTTTCTCTTCACACACTTGCAATCAAATGCAGCAATACAAACATCTGCCAGAATTAAATCCCTTGTCAACTTCCAACTATTTGACCAGCTGTTTAAATATTTAATATGAAAAGAATGCCAAAATTCTTGTTTTATAGCACCATGGACCGCAAGTTCTAACTAAAAATGGCGCAGTGAATGATGGTCGGGTTAGTGTTGATCTTTTCACTCTGGAGTGCGTAGCACTGAACTGCACAATCAGTTGCAAAGACAACAAACTGCCCGTAACATTTCTTCAGAGACGCCCTCATAGCAAATCTTTCTAACTGCAGGCTGCATGACAGCAACAATGTTAAATAACTCCAATTCAGGTTCACACACCACTAAAAAACACAGAGATTGATGTATTTATGCACGCGGCACAAGACAGCATGTTCATTAAAACAGGGAAGGCAGTAAATAATTGTTTCTGTTCACTTACACATCATACATATTAGCTGGTATACACAAATTTTGGGTTTATATGGAGGAATCTTTGTAATAAAGCAAAACTCTACTTCAGTCTGCAGTCTACATCAATACATCTAAGACAGGGGTCTCAAACTCGCGGCCCGGGGCCCACTTGCAGCCCGCATCACCCCTACTTTGCAGCCGTATATTGACATGAAGAGATATAATGCAGTTTGGCCCTCGAAGTTACTTTTTTTGTTACGGAGGATTTCTTTGTTGTTGAGCGCAATGTTAAAATAAGTTCTTTTAAAAGCAAAAAATAATTTAATATCAAGGCAATATGATCAGAGAGCACAAACATGTGGAGGGATTGGCTGTGTTAGTTCAGTGACAAAGTCAAAAACTAATGTGTACACTTATGTCTGTATTTTTATTTTGTTAAATACAAACAAAATGATAGCAGAAGTGCTGCCACGTACATGTTTTCAGAGAGAAAACGTGTAAAACCTGCTGTATTATTGTATTATTTTGCTAGTAAGTTACTCGATCCCACATTGGGCCTCAAATTTGCAATGCTCTTTGCAGAATGCTGGTTATTACTGAAATAAACTACTCTTCTCTGTTTGTTTTTAAGTTATAACTTTAGAGATTATAAATTTGCCCTGTGGCCCAATCTGTAGCTGAGTCGTGGCTGATGTGGATTCTGCACAATCTGCAGAGTCCACCCCTGTCTACAGGGCCGAAAAATTACCATAAATGTATAAAACTAGATGCAACAGATTTACAACAGAGTGCAATATATTTGAGAACACGATTGCACAGTTGATTGTGATATTACCGCAAACCAACTCCATGTAAGTGACGGCTTGACCCAGTTTAATTGAAAATTGATAGCAGACTGATTACGTCTTATAGCAGTTTTATCTGCGTTTTATCACCATCTTGATGCACCTGATTGATTGTCAGTGGTCTCAGACCTGGTTCCAGCCTTTAAAGTAACCAACTCAAAGTAAGGGGATGACAAGTTGATTGTACAGTTGTAATGTTTGGTTTCGTAGCTTCTCCGTCCACTGCACAGCTAAAGCCTTGCTTACTTACTGCCGTACTGCCTGCAGGTTTAGGCTGCCGGGAGAGTTTCTGTGTTGGACGGAGCATTTCTTCTCTTCCCTCTTTTCACTCCCCAGTGCGTTGCTACATGCAATAAATATTTGTCATCGCTGTCCCATAGTTTGTGTTTGTTCTTGCCTCTCTGTGCTCCTCTTTTTCTCTTCTCTTTCCTCTCCCTCCCACAGCAGATTCCTGTCCCCTCCCCCCGAGGGTTCTGCTAAGGGAGTTCTTCCCTCCCGCTGTCGCCAAGTGCTGCTCATAGCCCCTGATTTATTTGTTTGTTTGTTTGTTTGTTTGTTTGTTTGTTTGTTTTTGTTTTTGTTTTTGTTTTTGTTTGCTTTTTGCTTTTCCTTTTATTTGTTTTTCTTTGCTTACTTTTGTCTAATATTGTACGATGGTTACTTTACAACACAAAACACCTCTTCTTAAAAGTTTTTGTGAAAATAAAAAGAATTGAATAACTGCAGAAAATTAACTTGTCTGGTTTAACAATAGAGAGGTAGCAATGAAGTAGTAAAACTAAATGTAAAAATACTATTTAAAACTTATACGTAAGTAAATGGAAGTAATCATTGTGTGGTGGTCCTCCTCAGGGAACTTTTAAGGATGGGATATTTTACGCCCGGCATTCACGTGACTTTTATGTTTTATATGGTTTTTTGTTGTTTTTTGTCTTTATTTGTTAATGTAAACATTGACCGAAAATGTTTCCTCCCCTTAAGTCGTAAGTGTCGTAGCCTACATCTGATTAATAACATATAAATTATGAAATGATAAAAATATACAAGAAAATGACAAATGAGCTCGTCCTCTAGCTATGAGTTATGAAGATTACGGGAACCTTTATTGGAAGACAGAAGGCTGTTGAGTAAGTGTGAGACAGAGAATCTTAAAAGATGTTTTAAAAAAATACATCAGCGAACGAGAGAAAAGTACAGAAAGTGTCGGGCTTCAGTGCTATGGCAAGTTTTATTATCGGCTAGTTGGCTCCATGCAAAGAAAATATTTCATTTTTTATTTGTGTTATCGCTTCATCACCTCCTCGGTAACCATGACTGCAAACACACATAGTGCACTGATTCAAGGAGTTTTCGTGGTGCGTATAATAATCGCTCTGAGGATTTGAAAAAAAATGCTGTGAATTTATCTGACGCTCACGTCACACGCCTCCTCTCTGCGTACAGGTGCCACTGATGAACATATGGTCACGTGGTGGTCGAGTCACCAAAGCAGAATATGTATTTGGGTAGAAAATGAGAGAAAGAAGAAAACAAGAAAGCAAAATGTGTAAACAGCTTTACAAATTAAAAAAGAAGACGAAGAAGCTTCATTTCTTAACACACACACACACACACCGGGAGAGAGAGGGAGAGAGAGAGAGAGAGAGAGAGAAAGCGAGAGAGAGAGAGAGAGAGAGAGAAAGCGAGAGAGAGAGAGAGAGAGAGAGAGAGAGAGAAAGACTATCTCGTCACCTTATGAAATACGCACTCTTATTAACCTGTTATTTATTTGCCTAAGAGTTTGGAACACTTTTTGTATTAATTACTGTTTCTGTTTCTGCTCATATGGCATATATTTGATTAAAAAATGCCAATTAGCAAACCATTATTAAAAACGCATATGTGCTGTAAAATGTTGTAAACTGTTACTGGATTTAAAAACTAAATAGCTGTTACTGAAAACAGGAAAATTTTAATGATTATTTGCGCTGTGGTTTTTAATTTTTTCAAAAAATGTGGAAATCAGCCTTGAATATTGGGTGTGTTTTAATAAAAGTAATAATGTCAATAAAACATGCAAAAAAAACTTTGTTGTTTCATTTGTATCAAGTTTTAATACACACTGTGCTGTTGGTGCCATGTTTGGAATATTCGCTATTATATTATATATTATATACTATAGACTCCAAAGAAATTGAGAATTCCTCTGTTTTCTATATTTACTTTGAATTGACCCTTTTGTCCACAATTATAAAATAGAGAAATATAATTTATCATCTCCATTAAGCGTCTTGATTAACAGCTGCGTGGTACCTCTTAGCTGTTTAAAATTTAGTTCTTTATATTCAAACAACCACAATGAATGTCACACAACAGCTGTTGTGTGACTGTAAAATAAAGTGTGTGCGTGTGTGTGTGTGTGTGTGGGGGGGGGGGGCATACTTCTTGCTACGATCTGTTTTATTAAGTTATTGCAACTTAAAATGTCTCGGTGTCTTCACGTATTCCACAGAGGATATGGGAAAAGCTTCTTGTTTTTCTTTATTATTAGATTTTCAGAAGTGTTGGCCATTGATTTTCTTCGTGGATTTGCCTAAACAAAGTCACTTCTAACACTTCTCCAGTTGGGTCCACTATTTATCTCAGTTCTATATCAGGGTAAAGACACTATATCCGGCTTTTGGTTTTTGGTGAGCCAAAAGGAGACATCACACTTGACTCTGGGACGTTAAGGGTAAGGACAAAGCTGCTCCAGGAAGAAGCCCGGTGCGGCTTCTCCCCTGACATACAGAGATGCTGAGTGGGCACAGCAGCAGGTCCAGGCCATCCTACTGGTATATTTCAACTACAACATACAATTTAATTCATGTAGTTTGTTCATTAAACAATCATCATCATCATCATCATCATCATTTAAAAAAAAACAAAAAAAAAAAACCGCCCAGATCTCCGATTCCAGTTCACAGTCGAGCCTCTGCAATAATCGCTCAGATTTGGGAAGCAGCCCTCATGTCACTATGAAGCTAAAAAGAGGTCATTCATCAGCTAGTGCAGTTCTGAAGCATGATCGTATCGAAAATGGCAAAACAAATAGAAATGTGTTGACTGCACTCACAGGCAACTGTCCAGGTGTGTGCTGAGTTCATTGATCTCCTTCCGGTTCCCGAGAAAAGCAAGAAATTAACTGTAAAATGCAAATTAACGGGTATTGCTGTGCATTTTGGTTTGTAAGCTCTGGGCACAGAGTGTGTGAGCGAAGCGCATTTATTTTATTTTATTTTATTTTATTTTATCTTATTTTATTTTATTTTATTTTATTTTATTTTATTGTAAATGGCAAAGTGACGTGAGCCAAATGCCTCCTGTCAAAGGTGGCTGGCCATCCAGTTCATATGCTCTGGTGCCGACCCTGGGGCACAGTCAGCTGACCTTTTCGCCCTGAGAATTTAATCCTGTGCGCCCTCCAAGAGCCAATCCCTGCAGTCTGAACCAGTCAGATCCATGGAGAGGAGGATCACACACCAGTAAAGTCAGGCTATTTCTAAAATTAAGCTCCTCGTCTTTAGGATCTATTTCAGCATAACTAGAGAAGAATCAACCTAACATTGTTTGCTTATCTATAGCAGGTGGTGAGTGTCGGTGAATTTATAGCAGTGACAGAAACTGGTTTGAATTGAAGTGAACTTTTTGGGCGGATACAAAAATGTGGATAAAACATCTCTGCATTTTCACAAAAGCTTTCTACTGAACACGAGTAAAAACTGCTGTCATATACAGTCTACTGACATACAATCCATTTTATTTTATTTTATTTTATCCGTTTTACTTTATTATTTGAATTTTCTGTTTGTCACCAATATTTGGCAGTTATCTATGGTATCTTTACAAACTGCAGTCAAACGTGTCCCGCTGTATCTTTACTGTTTTCTTATGTGATGTCAAAATGTTACGTCAGTGTTTTGGGTTTCGTTTCGTTTGTGTAGTTTTTTATTTCTTTTAAGTTCTTTTAGGGATAATCTAAAGCAAGAGTGAAAGATTGGAGAAGAAGACAAAAAATACAAGAAGGAAAATAGCAAAGTGGGGAGGAAAGGGAAGGAAGGAAGGAAGTCGAGGGAAAAGGTGGAAGTAAGGGAAGAGATAAAAAGAGGAAAGAGGATAGGTAGGAAAGACGGGGGAAAGAACAAGGGGAGGAATGAAGAAAATCAAGAGGAGGTGGAAGGAGAGATAAAAAGGGAAAGACGGTAACCTAGAAAGGAAGACCGAATGGTGTGAGAAGGAAATGAGGAATAAAATCAAGGAAGGAAAGAAGGAAAATGGGAGAAGATAGAAAGGAAAGGAAGAGAACGGAATGGAATGGATGAAAGGGGGAAAGTTTATCTCCACTTCCTCCCCCTCCTCCCCTGTGTCCTTCTGTTGCTTCTTTTGTCTTTTGACTGCTGGTCACCCCATTTAACATCGGACAGATAGCATCAGCCTGACAGATATTGGGTTCCCTGGCAGCTCCATTGTTGGGGGGGTGAGGAGGGGTGAGGGAGGGACGGGTTAGTTCTTGCGTTACAGTGGGACTCGTTTAACTCGCAGCCCTCTTTTAGGAAACGAACAAATTGCCGCTGAAAGTCCGCCTTTGTTGTTATGGTGGGCTGATCTGAGAGCAGCCGAGGCTCAAACACCAAACAGCCTGCAGAGAATAGCAGCGCTTGGATCAGACCACGACACACCGAGACACCAAGCGTCTGCTGCTGCTGCTCCACAAACTTTCACTTTTTTTTTTTAAATAATTTTTTTTAGATCGTTTGATCAGACGTATTTTTTTAAGGCAGTGCAATATTCAGGTGTCTTTTCGGTTTTCCTGTTTGTGATGTTTTGAAGGCCCATGCTGATATTCCGAGGCATGTATTTACCAATAACCTGCTGTTCTTTTTAACATTTTCCACTAAGTTTACAAGATTTTTTTTAATGATTTAGAGGATTGTGGGCTATTAAAAATCTCCACTGACATATTTATTTGGACAATTTTGTTTTTCTACCATAAACTCCGGTGCCAGGAAGATGCTCACGAAATAAGATTTGGAGTGTTATTTTTCACTAAAAACCCTGCTCCTGCATCCCAAACATATTTTTGAACAGCACTCACCGATAACGTGCAGTTAAATGTTCAAAGATTTCTGGCTTTGAAGAAGCTGTGAATCGAGCTTTCGAGTGTTATGGGACAAAAAAAACTCAAAACTCAAACCTTGATTTGAGTTTAAGAGACTCACACTGGTTTCTTTAAGGTAGTATGGTGCACTTGGTTTTAAGTGTTCTAATCTGCTTCCAAAAGTTCCAGGGTGTTGGGGAGCCTGGTGAACACATATACACTCACTCTCTAAATCCCCCCACCCCTCCCATTGGATTTATTTATTTATTTTATTGTATTTTTCAGAAATGTTATAACTTGGTACAAAAGAGCTCCTGAAATAGATTTTAGAGCACAAAATCTTTATTCTGTAGCCACCAAGAACACCCAGTTACAGTTTTGAAGTGATTTGAGTTTCACAGACTGATGTTTGGACCTTAACTATTTCCTGACGTCAGACATCTGCTATGTTTCTGTATAATTAACATGGAGCAGAACATTTGAAACCTTGATTTGAGATTTAATGACCCACATTTTACAGAGAACTCATTTAGTTGTTTGAGCAGAGCTGTGGTGTGGGTTTTAAAAGTCCTGATCGGTGATAACTCGAGTTATTTCTTTCACAAAGTAGTAACCTGACTTTTTCCAAACTAAGCTCTTAAGATTTCTATAAATCAGCCTTTAGACAGAGCAGTGGGAAAATAAAAATCTCAAATAAAACAATCATGTAGGTTATTTTTTTTATTTTAGAGATAATCTTGGAATTATAGTGTTTTAGATTGTAGTCATCACAGTGATTCTGTTTTCTATTTGCTACTATGGTTCCAGACCATCACTTGTCTGTGAGTGTGGACTTACAACATTGTTCAAGGCTAAAATTTCCATAAGAAATCTGGTGTATCTAATATTCCCATGCTGGTGTTGTTCTGCGCCATCATAAAATAATGAAACATTGGTGCAGGATCAACAGTGCAACTGACCAAGCATACTATTGTGATGTCATAGCTTTTTTGTGTGGAAAAATACATTTATTTGTATAAAACTTTTTTTCTGGAACAAATGGTGGCCACTTTAAGTGTTTTCTTTATTATTTTATACAATAAAATAAATGTGTCGAGTTAGGTTTGTTGGCAGCCAAATTTAGATCATTCATGTTGGTTTACTAATGATCTTTTTTAAGCATTAGCTAGCTTATTGGCTAATGCATCACTGACCAGCTGCAATGGTGATCAGCATTATTATGATGATGTAGGAATAACACCAATACAGCAATATCAGATTATGCAAGAAATCTGGGCTTTTAAAGCCTGATGCCTTTTATTTTTTTGCCAAGCTTCGTGTTTTTCTATTTGACACAAAACTGCCAAGATACTCCGATTTTTATTCCTACTTTTCAGACTGTAAAAATCTCCTAACCACCAGATCTTGTTTCCCAAAATATTTCCCATTTTCTTTTATGCTAAAGCTAAATCTTAAAATTAAATCCTGGATTATGAGATCACATGTTTAATCCTTATTGATACAAATTAATGTTGTTATTTTTGGTATTTTTAAGACACCAACTGGGAATGTTCATTTATCCTTCAAATATCTAATATAGTGCTAAAGAATAAAATTTTTAGTTGTCCTTGTAGACTTTACTGCCCCTCAGAGTCCAGACTGAATTGACTCGTTCTGTCTTTTAATCAGATGTTTTGATGACAACAGTCCAACACTGCTCACTGCCTTAACCGTGTTCAATTTCATTGCCAAGGGAATTAGAGTTTTAAAAACCTACAAAGTGTTTAGATTTTGTGGCGTTTTATCACTGATAATGAGATTCTCGTAAAATGGTTTAGTCAAATTCAAACATTTAGGGCTTTCTTCGTATGTTATCCTCTTGTTGGGGATGGAAAACTCTGATTTGATGCCCAGATGTAGAGTAATGTAAATTGTTGTCACAAATTAAACCAAATTCAGAGTAGTGTGTGTGACAGGAATTATTATTTACTGCAATTTTCTTTCAGAAGCTTTATTCTTCTCATAAAAACATGTAAGCTCTAAATGTGCCCAGAACTTCACATTATTCATATTCATATTTTTCTGATTAGAAGAAGAGCTACTGTCTAACAAACTTTCTCCATTAAAGGACTGATTTGCGGTTTTGGAGGCCAGACTGACTAATTGTCCAATAATCTTTTTTTTTTTTTAATTTCCATTAATTCTATTTTCTTTTCCTCTTCTTCTCAAGGCAAAAAATCTCTCAAAAGTCATTATTGTGCCTTTAAAATGCCATGCCGAACACTTTAAAGTGAATCTTTTCTGATCTGAAGAAATAAGTAAATGAATGTCTCCTATAACTTAAATCATAATTATTATCAAGACATAAAAAAAATAAGTTAATAAGTAAATAGAAAACCCAGGAGTCCGTCTGGATGAAATGTGTTCACCAGGCAGCCGAAACAAGCGTGCATAAGGCCTCTGACAGAGCAGCAAAACACTGGCTATTGATCCGCAAAATAAACCGTGAAGCTGCTGAATGAAAGATCACACTCGATCCACTGAGCACTAAAGCTGCTCCAGCAAACAGCACAAACAGCCGAAGGTTTTCAGCGACTCCAAACGACGGATCTGTGCGCGATAAAAAGGCGGAGGAGATCCTAAGCCATCTGCACTCAGACTGAAGCCAGCAGCCGCTGCGGCGATGCGCAGAAAAAATAAATATTAAGAAATAAAAGCAGAACGACACAACTATCAGCGTCATTGCATCATCATTCTTTTGTTCCACTTTCTGCTCCTTTGATTGCAGGTTCAACACAAACACTACACATCTGCTACACGTGCACTCTAAAAAATGATTCATGGGGTTAGTAAGTAAAGCTTAAAATCAATAGCTTTTTCTGCATAAAAAATTAAGTTTGTTGCATGTACACATTGTAATCAGTTGATAACTTAATTTAATGAGTTGGTCGAAATGAAAATAAAGAAAACAGTCTTAGCTCAGTAATATATCGATTTTGAACAGACATTTCTGTGTTAACTTAACATGAAAGTGTATTCAGTTAATACAACTTAAAAATCTCGTAAGCGTCCTTTAAAAGCTGAGTACAAGGCTGACTTGCCCGGACATGTTGTGCTCTCAGACCACTGATCGAAAGAAACGGAGGCAAAGAGAGAAAGCGGAGAAGCGCCATTTTGTACGGAACGTTATCAAACGTTAAAGCTTTGTGGTGAGTACAATTTTTTGCCTTGTTTTATTCACAGCAGCTAATAACTCTAACTTTAACTCTATCAACACGCACTGCAAGAAATGCTTTTTACACAACACTAAACTCTTCCTCGGCGAGTGGTGGTGATAAGCTAGTAACGTTACACTTCTGGCTAACTTGTGAAGTAATTCGACCGTAACATTAGTCTTTGTTAAGTTTTGTTTTACGGTGGCAGCCAAATGGTGTTAACTGACACTGAGCTTCTGTAGCAGTAGTTTTAACTCTGCAAAGACAGGGTAATACACGTTTTTCTTCTTTCTACTTTGAAATCGTTGCAGCGTTGATGAAGGTTTGACCAGCAAAAGGCTGGGCCGTTTTACATTCATGACTAAACAAATGTAGGTTACTGAGTATACATTCGGTTTAACATCGATGCATTTTGATGTTTAAGTCCTAGAGTTATTTTTATGTGAGATTGAAGTTTGTTAATTGAGCCCTAGCTGAAGAACAGCCTGTGTCAAAGTTCAGTCAAAAAACGCGGGCGAGGAAGCGAACGCCATGTTGTAGAAACGCCACAGGAAAGATCTTAAAGTAAATTGTATACATTAACATGTTGTGCCTATTTGTGCCTTTTTTTTATACAGATAAACCAAGAATTCAGAAGGATCACCACTGTTAACCTGGAGACAACATTCATGGCAAAGCTGGACCAGTACTCTCAGAAAATAATGTCCTTGCTGTCCTCAAGAGGAGGGGCTGCAAAAATGCGCATTCGGTGCATCCAGAACATGCTGCTAGAGGTATGAATGAATGAAATGTAGTTTATTTCAAATAGGATAATCCACTTTTTTTTTTTTTCCAATAGGTGATATTGAGTCTTAAAAGGTAGCTGTTTACAACTCAGCTATGTCAAATTATTGTTTAGAGCTTGAGGCACAAATATCAATTAAAACTATAAATACTTAATAATAAAACAAATTATAGGTGATGTGGATCATGATTGGCAGAGTAATTTGCAAGATTTTGCAGTTTTTCTATTTGTTACCTGGATTTTTCAAGTTCATGAATTGATCATTTCAGAGAAATGGCTCTTTGAAATGATCAATTCATTATTTTGATTATCACTGGAAATCTATAATTGGTACAGTTCAGGCCATATAAAGTCAATTCTTTTTTTTTTTTTTTTTTGGATGTAATTATCAAAAACCCATCCTCCTCGAAGAGCAGTTCGACATTCTTTTTCTTATTCACAGGACGATTCTGTGGAGAGAAGGCGAGAGGTCGCTATCCGTGGCTTAGTGGTGTATCTCAGGGAAAAGGAGGAGGATCTCTTCAAAGAGCAGGTAAATCAGACATGACTATACTTTGTATTAGAGCTACGATCTAATCTATTATTAATTGATTTCTAAATTAATCGGCAACTATTTTGATAATTGATTGATCGGTTTGAGTAATTATTTTAGAAAAAGAAGTCCAAATTCTCTGGTTTCAGCTTCATAAATGTGAATGGTTTCTGGTTTCTTTACTCCTCTATGACAGCAAACTGAATATGTTTGACATTTGAGGTCATCATATTGGGCTCTGAGAAACATTGACATTTTTCACCATTTTCTGACATTTTCTGGACCAAACAACTAATCAGATAATTGAGAAAATTGTTAGTTGCAGCCCTATTTTGTGTTACTCTCATGTATAAGTATGATTACTTAAAACATTTATATTGATTCTGACCTACCAGGATGGTGGCGGGGATATTACCAATGAAGTGATGAAGATTGTAACCAGAGGTGCCACAACGTCTGATCCAGCCAGCGCAAGGATCATACTTGAAGGAACAGAAGTCCTAGCAGACCTGGATGTACCCAGAGCCTGTGCCTTGCTAATGGGGCTGATATATGCACTCAACCTCAGCTACCCAAAAGAACTGAAAAACACTTTTGAAGTGTTTCAAAAGATATTCCTCGAGCTGGATGATCTGAAAGCCAGTCCTAAGGTAATGTCACTAAAAAGTAAACTGTTGTACTAAAAAATGTGAAGAGTGAGGCTATCCTCAAATTAAACGGGAAATGTTCCACTGTTGTTTGCAATGTGTTGTGTTACATACTGTACAGTAGGCAGTAGGTGTAAAGTTGAGCGTTGAGCATTAAGTACACCTAGTTCAAAATAATGCACTTTAAAAGGATAGCTCGGGTCTTTTGAAGTGAGGCTGTATGAGGTACATATGTATAGTGAGTGTCTTACACACAGTAGATGGCAGTCAGTAAGCTCCACCTACGGAGAAGCAGACGGGGCCACCGGCACGCAAGATGAGCCTCCATCCTAATAAAACTGATGTCAGTTTAAATGTACATTATATCAAGAATATGTTTACTGCTTTATTTTGCTATCAGACAGCCTTTTCTGTGAGGAAAGAGAAGTTCTACTGCTTGTTGTTTCAATCGCTCTGGCCCACCAGCGTCCATGGACAAAAACAGCAATTTTACCTGACAGCACACAGGAGTTGCTGGTCTCCTGCTGCCTTGATCAGTAAGTGTAATTGTGTTATTTGGTGACTTTGGTGTTAGTTCGGGTTAGTTCAGATTTACCAAAGTCACACAAACAAACTGAGCCTATCGTGCGTGTCGGTGGCGGAATGTGCTGACTGCTGTCTACTGTGTGTAATACACTCACAATGTACTTCATACTTAAAAAAAAACTAAACTATCACTTTAACACAAACAAACTTGAATCAGAGCATGACTGTCAAAATGTTCAGTCTTTTGAAACAGATTTACAGGGTGTTTTATGTCATTTATTTTATGGAGGCAACAATTTTGTCTGCTATTGAAATGTCAATGACTCTGGAATGGTGGACTGGTGTTCTAATAAACAGTTTGATCATAAAACTGGAATTTCAATGTGTAATTTATTGTATAATTGTAAGTTATAAGTTATTGTAAGTTATTAGTACTCAAAAAAATTAAGGTAACAATTTGCATGGATATTTCTGAGTAGAATAAAAGTAAAAAAATAAGTTTTAATAACTAAATGGAGTAATTTTTAAACAATTAAAAATAAGTTGGTTCAACTTAATTAAGCTTGTAGAGGACAAAGCAAATCATGTTGTTTGTACGTAAGGAATAGAGTTTGCCTAACTAGAGAACTCTTGTGGCATTTACGCTATAGTGGCTAAGCTGAAGTAACTTAAAAAGATCCATGCAAATTGTTACCTTAATTTTTTTACGTTAAGCCAACAAAACATTTTTTAGAGTGTGGGTCGCACTTGCTTCCTGTGGAAGCTGCAGGCAGTCTGAAGGTTTGACCTTTGACCTCCTGCTTCAGCTACTGCAGGTGCAGCACTGAAATATTTCCTGGCATGGATGATCAAAAAACTCTTAATGGGACATGAATTTTGTTTAAAAAGCAAAAACATTCAATAATAATCATGAACTCTGTTTTGTATGATTTTGGATTTTTGTTTTTTTGTTTTTGTTTTTTTGGGGGGGATAGTTTCCACTGAAAGAAATGAAGGGATTTTAAGATAGTTGCTATTTTAACACATATTAAGAAAGGTACAAAAAAAGGATGGAGGTTTAACCTTTGACCTGCGGGCTGCAGACAGACATGAGGGCAATAATCCTTATTCTGTCATTATCATTAATTGTAATAGTTGTAGTACCTGTTATTGTTGTTGTTGTGAGGTTTCTTTATAAGTTTGTTTTAACTAAATAAGATAAATATCACATTTTTCATGAGACACACAGTGTTTGCCTTGCAGGCTTATTGTATGAACAGAACACGCTCACATCTGCATGAATTATGAATTATATTTCCACCAAACGACAGGGAAGACGGGAAAGAACAATTTGCAACAACACCAAGACCTGTTGTTTCTGAGACAGAAAATTGGAGCTTTAAGAAGGATGGAGGGGACCTATAGACCTACTATACTTTACTATAGGACAGACCACGTGATCGCATTTATTCGAAACCGAGCAGAGACACATTCAGGTTAAAACGTGTTGTCAGGTGAGGAAGGACGATCCTCACATCGAAACAGCGTTTTTTGTTTTTTGTTTTTTGTTTTTGTTTTTTTGCTTCAATTGAGCAACATTATTCGAATTTAGCAACAAGACTGCAAGAAAACGGGTTTCAGAAAGCATGGGGCACCAACCAAAGTGGACTCTAGAGAATTTAAAATCCTGAAAGTGGAGAAAGAAAAAAATATGTGTGCAGCATGTGCTGAAATGTGAAAACACAAAGAAGAAGCTGGAAGGCCTGCAGCGCCTCAGACAGAGAGGCTCAGTTTACGGCTTTACGCCACAAACCTGCAGAAAAAAATGTGAGGTGGTGATTGTGCACCATCGTAGAGAGAGAGCGAGAGAGAGAGGAGGAAAAGCTGCAGGCCGCGGATCAAAATCACACCAGCTGCAACAACAAACATCCACGCGATCACAGCGACATCTGAACACACAGAGTCTTTAGGCGCTGCTCATAAGCGCTGAGGAGGAGGAAGCAAACACCATCTCTGCATCCAGATCTCACTTTTCCTTTTCAGGGCGGAAAGTAAAATTCTGATTTTAGTTCGGAATCACGACAACTGCACAAAAAGCGATCAGAGCACCTCGAAGGAGACACTGAAGCTGATCGTGGCAGCAGAAAGCAAGACACAAACGCACACGCTGAGCTTTGAATCAGACTTCCTGAAGGAAACACACAAGCACCCCCCAAAAAAGCGTAAGAACAAATCACAAAGTGGCACATAAGCTGCAGCCAGACAGAATCAAACGCAGAGGATCAGGTAACAAAGAGAGAAAGTCTCCAAATGTGAGACTTCATGACCAGCACGTGCATCCATGCTGAATTTAATTCATCTTTCTTCTCCACAGTAGCGCAAAAATACTGAGAACCGATATGTGAACCTGTTTAGTGAAGAACCGAATTAACAGATGTAAGAAGAAATTACAGCAGTCTAATAGATAGATAGATAGATAGATAGATAGATAGATAGATAGATAGATAGATAGATAGATAGATAGATAGATAGATAGATAGATAGATGTTTGTTTGCTTGTTTGTTTGTTTGTTATGAGAGCTTTAAAATCCAAACCAAGCGAGCTGCGAGCTGCGACCTACACATGAAACATATACATGTGGATCTCAGACGCACCGATCGTTGCATAGTACAAATATGACGCCACAAAAATAAATAAATAAATGAAGCTCACACAACATGAAATAGTTCCAAATTTAAGAGGTAAATTTCCAACCTTGTTTAAGTTTCAGCTGTAAAATAGCACCAAGAAGAAGAACCCGACCACCAGCATCTGAAATACTCAAAATCTAAAACACAGTAGCGCCAAGGGGGGAAAGAGAGAGAGAAAGAAAGTCTGCTGACGGTGGAAATATCAAAAATTGTAAGGAAAAAAACACGCCATCACCATTGGGCCCCTGACCAAGAAAAAATGCACAAATCTCTAAATTTAGGGGAAAGAAACAGTTTTTTCTGATTCTAAAAATACCTTTTGATACACCTGCACCGCAAACATTTAAATGTGAACCACATCAGCTCCTAAAAAGAAAGATACAGTCAGCTTTACGCTCTGTAGATAAGATTTTGAATTTTACTCCAGAAAAATAACAAAATATAATAAATAACTCAAATTTGAGGTTTAATGTGTAAATAAGAAGAAAAAAAATCAGATGAGGCTGAATGATTAAAAAAACAGAGGAGAAGAGTCATCTCACCATCAGAGTCATCACCTGTTAACACAGAAAAAGCCACAGACAGAAGAAAACACTGCACAGCGCCAAAGAAAGAACACCAGTGACCACAATTAGCTTGCAAAAGCTGACTCTTGTTTAGGAAAGATGTCAAATCTGAAAATGTAAGGGGGGAAATATCCAGAAAGTTTGTGCTCTGGGGCTTAAATAAACAAACAGAACTGAGCAAAGCGAGCAAGAAAAGCCGCATTTAAAACACAAAATTACATCAGTGACACAGCGCTCAAATCTGCTCTCACAGCCTGACTTTTCTTTGGAAAAAAGACTGAAAAAACTGGAGCTGCTTACAACTAGTGTAAGGTGGTTTTAGCTGTGAGCGGTTTAAACCAAACAAACATATGATGATAAAACAGTGCAAACATGACATTTTTGGGGAGGGGGGGTGGAGGGGGGCTGAACACAAACCCAGAGGCCACAGCCTCCAGCGCCTCAGATTTCACTGCTCAGAAGGAGAAAATGTCACAACCTGAAACACAAAAAGACCCTCACACAGTCAGTCAGGCTTCAGCAGCCTTAACGCGACCTCCGGTTGCATCATTTGACAGTTTTTTCACCCAGACGCGCCTGAATCTGCACGGGTAAAAGCTTTTACGCACAGGTTGAATTTTATTTTAATCCCAAACGTGTGCGTAACAAAAACAACTTAAAACTCCAGGAAAACATAAACGGAAAACACTCGTGTGGACGAGGTGGGTTATCGACCTTAGCCCACAAATGAATCCAATGATGTTTGCTCTCCATAAAATCATAATTCAGAATTTGATTACGAAAATCCCAAATTTAAGTTACAGTCTAGAAAAAAAAGGTGGTTTTGCTGTAAAAATATCAATAATAATAATCCTAAATTGATTTTTGTGCTTTTCAGTGAAATCAGTGAAAACACGGACGGTAGGAATAAAAAAAGACAAAGTGATTTTCATTAGTTATGAATGTAACCTATTCTTTTATTTTTATTTTTTATGATTAATTTTTTTTTCTTTTTTTGTTCTTTTTTTAAACTTTTGTAAGCGACAAACACGGGAATAAGAATAAGACCACAATAGTATCACAACCATGAAAATTTTTTTAGAGACGACAATTAAAGGACAATCATTCCAAGTAGTATTAGATAATGAGGCATTTTTTTCTTGTCAAACAAACGGATTTTTACATCGTTCCTCCTTTTATAGAAAAACAGAAAAGCAAAAGCCCACATTCAACTTACAAATAGACATTTCTCTCTCGCTCGCTTTTTTACTGATAATACAAAAAGTAAATAAAAGGAAACGAAGCGTGAACGTCCGTTTTTATCGGCGATCACGTTTACAGTCAAAGAAAGCACATCACAGGTTGCACTGCGGAAAATATCCATCAGCAAAACGAGAAATTTGTGCTTAATATTCAGCCTTAAAATCTGAATTTTCTAAAGCACGAGCAGTTAAATTCAAAGAGTTTAAAAAAACAGGCAACATGAGGCAAAAAAAATCTCTCCAGCAGCACTAACAATCCTTCGCTGATGACACTGAAAAAAATCGGCGCCACCTAACTCCATTTACGTTTCAGCTCATTTAAAAAGACTGCAAAAAAAGCAATATAAATCTCGTTTAAATGGACATTTTCTGCAGTGAAGGAGGCATCATTCACTCGGTCATCCACACCTTCTCCCATTCATTCATTCATTTACTCATTCGGTCCTTAATTCTTTCCACATTAGGCCTGTAGTATTATGCAGCTGAATACTGACTCTAAAATTCCTAAAAAACCGATTCTTTGGTCTATAGAAAGTACATTAGCAGTTTTCAACTGGGAAATTAAACGAGTGGAGAAACAGTCTCGGGACTTTAAACTGCGGGAGGCAGAGTCGCTAGAAACAAAAAATAAAAAATATATATATAAAAATGTGTTTCAATTTTGTAAAATAAAATCACTCTCCGCCGCTTTTCTTCAACCCCGCATGATACCTATAATACTGCAAAAATGCGGGCAAAACAGGCTATCAGAGATATTATTTTTATTTTACCTTTTTAAATCTTAAAATTAGATGAAACTATTTTAAATACACATTCTATAAAAGTAATACCTCCTCCAATAATAATAACAGAAAAAATCAGCCTGCAGCTCTCCTCACGCTCTCTGTTTTTTGTTTTTTGTGTTTTTGTTTGTTTTTGTTTTGTTTTTTTTATCTCAGATCACATTGCACGTCGCTGACTGACAGTACTATACAGAGACAAACCCCGGACACTTATAGGAACAGACATTATGTACACAGAAATTAAAACTGCAGGAGAAGATGGAGCAGAATAATAATAATAATAATAATAATAATAATAATAACAACAATTAAGATAATAATAAGAATAATAATAATAAAAAATACCTGGAAACTTCAGGGCTGCTTTCTGTTAGTTTCTCAGTGCTGCTCTTTTTTGTTTTGCAGTTTAAGCCTCTTCTCTTTTTTTCTATAGTAGGTAGTTTATAATAATTTTGTCATTTTTTTGTACAATGTAAATGTTCAGTGTAAAATGTTCAACTTACAGTTCCAGTCACTTAAAGATTCTCACTCCTTCAGGGCAGAATGAGGGGATGGATGCATGGATGGAGAGGTGAGGTGGGATAAAGTGGAGGGGTGAGGCTGGGGGTGAGGGTTTGGGGTGTTAGTGTATAAGCGGGTTGGAGGTTGAACTCTGGTTCTGATGCGTAAAATAGTCAGACAACCCCCCGGAAAGTCCCGAGGAGAAGGCCGGCAGAGAGCCGGACAGAGCTGGCCTAAGAGAGTCACAGGGCAGCGAGGAGGAGGACGGAGCCTGCGGGGAATTGGAGGCCGAAGCCCGGGCGGCCTGCAAGGTGCCGCCGCTGCCGCCGGTCTGCGTGGTCATGGACGGGTGTGGGACATGGGGGAAAAAGTAACTGGTCTGTCCGGCCAGTAGATTCACCGAGCAGGGGTTCAGGGAGTAAGTGGCCCCGGAGCAAGGGACGGAGAGGCCGCAGGGTACCGCCGAGGCCGCCAGGGCCGCCGCTGTCAGGTGGTGCGTCGCGTAGGGGAGATCCCCGCCGACCAGCCGGTCCATGCTGAGCCCGTTGGAGGATGGGAACGACGAGTGGTTGTTGCTCATGTTCTGGGTGAGCATGGTGCTGTAGGACATGGGATGACCCGGGTATCCCGAGGAGGTCCCGTTGTAGCCGAGGGCGCCGCCTGCCCGCGGGTGGTGTAGAGAGAGGAAGGGGGACATGGGCCAGTACAAGGAGCCGGCTCGGTCCATGAAGGTCAGCCCAGAGGTCAGCCGGGCACCCCGCTTGAAGGCCAGTTTGGCTCGGGACGTGGTGGACCTCCGTCGGAGCTTCCCGGTAGTGCCGCCGATGAAAACGTCGTCGCTGCTAGGGTCCAGCATCCAGTAGTTTCCCTTGCCCGGGTCGTCGTAGTGCCGCGGCACCTTGACGAAGCATTTATTGAGGCTGAGATTGTGTCGGATGGAGTTCTGCCAGCCCTGTTTGTTCTCCCGGTAGTACGGGAAGTTTTTCATGATGAATTCATAAATGCCGTTCAAAGTGAGCCGCTTCTCCGGACTCTGCCTGATGGCCATCATTATCAAAGCGTTATAACTAAAAGGAGGTTTTTCATACTTGCCGCTTTTCTTCTCTCCGTCCTTCCCTCCAGCGCCGCCGTCCCCGTCCTTCGCGTCTTTTTTCTCTTCCTGCTTCTCCTTCTCGTCCGGGCAGCTCTCCTGTCTCGAGGAGTCACTTTTAGAGTCCGCCTTGACGTCCGGCTGCGCGGCGGGGAGAGGAGCTTTCTGCTCGGCTTCGTCCGCGGCGCCGGGCCGGTGGTGGTGGTTCTGGTGGTGGTGGTGAAGGTGGTTTTGGTGGTGATGCTGGTTCTGGTGGTTGTTGTTGTCGCTTTGCACGGCCTCGGGCACCAAACTGTTTATACTAAACGACGATTTAGGAATCATTTTCACCTCTTTGCGCTCTCCCATATCCAACATCACCGGGCAATAAGGGGGGAAAATGGCAACGACCAAAAGCGACGATCACAGCTGGGTTTCAATCTGTCCTGTCTCTGCCTGCGAACCAGGACGGGAAGGAAGGAAGGGGGGATAGATAGGAAGAAAGAAAGTATAGCCCAACAAACTATTTCATGTTCGGTTTGGGGAGAAAAAAGGAAACACACACACACAACACACATGTACACACACATCGATAGGAGACAGATAGCTGCAATTAATTAGGGAGCCACAGCCACTAAAGCAAGTAAAAAAACATTGGTTGGACCTTTCCAGTCCTCAGCCAACCAGGGGAACATTAGTATTAAATATTAAGGCGTCCTCTGCGCTTTCAGCCAATCATGACGCACAGGGAAACACACACATCCACCAATGCCTTGCACGCTGCAAAAAATGCCCACCTTCCCGATACATTTCATGGTTTTTGTCTTAAAGTATCGAAATTTGATCAAAATGAACATCGAACTGCGACAGCGACTAGTCTGTTTTATGGTTTCCAAAGCGAGTCGTTTGCTTCGAAATTTTCGTTGGATGTTAGACTATTCTTCTTCAAACTGGTGCTCCCTGTCCTCGTATTAATCTCATCTGCGAATTCATACACCTGATCCGCAAACGGATTAAACTCGAATAAGAAAACTGGAGATTTTTAAAACCCATTTGTCTATTCACCGGACATTCTTTTAATAGAGAAAATGAAACTTTAGAGCCTTTTACGCCGCCAAATCGGACACTTTTTGCAGCGTAGAAAACACACTCACCCTTATCAACACTCGTGTGCCTTCCCCTCATCCCTCCCCTCTCACACTCTCTCCCCCACCTAAACCAAAAAACCATAGCTGGAAAACACACACCGTGCATGCGTAAACCCAAATCCCCGCCGCTCCTCATATTTACACTCCTCCGATTCAAATATTTGCCCCTTCGGCGTCTCCAAAACTGTTTACATCCCGGGAAAATAAACAGAGGAGAGGGGATCCGGAGGGCACGCGGACACGGTCAGGACAGGCTGAGGTGATTTATGTGTCAGATCGCAGCAGACTGCGCTGCGCAGAAAGGCTGCGGGGCTGCTTCTGCAAAAGCCGCTTCTCCGTGCGTAAAATGTGTGCCGCGCATAAACACGGTGTCTTTTCAATCTGCCACTTTAAGGAAGGTTTCAGTAGTCACTTACTTTCCTCCCAGCGGAGGAGAATTTAACAACAGCACGAAGTGAACCGGAGGCAGGAAGAGACTCGGCGTGTGAGAAAGGGTGGAGAGCCGAGGGCCGCCGAGAGCTAGAACCAAGCCTCATTCACAGATTTATTTTTTATTTTTCTTTTAAACCGTCATCGATACCTAAGAAAAATGTGAAATCATTTAACATAACATTCCAAATAGGGATTTATGTAATTTTTTCTCCATAGAAAAATGAAAAAATCAAATAAGATACATTGTAATTATACGCATATACTGTGACTGGTGCGGCACCCCCTGCTCCTTCATTTACTGCTGCTCTAACGGCACTAAGGGTTGTACGCAATGAAGTCCACAATATCTGCCTCCGCTTTAACGTTCATAAAATTAAAGACGGGGACTCTGTTTTATGGATTGATGTGTTTACATTCATAACAGAATTTGGTTGCCAGCCCGCGAAGAAATTATTGTGAAAAGGAAATGAAAAAAGTTTAAATTGTCACAGTGGAGAGGAAATTAGTGAATGGATACCGCTGTTGTTCTTACATTCCTAAATGTTTACATTATTATCGTATGTTAATAGTAAACCGCTAAGACCACATATTGCTTTACAGATACTACACGGATTGGGCTGTGCAGTTATATTTACGCACTTTGTTATTGTTGCTGTTGTTTGAATAAAGTCATATATTGTTTCTGGTCTCACTGGAGTTCATTTAATTCATGGATAAACTGCAACTACTGCTAAGTGTTCCCACAAAAACTACACGAAAATCCACTCAAATACGGCTGTAGTACTTCCAGCCGCATGCAGCTGCTTCAGCCCCTGAAACTACACAACTACCTCTTGTTAGCAGCACTGCTGTTTTTTTTATTGATTCACTGTCATTATTGACGAAATGAGTACAGCTACACCGCTGTTATTAGTACCGTAATAGTAATATTTCCATGCAGATCTCACAAGTATTGTTGCTACTACAATGAAGTTTTTCTCTCCATATGAGCACAAAAAATAAATATATTATGTTCCCCCTCAACAACACCCTCACGTGTTGTCTGGAACAGATAATTACAAAAGGAAAAAAAAAAAAAAACCTGTTAAGTCTACAAAATAAAAGCTTTTCAGAATGTCATTCCACCTTAAATAGTTTAATGGGAGACACACTCAGCCAAATCTGTCAGTCTGTAAAGTGCACAACAGTTGATTTAACACGTTTAAGGTGGTATGAGGATCTTGTTGTCAATGTGTGCGAGGGGAACACAACCGAAATTTTAAGCCCCCACCTTCATTTTTTTTCACATCATTGGAGCATCGAGTTGTCCAAACCGAAACCACATAAAACTCAGCAGCAACGCAGCTAATTGAACATTTTTCCATATTTTTTATATTTTGAATCATGTGGAAATCTGCCAACAACGCTGAGGAGGAAAAAAAACGCACTCACAGTTTTCATCCAAAGTGGAGACTTTTCGGCAGAAATGTGACTCAGCTTGCTGACACACAGAAAACCTACAATTTAAAAGGAGAAAGCTCATTTATTAACAAAGCGCGACTTTTAAGAGAGTCTAGCTGGATTAAATACACCTGACGTAATTCTTTGTATAGTTCTAATAAAAAAGGAACCAGCTGCTCAGACACGTTCCGCTGTTTTTACGCACGACACACTGAATCGTCACGGAAGCGTTTGCTCTTCTCAGACAACCACAAATATTAATTTATTTTCTGTGAAAAAGGTGAAGCAGTCTGTCAGTGACGGGCGCTCATCACTGAAGCGAGGCAGGGGAAGACTTGTAGCAAAGTGAGCGGGTTTATTTCGGGCTGGAAGGTTTTAAAAGCACAAAGAAGAAACTGAACACTGAACACATTCTCAGAAACTACAAGTCTGAGTAAAATCCATCAGTTTGTCAGAATCTCCATTTTTTTGTTTTTAATCATTTTGTTATATAAACCATTAAGATTCATCACCGGTCTTGTTATTATTATGTTATTTCCCGTCTGTGAAGCTTTATATTTTGTTTTTGTTTTATCTGTTTTGCTAAAAAATAAATAATTTTTAAATTCGAATTTAATTTTTTATATGAACATTTCATATGTATGATTTAATGACATATTATTATTATTGAGTGGTCTTTTACAATAATCAGAACCAAAAAGAACAATTCGCTGGATGAAAACGTTCATGGAAAGGTTCTGTAATTTTTTATTTATTTTTTTTCTTCATTTGGATCTTTCATTCACTTCCCATAGTTTTTATAATACAGGATAGATTCAGCTTCATGTAATGCATTAATTTTTTCAAATAATAATAACAACAATGAGACGATTCAGGGTGTTGGTCAAGTGCAAGCAGGTGCCAAAAAACTGATACTCATTCTTCCCACTATATTTATTTGTGCGTAAAAACGCGCGCATAAAGGAAATGTATTTAGAGCGACATTCTTTTCTCCATTATGCTTTTATTTTGACAGCGTAATCTAACTCGGTGCTGTTTGTTTATGAGCTTGTCTGTTAACTGAATATACTGGCTGTTTGCTCGGAGAAGCTGAGGATGTGAGCGGACTGTTCGGCTCAGCTTGCATGTTTTCTGCAGCGCTTCCCTGTTGCCGCTGTGTTTCCTTGTTGTGTCTGTATGTGTTGAGGTAAATTCCTGATTGTGTCTGTCGGGCTGTGAGACTCTGCAGCATCCAAACAGACCTGAGGAGGAGGAGGAGGGGAAGGTTGTGGAGGAGGAGGAGCCGCAGAGAAAACCCTCCATCCAGCCTCAGAAGGACAAAAACAGGGATGAATAAAAATTGGTGCTCTCTGGTGTTAGTTTGTCCAAAAGCATCTCAGCAAAGCGCCTGTTTCAGAAATTTAAGGACACGTTTTGTTCCATGAAACAAAAGCAGCAGGTGGATTCATCGGAGAGAGGCCAGGAGGGGTGGTTTCTGCGGTTCCAGATGTAAATCTGTTTGTTTTAATAAAAATAAATTCAAATAACAACAGCTTCTTTCTAATTTTTCTCGACTTTTAGATGCTAATTCTAACATTTGCTTGGGCGGGTAACAGCTGGTGTTTAAATTAAAAAGCTGGGGCATTCAAATGAAACCAGGATCCAGTTATTGTCCTTGCAATTTAATATGCCAAAAATAAGCATTGAAGAAAGTGGCAACAAGTAAAACTCCAAATAAAACCATATGAGCGTTACTATTTGGAGTGCAGAGGTCGTGGAAAAACGGCTGATTAACAAGAGGGACTGAAAACTACATGGAGTTCTTTTATGGGGGGAAACGCCGTCATGAAGGATGAGATACAGTAAATGTTGACCTCAGCATATATATATATATACATATATATATATATATATATATATATATATATATATATATATATATATATATATATATATATATATATATATATATATATAAAGTATAACAAATAAAAAGAACCATCAAAGTACACTCAGTGCTGAGCCCTGAATATAGAAACTCAAAATAAACTTTTTTGACATTTCCCGGCAAAGTAGGAGCGTCAGAAACTTTCTTATGCAAGAGATTAAAATGAATCTTTTTTGTTTTTATTGAATTCTGTTGGGAACAAGTTTCGATTTACATCCTTAAATCGTTTACGAATATGGAACGTTAAATAAACCTTGTTAGAAGACTGAAATATTTTTATTATGACCTCTTTGCGCATCGCTCTACTTTTCATGAAATATCAGTTAAAAAAAATAATCATATTTACGGCGAAAAAAACACAAAAGAGACTTTCGACCTCTAGCTGTCTGATCATAATTAAGATTTCAGCCATCACTAGAAATTCTTATGGATTATATTTTCAGCATTTGTTTTATTCATTTTAAGTGTTTCTGGTTGACTTGAAATGGAGAGGCAACAAATAATAAAATACCTCTGACCTTGCAAAGCATTAAGGCGCTTTGGTAGTCTCTAAGGGCATCCTCAGGGACTCAGTGGGATCTGAAAGTTTTAAGGTTCTTTTGCGGAAATGGGTTCAATTGTGAGGGTCTCACGAGTTGTTATTTGGGATCCAAGAGCTTCTTAAGGAGGGGAATGGTTTATCATTGGCCCTCAAGAGTTTAAGGGGAGGTTAATAAAGGTCAAGACCTTCTTAAAGTTGCTAAATACCAACAGAAAGAGGACAGTAAAGAAGAAAATGCTCAGACCAAGAAAAGCATGAAGGGGGTTCCTGAAGTTCCATAGTTCAGTCCAGGAATGTGACTAAGGAACTTCTGGTTCCAAATCAAGAATCTGGACATTCTTGTGGGGTTGCTAAGCAGAATATAAAGAGATGGTTAAAGGAGGTTTGGGGGCTGCTTCTTGGGGAAAGGCTGTTTATTTGGGCACTGACAGATTCAATAAAGAGTTTTTTAGGTGGTTCGATTTTTTCAGTGAGCCCTAACGGCTTTCAGATTTTTTTAAGTTAAACCTGGTGTTTTAATAAAGTCTAAGAGCTTGTTAATGGAGTGTATGGGGTGGATGGGGCATTCTGTCAATAAAGGGTTCCTTGGGTTCCTTTTGATAACCAAAGGCTTTTGGTTATCAAAAGGCTTTTGGTTACCAAAGGCTTTTGGTTATCAAAAGGAGTCATAAGTGAGTTCTAGGGGGTGTTACTGTGGTTTCAGGGATTTGTTGGAGCTCTACAAGAAGGAGCAGAGGATATCAGAGAGACATTTTAGTTCACAAGTCTGTTTAGATAATGATAATAAGTATTTCTTTTTCCTTCCTCAAAATAATTTTTCCCCAAAGTGTTTTTTTAAACACGGGCATTTGATTTTTGTCCCCTATAGTATGCCTTGTTGGAGGGGGGGGATCGACCAAAATAATAATCGGCCTTTCCCTTAAATCTTACACAAAGACGGAGTTAATCTGCAGAATTTACTGCCTTAGAGTGTGAATGTTTGAACACAGGACGCTGTGTGATTTCTAAACATCAGTATTGCCATTGATTGGCTTTAGAGCTCAAAGGAGGACAGATGATGCCACCCTGCAGTGGAAAGTGGAACTGCACCGAGACAAATTCCACTCTTCGTGTTGGCATTCATATTGAGCCTCAGTTTATCGTGCGCAGTCTTATAACATCTGTCGTTGTTTTTTCAAGCAGTAGTGTGATTTAAAGTTAGTGTCTGAAAAACATAAAAATGAGACTGTGATGGCAAAAAGCAAACACCTGAAACTTTCTCTGGTAAATGCTGAAAATTCCAAATTGTTTGAAACGACAAACTTGCTTGCGTCTGGTCACATATAAGTTCTAACAGCTGGCGATAATGTGCAATAAAATATTAAAATCACGACAGTGTGTCCCACAAATACTCAAGCGAGACTGAAACTGATTAAAACGTCTCTGCAGAAAGTGTTGCAAAGGAGAGAAAATAACTTAAAAATCGCTTTATTTTTAAAGTGAGTCAATAAAATCCTGACATCACCGCGCGCCGGGTTTTAATAGTATACCGCTCTCTTTATTCACACACCAATCTTGCTACTTTTGTTAGATTAACACGGAGATCTGGTGTCATGTTGATGTTACAGCTGTAATGATCTTACAGTAATCCCGTTTAAACTGCTGGGAAATCTCTTTTTATAGTAAGCCGAGTTGAAGAGTTTTTAAGAGGAATAAAACGTTTATTTGGATCAGGCCTATTGTGAACAAGATATACTTTTACAAACACGATTTTTCATCACCTGCGGTGGAATATAGAGAACAACCTCCACACAAAGCGACAAGCAGCAGAGACTGTGGGGTACGATGCTGATGCTGAGAGGTGGTTGAACTGCTCACAAATGTCACTGCAAAGATAAAACACATGCAACTATACAGGCTACACATTTATTTCATTCACTGTTTCATTTCATACTTCTTTTCCAAATAGCTCACAAACAGTATGCACTGTAACATTAAGCGTGTTTGTTTGTTTTTAATAATCCGATGATATTCTCTTTGTACATCAGTATATTTTTGTTTTTCACAGTAGCGGCAGCACTGTTATATCCACAGGGTTTGGATGCGTCCGCTGATCTGTGGATTTCTTTTGAGCCACAGGTTTCTTGTGAGATTGACTGCTGACTTTAGTAAACTTCAGCCAATCAAAATGTGGGACATTGTATGTGGAAAAGTGGGAGGAAGAGAGGGGGGTAAAGGTGATAAAAATGCTGTGCAGTCCCACATAAAGTGAGGCACCTGGTCACCTTAACCTCGCGTTTTGCCGTCTAATCTATGAGCATGCATTTGACCCGGAATAATATGAGATTCAACATTTAAATGTGCAAACCTAGCCGGGTATTATCCACAGTCCAAATACGGACCTTTAACCTCCTGCATTTTCAATATATATATTTTTTGGTTTGTCATTTCTCGTGTATATTAATATATTTATTCAGTTATTTATTAGGGACATTGAAGTAGAATTCCCGATTACTTTGGAAAAGGTGAAAGGGGATAAACCTTTAAAACCAGCAAGCAGCTTCAGTGTGAAAAACAATAGCCCACTCACAGAGGTAAGACCTGCGCTAAACAATAAATAAATAAAAAGCAGTGTGATGCGTTTCTTTCTTCTTTAAAATCACCCTCTTCTTGCCGGTTAAATGATAGTAAACTTTATTATAGACCAAAGCATCTTTAACGTATAAAAAGTAGAGCACCTATGACGCGCAGTCAAAAGCAACATTAGGGCCAAACACAGAAACACAATGAAGTTTAAATGCCATCCTCAGTATTTGGTTTCTGGATAAGTTCAGCTGGTTTCTGCACACTGTTCCTGTCCTTGGGCTCCTGCTGTTTCTGCTCTCTGGTTTCTCTTGTCTTTCTGTCGCGCCGTGAGCTGAATGCTGAAGGGGGAATCAGACGGAGGCCTGGAGGGACACAAATGGGTCCAACACCACCAAAAATGGACGGTAACAGTAAAGCCCGATGGTCGGTCACATACTTCTATACTAGCAGTACAATCCAGCAGCACGAAGACCATCTAAAAACAATTTCAGCGTGGACTGGCTGAATGTTTCGAAGCCCCACAAATAAAGACAAATATATGCTTTCAAAAAATGTACAGCATTAAAGAAATGTTACACCTTTAAAGCCATTCAACTGATAAAATGCCCTCTTTTTCATTTATTAAGAAAGAAATATGAGCTCGACCACGTTAATTTGGCTGTTTTACATATAAATGGCGTTTTAAGTTTTTTCATTAACTGATCATGAGCGCATTCCTCATTTTGGGCAACCTTTAGATGAAAAATCTGTGCAATTGAAATCAATTCAAATACAACAGATATATGATGCACACAAGTTCACGATTGTTTCCATATTTTTGGAGTCTGCGCAGTGACTGTTTATATCTATTTTAAATGCGCTTCGCGTGTGACAGGGAAGGTTTTCGTTGTGGACGAACACCACATGTTGGTGCGGAGGACTTTAAAATGATATAACGGTTCAATCAATGACAAGCGCTGAAAACAGACTTCACAAGAATCCAACCAGATGACTGGAGGCCGCATGTTCACGCCACGAGGACGACAGGCACAGTGTGAGGCTCATTCCTGTACCGACAGCGACACCAAGAGGACGTTTCGGTTAGAGGAGCTTTACTCAAGTGAGAGTTTCTGCAGACAGGGAGACATGACATTTATCCCCTCTGTCCATCTATGTCCTTATCCAACCATAAGGTCATGTTGGGACTGAAGTCTCATCAAGTTCACAGAGCGAGAGGTGCGAAGCACAGTGGACAGGTAGCAGGGTCAACACAGAGACACAGACAAAAACACACACTCACATCCCGTGGTTCATTTAGAATCACCAACTAACCCAACATGCATGTCTTTGAATTGTAAGAGGACCAGAGCACCTGACGATAACCCATCTGAGCTGAGGGAGAGCACGCAAACTTCACACAGAAAAGGCCTCAGCCAGCCAGGAGGTACAAACCAGGAAACATCCTGCTATGAGACCAGCTGTGCTACCATCACACAATAACAACATCAAAGAGAAACTGTTATAACATTACCAGCGAAGGAGTTTTTTTCCCTCCCCCAAAATGTCATGCCTTTTAGTACATGGTTGACCTGCGTAGTTCACTAAACCATACCAGTGCCCAGAGTATACAGAAGGTTTTGAAATAAATTAGAATTAATCAAAAAAGTATCAAAAAAAGTTTTTGGTTACACTCTGACTCTCAGATCTGGAACAGAGCTCACTGCAAAGGGAGACAGGAAAGTAAGTCAGGTCTGTTTTTGTGCTGACTCAGCACAGATTGCGTCGAGTGTGAAAAAGCTTAATATTATGTTTTATAACACAATTTATAATAATACATTATGAGTGTATGAAGAAATTTGTCTCTATATTTCTATCTTTTTAAATTAATTTTTGCAAAGATATTAGAAGATACAAAGATATTAATACCAAGCAAGAAGAAGACAGAACTGTGGCTGATTTGTGATTAGTAGGTGACCTGCTCTACCACCTGAGCTACCACCCCACAATTTGTCTGTGCAAACTTTACAAGGGACTGGCATGATCAGTTTAGCCATTCCAGTTCATATTACTGCCACTGTAGAAGGAGTATTGTGGACCAGAAAGGGGCCATCCCCAAACCATTACCATAAAGTTGGGAGCATGAAGTTGTCCAAAATGTTTTGGTATGCAAGGGGCACAGCTCAAACACCATACCACCACCTCCACCAGACGTCACACAGGGCACTATGCAGTCAGACATGGGCAGTTTGCTTTACACCACTTCATCTGACACTTTGCATTTTGCTTGGAGATATACGGCTTGGTTGCAGCTGGTCGGACCACGGAAACACATTTCATGAAGCTCTCTATGCACTGTTCTTGAGCTAATCTGAAGGCTACATGAAGTTTGGAGGTCTGTAGTGATTGAATTTTCAGAAAATTGGCAACTTTGCTTCACCATGCTCACGTTCTGTGGTTTTACCCAGGCAACCACTTTGTGGCTGAGATGTTGTCATTCCCAATGACATGCTTTTGGAGACAGGTTCAAATGGCCAGTGGAGATTTTGGCACATCATCAATAGCTTAATTTCTCAGCCCCAAAGGTTGGTGCATGACATTTAGCAGCAATCATTTTCTTTTTAGATATTTAAGTATTCAGATATTAAAAATGGTGTTCAGTGAAGTCAGATTGCCTCCTTTAACGCCTAAATCCAGTGCCACAGAGTTCAAATCTAAGATGATGATGGTCAAATGTTCTCTGCATGGCCCTTGAAGTCCAGGCAGATGTCATTTGAACATGTGAACATACTGGTGCTGTGAGTCAACACACTGATGAAGTTTTAACATGTGGCCAATCGTTACCAGAGTTCCAGTGAGAGAAAGAGAAAGAGCTAAATAATGGTTGATAATGAAACATGGATACATTTTATTAAAGCAATTCAAACACATCAATAAACAATCTTAGAGCAATCAAACAAATACAGAAAAAGATAAGTAACATTGTCGAAGTCTGATCTGCAGAAACAGATACAGATAAATGATGAAGTTACGTCACGTTTTTGATTCAGTTTTATTGAATGACTCTCACTTTAACACTTCAACTGAGTTTAATTTCTTTTCCCAAATGATTTCTTCAAGTTTCAATCTGACTCATTATTTTTATTGATTCACTTATTGATCTGATTGAATGGATGAGAAAATGAGACTGGAGATGTTTGGATTTGTTGCTCATTAATAAATAAATGGAGTTGAATCATTAACCAAAGTTCTTTGTGTGAAAATGTGGAGCGTCATCTCTGCTGAACGATGTCTTCGTGAAACCTTTTCTCCAGTTAAATGTGACAAATTTGCTTGAATTGATTTGCTGTCAATCATTCTGTATGAGAGCAAGTGTCAATTTTGATAAAGTAGTGATCATGTCGTGCAGTCAAACTCTTCACATGGAGTCACTTTAAACTGTTTGGGATCAGGCCGAGAGCAGATTCTCATTAGAGGTGATGTAAACACATCATTAACATCTGTCTCTAGCTGCTGTAGAACTGCTGACCTGCTGGCTGCTTCAAATCCTCATATGAGAGACAACAGGCCTCCTTACTGTGGCCATGACATAAAGTGCTTCTCCAAAAATCTCTTAAGGAGTTTTTTGATTTTTTGCTGGGGGGTTTTTTTGTGTGTTTGATTGCCACTTTAGTTAGAACTTCTATAGTAAAAGAAGATTCTGGTATTTTCATTTATTTACATTACCTTTCCATGTGTATACACAGAATGACAGAGACAGGGAGAGCAGCAGTAAGACCCAGTATAGTACAGAGAAGCACAGATTGATTAAGCCAGACAATATGAAAAAGAGGAGCTGGGCTGGAGGTGGGTTGCACAGCTGCTAGCAGATAATCAGCAAATATGGAAAATAAGCAGCCAATCACAAATCTAGTGGTGGTATGAGCCATTACTTTATCATTTCTTCTGTGCTGGGCATAATCTCCTTTCATTTGCTGAAGGTACTTGTAAAAGAAAATCTGTAATTAGTATATGATGTGATTTCTATGAAACTCCATGCAGAGTTATGTCAAGACTTTGTATCCTTATTGTTGATGGTAACAAAAATATTCCAAATCTGAAACAAGACTGAGATGGACAGCATCACAAGATGTATGGATGGAAATCAAAGTGTTACTTCTTAGAAAAAAACTTTCTGAAGACGTTCATTTTTGGCTTGTCTTTGTTCACAGGGTCCTCTATTACTTGGGGGCTCACAGTTGGCGGGTCCTGGGGGTCAGGGGGAGCAGGAGGAGGCACTGATGGCTGACTTTGGAGACTCTGTGGATCTGCAGTGCATCAAGTCACAATCAGGCCAATTATTGACATAGAAGTTTCAAAATGAGCATTTCCTCTAAGCGCTGTTCAGTGGTCTGTTAAAAAACTATAGTAATACATGGATTACAAATCCAAATGATTGACAACATTAAAAAAAAGGAGTTTGTGTTGATAAAATCTTTAGCAACTCTGACTCCGAGGTTGCATTTCCATTTGAAGCCTGTAATATGTGTGCATTAACAATATCTGGAAATGAAATCCATCCTTGAAACAGTGTGTAATCATGTGGAACAAACTTTAAGGTAAGTTTTCTGTAGTGATGTACAAATAAACCCTGTAAAAGTCAGTGTGCACATAAGCTGGCGTTGGTGCAACACTTGCCTAACATAACATGGTTCTAAATGCACATTTTAAAGCAGTCTTTCCTTTTTCTTGGCCCTCATGGGGCAGAAGCTGAAACTTGACTGAGACAAGTTTTAAAACCAGTTAAATTTACTGTGACATCTCACCTGCTGTCCTGACCTCCCCTCCATCAGGATAGCTATGTCTGCTGTAGTAGGTATGGGGGGGTTTGGGTGGAGGTTGGCCCTCTGAGGATAGCTGTCTCTCCAGGCTCTCAGCTCTCCTGCTGAGAGGTTTGGTCGATGAGGAATCATCTGGAGACTCAGCCAGCTTCTCCAAACTGAGGTTGACAGATGACGCTCTCCTGAGTAGCAACAAGTCATCTTTAATTTTAGTGCATCTATTATACCACTTCCATGTGACTCTGAGTAATTGTTTTACATGATTCTCAAACTAGTCTTTGGCCACATTCAGGGGGAGATCTGAGATACAAGCTTTCTACTTACAGTTTTTTCTGATGGCTTGAGCACATTTTTTGTAACTATTAGCTATTTTTGCAAAACTCTACACACAAATAAGAAAACTCTTCACCCAATCAGCAAAACATTGTAGTTTTCTTGTAAAAGCGAATAACCCTTGCTTAACTCACCACACCTTTGTAAAAATGGTATTTTTGTATCAGACAGTAAACACAAGCCATCAAATTAATAAGCACACAATCCACCATCTACACACTGATGGTATGAATAAAAAACACATCTGGCTTTTGCTTTCTCTGTGCACAAGGTAGGCTATGTCAGTTTGAGCTCATACTTTTGTCATAGATCCGTAAGCATAGAGGGATCCAAACTTCAAGTACTGGTGTTTATTCACACACATCAAAACAAACACAAGTGTTTATTTCCAAGTCAAAACGAAATAGTAATTTCACTGAGGAAAAAAAAGAAATCAGTCTACATTGTGTCATCTCTGTGGATCTGGCCACAAAATTTAGTCTACATCACATGAAATGTCCTCTAGTCCAGCGGTCCCCAACCTTTTTTGTGCCACGGACCGGTTTATGCCAGACAATATTTTCACGGACCAGCCTTTAAGGTGTCGCAGTTAAACACAACAAAATAAAACTAGTACCGGTACCAAAAAAAAGACGATTTATTCATAACACACGTGAAAAGACCCAGGAAAAGCGAGTTAACAATAAAAACGATAACAAAATAACGCTGAAAACCGATAAAAACCCTGGAAACCATACATTTCACACCTGAGCCTCAACTCTCGCGGCCCGGTACCAAACGACTCACGGGCCGGTACCGGTCTGAGGCCCGGGAGTTGGGGAGCGCTGCTCTAGTCCAAGGCACAGGGGAAAATATCTTCTGGAATTTTACATCTATGGTATTGTTGTGTTTCTCATTAGCATGGCAGTGCTACAAATCTTAGTGCAAAGTGACTGTACTAACCGACTCTCATTTCAAAATGTCCTTATGATGCTTGCTACAGTGTAGCGGCTCAAGTTAAGCTGAACCCGTTGGCCAGCTTCCCTCAGGGTCACTCCATGGTTGATTACATGGTCCACTATTGTAGCTCTGATGTCATCAGCAATTCTATTTCTTACTCTTCTTACCCTTCCTCTCCCCCCTCCTCGTCCTCCTCTTGCTCCTCCTTGTCCTTGTTGTCCTCTTCGTCCTACTTCTTCACCTCCACGTCCTCTTCCTCGGCCTCCTCTACTTGTCACTCTTCCTGCTCCCTCCACTGGACTCCACACACAGAGCTTACCTGTATTATAGTGCTTAGGCTGATTGCAAAGTGAACTAATTATGTAAAAAAGTTTTCACATGTGACAGTGTGCCAGACAGTTGGCAAAATAGTGTAAATAATGGGCATAAATGTGTATAGTTTTGCTACGAGTGTGTTGATCCTTTGCAAATTGAGTGTAAAGCCGTGAGTTGTGTTTACAGTTCTGCAAAAAGAGTGCTGTGCAGTGGATTGTAGCTACAGGTTTGCAAAGTGTGTGTTACAACTGAGTGCAAAGCAATGTTTGTGCTTTTAGTTTTGCAAACTCAGTGAGTGGTTTTGCTATAAGTATTAATAGTTTTAGAAATTGTGCTATGAGAATCACAGTTAGGGTTTAAGCATTCAGAAAAAACTGTAATATGATGGCTTATGTTAACTGTTGGATACGAAAATACCAGTTTTACAAAGGTGTGGAGAGTTAAGCAAGGGTTATTCGCTTTTACAAGAAAACTACAATGTTTTGCTGATTGGGTGAAGGGTTTTCTTATTTGTGTGTAGAGTTTTGCAAAAATAGCCAATAGTTACAAAAAATGTGCTTAAGCCATCAGAAAAAACTGTAATAATCTCTGGTTCTCTTCCACAGCATGTCTTATGTCCTGTCTCCTTCCCATCACCCCAAAACTGGGCACAGCAGATGGCTGCTTCTCCCTGAGCCGGTTCTGCCAGAGGTTTCTTCCTGTTAAATTTTTCTTAACACCGTCACCATGCGCTTGCTCACAGGGGTCATTGATTGTTGGGCTTTTCTCTGTATTATGGTAGGGTTTGTAGCTTACATATAAAAGTGACTGTTATTGTGATTTGGTGCTAGATTAAAAAACAATTCAAATAAATTGAAGGTCACCAATATTCAAACTCATCTGAGACTTTGAATAGATGCACCTATGATAAGTTGAAAATCCTACATCACCTTATTTTTGAATTATCCACACCTCTCTGCTGGGCGGCCTGCCTGGCCGCCCAGCAGGGTACCAACAATATCCCCATAAGCCTTTCAGGCTGACAGGTAAAAAAATCCTCACTTCCTTATTTATCGTCGACTAGCCCTACAGTCAGCCCCTGGTTCATCCTCTGAAACAACCTGTCTCTTTAAGGCTTCGCTCCCTTAGAAGACTCACTTCCTTCTTCTCTCTTCACCTGACTAACTTCTGAAAGCCTGCTGAGAGGGACCAGCCAGTGCTTGTGCTTGTACTGCCTATACTTTTGAGCATGTTATGCCTCAATTATTTACTATATAATGCATTCAATTTTTATTACATCTAGTTCTAGAATGCTGTGAATGCTCTAGAAATCCTGTGAACTTTTAGCTGACAGGACTAGGATATTACATGGTCACTCTAGCTTAGCACAAAGCCTTGAAGCAGGCAAATTCTAGGAAAACAAATCAGCATTCACAAAAACCCAAGTTTATTTAATTTAAAAGGTATATCTTGTTATCCAGCAAGCACACAGTTTCCATGCCACAATCCTTCCTTTGTGGACTACCATTGTGAAGCCTCGAGTCTGGCATTTGGGCTGTTACTATCATGTTTTTTGGGGAAAGAAGTGGCCATATTAGAAAAGAGGATGAGGCTGGAAAGGAGTGAGCAGATGGATCTCAGAACATGAGGACTATATCTACAGATATTGAATTGTGAAGAATTGTTATTGTTATTGAATTGTAAATAATTGTTATTCAATAGGATTTACAATTTAGACCAAAGGCTACATCCAGATCTTTTAAAATAGTCTTTGGTTAGTCCATATTCAAAACAACAATCCCAGTCTGAGCTCAGGACTTTAGCATTCAGTTCCTCAACAAATAGCCCCACCACTAACTGCTGTGAAAACCACAGCATGTCCTTTTTACATGTCTATTTCTGTACCTGTTGAATAAACATACTCAATCTGTTCCACAGAAATCCCTTGGTCAGTGTATTTTGTGACTGCTGTAGTCATGCAGTCACTACAGTGCTCCATATTTCATCACCATGCAGCAAACGAAAGCAGATGCAATGCATGACAGCTGAATAGAGCCATAGCTGTGTCCTGTGCCACCGTGTGTTTTTCCACTATAGTGTGCCCACTGAATGTAATTCACCTTGTCCAAGTATCTCATTAAAGAAAAATCCTGTTGGCGGGGAGTTTCATTTCTTTGGCCTCTCACCCACCTCAGAGGTGCCCAGTGTCCCCACAGTGCACAGTGTGAATAGGTAGATGTGAAAGTCAAAGTCAAATTACCTTACGCAGTTTGAAGGAAACCATTCCAGCCTGAAACTCCATCAAACACGTGTGACTGACAACCATCCTCTCTGACCCCAAAAACCATGCCTGCAATGCTTTGTATCAGGGACTCTTTGTCCATTCCAGCAACTTAATTTAATAACAGAATTCACAGGACCAAAGCAGAAATATTATGGCTGCTTACACAGCTAAAATAAATAGTCTTTGAATAATGCTTTGTTAATTTTAAATAAATGTACCTCAAACTATTATGAGGGACAGCTTTCCTTTTAATATCAGAGAGAAAATCCTATTTATTCAACAGAACACTGTAATAAGCTCATAGCAGGATAACTACGGGATGATTTAATGTCAATTGAATAAAGACTTTGTTGTATCATTTGTTTTTTTAATATTATCATTATCTTGATGTATATACTTTAATTAAGGCGGTTTAGTCACTATTATAACTATTTGACTGCCTTAGCTCTTTAATGGTCACATCACTACTTACTCATGCCACTGCATGTCCTCGCTGAAAATACCTCGTTAGTAAGGCAGGTGACATTTACTAAAAGTAATCACTCATCTGCCTTTATATTTATCTATATTCAATTTCAATTCAGTTGAATTCAGTTTTATTTATATAGCCCCAAATCATATGTACATAGAAGTACATATGAACTTGTGTTACATTCCATTCTTAATCCATAGGGTTTCATATAATGTCAGGTCACACTTTGCAGCTTCTGTGAACTCTTCTGTGAAGGCTTTCCACAAGGTTTAGGAAAGGTCACACACTGCAAAATGGCGTCAGACATGTGCAGTTCTTCTGGCAACCGCCAAAACTAGACTCGTACATTAGATTGCCAGACAGAGAAAAGATCAGGTATTCCACTGTTCCAGAGACCGATAGAGGCGTGCTTTACATCAGTGCATCTGACACTTTATGTTGTGCTTGGTGATGTAAGGTTTGGATAAAGCTGCTTGGCCATGGAAACACATTAGGAGAGGTTGGTTGCTTACTTGCTCAAACCTGAAGGTCACATGAGGTTTGGAGGTCTGCAATAACTGAATCTTTGCCCTGTCAAATCTAAAACTAGACTTCAATAAAAATGTACCAAAGTAAAGCAATCTCTCTCCTTTCACCTCAGACAGCACTGTCATAAAGTTCCTTGCATGTTCATTAATATGTGCATCTAACACAGGGGTGGGCAATCTCAGTCCACGAGGGCCGGTGTCCCTGCAGGTTTTAGATCTCACCTTAGGTCAACACACCTGAATCACATGATTAGTTCGTTACCAGGCCTCTGGAGAACTTCTGAAAGCTGCTTTTAATTAAGTGCCATTGTCTCCGCCTCTGACGGGGTGTCCATCTGGAGCTGGACAAGTGTACTTTATGAAAAATGAAGAAGTACACCAGTATTTTTGAGCTCATGAACTGATTTTTTTCAGCAATACTTGTTCCTCACCACAAACAGATAATTAGCACAAACCTGTGATTTACAGAATATAGAATCTATAGAATCTCAGATATCTATTATCAAGTATATTAGAGGTAATATTTTACCGTTCTTAAGCCAGGAAGGCGGACAGATAGCACAAACAGTATGTTTTAGTCTGATCGATTTAGTCTTTAGTCCTGTCTTCCAGTGCTCACTCCCAACCCATGAGATTGCCACCCCTCCCTGAGCCTGGTGCTCCTGGAGGTTTCTCCCTGTTAAAAGGGAGAACTGTTGCCAAGTGCTTGCTTACAGGGCGTTGTCTCTCTATTATCGTAGGGGCTTTACCTTAGAATCTAAAGCTGTTGTTGTGACTTGGTGCTATATAATTAAAATTGAACTGAATTGAAATAGTTTCCCTGTCATCGTCTTGATGCATTCTCAATCATTCAGGTAAGTAAATCTCCAGAAGTTGATTCTGTTCATCTGGACGTAGCCTTTTCAGTGGGAGAAACGTTTCGTCACTCATCCAAGTGACTTCTTTAGTCTCAGCTGACTGCAGGTTTCCCCAATCTTATAAACAGTACATTTGCATATTATTTAGATTATTATTTAAATTTAACATGACAGCTAACTGGGGTAACCTGAGACCGAAGAAGTCACTTGGATGAGTGATGAAACGTTTCTCCCACTGAGAACACTACGTCCAGATGAACAGAACCAACTTTTGGATTTCCCTGTCAGCAGTGACATCCGAAGTGGTCTTCTGATTGCTGCAGCCATCTGCATCAAGGTTTGACCTGTGTGTTCAGAGATGCACTTTTGCATACTTCTGGTGTAACAAGTGGTTATTTGAGTTGCAGTTGTCTTCCTGTCAGCTCAGTCGGTTTGGTCATTCTCCTGTGAACTACCACTAAACTAAAGCAGACTTGCTATGCACTGCATAATTTGAGTCAGCATCTAGTTTATCTACTTTTGCTTTAGATTATATTTGTTCTAAAGTTTGATTTATTAAGCATCAATATGTTTTTGAAAAAAAGAACCTTGGGAAGTGTAGGATTAATAAAAGAACAGTACACTGTAAAAAAAAAAAAAAAAACAGTAAAAAAAACAGTACAATGTACAGTATAAATGTGAAGGAATTTTTCGTATTAGTCATTTACAGGTATTTTTCTGTATTTCTTAACTACTGCAATGCATTGTGGGAGCAAGAACCCTAAAAGGAGGGGAAAAGTAAGCAAGTCCAGCCATTACTCTTCTTTCAGGCTTCATTTGGATCATTTGGATTTTGGACTTTGAAGCTGAAGAAACTGCCTTGATAATTCTGTGGTAAAAATTAAAGCTTATATTTTTTTAATTAAAATAATGTTTTTCAAAAGACTCAGTGTTTTTATTTAGAAATAATTGTTAATTTATTTGTTAACTGGTGTGTATCCAGATAAGGCAGGAATATTTTACTGACTCCTTTTGAAAATAATCGTTATTTAGATTTAATATGACATAAGCTTCCCATTTTTGTTAATTAAATTTTATTTTAAAATAATTCAAATCCTTTTTTGCTATGATAACACCAAATTTGCCCTCCAGTGGCTGGACCAGTTTTCATAAATACTATAGTTAGCTGGAAAGTAAAAACTTCATGGTTCTATTGATGTATAGACAGTCAGAAATAGTTTTAGGATTCTAAAAAGTCCTATAATAATACTATAGTTTACAGTTGCCTCTACTGAAGACTTTAAAGGGTTTCAGGCAAAGTTACACGAACTCTAGTTTTAGCCTCAGACCATCCTGGCTGGCTAACAAATGCTAATGTTAGCCTGTGATTTAGGCTGCTAATCTAAAGACTTTTAGCTAGCTGACCAGCATAGACTAATTTGATGGTTAACAGACTATAGTGGTGATATTATTGAAAGTTTAGTTTCACCTCAGCACATTTATCATTATGTCCATTTTGTAGCACATAAAAATGTTTAGTTAATATTTGTAGACAGACACGTTTTTCCTGTAAACACATTTTTACTCCACCTTTTCTTAAAAATGTGATTTATGTAATGCTAAGTAGATCATTTCTAGTATTTGTGACCCCATTGAGCTAATGTGATTAAATTATAACTATATCTTGATTAAAGTATAATATAGGCGCAGTGCTGGTCTGCAGGGGTGTTACATGCCATGTGGGGATGCTGCTGCTTTATTGTAAATTGTAATGTCTATATCAAGCTTTTTAGCCTAATAATAAGCAGGGATATTTGTGTCTTTCTTAAAAATTCAGATCCTTAGAGATTATTTGAAAAGTGGATTGATAGCTATCACTAAATGAAACACTCTAAACCTGCAATGGAAAAATATCCCTTATTTCACCTGTTATCACACACTTGCACGTGCAGAGCCAACAAAAGGAAACACTTTACTGAGTGAAAAAGGAAGATATAAAATGCTGATGGTGCAGTGCAGCTGGTCTCAGGAGAGGATGAAAAAGTCTGATCACCTTGTCTATAAAAACAAGGTGAGTTTAATGTTGTGATTGATTTAGTTTGTGAAGGTTTGTGTGTTACTTTAATTATAAACTGCTTATATTGCAACGGAATGCTGTTATATGTATGCAACTCTACATTTAGTATCATATGAGGTGTAGGAATATAGTGTAAAAGAAACAAAACCTTTTATGAATGTGTGCCACAGGATCCCAGATAGAAGCAGTTGTCATTCTGCTGAGTGACCCCCTCAACCCCTCTGTCTCTAAAATGGACATCAGGGACGAAAACAATCATATTTCAGAGACAATGCAGTCGGAAGAAGCGTCTTCCACTCCTGAAGATGCAGCAGTTGACATTCTGGGGCAAACATCCTACACACTGCCTCCCCCTCCTTTCCCCGCTGGGACACCTGCTCCCCCTCAGCCAGCATCAGATCCTCAGACTGGAGGATTTATTAGCAACATCCTCCCAGAACCAGCTCCTCGTGTGTATCAGCAACTGGTTCCACTCATGGGCTCAGCACCAGCTCACCTCTACAGTCAGCCAGGGACAGATAGGCAGGGACAGCTGAGACACCCAGAGGTAGTGACCGGTCTCATTAGAATTTTATTGATAAAGATGCTTAAAACTGCTGCATGCTTGAGTCCACATGAAAGAAAACCAGTTTTATTTGACTCTACAATCACTCTGCTCTCACCTTCGTTGTATTTCACCTTTGTATAAATGTGGTGTGAAGCTTTGCTGAACAGTAAACTTTGTCACTGCCAGTGAAACATAATTCCAAAGAATAGCACAGGAAAGGAAAGTCAAGCTATGTATGAATGTAGTTTTATGCACATCTTCTCCTCCCACTAAACACTTCTTACACCGAGTGGATAGATCATAGTATTGCAGCTTGTCTCATCATCTGTCATGTGTTTTGTGTGTTTCAAGGTTAATGTGCCCGGGATTCCAGAAAACATGAGGCAATACGTGCGTCCTGCTGGAGAACTGTACGTAAAACACACAAACACACCAGTGAACACAGCTGCTGAACATCTGTATCTTCATAAACTTTGTTATCTTTTATCCGTCTCTGCATCTGTGTAGGCACGGTGTCCCATTCTGGGAATTTGTCACTCCTCCTCCCCCATCCAACCCTCCACTTCGCCCTCCTTTCCCCACTGGAGCACCCGCACCCCCTCAGTCAGCATTAGATCCTCGGATTGGAGGATTTCTTAGCCACACCCTCCTGGAAACAGCTCCTCCTGTGTCTCAGCAGCTGGTTCCTCTCATGGTCACTAACACCGCCACAGTGCCAGCTCACCTCTACAGTCAGCCAGGGACAGATAGGCAGGGACTGCTGAGACACCCAGAGGTAGTGACAGGACTCATTAGAGTTTTATTGATAAAGACGTTTAAAAGTGTCGGACTCATCACTCTGCTCTCAGCTTCCTTGTATTTCACCTTTGTATAAATGTGGAGTGAAGCTTTGCTGAACAGTAAACTTAGTCATTGCCAATGAAACATAATTCCAAAGAATAGCACAAGAGAGCAAAGTCAAGCTATGTATGAATGTAGTTTTATGCACATCTTCTCCTCCCACTAATCACTTCTTCCACCGAGTGGATAGATCATAGTATTGCAGCTTGTCTCATCAACTGTTGTGTGTTTTGTGTGTTTCAAGGGTAATGTGCCCGGGATTCCAGAAAACATGAGGCAGTATGTGCGTCCTGCTGGAGAACTGTATGTAAAACACACAAACACACCAGTGAACACAGCTGCTGAACATCTGTATCTTCATAAACTCTGTTATCTTGTATCCGTCTCTGCATCTGTGTAGGCACGGTGTGCCATTCTGGGATTTTGTCACTCCTCCCCCATCCAACCCTCCACTTCTCCCTCCTTTCCTCACTGGAGCACCCGCACCCCCTCAGTCAGCATTAGATCCTCGGACTGGAGGATTTCCAAAGTAAGTTTCTCTGGTGCTTTGTGTCAGTGATCTCCAGATATCCGTCTTTTTTCTGCAGATGTTTGCTTGAATTATTGTAATCAGCTTCCTTTAATGGTGCCTCCTTACATTCAGTTTCACAGCTTTACTCATATTTTTGAACTACTTTCATCGCAGCTGTACACAATGCTAATGCTCTGACTCTGTTTTATTCCTGTAGAAATAGGAAATGTGAAGCCAAACAGGATGAGGACCGGCTGTACATAAAGAAACCACCAAACGCCTTCATGATTTACCTGAAGGAGCAGAGGCCAAAGGTGATGGCGGAACTGAACATAACTGGCAGTGCAGCCATAAATGCAGTTGTGGGAAAGAGGGTAAGTGTGTAACTCTGAATATATTTATGCATCTGTTAATGCTTTATGCTCATGTTTGTGCATGTGTACCAGCTGTCCTGTAGTTATGTGTAGTAACAGTGTAGCTGAGTATTTATCTATGCTGACAGTGTGTTCGCATGATTGTCTGTCTGCAGTGGAGGTCTCTCTCAAAAGACCAACAAGCAAAATACTTTGATCAGGCTGAAACCGAGAGATGCCGTCACGCCACAGAGCATCCAGACTGGTCCACCAAAGAAAACTATGTATGTCCAAAGTGCCAACATGCAGTTCATACATGTGCCCATCACTGCACTGAATTATGAAACAGTCAGTGCACAAAGTTTGGATCAACTGATGAAAATTCTCATATTTTTGTTTTTAGGGCAAAAAGAGGAAGAGAACACGAAATCGCACCTCAAGCACAGGTGAGAGGAGGTTTCTGGAAATTATGATGTTTTTTCATGTGAAATGTGATGTAAAGAAGATGGGAATCTGTTAACAAAAGAAGACTTACTGTGTTTTTGTTTGTGTTGCAGCATCTGCATCTGAACCTAAACAGGAAGCCCAACAGGCCAAGAGGCTTTGTGTGATGCCAGCTCAGACACAGCCATCTTCTTCCTCTTCAGTTGCGAAGGAGCCTCTCGAGCAGCCACAGAGACAGCCAACTGTTACCAACCTGCATTATCAGCAGTCAGCGTGTGTGCAACTGCAGAACACACAGACAGCAGCTGATGCGCCTGTGTGTCAAGTAAATCCGGTCCTCCCAGCTTCTCGTATAGATTTCTCCCCATCTGCATCACTGGCCTCCTCTGCTGCACCCATTCAGCTCCAGAAAGACGCCCCTTTTGTCAGTGACACTGATGAAGCACTGCTGTCAGTGGTAGAACAGCTTGACCTCCTCCTCACTTCTGAGCAGTTTCAGCAGCCCTCCTCTCCACTCATTGGTCCTCAGTTAAATCAGACCAGCCTTGCTTCTCCTGTATATTCTGCTTTATCCACATTATGTGCCTCCCCTGACACATTCTTTGAAAACCAAAAAGAGCCTATTGGTTTCGCTGACATTCAGGATGACATGTGGTCAATCCTCCCTGTCACTCCACAGCCTGATACACTCTCCTGTTCTAATACTCCTAAATATAGTCCGAACAGCCCTGCTTCTCTGGAGAATTCCTCTCCATCTATATTGCTGGACTCCTCTGTTGCGCCCACTGAATGCCAGCCAGTGTCTCCCTTCAGCGAAACTGAAAAAAATATGATGTCACTACTTAACGACCTCAAACTTGGGCCCTTTGCACAGCCTCTACAGCCCTCCTCTCCTCAAGCTGACTGGTCCTCACCAGAATCAGATCAGTCCTTCACCCCCCAAACCACGGCTACCTTCATACACTCTATTGAAGAAGGTCTTAGCTCACTGCTTAATTTGCTTGAGGTTCCACCCTTTTTTGCAGAGCCTCAACAGTCCTGCAGCTCTCGTACAAAATCTCTACTGGAACAGTCAAATTCACAGTGAACTGAACTGAACTGGACACATTTTACAAACGCAAGCTATTGAACTGTATTTTTCTTGTTTTCTTGTCCTTTCCATTTGTGTAAATAAATAAAAAATAAAGTCTTTTAATTTTCCGAATATGATGCTGAACACTAAAACAAAAATTAAATACAGCAATAATATAGAAATAACTAGAAAAATTTGCATTTCCTGCGAAAATGCTGTGTGGATGCTGTAAAGCTGAAGCTGTCTGCTGAAAAAAGCTGAAAAGTTGCAAAAATTGTAAAAACTTTGCCGAAGCATAAGAACTTTGCAAAAATGTAATTACTTAGCAGAACTGCAATAACTTAGAGGAAACATAATACTTGGCAGTAATACAATAACATAGCAGAACTTAGCAGAAATATTGTAACTTAGGAGAAACATGATAACTTGTCAGAAACACAAGAATTTAGGAGATAACAGAAATACTATATTAAGCCAAAAATACTTAAACATTGCAAAAATACTGTGATTCAGCAGAAATACTGTAATTTAGCAGAAATAGTATGATTTACCAAAAATACTATGATTTACCAGAAATACTGTAATTTAGCAGAAATACTGTGATTTGTCAGAAATACTGTGATTTAGCACAAATACTTTGATGTACCACAAATTCTGTAATTTAGCAGAAAAACTATGATTTGGCACAAAAACTATGATTTAGCGCAAATACTATGTTTTTGCACACATACTATGATTTAGCACAAATACTATGATTTGGCACAAATACTATGATTTGAATTGAAATACTATGTTTTGGCACAAATACTATGATTGTGCAGAAATACTATATGATTGCAAAAATACTATAAAATAACACAAATACTATGATTTAGCAGAAATGCAGAAATGCAATCCATTATTATCGATATCTTTGTTTCACTGTTAAATACAGCAGGCTTTGGTGAACAGTCATGGAAGTTTTCCAGGCTCTGTGGAAATCCATCAAAAAGATATGACGAGAGAAAAAAAGTGGTTCATTTCCAAGAGTTTGAAATCTGAAGAAATCTGAGAGAGACATGAATTTCCTACCCTCAAACAAACGTAATTCATGGCAGAACGGTAATAGGTCGTAAGAAAATTCTTGAATTGTGAGCGTCAGGAGTGTCTGAAGATATATTGGCACAAGCCTCATGTCTTAACTTCGCTTCGTTAAGGAGATATGACGATTCGAAAATGTGTCTCATTAGAGAATTCCAGCTCTCATTTCGAGCAACGTCTCCATTGAGTTTCTATGGAGAGTTTTCAGACTTTGTGTTGCTCTGAGGAGATTTGCCAAAAATCTCTAACTCCCACAACAATGATAGTGACATTTTCTGAAAGCCAGCAAAAATACCTACATTTTGATGTATAATTTGTTGGGGTTGAGTGAAAATGGAGCGAGTAGCAAGAAGTTGTTCGGACATGAAGAGGAGATTCAGAAAGGTTCAGTGGCCCACTCTAAGCCAACTGCATAGCAACCATAACAACGCAACTATTTTCTGAAAAATCACAATGATGCAACTGAAAACTTAAAGAGGGATAAGATTGAAATGGTAACAGATATGAAAAAGCTGAATCATACATGAATAGCCCAATGATTTCAGAACATTTTAAAGTTTGAATGGTTGTTCTACGTGAAAGTATGAGGAAGTAGTTAAGTTCCAAAACCAAGCAAGTTTTAGCAGAATTTTGGAAGTTTCCCTTTCATTTCAAATGGGACAAAAAAAAGGAAAAAAGCTTAATATTTTAAAAAGTATAATAGTAAAAAAATACCAAAAGTCATAGCCGGCATTAGCAGAAATAGCAGAATAGTTGAAAATCGCACAAAAATTGTGGAAGTAGTTCCACGGCAAAAAAGTACGGAGCAACTAGAATAAAGTGTAAAGAATAAAGAGAAACAGGAACTTAATGTGTGGATGCCTACAGCATCCACACAAATATATACTTTTGTATATAAATCGTCTCTGCTTGCCCTTTTCTAAAAGTCACTGCATGCCACTGGTGTGCAGTGATGACCAGCTAGCTGCAGCACAAATATCTCTTATGGTCCGTGGGAGTGTCTGGGATTTTCCAGCTGGAGGTGGTGAGTTTCTTGTGTTTACCCTCTTGGGCGGAGTCCTGGTGTCTCACCTGAGTCCCATTCACCAGCCAATCAGCAGGAGGGTTCTTAAGGCCAGCGCCTTCCTCCACTCTACCTCTCGTAGTAACTAGGCCTTCTAAGAATCATGATTCCCAGGTACCCACCGGCTCACTCCTTGGCGGCTGCTTATCGGGGCATGGAGCCTGGGGCTCGCTCGGGCCACTTCGGGGATGGGGTGCCTCAGCCTCTCGGCCCGGGCTCGGTCACTCAGGCACAGCTGGCTGCCGGGCGGAGCTCACGGGCACGCCACTGCAACCCCCTGGCTTCTGCTCCGCGGCTGCTGAGTGACCCCTCATCTGGGACTCTCCTCAGCTCTTTCTGGGATAGTGGCGCGGCTGCTCCTCTGTTGGTCTTCCTTGGTCTCTTGTGTTCTGGGGGCCTCTGGATGTCTGGAGTTTTGATCTCCTCCATACCTGCTTCATGCCCTGGAGGTCGGGGCAGTGGCCCCCACACCCTCTAGCAGATCATTACATGAAGGAACCTCTTAAAAAACAAGCGTTCATGCTCACAGGTGTACACACGGGTGATCACACACACAACTACACCCTTTTGGGCTCCTACCTCAAAGCACACTGTGCGCTGTCGATCTCACGTGCTGCACCATAATGTTTAATATTTAGTATTTACTGTCATATTCCCATATATCATTGTGATCTTGTTTATTACTCTTGTCTTCTTCTGCTTGCTTTCTTTTTTCTTTCTCAACAGGTGATCCAGGTGATCGATATATGTATTTTTTTTTTTGTCTGCTTATTCTGTTGGTTTTTGTTTTTTGCCCTTTTTCCCCGTCCCTCTTCTCAGGTGTTTTTTTTTTTTTTTTTTTCCTCTTTCTCTCTCCCTTTCTTTCCACCAGTCAAGTCTGTCCCGTATTCAGCAAGTGAAAATAAAATAAACAATAAAGGTGAATCAGATGGACCATTACGGCAAGGCTGGGATGGTCCATTTGGTAAAAGTAAATCCGTTGGGCATCTTTCTTCGCCTTTAGACAATAATTCTGATGGCAAAAGAACCAAACGGGACAGGTTAAAAAAAAAAAAAAAAAAAAAAAAAAATCATGATTCAGTGATTCGGTCTCTGTTAAAAAAAAAATCTTGTTTCCTTGTGTCTCGGTTCCTGGTCATGTCCTCCAAGATCCATCCACTGCTGCATTCGCAATACTCACCTGCAACTTTCTTGGAAAGGATCAGCTACTCACCTCACCTACCTGCCTGCTCTCCTGCCCACTATGCCCACCCGAAGTCCTCTGGAATCCTGAAACGGATTCCCCGCTTCCTCCAGTGCTTGCTCCCTGCCAGGACACTCAATTGGTTACCCTCCATGAAGGGTCTCGGCTGCAGCTTGCAAGTAAGCAAACATTCCTCAGCCCACACTCACCTATAGACCCCTTCCTCTGCCATTTCAGTTTTTCCTCTGTTTCAGAACTGCTTGCCAGAGATCACATAAGGCTGCCATTCCCTGGTGGTATGTGGTCTCACACACTGAAGCAAGGAGAGACCTTTGGTACTTTATGCTGGGGAAATGGCCTCCAAAATCCAACGGCAGAGCTTCTGTTTATGTAAAGCTTTATATCTGGCTGTCAGCAAAGCAGACAAACATCCTGAATGTGTTTAATGAAACTATGTGGCACATCACAGGGCACAGGGACTTCTGAGGGCTGCTGCATTCCATTTGTAAAAGAGCACTAGAAAGAGAAAACATACCTACGCTTGCCATTCATGGTCACACACACCCCTTGTAGATTAAGCCCTCACAGTTTTGATCATTGCCACCATAGCTGAAAGCAAACCTTTAGCTGAACTGTCCTCTCAAGAGGCAAGACAGAGAATGAACACTGCACCATAACAACAGAGAGCGAGGCAGCTTTAACAGGGGATGGGAGCATGTCCTGACTTGCATGTTTATGCAAGAAACCACTATTGTAACACCGGTGCTGACCAGGACATGCTGGACCAGAAATGGACAAAAGGTATAAAAGCAGGTAGCAGCTCCAAATACATGATGTACATCTTGCACTGGGAGCCAACCCCTCTCATCGATGTGCAACCACATAGAGTTCCCCAGCCACTTAGTGGCATACGTCAAAAGATTGATCCTGAAAGCCTGGTTTGTGTCATGTTTTCTTCACGACTCATGCTTGTTCTTTGTTCACTGTTTTGCTTTGCTCTCTTATCAACAAGGTTAATTTTAAAGTGTTATCAAAACAAAAATAGAAACAGACAGGCCTTTTATGTTACTCTGATTTTAAACAACCTGTTATTGTTATTAAAGTGATTGGACTTTGCAATGTATGACAACAGATCCGAGAGGAGGTGAAGCACCCTAGCTTGTGCCAGGACCATTTGAGTAGGAATACACTGAACAATTCGTATAAATGTTTATGTGCAATAACACCAAAAATATGTTGCTATCACCAGCTTTTATTAATATTGAGTGATAGTGATTTTAGGTTATATCACCAGTCTTGTTTCAGTAGATGATGAGGTTACATGTTTGACATTAACACTTATGTTTAATCCCACTTGTTATACTGTAATTTGTATTGCACTTATTCAGTTTTTAAAAGTGCATTATCATAACTACAATTTCCAAACTTACAAATCTGTAGTTTAGATTTTCCACTCAGCTACGTTTTGTAAATTTCTTTCCTTTTAATTCTTTCAGTTCTCATTTGCAACCTTGCGATACACAACTTTTATTTTTATTTTTTTTGTTTAACCTCAAACATTTCACATTCTCCAGTTGAACTGAGTAATCACTTATGATCCAAAAGTCACAAACACACTGAGTCTGAGAGCTTTCTCTTAGGTCCATTAAAATTGATCAACCATGAGTGAGCGCTCACCCGGAGTCGTCAGAGTCACTGCTGGCAGATTCCGGACAGTTCTGGAGCTTTTTCATCCAGACGAGCTGGAGCTCCTTGCTTGATGCTGCAAATACATACTGACTGCCATCCTCCAGTCTGAGAGACAGAAAGCACAACACAAGTACAGAAAAATAAGTCTTCCTAAAAATGTTTTGCATAAGAAAATACGGCATATAATGATGTAAAGAAATGCATAAATGAGACCAAAGTATGACACAGGGAGAATTTATTTGAAAGATCAATGGGGAGCCACAAATTTTTAAAAAAATCAATAGCACCATGAACAATTCCAACTTCTAATATAGTTTCACAGTGCTAAGAAACAAATACCATATTTTTTGGACCATAAGGTGCACTGTCAATGATTGGGTCTGTTTTCATACATAAGGCGCACCGGATTATAAGGCGCAATAAGTGAAACAAAGCAGTCAGATAAGTCAAACTTTACTCATCTCATTCTTCATGCTTCCTCCACTTCTGTACCATTGATTCATTAATGTTGAATTCTATCACAGCTGCTCTATTCCCTTGTTGTTGCAGTATATTGATGACTAACCTTGTATTGTGGATGGATTATCTCAGTTGTTCTCCTGACTGAAGTTTGATCCGTTTACAGCATCCTGCCATACTTTTGCATTTGTCTCTAACCATCGGGAACCCTCACGTTAACTTTTATCGTGTGGAAAAAAGTTAGCGTTCATCCTCCAGCTTCACTGTGTTTATATTATGCTAACATAGCTGTGTCACTACCGATCACGTAGCACATCATTATATACCAGCTAGTCCAACTTCAGTAACCCTACAAAAGTCACTGCTGTTTTGTATTCTGTATTCATTTAAGTTGGAAGTGATCCGCAAGGTTCCTGATTACGGTAGCCGCAATGCTTCAACAATCAACAATCAACTTCATAAATAAGGCGCACCAGATTATAAGCCGCACTGTCGATTTTTGAGAAAATTAAAGGATTTTAAGTGCACCTTTAGTCCAAAAAATATGGTAGCCAATTTTAAGTGTAAATATGAAGTTTCAGAATGTCCTATACATCAGACAGTCATAGAGCATAGAGAAGCTGTGTTTTCTAACTTTAGCAACAACATTAAAGTCAATTTTCCAATGCTCCAATGTTGTGTTGTGCTTGTGTTTACATGAAGCGTGCAGCTCTTACATTAGTCTGAAAGTGTTCTCCTTCCTTCTGTAGTTGCGATTCTCCCTGCAAACTGCTCCAACTATGTTGATAGGAGGCCACCTAGAGGTCCTCTGCGAAAGCACAACAGAGTTAAACAGTGTAACCTCACTGAGATTATTAGAGAATGTGCAGAAGCAGATGGAGAACACTGTGGTTATAATCCTTCCTGTAGAAAAATAAGCTGCAATATTTTCTTTTTCCTTACACACTGAGCATGCATTAGACACGACCTACACTCAACTGCAAGTAATTATTCTGTGTCTGAAGAACACAAAAACAGCAGCCTTGGCAGCAAGTTCCTTTGAATTTTGGAAAATTTTGAATTTAACTCCAACAGACATTTCGTTTCATTGCATAAACTTAATTGTTTGAAAGTAACTTGAGATTAAGAAAGTTGAAGTAATTTAATATATGAAAATGTTTCCAATAAAGATGATCATGCTAAAAACACTTTGAAAGAAAAAAAAATCTCCAGATTTGGATAAAAGTAAAAAATCCTCATTCAAGTTACCAAAATATTTTGAAAACCTTTAAAGTTAGTTTCTGCATTGATTATGGTGACGTCTATTCAGAGCATGAAGAGATTTTCAAATCCTAAATGAGGACTGAATTAGAAAAAAAGAGAATCATGTCTGCCATCTCTATTAATCTCTATTAATGGACGCCCTTATTTGATTCCTTGTTGAATACGTTAGAAAAAGAAATGTGTGAATTTATTATTTATTGATTATTTTTAATGTTTTCTTTAAACAAATAAATGCATTTCTCAGGATACACACACACATTCATCTTACATGTGAAAGATCCTCAGTTTGAATTTGGGAGAAGATACAAACCCAGCCACGGGGGAGCCTAGGTAAATGGGATTGTTGTGTCAAGGACACATGATACTATCAAACATGTCCATCTGCTATGGCGATACCTTTGAAATAAGAGAGCAGCTAAACGCACTGTTACGACCCGGCTCAAAAGCCGCAACATAGAAAAGGAGAAGAATACCAGAGTGTTAGTGTTGTAGTCAGGACAGAACTTAATTGTTTTTACCCAAACTGCTGTCATGTCATGTAGGCAGTGCTGTCAGTGATGCTGTGGCTTTTTAATGTTCTCTACCTGCGCAGCAGCTGCCGTGTCTTTAAACAGGCTGAGAGTATCTCCCTGCAGAACAGCAAAGACCTCCTCCCAGTGCTCCAGACCCTGCAACAAAAGAGGAGTCTCAGCCAACGCTTCAACAGTGGGCACAACAAACAGGCTGCCATAACCCAAAAAGGTTCTCAGGAATAAAAGGTAATAAAAGGAGCACCACTGGTGTCTCTCAAACCACCGGTGCTAATGGAAGGGTAGAGTGGCAAAAAGAAAACTGGCATAAAACATCCAGGTACTCAAAGTAGGTTTTAAAAAGTAATAAAAGGCCTTCCTTTTACTGGCTAATGGCATTAAAAATACACCAATGTGTATCAGCTTCTGCCATCTTCAGGGTGTGGAAGTACGAGGAAAACAACAGAGCAATTCACTCTGCTTATCTCCTCTCACTTTAAGTGTGCAACACTATAATGTTACATCATTTTCTTTAGCCTTTAGAAACAATCCTGAGTACAGCATCTTCCTCCTTTAAGCAGCTACTCAGTACAGCAAAAAAATCACAACTGGATACCTTCTCAAGAGCATGATTTCATACTGTGTGAGCAACCACGGTTTTCCTCTTATTACAAGACATAAAAATTGGAAAATCCAACTGGGAAGCTGAATAGCTCCTTTTCCATCAGGTTGTCCATCCAGTTTGATAGAGACGTGGAAATAAAATCAAAACATATCAAACAAAGAAGCAGGTTGGGTTAATGCCCAATATGAAATTCCGTTTTTAGATATCTCTTTAAACTACCATTCTCTATCATATCATCATTTACAGATGTGTAACATGTCTCTCACCTTGTTTCCCCCTTGTTTCAGCTTAATCTCCAACACGCCCTCCATTCTGATTGGCTCCCCAGGTGTGACCTGACAGTAAGTATGACAGGTGTGAGAACATGTGGTTGATGATGATTATTAATTTAATGAATAAGACAGTTTGTACCTCAGGTTCGGGTTGCCCCTCTGCTAGATCTAAAGACTTTTGTCGAGGTCTAGGAGAGGGGGGAACAAGGTCGGGTGACTCATTATCCTCCTTTGTGATTGGTGCAGCAGTCGGGGCGTTGGGTGGTGTGATGTCATGAGCAGCAGGTGGAGCAGGAGAGCCAGGCACATCAGGCTGCCTAGATGTTGGTGATTTAGGGCGAATACATCTTTCTTTCACAGGTGGAGGTGGTGGCGGTTCAGTGGGGGCAACAAGTCGTCTGATTGCTGAAGGTGAGTTTGGTGGAGTGGTGGGTTTCTCTGGATGGTTTGGAGAATCAGAGCGGCGGTCAAACGCCTGCTCTGAAAAGGAAATTCTGGGCTTTGGAGCCACAGGTGGTTTGGACCTAGGCCGAGTCTCTTTCAATGAATGGGACTGAGGAGGCGGTGGTGAAGAGGAATCAGCTGATTCTCCAAGGGGAGTGTCAGAATTTAGGTGCGAATTTTTGATTCGCCTTCTCCCGGTGTTAACTGTCGGGCTGGGGCTGGACTCATCAGACTCATCAGAACTGTCAGCCAATTCTACTTTTTTGCTAATCTTTGAACCTGATCCAGGTCCCAGTGGCGGACTGAGAGGAGGGCTAGGAGAACTAGAGACTGTTTCTGCTTTCTTCTCCAGCACGGATGGTCTGATTGTTCTGTCTTTCTGCCTGCCACTGCTGGCTCGGTTAACATCTCTCGAGGAGATCCGTGGGGTCTTTGGTTCTGATGGTTTACTTCTCAGGGAGGAAACTCTAGCTGGAGGCCTTCTGTACTGGAGGTCCTTCTCTTCATTTCCATGAAGACCCAGTCTGTTTTCCCTCTGCAATAAAAAAGAAAGTGTTTTTAACAGGGTTCATGCACTACAAAAATCAAAATCAATGGTTTTAAGACATTTTTAAGATCTCAGTACCTAATAAAGACAGATAAAACCAGTGTTTGGGGAAAAAATAGGCTTTTACAGCCTTTGATTTAGTCTGTGAACCTCTAATCTTTCCTGTTGTTAATGTTACCTGTGTTTTCTTTTTCTGAAGTGCAATGAAACGGTCACTCTGGGCCTGGATCATGGCCTCCAAGTCCTCCTGCCTCTTAAGGAGCTCCATAACGTCAGACACAGAATCCTGGAGGAACCACAGAAAATGTTCTGGTTAAGAGAGGTTTTAATGCCACAAGTTCTGAGTGATGTCTTGGGGACTCCATCCTCTGAAATCTTCCTTCAAGGATAATTTCAGTTTATTTCAAACAGGTGCACTGAGTCTATTATTATAACAGGTATAACATGGCCTTCCTTCAGGAGGAAAATAAAAACACATCCATATTGAACATTGGACAACAAGGAGCAAGTCATTTTATGTTAGATATCTTTTTTCCTCCTACCTCTGCATTTATCTGCATTACTAACACACTAAATGCAAAATTATACCCTGATACAGGGCAACAGTTTCCCTGAATCGCTACAAAAGAGTTGAAAAGTGAAAAGTGTGCATGACCCATAGAGACATCTGTCCATTTCACTTTTCTGTCCAATCCTCAGCATTAGCATACCCCGTATTCCTCAGCCATCAGAGTGCTTTCATAGGAGTTCAGCCAGCGCTCAGCCTGCTCCAGCTCTCTCTGTAGAAGGACAATCTCCAGATCCTCCTGATACAGCAGCCTGGTTTCCTCCCAAACCTTCTCCACCCGCATCTCCAGCTCCTCCAGCTCACAGATACGCTGCTCCACCTGAGAGGAGGAATATACAGTGGGATATCAGCCATTTGGAGGCATTTCTAATGTTGTTGATGTTTGATGTGCCAAACTACCTTCTCAGACATGAAGTTTCCATCCTCAATCAGACGACTTCCTTTCTGTTTGATGGCCGTCGATTTGATTAGTTGTCTGTCAATCTGGACGCGATACTCATCATGCTTTTTAATGAGCTGTTCCAGGTCGCTTCCCTCACTACTCTGAGGCTCCCCTCTCACCAGAGACAGCATCTCCTTCAGCCAAGCCCTGGAACACAAGACAGTGTGTGATCTTTAAAATACTCCTTCTATGAAAGAGAAAGCTGGTAAGCTGCTGGTAAGAACACAAAGATTTAGTTCACAACTCTATAAAACCATACTTTGGTTTACTATAGACCACTGTGGTCAAAAGAAGGTTGTTATTTTGATTTTCACTTATATCTGGAAAAGTACATGGAAAAGTGGAGGTGGGAAAAGCAGGCGCATGACTCCAGAACAGAGCAGGTGACAACAACTGATATTAAAATGATGTCATCAAACATTACATGAAAGGAAGAGCTGGGGTGTAAAGTCCCTTGCAGATAAATACTAAAGCAGCTTAATCCAATGTAAATGACATTTACCAACTGGACGCCACAACAGTGTAGTGATTTACACATTTGGCTAACACATGAAAGATCTCTGGTTTGAGAGCAGGCTGATACACAAATACTTTGGGGGTTGATGACCTGTGTATAGGAATTTCTTTTATTTATGTATTAATCACATTATTTTATTGTATAATGCCTTGGGGCCACTGGATTTTAGCATGTCTCACACTCATACAGTTAGACAGTGGGGGTCTGGTAAGGAAGTTGGGGGGAAGCAGACAACTCCACAGGAAGAGTCTTTTGTCTCTTCCATGACTCTGGGAGGTAGCAAGGGAGTGTGAACCTTAAGGTGTGAAACAGCTGTGTACTGCCTTTTGTTCCTGAAGAAGGTATTTAACTGAGAGCCATGCTAGGCTCAGGGAGACTCTGCTGACCGTCTGCCCCGCAATCATGCAAGCTCTCCACCAAGCTTGGTTTTCTGTTCTTTGTTTGTGATTAAAGAATGTTAGCTACCGCTCACCGCTTGCCTGCAGGCTTTATTTAAAGGAAAACTTCCACAACACCTGTTTTGAATATAAACTGTCTAAACTAGTACAATGCTGGTTCTGATTCAATCTATATAAAAAAAAATAATGCTAATCTTAATAATCACTTAATACTATTTGGAGTGTTTTTGAATTTTGGGTAGTGTGTGAATACATTTTTTTACATTGACAGAACCTACATGAGTTCAGTCCACTGGGAAATGTATTTCTGCACATCTTCTGCCTGGCCCAGTCTGGCCCGCCGTATGGAGGCTTTGTCCTGGATGCTGGTCCAGCAGGCCACTAGGTCCTCCAGCCGCTGAGTCACAGAGGACCTGGCCTGAGGCTGGGATTTGCTCAGAGTGCGACCTACTTCTCTACTCCTGGTTACTTCCTCAGAGATCCGAACCAGGTCCCTCTGATGGAAAGCACAGACAACAAGGCAGGAACATTCATTCAGCTGTCATGCATCCACCACTTAGCTGTGATGCAGTGTTTGGTGGACATTTCCTACCTCCAATGCTTCATGTTGACTCAACAGAGTCTGGATGGAATGCAGGTCATGGCCCAGGTCCTCTGAGTCCAGTACTGCTTCCTTCTCAGCCATCCAGCCCTTCAGTTCTTCCACATCATGGTTAAACTGATGAATCTCCCTTGCTGCCTGCAGATTCTGAAGGACACAGGACAGACCATCATTCTCACAACCTCTAACCCAGATCAACTCATCCAAAGGTACCTTGATCTATCAGATCTATACCTGTTCTCTGGTCCTGATGCTACTGTTGAGCTCATCCCACAGCCTGCTGAGTGCATCATCCCTCCTGCGAGCCTGATCGTCTTGTTGCAGCCCTCGGCCAAGCTGTTGTACTGAGGTCAGTCGGCTGCGACCCAAACCAGAAACTTCTGAAACCAGAACCTCCAGCTTCTTCTGAAGGACCTATAGATGGAGAGAAGAGAGAATAAGCTAAAAACAGATAAAGAGGGAGATATTAGCAGTTTGAGACCTAAGAGTTTCAGAGGATATACCCCCTGGAAGAACATTGGTTTAATATTTACTACAAACTGACCATTTTCTCTATTTATGTGCCAGTAAAGTGTCTTCCTTTTTAAGATTTTTTCAAGCCAAAAACTGATATGCTACAATAAATAAATATGAAACTAAACCCAAACAAATGCAACAAATATAACTTGGAGCCTCTTTTTTTCACATAAGTTTGAACAAAATTCCTGCTACCCTGAACTGGATAAACAGATGAACAGATTTTTTAAAGCCCCATCACTGATTCTACAGTTAGAAAAACTAGTCTAATAGTTGCTGTTATAGCTCATCTGGGTTTGAATCTACCACAGACCTTTCTCTGTGTCACATTACCCCTCTCCCCGAATCACTCCCTGCTTACCTGCCTACTCTCTATACTCTGAAAATACATAAAAAAGAAATCACGAAAAAAGAAAACAAAAATTCAAACACAAAAAAATCCAATAATGGTTTTCCCATTAGTGGTTTCCCCCACAAAATGCCCTCCATAAAGCTAATATTTATCACTGATTGAAGAAAACAGGAACAACCCCAGGTTTCCGCACTGTAGCCAGAGTGACAAAGAGAGTTCTGTTGTACTCATTTAACGTTAACTAGCAATGATTTTATGGATTTCTACACAAATGAAAATTGCAGACATCATACAGATGCCCCACAATCCAACTCTTGGCATTTCACCCACCTGCATTTTACTCAGCAGAGCATCAGAGGTTTAACACCTAGTACCCCTCGAGGATCTTGGGGACATATTTGGAAAAAACAGCTGTATTCAGAAAAATCAGATAAGCTGTTTATTTCCTGACAACCTGAGCATTACTGGAGCTTAACTTCAGCTGGGCAGATGCAGTCCAGGAGAGGGCTGCATGTTCATCCAGAATCACCTGATGTTTTGCTGGAATTGCCTGGGTAAGAGAGGCCAACTAAGGCAGGTCAAGTCTTGTTCCATGGGCTCACCAAACTCTTTCCAAACCCAAGTTTTTGGTTCAGCTACTGCCAAAGCCAAAATCCGCTTGGCCTATCAATATCTATAAAAAGTATACCCACCCCTGCCCTCTACCTCTCACTAAGGGAAACTCTACAGTGGTACAGAGTCCAGACTTATTCCTGGACACTAATTCCTAAACCCAAGCTGTGCATTGAGGCAAGCCTGAATATATCTATGGCACACTAACACAGGCTAGTTATTTATTTAACACCAGTTCACAGCAACAGTCATTTTAAGATGATCCCCTAACAGCATCACTTTGCAAGAGTGGGAATGACAAACTCTCTTTTCACAGGAAGAGACTTCCAGCAGAAAAAGGCCAACCAGCTGCCATGACTGGTTAGTAGGTGAAGGGAAAGAGAAAAGCTAATGACATGCAGTAGTGGTGTGTAAACACATGAGGAGTGAAAATAAGTGAGTACAGAACAAATTCTCAGTGCATGATGGGAAGTCACCCAGCAGACTGAGCTTATAACAAAGAGCAGGTTTAGGATCAACTGATCCAGCCCTGACTATAAGCATCATCAAAAAGAAAGTTGGAAACCTAATCTTACAACCCAAACTGGGAGCTAGTTTCACAGGAGCAGCAATTGATAGCTGACAGCTCTACCTCCCATTCTACTTTTGTAAAAACTATGAAGCACAAGAAACCCATGATTATTTTTCTACATGACTCACCTCCACATCCTCCAGATCTTGTCCACAATCACTGGACTCTACCATCGTTCTCTTGGAGGTCAGCCATGTTTGGAGTTCTTTAGCCTCTTTCTCATACACATAGAGACGGAGCTGATCTTCCAGAGCGGCACGACGGGATGCAGAAAGTCTGAGGAGTGTCTCAAAACGTTCAACGACAGCTGGGAGAGAATCACTGACCAGTTGGCTGAAAAACAGAAACATTATTTTCTTTTTAGTTTCAAAATGTTAAAAAAACAAGCAGAATGATGATACTGCATCATACTACACACTGGTTTACCTCTTGGGGTGTCTAAGGTGTTGCAGCGATGCACCATTCTCCTGCAGTTTCTCCACTGTCCTCCTCTGGTTGTCCAGTTCTACAACCACAGAGTCCAATTTCCTCAGCATAGCTTCCGTCACCTCCTCACTCCTCCCGCAGTCTCGAGACTCTAAACCCACCTGCTGCTCCTCTAACCACAGTTGGAGCTCTGAAACCTTCAAACACACAAAAATAGGCACATGTGAATAACAGCTAAAGTTTTTTTGTTTCATAATTTCTTCTTTTTCTTGTGCAGGTTTTTTTTGTTATGATTATATAAATAACATAAAATAATGTCATTTGTCACCTTTCTCACTCACTATGTGTTAATAGACCTCTCTGCATCGAATCATATCTGTTATTAATCTCTGTCTCTCTTCCAGCAGCATAGCATGTTGATTGAGTCACAGCCAGTAACGTTGCGGCAGGGTCTGAGGATGTGAGTGATTATAGTCTGGGGTTTATGATACTTGACTTGACACCTTGATTAAGTTGCTCCTTTATGGACCTTTGCAAAAAAACTTATTTTTCAGATATTTTTATAATATATCTAAAAAGGGGGACCTTTATACATTAAATCTCAGTTTTATGTCATGTGTCTGTTACCTCTGTGAGGAAGGCATGTATGCTGACTGCCTCCTGCAGTAGTTTCACTTTCTCCTCACCCTCTACCATCAGCTTCTCATGCAGACTCTTTAAGTCCTCCAGACGCTCCCGGATATCGTGAGATGCAAAGTGTCGACCTCTAACCTGAGAGGGTCAAGAACACATAAGGTTCCCAGATCATTTCTTAAACATTCCAGCTGTAACAATGCCAAAATCGAAGAGATCCTTACCAGACTACGCCCCGCCTCCTGAACTGCTTGGACCAGTGGCATGCGTCCAGAGATCTCCTGCATCAGGGTCTTTAAAAAAATCATTTGCAAATTAATTATTTCAATTAACACAACAAAAGTAACCCAAAACCTGGAAAAATTAGAACCATGTAGATGCTATTTAATAACCTATGACCAGACCAGTAAACAATTAATCAAAGATGTCCTTAATTATAAAAACAATTGCAATTTGGAGCTACAAGTAAAGTCCAGGAGGTTATAAATGTCCTATTAAAATACTGATGTCTGTAATAATGTGCATAGAAAAGCCTGAATATTAATTGATCTAGATGTGATGTTTTCTTCTTTCTCCACTGTCAGTAAGCTCTGCAAGTAGTCACCTGGTGCTTCTGGAGCAGCTGCTGGCTACTGCTGAGGGAGCTGCCCAAGTCTTTGGCAGTGATGGAGGGCAGTCTGTCATTCAGCCAGGCCATTTCCTCCTCCACATTTCTGTAGAACTGGAACAGGACTTGCCAGGCCTCCAAGTTCTCCTTACGTCTCTGCAGGGGCTGCGCCAGACTGTTGTACCTGTCAGAGTAAAGAGCAACACCGGTGAAATACATCTCAAACATTTCTTTCTCATTTTGTGATATTTTAATTTGTATAATAGTTGTTATACCCTTGGAAGAGCATCAACCTCTTCCAAGGGTATAAAGAGACTTGAAGAAGTCGGCTACATTATGTATACAATCAGATTTCTTCATAGCGCACACGATCTACTGTTTACAGACCTGTTGATGGTGTGTGCCACTCTGGTCTGAATCTCCTCAGCCAGGAAGTTACCCTGAGAGTGGAAGCTCTTTGCTGTGTCCACCAGACCCTGATATACAAAATGTATACATTTACATATACTTCATATAAGCAAACTGACATTTATCATACTTTTGTGAATCTACAATGCTCTTTTCCCTTCAGTCTATACCTCCAGACACTGCTGAGCACATGGTTCCCAACAATATAGCATGATGGTGCAGTTTTCTTATAAATTTCACAATAATGTTTGTTGTGAAGTAGGTCTGACAGGAGCCAGACCCTAATGCAGGACTAAAACACGAAGGGGATGAACTAAAAGAGGCATCTTTATTTTGCTGTAAACACTGAGACATGAATATAAATAAACATAACTTAAAGCTGGAAACAAAGAACTAAGAAGCTAGGAAACTAGGAACAGAGAAACTAGGAATCAGGAGCTGACTAGAACCACTAGGCGAAACGAGGACCATGGGAGAGACACCCAGCAATGTGGGACGAAGCAACAACAGGCAGAGGACAACAGGGGACTAAATACACAAGGGATGGGAAACATAGCTGGAACCTAACTGGCATAATGGGACAGGGAGGAAGCAAAACTGAATATACTAGACACAGGACACAGGACTACCAAATAAAACAGGAAACCCATGGACAGAAACTCAAGACACGTGAGTCTGACGCAGCGACTGGGGAGACAGGAATAAACACAGAGACAAGACTGACTAACTACAGGAGAAGATTAGACTCAGAGGCAGGGAAAACTATGATCACTAAGAACCTTTTTGTCTGTTGTTTCTTTTGCCTTGGTAATTCTTTGTGAAGCACTTTGTGATCTTTGTCTTGAAAGGTGTTTTATAAATAAAATTTTACTTGCTTACTTACTAAGAGCTAGAAACTAAACAGAAACTAAATGATCTAAAGAGAACTCAGAATTACAAAAAAACCCCAACATAAAACAATCAGAGAATCTAGCCTAACTTAGAATAACATTTTAACCTGATTCGCACAATCCACACCATAAACCATGGGTCAAAGACCCAGGACGGCTATAATATCATTATAGAAGTAATCTAGTGTGCACCTTAGATATAAATAGGAATGGTAAATGGCCTGTATTTGTATAGCGCTTTACTTAGTCCTTATGGACCTCAAAGCACTTTACACTACATTCAGTCATCCACCCATTCACACACACATTCACACACTGGTGATGGCAAGCTACATTGTAGCCACAGCTACCCTGGGGCGCACTGACAGAGGCGAGGCTGCCGGACACTGGGGCCAACCCTCTGACCACCACCAGTAGGCAACGGGTGAAGTGTCTTGCACAAAGACACAACGACCGAGACTGTCTGAGCCGGGGCTCGGACCAGCAACCTTACGATTACAAGACGAACTGCCAACTCTTGAGCCACAATCGCCCGGAAAAAAATCAAACTAAAAACTCAAAATTATGAGGATTTAAAACAACTAAACAGTATGTCCACCCTCGCGCTTGCACCTGGATTCGGTCTCGGTGTCCATCCATCTCCTCTTCCACCCCCTGCAGTTCCTTCAGCAGTCTGTTCACAGAGGGTAGGTCACTGCCACAGTCCTCATTGGCCAGCTCCCTCTCCACTGACACCACGAACTGCTCCATGTCATCCAATGAACGCTGGAACTGCAACGCCTAAACACACAAAGGGCATTCAGAGAACTTTATGTACCTCCTACCATTCCAGGACCATGAGCAAGTCCCCACGAAAGAAATCTTAAACGTTTTCTATGAAGATTTAGTTCAGGATTAAAGTTGAGTAGGTTTAATTTGAAATTAAGTTATGGTTTTAAGGGCAACATTAAACATGACTGTGCAAGTACCTGGTAGGCCTCCTGAAGTCTAGTTTTCTTCTCCTTGCAGTTGTGGATCAGAGTATCCCAGCTGTCAGTCAGCTCTCTGACTCGAGGTTGAACCTTTTCTTCAGCAGACAGAGACTCAGACAGCAGCTTCTCTCCTTCCTGGAAAGCACACAATAGGCAACATTTTATATTCCCAATGGTGTAAACAAACAATGACGTCTGAATGTTAGCAAAATCTAAGAGAAGATCTAAATAGAAAAAAAATTCTAATGGGATAATCTTTTTGACACTTCTCAGCACTTGTCCAGCCCAAGACATCTTGCAGCTAGAGCTGTAATCAGGGAAATACACAGACACTTAAAGAAAATCCACCTTAGTGAGGGTTTCCACCCTGTAGCGGTTGCCGACGATCTCTGCTTCAAAGCTCTGATGTTTTAACAGCTTCGCCTGAAGGTTGGTTGGTTCCCTCCAGTTTTCATCCAGTGCTATGGCGTTACGCTCATTCAGCCACACACATACCTGAAAAACACACATTTTTTTTATTTTTTATTTTTTTTATTTGTTCATTTCAGGCACAACAAAAATACATATATTAAACACAAAGTGCACAAAACAAAAAGCAAAATTTGCCTGAAAAGGAGTGGGACGAAGAAAACTTATTAAATCCCACCCCTATACTCACTCATCAACAAAAAACAATAAACTTCCCGCAGCTACGCCCATCGTTGCAGACCAAACAAACCCATCAACAGCCCCGGGCAGATGCAAGCATCTCAACGGCAGCTCGCAAACAACAAATAGAACCTTCATAACTGAATACAGAATATATTAATTATAAATTGCGTTACCACAATAATTACATAGTAACAAACACACATACATATACATACATACATATATATCTACACACACATGTACATATATGTACATACATACGCACACACCTTTTTATTTTTATTTTTTTTTTTTTTTTGGAATCCACACCAGCAATGGTAAGAGAACAGACATTACAGAGCACACTAAAACCATCATTGAGTATACTGTGACCAGACCAACTGTTTGTAGAGGAATTTAAATCTATGAATATTTTTGCATTGCTTCAGTTGTAAACTCAGACTGTTCCAGATTTTCACACCACATACAGACACACAAAAACCTTTACGGGTTGTTCGAGTTCTGGGTAATTTGAATACTCCGAAGCCTCTCACATTATAAACCCCTTCTCGAATTTCAAATATAGTTTGTAAATTTGCAGGTAGAAGTTTATTAAAGGCTTTGTATAAGATTATGGATGTATTTTAATTAACCAGATCCTGGAATTTAAGTAACTTTGCCTGAAGAAAGAGTTTGTGAGTATGATCTAGATAACCAGCCTTGTGAATAATACGCAGTGCTTGTTTCTGTACTGTGATTAATGGATTAGTTGTATTTTTATATGTATTTCCCCACACTTCCACACAATATGTAAAATATGGAAGAACCAGGGTACAGTACAGAGTACGAAGTGCATCTTTATCAAGGTATGGTTTCACTTTGTTCAAAACTGCGAGGCTTCTTGAAATTTTGGTTTTTATGTGTCTGACGTGGGGTTTCCATGAAATTTTGTTATCAATTACGACTCCCAAAAATTTGTTTTCACTCACATTATCAATTGGTACACCTTCAATGATAATTGGTAATTCTATATTATATTTTAAATTACCAAAAAACATTGCTTTAGTTTTATTTATATTTAATGATAATTTATTTATATCCATCCATTTTTTTATTAATTTTAGCTCCCTGTTTACGGTCATTACAAGATCAGTATAATCATCGCTACTGAAAAATATGTTGGTGTCATCTGCGAACAGTATGAGTTTAAGTACTTGAGAAACATCAAAAATATCATTTATGTATGCATTGAAAAGTTTTGGTCCCAAGACTGACCCTTGGGGAACACCACATGTAATACCAAGTTTCTCTGAATGGTAATGCCCTATGCTAACATATTGTTCCCGACCCGTTAGGTAACTTTTTAACCAATTACCAGCTTTCCCTCGAATACCATATCTTTCCAATTTATCCAACAAAATTGAGTGATTGATTGTGTCGAAGGCCTTTTTGAAATCAACAAAAATACCAACTGCATATTTATTTTTATCCAGTGCATTAGTAATTTCTTCTACTGCCTCAATTATCGCCATTGAAGTGGTTCTTTGCGTTCTGAAACCATACTGACCAACATTTATTATTTGATTTTTTTTCAAGGAATTTTTCTAATCTTGAATTAAAAGGTTTTTCTAAAATTTTTGAGAATTGAGGCAGTAGAGAAATAGGCCTATAATTGGTAAAACTGTGTTTGTCATTACTTTTGTATAGTGGTATTACTTTCGCAATTTTCATTTTTTTTGGAAAACAACCGGACTGAAATGATAAATTACAGACATATGTTAAGGGACTAGCAATATTCAGAATAACCTGTTTAACTACAGACATATTTATGTCATGATAATCCATTGAAGACTTACTTTTACATTTTAATGTGATATTTATTACTTCTTGCTCATTTGTAGCTGAGAGGAACAGTGAAAAGGGACTTGATTTTATATTACTGATATTTTCATTTTTTTGACACGGGATGTCCGCTGCTAGTTCAGGGCCAACATTTATAAAAAATTTATTAAACCCATCAACAATGTTACTCATGTTGTGATTTTCACCATTTGCATCAATGAAATATTCAGGATATGATGTTCCAGAAGATCCTTGTTTAATTAAATTATTTAACACATCTTTTATATTGTTTTTATTTTCATATAATCTTCTTCTATAATAAAGTTGTTTACTCGTTCTTATAATATCAGTCAATTTATTTCTATATGCTTTATATCTTTGTTCCACTTCTTTTGTTTTTACTTTGATGAACTGTTTATACAGATTGTTTTTCTTTTTGCAAGCATTAATAATTCCTTTTGTGAGCCAAGGACTTTTTATCTTTTTTTTCTTTGTCTTGTGTTCGTTTACAGGACAATGTTTATTGTACAACATAGTGAAAATATCTAGGAAATTGTCATAAGCCTTGTCCACATCTGACTCGTCATACACCGAGCTCCAATCTTGTTGTGCTAAATCGAAATTGAAGCCATGAATTGCTTCTTCATAGAGATGGCACGATACCACTTTTTTATGTCCGATACCGATATCATAAATTTGAATATCTGCCGATACCGATATGAATCCGATATAGTGTTTTTTAATCAATAAAACTGTTTTTTAAATATCTTGCTGCATTTTGTATAAGTTCATACTCAAGTTTAAATAAACAACAACACTAAAGATATTCTGTTATACCTGTATGTAAAAAATACACTGCACCCAAAATATTTCATAGTTCAGCAACAGTGATCAATCTAATAAACTTAAACCTACTCCATCCTTCCTATTCTGGTATTTTAAAGAGTACTTAGCAGAAATATTAAGCAACCTAACTAATAGGGTTGCAAACTCCCAGCAAAAAAAAATAGGGAACCACCCTCCACGCTCCACCTCATGATGCTTAATCGACGTAATCAACTTTAATTTGATGCAGTGTGAAAAAAAAAATGCACAGAAATAAATTATTTTTCAAGAATAATTAAATAGATTCAACATCTTTCTTCAACAGAATTGCAGACCGCACAGATGGTACTTTCCCAAAGGAAAAAGTAGTATAGCTTACTAGGGTATATTAGACTTAACAGTTACTATATACAGTAATGGACTTCTATACATTTTACATCAGATTAAAACTTTGGGTGTAAGATTCAGATAATTATTTATTAAAAGCTAGACATTTTAAATGAGAATAAGAAAGAAAAGTATGTCTTTGTGCCCCCCTTTTCCCTGTTATTGCCTTACCTGCCCCCCTGGCTAAACTTTGCTAGATCCGCCCCTGCACAGTTACCAGCCGTCAGCTACGTAGAAAAGGATCCTGGTGTAGAAAGTAATATTAAATAAATTCTAACGACAGCTTATCAAGGTTAAACGTGCTGCTGTTGTTCAGCCGCTGGTTTCCTCTTTCTGGTGCAAAGTGGGCCAAAAACAAAGAAGAGAGACTGACTCGCGACAGAAAAGCCGATCAGCTGATCATTGATTAGTTTCATGAAGTAGCGGCAGGAGAGGGGGAGAGAGAGGCAGTCGCTCCATATATTGGTTGTTAAGCTTAACATGGGAATGCTTTACCTACATTCAGAGATGAACTTACACACTTGCTTTACTTCTCTCTGGGATAACTTCCTCGGAGATGAAATGCTGGTTTGGTAGCAAGGCTACAAATATACACAGCTGCTCTATCACGTGATGCATACTGCTCCGACATGCTGTTGTGAGCAGAGTTACGCCGTGTCGCAAGTTTTGTGAGGTGCTTTTTTGATATTTAATGGATCGGATTACATTTTTTTATTTCTGGCCGATATCCGATCCAGTAATTTAGGTCAGTATCGGACCGATACCGATACGTAATATCGGATTGGTCCATCTCTACTTCTTTATTTATTGTTCGCTTTGCTATTGTAATCTTGGTATCTATTTTTTTTAAATCACAGTCACACAAAGTAAAAACTGGTAAGTGGTCAGTTATATCACAGACAAGCAGGCCACTATTAATTTGGAAATCCATGACATTAGTAAAAATGTTGTCAATAATAGCGGCGCTATGTGATGTTATTCTGCTTGGCTTTGTTATTGTTGGATATAGTGATAAGCTGTACATCGTGTCAGTAAAGTCGTCAATGGCTTTTAACCTTGTTGGGTTTAGCAAATCAATATTAAAATCACCACAGATGAAAAGTAATTTTTGGTTCACCGAAGAAAACATTTTTTCTATCCATTCATTAAAAGTGTCAATACTTGAACTGGGTGTCCAATATATGCAACTTATTATAACATTTCTCTTTTTTTCATTCATGATCTCAATAGTCAAACATTCCAAAATTCCATCAATAGCCATAGACATAGTTGTTACAACATTATATTTTATAGAGTTATGAACATATATAGCAACCCCGCCGCCCGCCTTATTCAATCTATTCATGTATTTTAAATCATATCCATTCAAACAGAAATCTATTCCTTTATCGACATTAAACCAAGTTTCAGTAATGGCTATAAAACTAAAGGGGCGAGAGAATTGTTGCAAGTAGTCCTTAATGAAATCAAAATTAGAGTACATACTTCTGCTGTTAAAATGAATTAATGAGAGCTTCCCGTCTAGGTTGATTTTTTTTTCATATTGTTCCTGTGTGGAATAATTACAATTTTTAACAAAAGAAGAGAGAAAATGACTTTCAGAATCTATTTCTGGGTCTATTATATTATGCTCCTTATATTCACAATCTAGATCAATTACTTTCTGTTGGAGAATTGATTTCAACGTGTCCATGTCATTTCCTGGTGTAATTAGAGATGTTGGTGTATTTATCATTTTGATTGTCCATCCATCCATCCATTCGCTTATCCTTTCCAGGGTCGCGGGGGGCGCTGGAGCCTATCCCACCTGTCATAGGGCGAGAGGCGGGGTACACCCTGGACAGGTCGCCAGTCTGTCGCAGGGCCAACACACAGGGACAGAACAACCATTCACACTCACATTCACTCACACATTCAGACCTAGTGACAATTTGGATTATCCAATTAACCTATCCCCTCAAACTGCATGTCTTTGGACGGTGGGAGGAAGCCGGAGTACCCGGAGGGAACCCACGCAAACACGGGGAGAACATGCAAACTCCACACAGAAAGACCCCGGCCTGATGGTGGAATTGAACTCAGGACCTTCTTGCTGTGCGGCAACAGTGCTAACCACCGTGCCACCGTGCTGCCATTTTGATTGTCATTAGAGTTATATATTACCTCGATACATTGGTGTCAGTTGTACTTGTCCAGATACTCCATGTTCCTCACTATCAGTACTTTTGCCTCTTCTGGTGTCCCGTTTAGCTTAATGAAAATCTTGCAGTTTGTTACCTATGTATGTTGTATTTTACCGTTCTTCTTCAGTTGCCTTGCCTTCCTCGCGATATCTGCGTTTTTTCGTGTCAGATGCTCATTAATGAAAACGTCCGTGCCTTTCAGTTTGCGTCCTTGTTTCAGCAGTGCGACCTTGTTCTTCCGATTGACGAATCTCATAATGACGGCCGGCGGTCTGTGCTCCAGGTCCATCTCTATCCCCTTGCTTTGGAGGAAGGACGCCACCTGTTGCTCCACCGAGCGGGTCTCCTCGTCGCTGGGCTCCCCGACGTTCCCGGCCACCGCGCGCGCGTACGAGCACGGCTTGATTTTAATACCGCTGATGACCACATCGTTCGTACGGGTGTACTGCTCCAGCTCATCCACCCGCCGCTCGAGATCCATGATCCGTCTATCCTTCTCGGCATTTTGGAGGCGTAGCTGTTTTACCTCCTCCATTAGCCCCAGAAACAGCTCCTGCTGCGCCCTGCTGCGGCCACGTCTCCGCACAGCACTCCGAGGGAGGTTTTAATGTCCTCGACCTCCTCTGGTGTTGGGCCTTTCTTGGGTGGCATACTTCACCTTGCGTCACTGCGATTTAACTTATGGGAGTCTCAACAGTTGTTGCGAGGTGGTGTTCCCTTTCAGTCGATTCACTCGGTACAACACATAAGTATGGGATATCACGCCCTCGCGTGTCCTGGCTGAAGAAACCTTTATTCACGCCTTTAAGATGACGTGTGATGACACGCGCACGGCCCCGCCTGCACATATAGCCGCTGTCATCACAGTCATCCCTCAGTTCTTACGCTCTTCACCTCGCTGAGAACAGCTCTGCTGAGTTGGGCTAGCTAGCTGCTGCTAGTTAGCTCCGTTGTCTGCCGACTTGAACTTAGCTTAACTGCCCCTGTTGGTGTTAGCCTCCACCGCCCAGTTGGTGTGTAGGCTGCCCGCGGAGCGCTAATTTCAAGTTTTTCCTGTGCAGCGTTTCGCTTTGCATTTTGAAATGGACTCCAAACCGAAGCGAGCAAAGCAGAAATCTTCTGTTCGCCCCTGTCCTCAGGGATGTGGTTTCTGTTTGCACGACAGCGACCAGCACGATGCCTGCCCTGTCTGCCTGGGGATCGTCCATGCTAGGAGAGCGTTGACGGAGCCCGAAGCCTGTGCGTTTTGTCGCCAGCTCCGGCGCTCGACCCTGGAAAGACGGGTGACGTTTGTGGAAAAAGTGCTGGGACGCTCGGCTGTCGCACGGCAAAAAAACTGCCTCCCCATGTTCCCAGACTTTCTCTGTGAGCTAACAGCATCATGGGACAAACCTCTGTCTACCCGCGTCACTGTGCCCGGCTATGGACAGTACATGGAGTTGGACGGCGTCGAGGGGGCTGGCTTAGCTAACCCACCCCCTATGGAGCCGTCTCTGGCTGCTTATCTGGCCCCGTCCCATAACCATGGTGTCAGCGGCCCCGCAACTCTGCCGTCCAAGCACTGCAGATTCTCTGCTTCGCAGCTGGAGAAGATTTATCAGGCTCAGGCCGGCACTGCTCGTGCCATGAGCTCCGTCACCATGCTCCAGACGTACCAGGCAATGTGCCTGGCGGAGCTCGGATCGCTGGTTCCTGATGACAGCCCTTTGGCACCTCTTCTTAACGAGGTCAGAGTCGCCACAGATTACATCCTCCGTGCGTCTCACTGTGCAGCGCTCTCCCTGGGCAGAGGGATGGCTTCGACAGTAGTGGCGCAGAGGCACCTGTGGCTGACCCTCTCTGACGTCCCGGATAGGGACAGAGCTGTATATCTGGACGCACCAGTGTCTGCGGCTGGGTTATTCGGACATTCACTTGAAGCCATTCAGGCTAGATTCGATCTGAGGAAGAAGCAGACGGAAGCTCTGCGCGACATCATCCCCAGACGTCAGCTGAAGCCCAAGCCCGCAGCTAGCTCTCACAGGCCCGCCGCTCCTCTGCCGACTGGCAAGAGACTGGCGCCCACTGCTGAAATGGGTGCGCCGCCAGCGAGAGCGCATCCTCCGGCCCGAGCTCCACGCCAGTCGGCCTGGAGCAGAGGCCCACCCTCGGGCCCCCGGCGGGACCCGACGCCCAGGAGGAAGAAGCCTCAGCCCTCCTAGCTGTGGTTTCGAGTGGAGAAGGGGTCCAGCAGCAGGGAGACGCTGCTTTTACCCCTCTGTTGCCGCCCAAGAGGTGCCGCTTAAGTTCTGTTCAGGTTGTCAGCCCCAGAAGGCGCTGCACTTTCCTAACACAGTCTCCCAAGCACAAAACCCCTGCACACAAAATGCCTCAGGTAACTCCCTGTTCAGGTGTGTTAAATGTTCAGGTGACCACATCAAGTGTTCCCGCTGTTTTTCATTGTTGTGCCCCAGAAAAGGTGCCTCCAACAAAATGTATGAATGTACATGTTCCCATGTTACAATCAATAAAGAGTGTTGTTTATTCTCAAACAATCACAAATGCTCAGCCTGCGGGCAGAATGAGCCAGGTCAGGCAGGTAATGCAGTCCTGCTGTCGCTCGCTCCTCGCACCTTTACGAAATGTGCCGAAGCAGCGCTAGCGCCCCTCAGAGAAAGAGGCATCCACATCTTAGCCTACCTAGACGACTGGGCTCTTGTAGCTTGCTCCAGAGAGCAGGCGGAGACACAGCTGTCACTGGTTCTGTCACACATTCAGACACTGGGGTTCTCTGTGAACTTTCAAAAGAGCTCGCTAATCCCGAGTCAGCAGATTTCTTTCCTCGGTTTGGAAATATGCTCGCTTTCCAGCCGCGCACGTTTGTCGGAGCACAGAGTGGCCGCGTTTCATCGCTGCCTCGCTCAGTTTCAGCTGGGACGCAGATTGCGTTTCCAGACGATATTACGCTTGTTGGGCATGATGGCATCTATGATCGCCGTAGTGCCACTTGGTGTCATGGTCCTGGGTCATGCGACCCAGTGTTTTGAGTTTTAGTTTATTTGGATGTTTATTGTTTGTTTAGGTTCATTAAGTTATTCCAGCTCATTTGTAATTATATTACCCTTGTGTTTAGTCTCTCTTGCCCTTCATGTGTGTTATGTCTGTGTGTCTTATGTTGTCAAGTTCTTGTAGTTATTTCTGCCATCTTCCCCTGTACTCAGTCTCCCTGGTTCTGTGTCTACGTGTCATGTTTCATGTCTATGCAGTTATGTTAAGTTCACGCCATGTTTCATTTCCATGTCTATGTCTGCGTGTTTCCTGTTTTATTTTGGAAGAGTCTGGTGTTCTTTGTTCATTGTAGTTAGTGTTACTCTCCCCTGTATTGTCATTATGTTCCATTCTAGTCAGCTGTGTTCTCATGTGTCTCCACTTCCCCTGATCGCCTCATGTGTGTATTTAGTCCTCAGTCTTGCTGTGTTCAGTGTCGCGTCGTCTGTGTTCCCACCCTCCATGTTCTCGCAGCCAGTCTGTACAATAATCGCCATGGTTTTCTGAGTCTCCTTAGTTTATCAGTATCTGTTTCCCAGTTTAGTTTAGGTTCAGTTTAGTCACGCTGTTTCTGCTTTGTTGTGAGACCTGTCATCAGCCACAATAAAGGCTCGCTTTCAGTTTAAGTTTGCTCCGGTCTGCTCACTTGTGTTCGCACCTGGGTCCACCACACACACCACCGCACGGTCTGTCCCCTCAGATCGTGACACTTGGATTGTTAAAAATGAGAGCGTTTCAACGCTGGACTCTCTCTCACCGCCTGTGTGCATCGCGTCACCTCCGGAGGAGGCTGCCGGTAACCGCGTCTTGCATGCTAGCTCTCCGTCCTTGGAGGGAGCCCAGGCTGCTGCATCAGGGCTCTCGGATTGGGAGAGTGTTGTTTCGCAAGGTGGTGTCCACAGATGCTTCCCTAAGAGGGTGGGGAGCGCTGTGCAAGGGTGCATCAGTGAGAGGGATCTGGTCCGCAGCTCAGCGCCAGCTGCACATCAACCACTTAGAGCTGTTAGCAGTGTTCTTAGCTCTAAAGCATTTCCGTCCAGTCCTGGAGGGCCAGCATGTCTTAGTCAGGACGGACAATTCAACAGTGGTGTCTTACATAAACAGGCAGGGAGGAACACGCTCTCTTCCCCTGTTGAAGCTGTCTCGCTCTCTGCTGTCATGGTGCAGTGTTCATTTTCTGTCTCTGAGAGCCACCCATTTCCCGGGCCACCTGAACCTGGGGCCGGACCTTCTCTCCAGGGGGGGTCCTCTGGTGAGAGAATGGAGGTTACACCCTTTAATAGTGGCTCAGATTTGGGATCTACTTGGCAAGGCGCAAATAGATCTTTTTGCTTCCAGGGTAAATACTCATTGCCCCCTGTTCTTCTCCATAATCGACCACGATGCACCCTTGGGCTTGGACGCGCTAGCGTACCGATGGCCAGACGTGCTCCTGTATGCATTTCCCCCAGTGGAAATGATATCTCCAGTTCTAGAGAGAGTGCGTCGGCATTCCCTCTCTCTGATTCTAGTGGCCCCTTGGTGGCCCACAAGGTCGTGGTATGCAGAGATAATCAGCCTGCTAGCAGCGAGTCCTTGGCAGCTTCCACTCCGCAGGGATCTCCTCTCTCAGGCGGGAGAAGTGTTTCATCCACGCCCAGATCTGTGGCGCCTTCATGCTTACCTGCTGAGAGGCTAAACTTGATTGCTAAGGGTTTGCCACCTAGTGTGATAGCGACGATTCAGAGCGCTAGGGCCTCATCTACTAGAGGCTTGTACGCTTACAAATGGCGAGCCTTCGAGCAATGGTGCCAGGACCGCCACACTCTCCCATTTCAGTGCTCTATTGTGGATGTTTTGACATTCCTGCAGAAGCTGCTGGATAAGGGCCTTTCATTTTCGACAATTAAGGTTTATTTAGCAGCTATATCTGCTTGTCATATTGGCTTTGACGGGGTGACACCAGGTGCACATCCCCTCGCCATACGTTTTCTGAAAGGGGTTCGCCGGCTGAGACCCGTGCTTAAGTCCAGTGTCCCTGCTTGGGACTTGTCTTTGGTGCTGGAGGCCCTTTGTAGCCCCCCCGTTTGAACCCATCGAGTCTGTGGATATGAAATTTCTTTCATATAAGACTGCATTACTTCTCGCTTTGGCTTCGGCAAAGCGAGTGGGTGACCTTCATGCGCTGTCCGTGCATCCCGCCTGCACACAGTTTTCTCCTGATGGCCACAAGGTCGTATTGCGTCCAAATGCTGCCTATTTTCCCAAGATCATGCCTGCATCTTATAGCTCAATGGAGTTTGAGTTTCTGAGCTTTTGCTCCCCTCCTTTTGCATCTGAGGAGCAGAGGAGGATGCATTCTCTTTGTCCAGTGCGTGTGCTACGCACCTACATTGAGCGCACTCAGAATGTGCGTTTATGTGACCAGCTGTTTGTCTGCTTCGCCAATCCAAATAGAGGTAGATCTCTGTCCAAACAGAGGCTGTCCCACTGGATTATAGAAGCTATCTCACTGGCATACGGCACCAGAGGTCTTGCTTTGCCCCACGGGTGAGAGCTCATTCCACCAGGGGATGGCAACCTCATGGGCTCTTTTTAAGGGGTGCCTGTAGCTGATATTTGTCACGGCAGCTAGTTGGGCATCACCGCACACTTTTGTGCAGTTTTATCGGTTGGACGTTACAGCCCCTTCGGTGGCTCATACTGTCCTTTCTGCTGGGTCTACCACTCACTAAGGAAGTGGTGGCCCGATTCGAGTCGGTGGCTGCTCTGCGGGCGTGTATATATGTCCCATACTTATGTGTTGTACCGAGTGAATCGACTGAAAGGGAACGAATAGTTATGTCTATAACTTCTGTTCCCTGAAGGAGAGGAACGAGGTACAACACAAGGTGGCCCCACTGAGCAGTTTGGCTCGGTGAAGAGCGGCTATCGAACTGAGGGATGATTGTGATGACAGCGGCTATATGTGCAGGCGGGGCCGTGCGCGTGTCATCACACGTCATCTGCCTTAAAGGCGTGAATAAAGGTTTCTTCAGCCAGGACACGCGAGGGCGTGATATCCCATACTTATGTGTTGTACCTCGTTCCTCTCCTTCAGGGAACAGAAGTTATAGACATAACTATTCGTTTTCCTTGGGCTGCTACCTGCTACCTGCTAGCTGGTTGCTAGTAAGTTAGCGCTGGTATGCTTCACAAAATACGTTTAATGAAGACAACATCACGGATGAAGCTGAAACACAGCTCCTGCCAGAGGAAGCGTCCTCCACAGAGTTAGCGTCCTCCACAGAGTTAGTCTTCTCTAGAGTTTTACACTTCCCATCAAGGCGGCTGCACAGGCGCTGGTAGTTGGCTTTCAGTCGCTGCGACTGTGGGCTACAGACCCCTGAAGAACAATACAGATTAGGCTTCAGCAGAGTTCAGAAAGTTACCTGGTAGCTGCTGGACAAGAACTGCTGCAGCTGGAGTGATTGATCCAGAGCTTTGCAACGAGATCTGCTCTGCCGCTGCAAGTGACTCCGCCTGCGCAAACACAGCAGGTGATCAGATAGACAAAACATTGTTTCCAGCTACTTGCTTTAATGGGAAAGTGTGTGGCTGAGATGTCTGATGACTACCTGGTGGTCAGTGCTTTGCTCTTTGCTCTGATGTTGTCGGCATCATAGTGCTTTTGTTGGATCATCTCCTGGGCTAGCTTCTCCACCTGGTCCAGCTGGTCTCCCTGAGCCTCCAGGGCTTCCTCAAACTGAATCTGCTTCCTCTGCAGCGTTTCTACCTCTGTCACTGAGCTCTGCAAACAGAATAGGTTGCTTTCATAGCATAAGAGTACTTTCCTATATATGTATGATTCTGAAGCAAATCATCCATACCCCAAGGTCCTGATTGGACAGGAATGCTTCACTGTTGTTGAGCCAGCTCTCACATTGTTCTACAGAGGTCAGGAAGATCTGAAGGATACAGAGAAGAGCTCAACATAAGCTAATCTGACTGCTAAAGCTGTGTCTCATAATTGTCTCATGTCTAACTACAAGAAGGCACAAAATCCACCTTCCTAAGGTAGCTGAAACTTTTCAGTTATGTAAAGTAGCTCCGATGGATGCACTGGAAAGCAATTTGGGGTTAGTATCTTGCCCAAGGATACTTGGCATGCAGACTGGAGGAGCCAGGGATCGAATACTAACCTTCCAATCAGTAGGTGACCTGCTCTACCTCCTGAGCTACAGCCACCACCATGGCCACACCACCCTGAGCATGCCCAATCTTGCCTGATCTCATCAATTATATTAAGGATTATTCAGTGTAATGCTAAGAGGACCAGGTTAACTTACAATACATGAAGTATATTTATTTTAATTAAATCTGACATTTATTCAGCAAATTAATTTTGCAAATATATTTATAAATATGAATGAGACTATATTAATTAGCCATTATTCAAATCAAAAAGTCATATTAGATTATTTTGGGGGCCGCTGCTGTGTCACCTGTAGTGTACGGGCCTGCTCCAAGGTTATGTTACGGTTCAACCAGGCTCGGTCCAGTCCAGCTTTAGCTTCCTCTAGCTGGTTCAAAGCCTTTTGGATCTCTGACTTAGAGCTGTGACCAGATCGGATGAGACCCAGACCAAAGTCCTTGACAGAGTCGATGCGTTCAGCACGAGCGTCAATCTCCGTCTAAAAACAGCAAAGTTTAAAATTTGCATTTACTTCATTAAGGTAGTAAAATTTAAGTAAGCCACGGTGCTCACCCTCCAGTCCTGATGCTCCACAATGAGCCGGTCAGCCTCTGTTCTGGTCTTGGGAAGTCCCTTTTCTGCCATCTCACTGCTCTGTTTGAGACTCCACTCCAGCAGGAGGCGCTGGTTAGCCTTGAAAAGCTGCAACTGGTGAGCCTCCTGCAGCTTTTCCTTTCTGTTAAAGACCAACAGTTTTTCTTGAGTTTTACCTGAGGGAGTTCTTCTGATCACTATCAGTATTTTTTATTACTAATGTAAAACACTGTTGGGCCTCTAAAAGTGTAGTGGTTAACACGCTGCAGAGAGAAAGGTGACACGAGTCATGGCCAAGTTTTATCCTCCATCAAGCTTTTCTTTTCACAAGGCTGGCTGGATTGTGAGATTTTGGACCACTACTAAATTTGACAAAGAGGACGATCTTTTACTGCCAAACTGAAAAAAGCCTTTAGCAGGTGTGTGGGCTTGTAAAAGGTTTGACAGATACCTCGATGGCCTAGCTCAGTTTAGACAGACCAAGCTTCAGCTGGTCCAGTACCTCTCATTACATACCACAGCTAGAATAGTGTGCAACTACAGTGGCAACACATTCCCACGATTTTAGACATGAGAATCCAGTACAAGAATATGCTAAAGGGAAAACGCTTATCATTGCAGACAACCTGTCATGCAGCCCTCTAGCTAACACTAAGAGGGATGTGGCATGCTGTGTGGCTAGTGTTGGAGGGGATTCCTGCACCCACCAGCAAAATGGATGGAACGATAAAACAACAGCTGCCAACACAGAGCTGCACCAAAAGACGAGCACAGGTAAAGACCGTGCTCTACCTGTGTGCTATGAATTGAAAAGTCAACCAAAAGAACCTCTCATATCTAAACTAACTAGAATAAACTCAATATCCAATCTGCTCCCAGAACAACCCTGAAAAAGGTTGCCATCGATCAATGTGAGGGTAAGTATCAACACAACCTGATAATCACAGATTACAACTCCATGTTTTTGGAAATACCACACTTTCCCTCAACAACAATCACACAGATTGTAGCCTAGATAAAGTGGTGAGTGACAATCCTGTGAGGAATTCAAGGAATTTGCCAGACCGCTTGATTTTAGACACGTTATAGAGATGGCAAAGAAAACATTGTCAAACTTCATTGATGCCTCCATAGTTATTTCACTGTTAATTTGTAGACGGTCTGGCCTTTGAAAACTTTCAGCAATTAAAATAATTGAAATCACTGTTGCTTCTAATAGTAGATTAAAGTTACCTGTGTTTGAGTTCCTTGTCCAAAGTTTTCAGAGTCTTCTGGACTTCTTTCTGTTTGTTCTTCAGTTTGTCGCTCATCACTGACTGAGTGCTCAGATGACCCAGCAATTCTTCTTCCAGAGACTGATGAGATGGAAGTAAGACATTTTGGTCATAGAGGTGGTGTTAATTTGGCAAATGAGCTGGACTTATAAAACTGCATTTAGTTTTTTGATGAAAGTGTGTTTTAACTAGATTAGATTCATCTGTTTTTGATTCCTTCTGTCAAGGTTTGCTTTTTTGTCTCGTTTTTAATCTATTTAACATCTACGTGTGACCTTCTTTATGAACAGGTACCAAGCTTACATGCAAGCTTTTCAGTTACAATTCCTAAAGCCAAGAATGAACGTGTCAGTTCCAGCCTTGGGTGCCTCACCTTTGCTCTATCTTGGATAACTCCAGCTTCTCTCTCTATTTCCTCATGGCGTCTAATCAGGTTTTCTACACTGTCCACATCGCAACCACAATCCTGATCCTGCAGCAGCAGCATCTAAAGAGAGCGAGGAGGAACCTCTTCAAAATACAAACCAAGTTCCAAAAAAGTTGCAATGCTGGGTCAAATGTAAATAAAACAGAATGCAATGACTGGCAAATCTCATTACCTCATATTTTATTCACAATAAAAAATAGAAAAGCTGTCAAGATTTTGACTGGGAGTGACAAAGGATGGACAGGATTAAAAGTGACTACATCAGCTCAGGTCCAACATTTCAACACAGTTAGAGCATTGCAATGTTTACCACTGTGCAGTTTTTACCACTGTGCAGCATCCTGTCTTCTTTTAACTACAGTCCATCTGGCAGCTGAGGAGACCATTTGCTGGAGTTTCAGATAAATGTTGTTTTTATGTTCCTTTGTGAATACTGTATGGGTTTATGAGATTTGTAAGTCGCTGCATTATGTTTTCACTGACATTTTTCACAGTGTGCCAACATTTTAATAATTTTGTGTTTTAGAAGTGCAGCATCAAGGTTAAAAAAACAGGTGCCTGACCTTTTCATTAGCTCTGTCTCTGATCTCCTCCAGTTCTCTGATGAGATTGTGGACCACCAGAGCTTCTTCGAGCTGGTTCTTGTAATTATTCAGATCGACGTGAAATTTGCTCCACCTGGAGGAGATGAACCACTTCATGCATTATTGAGAAAGCCGCAGAAAGTAGTTTCCAGCGTTCATTGGATGACATGAGTGGAAGTGAAAGATCTTCAGACACGTTACCTTTCATTGAGCTGCTGCCTCCTCTGTGTCACAGTCACCAGTTCCTCAGCACTCTGTCTTTTTTCTAGTTTGGCTGCCAGTTTGTTGATGGCTTTGATATGAGCATCATCCACTGTCACGTCCTACAGATTACAGATTTGGCTGTCACTTTTCAGACATATTAAAACAGTGTGGCTTGTGGTCAGTTCGAGCTATTCCTTCTATAATAATTAGTAATGTTAGTCATGTTAAGCTCTTCATATCCTGTTTGAGGAGAACACTAGAGAGCAAAGCATTTAAAAGCAGTGTTCTTCACCTTCTCCCTGTTTGTGGTATATAGAGGCCCTGTCCGACTTCACTATTGCCATCAAAAGGTTGAGTGATCAAACACTGAGCTCTGTGTATTGTGTAACTATCACTGCAGCCTAGCATGGCTGTAGTTTCTCACAGCTCACGTTGGCACAACATAAGTTTACTTACCTTATCTTCACTTCCCCTGAACTCACTGAGCTTCTTCAGCAGCTGGACTCCATGTTCATAGTCCTTTCCAACATCGCCAACATTAATCATAACCTCCTGAAAAAGACAAGTCACAGAGGACAGACATAAAGTAACAAATGTCCCCATGTTAACAACAATGCCCTTCCGTCCAGTTATCTGTGCTCTACCTTTTGTCTGATCCAGGCCTCCACCTCCTCCACCTTCTGGAGGTACTCCAGGAAGGCTCGGTTATCTTCCAGAGCTTTTCCACGGATGGCCACAGCCTTCTTCAGCTCTTCCCAGTGAAGCTCGAGTGTCGCTGCACTCTTCTTTACCTCTTTGGACCTCAGGTGAAGAGATACAAGTTCGTCCCCAGCCTAGAAGCAAAGAATGGTAAATGGCCTGTATTTGTATAGCGCTTTACTAGTCCCTAAGGACCCCAAAGCGCTTTACACAACCAGTCATCCACCCACTGGTGATGGCAAGCTACATTGTAGCCACAGCCACCCTGGGGGGGTGACAGAGGCGAGGCTGCCGGACACTGGCGCCACTGGGCCCTCTGACCACCACCAGAAGTGTCTTGCCCAAGGACACAACGACCGAGACTGTCCAAGCCGGGGCTCGAACCGGCAACCTTCCGATTACAAGGCGAACTCCCAACTCTTGAGCCACGATCGCCCCGTTAAACAAAGCAGGCTGCATGCAGATGTTTGACACAAAGGCACAAAGCTGAAGACGCAATCTAACCAACACTGACAGGTTCACTAAATCATGTCTGTAAGTGGTAATTCTGAAAGTTAAATTTAAGAAAAGATCCATATTAACATTTCATCTCATCTTATCATCTAACCTCTTAGTGTCCAATCACATCAAACCAATCCTAAACCTAAAGTTAAGTGGCATTACTGCTATACATGTTTTCCACTTGTTTACACTTGGAGTCAGATTTACTATTAGCTACATGGAAATATTAATTGTGTGTGTCTTTACTCAGCAGTGTGCACACACAGAACTATGCAACATGACCAGCTCTCGTGTCGTTTATTTTTTATAGCTTTTTTTGTATTTTCTTTATGTGCTGCATTACATATTCACCTGTTTTTGTACATATCTGGCCATGTGTGTTTTCTTCCTTTCACTTTAATAAATACGCTCAGCCTGACATAGCACACAGAAAACACACATTTATGCAAGTGGCACAAGAGCAGCAGTTTCATTACTGCGTGGATGTCTGCACCTCCAGTCTAGGTTCATATGGTGGATTTTTTTGCAATAAAGTAGCGGTTATTTCATGGCATGCATCTGCTAATATGTTTGCACATTTTTAGTAGATCACTCCCAGATCTTTTCACTCCCGCTGAATCTTTTCTGTTATTGTGGTTTCATAATAATTTGCCCTACTGCTGGCCCTCGGGATGTTCTTACCAAAAGTACATTTCTGATGATCTCATGGTGAGCCAGGATTTCAGCCTCAAACACTTGATGTTTCTGCAGGAGTTTCATCTTGGTTTGCAGGTTGCTGAGGTCAGCTTTGCTGTCCTCTGCCATCTTCTGCATCCGCTCAGACACCCACTCCTCTGCCTGACACACAGAAACAGAAGCAGATGGACAGTTAAACAGTGTGATAAACAGAGAATTGAACTGGAAATCAGACCCATCTGAGCTTTTCCTCTGTCAGTTATCGTCAATCACACGTTATTTTTTAACACTGTAAAAACCTTAAAGACATTTGGGGATCCAGCCACCAAACATTGGCCACTGTTCTGACTGGTTAGCTAGTTACCTCTGCGACATCTCGGTTGAAAATGCACAGACGCCTGGAAAGCTCCAGCTCTTCCCCACGTTTGGCAGAAAGCTCTTTAATTTTCTCTCGTCTCTGGAGGAGAGCTTTAAGTCTGGTTTTGACCTGTCCGCTCTTCTTTTTGCTCAGCTGTTTCCTCAGACGTTCAGCCAGCTCCTTCAGAGATGACAGCTGGAACACAGAGAGGGAAGTGTAGATTTAAATGAGCAGGGGCTCAACCAAGGTAGAAAATAGTAATTACTATAAAATGTAGAGTATTATCATTCACTCTACCTCAGCATGTCACTAAATGGTTTAGTTTTTCCAATTGACTTTAAAGGAGCTGTGCATTTTGTTTTAACTGTAAGGGAAAGGACCAACCCACAGAAGGAGTACAGACCTTGTCCTCCTGCGAGCTGAGCAGCTTCTCAAAAGCTTCATGGCGTTTGATCAAACCTTCTGTCTCATCCACAGTATTTCCCAGAGTGCTGTTCTTCAGCAGGATCTGTGGAGACATGGCAGAAGTTTTCACCATCAATGGTATCATTATTTTGCAGGGGTTTTTTTCTTGAACAAATACAGCAGGTGTACCTCCTGTGAGTTGGACATCTTCTCCATGCTGTTGACGTCTCTGTAGAAGATCTGCTCCAGGTGAACAGTTTCTAACCAGCTCTGTTTCTTCTTCCAGTGCTCCTCCAGTTTTTCTCTCTCTGACTGGAGAGCGTCCATCTTCTCCAAGACCTAGGAGAACCAACACCCAACACAAAGTCTTATTTCTCTGGCTAGACTGGCTTAAAGAGCTGTTATCCCTTTTCCCCCCACCTCGCCCTGGGATAACAAGTTCTTTCTATACTTATCAAACATTGACTTCATTAATTGGTAAATGGTAACCGTAACTTTATAATTATTTCTGAAATCAATCAGAATATGACTCTAGGCCACAACAGATGAGCTTAATGATTAAAGCCAGACTATACTTGAGTATACTCAGGCTTATCTCCAGAGATGAGTTTGCTTTGGCATCTTAAATCCTTTCATGCACACAAATGTGTTTTGGACAGTGCTTGAAAGGTACAATGAAGTTATGATTTTCTGTATTTTGCAGCTGTATTTTTCAATCCGCTTTCTAGTCTTGCAGACTTTTCTTTCTCTTATTTTCTGTTTGTATTCCAGAAAAAGAGAAAAGTGCCATATAGCTATCCCCAGAGTCTCCAGAATCTTACTTCTTCTCCTTACCTCCTTCTGGTTGCTTTTGTCCTGTGTCTGCAGCTCTTCTCCCATGTCCAGAGCTTGCTGGTAGGTCTCCTGTCTTGCCTCCATCTCAGCCCATAACTGCTGATGTTGAGCCAGCTGGAGGTCAGCGGTAGCCACATCACTGATGCTTTCCTCGACTGCCATTGCGCTGATCAGCTGGCTGCACCACAGGAAGTAGTCCTGCACCTGAAGTAGAAGAGTGGGGAAGATGACAGAAGTAAGCTCATTGTTGGGGACAAAATCCAAATGGACAAAATTCCCCTTACACCTACATACACTTGAAAAACCTCCACAAAAAGATGCAAAACATCTACTGAACGACTCAAGGAAGTACTATTTTAGACTTTCAGACCTGCATCCTGTATCTATCTGTCCTCACCGTGCTAAGGAATTGATATCGCTGGGAAGCCAGCTTGAGCTCCTCTTCTCTCTTCTCAGCAAGAAGTCGGAGCTCCTCCCACCGTTCCACCACTTCCTCCTGCACTTTCTGTAGGCGGACACTCAGTTCAGGCGTGCAAAGCTCCAGGACAGAGTCAACAGAGTCCAGCTGCTCTTGAAACTATAGAAATGAAAGAGATAAGATACATTAAGATGTCTCATTCCAGCCAATGGCACTTTGTCATTTTGTCAGACAGCATCTTCCGCTCTGTCTTATTGAGCTCATCATCAGTGAGTATTGAACAGATTTTCCTTCTGCTACATTTCTGTAGTAATGATGTCGGAAATGCCGCCCTCAGTGATGTTATGTATCACTGGGCAGCAAAATACATTCTGTAGGTTAGACTGACTGTAAACCACTTTAGAAATGCTCCCTAGCCTGTTAACAACCCATAAGAGACTGTTTCCATGGTGATCGTTTCATTTATGCTGAATCAGATGTTAAATATCTTTTCTTAACTATATGATGTCCTTGGTCAACAAATTTAGCACTTTATGACCTGTTCCTCTGTGGTGGCAAGCTCGTGGAGCAGGGCCTCATGTTTCCTCAGCTGTGATGTCACTCCATGCAAATCCTTTGCCACATCATCAGGGATGCTTTTGTGTCGCTCCTACAGAGAGAGACAGGAACAGAAGTTTTAAGGGTTGCACAGGGGACCATCAATAACATAATCGATAAAAAAACCCATTATCCCATAAAGTACAAAATGACAGATGTGTAGTGTAACTGTGAAATAGGATTCAGCTCTGTCGAGTGAAACTCAAGCATGATAGTATGATATTAGTCTGTTAGCTTCTAATAATCAACAGATACTGTATGTCTATCCTTGTGTTGCAACCTCACCATGTATTGATGTAGATTGATAACCAGACTTACTTGATGCTCATATTTCATGTATAGTCTATGATCTGGACTTTTAATCTGTTTTCTGTTCTTTGTACTTCAGATACAATGACAAATAGATGGAGTGAAATTCTTCACAGCTGTGTCTGTGTTGCTGGATAGGGTTTAGTTTTTGTACACCATAGCGTTTCTATAAATGCAATCTCTTTTGCACCTTTCAAACTTTTAGAGCTCCAGCTCTCAGCTCCCTCCCACCTCCATGTTTCTTGGCCTGTTCTCATTGTGGTTTACTGAGGTGGTTCATGCCAAACAAGCTAAACGCTATTGATAAAATCATCTATGTGTGTGATGTGATGTGTATGTGTGATCTGAATGATATCTCAAAGTTTAGCGCTGCAGTGTTTTCCTTCTTTGGTTCCATCTATAGATGTACACTTTTATCTCCTATCTTTCACAGATAATCCTAAAACCAAATCAGAATGTCTTATTTTCTATAGTAATTTAGGGGAGGAAAACCAGTCCCCTTCCTGTTATTGACAGTTCTTCATTCTTCTAAACTGAACTGAACGAGCATGCTTCTGATAGGAGTGCTGTCTTCCATCTTCCATTTCATATTTCCATATTTCAATGCCATAATCCATTCATGGGATCTGATGTCTTCAAAGTAAACAGATGACATGACTAGAAGTCAGACAGCAGTTTCTGCATGAACATAGCTACCTGGATGAGAGTTAGCGCATCACTCAGGTCTTGGTAAAAGCGGTGACATTCCTCAGCTTTCCGTAGCTGATCCTGACGCTCCTTGGCCAAGCTTTTCAAATCTTCCCAGGATGCACTGCAGAAACACAAATATGAAAACTAACATAAGGAGGACAAAGAGCGATTCAAAGGACCCCTATGAGCGGAAGATTGAGGGAACAGTTCACCCTTCCCAGAATAGGGTTACCAGGGCCCTGCCCTGGAACCAGGCCAGGGCAGGGTGCCCGAGGGCAAGTGTCTTTGCCCTGGCTTGGCCAGTCACAGCACGAAAAAGGGATATGGGCCCACCACCCGCCGGAGGAACTGTAGGGTCGGGTGCAAATGTGTGTTGGGTGGCGGCCAGGAGCGGAGGCCCTGGTGGACCAATCGCAGTCTACCAAGACTAGCGATTGGGACATGGCATGTCACCTGTCTGGTGGGGAAGGAGCCTGAGTTATGTGTAAGGTTTAGAGGTACCAGCTAGATATAGTTGGGCTCATCTCAACACATAGCTTGGGCCTTGGAACCAGGCCAGGGCCCCGATCTGAACCCAAGTGGTGTTTTGTTACTGGACTTCTGTGCAAATCACAGTTTGTCCATAACAAACACCATGTTCGAACATAAGGGTGTTCATAAGTGCACATGTCATCAGGACACTCTAGGCCGCAGGTCAGTGATTGATTTTGTAAACATATCATCAGACCTGCGGTCATATTTTCTGGACACATGGGTGAAGAGAGGGGCTGAGCTGTCAACTGATCACAAACTGGTGGTGAGTTGGATCAGGTGGTGAGGGAGGATGCTGGACAGGCCTGTCGCACCTAAATATATAGAGAGGGTCTACTGAGAATGCCTGAGGCTCCAGTCTGCGAGAATTTCAACTCACACCTCCAGCAGTGCTTCAACAGCATTCCGAGGGATACTGGGGACATTGAGTAGGAGTGAACCATGTTCAGGACCTCCACTGCCGAAACTGCGGCTTAGCTGCGGCCCCAATGTGGTTGGTGCCTGTTGTGGTTTCAACCCCTCAACCGAATGATGGAGATCAGAGGTGAAGAGAACCACCAGGCTTAAGGAGTCCTATTGGGCTTGGTTAGCATGTGGGACTTCGGAGCCAGCTGATAGGTACCGACAGGCCGAGCAGAACATGACTCATGCAGTAGCTGAAGCATTGGCAGGGTGGTAGTTACTATCTTTAAGAAGGGAACCAGAGGGTGTGTTCCAACTATAAGGGGATCACACTCCTCAGCCTCCCTGGAAAGGCTATATCAGGGTGCTGGAAAGAAGAGTCTGTCCGTTAGTTGAACCTCGGATAAAGGCGGAATAATGCAATTTTCATCCTGGTCATTGAACACTGGACCAGCTCTTTATCCTCTCGAGGATACTTGAGGGTGCATGGGAGTTTGCCCAACTAGTCTACATGTGTTTTGTAGACTTGTCCCTCGGATTGTCCTGTGGGAGGTGTCTGGCCCATTGCTCTGGGCCATTCGATCCTTATACAACGATTGCAAGAGCTTGGACCGCATGTCCGGCCATAAGTCAGACTCATCTCCGGTGGGTGATGGAATCCGCCAGGGCTGCTCTTTGTCACCGATTCTGTTCATAATTTTTATGGACAGAATTTCTAAGCGTAGACAAGTGGCATAAGGCTTCCTTTTGGGTGATCCCCTTGGTGTTACCCCGGACAACCTGGAGGAGGTGCCCAGGTAGAGGGAGGTCTTGGCTTCCCTGCTTAGGCTGCTGCCCCCACGACCCAATCCCGGATAAGCGGTAGAAGATGAATGGATGGATGGACACAAGGTAAAAACTGCTTATGGAAACGCAAAACCAACAATTTCAGCATTTAAGACAAACAAGAAAAGGAATAGGATGCCTCACAGATAAAATAACTGACTCACTACTGTGGCTGTGTGATTACCTAAGCTGCTGCAGAGTGTCTTTGATTGCAGAGCTCTGTGGGTGTTTGTTGTGGATCAGCTGAACAGCCAGGTTTCTGCAGTTCTGTAGTCTCTCCTCTCCAACCTCCAGCTTCTTCAGGAAGCTTTCAAACTTCCCTCGAACCAACTGCAAACATAATCCACAGACACACAACTCTACAGCTACCTTCAGCCTCCAAAACAAATCATTCAAACACACTAGAATTAATATTTACAATCATTATGCAATGAAATGTAACCTGAACATGCTGATAATCATTGCCCAGGTCCTGAGACTCAGCTGTTTGTCTCTGCTGGTTCATCCAGTCCTCCAACTCTGAAGACTCTCGCCTGAATTCATGGAGCTGAAGGACCTCCTTCAGCTTCTGACCCCTAACAGGAGACATTAGGGTGGTCAGACACACAGGTACACAGACGCAATAAAAAAGCCAACAATAAAACTGCTAAGTCAGAGACAGATCATCTGAACTAATATCATTCTGTTTGGAGAAAAATTATATAAATCACCTAGAAGCATGTCAAGATATTAAAGATCAGCACTTTAGTGTATAAGTCTTTCTCTCTGTCACATACGTATGTATGTTCTTTCTACATTTTTTGTAATTAATAATTGGCTTATGTAAATATTGCACTTTTTCCAAACAAAAAAAGGAAGAAAAAAAAGAAAAAACACAGTAAATAGATAAACAAACAACAATTAGGAAAAATATCACAAAAGAGAGAGACTCAAAAAACAATCTGTGAGAGAAAAGCAGAGAAAGTAATCCAACACTATGAGTGTGTGCTCACCTGAGTCCAGCCTGGTGCTGCAGCTGCTGGTTCAGACTGCTGATTCGACTGTAGGGTCTGCTGAGCTCCTCCAGGCCCCAGTTCTGAATGGCCTGCTCAACCTGGTCTCCTAATGCCCCTACTTCAGCTTCCAACACCTCCAGTTGTCCTTCTAGCACCTGCACGAACACGAGGACACTGTTTACTGATTCTGTTGTTGTACAATCTGCACGCTGTTCTTTGATTCCTTCATCAGGAATCAATAGGGAAATGATATGAGGTCCTCTACCGACTAAGCAAAGTGTACACAGTGAGAGTGTGTGATATACCTGGTGTTTAGTAATGAGGCTTTGTGTGGCCAGCTGGTCTTTGCCATAGTCGTCGATGTTCACCAGACTGAGCATCTCTGTGAGTCTGGACTCCAGCTCTGAGCAGTCCAACAGCAGCTAGAGATGAGGCACACACAAAGAAAATATAGCAGTTTATGTTTTGTTTTGGTTGGGTTTAGCATAAAATACTTAAAAATTTAACTTTAAATGACCAGATAGACAGCTGCAGAACTAAGTGCCTTACTTAAGGGTATTTTGATGATGGAGTGTCAGTATCAGACTTTCACTTCCCTCCAACATCCTTGTCCATCTCACCTGTTCTCTGGTAATGGCCTTGCTGAGGTGAGCTGCTCTCATTTTGCAGGCGTCCTCAAGCTCCTCCCACTCTGTATTGAGGTGGTCGCACCTGCAAAACAGCAGAAATTTACACTGCTCCACAAAGTCAGAACACATTTGGTCCAAACTGAGACCCTACTTATTACAGATCATTTGAACAGTACAGGCAAATACCTTGTCAAAGTTGTGTCAAATGCCCAGCTATATAACATAACCCCTCCCAAAAGGCTTTTTATTTATTAAAATTATGAAACATTTGCATACATTGGAGCCAATGGCATGTTTGCAGCAAAAATCAAAAATCCTACATTTAGAGAAAGGACCAGTTTCTCTCATGGAATTGGTTGTTTTACTGTCATTAGCTAAATTTATTCCTTCAGATCAGTGTGCTGGGGTTTTGAAAACAATCCCATCTTTACATCAGTGTTAGGCCTCAAAGACAGGAGTGATTACCAAGCCATTTAGACAAGGTCATTCAATGGTGTCAATTTTGTTCTCATTATTTGGTGGACTAAGGTAATGTGTTTGATAATGTTTTCGCTCTCCATTATTATAACTTATTATTTAACATATCATTTTCCTTGTCTAAGTAAATGCTTATTTTTGTGATGGTTTCTAGTTTTAATGCATTTAATAAGCAATGTCAGCGTATGATAGATTCACTACAATGCACCAATGCACATGAAATTTTTTTTGATGACAAAAAAAACAACCACACCTCTGCAGCACCTCGTCTCTTTCTGACTTGTTGGATTTGGCTAGGCTGCGCCCTTTCTTCAGAATATGGTTCAGGTGTTTTCTATGTGCATTCACTTCGGCCTGCAGCTCCTGGGGTAACACACGAGTGCATGAGCAAATGTTAAGTAAAACACAGCCCTGTAAATGTGTCAAATCACTTGAGTTCATTGTAATTCCAACTGAGCTCTCAGCTCAGTTAACAAATGAAGGAAAAGGGGAGGTTTTATAGATAAAGAACTGCAACCCAGCTCGTGCCTTGTGTTTCTGCATGAGGCTGAGGGCCCCAGCCAGAGATTTGTCATATCCTGTAGATCCAGAGGCAGGAACATGCTCAGAGATCCAGTTGAGCTCGAGATCCACATCATGATAAAATCCAAACAGCACCACAGATGCCTCCAGTTGTGCTCGACGCTCGTCCAGAGGTTTCTGCAGGGACTTGAATCTGCCACACAGAGGTTATAAAGTCAAGATGATTATTCATCTAAAGTGTGCACTGGACTATATTTATGTTATTACTTTTTAATTACACACAGAATAAAATACCCAAAAGGTCACAATGACACAGATAAGCCTTGAAGTGACATAGGAAATTGTATCCTATGGTTCTGTGTCTGTGTCTTTCAGGTTTTGTCTCTGTGTGAGCGTCCTTGTCATCCTCTTTTATTGTTGTTGTTATTTTGTCTTTTGTCATTTTACTTCAACAGATCGTTTTCTTAGCTGAGACACCCTGACCTGATTTTGTTTGTACTCCTTTCTTTTCTTCACCATGCACTTGGTGTTATATGCACTGAAGTTACTCTAAATGCAATAAATGCAAATATCTATTTGTTTGAAGATACAAAGTAACTCACAAAGTGAGATAGGCGTCTGTCTCCTGGAGGATCCTTTTAGAGTCAAAGTGGTTGGAAGCTAGGTTTTTGGCCCTGCTCACAATAGAGTTGATCTTCGCTGCCAGTTCCTTGGCCTCCTGCTCCAGCTGCTGATGCTCCTGCATGAGCACACACACACAAAGTACTCACTGATGTCTAAGTGTAAAAACCAGAGTCATTAAATCAATGCAGGCCTGTCTTCACCTTCAGCAACTGTCGACTAGAGCGCAGGTCGTGACCTTTGGCAGCATTGTTTAGCATCCACTGGATGGCCTCAATCTTCAGCTTGGCATCCTGAGGAGGAAAAGTACAAGATTTTTCTCAGAATGGAGCTCTGTTTGGACAGCAATTATTTCTCCTGGGAAGGGTGGTCTTTAATCATTTACTCCAGTTGATGTCTAAAATTAGTGTAAATTTAAATTTGGCCAGAAACTATGAGCTGTATATAAAAGACAGGGTCAGTTATAGTGTCACCTAAGGGCTTGTGAAGTCTCAAAGTTAAGCTGTGTTCTTCTTGCTTTTTTTGGAGCCAGTAGTGAGCATATTTTTGGACAAGAGGCTGATGTATAAGGTTATCAATTAATGCAGATAGGCTAGGTTAGCAAACTGCATTCATAGACATATTAGTGCTAATTAACAAGCTAATCAAATGCTACAATCTCACAAATCAAGACTGAAGTACAAACTTCTTGGTTGGGCTACACAGAAAGCATTATTTGTCTGGTAATTTTCTCAAAAAGCCATAAAAGGCACCAACATCACTGAACTGGACCACGCAAACGTCTTATTCAGTTTCTCCGTCAGTGGTTTACCTGCAAAAGCTCCATCAGCTGCTCCTGCTGTCCCGCCTGTCTCAGCCTGTCCCCCTTGTCAGCCATCTTGTCTTGCAGTCTTTTCCACCGACTCTTGAGCTGAGAAGACTTCCTGCTGATGCTCTGACTGTTGTAGTGCTCTTCAGCAATCATCTCCTCTCCCAGCTTATCACAAACACACACACATGTACTGAAGGTGACATCTCAACAAAGTACATGTCGTCTTTTCAATATCTGTAACTCTTCATGTGTTGTCACTGTCAAACACTTGTTTCCTCTGCAGAAATCATCACACTGGGTGAAAAGTTAGAGGTGTTTTACCTGAACAAGTCTATCCAACCAGACTTGGTTGGCCTGCATCTCCTTCTCAGCCGCTTCATGTTTCTTCAGCTTCCAGAGGATGTTTGTGGGGTCTCGGTAGGACTCGTCCTCTGCCACCTTAAACTTCTCCTCCATCCACAACAACAGCTCATCCGCATCTCTTTGGAACTCCTGCCACATGAAACACCAGGCAAATTCACCCTCATAATTATTATTAAAGAACTTATAAAGTTCATCTGAGCGTTCTCCTGTAGATATTATGATCAGTGCAGGTACTCGACACAACATACAGCACCTTTCTTATAGTATGTTTTATTGTTTTTAGCATGATGACAATAGTACCTGGTATTTCTTAGAGTCCAGCAGTAGTTTCCTCCTCTTCCTGCAGCTCTCTTTCAGCCTCCTGTTGGCTTTTTGGATGCTCCTGCTCCGTTCCTTGATGCTGTAAGACAAACATAGAGGTTTTAAAGATTGGTGACAGTTTATTGTAAGATTATTGACTTGAACATATTGGTTGTTAGAGGGACAATTTCACTGATAATGTAAACAGTTCCCTCCCATCAGTCAGAGAAGATGATTGGCATGACCCCTCACAAGCCATTTAATCAAAGTAGCAGAGAATGTATACATGTGGTGTTGTAATTTATTTGACAGCTAGATGGCACAGTTTCATGTTGTATGGAAAAGAAACAGCCTTGGTGCTCTGCAAACTGTGTCCATACTGCATCAAAGCTTTCCTGTTAGGTTGAAGTAGCAAGCAGATGAACTTTAATTATCTTAGATTTGCATTATGCTAATTTTGCAGTGATGTGTGTTCTACTTGTAGAACGATTTACAAACAGAGTGATGGTACTCAATTCATAGAAGCGATTCTATTTATCCCTAACTTCTTCTTCTCTTATTTCTTTATGACCTCAGAAATTATATCCCCAGTTTGGTAAACTCAGGTATAGAGATCAGGCTGTGAGCACAGCAGTCCCCCCCACCCTGTTAAAACCTTCTGTATGCTGGGAACAGTTCATCAGAAGAAAGTTGGTATAAAGGGAACTAAATCAGCTTATTTACATGGATGAATGAAGGGGCTGTGCCATGGCTCAGTATATGACAAATAGGCTTAAGATTAGGCAAAGAAGGATTATTTTTAAAAGCAAAATATGCAAAGCTACTCCAGTACAGTATAAGAATTAAATTATGGAGTTGACAGCTCACTTTATGGAACAATTTCTGCTGTGTTTTCTTACTGTTTTGAAGCAAAGTGCTGCTGGTCGATAAGCTCTTTGCTGCGCTCAGCGAATTTATCCACTCTTTGATCCAAAGCCTTAAGAAGACTTTCAAGTTCATCTTGTCGCCCCAGTAGACTGTGCACACTGTCTACTGAGTCCTGCATCAATAAATGTAATCTTTATTTTGACATTTTTATGACAGAACATCAACACCTATTTATAATCTTTACTTATAGCAATTTCACAGATTCCTATAAATACATATTTAGGATCAAATTTAATGGTAACATTTCAAGGAGCTAGACCATGTAAAAAGGTGAGAAATGAGCACCCTCACCCCAAGATCTTGGACTTTTAGTCGGGCTTCATGCCCAGACAATGCTGCTTCAATCCGGTCTCCCTCTTGGTTCAGCCTCTGGAGCTCCACACCCTGCTCCAAATGCTGCTTTCTACTAGCCCACAGCGTCTCCAGCCTAGTCCTTTCAGCACTGAGATTATCAAGCATTTGTTGGATGTCAACACTGCCTATTTTCCCATTGGATGATCCCTGCAGCAGAGATTTCCCTAAGTTCTCCATCTCCTTCAGCCTAGTAAAAACACACACAGTGGGAGAGACACAGTCCACTTAAATTATGATGTCCATGAGCCAATCTTCTCAATCCCTTTGTCAGAAGGGGATAGAAATGGCTGTCATTATGGACAGTCGTTATGGTAGTTAAAAAAATATGTGCACATGATTAATGATTTCAACATTCTTCAACATCATTTTTAATCATAATAATTTTCATCATAATTTTTTTAAATTCCTATTAACCACTTAAATGTATTGATGCTGCAGATTTAATTTATTTCTAATTAAATAGAATTAAAGGAATGCAATTCAATGAATGGAACAATAACACACTAAGCACTGAATGCTGTGCACAGTTTCTGCTATTTACCTGCTCCTCTGTGTCTCCATTTCTAGTTGCAGCTCCTGGTGTTGCTCCAGCAGCGTGACAGCCGAGGCCACGTCGCTCGCTGTCTCCTCCTGCAGGAGCTGTTCCTGAACTGAACCTGCCCAGCGCTCTAGCTCCTTGGCCTCCTGCTGGAAACTTTGCAGCCTGCGGGCCTCCTCCAGTTGATGCTGTCTGTCTGATGCTTGACATTTCACCTGTACAAAAAAGCAGAAATGTAGTTTTTTTAGTTTGTAGTTTTATTTTAGATTTTTTTTTTACTCAAAATATTTAATAATAATATAACAATAATAAAACAGTAACAGCCTCTGAGTCTGTGTTTATCAGAATATCAAACCTAATTATAATGACCCAAATGACCGTACCTTTTCAGTCTTATAACCACCTGCTTTGTACATACAAAAAAATAAGCGATCTTCACTTTTATAAATAAAAGAATGATGTCGAGTATGTCACTGTCAATGCAAATCAACACAAAATGTTGCAAGCACAAAATAGATGTTCTGTAGGAATACAGACTGAAGTTTGAACACCTCTTGGCTACTACACTCCAGTCAGTCTAAAACAAAGAAGGAAAATGTCACCTGATCCAGCAGAGTTTCCAAACCTCGAACCTCCTGCATAATGGCCGCACTCTCTGCCGGACTACAGTCCTGCTTCCTGTAACACAGGATGTGAGCAAATTGAGTGGAGATGAATGGAGATGTACTTCACTGTGAAGTTTCTTTAGAAAAAACACTTTTACCTAGAAGTTCATGAAAAGAGTTTTAACTTGATCTTTTATTGACCAAAACTTTGAAACCTTTCAGACTAATGCAGTAAGATACTATTATCATCCGTAATAGATATTTGGAGAGCGGTGAACACATAAACACATCAAAGCCCATGTACCAAGGTGCAGACCAGTGTGGGCCAATCCATAAGCCCATTCATGTGAAAGTAATTCACATAACTATTCTCAGGAAAACTGCAGCTACCTTGCTTTCTTCAGTGTCACGTCTATGGCTCTTTTCATTTTCTTTATATACATATATCACATCACTAATGAATCATTATGAACATCAAATACAAAACAACAATGAATCATTTCTATCAAATTACCACATGCATATCTAAAATTGTTATTATTGATTGATTGATTGCTTAACATATTTGTAACTATCAATTACTTTTCAATGTTTTTGATTAAATTAAGTACTATTGAGACAACTGCAGAACACCTTAAAATTCCACAGACTATATCAGACCATACATCTTTGCAACGCTCTTCAGGTAAGCAATCTTTCCCTCAAGCATCTTGATGTCTCTAAGGGCCCGAGTCTGGTTCTTCTCCTCAGCATGCAGAGTGAAGGGGGTGCAGCTCATGTCCACTTCGTCAAGCTGGGACAGCTCACCCTGCAGCTGAGCTTTAGCCTCCTCGCAGCTATGCAGGAAGGACTGCACGTCTGCCGTACTTAGCAGCTCCTTTCCTTTGTCGTCCTTCAGCTGCTGAATCTGATCCCACCTGCAACACACCAGGAACCAAGAACTATCACACAGTTGTCACACAGTCATCCGGCACACCAAAACTGTCCAAAATGCTGTCCTGTACTCAACCTACAGCCCAGGCACTGTACTAGTATGTTGCTATAATAGCAAGCCGTTGTTACTGGGTCCTTCATTGTTGTCATTTTAATAACAGTAACAATGAGACATCACTTTTTCACAGGATCCAGTTTGTGTATCTGGGTCCTTGTGCTGATTTGAGTGATTTGGACTTTTTTTTTGCACCTTTTGGAAACACTCCTCTTTCTGGATCGGATTTCTTTCTGTTTGCTGTGCTGGCTCTTCACCAGCTCGTCTGCCATTTTGATGATATCGTCCAGCTGACCTCGTCCACTTGCCAACTCAGTCAGGAAGTTCTAAAACAGAAAGTCAAGGATGAATCAAAGTATTCAGATATTTTATGAATCTGAGTTTGTCTGAGTTTATTTTGAAGAAGTAAAAATAAAAAAAATCAGGCCTCTTAAATATGTCCAAAAGTCAGAAAAAATCTCAAATTAATCGTTTAAAAAAGCAACAAAAAAAAGTTGTTGTTTGGGTGAAAATCACACATTGAAACAAAAGACTGATGCTGCAGAAGAAAATCTGTGAAAACTCAATGGCACTTAATATGAACTCCTGCCTTATCAGATACATGTATTCTACCTAAAGCCACATTTTTTCATTTCTGATTAACCTACAGAAGTGACAAATGAAAGCCAGTATTTTCCCGGTGATTTTCTGGCTTTAGAGGTTAAAAGTTTCTCCTTCCCAGTAAATAATATGATTTATGAGCTTAACTTAAGGCTGATCTTCATCTACAAATCTGTTGGTATTAGAATCCATCTAGCCAGCTTCAACACCACCATGTTATAAACATATTTCACCAATACTGTGCTCTTATTTACTCATTTATAAGTAAACCCATAAGGCTAAATTTCCCACCATCAGCAAAAGGAAACACCTGACTGCTGTTACAGTTTGTGCTGAGATCTTAACTGAAAAAATGATGGGCTGTGATGTAGTCTTAATATTTTTTAAGAGATGCATTTAAGGATTAAACAAATTAGAAAAATCATGAGGTATTGGGACATTTTTTTCACCCAGATGAGTTGATCCCCTGTTTTCAGCTTGTAGGATAAGTCTTTTAAGACATTTGGGAATATTTTTCTGGAGAAGTCTTCACCTCATATTTGGCCTGAACCACTGCTAGATTGTCACCGTCAGTGCTGAAGGTGTTGAGGATGTTCTCCTTATCCTCCATCCATGACTCAAACTCATGGCAGCTGTTGTAAAATCGATGGAGACGCAGTACCTCCTCCAGGCTCTTTGTCTTTGTCTGAAAACCAATATAAATATAAATCTGATTTTAGAATACTGCTACTCTGAATGTCCTTTTCTGTATAATAATCTGTCATCTTAATACAACCTCCCACATAACTAAATTAACAGTTTATATTCTGTATGCTGTATGTATCCTTTCTCTCACCTTCACCAGGTTGTACAAGAAATTGTACTCTTGGTCCAACCTGCCCTGTGTGCTCTCCACAGTATCTCTCTGGTACTCTGGGTCTGGCAGCCATGTGGTTTGGATCTCAGCTGTACCGCGACGCATAGAGCGTTTTCGCCTAGGACGACTCAGTTTCTTGCTTGAGCTTTCTGGCATATCATTGCCTGAGACAGGTGGAGTCGGCGGAGGAACCTGGAGAGGGTGTGATAAAGTTATTGACACTTTAAAAAAATACATAATAATTTATTTTCACACTGCCCAAAGCATGTCCACTAACGAGATGTGATATTTTCATAATCTGATCAAAGAACTTGTTCAGTATTGATCATACACTGGATGGCAGCATATTCAGGTAGGTTTTGGGTATGGACTGCTGGTTTCCTCCACTGTCTCTGGCCACAACTCTGTCTCCATCCGGCTCACTGCTGATGATGGTCACAATCTCATTGCGGTCCCACGGAAACTGACCTGAAATCAGTTTAGCTTCGGTTTATACTTTACATTTCAATAAAGTATCTACTATGTGTTTTTCTGTTATGTGATTTCAGATATACCCAATCTCTGTTCATCACAACACACTTGGCTACATTTTAGAAATGCAAAAATGAAAAAAGTTAAATTTTACATAATCTGCTTTTCCTTATTTTCTGTCATTGATTTTTTTTTTAGCAGAGATTACTGCTCTTCATAGTAAACCACAGAGTAAACCTGTGTTAACCTAGCCTGTGTTACAGAAAATAGCAAATTGGAGTAAAGCCACTTTCAGACATGGATAATGGAGAAGGACATAATGCATGATATTTTTCCTCTTAAACTGGCCTGTTATCTGGTCCTCTCTGTAAACAAGAGCATCTCTATAAATTTGCCTAAATATTTAATGAATATTTCTTATGTGACTTGGTCTGACCTAAGTAAGATTTCTGTTTTAAGAGAAAAATGGGCATTCTGTATGAAAATGAGAAATGAAATGACACAGTGTAGTGCCGGCTATTTAGTGCAGAATATAGGCTTGGGTTTTCATGCAGGTGTAGCAGTAACTCCTTATCATGCTATGCAACACAACAGTGACACTAAATACTCCAGTACCTCTGCTGTATTTGAAGCGAACTTTGGCCTTGATTTCCTCTTTCTGAGGGGGGATGCTTACAGGGCCCTTCCCACCTCTGGTACTGGATAGTGAGGTTCGTGCTCCTTGCCCCTCCTTCTCCTCTTCCCCAGAGGAATCGCTATTTTGGATCATCTTGCCTTGCTGAGGCTCTGCCTACAAGGAATGAGGAAATATTGCCTATAGCTTTGCATCTACTATCACACTTAGTGCTGTAGAGCCAATATTAGCTATTTGTCAATTTATCAATATCACAGTTTATAACAGCCGATAAATGAAAATTAAAAGACTAAGGAACACATAGGAGAAACATCTTTCAACCATGTTATATTATTTTAGTAAGGACTCATAAATAACTACACATAAGAAATGTTAGGAAAATCTATCTGACAGAAACAATATCCAAATAAAGCATGCAAGAGCTACCTGCTGTGCAGTCAGCGCCGTCAGCTGTGCTGCAGTCTTTGACTGTTCTGACAGTCTCTTTATCTCTGAGGCATACGCTGCCATCTCCTTCTCCAAACGAAGGTGGCGCTGCAGAAGCACCGCTGTGCTGGAATCGTCCTTCCCATGATCCTCGCTTATCAGCAGTGGCTTCCTGTCACCCAGCCATGAGTTAGCCTCCTCCACATCTGCAAAATACTGGTCAGAGAAATAAAGGTTACTGTCTTAGAGCATGTCTATAGAGATCAAAAAAAGGTTCCAAAAGACCACGCAAGAAAATAAAATATAACATACGTGACAGGATGGTCAGAGCCTACACAATAACAGCAACACACAGGTAAAAATCTGACTGCAAAATAATTAGACTAACTGTAAAAAAACAGTAATACCTCAGGTTTACAGACAAAAAGAAGCTACACTAAACTAAACAGCTTTTTTTTCATTCTTCTCTTCTTTTTCTCTGCCTTTAATTACACGTTATTCACCTGCTTTATGGTAGCGGCAGCCTGCAGTCTGTCGCGGTGTCCCTTCACCTCGGCAGTCAGGTGGCTCCACTGCTTCTTCAGAGTTCTTATCCACTTCTGAACAGCTTGCTGATTCTCCTGACTCTGTTTGGAGAGCAGATCCTGGCCTCGACCCAGGACACCTTTATACAAAGACTCCTGGGCCTGGACCTCCGCCTCCAGCACCTATCAAATTATTTTATATTTGAAGTGACATTTAGAGTCAAGATAGATTTAAAATGTCTTTATTCTCAAGGTGGGGTCATGTTCAGTCTAAAAACAGTCACGAGTTAACCAGATTATATGACTTAAACCAGAATTTAAATGTTATTATTTGTTTGTTTTTTTAGATGCACTCCTGTTCTTTGCATTGCTGTTTCTTGCTTATGTTATTTTCATTTTATTTAAAACTTGGCAAATATTGTTTCGTGGTCTTAGGCTTTGGACTTTTTTCAGCTTGTGTATTTTTGAATTCTTAAGTCTTAGTTTGATTGGTTACTCCTGATTGACTTAATCCTTTGTTTCAGTTATTTCAGTTTGCATTTTGCTTTATATTATTTCTTTAGGAAGTTTGTTTGTTAGAGTCATTGTGTTGGTGTTTTGTTACTTCCTGTTATATTTTTATGGTCTTTTGTCACTTGTGCTTTGTTTTTATTCCTCCTTTCCTTGTCTCAAGATTAGTTTCAATTGTGTTCATCACATGACAAACACTTACCTCATTACCTCTTGTATTGTCTCTGTCACCCTTGACACCAAGTGTTCCTTGATGTTTTGGATTCCCTGCTTTTTGTATTCAGCTTCTGGATTTTGGCATGGTTTACTCTCTGGGTTATCACCATTAAAGCTTGCTTAGAGTTCAGTCACTGCTTCCTGCATCCTGGTTTTGGGTCAATAATCCCTCAATAATCCACACAGCATGCAACCTACAATAGGTCCAACTCTATATTATCAGGGCTGTGGGTTGGAGACTCAGGATTTATCTTTTCTTCTTTTTAAGATTATGTTTCATTCAATATTCTAAATTCTTGTGGTTAATATTATTCATGGTTCTATGCTTCGCCTCCCCTGTGTCCTTGTGTAGTCTATCATGTCTCTCGTGAATGTCAAGTTCTGTCTCCTTGTTGATTCGTCTGTCTCCCTTTCGTGTCCCTTGCTCCCCCGTTCCCTGTGTTTATGTCTTAATGTCTGTCTCTTGTTTCCTGTTTTATTTTGATAGTCCTTTGTCCTGTATTCAGTGTATTTAGTTTTCCCTCCCTGTCTTCTCAGGTTTGATTAGTCCCAGCTGTGTTCCCGCCGGTTTCCATCCCTTCGTTATCCTGCATCTGTATTTAAGTCTTTAGTCTCCGGCTGTGTCCCAATTAAGAGACCGCACGCTTGAAGTATGCATTTTGAGTGAGATTACGTCATCGCCACACGACGATGGCTGTCCCAATTCGAAGTGTACTCCAAATGCGTACTCCAAATGCGCCGTCGATTTCCCCAAATATCAAGCGTGGTCCGGTGCACGCTTCATGGTCCCATATATCCCACAATTCATAGTGCGGCGGAGGGTGTGGATAATTTTGCCGCAAAATACGGCAGACGGCAGAAGGGAACGGCCGAAGAGTGAACTGTCAAAAGTAAGTACTGAATATGATGTCACTTATTTATGTGCGAATGTTTAATAATGAAGAACATTAAAACATTACTGTTGGCCACATGTTGGCAAAGTTATGTGACATTAGTGACATCGCCCGGATCAACAAGGTCCGCGTCAGGTGTTGAGGAACCAGGGCACCCTGACGACAAGTGGGCTACTGGAACAAGAAGGCAAGTGGGCAAGAGACAAAAACAGGGCGTTGTTGGAATGCTACTACACACGTAACCCTGGCGGAAGGGGCTACATGAATAGGATGAGGGACCTATGGATTCTTTGATACCCAACATCCACAATGACGGCGAAACAACTAGTGGCTCAGTGTTCCAACATTCGAAAGAAGGGACTGCTCTCACAGCTAGAGATTGACGAGGTACAGCATAAATGCTACGGCAAGGAGGAGTCAGGACGCCAGGTCGGGGGGAGATATCATCACCCCCACCCGAGATTGGGTACATAGCCCCAAGTGCGATAGGAGAAGGATTGTTGAGTGCGAGAGGAACTGACCTGAAAGATAGGATCACGGCCAAGCTTGAAACCTGGATCCCCCGTAGCCGGTTACCAAGATTACGTGAAGTACCCTCAGAAGGTCTGCTAGATGATGTTAATGCAGCACTACGGACGATACCTACAACCATGATTACCGACACTAACAAGCTGATCTACACTATGGCAGCAGTGATCAGTGAGATGCTTGGCTACAAGTTGAACAGCCACAAGGGGCAGTACCCTCCATGGAGAAGGAGGCTAGAGGGCAAGATCAAAGTAGCACGGAGGGAGGTTAGCCAACTAACGGAGTTGCAGAAAGGTGCGACAAAGAAGGTGTCACCCGGAATGGCTAACCGAAGGTCGGACGGTCCTGATCCCCAAGGACCCCAAGAAGGGAGCGGTAGACAGAACAGTCAGCCGAGACTGCAAGACCAGACTGACCAACCTGTGCACTGCCTGGATTGATTACAAGAAGGCCTATGACTCAATGCCCCACAGCTAGAATTGTACAAGATCAACAGGACCCTAAGAGCCTTCATCGGGAACTCAATGGGGATGTGGCGTACAACACTAGAGGCCAACTCCAAGCCCATAGCACAAGTCACCATCAAGTGCGGGATCTACCAAGGAGATGCTCTGTCCCCACTGCTGTTCTGCATAGGCCTGAACCCCCTCAGTGAGATCATTAACAAGACTGGCTACGGATACCGACTACGGAACGGAGCAGTTGTCAGCCACCTCCTGTACATGGATGACATCAAGCTGTATGCCAAGAGTGAACGAGACATCGATTCACTGATCCACACTACCAGGCTATACAGCAATGACATCGGGATGTCATTCGGGCTGGAGAAGTGTAGTCGGATGGTAACAAAGAGAGGGAAGGTAGTCAGAACTGAGGGGATTGAACTACCAGAAGGCAACATTGCAGGCATAGAGGACAGTTACAAGTACCTGGGGATCCCGCCGGTGAATGGGAACCATGAAGAGGCCGCTAGAAAAGCTGCAACCACCAAGTACCTGCAGAGGGTCAGGCAAGTCCTGAGGAGTCAGCTGAACGGTAAGAACAAGATCCGGGCTATCAACACCTATGCCCTGCCCGTGATCAGGTACCCTGCTGGGGTAATAGGCTGGCCAAAGGAGGAGATAGAAGCCACTGACATAAAGACAAGAAAGCTCCTTACCATGCATGGAGGGTTTCACCCCAAGTCCAGCACCCTGAGGCTGTACGCTAAGCAGAAGGAAGGGGGCCGGGGACTGGTAAGTGTCAGCACCACAGTCCAGGATGAGACAACGAACATCCAAGAATACATTGGGAAGATGGCCCCAACTGACCGAGTGCTCAGTGAATGCCTCAGGCAGCAGAAACCCAAGAAAGAGGAGGGAGACGAGGAACCATCATGGAAGGACAGGCCCCTGCACGGTATGTACTACCGGCAGATAGAGGAGGTGGCTGATATCCAGAAATCCTACCAGTGGCTGGACAAAGCTGGACTGAAAGACAGCACAGAGGCACTAATCATGGCAGCACAGGAACAAGCTCTGAGTACAAGATCTATAGAGGCTGGGGTCTATCACACCAGGCAAGATCCCAGGTGCAGGCTGTGTAAAGACCCCCCTGAGACAATCCAGCACATAACAGCAGGGTGCAAGATGCTAGCAGGCAAGGCATACATGGAACGCCATAACCAAGTGGCCGGCATAGTGTACAGGAACACCTGTGCCGAGTATAACCTGGAAGTCCCGAGGTCAAAATGGGAGATGCCCCCAAGGGTGATGGAGAATGACCGAGCTAAGATCCTGTAGGACTTCCAGATACAGACGGACAAAACGATGGTGGCTAACCAACTGGACATAGTGGTGGTAGACAAACAGGAGAAGACGGCCGTAGTGATCGATGTAGCGGTTCCAAATGACAGCAATATCAGGAAGAAGGAACACGAGAAGCTGGAGAAATACCAAGGGCTCAGAGAAGAGCTCGAGAGGATGTGGAGGGTGAAGGTAACGGCGGTCCCCGTGGTAATCGGAGCACTAGGTGCGGTGACTCCCAAGCTAGGCGAGTGGCTCCAGCAGATCCCGGGAAACACATCGGAGATCTCTGTCCAGAAGAGCGCAGTCCTGGGAACAGCTAAGATACTGCGCAGGACCCTCAAGCTCCCAGGCCTCTGGTAGAGCTTGAAGGATAAACCGCCCGTAGGGGCGTGCTGGGTGTTTTCATATATATATATATAGATATATATATATATATATATATATATGTATATATGTATATCATAATAATCTGACAATACATATAATATTGGCCATATTATATTTACATTACCACAGTGAGATGATTTTAGTCTCATGAACAACATTAGCTAATTGTTATTTACTAACTAATCTTGAAATGACTGTTCAGTACAGAAATGAAGCCCAACAATCATGTTTTACAGTCCCGTGGTCTCAGCCTCAGATAGTTAACTAATCAAAGTGATGTCATGACAAAAATGAATGACCAACAAAACATTTTTTCTCCTTCATTTCTGTCACACAATGCTGTATGTAACGTTTCTCGCGGTTAGTATCATGGTTGCTAGGCAACCTGAACAGTGTGACGAAGGCTAGACCGTCCCATTTCACAAGCCTTTCACTTCCGCACCGTCCATGTTGTCAAGTCTAGTCCAGTTCAGTTGTTAGTTCTAGTTTATCTTTTGTTTGTTTAGTGTTCATGTATTTTGGTTTTAGTTTTCACAAATAAAAGCTGCCTCTTTAAGTAATCTTTTGTCTTAGAGTCCTGGCTTGCTTTAGTTTAAGGCAGAGGTTCCCAAAGTGTGGGGCCCGCCCCCTAGGGGGGGCGCAGAGCCATTGCAGGGGGGGCGCGGTATGAAAAAAAAAAAAAAAAAAGAGCGCTTGTACACTGTGGACAGGTTTTTGACTGGGCTCCCACAAAAACGCAAAGCAGGAGATGAAGCATTGCCGTTTACTTGTATTTGCTTAATTGTTTACTAAATGTTTGAGGTGTGAAATAAACCGCAATGGAGTTTGTAAACAAAATATGGGTGTGTGTGCTTGGAGGATGTGTTTGGGGGGGGGGGCGAACATTTTTCTTGTAAAAAAGGGGGGCCTGGCAAAAAAAGTTTGGGAACCACTGGTTTAAGGCATTTTAATGAAACAGAAAAATGTATCTGCTTTATAAGGTTTTGTTATTCTTTTTTTTAATAAAGAATAACAATGTAACATTTCTAATGTTTTGACAATTTGTAATAATAATATGAACTTCCTGTGTTTTTCACAAGAGGTGCAAAAAAAGTTAACTTTTCATGACATAATTCAGAGTTAACACACTCACAAAGAACACCCCTTAAACCACTTGTAACACATGTGCCTATGTAGAAAACAAACACAACTTCTCCACAGTGTCAAAATCCAAAGCATGCAAGCTTATGGGCTCAAGTGTCCGTGTACACAGCTTTGTGGCTCACCTTGTGCTTGTGTTCGGCCACCTGGATGTGGTTGAGGTCTCTTCCAAGTCCAGCAGTCTGCAGCTTTAACCAGCGCTCATAGATCCAGGCCTCCAACTCCTCACAGTCATAGAAGAACTCAAACAACCTCAACTGAGCCTCCAACTGCCTCCTCCTGACACAGCAAAGGAAAGATGTGAGGCAAGATGAGCACAGGTGAGAGATGTAGCAACAGAATATCAGACTAATTAGACTTTCTCTTCCACCATTTTGGACATACAAAGAAATGTTACACGTTTAGACTTGTTGATTGATAAATGATTTTTCCCTCCTGCTGTAAATGAGAAAACTGAAGCAAACCTGCTGCTGCTGAGAGACACCAGCGATTTGTACTGAGTGTCAAGAGCTCTTACTCTGCTCTGAATCTGCTGGCCATCCCTTACTTTTGCCTGAGTGAGAGAAAGGAGGTGGGTCAGTCTGACAGAAATCACCCACAAAATCCTTCTTAAAAATTCCCCAGTGAACTAATAGGACATGAGATGACAATTGCTGGCGTACCTTCAGAGCTCTGCTACTGATAGTACTGATGGTTTCACCATGAGTTGAGATCTGAGCTTCCAGGAGATCTTGTTTCTGAAGAAGAGACTCCACCTCCGTCAGCTGCTTCCCCAGTTCAGAGGAACTCGCTTGGGACTGGAGATGGGGTAAGGGATGGGACAGTCAGTAATATTAAAATCACCCCACTTCCCTCCCAGTACAATCTAACTAAAACTCCAGTGTCGTCATTATAACTAAAATTATAATAACTAGAAAGTGCATTTTCTGAAGAAACTGCAGTGTATGCACTGAAATGAATTAATTGCTGAATGTAAGTTAAAAATTTTGAATGAGATAGAAAAAACAGAATTTAACCTGAAAACAAAAGTGCTGAACTGCTAAAAGCTGACATCCACACAGAAGAAGTTGGAAAATAGTTGAAAATGTTTAAAATGTCAATTAGAAAAACCTAAGAAATGAGGAAAGAAAATTTAGAGTCAGAAAACATCTGAATGAATATTAAAAGTTCATATTCTTTGAATCACTGAATGACTAAAATGTGATCCCCCCAATTAGAAAAATTAGTAAATTAGAAATACCTAAGAAATGAGAAAAGAAAATTTAGAGTCAGAAGACATCTGAATGAATATTAAAAGTTCATATTCTTTGAATCACTGAATGACTAGAATGTGATCCCTCCACTTGGATCCACACAGTCTAAAAAGTTTAAATCTCTGAGCTTTGAAAGACACTGTGTTGTAAAGAGAACAACGATAGCTTCGTTTTGAGGGTAAAATGATGGCTGTAGAGCAAACACTGTGGACACAGCAGCAGTTGAAAGAGAAGTGTTTAAGATGAATCTTGGCACAGTGAGAGAGAGCTGTTAAGCAGGCAGGTGTGAGCCTGGTTGCTATAGTGACTGCACCCAATGGCTCCATACACACGCACACAGACATGCGCCTCACTTTTGCTGCTTAAAATGAACAGAAAAGTCAGCCCGAAACAAATCATTCCCAAATGAAAAGTACAAGTCGTATTGACAAAATTCTTTCACCGTGAGTGGTGGCAATGTCCAGTCTACCAAATTCTCAGTTTTCATGCCTGTGGAGTTTATTATATGGACGTGGTGACAGTGTAAAGACAGCCTGTACTTCTGATTTTCAGACAAACTTTCTGAGCCATTTTAACATTAGAGTCTATGGAAGAGTTGGAGGGAGGAGGATGTGCATTGGTGACATTTATGAAAGAACCATAACATCTACTACAATAATAAACACATTGGAGGAAAGAGGGCAACCATGGCTATGTTTTGAGAATAAAATGATGGCTGTAGAGTGAACATTGTGGACACAGCAGCAGTTTTAAGAAAAGATTTTAAGATTAATTGTCCCCCTCCTCTCACTCTAGCAGTTGAAGCTCTCACTCTAACCTCCAACATTCCGTCCCATACACACCCATTATAAACTCTGAAACGGCTGAAAAAAAGGATGAAACTTAAACTGGAACTGAAGAAAAAGTATGATAGATATTGAAAAGATAAATACAAGTTGAATAGTTGAATGTCTTGTCTTCGTTTTAAAGTTTGAATGGTGGCTCTACATCAATGTATGTGGAAGTAGTTAGAGTTTAAGGAGGAGTGAGTTGAAGGAGAATTTGAAGGGTCTCCCCATTGAAATACATGGGAAATTTTTGTTGAATAAAGTTGAATAATTTTAAAAATATAAATGTTAAAAATGAGAAAAATACAAGCACACCTCTCCAAAAGAAGAGGAATCTAATGGTGTTTGAATGGTTTTTCTAAGTTGAACGGTTTTGAAGGAGATAGATGCACAAAAACGTACGGAATATGATATCATAATAATAATAATAATAATAATAATAAAGATTACAACAACAATACTGTGAATGCTTTTACAAGCATTCACACTAATAAAGATTACAACAACAATACTGTGAATGCTTTTACAAGCATTCACACTAATAATAAAGACTAGAAAAATTTGCATTTCCTGCGAAAATGCTGTGTGGATGCCTTAACGCCGAAGCTGTCTGCTGAAAATAGCTGAAAAAGATGAAAAGTTGCAAAAAATTGTATGGCGGTGAAGAACTGAAAATTCTGCTGAAAACAGTTGAAGAAGCACAAATTTTTGCTGAAAAGTGGTGAAAAGCCAAATATTCTACTGAAAAGGGGTAAAGACGGAGAAATCTTTGCTGAAAAGAAATTTTGCCATGAGCAGGATTTGAACCTGGCACTCCTGGTCTCAAGGCAGCTACTCATCTCACTGAGCCAAACTCATTCTCTCAAAGAAGAGGTGGATAGACTGACATTTCTGCTGAAATTATCAGAAGCTGCTGAGAATTGTACTGATAAGAGGCGAAAAGGATGAAAATTTTGCAGAAAAGAGGTGAATCAGCAGAATTTCTGCAGAAAAGAGGCAAAGAAGCAGAAGTTGCGCTGAAAAGAGGTGAATCAGCAGAGTTTCTGCTGAAAAGAGTTTTTTTCTGAAAACATCCAAAAAAGCTGGAATTTGTGCTGAAAAGGGGTGAAAAAAATGAAAATTTTGCTGAAAAGGGGTGAAGAAGCTAAAGTATACCAAATCAAAGTATTTGTGCCAAAACATAGCATTTCTGCCATATTGTGGTATTTGTGCCACAAAAGTTACTACATTACAACATGAATATGGATTAAAGATGAAAGAAACTGGCAACAAATTCCTCCACTACAAACCAGTCTGATACCACTTCTTGCAGCGTTCACGTTTACTAAGGCACTACCCAAAAGGCGCCACAAGAGGGCACTCCAACACAAGAGATGACCTATGTACACTGATGCACTTAGTAACAGTCAGCCTCCTACTTAGCCACTACGTAATACAGCGATATTACAGTGTACAAATTCACATAAATTTGCAGGGGGAACAAACAAAGCAGGAACAAGCCCAAAACAATCAAATAACTGGGCTGCCATAGCTATCGCTAACTAGCACATACGCTAAAGGTAACTAAAACCAATACACACAAGTAGCAGGGTAAACATCTTAAGCATCTTAAGCATTATCTACAGCTACTTTTAGTACCATCGATGTTAAGTTAGACTCTTTTTCTCCAATTGATCTTTCTGAGTTAACTTCAATAATTAATTCCTCCAAACCATCAACGTGTCTTTTAGACCCCATTCCTACAAAACTGCTCAAAGAAGTCCTGCCATTAATTAATTCTTCGATCTTAAGTATGATCAACCTATCTCTAATAATCGGCTATGTACCACAGGCCTTCAAGCTGGCTGTAGTTAAACCTTTACTCAAAAAGCCATCTCTAGACCCAGCTGTCTTAGCTAATTATAGGCCAATCTCCAACCTTCCTTTTATCTCAAAAATCCTTGAAAGAGTAGTTGTCAAACAGCTAACAGATCATCTGCAGAGGAATGGCTTATTTGAAGAGTTTCAGTCAGGTTTCAGAGCTCATCACAGCACAGAAACAGCTTTAGTGAAGGTTACAAATGATCTTCTTATGGCCTCTGACAGTGGACTCATCTCTGTGCTTGTCCTGCTAGACCTTAGTGCTGCGTTTGATACTGTTGATCATAATATCCTATTAGAGCGATTAGAACATGCTGTAGGTATTACAGGTACTGCGCTGCAGTGGTTTGTATCATATCTATCTAATAGACTCCAATTTGTTCAAGTAAATGGAGAGTCCTCTTCACACACTAAGGTCAATTATGGTGTTCCACAGGGTTCAGTGCTAGGACCAATTCTATTTACATTATACATGCTTCCCTAGGCAGCATCATTAGAAGACATAGCATAAATTTTCACTGCTATGCAGATGACACGCAGCTCTATCTATCCATGAAGCCAGGTAACACACACCAATTAGTTAAACTGCAGGAATGTCTTAAAGACATAAAGACCTGGATGGCCGCTAACTTTCTGCTTCTTAATTCAGATAAAACTGAGGTTATTGTACTCGGCCCTGAGAATCTTAGAAATATGGTATCTAAGCAGATTCTTACTCTGGATGGCATTACCTTGGCCTCCAGTAACACTGTGAGGAACCTTGGAGTCATTTTTGACCAGGACATGTCCTTTAACGCACATATTAAACAAATATGTAAGACTGCTTTCTTCCATTTGCGCAACATCTCTAAAATTAGAAATATCCTGTCTCAGAGTGATGCTGAAAAACTAGTTCATGCCTTCATTACTTCCAGGCTGGACTACTGTAATTCTTTATTATCAGGATGTCCTAAAAACTCCCTGAAAAGTCTTCAGCTAATCCAAAATGCTGCAGCAAGAGTACTGACAGGGACTAGGAAGAGAGAACATATTTCTCCTGTTTTGGCTTCCCTTCATTGGCTTCCTGTTAAATCCAGAATTGAATTCAAAATCCTGCTCCTCACATACAAGGTCTTAAATAATCAGGCCCCATCTTATCTTAATGACCTTGTGGTACCATATCACCCTATTAGAGCACTTCGCTCTCGCTCTGCAGGCCTACTTGTTGTTCCTAGAGTATTTAAAAGTAGAATGGGAGGGAGAGCCTTCAGTTTTCAGGCCCCTCTTCTGTGGAACCAGCTTCCAGTTTGGATTCGGGAGACAGACACTATCTCTACTTTCAAGATTAGGCTTAAAACTTTCCTTTTTTCTAAAGCATATAGTTAGGGCTGGACCAGGTGACCCTGAATCCTCCCTTAGTTATGCTGCAATAGACGTGAGCTGCCGGGATTCCCATGATGCATTGAGTTTTTCCTTTCCAGCCACCTTTCTCACTCACTATGTGTTAATAGACCTCTCTGCATCGAATCATATCTGTTATTAATTTCTGTCTCTCTTCCACAGCATGTCTTTATCCTGTTTTCCTTCTTCACCCCAACCGGTCGCAGCAGATGGCCGCCTCCCCTGAGCCTGGTTCTGCCGGAGGTTTCTTCCTGTTAAAGGGAGTTTTTCCTTCCCACTGTCGCCAAAGTGCTTGCTCATAGGGGTCATATGATATGATTGTTGGGGTTTTCTCTGTATTTATTATTGTGCGATCTATTGTACAATATAAAGCGCCTTGAGGCGACTTTTGTTGTGATTTGGCGCTATATAAATAAAATTGAATTGAATTGAATTGAATTGAAAAGCATGGAACATTAACTCACGTTTATGTGACACACACCATTCCCAACAAATACAGGATGGGCTATTTGCTCCCCTTCCCAGCAGCTCTCTCCTCAATCGTTAGCCCAGGAACGAAGGAAGACCATCTAGCTCAGAAGTCCCATGAATTCCCTCACTGCTCAGAGGCTGCTGGGTAATGCAGCTCACAATAACACAGGTTTTTCTACAAGCACAAATACTATAACATAGCAGAAATACTGTGATTTTGTTGAAATACTATGCTTTAGGACAAATACTATGATATAGCAGCAATACTATGTTTTGGTACAAATGCTGCGCTTAGGCACAAATATTATCATTTGGCAGACACTATGATTTAGCAGAGATAATATGATTTTGCAGAAATACTAAACTTTGGCACAAATACTATAATTGAGTGCAAGTACTTTAAGATAACAGAAATACTGTGATTTAGCAGAAATACAATGTTTTTGCAGAAACATTGTAATTTCACTCAAATACTATGAAATAGAAGTAATACTATGATTTGGCAGAAATACTATGTTTCAGTACAAATACTATGACAAAGCAGAAATACTATGACTTAGAAGTAATACTATCACAAAAGGGTTTCCTCAAAATACTATGAAATTGCAGTAATTCTATGATTTGGCAGAAATGCTGTTCTTCGTACAAATACAATGCTTTGGTACAAATACTATATTTTGATTTGAATACTATGATTTGCAACAAATACTATGATTTGGCACGAGTAGTATGATTTAGTACAAATACTACGAATTGGCAGAAATACTGTGACTTAGTAATAATACTATAACATAACAGATATACTGTGATGTTGCAGACATAGTATGTTTTTGCACATATGCTACGATTTCGCTCAAATACTATGAAATTGCAGTAATACTATGGTTTTGAAGGAATACTATGATTTGGTAGAAATACTATGTCTTAGTAGTAATACTATAACATAACAGATATACTATGATTTTGCAGACATTCTATGTTTTCGCACAAATACCACAGTATGGCAGAAATACTATGTTGAGGCACAAATACTTTGATTTGGTATAAATACAATGCTTTGGCACATATACTATATTCAGCAGATATACTATAACATAACAGAAATGCTACGACTTAGTAGTAATACTATAACATAACAGAAATATTAATTGGGCACAAATACTATAATTTGGCACAAATACCATGTTTTGGCAAAATCCCATGATTTGGCACAAATACTATGATATGGCAGAAATACTATGATTGGGTACAAATACTATAATTGGGCAGAAATACTATGTTTCAGTACAAATACTATGATTGGACAGGAATACAGTGATTTAGTAGAAATACCATGTTTTAACATAAATACTATCTTTTGGCAGAAATTTCTGCTAAATGGTACTATTTCTGCCTTTTGTCAGAAATACTGTAATGTGGCATAAATTCTATGATTTGGGAGAAATACTATAATTCTATATTCAGCACATATACTATAACATAACAGAAATACCTCCACCTATTAGTAATACTATAACATATCAGAAATATCATGATTTGACACAAAAACCATGATTTGGCACAAATATTATGATTTGGAAAAATACTATGATTTAGCAGAAATACTATGATTGAGCAGAAGTTCTGAGATGTAGTAGAAGTACTTTGATTTAGCAGAAATACTATTATGGAGGAGTAATACTTTAACATGGGAGAAATATTGATACACACACACAAACACAGAGCGCAAAGTGAACAGGAGCTGTTAAGAGTCTGGGCTTGGTATATCTAGGTCAGTTAAATTAGCTGCACCTGCTGTAATCAGCCCTTACACACACAGACACAGAGAGAGGTATGAGTTTTCTTCAGTGTATTTCTGACATTCAGGATTCCCCTCGAACAAATGGTCATAAATTCCTAACCGTAGGAGCTAGAACAGTCATTCTGACACCATTTTGTTCAGAAGAGATGGGGGAATCATCAGGTCTTCATACTTCAGAGATAAAATATGAATTATTAAAGATATATGACTTGTAATACACTGTAACTGAGTAGAGGCAAAGCAAAACTGCCTTGACTTGCCCTCAAACAACGTTGTGTAACTCTAAATCTATATGGAGCATCAAAATCATTCTTTCACCGTAAGAAACAGCAGGCTTTGGTGAACAGTCATGGAAAGTTTCAGGTCTCTCTGGAAATCCATCAAAAAGATATGGTGAGAGAAAAAAGTGCCTCATTTCCAGAGTTTGAAATCTGAAGAGATCTGAGCGAGAGACAAATTTCCTATCCTCAAACAAGTGTAATTCATGGCCAAATGGTAATAGGTGAGGAAAATACTCTTGAATTGTGAGCATCAAGAGAGTCTGAAGATATACTGGCACAAGCGTCATGTCTCAACTTTGTTTCGTTAAGGAGATATGACGATTTGAAAATGCCTCTCATTAGAGAAATCCAGCGCTGATTTTGAACAAACTCTCCATTGACTTTCTATGGAGAGTTTTCCGACTTTGTGTTGGTCTGAGGAGATTTGCCAAAATTCTATAAATCTCACAACAATGATGGTGACATTTTCTGAAAGCCAGCAAAAATACCTACGTTTTGATGTATAAATTGTGGAAGTTGAGTGAAAATTGAGCAAGTAGCAAGAAGTTGTTCGGACATGAAGAGAAGACTGCGAAACTTACAGTGGCACACTGGAAGCCAAGTGCATAGCAACCATAACAACGCATGTATTTTGTGAAAAATCACAATTTTGCAACTCAAAACTTTAAGAGGGATAAAAGTAAAACAGTAAAAATTTGAAAAAGCTGATTTATACCTGAATAGCCCAATAATTTGTGAGCATTTTAAAGTTTGAATGGTTGTTCTACGTGAAAATATGAGGAAGTAGTTAAGTTTCAAAAACAAGCAAGTTTTAGCAGAATTGCGGGAGTTTCCCATTCATTTCAATGGGACAAATTAAAGGAAAAAAGTGTAATATTTTAAAAAGTATAATAGTGAAAAATACCAAAAGATATAGCATACATTAGCAGAATTAGCAGAATAGTTTAAAATTTGAACGGTGAAAATCGGCTGAAAATTGTGGAAGTAGTTAAGTACCAAAAAGTGTACGGAGCAACTAGAATAAAGTAGAGATAAAGAATAAAGAGAAACAGGAACTCAATAGTGTAGAAGCCCTTTTAGGGCATCCACACAATAAAGAATAAAGAGAAACAGGAACTCAATAGTGTGGAAGCCCTTTGAGGGCATCCACACAATAAAGAACTAGAAAAATTTGCATTTCCTGCGAAAATGCTGTGTGGATGCCGGAACGCTTAAGCTGTCTGCTGAAAATGACTGAAAAAGATGAAAAGCTGCAAAAATTGTATGGCAGTAAAGAAACTGAAAAATTATGCTGAAAACAAGTGAAAAAACAGAAACTTTTGCTGAAAAGAGGTGAAAAGGCAAAGATTCTGCTTCAAAGGGGTACAGAAGTTCAAATTTGTACTGAAAAGAGGAGAGGTGAAAAGGTTTCCTCTGAAATGAGCAGAAGATACTGAGATTTGTATTGATAAGAGGTGAAAGGCTGAAAATTCTGTTTAAAATAGGTGAATCAGCAGAATTTCTACTGAAAAGAGGTAAAGAAGTAGAACGTTGCACTGAAAACAGGTGAATCAGCAGAATGTCTGCTAAAAAAGAGATTTCTGTTGAAAACACCTGAAAAAGCTGGGATTTGTGCTGAAAAGGGGTGAAAAAACTAACAATTCTGCAGAAACGGGGTGAAGAAGAGGTGTTGGGGTGTTGAGAAGAGTTAAATAAGTTGAACTGATATGTTTGGGTACAAATACTATGATTTGGCAATAATACTGCGTTTTAGCACAACTCCTGAGATTTGACTGAAATACTATGATTTAGAAGAAATATTATGACTTTGTACAAATACAATATTTTGGCACAAATACTATGATTTGACAGAAATACTATTATTTAGTAGAAATACTATGATTTACCAGAAGTACAATGTTTCTGCAAAAATACTATAATTTTGAAGAAATACTATGCCTTAGTAGTAATACTATAACATCACAGATATATAATGATTTTGCAGACATTCTGGTTTTACACAAATACTATAATGTGGCAGTATACTATGTTTTAGCACAAATACTATGATTTGCTATAAATACTATGATTTGGCACATATACTATATTCAGCACATATACTATAACAAAACAGAAAGTCTACGACTTAGTAGTAATACTATAACATAATAGATATACTATGATTTTGCAGACAGTCTATGTTTTTGCACAACCAGCACAATATGGCAGAAATACTATGATTTGGCACAAGTACTATGATTTAGTACAAATAATATGATTGGGCAGAAATACTATGTTTCAGTACAAATACTATGATTTGGCAATAATACTGGGTTTTAGCACAACTACTGAGATTTTATTGAAATACTATGATTTAGAAGACATACTATGACTTCGTACAAATACTATGTTTTGGTTCGAATACTATGATTTGCAAAAAATACTATGATTTGGCACAAGTATCATGATTTAGTACAAATACTACGAATTGGCTGAAATACTGTGACTTAGTAGTAATACTTTAACATAACAGATATACTGTGATTTTGCAGACATTCTATGTTTTTGCACAAATACTACGATTTTGCTCAAATACTATGAAATTGCAGTAATACTATGATTTTGAAGGAATACTATGATTTGGTAGAAATACTATGCCTTAGTAGTAATACTATAACATAACAGATATACTGTGATTTTGCAGACATTCTATGTTTTTGCAAAAATACAACGATTTTGCTCAAATACTATGAAATTGCAGTAATACTATGATTTTGAAGGAATACTATGATTTGGTAGAAACACTATGTCTTAGTAGTAATACTATAACATAACAGATATACTGTGATTTTGCATAAGTATGTTTTTGCACAAATACTACAATTGGGCAGAAATACTACGTTTTAGCACAAATACTATGATTTGCTATAAATACTATGATTTGGCACATATACTATATTCAGCAGATATATTATAACATAACAGAAATTCTACGACTTAGTAGTAATACTATAACATAACAGAAATTTTACTTGGGCACAAATACTATAACTTGGCACAAATACCATGATTTGGCAAAAAAATACCATGATTTGGCACAAATACTATGATAGGGTATGAGTACTATGAATAGGCACAAATACTATGATTTTGAAGGAATACTATGATTTGGTAGAAATACTATGCCTTAGTAGTAATACTTTAACATAACAGATATACTGTGATTTTGCAGACATAGTATGTTTTTGCACGAACACTACGATTTCGCTCAAATACTATAAAATTGCAGTAATACTATGATTTTGAAGGAATACTATGATTTGGTAGAAATACTATGCCTTAGTAGTAATACTATAACATAACAGATATACTGTGATTTTGCATAGGTATGTTTTTGCACAAATACTACAATTGCGCACAAATACTACGTTTTAGCACAAATACTATGATTTGCTATAAATACTATGATTTGGCACATATACTATATTCAGCAGATATATTATAACATAACAGAAATTCTACGACTTAGTAGTAATACTATAACATAACAGATATACTGTGATTTTGCAGACATAGTATGTTTTTGCACGAACACTACAATTTTGCTCAAATACTATGAAATTGCAGTAATACTATGATTTTGAAGGAATACTATGATTAGGTAGAAATACTATGCCTTAGTAGTAATACTATAACATAACAGATATACTATGATTTAGCAGACATAGTATGTTTTGCACGAATAGTACGATTTTGCTCAAATACTATGAAATTGCAGTAATACTATGATTTTGAAGGAATACTATGATTTGGTAGAAATACTATGCCTTAGTAGTAATACTATAACATAACAGATATACTGTGATTTGCAGACATTCTATGTTTTTGCACAAATACTACAATTGGGCAGAAATACTATGTTTTAGCACAAATACTATGATTTGCTATAAATACTATGATTTGGCACACATACTATATTCAGCAGATATACTATAACATCACCGAAATTCTACGACTTAGTAGTAATTCTATAACATAATAGAAACTTTAATTGGGCACAAATACTATAATTTGGCACAAATACCATGATTTGGCAGAAAAATACCATGATTTGACACGAATACGATGATATGGCAGAAATAATACGATTGGGTACAAGTACTATGAATAGCCACAAGTACTATGATTTAGTACAAATACTATGATTTGGCAGAAATACTATGATTTAGCAGAAATACTATGTTTTAACATAACTAATATCTTTTGACAGAAATTTCTACTAAAAGGTACTATTTCTGCTTTTTAGCAGAAATACTGTAATTTGGCATAAATACTATGATTTGAGATAAATACTATGATTTGGCAGATATACTGTAATCAGCACATATACTATAACATGACAGAAATTCCTCCACTTATTAGTAATACTATAACATAACAGAAATGTTATGTTTTGGCACAAAAACCATGATTTGGCAAAAATACTATGATTTAGCACTAATACTATGATTGAGCAGAAGTACTAAGATGTAGTAGAAGTACTTTGATTTAGCAGAAATACTATGATTGAGGAGTAATACTAAAAAATAACAGATATACTATGATTTTGCGGACATTCTATGTTTTTACATAAATACTATAATATGGCAGAAATACTCTGTTTTAGCACAAAAACTATCATTTGCTATAAATACTATGATTTGGCACATATATTATATTCAGCAGATATACGATAACATAACAGAATTTCTACGACTTAGTAGTAATACTATAACATAACAGAAATAGTAATTGGGCACAAATACCATGATTTGGCACAAATACCATGATTTGGCAAAAACACCATGATGTGGCACAAATACTATGATTGGGTACAAATACTATGATTTGTCAGAAATACTGCGTTTTACCACAACTTCTGAGATTTGATTGAAATACTGTGATTTAGAAGAAATACTATGAATCCATACAAATACAATGCTTTGGCACAAATACGATGATATGGCAAAAGTACTATGATTCAGTACAAATACTATGATTTAGCAGAAATACTGTGTTTTAACATAAATGCTATCTTTTGGCAGAAATTTCTGCTTAAAGGTACTATTTCTGCTTTTTAGCAGAAATACTGTAATTTGGCATAAATACTGTGATTTGGGATAAATGCTATAATTTGGTAGATATACAATTTATCCAGCACATATACTATAACATAACAGAAATTCCTCCACTTAGTAGTAATAGTATAACATAACAGAAATATTCTGATTTGGCACAAATACCATGATTTGGCAAAAATACTATGATTTAACAGAAATACTATGATTGAGCAGAAGTACTAAGATGTAGTATATCTTTGATTTAGCAGAAATACTATGATTGAGGAGTAATACTTTAACATAGTAGAAATACTGATACACACACACATACACAGAGAGTAAAGTGAATAAGGGCTGTTAAGAGTCTGGGCTTAGTATATCTAGGTCAGTTAATTGGCTGCACCTGCTGTAATCAGCCCTTACACACACAGACACAGAGAGAGGTGCGAGTTTTCTTCAGTGTATTTCTCACATTCAGGATTCCCCTCGAACAAATGGCCATAATTTCTTAACCGTGGGGGCTAGAACGATCATTCTGACATCGTTTTGTTCAGAAGAGATGGGGGAATCTGCAGGTCTTCATATTTCAGAGATAAAATATAAACTATTAAAGATATATGACTTGTAATACACTGTAACTGAGTAGAGGCGAAGCAAAAACTGCCTTGACTTGCCCTCAAACAACCTTTGGTAACTCTAAATCTATATGGAGCATCAAAATCATTCTTTTACCGTAAGAAACAGCAGGCTTTGGTGAACAGTCATGAAAATTTTCAGGGCTCTGTTGCAATCCATCAAAAAGATATGACGAGAGAAAAAAGTGCCTCATTTCCAGAGTTTGAAATCTGAAGAAATCTGAGCGAAGGATGAATTTCCTACCCTCAAACAAGTGTAACTCATCTCAGAACGGTAATAGGTGAGAAAAAACTTCTTGAATTGTGAGCATCAGGAGTGTCTGAAGATATATTTGCACAAGCCTCATGTCTCAACTTTGTTTCGTTAAGGAGATATGACAATTTGAAAATGCCTCTCATTAGAGAAATCCAGCGGTGATTTTGAACAAACTCTCCATTGACTTTCTATGGAGAGTTTTCAGACTTTGTGTTGCTCTGAGGAGATTTGCAAAAAATCTATAAGTCCCACAATAATGATAGTGACATTTTCTGAAAGCCAGGAAAAATACCTACGTTTTGATGTATAATTTGTGGAGCTTGAGTGGAAATTGGACAAGTAGCAAGAAGTTGTTGGAACATGAAGAGAAAATTCAGAATGGATGAGTGTCCACTCTGAGTTAATTGCATAGCAACCATAACAACGCATGTATTTTCTGAAAAATCACAATTTTGCAACTGAAAACTTAAAGAGTGATAAGATTAAAACGGCAGAAGATCTGAAAAAGCTGAATCATAGAGGAATAGCCCAATAATCTGAGAACATTTTAAAGTTTGAATGGAGTTTCTAGGTGAAAGTATGAGGAAGTAGTTAAGTTTGAAAAACAAGCAAGTTTTAGCAGAATTGCGGGAGTTTTCCATTCATTTCAATGGGACAAAAAAAAAGGAAAAAAGTGTAATATTTTAAAAAGTATAATAGTAATAAACACCAAAAGTCATAGCACCCATTAGCAGAAAGAGCAGAACAGTTTAGAGTTTGAACGGAGAAAATCGGCTGAAAACTGAGGGAGTAGTTAAAGTCCAAAAAACGTACGGAAGCAACTTGAAGAATAAAGTTTAAAGAATAAAGAGATGCCTCAAAGGCATCCACACAATAAAGAATAGAAGAACAATACTGTGAATGCTTTTCAAGCATTCACACTAATAAGCTCACTTGTAGTTCTTTAAGTTCCTGGGAGACAAGCTCAATGTCCCGCAGGATGCTCAGAGTTTCAACTACATTTCCCAAAAGCATCCTCTGTTCTTGGAGCTGCTGCAGCAGGTCCTTCCATCGATGGCTAATGTTCTCCTCCCTTAAAAACAAATATATTATTATGTAGAGTACAATGATTGATAAGTTTGTTTCTTAATGTCACTTCTCAGTTCTTATCCCTTCAAAAAGAGAAAGATTTGAGATTACATCGAATCATTGTTCTCATCCTCCCACCTCCTAATGACCTGCTCCTTGCTGTGGTAGTTTCCTTTCTCTATGGACTTTGCCATGTCGCTGAGGGCCATGAAGCGTGGCTCCCGGGCCAGTGCATCAGTAGCCAAGGCCTCCAGACGTCGGCCAGCTGCCTGAGCCTCCTCCAGTGTGGAGAGACCTCGGCTGTCCTGCCTCCGGATCAGACGCAGTGTGTCCTCAAGATAGCCTTCCCTCAGAGCCGCCTGAGAAGACAAAAAGGAAAGATTTTGCAGTCTATTGAGGGATTTTGATAAGAGCCATAAAAACAGGCAAAAAGTTGAATATCAAATCCAGGGTTTTGAATGCTGTCTGTCTGTATAGATTAAGCTTTCTGATGCTAAAAAGCGGTTTCCATTTTAAGTTAACTTTACACGAACAAATTCACAAAATCACAGCAACACATTTGTCCCCATTTCCCAGCTTTATGTAAAGGGCATTCCATTCTGAACATATTCCGAACTGATATACCTATTTTAATAAAGAAAAAAGTTTAAAATGAAATCAAAATTATACTTTTTTGTTGTGTTGTTGTTGTGTGTATCTACTTTTCTGTGGGGTTGTTAATAACAAATAACAGGATCTTGCATATATGTCCAGTGGAACAAGAGTGGTCAAAAGGTCGCATCCATTTTAAGGTTAACATTGCCAAAACACACTGAAATTTATTTCTACGCACAACACAGTGATTTGTAATCACGAAGTTGTATTTATAATTTACTCAGGAATATGTCAGGCAACTCCATAACATTATGATCCACAACATGATCAAAACTGGGAGACTTGCAACAAAGACATTCGTATGAGTAGAATGGCATTACCTTCCTAGCAAACTTCTGTGCAAGTTGCTCCAGGCTTTCCAGGCGTAGCAGCGTTTCTTGTAGGGCTCGCTCTCGTTCATGTTCTGCCCTCTCCAGCATAGCCCATCTCTTCTCTATGTCATTCAGAGTTTTACCTTTACAAACACACAACAGCATGAGCGATCTTTGTCATAGCAGCCCTTATATTATAATTGACTGTTAGTGTTCTGTACCCTCTGGAGGATTATAAGCCCATTGGTTGTTGGCTGCCAGTTGAGTCCTCAGACTGAACAAGTGGGCCTCAATTGCCCCACGCTCCTGGAAAAACAAAACTTAACTTTACGGAAATGAACAAAGGAGGACGCTGAATTTAAAATGGTATAGTGAGGGTCATCTGACCTGGTATTTGGGAGGTTTCTCCACAGTTCTGTAGGTCTTAAAAGCACTCATCAGTTTCTGCATCTCCCTCAAAGAGTTTGGGAATCTTCTGTCATTCAGCTGCACCATCTTCAGTCAATAAAGTCAAACAATAATCACCAAATTTAATTCATTAATTGTTTTTTGTCTTATATTCCAGTGTTTTTCTGTAATATATATAGAATTGGATTGACCTGTTACCTTAGTTTTGATCCAGCGAAGCAGATCTGAGACCATTCTTTCATACTGGATCTTCATGCCATCTAGCTCCATGAGCATCCCAACAATCTGTGGAGAAAAGAATTAAGTCCTACTTTTGTGTTCTGGATGTTTTGGTTTGATATGTTAAAATGGAATCTGGACTGGCAAATCAAAGACTCTAATTCTGCAAACTGTAATTCCGCGTCCTGCACCTGCCCCTCTTCATGTCCCCTCAACCCCACTGGGGTAAAAAAGTGTCCATCTGAAACTGTTCAACCTTATTGGAAAAGGCTGTTGTCAGTCACTTCCTGGCATTCTGAAAATGCTGGTCCGAAAATGCTGCACATGAGCACTATCACTATCACAAGCTATGTGAGCCAATGTGCTATGTGAGCTATGTGAGCCAATGTTGATTTTAAAGCGCATGGCTGTTATATTACATCACATGATTGGCTTGCTTAATTTTTGATTTATAGTTGCCTACCTATCAATGCAAAAATGCTAATAGTGGCTTCTAACATAATTTTCAAAGCTGTAGTTATCACTTCTATTGTGTACGCGACTTAAGATGAGAAATTAAACACATTAGTTTCACCTCCCATGAACTAATGTGGTTATTTAAGAATGAAAAGCAATACAGCAGCATCAGTGCTCAGTCACAGAACTTTCCCTCCTGCAACCATAACCCTCAGTCCAAATAAACAAAATGCAAACCGTAAAAAACATCTGACAACACCCAGCCACAAAACAGTTTAACTCAGTTTAACTTGGTTATTATCATATACAGCAGAAGAAACGCATGTAAGGCAGATAAAGGCTTGTAGCTTCAGTGTGTTAAAGGTGTTTGGTTCTCTGAATGAGTTCCTGCTGCTGCCTCCGGCAGCATCTCATTGTATGCGATCTGATGTCTTGATGCATGCTCAATCATCCAGGTAAGTAAATCTCCAAAAGTTGATTCTGTTCATCTGGACGTAGCGTTTTCAGTGGGAGAAACGTTTCATCACTCATCCAACTGACTTCTTCAGGAGACTGAAGAAATGTTTGTCCGACTGAAAATGCTACGTCCAGATGAACAGAATCAACTTCTGGAGATATGTGATCTGATGTGATTCTTAACATCCGCAGCCCCTCCTTTATGAAAGGTTCTACTTTGAGCTACTAATACCTTCTTATCTACCAAAATAAAAATCCCATCAGCTGTGTTTTGTGTTTTGTGTGAGCAGCAGCTTGTCAGTGTAGCAGTAATCTACACCATTTAGAGCAGGTTGCAATACCAAAAGCAGCCTACATGGGGCAAAGCAGTCCACACTATAAACGGTATGACACACATTATGTCAAGCAACACATTATTTAAAGAAAAAAAGGACCCACAATTTGAATTTAGGGACAAATAAATTGACTGTAATTGGTTCAGAAACCATTTAGATTAGATTTTCCATAAAATTATGTCAGTTGTATTGTAACCAGCCTCAGTTTTTGCTAATCAGCATCGAGTTACAATAGCCAACTGAGTCTGAAAAGATGGCAGATGACAGACTGAGATACAGACTCTTTCTCTGCCCCATTGCTTCTCTTTTTTATTTTTACTGCACATTTAAGATAATAGCTAAACACAAACAATTCTGCCATATATTAGAAATATGTCACCTTTAATATCTATAATATTTGCATGTCTGTATGTCTCATATATATTTATATGCACTCATCTATGCACAAATTTAGAATCACTTAGGCTTCAATTAATATTATGTATCATGCTATTATGGTCATATTATTTATTTATCTGACTGATCTTTTTTTCTGTTGTATGCAATGTTGCTGTGTTTATGTTTGTGCTGAATCCAACCTTGGCAAGTCTCTTCTGGATGGTCTGCCCCTGCTTCATCCTGGAAAAGTAGTGGTAGTACAGAGACACGTAGGTCATGATGGACTTTTCATCAGGATGAGCGACCATGATGTCATCCACCTCCAGAAGCTGCATGATACCGAACTCCCGCTCTGCCAGAGTGAACGCGTGCTCCAGGTTATGCTGGGGGTTATCGCCATGGAAATGGTGGTAGTCAAAAAGGTCAGGTCTGGGATGGACAGACACATGTTTGTTTACTCTGTGAGAAACGGTTTGAGTTTCCGTTTGAGTTTTTGACTTTTGAGGATATTTTAGGAAAGTGGAAACATTTTATAAGGGACCTCACAAATACAACAAAAATGCGTGTGCACAAGAATGCTACCGGTGGGCGTGGATAAGAGCATTGAAGGCAAGTCCATCCCTCCAGCTGGAGGAAAAGTCCTGCACGTTAACACTGTTGTAGCCTGATGTTTTCCTCTGACACCAGATCAGCAGAGCCTCCTTGGCTGAGCGATGAGCTACGCTGTTCCCCTGAGAATGAGGAGGAGGGAAGTGGGTGAGATGAAACGAGAACGAGGCAAAAGTGGAAAAATTTTAAAAGACAAAAAGATGGAAAGACAAAAGTAAAAATGTGGAGGAGCAAGGGAAAGGAAAGGGAAAAGGAAACTACCCAAAAAAGAGGGAAAATGTTAAATATGTTAAATTCATGAATAAATTGTTTAGATTACAGGAGATCACTGATTCTGCTGTAGTTTTGATTCCATACCTCTTCCAGGTTAATATGTCCAATCTGAAACCTGAGGATGATGATCCACAGCAGGCCCAGGATCAGTGTGCGATCTCCATCCACCACATTTTCTGGACCAATTAGATCCACCCGAATCTAACGGTAGAGCGTAGAGCAGTGTGAACCTGTTGTTCATGAGACTGCTGTGAAGTTGAAAATTTAACAGCTGCCAGTAAGAACTGAAAGTCATTACCTTGACATTTAGGATAATCTGACATTTAATCAAGATTAAAAATTACTGAGAAAAGACCATTCTCCTCATGTGGAATAATACTATAACCATATACACTTGTACACTGAGGTTTGTGTGTAAAAGCCTAATTTTGTATATATGTAAATTTGGTGGATCACTTTCAAAACACTTCAGGAAAAAGTAGGTTACTTTGGTTTTGAGGAAATTGATGGCAATACTGTTGTTCTCCAGAAAGTGGACTCTCAGCTTGCCTCGGCTCCGCGATGGCAACTTCACGTTGGCGATGAGCTCCAGCAGACGGATCAGAACTATTCCGGTCTTAAGTTCAGTATAGACATCAGTCAGCTCCAATTTCTCCTGCAGGAGATCCGGACAGTTTCAGTTACAAGCCAAACCTGTCATAGAAGCTCCCCTGTTACTGGACCACAGACTTTTGATGTTCACCTTGTTCAAGCTTGCAAATCAGAAATACCCTCTCAGTTATTTGGTTACCTTAGTCTCTCAGCTTGCCATGTGTGTGTTGGTGCCATTCTTTTATCTACTTACTAGACCAAACAAATGCCTACAGGTGGTGTGATTTACTCTCAAATGGTTTGAGAATTCAGTTTAAGATCAGTTACTTTTCAATCCTTCCTCTTCACTTAAACATTTAAGTATTTGATGATACTGCATTTCCTGTGTATGTTGTAACCTCTCATTTAGATTTATTTCTCTATGCATGACCAACTCCTGGAATTCCCTCTACACATTCCTATTATGTGTCTTCTGTGTACCTGCTGTGAATCACCTTATACCGTAACTCTTTCTTTGGATTTTTTTTTGTAACATTGTAACAAGTTTGGAAAAAAATCAGTGAAGCAGGTCCTTCACTAAAGTAAAAGTACTAATACCAAATGCACTTTCTACTGCGTAACACAGGTAAGGAAATATACTCAAATGATGAAAAACAGTGTATTAAAGAGTAAGAATTGTGTATTAAACTGCTATATACAGTATCATATGTTATCACCCTGCTGTATTGTTGAATATTTTGCACAGGACTGTAGTGATTAACTCTTGTCATTATCGATCACTCAATATCTGTAAAATTTTGGGGGCAGAATAATTAAAAAGATTTTTTTTTATAAAAAAAATCTTCAAGTCAAAATGTTGGGACTGCAGAAGGTTTTTTTTAATGTTTTTAATGTCTTTACAGGATATGAAAAGATTTTTGGCTCTACTACTAACAGCCATGACAGTAATTTGAGGGCCTATAATTTAGAAAACGTTAATAGTGTGATGGTAAAATCTTGCATGGCTTCAAACGTTATCATTTGTTTTTAAAAAGTGCTGACTGTGAGTGTAATTTTATCACTGTGAATGATTTTATATGGACTGGCCCACCTATCTGTCTTTGGATTCTGTCCATAAATAAATTGCTATCACACAAGGTGTAATGTGAATACTTGGCAATGAATGTATCTCAAATGTGAAGATGGGTGAGGTCCTACCCATGAGTAATGTGCAAAGGGCATCTCAATTAGCATCAATAGCACCACACTTTACATGCATGTCCTAATTGTTTTTATTATTTTATTAAATTTATATATACAACAGGAACCTCTTGGTGTCAAAGCTAGTATAACCCCATCACAATAGATGTTGGTATTTACAGCTGCCAAATAATAGAATAAAAAGCGCAATATTTGACTTTGCAAATGTAGTGGAGTAGAAATAAAAACAATGAAATGTGAACGTGAACTTTGTACTGTTGTAATTTAGGAAATGACACACTCAGTGCAGGACAGCAATAAAGACATGAAAAAACGCTCATATATATCTTTAAAAGCAAATGTTAGACTGGCAGAGGGTGCCATGTTGATGCCAATGTTCACTTAAATCATCCTGCAAGTAAAGTACTGCTTTCCTTTGCAGGTTGTTACATAACATGTCTATCCACTTAACCTCAGGACTTCCTGGTTTTCTGGGCATCATGGTTCACCAAACATCTTAAAGCTAAGAGGAAGCTCAATACAAAGTACTGGCATTGATATCTGGGCCCAGTAGAGTATTTATTCTAAGAACAGATACAAATTATTCACAAGTTCTTTGTCAGAACCTCTCTCACATGTAAAGACCATTGAAAGATGCCATCTAATTCGCGACTCCACTTAGTTAAGCTCAGCCCCAATGAGCATTTAATTTGTAGGCTTTGGAGAGTGTTTACTGCTGGTTTTTTATATTTCATGGTACATAGCTGAAATCTTAAGTGTACTGCCTTTCCCACCAACAGTTTAAAATGAAAAGAATTTCAGTTTCATTGACATAAAACCAAGAAAACCAGTAGCACCCCTCATGATGGTTTCCAGTAAAACTGAATGGAATTTTTTTAAATGAATAGCACAGAGTAGACCGAATCAAGGACTCCCAGTAAAATCCCAACACTTCAGCAGTTTTCTCTTGTTGCTGCTAACCTTCAATTCAATTCAATTCAATAAAACTTTACTGATCCTGAAGGTTGACCCCGAAGGAAATTGGGTTAAGGCTGCCGACCTTTGCCAGCGCCATTTTACCCTTCAATCTGCACAAATCCAAGGAGAATTCTGAAGATCAGTAGCAGGACTCAGTGTTCAGCCAGCAGCTGGCATCCAGGAAAGTAAAAAAAGGAATGTCGGAAATATCAGGGAGCAACATGAACTCATACAAGAACTGTAGGAGCCAGCTGGCTTCTTTTAAGAGCATGTGGAGATTAATTTTAGCAGGCGGAGGATGAAAATGGCATTTATCATAACTGTTTATTAATGTGTATTATAGTCTGCGAGCTGGTTAATAGCTGGTTATCAGAGGGAACAGTAATACCAGCTGACAGAAAGATAAAAGCAATTCCATAGACATCAGCTACAGTAATCGGAAAAACTTAAACACCTCAGAACATTCCTTTTTCCCTGGAAATAGCAACCTGCTTCACCAAAAGAATATAAATAAATCAATAAATACTCACACAAGTTAAAGCTCTAGCAGCAGTGTTCATGTTTAGTGTGCTAGACAAAATTGTAGAAAGATGAAGAATATAAGGAAATGAAAAAGACTAGTGTACTAGAGGAAGATAAAATGGGAACTCAACATGGAATCCCATGTCAAAATGGCAAACTGAACAGGCATGTTTACAACCTGGTACAAAAAGTTTTTGGCTTCCTTTGATAGTTTCCTTTTTCATAATCACTGCACAGTAGGTGCAATATTTTTTTTACATATATAACTCAGTTATTGGATAATGTTAAGGTTTAAAGGTCAACCTTTTTGATTGTCAGGAGCCCATCGTCATCTCCTTACCTTCGCTATTTAAAGTTACTGAACTGGACCACTGTTTTTGGTTTTGGTGCCTTTTTAATGCAGTTATCTATCAATTGACTTCTTGCTGTATTGAACAACCTGCCGAAGAATTTTCTGCTTCACTTTCTGTGGCTGAAATTCTATGATTTTTTATTATTTTACTTACCACTAAATAGCAGCCATCTCTGTCTGTGTTTTCCTCTTTTTTGGTTTAAGGATTGAGCCTGCTAACCAAGCTACCTAGCATTTGTTACCTTGGTTAGCAAGCTAATAAATACTAGTAAGCTTGATTAGCAAGCTAACTAGCATTTGTTAGCTTCCAACTTAGCACTTTGCTCTAAGATGACAGCTACAACATGACAGCTAGTGTGCTAACATAGAGGCCTCAAAAATATATGATAATCTCGCAGTGGCTAAGAAGAAAGTATAAGCATGTAAGGATAAAATGCACAAATGCTGTTGAGATTGTAAGTCAAATCTAATATAGTAATAAAGTGTAGTTAGCGTGTGAACACACACAAAACAATAATCAAAGGTCCTTAGCTTTTATGACCCTTCATATTAAGAGGCTAATTGTAATAAAACAGAAATCTCCAGCACCTGGATTAAAGACACTTTATTTCCTTAAGGTGAAAAAGATAAGACTCTTTCTCAGGTGCAACCATAACCACTCCTAATCTCAGTGATCTGCTTCATATCACCACTGTTTCCCGCTCTCTCAGATCTTTATCTGGCACTCATCTTGTTGTTCCTCCTGCTCGTCTTATCACTATGGGGAACAGAGGCTCTGCTCCTCGGCACTGGAACTCACTTCTTTCGGTCTTAAGAAATATAGATTCCCTTCCCTTATTTAAGTCACAGATCAAAACCTACTTGTTTAAACTGGCTTACTCCCTTTAATACAGATCTTACTTATTGTCAAATCTTGTTTATTTGTTTGTTAGTTTTTTGTTGTTTTTTTGTAACTTAATTTATTTTTAATGTATTTTAATCTACTGTTTTATTAAGATCTTTAAGGTGACCTTGGATTTCAGAAAGGCACCCTCAAATAAAATGTATTATTACTATTATTTTTATTATTATTATTCTCTCCAGGACTCTTCTCATAGGTTCTGGAATGTCTGGGAACTCGTATTTGACTTTGATGAGAAAAATAATTTCCCATTAATCTCTGCTTGACAGTTTTAACTTTTCATGGATAAAACAGTTGAGGTTGCTGCTGTTTGTTTTTCAATTACATTTCAATTAACTGGCTGAATGTATTTGTTTCTTGATATCCTTATCTCATGGCATTTACTCTTTTGTTTTTGTTGTTGTTTGTTATTTGTTATTTGTTTGCTTTGTTACTATTGGTTCAGCAATGACTTATACAAGATAGAATATGAAATTGATTTCCGCTTTTTGAAATGATTTCAAAAAGCCTTTTGATTCATCGTATTGTATCATTTAATGTTGGCTTGAAAACTTGGTTGTCTACATTTAAAAGAACTAAGAGATAATAGTTACTGGAACCATCGCTTTGTAACTGTCACATCCGCATAATACAAACATCCTGATTATGTCTCACACAGTTACGACTATTTGCCACAACCTTTAGTCAAATGTGCTAGGAACATGTATGCAAGTTAAATAAATTCATTTAACTTACATATGCAATGTGTAATTATTTCTTAGAATTATTTCTTCTTCCCATCTCACCCCATTCTTGTAGAAGACGCTGTTCATCCACTTGGTGAACGTTTTCTTTTGAACTACCATCCGCTGCTCCTGCAGCTGTCGGACTCGCCCAGCCCCATCCTCCTCTGTCTCCATCCTGATGGGTTGAACATGAAAAACATTAAAAGTCACAGACACACGCAGTTTTCAGATCTTGACCTCTTCTTGCTTTAACTTTATACAGCTTTAAACAAGTAAAAAACATGTTTTCATGAGAGATCTAGACAACAGTGACACATCAGACAGCATAATATCAGACAGAAACATTTCTGGCACATAGGAGTGTCAGTTAATGCCTTTAACATTTCAATCTGCAGGTTAAAGGCAAAAACATCCAAACTGAAAGACATGAGTTGTTACTGTTGTCTTAGTTCTGTTTATGCATCCTTGTGTTCTTGTGGCTCTTGGTTATTAGACCCTCTGTCGCAATACACTGGTTCTTTGACACATTGCGATTGACTTGTCGAAGTCACTGATTTTTAAGCAATACTTAAAATAAGCATAAAATGCATGATAGTCAAATAACAGAAACGGATGCAAAGTGATTGCATGGCCTAAGTTTAAAAAAAGCCTTAGAGCAAGAGGAGAAACAGAATAGGGGCAATAAACCAGACTGAAATAAAGCAGAATGATCCTTTAAGTATTTAAGCCTCACTCATCATTTGCCCTTTGAAAGGATTAATCAGCTGACTAGGCAAATTACACTGAGTTCTCAGTTCACTTGTCTGAGTCAACAGTTAAATTGGACACATTTTATTTTCTTCCATGCTGACAGCAGCAATTACACCTAAATGTAATGTAGCTGTAAAAATTCCTAAGCTTTAATAACCTAACTCACTCACTCATTGCTTTGTGCCATTAATGTGTGTGTATGCACACTTCTTTTTTTATAATTGTCACATCTAAGTTGATCATTGATTTTGTGGAGTGATGCCAAGACATTCAGGCACAGATAGAAAGGCAGATAACCTCATTTGTTGTCCTATTATCCTTCACTTATTCTCTTGTTTAAAATTTTTTTAAACAAAATGCCTTTCTTATACAGTTACAAGTGATATGAAAAAAAATTCAACATAATTATTGTGAGAAGAAACTGAACTCTACAGACTACAGAGAAACTGTACCATGCTGCTAAGTTATATTACAAAACACAATTTATTGCAATGCATCATGTTAAAAGTAAAATTTTAATTTTGCTAAATGTATAGCAACCAGATGGATGTACTAAAAATTTTAAACAGGATATTTAAACTTTGGTGTTTGTGCCAAGCTAAGCTAACCTCAGTCTTAAGATAAAGATCAGTCTAAAATCCATACTGCTGTCAAAATGTCCTTCTTTATCTCTGCTTTCCAATTTAGCAATACAATGTAAAATGAGCAATACAAATATGGCCCACGAAGCCTAAAAATGTCCACATAAACAGGAAACACTTTTGTACAGCAATGTGGTCACTTTAAAGTATCCTGGTACTAAGATAACCTGCAGAAGAACTTAGAAAGAACCAAACTACAGGAACAGGAAGAGAAGCTATATACAGCACGCAAACACACAGACAGAGGAAACATGCTCTTACCTTTCAGTCCTGTGCAGCCCAAAGCTCTTTATGATTTATTTTGTTTTCAACTTTGGAATCTCAGAGAAAAACACATCCGTTTCAGAAGAAATAATCCCCTTCTGATCCAGTGAAGAGTGACACCCTGTTGATCAGATTTTATTGTTGCCATAAAAGAGGTGTGTGAATTCATGTGATGTGTGTGTACAAGTATTGCCCATGTTGTGGGGACATAAATGTGTTTACACAGCTAATTTGCAGAGATTCAAAGTAAATTAATAAAATTTAGGGTGAATACTTGATTTAAGGTTAGGTAAGAGGTTATTGGTGTGGTTATGGTAATTCTGCAAGAACTGAATAAAAGCCAATATAATGTCTTGTGTTTTTTGAAGAGGTTGAAGAGTGTGTGTGTGTGTGTGTGTGTGTGTGTGTGTGTGTGTGTGTGTGTGTGTGTGTGTGTGTGTGTGTGTGTGTGTGTGCGCGTGTGTGCGCGTGTGTGCGCATGTGTGTGTGTGTGTGTGTGTGTGTGTGTGAACTTTGAAGCCATTGGATTTACGGCTTGAGCAGATCCACTCACCTGACAGCAAAAGAGTCAAAGTTCAACGTGACAGTAACACAAACACACAAGCGCACAGACATGGTTCTAATGCATTATCTTTCTTTCTAAATCGTTCCACCATATATTCATGTATAAAAGCTACAATGTGAATAAATGATGCACCAAAATGCAAGTGTCCTGAAGAAGAACCAGGATTAAGATCCAAATTAACAAAATGCACACTGAGTCCTAATCTGAAACCTTTTGGTCTTGTATAAAACTAAATAAAACCTGGAGAGGAAAAGATAAGAGAGGAAACGGTTCAAGATCCAGTAAAAGTAAACTGAAGAGTGCGTGTTTCCTGGATTATAATTAATAATGCATAACCGTCCCTCATCCTGCCAAAACCACCTTACTGCAGCTCTGCAAAGAAACAGGACATTATGTAATAATTACCATTTTTAACTGGAGAGGGTTTGAACTTCTTCCTAAAGGTCCTTTCCAGTAGCAAGACCAAGTAATTTAAGCATAGGGTGTGTCTTTAAATACAGCCCCAAAGTTTCAAACAGTTTCATAACTGCACATTCCCACTAGGAAAGCAGTGACTGTGGTCTCTCCTATGCTATTCATAAGGTAGCTTATGGGAATTCCTCAGTCCCTATGAGAAAGCACTTGGTGACAGTGTGAAAAAAAACCCTTCTAACTGGATGAAACCTCTTGCATTTGTTGTATGTATGAATTTAATAGGGATCCAGTGAAGAGAAGCCAATATGGGAAAAATCTGGTTTCTCTGTCCAGTCCCATTTAGTACTTCTGCTACAGCATTCTGCATTAACTGAGGACTTTTCAGCACCACTCTGAGACAGGATGTTTCTATCATTTTAGTTTTATTTGTGCAAATGCAAGAAAGTAGTCCTAGACATATTTGTTTAATGTGTGTATTGAAGGACATATACTGGTCAAAATGAATCACAGTGTTACAAGGTAATGCAGTGCAATGAACTATGTCTGAATTTAGAAGTGGGAAATTAGAGGTCATCCAGGCTTTCAAGTCTTTCAAATATGTCTGCAGTTTAACAGTTGATTTGAAGAAAGCATAGGAATGACAGTGTTTTCTATCTATTCCGAATTGGTCCCAGCACAGAACCCTGTTGAACTCTGTGACTAACTTTTATGCGTGAAGCCTTTCCATTTATATGCACTAAATGAAATCGATCAGATAGATATGATATCCCAAAGGTGTGTTCTAATCTCTGTACTATTTTAGTCAACAGTATTATATGCTGCACTAACATCTAGCAGGACAAGCACAAAGGGACGTCCACTGCAAGAGATCATAAGAGTCCTTTTTCTGTACTGTAGTGCACTCTAAATCCTAAGCAAACAGTATAGCACTTGGTATTCCCAGGTAGTCCTCCATCCCAGTATTAACCAGACTTGACTCAGTTTACCTTCTGACAGCTGGTGTGCTAAGGGTGGTATGGGCATAAGCTTGATTCCTTTCTCTTAGTGGACTTGTGGTTTGTTCAAGATGCAACTTTGGAAACCTTAGCCTTAGTGCCATGTTCTGTTTAGCAAGAAGAGGTTTTCCACTGGCAACTATTCCAAGCAAGCCATACTTGTTGAGTCTTATAATTACATTGTTATGACCTTTAATATTTAAGATGCTAAATGAGTCCTAAATTTTTCACTGTAGAAGAATGAACTTCAAATTATTTGGAAGAGGACATTCCCAGACTGTTGGACGGGAATAATTGCTTCCCTAAGATCACTGCTAATGTCTTTTGTCTTAGGCATTATGTAGACAAACAAACTCCAAACAGAAAAAATAACTGTCTGAGAAATGTGGTTATAATAAAGTCCCAAAAAACAAAACACTGGAACCTTGAGTACATGTACTCAATAAACTTTATTAATTTTATTCATTTCCAGCTCTGCTAACAGGATGAAAGGTGGAAATGCATTAGAACAACACTGGAACAACATTATTACAAAATACATCCAGCTCAAAAAGAAAAAAAAACCCTTTTACATGCAGGTAAATGAAAGTTAGCTTGACCTCTTTACTACATACAGCTGGACGGATAAAATCATACAGAAAACATAAGAAAATAACATGATTCTCCTGTTCCATCCCGTTTCATACATGTTTCACTTTTATAGACGGGGACAGAGAAAACCAGTGACTGCAGATGTGCCCTTTTTCTTTGAAGATTGAAAGCCTTTGTGTGGTTGCTGAGCAAAAACAGTACATGGCACTTATTAATCTAGCAATTCAACCAGTCTTTGTCCCAATAGCAGACAGAAAAGACAAATGCTGTGCTATGCAGGCATTATTATTACCCTCACTAAGTAGGTGGAACCTGTTGCTGTTTGTTCATCTGAACAAAAGAAGGTTTGCAGAAAAAAAACAAGTTAAACTTCATGAAACTTGGTGGAGAGATGGAATTAAGGGCATTAAGGTTTGACTTTTTAGAAAAATATCTACATTTTTTAAATTATTTACTCTTATCATTACTGAAATAACATGGTTCAGTTTTGGGAAAGAAATCTGATGTCTACATTTTTTAAAAACTACAGAAAATCTCCACAGTAGTTTAAGTCACATCTAAGGAAACCGTCATCTTCCTCAAACTTTAACTAAAGAACTTTTTTGCCTATTGTGACAACTCCTTCCACCCCAACCTCCTCCAGCTATTAACAAACATGTTATCAGGTGATCCTCAGATTTTTAAGAGCACTGAACCTTAGACTTAACTTACATTACATGATCACCCTGAATTAGATAAGCAGATGAAAATGGATGTATGGATGGATGCATCCATCCATCCATTCGCTTCCGCTTATCCTTTTCAGGGTCGCGGGGGGCGCTGGAGCCTATCCCAGCTGTCATAGGGCGAGAGGCGGGGTACACCCTGGACAGGTCGCCAGTCTGTCGCAGGGCCAACACACAGGGACAGACAACCATTCACACTCACATTCACTCGCACATTCACACCTAGTGACAATTTCGATTATCCAATTAACCTATCCCCACAAGCTGCATGTCTTTGGACGGTGGGAGGAAGCCGAGACCCGGAGGGAACCCACGCAAACACGGGGAGAACATGCAAACTCCACACAGAAAGACCCTGGCCTGATGGTGGAATTGAACTCAGGACCTTCTTGCTGTGCGGCAACAGTGCTAACCACCGTGCTGCCCGTGGATGCATCACAACTTGGACCGTGGATGCATCACAACTTAATTAAAAACAGTATTAGTAACATATGAATGTAATTTATTGTAGACAGGCTTGGAAATTAAATGCACTGACAATTGCATGTTAAAGGCACTGATGTGCGGCAAACCTCCTGGAAAATCCTCAAGGATAACCACAGTCCTGTCATTGGAACAGAGGCCTTTAAACACAACTTAAAAACAGCAACATGGTGACAATGTCAAATAAAAATCTTTTGTGACAAACCAAAAGCCTTTGAAATAAAAAGGCACTGATATGGAACGTCTTCCCTTCACATCTGCTGTGGTTTTAAAGGTATAATTCATATTATATATATATATATATATATATATATATACATATATATATATATATATATATATATATATATATATATATATATATATATATATATATATATATATATATATATATATATATATATATATATATATATATATATATATATATATATATATATATATATATATATATATATATATATATATATATATATATATATATATATATATATATATATATATATATATATATATATATATATATATATATATATATATATATATATATATATATATATATATATATATATATATATATATATATATATATATATATATATATATATATATATATATATATATATATATATATATATATATATATATATATATATATATATATATATATATATATATATATATATATATATATATATATATATATATATATATATATATATATATATATATATATATATATATATATATATATATATATATATATATATATATATATATATATATATATATATATATATATATATATATATATATATATATATATATATATATATATATATATATATATATATATATATATATATATATATATATATATATATATATATATATATATATATATATATATATATATATATATATATATATATATATATATATATATATATATATATATATATATATATATGAAAATACAATTTCAGACATTTATTTAACCATAAAAATCGCATGAGTTACCTTCTACCATTTATCTTATATGTTAAAAATCCTCTGTAATTTTAGCTTGATGTTTTTCAAACCAATAGCTGGAAGTTACTGCTAATTTTGTTGCTGGGTTTTTAGGTTTGGGTTTTGTTGTTGAGTGTTTTATGTCTCAGATGGGATACAAAGATGTGTTGTGACATCTTACTTTGTTCTGATGTAATCTCATTTGAAATTTGACATTAAAAAAAGAAGGAAGAAATAACAAGACAACGAACCTATTTCCTGCAAACTCTGTTTCCTGTTTAAATTTTTTCTTATAATGGTGATGTTAAGACCAGACGCTGTAGTTTTCAGTCTTGTTATTATAAGATCAGAGGTCATGGCTCTCCTCCTGTGCTTTTCATTTCACAATGTCAGGAAACAGAATCAATTGAGCACATACTGACACTGCTTATCCCTGTGAGCAAATTATCACTGAGCTGCAGATTATGACCTCTGACCTCACTGTGAGGCCTACATGGAGTGGGAATAAAGCTATATTACAGCTTCTGATTACAATACATACTATGTCAGCTTTTACTCCCCAGCTTTAGTTTGTTGTGATGCTGCTGGAGCCATTGTGATTGTTTAAAATGTTATATTTTATTAATTATTTTTCATTAACTTTTTTTTTTTTTTTTTTTTTTTTGCATACTGTCATCATGAAAACGCATCTTTGGTATTTTTATCTAAAAGCTTTTAAAGACGAAATTCCCACAGTGCTACAAATGTTTTTACCAGAATGCAGATTTGTTACAGCCTGGACTGCCAGGTGTTTCAGTCAGTTTAGCAGTGTTTTTCTGTGAAGGAATAACTGGCATTGTTGTATAACTGTGAAGACCTTTTAGGATAAAAGCGGAACAGCTTGAAGGATCGGGAAAAATCCAGAAAGGATATTATGGGCACTTTAAACACCAGCAATATTTAAACCTGCATCTAAAGTTTTGTGCAAGCGATGTCCTTTGAAATATGTGGCAGTAAAATTAACAAACTGCACCCTAGCACAAACTGTTACCTTCTGATAGTCGGTTTTCAAGGTTAAACATGAATATATGAATATGAACTTGCCCTCCTTCAGAAATGAAAGTGAATGGTGAAACCAGAATTAGGCAAATGTGGCTATATTATAAGAACTATTATTATAAGAACTTTGTCACTTTTCTTCTTTAATGCTTTTAAATCAGCTGAAATGCTCGTTATGTAAAATCTTACCAAAATAAAAATGCTTTGTTTGACTGCTGCCTGAAAATGTCAACCATTATTAGGCTCTAATGCATTGTCTTAGTGAATGTATCCAACAAAACTTTACCCTTTGACCTTCTGTAGTATTAGAGGCCCATTTGTTCTCCTGTTTGTTCAACGAGCAGCAGCAGACATGTTCACCTGTGATGGTTCTTTACATTTTTACACCTCTTCTCTGCTCAGTCTCTCTTCAGCAGCTTGCCTGGTGCCCTGTGAGCACTCTAGTCCTCAATATGATTGTACAAGGCATCTGCAGTAGGATTTTTGCGGTGGGACGGGGGCACCAGGTGGTTGGGGAGCTCAGTGGGCAGCTCGTAGCCCTCCAGTTTGATCTTGATGAGATGCTGAGCGAGGGCAAACTCCTCATCGTCCAGCATGCCATCCTGGTCACAGTCGGCCAGCTTCCAGATCTTCCCCAGCACAGTGTTGGGCAGCCGAGAGTTCATCATCTCTTTCTTGGCATTGACGCCGGTTATCTTGCCGTTGACAGGCATCAGAGTGTAGAAGATCTCATCGTAACGGTGTTTGTCCCGGCTGACAATCCAGTCTTCAGCGTCGGCCCCAGCACTGATCCCCTCACCATAGCCCTGACCAAAGGGCCCATCCTGGGAGCCCTCAAAGGCACCACCTGACACCATGGCAGGAGGCTGCTTGGCCTCCTCCTCCCGGATCATCGCCATAAGAACAGCAATCTTTGAGGCTAACATCTTATCCACCTTCTCAATCAGCTTCACCTTCAGAGATGGGAACTTACTGAAGTCATAGTGCTGCAGCATGTCCTGGAGGAGAAGAGACACAGGTTAATGTCTGCTAACTCCTTTTACACCTCACACTCAGAGAAACAACTACAAAGATGACAGATATAAACAATGAAGCCTTTAAAATTGTGGTATATTTTTGGATGAGGTACTTGAACACATTATCTTAACATGGTGGCTTGCTATTTCTGCTCCAGCTTGCAGCTTTCAAAAGGAATGCAAGCTGGACTCTTTTCAACAAGGCTTTACTATGCACATTTTCTTTTTTGCCAAAAACCTCAACACAAGATTACAGCAAATGATTTTACTTTTATTGTTGCAAACTGATATTTGCATGTGACCCCATCCCCCGCCAGTCTGCCATTTATTACAGTTTTTCTCGATTGCTTAAACACATTTCTTGAAACTATGCCTCATATTCCCAAAACAGTAAACACAAATCCATAATATCTCTCCCAATTTCCCAAACAACGTATTGTCAGGTCAAAATGAAACTTTACACTCAAAACCATTCACTCTTGCTGAAAAACCAAACTTTGCCCACAGACAGCACACACAGGGCCTCAAACACACACACACAACAACATAGTCTTACACATTGGTGCAAATGTAAATATTCCCAAAACTGTCAAGTTATCTTGCTTGTGGTTCTTCTCCTCAAAAACCTTTTCACATGATGAACACAAAAGACGCAACCAATGTATATACAGTACCACATTTTTATTTATGTACCATACAGTACAACACATACCAAAAACATTAGTCCAATCTCATCCACATCACAGGCTATATTGGCCCTGGCCAGGAAGTGGGGGTAAAATCCTGATCCTTGCATGCCTGACTCACCCCTCACATGCATCTACTGATATGTCTAGGCAGGTGTTTTCCAGGACCTGGAGGAGGTGCACACAGACATAAGGTTCTCTGTCGTACACCTTCCACCGCCACGCCAAAAATAACTCCTCTATCAGGTTTAGAAAGGGAGAGTATGCAGGCAGAAAGATGTTAGACAACCTTGGGTTATTGGTAAACCAGTCATGAACCATAGCAGCGCAATGGAAGCTGTTGTTATCCCAAACAACAACATAGTGAAGCTGCTCTGGCTGTGCTGGTTCCCTGTAGTCCAGCTGGAACATATGTTGTCTCAGACCATCAAGAAAAGCAAGGAGATATAGTGTTATAGGGTCCTAGAAGGCATGGCGGTGGAGTAACCCTTGTTGGCTGATGGCTGCGCACAGAGTGACATTTCCTCCATGCTGACCAGGGACATTTACAATAGCCCGATAGCCAATTATGTTCCTTCACCTCGACCTCCTCCTCGCCGGTGTCCTAGATCTCCTTCTCCTCCTCAACCTCTACCTTTGCATGTCTTTGGATCCATTGTTTCAAACCTGAATGAGCTGACTTTGGCCCTTTTGTCTATCCATCAAAGTTTATGATTGGTGTGTGATACAGTTTGACTCCTAGTGTTTCCACTTCGTTAAATGTGTGCTAATTGAGCTAAAGCCGTGCTGATGTGAGTTAACATTATTGACTGCTATAGTGCTTTCTAAGTGACCACATGGTGTCAGCACTGACAAATGTAGGAATTTGTGTGTATAGTTTTGCAGTAACAGTTCACCACATCTGACTCATGTTTAAGCAATTGAGAAAAACTGTAAGACTGAGGTCAGGACAAACTGAGGTTTAGATGTTGTTTACCTTTCTTGCTTTGTGTGCTGATTCCTTGACTTAGTGAGTTTGCTGTCATCAATGTAGTTTATTTCAAATCAACACCCAAAACACTGGGATTCCTTTTGTTTTGAGCATTACACCTGTTGTTGACTATACATAAAAATGGTCAGAGATTCTCACAGTGAAGTAAAATAGATGAACCTTAAACCTGAATTTGTTTTACTGGGCAGCAGGGGTCATCTGATCTCCTAGTTACAGGGTCGTGCTTCATTCATGGTTGGTAAGTAACTACCATATGAGTAATGGACTGATTCTTATTTAATGCTTTTCTACACTACTCTTGAGCACTCACAGCAACTTTGGCCAGGATCAAACAGCCAACCTTCTGATTAGTAGAGGGCCTGCTCTACCCCCTGAGCCACAGCCATGCACAGTCCTTCTACATTTTAATGAGATCCAAGCCTCACTAATGATATGTATTTTATTCAGAAGCAAAATAACCACAGCCAAATAAAAAGGCCTAAACAGGACTTACTAACATGGTGACAGCATGATGGCATATTGGTTGGATATTCAGAGAGGTAAGTGTGTTTTAGCAATTTTTCAGACAAAAATCTATGAATTTTACACATTTCTGAATGACATGTAAAAGTTTCACTTAACATAATAGGGCATTTTTCTAGAATTCTAATTACTAGTACCATAATATGCCTTCATTTTAATCACCGGTGTCGTTGCTTAAAGAAAGCCATTTGTAAAATAACTACAGGCTCTTTTTCAGGACATCTCACCAGGGAAGTGAAAAATCTCAAACATTTTCCCTGCGAATAAACCCAATAAAAACAAAGTTTAGCTGAGGGAAACACACACACACACACACACTTGCTGTGCAGCATCTCTCTATCGGCCCAGCAGAGCAGCTGCAGTTCAGCTCATTCTGTCCCAGCAGCTAAAACCTTCCCTGACGTCAGGAAAACAGTTGTAAGTTCTTCTTCTTCAGGTCACACATTGTTCCGGATGATGACATGATGCAATGCTATAATCACTTGTTTATCATTTAAATCCAGGTTTTCTTTTACTGAACAATGATTTTCCTATATTTGCATAAACAGGGACAGCGATTACATTAAACCCAGTGCTCCAGGTCTATCAGCCAGTGTCCAAGAGTGCATTTCCAAACTCGAGTGGGGCAAGAAGTATAGCACTGCTATTCCTATGTGTTGCTTCCTATTTGTCAAATTAAAACACAATTTTCTAGAGTCAGGGAAGAATAATTATTTGATCCCCTACTGAATTTTTAAATTTGTTCACTTACAAAGAAGTATGAGGAGTCACGTTTTGCTTTGGAATCAAATACTTGACTTTTAAGTTATGTGTTTTTCTTTTCTAGATATTCTGTCTCTATTCTGTCTCTCTCCTTTAAAATGAAACTGCCATAAAAATTAGAAGACTGCTCATTTCGTTGGAAGTGAGCAAAATGTCAAATTCAACAGGGAATCAAATCATTTCCTGTACGGTATGAGCAGCTTCTGTTTCAAGGAAATAAAGACAACTGTTACTGTGATATGACTGTGATACAAAAATCTGTTCTAAAATTGGCAGTTACAGTTGTTACATTATCTCTTTTTGTTGTGTTAAAAGTGATTAACAGACTTTATCTGGATTGAGTAAAAATATTCTCAGGATATCCAGGTCCAAAATGTGTGTGTGTGTGTGTGCGCGAAGGTGTGTGTCCGTGTGAAGTCATCTATAGCAGTTATTAGTGGTGCAACGGATCAAAAATCTCACGGTTCGGATCGGATCACGGTTTTAAGTCACGGATCGGATCAATTTTCGTATCAGCAAAAAAAGAAAAAAAGACAAAATTTTAACATTTACTTATTAACTTATTTAACTATTTTTTGCCTATTAAAAACATTCAACTCAAGACTCATTATGTATATATATATATATATATATATATGCATATATATGTATATATGTATATGTATATAGCTATATGTATATAGCTCGAGAGGATGTGGAGGATGAAGGTGACGGTGGTCCCCGTGGTAATCGGAGCACTAGGTGCGGTGACTCCCAAGCTAGGCGAGTGGCTCCAGCAGATCCCGGGAACAACATCGGAGATCTCTGTCCAGAAGAGCGCAGTCCTGGGAACAGCTAAGATACTGCGCAGGACCCTCAAGCTCCCAGGCCTCTGGTAGAGGACCCGAGCTTGAAGGATAAACCGCCCGCAGGGGCGTGCTGGGTGTGTGTGTTTTTTTTTTTTTTATATATACACACACACACACACACACACACACACACATATATATACACATATTCACCTCCTACATCGCTCCCTCGCTCACCTGGAGACCGCTGGAAGCACTGTGAGAATCATGTTCTTTGATTTCTCCAGTGCCTTCAACACTATTCTTCCCTCGGTTCTGAAGGACAAGCTGGAGAACTCAGGAGTGGACCATCACCTCACTACCTGGATACTGGACTACCTCACCGACCGACCACAGTATGTGAGGACTCAGGGCTGTGTGTCGGACAGGGTCGTCTGCAGTACGGGGGCCCCACAGGGAACGGTTCTGGCTCCGTTCCTCTTCACCATCTACACTGCAGACTTCTCCCACAACTCCACCCAGTGCTTCCTGCAGAAGTTCTCTGATGACTCTGCAATAGTCGGCCTCATCACTGATGGGGACGACAAGGAGTACAGAGGACTGACTCAGGACTTTGTGGACTTTGTGGACTGGTGCCAGCTGAACTACCTCCAGATCAATGCCAGTAAAACCAAGGAGCTGGTGGTAGACTTCCGCAGGCACAAACATCCTCCACTGCAACCACTGAACATCCAAGGTATGGACATTGAGACTGTGGACAGCTACAGGTACCTTGGTGTTCATCTGAACAACAAACTGGACTGGACTCATAACTCAGACGCCCTCTACAGGAAAGGGCAGAGCAGGCTGTACCTGCTGCGGAGACTCAGGTCGTTTGGAGTGGAGGGCCCACTCCTGAAGACCTTCTATGACTCTGTGGTGGCCTCAGCCATCTTTTATGGTGTGGTCTGCTGGGGCGGCAACATCTCTGCTGGGGACAGGAAGAGACTGAACAGGCTGATCCGAAGGGCCAGCTCTGTTCTAGGATGCCCTCTGGACCCAGTGGAGGTGGTGAGTGACAGGAGAATGGTGGCTAAGCTGTCATCCCTGTTGGACAACATCTCCCACCCCATGCATGAGACTGTGACAGCACTGAGCAGCTCCTTCAGTGGGAGACTGCGGCACCCACGGTGTGGGACGGAGAGATTTCGCAGGTCTTTCCTCCCCACTGCTGTCAGACTCCACAACAAAGACTTTTAACTGATCAAACACACACATCCACAAATGTACAATAATCTTTCTGGCAACCGTTGTATTTTTCACTCTGTTGTATATAGCATTTGTACTCTATTTTTATCCTATTGTATATTTTATTCTATTTTATTCTACTGTATATAGTATTCTATTTTTATTTTTATTCTATTCTGTACAGTTGTGTACTGTATTTATTCTTATTTTATTTTATTCTAATTGTCCTTCATAACTTTTGCACTGTCCACTTCCTGCTGTGACAAAACAAATTTCCCACGTGTGGGACTAATAAAGGTTATCTTATCTTATCTTATATATATATATATATATATATATATATATATATATATATATATATATATATATATATATATATATATATATATATATATATATATATATATATACACACATATATATATACACATATATATATATACATATACACATATATACATATACACATATATACATATACACATATATATATATATATATATATATATATATATATATTATTATATCATTATTATTATTATTATATAAAACAAATGCAGTATAGGGCAGTACAGGGCTTTGTATCTACCACTCCGCTGTGATATAATGAGCGGTCACGGTCTCGTAGCTTTCCGTTGACCTGGAGCTCCACCCATTTGTAGTTGGGCAACAGAAGATCCTGGGACAGTTCAGCCATAACTTTAAACTTTTCCTGCTCATACATGCCTGGGTACGATCTTGTCGCTGAAGTGGACGTGCAACGGGATATCATAGCTTGGCTCAAGCACGTTCATCATAGTTTAAACCCCTTGCTTTGCACAAGGGAATACGGCCTCCCGTCTGCAGCTACACACCCCAGTAGCTTTTGTAATAGCTTTAGCCCGATCGGATTGGGGAGCAAAGGGCTGCTTAAATGCCACAAACTCCTCTGCTCCTCCCCTTGGACCGCTAGCGCTGGCCATAACTATCGCTTGACAGACTGACCATGCGCACCATATACATACTTTTTTTCCTTCTTTTTCGAATCTTCGGATCACGTGCGTCCCGAACCGTGGAGTGGGATCGGTTCGGATTACGGATCAACCGTGATCCGTTGCACCACTAGCAGTTATACAGGAGCATAGCTTCTGAGGCTAAACAGTAAAGCCAAGCCATTCTTTTTAATAACCAGCAGGGGATGACTCCTGTCCAGTTGCACAGAGGTCTATGGAAACTGCTGACAACTGTGTTTGCTTTTACGAACCTGCATCTTAGTGACATTGGGGAAGTCTCCAGGGCTGATGTGGTGCTCTCTCTGTAGGACGGTGTAGATCTCCGGCAGTCTCTGGATCAGTTCGTCTTTCTTCTTTTCCCGCCCAAACAGAGATGGCATCTCTTTCTTCAGGTAGCTGATAATGTAGGCATGCACCTGCAAGCAGGAAAGCAATGGAGATATGCATTTTAAAATGCCATGGAGGGGACACAGATCTAAATTCTGTGCCTTAAAACGTAAGCATGAGTACACATTCACATGTGTCCCAAGTTTCTTTTAAACCTGTTAATGGCAGCGTTTTTCCTTTGAGACATTTGAGACTGCATTGAAAGAAGAGGACTAAAACTAAAAGTGTTGCATCAGAAAGCTGATTGAAACTGATCACAAAAGTTCATTCATCTCATTAAATCTTTAAAAAAGCCAAAATTCAGGACAAGTGAGCAAGCTAAGAGAAGAAGTCTGAGTACATGGCAACGCTTAACTGAGACAAAACCGAAGTTATTTATGACTGATCCCCTTTAACTCTTCTGTGTTACACTGTCCCAGCACAGAAGACACTAGCCTGATAGTTCCTCAAAAGGAAAAGGTCATAGCCCTCCCGCTGCCAGAGCTCCATTCAATAACAGCACTGTTTACACAGAGTTTCCTTAATCACACCACCGACACAGGAAGTCCGCTATCTGGGCTACAGGTTACCATGGAGGGCAAGGAAGCTCATGCTCTCATGTGTTTTAGTTCATAAAATGAGATTTGAAAATTCAAACATTTGGAATTCGTGAGATGACATCTTACAAATTGAAATTTAATAATTTATATTTAAATTAAAAAAAATTCATGACACAAATAATCTTTACATGGAACAACCACAAAGTTGACATTTTGTGAACATAAAAACAAAAGAATATTTCACAGAAAGGGTTAATATCTTTAAATATAATTTTATTGTAGAATGAAATGCATAATTCAGACATCTCAGGCTGTTTCCTCTTACTGTAATAAAAATATAGCTTGAAGTCTGGGTGTTTAGACTCCAGATGAGAGAGAAACAGGAAACTATGAGATGCTGGGTCAGAGGGGAACTGATGGTGACTGATGGATTAGCATAGGAGAAGAAGGAGAAGAAACAGGAGGAGGAGGGAGGAATGCAGGAGTGCAGGAGGATCATCGGTTACACAGGCAAAGGCATAATGATGGTGGAAGGAAGGGAGGAGTAACACAGGGAGGGAATGAGCTCATTGAATTTCTGAGGGCAAAGTGCCAGAGTACATGAGTGCCATTTATCAAAAGTTACAGAGGAAGGAAAAACATAACTAAAAAGACTCCTTGGTATGTTTCTAGGTGCTGAACATAACTACATGTGTGAGAAAACACATATGTAGTTAGGGTTTTTTGTACATTTCATTTATAAATGTACAAAAAAGCCCAAAAGACACAGAACTATCATTTGTAACTGTAACAAAAACCATCTACGAATCCCATTATTTCCTTTGCATCAGTGGCTTAACGTTATCACACGACAAACATCATACTGCAGCGTTTCCACTAGAAAGCACTTGTCATATGTTAGTAGAGCGCAGCCAAATCCTTTGTTTAGCTGATAAGTGAAATATGCACCATAACAAACCACCGGATTGTGTCATTTCAATAACTTTTGCGGCTAAACACACATCTGTGTTTGGTGTGGATCATTCACTCAGGACAGATTCCAGCTCACTGTATAACAACACAGATGATACAGCTGCTGGATGTGCCCTCATTATTAAGTTTTCACAGCAGCCTTCGCAATTTCCCACATAAATACCTAATGAAAAAAGAAGCAACCACAGAGGAAGAGGCTGTGACTTCACACTGAATCTCCTGAGATGACAGACGATCAAATCAACTTGAGCGTCATTGTACAACATTACGAAACATTACAGAGATTAATATGATTGATGTTATTAACCTGCTTCTCTTTGCTTGCTCAAAAATATAGTGGTACCTGAAGTACTTGATCTTTGTTATACTTCAAATATGGCCGACTTTTTACATGCTCTCAAACTTTTGAAGACTCATACGCATTTTGGAGTAAAAAAAAAATCCACCCCATATGAGGGACTGCTACATCTATGTGCTGTACGCTAGAAGCCTTTTTACAAAATAAAAGCCCTTTGTTTCTTATATGCTTCTACCAGGCTGGACAAGTGTTTGTGTTCCAAATACTGAGCTGAGCATATGCCCTGTATCCCCCACTATGGTGACCATAAGCATAAATGCAGCTAGATTAAAGTTAAACTGTTAACTGTTTGATAGCTCTACATAATTATAACCAAATAAACAATAAGGCCCTGATTTAAATTTTTAAAAGATCATTCTTTATTTATTGGTCAGACTTGCTCTTATCAAGTTATGCCAAATTATTTCAAAAGACTAAAACATTAAAACACACCAAGTAACAAATTAACTGCAGTTACATTTTTTTTGTGTGTTTTTTGGAAGTAGAGTGATTACATTAATCACTGAGCTGAATTACAGTCTTCCTTTCTTTCTTTACTTAAAGTAGTACTACTTTGAAAAGTACAGGACTCCTCAGGCTGTATACATAAATGCAACCATGTTCTTATTAGCAAGAATATTTCCCTTGAAATAAAATTAAATATATCTAAAAAAAAAAGACCCACACCAGTACAGTGTTTGCAAAATATAAGCCCTCCATGATGTGTGTGACTAAAGCATGTTTTCTATCTATTTTAATTCTTTAAAAAATATTTAAAAACTTGTTGTTGTAAGCTTGGTTTCAGGATTAGCGTCTGATTCAGGCTTTATTTCCACATCACTGTTAAAATTAAATACCACTTCTGCTTCCTGTTTCCCAAGAATAAAAAACATCTATGTTTCGATTCTTCGTTTGAAAGGCTGAAACAACAGCTGACATCATTAGCAGTGTTGGGCAAGTTACTTTGAAAAAATAATTAATTATAGTTACTAGTTGCTTCTTCAAAAAAGTAACTGAGTTAGTAACTGAGTTACAATATTCTAAAAGTAATTAATTACTTGAAAAGTAACTATTGCGTTACTTTTTAACCCCTCTGCGGTCCAGGGTATAATTGGCCATTTTAACTACTTTTGATTTTACCTCTACAGTTCACCTTTAGAAACTATTTACTTTGCCTTGTTTGGAATCATCCTTTTCAGCACAACCTCACGTGTCTGAATTTACAGCCATGTTTTCATTTTGACATACTGCATTAACACAATTGATCTAAAATCAGACAAAAAACATAAAATCAGAGTAGAAAAAGTTATATTTTTTACCATAACAACCACAAACATGTTTAATGAATCATATTTCATAACTTCAAATGCAAATATTAATTGTCAATTTTGAAATCCTATGCACAAGTTTTGCAAACAACAAAGTTATTTGCATCCATTTACCTTTTACCTTGATTTTTTAAATAACCATTCCAAACTATTTACAGAACAATCGGCTGTTCTGCATTCAATAAGATGCCACACAAATTATTTGTGCCACTCCAAAAAAATAATTTCTGTCCATTATAAAGGAGAACATCACAGCCTGATACCTGCAGGTCTGACAGCAGCAGGTGTATCACTCCTTTTTCTACCTGGAGACAGCAGTCGCCTCATTGTTCTGACACACAACACAAGACTATCCACAACACTACACACTAACTACACAAGACAACACATTAACTACACACTCCAAACACGCTAAACGTCACAAATCTCTCACATCTCAAAACTCGCTCTCCCTCTTTTTCTGCTGTCTTTCTTTCTCTCTCTCTCTCTCTCTCTCTCTCACTCTCTCTCTCGCCGTCACTCCTAAAACTTCCCCTGGGTTTTTTGGGGGTTTTTTGGTCATAAGCAGAGAGTGCTTGCTGCGCTGTCCTTAGACAGTAAACGTGACAAAACTATTGAGGAAAAAACACCACGTATATATTGTTTATCATGACTCTGGTTTTACGTGGCCTATCAACACAATTTAAAAACTGGTATATATCACCTTGTTGCTTTGTCTTTAAGTGGTCATGTGATTGGCTTACCACGACTACTTTATTCTTCCTCAGTCAAACAGCAGCACTCATGCAATTGTTTTGCCCCCTTAGCTCCAGGTGTTGTGCTAGACAGTGATCGTGATTGCCGTCTGCGGGAGCGCGCGCAGCTGCTTAAAGCTGTAGCGTCCAGATTACTTACGTAGTCAGCTACTTCCGTGCAACAGATATAAGATGCGGTAAGCTGAACACAGCTTCAACCGTCTGTTTGTTGAAAAATAGTAACGGACCGCATTTTCTTGTTAGTAACTGTAACGGCGTTGTAACAATAGGAATAGTAATTAGTTAGATTACTCGTTACTGAAAATAGTAACGGCGTTACTAACGCCGTTACTTGTAACGCCGTTATTCCCATCACTGATCATTAGAAACCATTTTCTCACAAGGACATCTCCATTAAACATAAACTCAGCCATTTGGAAACACTATCCCAGAGTTCCTCAGTCAAATATTCCCCAGTATTCCTAGAATTCATGAAAGTCTTAGAGTTAACTCCAACCACAACGTGTGACTTCTTGTCTCACCTTGGCCAGCCTCGCCCGCTTGATCAAGTCGTTGAGTTTACGGAGAGCAGCATTCCTCGGAAGACTCTGGATGTCCCGGAACAGGTCCTGAGACTCTGCCTCGAACAGACGCCTGACAAGTACCAGGAATGAATGAATGAATGAATGAAGTAATACACGTGTATGGAGAAAGAAATCCTACTCTAACAAGCAAATGAATGAACAACAACATGAACAAATGAATGGATGGATGAAACAATACATATATCATGAAGAAAGGTTAAATAACTAAATTAAATTATTTAATGAACATATGAATAACAGTTCTTCTTCATTCTTACAACCTTGAATCACACATGCATATTTCTATAGTACATTTACTTTTTCATTCAATTCCATTTGTGCGATCAATTCTTTTGAAAAAGCAATAATTTTAATCACAGCACCTGTTCTACACATTTTAATGTGTAAACACACAGACTGTGTATATGCTGTGTAGCTCCAAGCTTAGTTTTTCAATTCCGTCCAAAATTTGTCTTTAGATTAGAAGGGTGGGGGGGTGGGAACTAGAACAAATTGTTTCAGTCAGAGGATGAAAATGATGGGCTGGTTTGGAACTATGAATCATAAATAAGAGGTTCTCATGTCTAACTTCATTAAAAAAAGAACATTAAGGCAAGGAAGATAAGCATCATTCCCTGCGAATGTACAGACGAAGTAACGTATTTCACCTGTTCTCTGTGTTTTGCAGCGGTTTGGCCCAGAAGGAGCCGAGATAAACTCTCACCACCTCTGGAGTGTTGATCACCTTCCCCAGTGACCACATGAGGGCGCCATACACCCGCATGAGTTGTTGGGTGTCCACCTAATTGAACAGGTGAGGAGGAGGAGCTTAAGGTTAGACTGACACAGGTGAGCAGAGTTTAATGTCATGTTAGATTTGTACAGCCTCTCCTACCTGGTCTGCCTTGTTGAGGACGACTCGGATCTTGTCGTCTTGACCCTTGAAAGCTTTGATGGCCTCTGAAAACTCATCTGAGATGTCCAGCTTGTGTGCATCAAAGAGGAGAATGATCCGGTCCACTCGCTCTCCAAACCAACGCAGGACCTCAGCAAAGTCATAACCTGGCAACAGGGAGACAAACAAAAGGATGCGTCTAGTTTCCATTTCTAGATCATTTCTGGAAAATGAACACTTAGCAAAACAAAGTCTAATAATTTTGACTGATGAGAAAGAAAATTAAGGAACTGAAGCTAAATTTTATCAGCATTTCTTTTTTGGCTTCATGTTAAGATTATATACCATGGATGAAATATAATGGTTGTAAATGTAAGGATGGTTTGGTAACAAGTAGCTACCAAATGTTGCTGCTGAAGTTGAAGACATGCAAGGATGGTGCAATGTATTTATACTCATAATAATCGTGTTAGTTTTTTGTAACCAAGTTAAATAAACCAAGGAGATGCTAACTTCAGAGTAGGTCTCCAAAAAAACTGTCATCCCCACAGAACTCTAAGAAGGAACTCAAAGTTCCTTTTTGTGTGTGTCTGTCTTTTAAGACAGATTGTGGTGAAATTTGTGTCTCTTTGTGGTAACGTTGGGTCTTTCAAACTGTTCACCAATAAATATTAAATAACTTCATACAGAGACCGAGTGGCTCAGGAATCACTTTCATGCGTCTCCTATGTCTTGGGAGGTATCTAGACATGCTCGGTAACCCACTTATGCCATTGTTTCATCGTTTTCATGTGTTGCGCACCATGTACAAAACATGCAACCAAACCCAACCCAACAAAAAGTCTGATTAAGAAAAGAATAAACTGTTCCTGTCTGCTAAGCATAGGTTTCAACAGGTTATTAAGAGTGGGGATTGGGATTACATAATGTGTGTTTTCCACCCCTCAGCAGATGCACTTGGGCAATTCTGTGTTAATTAGTGTTTTCATCTACAAAAGCACAACTTACTGACAAAGTACAGCTTCAGCTTCCGAAATCAGCAGAGAAATCAGACAACAAAAGCACTACATTTTGTATGTGTGTATAGACTATCTTAGTGTAGACCAGTTTGAGTTAGACACCATCACAGTAAAGACATACTGGACTGTTTGTGTGTCTTCACCGTCAAAGGTCTGTTTGAGGATTTGAGAAGCAAGACTTTAGGCTACAGTTAGTATTACAGCCTTAGTTGGGACTGGTAAGCTTGAGTGCCGTTCCTTCAGGGCAAGCAAGGTAAGCAGTACTTGTTATGAAGAAACTTACTAAGAAATGAAGTCTTTAATGTTTATGTTAGTTTAATTTTAATGGAGAGAGACAGAATATTAACTAAAACTCAAAAAAACCCCACAATACACAAAGTGGATTTGCACACTATTGAGTGAAACAGGAATTTGATCCCCCTACAACCCAGCAATAATTCTGGTTTACAGAGATTAGAATCAACTAGTCAATGAATGAATGAATGAATGAATGAATGAATGAATGAATGAATGAATGAATGAATCAATCAATCAATCAATCAATCAATCAGTCAGTCAGTCAGTCAGTCAGTCAATCTGACACTCCTGACCCTGAACCATAAGACTACCTCGGTCTCCATGCAAGATTTTGCCTCATGGGGTGAAGATGATCATGAGAAAGGTGGTGGATTAGCCCGAAAATACAAAAGAGGAGCTTGTTAATGATCAGAAGGCAGTTGAGACCACAGTCACCAAGAACATCACTGGTAACACACTATGCCATAATGGACTGTTTTATTAGAGCACCCAGAAGGTACTCCTTTTCAGGAAAGCACATGTACAGGCCCATCTTAACTTTGCTAGTCAACATTTAAATGAAGTAGAGAAAGCTTGGGAGAAAGTGCTGTGGTCAGATGAAACCAAAACCAAGCTCTTTGCCACCAACTGAGGCAGAGTATGACCCAAAGGACACCATCCCCACAGTCAAGCATGGAGGTGGAAACAATATGCTTTGGGGCTGTTTTTCTACTAAGGCTACAGAGATGACTCCACCACACTGACGTACCAATGGATGGGGTCGTGCACCGTAAAATCTCAGACAGAAGATGGGTCCTGATGATGGGTCATGAATGAGGCTTCCTGCATGATCATGACCCAAAAAATACTGACAAGGCAACAAAGGAGATGCACATTATGGTTATAGAGTGGCTTAGCCAGTCTGCAGACCTCAGTCCTATAGAAAATCTGTGGACAGCTCTTCAAGCTGCCAAGCTGTAGCCAAGAAACCTGAAGGATTTAGAGAGTTTCGGTAAAGAGGAGTGGGCCAAAATCCTGCCTGAGATGTGTTTAACTCTGGTGACTAAGTACAAGAAACTTCTTACTGTTCTGTTTACAAACGCTTTCTGAATTTTTGGTTGATATTCTGTCTCTGTCTATTAAAATGAAACCACCATAAAACTAGTATAAAAGAGTATTAATTTCTTACAAATTCAGCAGGAGTTCAAATAATTATTTCCCTCACTGTAGCATACGGTAGTCCCGATGTAGGAATATACATAGCGAATGTAACAGCCACAAAACAGTTTCAGTTCTCTCTCTCTCTCTCTCTCTCTCTCTCTCTCTCTCTCTCTCTCTCTCTCTCTCTCTGTGTGTGTGTGTGTGTGTGTGTGTGTGTGTGTGTGTGTGTGTGTGTGTGTGTGTGTGTGTGTAAAGTGATATATAGCAGTTTGGGTGTGGTTCATCTGAAACTGGGTGACACTGACCTCACTTTTGAAAACTCAAGAGCTTTTATACTCAAACAGGAAAATTCCTGCAGCAGAAGGAAATGTTTCAACTCTTACATATCTAATTAAATTCTACTTGTCTTTACTGGGTAAATGGTCTGGTATCCAGCACTTCTCTCCTTTTGCTCTGTACTCAGTGCTTCTGCACTGGAAACCATAAAAACCCTTCACAAATACATTTATACAGCATTTTAAGTTGAATTACTTTGTATCTACGGATAGATGCATTGGGGTTATACTAGTTACCCTCAGTTGAAGGGACAAAAAATGATTTTGATCTTCTCTTTGTGTCCTGCCTTGCTTGTCAATCATTTCTTTGCAGTGATGCCTGAAATCGGCAAGTATAAAAAAATTAAAAATGCCCTAATAATAACAATGATAATTGAGGAGCAGCTGAAGCTGAGCAGAAGGTAAATGAAGGAGTGTAAGGGTGAAGGAGGTCTGAAACATATGGAGGACTCTTGCTGCAGAGTTCTGTAACATCTAGAGCCGATGGAAGAGAGCAGAGAGAATGGCATTACAGTAGTCCAGATGAGATGTGACCAGAGTATGAAACCGGAGTTGAGTGCTAAATTGAGAAAGAAAAGGGTAAAGCCTAGAAATGTAATGAAGGTGGAAGTAAGCTAAACGTGAGACATGACTGATGTGGGCGGTAAAGGAGAGGGGTTTCTCCAAGATGATTCCAAAACTTTTGACACTATGGAAAGCGTGGACCTGACAGTAGATACAACAAAGGGTTGGGCATGTAGGCAGGATGTGAGGACAGGAGGGGGAAGAGAATTTCTGGGGTTCTGTAGAATAATACAGTTGTGTGTCATCTGCATAACAAATGAATTGCATACCAAAATTGTGGACGATATTTCCAAGAGGAAAAGGAGAAATTATAAAGGCCCCAGCACTGTTCCCTGAGGGACACCATGTTTGACTGAGGTAAGGAGGCGGACAGTCTTGCCTTGAATAAATTGTTTCCTGTCAGACAGGTAGACTGTTAACCACTTGAGTTCTGTGTGATTCCAATGTTAGCCAGATGTTCTAACAGTAACTTGCCATCTTGTGTCTCACTAAATATTAGTTTAGGATGTTTCCTTACCACCTTACCACCCATATTTTAGCTGGGTAAGCTTCAGACAGTACAGTCACTTATCAAGGGTGTGTCATTTTAGGTTTTTAGAAGACAAGCAAAGGAGGTAAAAACACCTTTACACTATTTATCATAGGACTGTATAAGTAGGTCTGTGAATTGAATGACTGGTAAGGGAGATTCCAGTTAGTTTGTTATATTTTTCCATGCAGTGGAAGACTTGCACAATAGATCAGGCATAAAAAGGTTCTCAGAAACTCTCCGTAATTCACTGTCGTCCTGCTCACTTTGTCACTGAGGTTGCTGGGAAACATATTTATTTGTCCAGGTCTTAACAGGTAGAGCTAAAGTGCACAGTTTACACTGAACACATGGCTGAATGCGCATAGAGCACCATCGACCATAGCCAGTGTACTTAAACACATGTGTAGTACAAACCCATTCAGCAATCATACTTGTCCCTTTGGTTGCTTCATACTTTTCTTCTAAATGTGTTTGCCACTTCATCAACCTTAGGTCCAATGGATAACAGACATTTGGAAAGTTTTTGAAATAGAATACTCATATACATACATATATATATATATATATATATATATATATATATATATATATATATATATATATATATATATATATATATATATATATATATATATATATATATATATATATATATATATATATATATATATATATATATATATATATATATATATATATATATATATATATATATATATATATATATATATATATATATATATATATATATATATATATATATATATATATATATATATATATATATATATATATATATATATATATATATATATATATATATATATATATATATATATATATATATATATATATATATATATATATATATATATATATATATATATATATATATATATATATATGTATTATATATGTATTAATGTATTAAAAGCAAGTGCAGACTGCAGGTTTTCGTTATTTGCCCTGTTGAAACATTTTAATGCACCTGACATAATTTATAAGTATAAATACATTTATTTTTTTTATGTGGATTAGTTCTCTTTCTCTTGACTTTCTTAAATATGTAACCCATTTTGGGGTACTTTAAAGAAAGGCAGAAGACTTAAAACGAGATCAGACGTCAAATGTGACATGATATGTGGATAAAATGATATTGTGATATTTAGAAACCTATATACCAGTATCATTTCCCAAATGCCAATACAAACAAAAAGCAACAGCATTTTAAAAAATAGTTTGAAAGATAAAAGACATTTTATGAATGTTTAATCTTTTTAGAACTTGAAGAACAGCAAGATATACCATTTCCTATAGACCTAAATGTTGCCAATACAAACAATGGCATTAAGAAACATATTTTTAAATAGCTCTGTATAGCACTTGTATCACTTTGACCTTCAGATCAAACTATCGACCTTTAAGATGAGGTCAGAGGTTAAACATTTATATGGTACTCTCTACATGTTTACAATACACTATTTTTTTAAATCAACAAACAAAGTTTCAACAAATAAATTTTCAAGTTTGCTTTGAAGACCTTGGTGGACCAAGGCAAATTTTAATGGGTACGCCCCTAGCAAAGTTTAATCAGAATTCATTCAAAACTTTTCAAGCTATCATGTTTAAAAACACAACCTCCTTGGCAGAGGTAAAAATGATCAGAGGTTGGATACCAGCCTATCAGCCTGCAGGTCAGCTGGATTTCACAAATTAAACAGTGGAGTGTCCCACTCTGCCCACATTCACAACATCACTTCGGGGCAACAAACATCTGACTGTTTGTAGACACAACACATGTACAGTTGCTGATGATGCTTATTATGAAGGTTAATGAGGACTACCCTCAGCATTTCTAATGTGTAAATTCCAAAACCTAGAACACTGCAATGGCTTTAGTTAACATTGAAAGCTATTACACACCAATCTTTCTTATCAACCTGACCAAATTATTAAAGTCAATTAAAAGCCCAGCAGGTTGGCCTGGTGTCCTAATTTCCAAGACCCCAATGTGATCAAGCATCTACCAGATGTGCTAGCAGTAGCCCAACCTATGGAGGCCCCACTAGCTGCCAAGAGAACCAAAAAGGGCCACTGCTTTGTCACTCTCCCCATGGCTTCTGTGCAGGTCTCCTGAGCCCTGCAAGTCTGTTTCCACCTCCTGCCATCACCATTCACATTTACTGAGCCCTTGGTGGAGGCTGCAGGCAGCAAAGGTGTCTGTCCTTGCTAAGTGGGGATGTTGGCACACAAAGGCCCATCTGGTGATACCTGCGGTTTTAGAGGGAGTTTTAACCTTTGGTTGACTGTCTGGGTGTAACTTCCAACACACTCCACTGACACAAGATATAATACTGTTAATGAGCCAGGTTTGACTGCTTTCTGTGAGGATTTCATTTAACGTATTTAACTAAAACATTTCAAAATATTCCCATGAACAGTTATAGCAACTACTGCTATTGCTAGTGCCATTTTTTTAATCACGTAGTTTTAGTCCTTTTTACCCACACTTCAAACGAGTTTCTAGTACTGCTTCCTTTCATGTTCAAAAGTTTTAAAACCAAGAACATCTTAGAAAATCTTTCAACTTATTTCTTACGTCTATGTTTTACTTGAAAAAACAAATACACTAATCACTGCAGCTCAACAAACAGGATTATACTGCCTCTGTGGAGAAGCTATTTTTGCAATCTGTCCACCCTGGAGTTGTCCGTTCATGAATAAATGATGCTGTTAGCACTGAGTGCAATGTGTTTCACGCCCTCCAGCTTCAGGTTACACTGGCAGCTTCAGGTGTTTGGCTCAGGTTTGTCCCAGTAGATGTGAGCCTAAGCAGTAAATACAGTCATCAGCTGGGAAATTTTCTGCACCTATGAGATTCATTACAGCAGACAGAGAAAACACAACTAAGAGGCACAGAACACACCCCTGCAGGGTCAGTAAGATGACCTTCCTCTGATACGAGCTGTCATTGTTCTCTAGTGGTTCTATTATAGGACAACTAATTATTTCACATGTTCCAATTCATTTAAAAACGGAAATGCCTTCTCCTTAAACGTCTACTTCCCCTGCACTGCTGGAACATAGTGAATTTATCATTTATTTCACAGTGCAGAGGTGCAAGCCTTTGTGTGCATGTTGGCAATGTCACAAGTATGCATTACATGAGGGAAAAGCACCAAAAACAATGAGGAAATAGTAATTATTGGGATTTAAAGGCAAACAAGCTAAATACAACCTTGAATGTCAAGCTACTAAAATTCACTCTGACCACTGTCAACCCTGAGGAGCATTGTCCAATGGAAAAATCCAACATTGGAGTAATTATGAGTGTTTTGGTAACTCATGGATAAAAGAAGACATCTGATGATGTCTAAAGACTTTGCTGAAGAACTGCAGGTAAGTTTTTTCAATTAAGCTATTGTTTAGGTAGAAAGACTTAAAGTCTTCAGCTGGAAGAGGCCAATCTGATGATCTTATATTGTGAAGAATCTTAATTTTCAGAATGACTGTAAAGATCAGATAATTAAACACATACACCCAAGAGCTGTCCACATTTACTTACTCTACATTAGCAAATCAAAGGGGTGATTGGCTGTGACACAGTTAGAATAACACCCATTCAAAGGACAACACATCATGGAGGTTTAACTTTTTTGTAATGAGAGTATAATGATGTTACAATAGTTGCAGACTAAACATTCTGAGAGTTGTGGCCACAAAATTCAGTATTTACAGTCAGAACCTTCACAATAAAACTGAGAAAAAAAAAGGATGTAGATATTTTTCGAGTTTAAAGTTTAGCTTTGGGAGGAAGTAATTGATTTAATATCTAACTAACTGCAAGTAATTATCACAAGTTCACAAGTTCAACTAGGAGTGATGATACATCCCCAGCCGAGGGTTAACCTAGACATAACCCTAACGACAATTATCTAACCTAATCTCCTAATTAAAAAGAACAGAAAAAGAGTTAGCGGTAATAGCGATATGAGAAATACAATTCAGCTCACACAATAAACTAATGCAGTTCAGTTTATGATTCTCACACAAACAATTTCACAAGCAGCTGGTTGGCTATTTTTAGGCTGCAGAAGAGGCAATCAAAGGGACAAGGTGGCTGTCAGCAGGAGGTCGAGATGCTGCTGTCCATGCAGCTGTCCAGTCTGCACTCAGGAACTTATTTACAACAGGCAAGCTGCAGCCTCCACCTGACTCAACAGCAATGTTTAATGGTATGGCTTTGGCTCACTGTGTGGCTTAAGAGGTAGAGCAGGTCATCTAGTAACAGAAGGTTGGGGTGGTTCAATCCCCTCCATGCCAAGTATCCTTGGGCACGATACAATACTGAAAAAAGGGTGGGTGGGTGAATCAATCTACTAAACATTTACCCACACACACACACACACACACACACACACACACAACCCATACACACATCTTTGAGGGAGGACAGAAAGATGTAAACACTTAAATACATTCTACTGGGAGGAGTCAAACATACAAATAACATAGCATGGACCATGGATCATAAGAGGGAAATCAAGATTTCAGTCATTATAGCAATCACCTCAATGATGATTGAGCAACGTCCATCCACTGATTAACCTCCTAGGACCTGGCGTCCACATATGTGGACATCACATTTTGGGTTATTTAGACCAAAATGCTCAATTTTGCTCTACAAGGGTCTGATATCCACTTACGAGGACATTATACTGCTACTGTTCGATTGAAATTTTAAATGAATATCCTTATATGTGGCTCTTATTTTTCTTAAAAACAAAAATAAGGTAAAAAAAATAAATAAATCTGGTGATTCTTTGTTTTTACATTCATCAGGTCCCAATCAGCCCAAATATCAAAGAGAAATTAAAAATGCATGCCGTGGAAGAGTTCAGGTCTTAGGAGGTTAAAGGCAGTGTGTGTGTGTGTGTGTGTGTGTGTGTGTGTGTGTGTGTGTGTGTGTGTGTGTGTGTGTGTGTGTGTGTGAACGCTACAAAGAGGTAGAAAGTAAATGCTTCTATTAGAACTCTGTTACTGCAATCAGACTCCACCCACTGATGACAGACTGGCAGGAGATCAACACATGGGACCAGAGCCCTGTGGGCAAACATCAACTCCACCCTGTAGACAATCCACAAGCCAGCGTCTTTGCCAAACATGCAGCTGTAATGTGTCCATAGAACATACTCTGTGCTAAGGGAAACACCAGACAGGCAAAGCAGACTTTTGTTATAAAATGGAAAGGATGGCAGATATAACTATTGTTTTTCCTTCCAATAACTATCCACTCTATGACATCACAGACAGATTACTGCCACAAACATTTGCATGGAAGTATATATGAGATAGGAAAATTTTACTACCGCACAAAATCCAAAGCAAAAGCCATACCACTGACTGCCAACCCCTTCACAGTTGACGTATTTCTGTTTTAAGTGTCCTCCAGCTCTCCTAAATCCCTCCCTCAATAATTTGAAAGTTTATATTTGCAAATCATAAGATCATCATTGCCATCTTGCTGTTTCGAAACTTGAGATGACAACAATGGGTGAATCTCACTGACAAACTGAGGAATTCTGCATACTGTGGTGTGGTCCATCCTGGTCACACAAATTAGAAAATCTTAACATCATCAGCTCTGCCACATGCAAATCTGACAAACAATACATTATAGCAGGTCTCACAAGCATCTTCTTGGTATTCTGCAGTAGGGCTGCCACAAACAATTATTTTGATAGTCGACTAGTCACCGATTATTTTTGCGATTAGTCGACTAATCAGATCATGCATCCATTGGAGGTAAAACATACAGCTTATTGCACCAGCATGTATCTGCTCTTATATAACTATCATCAGCTTACAGCTTTAAGTGTTTAACGTATGTGCTAACTAAAACTAAAGACAAGATGATAGTTTATTAAATTTTAATGAAATTTGCAGATTGTTTCGATGAAGTTTAATAAACTCAGCCGTCTGCTCCTTGCTATCTAAAATATGACAGGACAGCGGAGTATATTCTCAAGCATCTCACACCTCTGATAATCAGTTGTCTGCTTGACGTTTATTCAGCTGTGTAAAAACTATAACTTTAATCTCAGCCAAACTGATTTACTCAGGAACAAATAAAATACTAAAAAAGCCAAACAATAACATTTTTAAGTTATCTAAGTGACTTATATATCATGTTTAACCTGAGTAGCGAAAGACAGCGGTGGGTTTGAAAACGATTTGCCCGGAGTCCGGTGTTCTCACCGGCTCTAGTGAGCCTTGAACCCCAGCTAGCTACCGAGCTGGTGGGTAACAGACGTCTCCGAAAACGTCGGAGCGCTTTTGAAAATATGTGGTGTCTTGATAAACTGAGCAGATATTTGAGGTTTACACAGCTATATTCTCGCCTGAAAATATGTTAAACGTTTATTTTGTGACCCAGAAAGAATAATAAGAGTAATATTAAAACTAATTACCTGCCGCCATTGTTGGAAACTGAGCTGGGCCGCGCTATGAATTCTGGGACACAGAATAAACCTTCTTCGGGGTTTAACGGCAGCTGGCATCCTTGTACATGCAGTGCTGCCGTCTTCTGTTTCAGTCCGTTATTACACTCTTAAATCCTACTACTTATTCCTGCGTCTTTTGGGATCTTACAAAGCTTCAAACAACGCGTTGACTATTAAATTAGTCGTTGACGATTTTGATAGTCGACGTAATCGTGACTAGTCGACTAATCGTGGCAGCCCTATTCTGCAGTCATAATTCACCCCTGACCCTCTCCACCCACTCCACCCTGCCTATAAGGGAGGATGTCACTTTAAGAGGGACGGACTTGACCTCCTGACTATGAATGAGGAAGCTGATAAGGTGCTGACTATGAATCCACAACCTCAACAGGGTTGTCCGATAAGAACAGATGGCTTATCCACAAAATCCACTGCCACTCAGGTATCCGTCGTTCACTCATTTATTTCACAAAATCCGAGGTACACATCCATAATGTCAGTGAGGGGATTTAACGTGCTGCAAAATGCTATATGCTGTGTGGGGAAGTGATGGTGTGGTTTCTGTTGGAAAGAACATAAAAGTCTTACATAATTATGTGAACAGAGTGAATTAAATGTGTAATACAACAATACAAACAATACTGGGTAGTGGAACATTCAACCAAAATAAGGGAGTATCAACAAATGCTAATTTTACTATTTACATAAATCCTAACTAGGCACTTTACACTACAGCCAACATGAGAAATTAGTGACGGTCCCTTAATGACCGCATGGCAGAGGCTGCTTCGCAGTAAACGGCAGTAACATTCGGTAACCAAAGTGTGCGCCAAGGATTTAAACAACGGAGGATAATGGCCGCAGCAAGGAACAGACAGGATAAAACACAGAAACTTACAGTCTCATGGACAGGGGCGGATCTAGAGAAATTTTCTTAGGGTGGCATGAGGGTGGCAAAGAAATCAAATGGGGTGGCAAAATCAAAGCCTTTTTTTTCCCCCAAACACATATGCAGGTGGTTACATATGGTTAAAATGATTCAAATGCAGTAAGTATACACGTTTTTCATATAAATATAGTCTATAACTTAATTATTGTCTGTAGCCCACATAATTACACACTTTAGTTACATAAAACATGTGAGTTTTGATGTTATGTATTGTATAGCCTGTATAATAAATAAATATGTAGCCCAATAAGTATGAAATCCAGAAAGCTACACAACATGGGGCAGTTCATTTACAAATACAAGTCTAACTTAAGTTTCACACTGTTTTTTGTTAGAAAACAATCACATTGTTACAGCTTAAATTACACAAAATGTCAGAAATCTGCACTGTCATGAACAAAAATTTAAACCTAATTTTTCATGATTTGTTGGATTAACCCTCTGAGGTCTGAAATACAACCGGCCATTTTTGACTCCTTTTGAGTTTACGTTTGTATTTCACCCTCAACTTGTTTCATTTTATTTTTCCCCCTTGGCTTGTTTGGTATCATTCTTTTCAGCTCAACTGAATTTAGTTGTTTTTTTCACTGACATACTGCATTAGTATTACTGATCTGAAATCACACAAAGAACTTAAAATCCTAGTAGTATTTTTTTACTGTAAAAAAAACCACAGACATGTTGAGTAAATTTTTATAACTTGAAATGCAAATATAAATTGTACATTTTGTAAACATATACAACTATTTATCTAAAAATGCAGCCAATACACCTGCCGTTTTTTTCATTTTGTACAACCATTTAAAAATATTACTAAAACAAAAATGAGAGAACAATCAGGTGTCGCAATAAGATGCCCCACAAATGATGTGTGCCAGTAAAAAAAAAAAGTTTGTCCACCAAAAGACAGAGGAGAACAGCACAGGGATAAACCTGCAGGCCTGACAACAGGAGGTGTATCACTCCGCTGGTTTTCTACTTAGTGACAGTGTTTACACTGCAATGTGCCTTTGTGACATTCATTAGTGCCCTCACTGACACACAAAACAAAACGACTACACAACAGAACAGCTACACAAGACAACACAACACACTAAGTATACACTCCACACTAAACGTCACAAATCTCCCACATCTAAAAACTCTCTCTCTCCCTCTCACTCGCTCGCTCTGTCTCGCTGCCATTACCGTCACTCCCAAAACTCTCCCCTCTTCCTAAACAACCAAATCCCACGTGTTGACTTTTTTTTTTAAATTGGTCTACATGGTACATTTTTCCCCGATAGGAAACGTGGCTTTTTTCTTTCTTTACTGTTTTCGCGCTGTCCTTAGAAAACGCTTAAAACACACACACACAAAAACGTGGCGACAGTATTTAGTAAAAAGCGTGGCTTATATATATTATCATATCTCTGGATTTACTAGCCTGTAATTAAAATTTAAAAACTTTGAACTCCAAACTTTCAATATGGGCTGAAATAGAGACTCGGCGTGGCTGCAGCTTGTTGCTATGTCAGCTTAAAATAGTCATGTGATTTGGAGGTGCAGCGTGTCCGTGGACCACAGAGGGTTAATAACACTCACCTTCCTTCCATTTCCAGAGTGTAACATCCAACCAAATGTGTAAAATCCGAAATTCCCATGGTGTTGTTCAAAATGTGCTCTGGCACAATCATAAGCATCGCTTGCTACTGAAAACAAGAAAAAAGCTGCTCCTGCTATGGGCTGAACCATTTGTTAATGGTGGAGGGGGGGAACACTATGCAATATATTCAGTTTTAGCATTTATATTCACTGTTGACTGTAACTACGCTCAAACTGTTAATGCTATCTTATTTTAATAAACAACACTGTCATATGCAAAACTGGGGTGGCACTTGGGGTGGCAAGGGATCATTTTAGGGTGGCAGTTGCCACCCCATGCCACCCTTCTAGATCCGCCCCTGCTCATGGACACACACTGCTAACAACATAAAAAGGAACGAAAATCCACACGGTAAGTAAACCTCTGCTGACTCTCCCCACCTGTAGCTCCGACCGAACTCTCTGCGTCGAAGTGTGTGCGTAATGATGAGGTAGAATTGTGTTTTCTGATTGGCGAAGAGGATGGGTTGCCTCACCGCTCATTGGCTAATCGGCAGCTTTTTGCTGATATATTTACTCGGCAGATGTGGCTCTGTTCGTCAGTACCGCCGACTAGTGATGGTAAATTTGATTCTTTTTACTGAATCGAGTTTTAATGAGTCACTCACCAAAGTGAATCGGGTTTTTTGAGTCATTTGATTCACTGAGTCAGTTGACCAGAGAATGCAAAAAATGTACATTTTCAATCAAACTTAATTTCTTTTCTCTTTTCATGTATATCCTACTGCTAAGATGAGTGATTCTAAAAGAAAACTATTTTATAGAGCAAAAAAGAGCAAAAAAATTTCTAAAGGGAACATTTATTTTGTTTATTTTTATTTTATTAGTATTTTCCTTAAATGTGTCAAATATATGTTTTCTCATCTAAATGCCCACTGAGCTGTGTGCCAGGGGGCGGTAATGCGCCTTAACATTGGTTGCCAACCAAGAAGAAGAAGAAGCTGTGAGCCAGGAGGGAGGGGGTGAGTGAGTGACTGAGTGAGTGATTCATTCGCTCTATGATTCAGCACAGGAGGGAGGGGGTGAGCGAGTCCTGAGAGATTCGCTTACGCTTACGATTCAGCACAGGAGGGAGGGGGTGAGCGAGTCCTGAGTGATTCGCTCGCTCTATGATTCAGCACAGGAGGGAGGGGGTTAGTGAGTCCTGAGTGATCTGCTAACCCTACGATTCAGCACAGGAAAGGAGGGGGTGAGTAGCTCAAATGTGCTGTTAGCATGTTAGCAGAGCGATGCTACTGTGAACCGAGGAGCTATTGTCTTGATGTGAGATTCTACTCAGGGTTTTTTCTTCCAGTTCAGAGCAGAAATGTTTTTGTTAAGATACTGGATGTTGTGTTTTTCTCCACAATTTTAATTATAAGCTGGATATATTGCTGCTAACAGCAACAGGGATGAGTCAGTGAGTCAGTTGGGCTTGTGAATCATGATTCATGAGTCAGTAAAGTGATTCTCGAGTATTGAACGATTCGTTCATGATTCGCGCATCACTACCGCCGACTGGCTCTTCTTCACCTCTCGTGTGCATTGTCCATTGCTTTAAACTTATCTGTCACATACTTCTCTGCCACTTCTGACTTCCTCTTACAGTACCACACTTCCTCTCTTGGCACCAGCATCACATGCACCACAGTGGAGCTGTTTCTAACCTTCTCTGTATTTCTCCATAAACACTGCCAAAGCAAACATCACATATGTAGTGCTCTTTCTCAGCATGAAACCATACTGCTCCTCACTAATCATAACTTCTCTCAAAAGGTCCACTGCTCTCTCTTCAAGACAACTCTATACCTTCACAGGTGGATTGATTCCCTTCCACTCTTCGCTCTCTTCATACCTGCCCTTACTTCGTCTTTACTAATCCAATTACACATTGTTATTTCACAAAAATGCACTCAGTCAAACTGCAGAACTTCATTAATGTTCATTAGGCCTTACAATATGAAAGTCACCTTTCATTAGGAGTGATGATCCTTGACAAATTAAAGGCTGCTATCTGCAGAACTTTGAGATCCATGCATATGCACACATGCAAGTTGTCAAATGAGACTGATACAGAGTAATCCACTGAAGCCCTGCTAGTGACTTAGAAATGCACAGGACACTTTCTTGAATCAAGTACAGTTTTTCGCTTTTTAGGCACAGCAAAGGAACTTTCTATTTTATACCCAGAGCAAAAATTGCATTATTGATACAAACTGTTGAACTCAGAAAAGATAAAATATGTATACAAATACGAACTATCTATATGATACATGTCTAATATACAGATGCTTTAGTTTTTTAAAACAAATCTTAAATGCAGCCTGACTAAACAAACATAAAGGCCACATGTCTACACAGCAGGAGGTCTGAAGTGGGTCAAAACATGTTGAATGTGCTGGAAGGCAGCTGCAGCACGCGCGCACACACACACACACACACACACACACACACACACACACACAAACACAGAGTGAGAGAGAGAGAGAGCTGTTCAGTCCTTTTAAACTGTTGAAATTGACTTAATCAGATTAAACATTCCTGAGCAGTAGCAGTGATATGACAGTTTGCCTTCAGCATGTGCGCAGTGAAGTTTAATCTATTGCTGATGCTGTCTCTATGTGCGTTCAAGTTGAGTCACAGTTGGCCTGTCAAAAATCTTCAAGAGGAATTCAGGCTCAGCTGAGCAGCCCTAAATGCTTCCAGATGGAGGGAAAGCCCCACCACTGCTTCCTGTGGCCCTCATTCCCTCCCTTTAATCCACCATCCCTCCATTGCTGTATCCATCCTTCCATTTGCCCAGCTGAGCTGTTCAAGTAATGGTGTCATTCATTACAGTTGACTCAATGTAAGGGCAACAAGAATTCTGCAATGAAAAGCAGAAACTTATTTCTACAAAAATATTCTAATATAGATAATAAAAAATAAACACACTGAAGTTAGATTGGTAGATTTTTGTTACATGCTGCAATCACTATTACTAGATCCACTACATGTTAAGTGGTGGATCTACCCTATCATCTAATAAAACTGTTTTCATAAAGCTGATTTTATGCCCGATAAACGATTCCTGACTATTTACAGCTGAGCTGGAGAATGTAGTTGCCCTAATGTGTGTCTTTGTTTTAACAATGTTGCACTTCAGCGGTTAAAATGTGCAAGCAACCTAATTAAATACTACCTACCCACAACATTAAATTACAACTTTTGTTGCCTCCACAAAGTTGAGTTGGTGCCTTATTTGCAAGTTTGGCAATTCAGGCTTGCACACCTCCTTAACATTTCTGACATCTGGACACACTGTTGTTGACTCTCACTGTCTCTCTAAGCACTCGATTCTGACAGATGATCTTCCACAACAAAACTTAAGTGCAGCTGTAATCAGACTCACATATCCTTCCTGTTCTCTGCTGACTTTCATATGCCAGATTTGTAAAAAATTCTCATCTACACCAGATGGATCTTTCTCTAGGTTTCCCTCTGGGAGCTCCATTTAGTTTGGACAACCTCAGCATTGGCGTTTCTGACAATGTAGCATGCCACAATACATACAAACTGTGAAGTAAAGGGATACCTTGAGGACATACAATTTAAGAGGGCCCCTGCTGGTTCCCTGGGGAACTCCTTTGTGACAGTTTATGAACACTAGCAGGTGTGTTTCCCACTGAATCATATGGGCCTGTGCTATAAGCACGATGGCGTTAGAAAGCTCAGTATATGGTCTGAGCTATGTGACTTTCTGGCTCTCCACACAAAATACCACTGCTATCATATAAAACTTTTAGCAAAGACTCCTGTGGGATGTCAAAAGTAGAGCTTAGTACAGAACAAGCATCTTCTCAGAAAAGGGACACGCTTTCATTTCAGTAAAGCAGAATGATATATTTAGTAGCACAAAATACATTATCATATATGGAGCTCCACAGTGAGCGTGTTTAGATCAGCTGGTGGATTGTCTTTACATTGTGGAGGTATTTGGCATTACAAGCCATTGTACGCCACACTTAATCTTTTTCATCTGTTCATTGAGGATTGATTTGGTAATGATTCCAGCAAAGAGTGTAATTTTTCATGCCACCTTCACCAACATTTATCTAAAGGCTGGCTGTCAAAGGAGATTTTGTTAGATGTTGTTGGCAAATGTAGATAGTATCCCTTTAATCCACAGAGCATGAGAAAAGAGATGAAAACAAGTGAAGAGAGCAGTAGGCATATGGTCTGTGAGAAGACGAAATGAAGTCAGAGTGGTGAAGAACAAAGTATCAGATAGAAGATAAGACATGGGGTTAACACAGTTTCTTACAGTTTAAAAAGAGCAAGACCAATGTTGATCCATTTTGAAATATGACGGCTTCTATTTTGCTTATGCTGCTGAAACTAAAAATAAGGAAGTTAAATGAAAACTCACATTGCTCCATTTTCTTTCATTTTGATTTTGTGTTGTGAAAGCCAACAGAATTAACCATAACAAAGTTTAATGGGTTAGTGAGGTATGCTGAGCATAAAACCAGAGTCTTCAGTTTCACAAAGGTGGCTCTTTTTATCTGTTTAGACCACTACAGTAACAACTTCAGATAATGTTATGTTCTGGTTTACAAACAACTGTGAGAGCCACATTTTCCCACATTCTTGGCCCAACAGCATGCACTAAAATCAATTGTTCAGATTGTTACCTTATGGAATACATTGTTATATTATACATGGTAAGAAATACGTTAGTAATTCTGGCATATAAAGTCGTCCAGTTACACAAGTGCAGACCTAAAATACTTGCATTCAGTTTACTCTTACCGTCCATAAATACAGAATGCTGCTGTCATTTATCAAGCATTTAATAAAGGGTACTCGTAAAAAAAAAAATAACAAAAAAAAAAAATGGGAGCACCCGGCTAAAACAACCAAAAGAGGAAGAAGACCATAACCAGCAGCAGGCCACCGGATTCAGGTTTCTCCCCTAACCTAGTCCTGGGAAACTAAACTAAAAGTAACCAAAACAGAAAACAGTACTACCGGTAACTCCCACTCAGTCAATACTTAATAAACAGAGCTTTAACAGATATAAAGAAAATGTATAAATATGTTTTATGCTTAGTCCTGCCAAGCCCTTTTTACATGATTATAAAACAAATTCAACTAATTATAACCAATACAACTAATACTAAATTCCCACTGTTAGGGTCAGTGGTACGTGGTTCTTGTCACACATTTTCTCCAATAGATAATATGATTTTTGTCATTCTGGACAGAAAACAGACAATCTTAATGAGGAAAAAAAATAGGAATTTCTTAAAATATTTTTGACAATCACTTGAACCCTGGCACCAAATATATCGAGTCAGGTCAAGATTTTTCAGATGCATAACTGCTCCCGTGGGTTCATTTCCTGCGAATCAGTGTCTTTGGTTTCAGATCTGCATTTATAAACTCACATCAGCAGCACTGATTCACTAGAGGAAACAGACTGTGAGACAAAAAAGGAAGTGAGACATAAAAGAGAGATACAGTATTTCGCAAGAACCTTTTAGGTTAAATGTTAGCACAGTTACTCTGTCTAGAGCAGGGGTGTCGAACTCCAGGCCTCGAGGGCCGATGTCCTGCAGGTTTTAGATTTCACCCTGTTTCAACACACCTGAATCAAATGATTAGTTCATTACCAGGCCTCTGGAGAACTTTAAGACATGTTGAAGAGGTAATTTAGCTATTTAAATCAGCTGCGTTGGATCAAGGACACATCTAAAACCTGCAGGACACCGGCCCTCGAGGCCTGGAGTTCGACACCTGAGGTCTAGAGGATTGATCGGCAGGTAAGATCCACAAATTCTAAAGGAATTTTACTCTGAGAGGTAAAACACTGAACCTTAACATTTGATGGAGATTTAGACTTGTTTGTCTTGAGGTTGTGCAAAACTCAGGCCAGTATTTATCAAAATCTTTTCAAGAAATACCGACCCACTCCAACTAATTTCCAGAAAAACGGACTAATCGTTCAGTCAAGAAAAGTCCAACAATATTAAATTCATGTTACATGGAGCTAAAACGCTTTTACTCGACTTGGTTAAAACAAAGAATATAATGGAAAAAAGACTTTTGCTTTAACAGAAGACTAATTGACAAACTGCCCTTAAGATTAAACTCTGAAATGTGGAGGTCAGCTGCTCACTGACTTAATACAATATGAGGAAGTGAAGGAATGTCAAGGGCTCTTATGCAACAACACAACAAACTGAGAGCAGGGTGCCTCCTTTAGGCAGCCAACACACACACAGACACACACACAGATATCCTACCCCTGCTGATTCGTTGTTTCTCTCCAGACAGGATACCAGGAGTATCAATGATGCTGATGCTCTGAAGAACCTGATTGGGCATCTGGGAGCAAATAAACCTGAACAGTGAGAATTGAGTGAGAATTCATGTTTTCAGGGCAACAACTCTTTTATCTCAGGCTAACGAACTGTCGGCTGGTCAGATAGTTCAAGAAAGTAACATATCCACACCCCCATCCACCCAACCACTTACTTTACCCTTGAGATTATCGAACTACAGCAAATCTACTCTACGAAGAACTCTAGCAAGATGAACTTTACAAAAAGTAGTTTAAGCTAGTGTGTAAAAACAGTCAAATTGTCAGTATACAAGAAATATTTCCTCAGGGTGAAAATTCAGGGGTGGGGGGGGGGGGGGGGGTTATCTGTGACATGCAGCAGGATGCAAAGGTTACTGTGTTGCTGCTGTCACCATGATCAGGGTTAAAACAAAAGGTGGGGTCAGAGGTCAAAGAAAGTTAAAAAAAAAAAGTCGAAAATGATAAAGAAAAAAACTCCTTCTGTAGATAATGTGCCATATAGTGGGTTGCTCTTTGATGCAGCTGCGTATATTTAGGTCAGTAATCTGGACCTCGTCTATAGTTGTGACATTTGGATACACCCATACAGTTTATGAATACAGCTTTCTAACTATGATTGTTAGTATGAGCTGATAATTTCGGACTGCACCCTATCATGCAAATACAGTTTCTTGGCTCTAAAAGTACCAACAAAATACAGAACCCAGTGGGTGATGTTACATCGGCTGCATCAATCTTTTATAGGCTATACATTACCATGTAGACTTGCTTGACTTGCTAGACTTGCTTTACTAGTTTATTATTACACCGTGGTTGTTATCATTGTTCTCTCTTATCTGCCAGGTTCTGGTCACTGTACTTCTAATCTCCCTGTCACCTAAATTTAGTCGAGAGGCTACAGGAGCTATAAATTGCCTCGACTTGTCAGGGATGCGGCAGCCTGACAGCGAGAAAAAACAAAGCCACCATATTGACACACGGTGACGCACACACACACTTCCCCTTGGAAACAATAACTTATTTTGGAGGGTCTCAATGGGACAAGACGGGATTTAGGGCTTAAGGAATGCTTCAGGTGTATATTTACAAAAAGACATTCAGAGGGTGGACTGTGTCCACTTCCTCTCTCCTGCTCTTACACATATTTCTGGACAGAGGAAATACTTTTGGACAGGAGTGGCTTTAGCTAAATTTAAATGCCTGATACAAACTCTAGACTCTGACAGCTAATAGCATGTGTTTATATGTCAGTGTGGGGTGACAGAGGTCACTTCCCACGTTGTAAATGTTTTGAGGAAAGCAGTGACAGAAGTGGGAGGAAGTGCCAGCATTTCTTTGTGTTCATGGAGTGGTGTTTGCCAAAGTGGGAGCAAGGTCACAAGAGTGTAAAAAAAAGAAAACAAAGAAAAACGCATATTCAAAATGTGCATTACACATGAATGCGAGCTATCTACTGTAAAAATATGCATAGACTTACACATTGACGTCACTGGAATAGTATATGTAAAATAATCCCATGCGTATGATAAATAGCCTATTCAAAAGTTTCTTCTGGATTTAGCTACTTTGGTTCTTGGGTGTGTCTGTCTGTGTGAAAAGTAGTGAAACAAAGTGACAACAATCTACAAAGGCAGAAAATAAGATCAAACCGGCAATTACATGGAATTATTCTCTAAGGATTAAATTTAAGTGTTGATCTCTTTGAGGACCGGGTGGACCACTGGTCTCTAATGTCACATCAGTCTGCACCCATCCTATTTATCCAACCGCTCTGCGTTCTGTCTGTATGAAAAATCTATACAGAAAAGGTAACAAATAAATCACAGCCCATCTAAGAAGCTTATAGATCTGTTGTTCCATACTCCTCACTCTCCCTCCATCAGGAGAGATCAACAGTTTTCTCATCCGTACTGTATTTCTTCGATGACCTCAGCTGCATGATGAAAAAAGGAATTAAGTCTAATGACCAGCGATTAAAATGATTAATGGTTCTGGAGATCAGCAGGCAAACATCCAGAGAGCCCTACAGTATATGGACTGATCCACTGGTCGATATGTGTGTTGTTATTATAGATCAGTCAGTCTAAGTTACATTTTATTTGATTGGCTTTGCTTCATTATTGTTTGTTTTGGTCTCCATCAGACCAAGAAGAGGAGTGGATCAAAATCCCTCCTAAAATGTGGGCAAACCTGGTGACCAACTAAACTAAAGGTCTTACCGCTCTGCTCGCCAACAAGGGTTTCTCCATCATATTCTCATTAATAAATAAATCATAATTTTCTCATGATTAAATGTTGCTTTTAATTATTGTAACAAATTTCACTCAAACAGAGAATGAAAGCATTTAAAAATTGAAAAGAAACAAAAAAAAAGGCCTTGGCTAACAATCTGACTAGCTAGTCTTAACCAGCAAGGGTGCATCAACGTTTTATGTTGTTTTCTTAAAAACCTTTTATCATTTTATAGTAAGGTAAGATGTCTAAAGTCTGATTTTTGTACACTATGGGGTAATATTGCGCAGTATGTGGTCTGACACCAAACATGGAGATTTTTAATCCTCGGAGGTCTATACTATCATGACCCCAACCTTAAACCTAAATCTAACCCTAGGCAATCAGAATACATAGTTGGCATTTTTCTTAAACAGTTTGAAAACAACAAAACACACATAAAAAACTATTCACATCTTGACATAATAGTTCCATTCTGGCCTAGTCTTAGGGTAGGGTTAAGGTTAGGGTTGCTGCCTACAATGACTTGGATCTCTGAGGGCTAAACAAAAACTATAACTGAAGGAACTCGACCTTCTCATAAAATACAGTACATCAAATATTAAAACCCTCTTTGAATTTCAGGGTTAGAAACATATCTAGATGGACACTGAGGGTTGTTTAAGCTGTGTTTTTGCTTCTTTAACGTGTGCATGCCTTTACCTGTTGAGGAAGGAGTTTCCAAACGCGTTGAGTTTCCTGAAGGGTTTCTTGGGGTCGACGACTAGAGCATTGCCTGGGACAACCCCCTCATTCTCACCATACATCACTGCTATAAAGCCATCAGTGGTTGGCTCTGGACCGATCCGCATCCCAGGGAAATCTTGTTCCAGTAAATACCTGGGCCAAAGACAGAATATATGTAGTTCAACTTGAACGACTTTCAGGATCTTACCGTACTTACAACAATAAGAGTGTTTGAAAAAAACGTTGTTTTAGTGTAGTCCAGAAATTTGCAATCATGTCCTACATCTGTTAGAATATCACAGTCAAATCATTGTTTACAATCCAAACATCCGACTTGTAAATGTTTCTGTACTTAATACTTATGAGGGTATGTGTATGTAGGCACATTACACGTGTGCTCACTAAAAACATATACACAAGTCACACAAATGGTTTACTTTTCTTAGACGTGCTCTGTTTGACACCTTCATTCAGTAAGTCTGGGTACCCCCACCGTGTTAGGCTTCATAAAAAAGGGTGAATAGAAAGCAGTGTTACAATAACAATATTCTACTGGGGTCAGCAGTGCCTTGCCAAAACCACACCTAGTTTTCAAAAATTAAAATAAAGGTATGCATCCATAAACAGCAAGGGTCTAAAAGGACAAATTAGTCGTTTTTGGAGATTTGAAAAACAAGGAAGAATACTCTATGCACATTAAAAAGATGAAAACTTTGACTTGGAAAAAAGGTTGTTCCATCGTTAATTAACAATTGGATATTACATTAGGATACAAGGGACCTGGACTTTTATGGACCTTTTGTCACAACAGTTACATTAATACAGCACATTTTCCTGCTCTTAATGAGTAATAATGTAAAAAGTGCTTAATTTGCTTGTAAATACAACAGGTAACTATACTGAAAATAAAAAACAGGATTGAGCAAGATTAGGGTGGTGCAGGCAGAAACTAAAGCATGGGCAAGAGAATGGACTGCACATGTTAGATTGTTGGCTAACATAAACTTCATGTGGTTGAACACACAACTCATGTGGTTCACACAATAATATCACCTTCCAAAAGATTGCATAACAGAAGCCTTTCACAAACAGTGAGTGAACTCATTCATCAGCTTACGCAGGAATCATGTCCAACAAATCATGGAATTTTACAAAGAGGGAGGGAAGCATTGCATGGCTGTGTCAGGTGATCAGACAGGTGCTCTTCAGTGGAGCTGATAGCAAGAATAAAAAAAAAAAACAAAAAAAAACAGGAAGTCATTCTAGATTTGTGGTTCATCTAAAACCACGGAAAACAACCCAGTCATTTTGTCTTCAGCTGAAGTGATATTTTCAGTTTCTTCATCAGTTTATTCTTCAACCATACAAGTAAATAACAAGACAGTGTATGTGTATGTTTATCTGCATCAGTTTCTGACAAAATGAATACGTTTATATAGCAAGTCTAATTCCTTCAGTATAAACAGTGTGTTCTAATCTCTGTAGTAAAATATAGTGGTCATCGGTATCGAACGCTGCACTGCGGTCTGGCAGAATAAGCACAGAGATTCCATTGTCAGAGACCATAAGAAGGTCATTCATAACCTTTGATATGATGCACATTAAATCCTTCAAATAAACACTTAAAGTTAACTGTGTGACCACTTTTCTTTCAAGATTTTTTTAAATAAAAGAAAGGTTAAAAATGAGTCTACAAATAGCTCAGACAGCTGGACCAAATAAGGGTGTTTTAAGTAATGGTTTAATTACCACAACCTTAAATTGAAACATTAATAATTGGTGAAACTTCTTTGAGCAGTCTTGTAGGAATGGAGAACCCATTCCTACAAGACTTTAGACCAAAAGACACAATGATGTTTTACAGAAAGACTTTTTTGGCATGAATTCAAAGATTGCTAGGAGAAAAGAGTCTAAGTAAATATCAGTAGCTACTGACGTTGCTGTATAATAATGATACATCTGTGTTTATGTTATGACAAAAAAAAATTTTAATAGTTAACATTTTATTTGTGAAAGTTAAAGTTAAAGGAACGGTTGGCCCAACAGAGCTCTTACTGTGTGTCAGTCTGGCTACAGTCCTGAGAAGAAAGCTGGATTGTTAATGTTTTCCTTGAAGAGTGACAAATATATTGTTAATCTATTTTTTTAAAAAAAAACAAAAAACAAAAAAAAATTTCAGGCCTAACACTCTTAATGAGTGCAAAGCCATTTCCTCTCCAGCTTATGGATTATCTGCTTTAAGCTGCACGTTTGTGAGTTATAGCAGGGAGTCAAGCATGTCTTACTTGTTGCCTTCCTTTTTCAGAAACCACAGCATCCAGGGTCATGTATAGTGATGACGTAACACAATAATAAAATAATTGACCTCTGTGGGAGTAAAGTTTAGGTAGCTGCTCTGCATTGCGTTTGCACATGGTAGAAAATAATAGTGATACTTCTAAACCTCATCAGCCACTTGAGTCTAACGAGACTGTCATTTTTAACATCTGCATGTTAAAATCACCTACAATAATTACTTTGTCAGAACTGAGCACGAAATCAGACGAAAAGTCTCCGAAATCAGATATTAACTAAGGACTAAAACATTCTAACGTAACAACTAAAACTGTTTATTGACTGTGCCAAGGCTGATAGTCAGGCTTTCAAACTGTTAGGTCTTGGGTTAATTAAGAAGCCAGAGTTTACTGGCTAACAGGGAGAGACCCAATGTTTAATACATTTAATTATGAACTATTGAAAATCAGCTTCACATGGGTCAGACATCAACACCACTATGTAAATTTGTACCAAAACTGTTTCACCCATTTTCAATGACTGGGTACTATTTTTAGTAAGAAAAATATTCAGTTTATGATCAGGTTTGTTACAGACAAGAATTAAATAATCACACATTTATGATTCTGGAACAGCACATTTTAACCTTTTTAGTCTTTTAAAAAAAAGACTAAAAAAAAGACTAACTTTTAGTCTTTTAAAAAAAAAAGACTAAAAAGGGCTTAGTTGATCGTTAAAACTATTTTTAATTACTTAAACAGCAGTTTGACTTTTAATTTGATGCCACAGGAAATCCCAGATCTATTGTCACAAAAACAGGCCATTGGCCAGTTTCTGAGGTCCAGTCACACAGGGCTCTGATCTCTGTAACGGAACAGCTGTGTTTGCACAGACTTTGAAAATAAATCTTTTTCCTTTCCTTTCATCTTAACACTGACCTTGTCTACTTTTCCACTTGCTTTTCCTTATGCAAGAAAAGTGAGAAAGGAAGGAAGAGAGGGAAGATGGCTCTTTCTCGTCATCTCCTGTCTTTGTGGACAGCACAGACTTCAAAGAGTGAGCAAGACCCAAGGATGGAAAACTACCGTGCATGCCCCTATACTGAAACGTCAGAAACGACAGAGCCGCTTTAATGTTACATGTCACTTGGCCTTACAGTTTAGTCATAATCCTCCCTCATGTTTTCATTTAGCTACTGATCCACAAGAATTTCCACCTCTAGCTGCAGTTTGAAAAATTGTGGAAGATCCGTTCTGATTGTAGTTGTTTATGTGCATTTTTATCTTTGTGCAACTGATGAAAAATGTGAGAAATATCTTTTCTTCTCCTTTCTTGACAACCACTCATACAATGTTCTTCAAACTTGGCAGGTAAAATGCTGAGGACCCACGTTAGCACAGCGCTGACACTTAATTGTAAGGACAGGTGGACAAATGTATTACAGCAATGGTTGAACATTCATGGATATTAATGCATTCCCAACTCTTCACACAAAGACACCCGGACATGTTTATAATCTTATTTTGTTTGGCTCTAGTTTCCTATGAAAAAATTACTTCTGTCATTCATGTAGAGATTTTTGAGCTCCCACCCATATTCTTTCCATTTCTGCGAGCATTTCCTTATAGCTGTGTAACAGTTACACTGTTTGGTCATTTGTGTTCAGTTAGGAAATTGTGACCTTTAGTGGGATTATAGAAAAATACTTTATAGAAAATATGCAAATATTTATCATCAATTAACATAGATGCAAACAAATTATAAATTAGATATAAAAATTGGATTGGGGTTTGGTCAGATTACTACTACTGTCCATACAGAATGCACTAAGACCTGTTCGTGTCTATCAAGCTGCCCACTAGGCCACAGCTTACGCCAGGGTTTCAGTTCACTCTTGTGAGACAAGAAGAAGAAGAAAATATGTTGACTCGGCAATTTACTGGCAACAAGTTCCCATGATTCAGAGCATTCCGGCGCAAGGTGGAGCTTCGGTTGTGCCCTCACCACCCCCTACCCCACAGAGACACACACACACACACACACATTACTAACTGCCAAAGTTTCTCTGCAGCTTGTGTAAGACTTGAAGGGATTGCAGGTCAGATCTGCTGGTCTACCTTGTTGCCAAAACAACTGTTTTCACTCAACATGTAGTCACACACCCACACACATGCACGTGCTCTCTCTTTCTCTGTCTCTCTCTGCAGACATGAGATAAGCTTGGTGAAATGCAACTGAAATGTGATGACCTATGCTCTGAGTTTGTTGCACCATATCATTCACTCCTTACTTATTCAGAGTTATGAATGTGCCTTATTTTTTTCCATTACATCAATGAAGTTCTGAAAAAGGCTCAGACACATTCACACAAAAAAACCCACCATGAGACCTTCAGTGACAAAATCTGCAGGTGCATGTTGGACTTTCAATTCTTCTGCAGGAAGCCTGGCTGCAACATTCATGGAAACTAATCTAACAGCTTATCCATGAGGTGGTTAGACTGTTACAACCTTAGTGACTAACCCATTAAGATTAAATATGTCAAAACCCTGAAGAGTAGAAGTAATGCCAAATTCCTTTGGAAAATTGGCCGATCTATTTGGTAATTGCAACATTCATTTCTATTATGGGAAAATGAGACTATGCTACTTTTGGGAACTGTTTCTGATTCTCAGCAAAGCTTGGGTCATACAGAGAGAACAGGTTTCTGAGCTTTTTTAAGGAAAACTGTCCCCACACAGCTCAATACTAAACTAATCGTATTAATGGCGTGGTAAGATTAAAAGCAAGCTCATGGCCCTCTATGGCTAGTTTAAGCTAGTGCTATCAGGGGTGCAGCAGGTAAAACACACAGAAGGAAGTTTGGTTTAATTCCAAAAGCCATTAAAACTTTGTATGAAGTGAAAACTCTACTGATAATGTTGACCTGTGTCTTTAACTGAAAATAAATATTAATTGCGCTCACTGTAGTCTTCTTTTAGTAAAGACATTTTTAAAAAGCTGTTTTTTTATACCTGTAACTATAGACCTGCTAGTTGGATTGGATTTTATGAGACCAGAATTTACTCTGAGACTGCATTCACTTGTTTGACATGTTACAATTTGCTATGATACATGTTCATGCCTGTTTCATGAACATGGAAGGGCTTTAAATTGACATAATTTCTCATGAAGTCCTTCCAGTGTAATAAAATCACTCCATCCCGCAGCACCAAAACAGGATGTGTTGTCACAGGTCTGAATTAGATAATCAGGAAGGATCCTAATAGGAAGCTGTAAACTCAGAGAGCGCTGTTATAGTTTACAGTCTGGTAGTGAAGCTCTGTTTAAAAGCTAGCAACGAGAAGGAAATTAAATCCTAATTATGTTTAAAAAAAAGATTTTTCTGTTTTCCTACAGGCTAAAGTCACACTGGCCTCATCTTAATCACCTACAACACTAAAAATCACCAGTAATAATCCAGTCCAGCATTAGAGGCAAAGTGGAGATGGGTTGGACATGGGCAGGAGGAAAGGAGAAAGACTACAGGGAAAAACCTGAGTGAAGAAGGATAGGGAGAGGACTGGTGCAACAGCAGAGGACGCTGGGGTTAGAGTGAGATGGAGGCAGGTCAACTGTGGCTACCCATAAAGTAAGCGGCCGAAAGAAGAATAAGAAGATTTGCATGGTCTCCAAGCTGCCTTTTTATTCACACCTAATCATCTGGAAGTTTAGCCAGAAAACTGAAAATATATTATTAAGGTTTATGCAACAGGACAATACTACTGTCAGTTTACCCATAAAGAAAAGAACTCCATACTTTTAATCTGGCCCTTACATATTATTTCTTTTGCAGCTAAATTATTTATTAGCAATTGTCCAATATTGAAGGAGGAACCTAAAACTGGCAGGGATCCTGAACTGTTCCAGTTAACTTTTACCTTATTCCATGTTTTTAAAAAAAATTCTACATCTAATTTTGAAAGTTAATTCTCAGGGTGACTTTGTCTCCCCCCCCCCCGCCAAGAGGTACACTTTGTTTTCTATTCCTGTTGGTTATATGTGGTTTTTTATGGTTTGTTTGGTGATTATTTTTGTACCCTGATGACCTTTAAAAGCAGACTGTATTTTTGGTTCTGTTCCTGATATGATGTCACCCCTGTGGCATCGACTTACGTAGCAATTATGTTTACTTTGGCCTATCGCACTTAACTGAGGTGGTCATGTCATTTTTTTTTCTCTGTTTCTGAAATAGTGGAACAGAATAATTTAAACTTTGATTCATTATCTAATAGATTCAAAGGGTTGGCTGTGTTTTCCTTGTGTGTTTGTCCACTCTGACTCTGATGAAGGCACAGTAGTGTTGAAATCTCACTCTGTTTGCATAAGTCACGACTGTGAATTTAACTTGTTTGCTTCCTGTCATTCATAATGCCACAGCTCACTCCCAATAAGACTCACAATATCCATGAGTCTTAGGATGTGTTGTTTTCAATAGCATGCCACATATTTTTCACAGTAAAGAAAGGATAGTAAAAGTCACTTCGGCACAAATTTGGGATCCCCACGGTGTTTGTCTTTCAATTGTATTTCAAGTTGAGTTGCTGATGTCACTGAATCTTGGGGGGGGGGCATAATTAGGAATTTCTGTTTCCTAGAATAAAGACTTGCTTTGCGGGATGCTATACCAGCCGATTTCCCCACAAGGCTTCCGGGATTTCTTTGACACGTTATAGTGTCCTGTAACACTTCTCTAATCTTATCTGAAATTAAACGCGTCTTCAATTGTGACATTTTAACATGATCTGGCACGAGGTCCCACCAAATAACATTCAAGTGATGCAACAAAAATAGAGGTGGGCTTTTTTCCCTACATCTAGTACAATTCCCTGCCCTTTCAGCCTCTCCACAGACAAGAATACTAGTCAGTTGTTGGTCAGTACCTGATGAAGGTGGTTTTCCCAGTGGAGTACTGGCCGACCAGCAGTACCATGGGTTTACTCTGGAAGTCAGCAGCCTCTAGGGCCGGGGAGTGGAAGTCATGGAAGAGGTAGGTCTCTTCCAGCGGCAGCAGCTTCTTGGTGTAGAGAGTCTGCAGTCCCTCCGTAACGGTCTGGTACATCTCTCCTTCTTTGTTGCTGCCACCCTGCTCCTGTTTGACCCAGCTGAACATGCTTTCTGCTGTGTTCTGTATCCAACTTCCTTGTTTCGATGTTTCCAAATATTGCGGCTGTTTTCGCCTCCTTCTCTGTGAGCTCCGTCCTTAGCCTGAGCGGAGGGAACTGTGTGTGTCTGGCTCCACGGAGTCTCTGCTACTCTCAGCACTGTGCCTCCTCTGTGTGCTGCTCTGGGCGTGTGTTGGTGATGTGGAGGGTGCTGATGTGCTTACCTGGGGGCACCGCCCTTCCCCCGTGACGACACAGACTCTCTCTCTCACACACACACACATAACGCACATACGGGGACGTTTCAAGAATGTTCTGACAGGGTATCACAGAAGCCTCCGCAACAGCACAGGAGTGCTTTCGCCACATCTAGCGACAAATCTGAATATTTGCTCACAAACAAATCCTGTGGAGACATTAAACACATGGATAGTTTTTTAGGCCCTCATACAGATGTATGACATGAAAGTAAGTAAAAACTAACTGTAGCCTAATTAAGCCACGGATGGAATAGTACGGAAGGTTTAACTTGAACTAAAAGTGCTCAATATGCAGACTCATATAAATGAGAGTAGCGATTAGATCATAATACTGATTCATTAATGTTTCTATTCCTTTAATAAAGCAACAGGAGATGGTTCTAGTTACTTTAGGCTTAATCTGTAATAATGCAGTAACATATATTAGTATAAGTATAATGATAAGTAACTAAAGCCAACATACAGTAACTTCAATCAAACTATTTTAAAGTAGAAAGCCGAAAAGTAGAAACACTCAAAGGACAGTAATCAAGTAAATATACTAAGTTACTTTCCACCACTAAACTGTCCTTTAGTGGTGGAAAGTAACTTAGGACAGCGAAGAAAGTGAGACAGGTGCAACAATATATGTTAAATATATGTTAAATATATGTTAAATAGTGCCATGAAAAAATATTTGCCTACTTCTTGATTTGTTAGTTGTTTTTTTTTTAATATTTATCACATTTAAATGTTTCAGATCATGAAATACTACTACTACTATTAATAATAATGGTAATAAACACAGATAAACTGTGTAAATACAGTTTTTAAATGATAATGTGAAAATAGAGCTGCATGTTGTTATAGGGAGGTGCTGTCCTGTAGCACCCACTGTTACTAAAAAACAAATGCAGCGTGTGTGTTCTATAAGGATTAAATTGCTGGAAGTTAAAATAGTCAAGGGCCAAAACAGAAATTGTCATTTTAAACATATTTATTTTTTTGGCTGATCCTGGTATTGTATAATTTAAAAGGGTGTACACCTTCCCTTTCAGTGGATCATGCAGTAGCAAAATGAGACCAAGCACAGTAGCAAATCTAAAAAGAAAAAAATATCATGGTGTTGCAACCAGCCAGTGAAAGTCCAGACATCAGCCTGACTGAAATACTGTAGTGAGTTATTAAGAGAGCTATTCATAAAGGAATATCTGTAAACATCAATGAATTGAAGTAACATTTTTTTAAAGAAGAGTTGACTAAAATTCCCCCACAGTGATGTGGGAGAAAATTGGACAAAAAAATCTTCGTCCTTCAAGTGACTTATTACTGGCATAGGTGGTTCCTCAAGCTACTGAATCTTATTGACTTACTTACTTGCTTTTTCACAAACTGTTTCTGCATATTTGCTTAGTGTTTATTAATAAATAACAACACTGTGTATTATGTCATGTTTTGTAGTTTCAGTTTTCAGTTTTATTTGTCATATGCAAGTTAGCACAGGGTCAACATTGCAATGAAATGTATTTGACGAGCAGAAGACAGTCACTCAGCAGAATGGTACAGTAGAAAAAATAGTAAAGAGCAAAATATTAATCTTTTTTCTTTTACTATATTTTATTAACAGTTAACAGACTAAATATATATATGTATATATAAATATATGCACAAACTAGTGATTAAATAAAGAAAATCTTAAATAGGAATGTGAGGGGGGGGCAAACGGGATATTGCACAGTGGCAGGAATGAGCAGCAGTACAGACTGAACAGTACAAAAATTTTTTGGCAGTTAGTACAGTATTGCACTTTTTTTCCCCCTAATATAAATACCAATAAAGTGGAGTGACCAGTGCAGATTGTACAGTGTACTTGTGCAGCTGCAGGGTAGCTTCTGAGTGCATCCTGTGGAGTGCGTTGTGTGTGTTTAAGTGTTGTGGTTGAGGTGTCGTATGGCTTGATGTTAGAAACTGTTTTTAAGACTTGTAGTCCGAGCAGACAGACTCCTGTAACGTCTGCCAGATGGTAACAAGGAGAAGAGCTTATGTGCTGAGTGGCTGTGGTCCTTGATGATGCTGTGTGCTGTGCGGAGGCATCGTTGAAGATAAATGTCCTGACTGGTCGTTTCCGGTAGTCCACTATCATTTCTCTAGTTTTGCTGATGTTGAGAGACAGGTTATTTTCCAGACACCACTTGTACAGTGCCATCACCTCCTCTCTATAGGCCGTCTCATCGTTGTCTGTGATGTGGTTGTGTCATCCGCAAACATGATGATGATGTTGGACTCATGTTTAGCAACACAGTCGGCTAAGCACACAACCCTGTGGCGTTCCTGTGTTTAGAATGAGTGATGAGGAGGTGTGCTTACCAACTCTCACCACCTGGGGCCTGTTTGTGAGGAAGTTTGGAATCCATCTGCAGATTTGTGTTCCTAGCCCAAGGTCAACAAGCTTCGTGGCAAGTTTTGAGGGGAAGATGGTGTTAAATGCCGAGCTGTAGTCAATGAAGAGGTTGTATTTACCTAATTTTAAGACCTGCTAAAAACCATATTATTATTATTATTATTGTTATTATTCAAAAGTCCAAATGATGAGATCCTGTGTCAAAGTCATAACTTTTAACTCAAGTTAATTTTGAAATACCAAGTGTGTATCATGATTACCAAAGTTACATTTTAGTAAAATTCTGATAACTTTACCTACCTTAAAAATGTAGTTTGTGTATATATTATGGAGACACTGTTTTTAATCCAGATTTATTTCCTTCACATATCTTAGTTTTTCGCCATCTGTTGAGATGTTTAATATTATTGAAAGCATTATCAACACCAACCATCAGGGGGCGCACGTGTAGGCAAATGAAAGCCTAGTGCGAAAAAGCCTCTAAAGCAAACGAAGAAGAGGCGGAAGCGGAAATAAGATTCTTTTGTTTTGAAAGAGGGAAATTTAAAAACTCGACGGCTCCACGGCGTTAGTCGGAAATAAACAAAAGCATTTGGAGTAAGCCTTCAAAAAACGACAGGAAAATGGACGCAAACTAACACTCGTCACCCCTGAATGTAAAGTAAGTCACCGGAGAAACATTTTGTAGTGTTTAGGTTGCGTTTGAAACCGAGCTTTTCTTTGATGTCAACGTCTCAGCTGAACTGAGACAGCTCAGCAGAATGTGTTCAAACTCCTATTTTCTTTCTTAGTTTGTCTTTCGTAATGCACTTAGTAATGCACTTAATGTATTTTTCCGACTAAATGTTTACAGATAGGAGTATAATGGAGTAGCTATAACGCAATGTTAGGCATCGTGGAACATTTGGTCAGTTACTGTCATAACTGACTGTAGGTCTGTCGATCTTAACATAGCGGAAGCTTTTAGAGCTGCCACAGAAAATAATTCCACTGTTTTTATAGTTTCTATAATATTATAATTAAATACTAATTTTAGTTGTATTTAAGGAAATATCAAAAGAAGAATCCTTCCAGACAGAAAGATTAACTTTTTATTATTGTTGTTATTTATTTTTATTTAGCTGATATTATTATCTGTGTTTTTTGTTGTTTTCGGTGTGTGTGTAACAAAACACAATGAGACATCACTGTAAGACTTTCAGGCTCGATTAACCTTATGAGAGGCCGTCAGTGACTTCCAGTATTTAACCCTGTTTCTAATAAAGTGAGACTTCTTTGTAAAATGTAAATAAAATCAAAAGAAAATATTATTTTTGCTAAAAAAAAAATATGCTTGTTCAATTCAATTTGTATTTTAACCGTATGTTTAAAAAAAAAGAAGAAGCTTCAAACAGGCTGAATAAAAAATGAAAAATGCAGATTAATCTGAAAGGCTGACTAAATAATTTAAGAGCAGTGTTTCTGCCTAAATAATTGCCTGGAGGTGATACCAGGATGGTTGCTGAAGTGAAATGGATAAAACAGTCCTTTTGCCCGACTAATAAAAACGTGATGTATTTCTTGGAAATGTAGGAGCAGCTGTAGGCATGTCCTCCCAGGTAATAAAGAAAGAGCACGAAAGCACCTGAAAGGAGGCTTGTTTGTTTTTTAAACTATTACATCCGTAAAGGCACCATGAATGCTAAAGGATACATTACGTTAAAATAAATATTGTTGTCTCTTCAGTTCTCAGACATTCTACATGTATTTTATTGTTAAAGTTTACACTGAAGGGGAGTTTTTTTTTTTTTAACTTTCTACTGTTATTTGTTTAATTAAAAAATATATTTTTGTGATGAGTCAAATTGTTCTTGTTATATAATGTCATTTTTGTAATTTCATAATGAATTTGCTTCAAATGTATGCATATATGCAAGTGGTGCGGGACTTACTATTAGAGCTCAAACAAATTTGAGCTCTAAATTTTATGTTGAACTTTAGCTTCACTTTCAGTTTAATGACCGGACAGTCACAGGTATTTGGGGCTAGAATATGTCTGTAAATTCATTCCAAACCATTTTTACGAGAAAACGAGTAACAATGGGAAAGCTTGGGAGTTTATCATCAACCTGAATTCTTTTCAGGGAAGTCAAATATGGTCAGCTGTTCAATAACCCGCTGCGTTATGTAGTGAGCATGTAGTCAGCATGTTGTGATGACAGTGTTTGTAAAAGCTCAGTAAATGTGGTCTTTCATTTTCTTGCAGGTTGATTCACACAAACATGAAGAAGAAGGCAAGGAGGTCGCAGGAGACGCACACAAACAGTGTCCAGGAGGAGTGTGAGTGACTTTCACACACAGTTGGAAGTCAATATGTGCTGCTGCTGTTTTTTAGTTGACTAATGTGTATTTGAACCACCTTTTGACTACTAATTCCAACCACTGTGTGTTGTGTGTTAGGCTTGACTTTTCAGCTCTGTTGTGTTGGCGCTGTGGTTTTAGATGTAGTGCTCTTACTGTTAAAAAAAAAAAAATCACCAACTAAAGCTATATCTTCACATTTCTCACTTACATACGTTAAAACCTTAATGAGCATTAATGATGATGTCTTTTAGGGCCTTGAGAAAGCATTTTCAGTTGAATGAAAGTTTGCATATTTTGTGTGTATCTGCAGGCTGTGCTCTGTGTAGGTGCAGTGATGATGACCCAGCCATGTTTGGGGAGAAAGTCACACTCAAAGAACATAAAATCTCTGTCCACTACTTCTGCTTGGTAAGACAAAGCCTGCAAGTATTTCTGTTTTCACAGGAATATGTCTTTTTCAGGCTTCAAGCGGTCATACTTTATTGAGACTTGCTTTACAAGTGCCTGACCAACAGTTATAGCATTAAAAATATTCTTTCTGAAAGACTTGTACAAACCAAGACACAATCGAATATAAAAATAAATAAATAAAACAAGCAAACAAAGCAGGAAATGATTTATTCTATGACCTCATTATGATTTAAGTGAATTTATTTGGAGGTAAATATTAGAGGAGGGAGCATAGTCACCACAAAACAAGAGGGCTCATGGTTTGTATTTTTCTGTCCCACAAATAAAGTGACAATGACGTATTTTCTTATATTAAAAATGCTTTAAAAGGGTATGTTTGTTAAGAGTGTGTCTTAATAATATTGTATGCATGTGTTTGTCTCAGCTAACGTCTTGTGGAGTTTATCAGCGAGGAGAGGAAGACGAAGGCATCTTTGGTTTCCTGGTGGAGGACATCAAACAGGAGGTCCGCCGGTCGACTCGACTGGTGAGCAGTTCAGTATTACAATATTACCTTGCATATACTAAGAGCTCTACAGTATCTTACAAAAGTGAATACACCCCTTACTTTTTGGAAATATTTTATTATATCTTTCCAAGGGATAACACTCTGATACAATGTAAAGTAATCAGTGTACAGCTTGTAGGACAGTGTAAATCATACTGGTCATTAGTAGTTCAACATGGCACTCACTTCATGGCAAAGAACTCTCTGGGGATCTGAAAAAAATAATTGTTATTCTACATAAAGATGGCTTAGGCTATAAGAATATTGCCAACACCCTGAAACTGAGCTGCAGCACAGTGGCCAAGACCATACAGCAGTTTAACAGGACAGGTTCCACTCAGAACAAACCTCATGGGGGGCCAGCCTATCAGTGCTCAGACCATACACCGCACACTGCATACAATTGGTTTGCATGGCACAAGAAAGCCCGCAAACAGTTTGCTAAAGACAAGCAGACTAAGGACATGGACTACTGGAATTACGTCCTGTGGTCTGATGAGACCAAGATGAACTTATTTGGTTCAGATGATGTTAAGCATGTGTGGTGGCAACCAGTTGAGGAGCACGAAGACAGATGTGTCTTGGCTACAGTCAAGCATGGTGGTGGGAATGTCATGGTTTGGGGCTGCCGGCATGGGGGAAAAAATGGTGGCCGCAAAAAATATTGACACATTGGACACAACTTGGACATTTTCATTTAGGGGTGTACTCACACCTTTGTTGCCAGCAGTTTAGACATTTATGGTTGTTTGTTAAGTTATTTTGAGGGGACAGCAAATTTATACCATTATACAAACTGTAAAGTGTCATATCTTCAGTGTTGTCCCTTGAAAAGATATAATAAAACATTTACCCAAATGTCAGGGGTGTACACACTGTTGTGAGATACTGTAGAGCAAATACAACAAATAAGATCCGAACACCATTCTACATTTGGTCAACAGTAAATCCTGTAGGTGTGATTTGCATGAGCAAGAGTGTGGGCCTGTGTGTATTTACTGTTTCCTTGTGTACTGTATATGTGTCTCAGACATGTTTTGGCTGTAAGAAGAAGGGAGCATGTGTCGGCTGTAATGTCAGGAGCTGTAGGAAGATGGTTCACTTCCCCTGTGGGAGGAAGCAAATGTTTGTCTCCCAGTTCACTGGACTCTTCCCGTGAGTGCTGACAACACATTAAATTCTTTAATTGTATGTGTAGGCTGGTTAAAGGCATAAAGCACTGTTTCTAACATGAGATACTCCTGCTGTGGCCAAAAGGTAGTCATAAAAGATATACACAAGGTGATTTTTCAGTGTTTGCCACACATAGGCTTTACATACATGGGTGTTAGTATCTTAGTATGTCGCCCTAGTATGACAAACATACTAGGGCGACATACTAAGATTCGTCATGGATGCAGCCCACATTCTCATCTCTACTGCTTAATCCACAAATGCATTTTGCTTACAAATGTGGCAACATTTAAGAGAAAATAAACAGACTTTTCAGTGGTATAAAATTTATTGCCAAGAAACATTGTTACAGCAAAGAAATCGACCAAAAACAAGTTTCCTTACTTTGTGTGCTAAGTTTACATATAGGGTTCTGGGCAGTATCTTAGCTTTTTCTAGGACTGCACTCTTCTGGACAGAATCACCTGATGTTGTGCTGGGAATCTGCAGGAGCCACTCTTCCAGTTTTGGGGTTATAGCTGATAATGCACTTGATTACTGATCTCGGCTCATCTTCGGGGGTCATCTTCTTGGGTTGTGGGTCTGACACTCACTAATCTCTACCCTTCCTCTTTCCATTGCTCACAGAGCCTCAATGATGGAGCACCTGTCTTACCTTCTGAAGGTATTTGACTTGTTGACTAGGGATGGGTATCGAAAACCGGTTCTTGTTGAGAACCGGTTCCCACTGTTTCAATTCCTTGGAATCGTTTGCCATTTTTGCAAACGATTCCCTTATCGATTCCAGTCGCCCGAATGACGTCACCACGCTGCGGAGCGTCCGGAGCGTACCTGGCAGGAAACACGGCGCCTAAGCGGCTCAAACGCTTAAAAGTTTGTTTATACTTTATGAGAACGGATTGTCATCCGTTCAGGGCAACTTGCAATACTTGCAAAGTAGATATTTCATTAAGGGAGGAAACACTACGAATATGCAAAAGCATTTGCTCACAAAACACGCGATGAACTTAAATGAATGTCTTTAATTCCGCTCCGGACTCGTGAATCTCAACCCAGCAGCAGCAGCGGTAACGTTTGCACGTCATCTCCCGTTAATGCGGCAGGTAAATAATCAACTAACAGTGCATATTATGTTAGCGCAATCTGCTTTATTACAAAACCTGCCATTGTGCATTTAGGTGACCATGATGAGACAGACAGACAGAGTCTGGCTGGCGCTCGCTGGCAGTTGTCGCTGCAGTCTACCGGTAGCGTCTCTTTTCAGGCCCGCATGTCACCGAGCAGTGACTAGTTTGTGGTCAAAACCTTGCAGCCATTTGCCACAGCAGATGGTAAGTGAATGTGTTTAATTGTTGGCAGGGACATTACTGGATATTCTTGTGTAACTGCTACAGAATAATTTATGTTATACTTTGTTATTGCTACAGAAGAATATTTATTTTATTATTTTACGTTTACAATTTTCACTGGGGACCCTGTGACACCCCATTGAAAAGCCGTAGGCTGTGGATCTCTTAAGATCTCACTGTTGGGTTTGTTGACATTCAGGCATCTTTCTCATTGTTTCCTTTGCACTGTGGGACACCTAGGTACTTAGGTTGTCCAGTATATCTTTTAGTCTGATATCTGGTGGCTCCATCCCTTTAGTTCGAATGACCTTCCCTCTCTTTGAAACCATTTGACCACACTAGGAATGTCTTCTGGTGTTAATTCCAGTGCTTTTCTGAGCTGTGTATTGACTCTTTTGCCTACTCATCTTGTCATAATGTGGAGAGGCTGGATAGATGAGTATTTGCTGTTAGCAGCCCATTTATTTTTGTTGCCAGGTGGTCATGGAGTGCAGTTAGCTTCTTCAGCCAGTAGGCATGGCTCATATTGGGTCTTCATGGTCTACAGCTCTTCATTCCAGAGACTCATTGTTGGATGTCTGTCTTTGACTGGCTGTTAACTGGCTCTTGTTCTAGAAAGCTATGGTGTGCTCTGAATTCCACCAGGCACTTGGCTCTTTCTCCAAAATGTTCTTCCAGTATTGCTTAGTTTCAGCTCTCAGTGGGTCTCCTCCTGTGCTATTATTTCTTTGAAGCTGATAGTACATCATGGATCTTTCTTTGGAGAACACACCATTTATTTTCTTGGCCTATTACTTTGTTGCCTCATCAGTTCTATGGTTAGACCTACTCCAGCTACACCATCTCAGTCTACATCTAGAAGTGGTAATCCTTACTCTGTTGCTGCAGCAGATCCAAAGCTGTGATTTAAGACTGGAGTCTGTCAGAGAGGCAGGTGAACCTGTTATTCATTTATCATAAAGTTCTTTGGGAGTGATAAAGAAAAATTTAAGAAGCTTTAGATGTACCTCTTCTTTGTGAACCCATAAAAAACAGTTTCTGCCACAAAGAGAATCTAATTCTGCTGAAAACTGAATTGCAAAAATGTCCAAACTATGAAAGAATTTAAAACTTAAAACCAATCACTGATTATATAAACTGCTTTAAAATGCTGTCAAAGTTCAGCTTCAATAGTGTTGGTTCCTTTTAAAAAGTATTTGCACCAAACTGCAGAGAAATTGCAAAACTCTTCCAAGCTGCAGCTGCATAAAACTGGTAAACTATAATACTGTAAATATAAAAGATAGTAACTGCCCCTCTGTCTGTGTGTCCAGATCTTACTGTCCAGATCATAGTCCCTCCCAGTCTCTGTGTACTGGGTTAGACATCAGTCTGCCTCGATCCTGCTCCATCTGTCTGGACTCTATTGATCCCGTTTTGTCTTACTCCATCCTCAAGTGTCCATCCTGCCATACCAGCTGGTTCCACAGAGACTGTGTGCAGGTACCATGAGTGTGCAGAGAGCCCTGATTTTATATGTTGGGTTGGCTATTTAGTACTTTTTATGAAAGGTTTACAGGAAATGCAGCTCTACTTTTCTTTCATGGGAGCTGAATGTTTTGAAATATTCCCTGAATATGTGGTCCTGGATTTTTATTTTTTATTTTTTTTGGGGGTTATGTGGCTGTCCTGCATATCCTAGACTCTGCTGATAGATTATCTGCAGTTCTACCACCAAACTGTGTCCATTCGGTTTGAGAAGATTAAATTCATTTTTTACACTCCATATTACAGTGTTCCCTCGTTTATCGTGGGAGTTATGTTCCAAAAATAACCCACAATAGGTGAAATCCGTGAAGTAGCCAACTTTATTTTTTTACAATTATTATAGATGTTTTAAGGCTGTAAAATCCCTCACTACACACTTTATACGCTTTTCTCAGACAGGCATGAACATTTTCACACTTTTATCTCTTGTTTAAACACTCTCAAAGTTCAAACCTTCGTAGAAAAATAAGTCCAGTATTATAGAAGAAACCAAAGGCACCCGCAGCTGCCTTGGACAGTGCAAAATGTTTCGTCGATGAGTAAATTTGACAAGCTGAACACATTCTGTACTGTACAGGAGACACGGCACGAGATTGATTGACAATGTTCGACAACCAATCAGGATGCAGAACACAATGCGCTGTAAAAAAAAAAATAAAAATAAAAAAAACATGGAAAATTGCACACAAAAAAATCAGCGAAACAGCGAGGCCGCGAAAGGTGAACCGCGTTATAGCGAGGGACCACTGTATATAAAAAGTACAATGCATGTGTAACTTTGTTGTTTTTCCTGTGTATTTTTATTGGCGTGTGTCTGTGTGTTAGCGTCAGGCACACAGTGCAGGCCTGTTCTTCTTTAGATGTACCCTGTGTAACAACAAGGAACACTTCCAGGAGGAAATGCTCAGAATGGGAATATACATCCCAGAGAGGTAACCTTAAATTATACCTGCAGCGTTTCAGCACCTCAGTTTATTTTATTTATTTATTTTTTTAGACATACCTAAATAAAGATATTCTGAGACACATTAATAGTAACAATAGGAGTTTATCCCCACAACACAGCAGATTATTTTACAGATGAGTTGTTTGTTTATCCAGGAAAAACTGTTATTTGCTTTGGTTTGTTTTTGTTTTTTATGCCCCCCCCCAACCTGAACCCTTTGTCTGGGCTTCCTGCAGAGATGCCTCGTGGGAGTTGGAGGCAAATGCATATGCAGAACTGTTGGAGGTTTACAAACGCTGTGACGCTCTCACCTGCCTCTGCAACAATGGTCGTACACACTCTGCCAAGAGCGGGTATGGCATTTATATTTTCCTTTCATTAGTTTACAGATTTGTATCTTTCATATCTAAGGATGCTTGTAAAAAAACATTTTCTGTATAATTAGTAATGTTTGCACGTTACTAATATGTAACGCATATATATGTGTGTGTGTGTGTGTGTGTGTGTGTGTGTGTGTGTGTGTGTGTGTGTGTGTGTGTGTGTGTGTGTGTGTGTGTGTGTGTGTGTGTGTGTGTGCATATATGTAAAATATGCAGAGGTCAGCAGTTTGAATAATGTGCAAAAGGAATAGCAATATATACAATATGGAGCGCATAGTGTTGAAGTTCTGGTAGATGAGAGTGAGGTGTCCATGAATGTCACTGTTCAGCAAGCTCTATTATATTAATAAAGTTCAGCCGTGTGTGTGTGTGTGTGTGTGTGTGTGTGTGTGTGTGTGTGTGTGTGTGTGTGTTTATATATATATATAGATATAGATATAGATATCTATCCATCCATCCATCCATCCATCCATCCATCCATCCATCCATCCATCCATCCATCCATCCATCCATCCATCCATCCATCCATCCATCCATCCATCCATCCATCCATCCATCCATCCATCCATACATACATACATACATACATACATACATACATAGAACGTTTCACATGTGTCACAAAGTGCTTTACAAGATAAAAACACTATTTTTGAATTAAAGAAATACAGACTGTAAGTTAGCAGAGTTCACTAAGGTTAATATCAGAATATAAGTGGAGAATCTGATGGATTTCAATAGTTTTTCCATTCAATTAATGTTCAGGCTTATTGGAGACAGTTTCAGTTTTGATCCTTTAAGTGGTGTTTAACAATCTGAGATCAAGGAAAGAATAAAAACTTAAAAAAATTCAGACATGTGCACAAGTACAAAAACGTATTTTGTTTTAAGGTCATACGTTATTTCTTATAGAACATTAAAAATGTTGTAAAATAGTTTAGAGCCAACAGGAAAAATAGTAAAGAAATAAAGTTGCATCTAAAAATCTGTATTTATAAATGCTGCTTATCAAATAAAGACATTAGTCACTGTTAAAAAACTTGAAACCCTTTGGACAACAGAACCACATTAGCACAGGGGCAGCTGTTTGTGTGCTAATGCTGTGCTTTACATTAGATATGTAAGGCATCAAGACTGGCAAAGTGTAGCAATAATATGAGTGGAATAAAAAAATTCAGTGCTGTTGTCTCAGCGGAGCAGATCTTAGTTTCCTCAGCTGTGTGAAGCATAAACATTTGTGATATTTCTCTGGCCTTCGTCATCTAGAGATTAGGAAATATTATGGGAATCACTTTATAATTCTGTTTTTGTGTTTCTCAGGTGGTTTGAGGTGGTCCGCTGCCGACTGTGTGGCTCTAGAGGGACTCACAGGAAATGTTCGGGACTAAAGTTGGACACTAAAGACTGGGCCTGCAGTGACTGCACACAAGCAACAGATGGGAAAGGTATGGGTGGTTAATGATGGCTGGTTCCATGTTTGTAAAACAGTGGCTAATCGTACCTTTTCCATTTTATTTATTTTTTTCATATTTGACAACATCTGAGACAACATGTCACTCAGCTCTGCCTCCTCTTTGCTTTACAAATTGATGGCAAGATGACTAAACACTCTGAACCATGTTACCTTGTTCTCCAGCCTCCCTTGTTAGGTCTCCTCAGGGAGGTCCGAGGAGAAGTCTGCTGTCCAAACGCCACAGGCCTTCAGTTCACTCCTCCATCAGCTGTAAAAGGTACAACAAGTTAACCTGCCAGTACCTCATCGAGGATGCAGGATTTGTTCTTAATGGTTACTCTCTGTCTCTTAGACCGTCTTTACCCGAAAGATCTGGATCGCCTGAAGACCTCCTGCAGTCTTTGGTCCCTCGGCTTCATCCCCCAAGTGTCCAGGTGGAGGTGATCGGGGACCAGGCTCTGTCAGCTGGTCTCGACTTGGTCAGGAGGGCTGATTTTGACCCCACACAGACTCTGTCTGTCAGGTTAGTGGCAAAAAGCTTTCCTGAGTTGTGCTTGTTGTTTAGACTTTTTGCTATTTGTCTTCTTTACTGTGGGATGTTATTTGTCCAGGTTCAAAGACATAGATCAGACTCCCCTTCCCAACCACCTCTGGGACAGTGACACAGCCAAGGAGTACTTCCTGAAACTGCTGATGCAGCAGATACAGGAGTGTGTAGTGTTTGAGGGCCCAGATGGATCCAAAAACTTGGCGCTGGACTCAGAGGGTACTTCCAAAGCTTATTTTTGTGGAATAAAGCCATTTTGTCTTTATGCAATTATATGTAAATGAAAAATCTGAACAAAGAGACTGACTGTGTATGTTATTCAGCTCTGCGTGAAGATCTTTATTTTGATGTTGGCTGCCTGCTGGCCCTCTCTCTGGTCCATGGTGGTCCACCTGTTGGCTTCTTCTCGCGTGCTCTCTATCAGTGTCTATTCAACTACCCAGCCAACCGTCCCCTCAATGTCACACATATGACCCCTGACACACACTTCACCCACCAAGTCACCAGGGTAAGAACAGGACAAACTTTCATGGAAGGCACAGTGGCTAAAGATGTATAAAATTAAATTATAGGTAGTTTAAAATAAAGATTGAATTGTTTCAGATCACAGAGGCAGAGTCTTTAGAAGAGCTGAAAGAAGTCATGGCAGTCAGTTGGGAGTACCTGGAACTAGCTGGCTGTAATCGACCAATCAGCAGCCTGAAGGAGAGAGAGGCTCTGGTGGAGGATTTGGTGAGCTTCACCATGATCACCAGGATGCAGCTGCCACTGCAGAGGTAAGATAAATAAACAGGGAAGTACAGTATATGGCTCTTTTCCTGCATGCACTGCAGTCCTGAACTTTTCTGAATGTCACCTGAAAGAGGTGCCCATAAATGTGCATGAATCAATGAAATCAGTCTTGAATAGTTACAGCAGCACCCTAGTGCATGGCCCGTGTGATGTTTTAATTGCTCCTGTGTAAGAAAAGTGAAGGTAATTCTCCAGCAAAGTCAGCGTAAGCATGCCAGGATCCCATGCGCTGTCTCCTTGAGGAGAAAGGGCTGCTGTGGCTTGAACTGGTGCTTACAGTAGCTTGCAAAAGTATTCGGCCCCCTTGAACTTTCCCACATTTTGTCACATTACAGCCACAAACATGAATCAATTTCATTGGAATTCCACGTGAAAGACCAATACATAGATAATACACGTGAGAAGTGGAACGAAAATCATACATGATTCCAAACATTTTTTTTTACAAATAAATAACTGAAAAGTGGGGTGTGCGTAATTATTCAACCCCCTTTGGTCTGAGTGCAGTCAGTTGCCCATAGACATTGCCTGATGAGTTCTAATGACTAAATAGAGCGCACCTGTGTATAATCTGGGAGCAATATACTGGGAGCAACAACACCATGAAGTCCAAAGGACACACCAGACGGGTCAGGGATAAAGTTATTGAGAAATATAAAGCAGGCTTAGGCTACACAAAGATTTCCCAAGCCTTGAACATCCCACGGAGCACTGTTCAAGTGATCATTCAGAAATGGAAGGAGTATGGCACAACTGTAAACCTACCAAGACAAGGCCGTCCACCTAAACTCACAGGCCGAACAAGGAGAGCGCTGATCAGAAATGCGGCCAAGAGGCCCATGGTGACTCTGGACGAGCTGCAGAGATCTACAGCTCAGGTGGGGGAATCTGTCCATAGGACAACTATTAGTCGTGCACTGCACAAAGTTGGCCTTTATGGAAGAGTGGCAAGAAGAAAGCCATTGTTAACAGAAAACCATAAGAAGTCCCGTTTACAGTTTGCCACAAGCCATGTGGGGGACACGGCAAACATGTGGAAGAAGGTGCTCTGGTCAGATGAGACCAAAATGGAACTTTTTGGCCAAAATGCAAATGATTGATGGGAAGATGGATGGAGCCAAATACAGGGCAATCTTGGAAGAAAACCTCTTGGAGTCTGCAAAAGACTTGAGACTGGGGTGGAGGTTCACCTTCCAGCAGGACAACGACCCTAAACATAAAGCCAGGGCAACAATGGAATGGTTTAAAACAAAACATATCCATGTGTTAGAATGGCCCAGTCAAAGTCCAGATCTAAATCCAATCGAGAATCTGTGGCAAGATCTGAAAACTGCTGTTCACAAATGCTGTCCATCTAATCTGACTGAGCAGGAGCTGTTTTGCAAAGAAGAATGGGCAAGGATTTCAGTCTTTAGATGTGCAAAGCTGGTAGAGACATACCCTAAAAGACTGGCAGCTGGAATTGCAGCAAAAGGTGGTTCTACAAAGTATTGACTCAGGGGGCTGAATAATTACGGACACCCCATTTTTCAGTTATTTATTTGTAAAAAATGTTTGGAATCATGTATGATATTTTTTTTTTTTTTTTTTTGTTCCACTTCTCAAGTGTACACCACTTTGTATTGGTCTTTCACGTGGAATTCCAATAAAACTGATTCATGAAAAGTTCAAGGGGGCCGAATACTTTTGCAAGCCACTGTATGTTATTTAGACCGTTGTCCTGAATAATAAGACAGAGTATAAAATGACCCCTGTTTTCTTTATGGACAGCAAAAACTCTGTCACTGAATATTAAAAAAAAAAAAAACAAAAAAACAAAAAAAACAGAAAATAACAAAAGCTTGTCAAAATATAATTCTCCTTTTCTAATTCAAAAAAATATTACCACTATGGTCATCAGAGGTGTACTGCTTTAAGTCATTAAACATAATTAAATTGATTCTTTGAATGTGACCTCAATCAGACCTACTCTTATTAAGGAGAATCCTAATCAATCCATCTCTGCAGAAACGCACAAATATTATTTTCCATTTATATATTAAACTTTGTTACATACAACTCTGGGCAGCATGGTGCAATAGTTAGCAATTTGTCTCACAGCAAGAAGGTCCTGAGTGTTATTGATCTTAGTCATTTGTTATTTTATGAATAAATACCAAATGAGTTGGGAAAGCAATGCTTAAGTGGAAACTGATGTTGCTGTACAAACAAAGATTACTAGTCTCATCCTCACAGTGGAAAGTCCAGTTATTAATTTAACACAGTTATGAGATCAGTACTTGGTATCTGCAGATGCATAAAATCAAGACATCGTAGCATATTAGAACGGGAAAAGCCTGAACAGGTGCATCCTAGTTACTAATTGTAGTCCTAATAGTAAAAGAAACCAAATTAAACAACACTTCCTTATAACAGGACTTGCTGATCTTCTCTAGGTGTCTTATTTTGTATTTTTTAAGATATGCTTTTTCCATTGTATTGATTGTGTTCATAACTCTCCTGTTTTCCTTGGTCTTTCTTGCATTTTCAGTGTTTACTTTGCTTATTTTCATCCTCAGGTTTCGGGAGGGTCTACAGACTTTGGGTGTTTTTGATCAGGTGATTGAAGTTTGAAAAGAAATTTGCCCTTTTCTAAATCAGTTCAAAAATGTCTCAAAGCTGTTTGTAACCCTGTTAACACAAATGGGAATATTTGATGGAGAAAAAAAATAAGTGACTTAAACTGGACTGATTAATATAAAAGGCAGCAATTAATGTTATTAAACATCAAGATAAAGTATTCAGAAGTTCAGAAGAAAAGTGACGCTAAAAACACTAATTACACTGTACTATGATCAGGTTCAGCTCTTCCCATCTGTCTTCTGTGGAATTTTCTGTGAAGCTGGTGATCATCTCACAGCTCAGACAATGGGTCAGCTCTTCACCATCAACTTCTCTGAGCAGGAGGAAAAATTGAACCGAGAGACGCCCGTTGTCACCTTCTGGAGGCACTTCCTGCTTGAGTGTGAAGGTGGAATGTTAATCCTGTTTTTATTATTATAAATAAAAAATTTTGCATTGGGATGGATAAAAGTGGTCATGGGTTCATCTTTCTGTGTTGATACGTTTTCCCAAAGTGTGCCACAGAAATGATGATGATGATAATATTTATGCTCTAAAATGTTTATACTCACTCTCTTCTTTCCTCAGTTGGAAGGAGCTCCATCTCCCTTCAGGACCTCCTTCACTTTGCCACAGGAAGTGCCAAGCTACCAGCTGTCAGTGCCCTCTCTTCTCCCTCCATCTCCTTCCTCCATCCTCTCGCGCCCTCCCTATTAGGATTCAAAGAAGGGAGAGGTGTGGACTGGAGGGATGAGGGACTCTTCCCACAGAGTGAGCCTGTGTCAAAACACCTCCTCCTACCCGTCACTTCCTCCTACCAGGCTTTTAAAAGCTCCATGGAGCAGGCCATCAGCCACCATGTGCACCTTCTCCCCACAGATGGTTAAAGAAGGAGGTGGGGGTTGGCTCTGGACTGGTTTGGGATCTGTGTTTGAAGATAAACTCTGATTGTTTTTTGTTTTTTTCTAATGGGGTTCTTTGTGATTGATGGAGAGAAATTTGGGTAATGTACGCATTTAAAACATAATGATCAAGGTTTTTTGATGTTTTGTTAAAGAAATCACTATTTGCTTGAACAAGAAAAACTTTCAGTATCGTAGCTGGTTGAGTGGTATTGGTTACAGATACCATGACATGGTATTAATGTGTAACCCTTAGTGTTTTCTATATCATTTATACTGTGTTAGCTGGTGTTGTATACCTAGAGGACCGACAGTGTTACGTAATACTCTTGTTTATTCTAATATATGTATAATATTCTTTAGTAGAATGCTAGCACAGCATGCCTTCACAAGCTCGGAAGAGTGCAAACTCACAAGCACTAGGCGATTCCTGTCAATAGGCTTCTCAAAGTTGGCTGATAAAGAAGAAAGAATGTTCTGTATGTTCTTTTGAATACGTAAATCTAGATGCAAATATCCATCCCTTTATCTATTTACTTAGCTGCTTATCCATGCACGGGATATGAATTGAAACCACAAACCTTTTCCTTCTTATGGCGCTCTGCACCAAGCTCAAAGGTTCCTGCTGAGGATGCAAGCCATTAAACACCTCACAAATAGTTTGATCTTGACGGCAGCATCCGTGGATCAGTCCTGACTTGAAGCTGTCAGCGACAGGTGTTTGGGTACATTGAAATTTTGTCCTTTGGAAAAATCTAGACTTCAATATTAAAACACTTCTTGAAGGCTGTAGTTACCTGAAGTGAAGCTACTATCTTATCTCTGTTATTACAACTTTGCAAACACATTCTGAGTCATGAGAGTGGTGCATTATTGTTGTTGTTTTGTTTTTTTAATCTACATTTCTTTTACAATAACACATTTGACCAAATAGGCTTCAGTTCATTTTTAATGTTTTTCTCTCCATAGAGCTTGTCTCTCTTTTGAGTGTATCGCAGTATGTGTTGATATCTTAAATACATTTATACTTATGGTGATTGAGGATTTTGTACATATTGTTTGTTGATGCCTAATAATTCTGCCTCATGTTTTGTTTTTCTGGATGTGGGAGGTGTGGGGAGATTTTGGGGGAAGGGGGTTGCATTTTAGAGACGGAAAACATTGATGGCCAAAACGTAGTCCGACATCTTGGGATTGTCCTTGGAATCCATTTAGCATTAAAAGGTCTTCAACCGTCATTGCTTTATATTATGTAATCTCAACATCTTTTGTGGTACGGTGCTGATTTTATAACCTTGACTTTTAGTTCAGTCATACTTTACATATTTTTCAAAACCTCTTTTAATGACCTGTCCTTGCTTTCCTTGTACTTTGTTCATTTTCTCAGATATAAAGATTAAAAAAAAACCTCTGTAATCATTATATTACATTATCACGCTATGTGTTGACATTAAATGTTGTTTAGGAAATGAAATGAAATTTACTGATTTAATATTCTCAGTGATAAGCAGATTTTTTTTAATCTGTGTTTTGTTCAGCTATTAAACCAGCAATGTAAACAGAGTTGGCGGCAGATTAGGATCAAGCATAACATTTAACATATCATTTCTGTATGAGAAACTGAATACATTTGTCAGTGTGGCATATTTTGCACTGCTGTAACTTTACAACAGGACTTGTAGAAGTAAGTAGAAATGTACAAAATTTTACACTCATTAAATTGAAACTACATTGTCATTTCATTTTCATTCATAATTTTGGCCTATAGCTTCAAAAAAAAAGCTCATTATTATTTAAATAAGATGCCCAGAAAGCTGCAGAAGAAGAAACGTTAGCCAAAGTGCTGGAGCTCAGCCAAATAAGGAGAACTGTGGCTTTCCTGCAACTTCTGACCTTAGTGTCCTGTTTATCACACATAATAAAAAGCATTTACTGTCTGGTTGTGGTGCTCTTTGTGACATGGCAGCATTTTTTTTTTTCACTTGAACTTCAACTGCTCAATACGTTTAAGAAAATGAACTATATTTGGCTTTCTCTCAAAACAAACCCAACAACAGCAATGCATTTTGTGATGAAATAAATTGGGCTGTCCTTATAGTAAATTCGGTTTTGCACTGCTGTGGAGGGTGAAGCAGCGCACAGATTAAGACTTGCTTGTTTATCAAGGCAGTTCATAAATATGTAAGGTATAGTTTAGATGTGTAAAATGTGGTAATTTACTTTCATTTGGTTTAAATGTTTGTCATGCTGAGGGCAAACTGCAGTTTCTGTTTGTAGAGTTCAAAAAACTGCCGTTGATCCATTCTGATCATATCATATTGCTTTAAATACACAGTGTCTGTAAATTCAAACTGAGTCCTTATGCTGCTAATGTGAATTACTGTTCGTTCTAGAAATTTCAGGTACTTTTTAATTGCTTTCATATGCAATCATGCAGGGTGTTTATTTTGATTGAAGTGCTGATTGCTGCCCACAGCATCGTGCTTTGGAATATGGTTTTAAGGCTTTAAAAGCATTACAAGGTGAAAAGAAATGGCACTTGTGTATCATTCTTACATCTAACTACTTGTATGACCAGGTCCATCTTAAGTAAACCAGGCACGAGTGAACAAAGGTGACTAAATCTGCAGTCTCCATGAAACTTTTCAACTCATATACTCTTTCACCAGTCTGCAAATAAATACTGTGATGGCGGTGAGACCCACACCAAGTCCTGAGTTTGACATGTAATGAATCTTGACCAGGAGGCAATGTGGCAGATAACCCTGGGAATCTTCACCATTATGAAGGAAGGGACAGAACCTACAGATGACCTTAAAGATGTTGGAATAATCATTGAAGGTGTTAAAGTGCTAGTAACATTGCAAATGCATTCGCCATTTTGTTTGGCCTCATTTACTCACTGGTCTTGAGGTACCTGACAAAGCTTAAGTACACATTTGAGATTTTACAAAAAATTGTGATGGAACTGGATGGAAACTGTCTCTCAACAAAAGCCCTAGTTGTTTGAACTGTTTGAATGGAGACTTCAGACAAGAAATTGCAAGCAAACAGGGGAGCACTGAAAGACTGTTTAGTGTACCCTTGAAACCCTTGGACAAGGGTTTTTGTCCCTGACAATCAACAGAACTGGAATGTTTTGGATCCACACATTGAACTACTAATGGTCTTCGGAAATGATGTCTGAATATATTTTAGCAGACTTTTAAATTGTTCAAAGGGGGAAAAATAAAAATGGAGACAAAGATTGGCATGAAAGAATGGGCAATAAGAGATGGACTGTGGTCCAGTCCAGTTATGTGGAGTCTCAGCAAAGATGAATACTGTCAGAAATGCCAGTTTTATTGTTTCACTGTATTTTTTTTTTAAATTTATGTATTTAATATAACTGAAAATGAATAAGAAACCTGTAACAGATGATAAAACACATTAACACACAGAGTACATAATAACACAAACAATCATACTGGCAGTGATTACTAAATTAAAATCCATCAAGAATGCGGTATTTATTTAAGGTTATGTTTCTTTACAGTCTCAGTTGACATGTGCTTTTCAAACATTATCTTTAAACTATTTAATATAGCGGTTATTCCATTTACTCACCTTTTATCTTTAATAGTTTTTGAGATGTTGGTGAAAAATGTGTTCATGACAGTGCAGATTTGAGGCATTTTGTGTAAATTTAAGCATGTAACAATTTGGTTATTTTTAATACAAAAAAGAATGTGAAATTAAGTTAGACTTGTGTTTGTAAATGAACCACCCTGTGTTGTGTAGCTTTCTAGATTTTATACTTATTGGACTACATACTTATTTATTATATAGGCTATACAGTACATAAAATCCAAATTTGCATGTTTTATGAAACTGAAATGTTTAATTATGTAGGCTAAAGAAAATAAAAACGTTATAGAGTATATTTATATGAAACGTGTATACTTACTGCATTTGATGTATTTTAACAATATATAATTGTTAAAATACATAATATAATTACAGAAATATATAATATAATTACAGAATGTAATACCTGCATGTGTGTAAAAAGCTTTGATTTTGCCACCACATTCGATTTCCATGCCACCCTCATACCAGCCTAAGAAAATTTCTCTAGATCTGCCCCTGTCATGCAGAAGAATGTTTGATATTGCAACTAAAGATGCTTAAGGCTTAAATGCTTAAATGATTGATTTAAACAGGCAAGACGTTTTGTGACAGAATGCTATTTAAGATAAAATGAAAGAGATGGCTTTCACTTTGGTATGTTTTAATTGATGTTTGTTTTTACATTTGGCTAAGTAAACAATACTTTGCTTGTCCTGACTAAACGCCACTGTCTATCACACATAATAATAATAATAATACTAATTTTAATAATAATAATAACAACAACAATAATAATAATAATAATAATAATAATAATAATAATAATAATAATATAAGTAAAAATTCATTATTGGTCTACTGGAAAGCGGAAATTTACTTTGATGATCTGCATTCTTTCTTGTATTCTCTGTTAAACAGCACCAGAGCGAGACCTCTTCACTTTATACTCTTCTCTGACGTGTAAGCTGACGTCGAGCTGATGCCACGTCATCAGTCACTCCGTAACTAACAACATCAAATATGGCGGCGTCTGTCCGGGAGAAGCAGACAGGTTTGTTAAAATGTTTTCTTTCTTTCGTTAACATTATATCAGGCGAAAGACAGCAGCGGTGACGGGCTGTGGAGAGGTCCACCAACCCGAAATCTGACTGAGATACCATTCCCCCTCTTAAATAGCTGACAAACTAAACTACGTGCTAAACTAACAGCCGGCTGAGCTACTTCATTAATGTTCCTGTTTCACTATTGATAGCGGAACTCGTTCATTTTTTCCTTTATTTACAGACACGTTAACTTGTCAACCACACTGTTAAATTATTTACCCAAAGTTAACCCGTCGTCCTGTCAGCTATCAGTGCTGCTAGCTCTACTACGGTAGAGCTTAATAGCTATCCGTAGCTATTAAGCTACGGATAGCTAGCCTCTTGCTAACTCTGAAGAAAGTCATAAGCTATTTCTAGTTTCATATACACAAGATGAATCCTCTCTTCATTATGTGAATATACTCGTATGGTTTCAGTAAGCTTTGTTGTTTGGATCAGTTTATTGTTGTATTGCTGTTTAATATTATTTATTAATATTAAATATTGGGTGGACAGTAGAATGTGGATGTCTTATTCTTGCATATCCATTTTATTCTAGTACATTTATTGAATATTTTTGTGGGCAGTCTGGTCAGTGAATAAACAGATTTATCAATGTGTGATCTAGAGCTGCAGTGATTAGTGGAATTATCAAATCGTCAGCTGGCAACAAATAAAGCTAGCTGTTCACTGCAGACCCAGGGGACTGCATCAGTAGTCTAGTTTCAAGTTAATAAACATTTTGTCTATGAAATGCTCAGAGAAATGTTTTCACACACCAAAATCACATCTACAGAATTTCGTCCTTAGTCAAAAGGGCAACAGTTAGTCAATTATGATTATCATAGCAGATAGTCATTATTGATATTTTTAAGAAACAAATGTGATGTATAAAGCCTAAAATGCAAAGATTTTAGGCTTTATTTTGTAATATGGCATGTCATTTCCCCAGGCTCGTTTCACCATAGAAAAAAGCATGTTAAACCCTTGACATATTTCAGAACAGTATTTGTTGAGATGTCTTAAACAACCATTTGATTATAGAAACACCTGCTTCTCAGTTAAGCTAGTATTAATGGAGCAGTATTTATTAGCCATGTGGATACTGATCTGTTTGTGTGTCCCCTAACATAAAAGTTTCTGTGATGCATTTCTGCAGTCGCTTTGAAGCGAATGTTGAACTTCAATGCACCTCCTCTGAAGAACACAGCAGCTGAGCCAGTGTGGAAGGTAAGTCACTATAACAGTGTAGTAACTCAAAAGGTGTCAAGGAAAAAAATCCAGCCTGAAATCATGACTTAAATACTGAGACTCATACTCGCCGTGCATAAAAGCTCAGTGTGTTCAGAAAATGCAGTGTGCTGCATTGTGTGTTAAATCTTATTTAGGATTAACTCAGCCTCTGAAAATCCGCATCCTGTGTTTCTAAGAGGAGGTGAAGGGACAGTTCATACATGCTTACTGTGTAATGAAGAATGTCATGCTTTTCAACGTGAACTCAAAGTTTAATAAATAAATACATAATAATTCTATAGTTCACATAGGCCATGTAGTCAACCTAAGCCACAATGCTGGCAAATCAGCTGATGTCAGTGCCAGCCCACATCCCCAACTCATTCTTTCATGCTGTTAATCAGTGTACGTATGTATCAGTATTTCACCCATAGAACTGCATTCCACTAGCAATCACACCTTTCATATGCCAGACTTTTCACACAGTGAAAGCAGTCACATAAATAAGTGTTGTGTGGTTATCAGTAGGGCTTTGTATTTGTGATTTCTGCCTGGGTCAGAAAAAGTCTTTTGATCTCTGCCTTTTCTGCAGGTGTTAATATATGACCGGTTTGGCCAAGACATCATCTCCCCACTGCTGTCTGTCAAAGAGCTCCGAGACATGGGCATCACTCTGCATCTGTAGGACACACACACACACACACACACACACACACACACACACACACACACACACACACACACACACACACACAAAACAAAGTATCACATAATCAAAAATAACAATCATTATCAGTAATCACCACAAAGACAACTGGTCACATGCTGCTCTCAGAGAAGGCACAGGAGGGTCACCTCATCTGTTTACCTCAGTTTAAATATGCTGTGGTTTTGCCACCAAAACTTTCACACACTTTTTCTGAAATCAGTTTTGCTGTGTTATATATAATCATTATAGAAATTCATAAATAGATAGATTCAAAATATGAATAAATTAATACATAGAATAAAAGTGAAATGGGAGCCTAAATACAGTAAATAAATACAAATTTGAGGACATAGGAAAAAAAAACAGCCTTTACATGATCATGTTGATTGAGTTTTTTTTGTGAATGTGTGATTGATGGTGTGTCTCTGTGATCAGTTTACAGCACTGCAGCTGCAAATGACCATATGATGATGGTCCTGCAGGAGTGTTTTGAGTAGTTATATAGAGCAAAAGTCATGAGACACAACTAATTTCTCCATACTTTAAAGGAGCAAGATTTTCTTGTAATTTTCAAGATTTTCTTGAGCAATACTTCTTCAAGCTTTCTGAGGGTCTTTCAAAGATTATCTATGGACAGTGGCTGCTTTGTCGCTCAGTTTTCATCCAGTCCGTGTACCTTAGCATTAACACTGATCTATGAATCATAGCGTCACAAAAAAGGCACAAAACTCACCATATGTAGACAAACCATTGGTTCGTCTACATATAGCAAAAAACTTAGCAAAGAAACAAATTTCAATTGTAAGCCCCCATCTAGAGCTGGGCGATATAAGATTTTTTCATATCACGATATGTTTTTTTCATTTCAGGCGATAACGATATATATCACGATATAAGCCAAATAACTATATTTGTAAGATTTAAATGTGCCATTGCTCACAAGTAAAATGTGAAATAATCAGCAGCTTGTTTTGATTTAAATATTTATTTCCCATAATAAGTTCAACAGGGTAGATGTACTTAAGGAACATGAGACTTCAGTTTCAGATAAATAAAGGCAAATATTGCAAACTACACAAAAGGCAGCCGCTAAAGCATTTAAGTTTCAAAATAGAACAAACAAAACAGACCACTAAATTGTCAATTCCACTTAGAAACAAAATTTTAATTCTAAAAATAAATCTTAGTTTGTTTTACAGAAGAACAGACAAAATTGACTAACTTTTGTCAATATCAAATAAACTGAGAACTAAAAGGAAATTCTCAATCTCTCCTTGTTGTATAGCTTAGCTTTTCAAACAGTTTTAACAGTTATTTTAGTCTGACAAAAGCCGAATGACGAATTAGCGCTTTCAGTCAGAGATTGAGCATGCACCGGTTTATTGTATTTCCAGACTTGCTTTCGGCACAATTTACAGTGCGCGCTACTCTGTTTTTTGTCAGACTTGAAATAGCCGAAATACCTTCACACTACGGAACGTCTGTGGCCCTTCCGTTCGACAAGCTCTCCGGCATTGGAACCATCATCGGTTTTTTCTTTGGTAACCTTCGGTCACGCTCTCAGTTGATTTTTCTCTAGTCGGCGCACTCATTTCCTCCATTACCCGGGCAGCCCGGCTGGCTGCTTCCCAAACAAATACACATGTGCGCCTTGGCACTTGTGCTGTACGTAACAAGTCACGTGACGTGACGCTGCGGCTGTGATTGGTTCGGCTCTGCGCTACTTAATTTTGATTGGCTGTTCTTTTTTTTTTTTTTTTTTTTTTTTAGACAAGAGAGATGAGGCCTATCGCAATAGTTTAATTTTTCTATCGAGAAAAAGTTATTTCGCAATACATATCGTTATCGTTCTATCGCTCAGCTCTACCCCCATCTTAAGATTGGTTTGTTGCAAGTGTACATAATTTGTTCCCGTTTCTTCAGTTGAATCTGTGAAAATGCCAATGATAATTGCTACACCTTTTTCATTTTCCTAGCAAAATATAAAGAAATAAGGGTCGGCTCGAGAGTTCTGCACAACATTGTAGCACTTGATTATGGGGCAGCTGTCTCCCAAGTTTTACTTCTGTTTTATTTTGCAGTTAGTGAGGTCTCAGTGATTTTTGGTTTCTTATTCTTGTTGCATGTTGTTTATTTTAACAAAAAAAGAAAAAAGTGCTATTGTGCGTGTGTGTGTGTGTGTGTGTGTGTGTGTGTGTGTGTGTGTGTGTGTGTGTGTGTGTTTGTGTGTTCAGGCTGCTTCATTCAGACAGAGATCCTATTCCAGATGTTCCTGCTATTTATTTCGTCATGCCCACAGAGGAGAATATTGACAGGATTTGTCAGGTGATCTCACACAGTAACTCATTAAGCTGGACTCAGCTCTTTGCCTGAATGTGTTTATCTACGCTGGGAATTACAGAAGAGTTCCTCTCAGAAGTAGCAGACACTAAAAGGCACTAAAAGCTCAAATCATTTTTCAGTTATCCCGTTTAATTTTCACCTGTCATTAAAGTTTGGTAAAAACACTGACAATCCCAGCTTTATTCGTTTATTCGTCTGCCTTTCTGGAGCATGACCTTTCCTTTTTATTGAGAACTGATTTATCATTTTTCTGTGTTTGTGTCATCTGTGAGGAAAGCTCACAGCTTTCCTTCTCAAATTTAAGCCCAAGTTTCTGTGTTTTTGTGATTTGATGAGTTCATTAACCTCCTAAGACCTCTTTAACTCTTGAACTCTTTAATGGCATGCATTTTTAATTTCTCTTTGCTATTTGGGTTGATTGGGCAAAATTTAGTATTGCGGTCTAGACATCCCAAAATGTGATGTCCACATATGTGGACGACAGGTCCTAAAAGGCTAAAAATGCAGCAGCAAAATATTGTTATTATCAATTATCATCTTTTAGCAACTGATGATACTCAGCGTCCCACACTGGAATATTTTCTGGATTTTTGTTGTCAGAATGCTCTAAATCAGAATACAGAATTTGCTTGCAATAAAGAACCAAGTACTGCTGCTTGGTGTGGAGGGAAAAACAGAACTTGATGAATTGATCCCGATTCTTAAAGGATGTCTTGGTTGTGTTGTGTCATGTCATTTTAATTGTGGCACATATAGTGTGGACATTTAGGGATGACCTTGAGCTCTGGAAACTTTTTTGTTGATTATTTAATGATCCAATAATCAGTGCTTGTCAGACAGAGATATTTTGGCCTATTACGCACTAATTTTTAGAAATGCTGTGTTTATCTTATTTGCAATCTCATGATTGTATTAAAATAATAATAAATATTAATTGTAATTTCATGTCTGTTCTCCGTGTGTGTGTGTGTGTGTGTGTGTGTGTAGGACTTGAGGAACCAGCTGTATGAGTCATACTATCTGAACTTCATCTCTGCCATCAGTAGAAGTAAATTGGAGGACATTGCCAGTGCCGCTTTGGCTGCTAACGCTGTTACCCAAGTCACCAAGGTTACATTCTTTCTGTTTATGAAGCACCCCTTTTTGGTGGAGTGACCACTAAATAAATGTTTAAAATGCAAAAATATTTCAAAAAGGCAACAACAATTTATTAAATAAAAAAAATCAGAAAGTTAACAACATTTCACAAATGTAAATATTAAAAGATTTATTTGATTATGTACTTTTGCATTAATTTCTTATTATTATTGCTGGATTGTGGTCATTATTTTTCCTTCCTTCTCTTTGCAACCTTGTGGGATAATTTATATCAGCTCAGTAACACAGGTTTTGTAATAAGCAGGTGTTCATATTATTGTGTCCAGCACTAATTAATCAGGCTGATATCTGTTTGTGTTTCAGGTGTTTGATCAGTATCTAAACTTTATCACTTTGGAAGATGATATGTTCATCCTCTGCCATCAAAATAAGGAGCTCATTTCCTACCATGGTAAAACAAAGACACTCACACACACATACACACTTTCTGTCTTTGTGATCTAAATTTAAGTTGAAGCTTAAAACCCAAAAAAGCTTCAAACACCATTTTGATTTTGTGAGGTTTTTAGATGTATATTATTGTTTTCTAGTAATAATCTTTATTTGTATTTATTCGTAGAACATTTTATTGAGTCACGTTTCAAAGTGATTCACAGAAGAAGCTAAATAGGAAGATCAGAAAATCAAGTGACAATATAAGACAAACAAAAGTATATGATAGTGATGTACACACACGAAGAAGTCCTTCTAAAGTACTTGGCAATCCGTAGTTTTCACGCCAGACATAGTGGGACATGCCGACTTGGTGGGCAAAAAAGTTCTGCAATTCTTTATTCTCCAGCCCTCCTTTGAATATCTTTGAGTTTAAAAATGCCAGATAGTTGCTGTGCCATTGAATGCACTACTCACTGTGTATTTACAGCTGTCAGAGGGGCGTACAGTATGGCACCAACATGTGAGCACACATCTAACCCTGTCTTACAGGTTTACCTGACCTGGAAAAATACTCAGTCAGCTTTACTGTTATGACACAGCATTTATGTGACAAATGAATACTATAGGAACTTTTTTCTAAAAGTCCAATTCCACAAAATGTAAGATTTACGTGTGGCAATTTGTTTAAGCTAGTTATGTAGCACTTACCTTTGTTTTAATGATCAACAATTTCATGCTCTTCGCCTCCCACGTGGTGGTATTATTTCATCCAAATATACATTTACGGAAATTAGAAAGCTCCAGTATAGCACTCACAGCCTGAGGAGAAGATGTTTTGACAACATCATTTTTCCCCTCCCCTTCCAAACCAATGAACACTGCTAGTAGCAGATGTCACAGCCATAGCAGTTGCTTTTTTTCCCACCACAGTTTGCAGTAAATTGCACGCCGCAAACCTTAGTAAATTGGGTTTGTGCGATTCATTTATACTCTTCTTCCAGAGTCTTTGACCTCTCAAGCGGGAACATATGTATGCAAATACATGGAATTAAAGTACAAAATACAACGTGTTGCTTTAGGAAATTCTGACAGGACCTTTTTTTGCTCATTATTTTTTGTGGGTCTTTTTTTTGAGTTATTATGACAAAAGCAGCCAAGAGATGAAGTGGGAGAGAGCAGGGGAAAATAACCCAGAGCACATTAAAACCTGGACCGCCTCGCTTTAACTTTATATTATATACATCACCTGCTCGGCATACTGAGCTAAACAGTGACCCTAACACTAAAAGAGGGTTATGTGCTGGTGCAGATCATTAGTAAATCTGGCCCTGAGACTACCATTATGGATGTCTCTTCACCTGCCTCGTTTAAAATCCTTATTTCACTTCTCCATTTAAATCTACTTAAAATATTATTACACTTCAATTAAATCTAATTTAAAGCTTTAGCTAAAACATCAACAGGATAGCTCTGCAAGATAGCAGAAGTAGTTTGTGATGAACTGATCGAGATGGCAAATGGTGGCTTATTGCACATAATTCAGTATAAACGTGAAATCCACATATTAAAAGTTAAGCTATCAGATATGTAGATTAGCAGAAGAACACAAAACATTATGTATCATAAAAAGAGGAGTATCTTATCTTGTATTTCATATTATGTGTCTCTGACATTTATTAAATTCAAAGTAAATAATATGACACACAGACAGCTTTAGTCACTGAAACTTAAATGACTAACACAAACACACTTATATATAGTTAATATAGCTGCCTATACTAGACGTAATATAATGACTAGAAGAGACATATTGTTTTAGCTGCCACCTTTTTTACTTAGATAAACACAGAGGTAAGTGTTTCTGCTTTTCCTTTTTTCACACCTGTGCAGCCATCAACAGGGCAGACATCCAGGACACAGACATGGAGGCCATCATGGACACCATTGTAGACAGTCTCTTCTGTTTCTTCGTCACTCTCGGTGAGTGTGACTCATAGAATGACAGTCAAGGCAAATTCTGATATCTGTGTGCTTACAAATTCACCTGGATTTCACAATGTTCATTTTTAGCTGAAGCAGTTTTTTTTTCAGTTGGGTGTGTTACTGTTACAGTCCACTAGATGGTAATGCAATCTTTTTTTTTATTATCAGGGTAAAAACTCCTCAACTTGTCAAACTCCCTCGATCCTGTCAAAACCACAGTAGCTTTGCTAGTTTACAGTAAGGACAAATTGGCACAATACCACAGTGGCCAAAGTGTGTAGATGGGAGTGGAAATCTCTTAGTTTTCTGTTAACAATTTATAATCACAAATGCAATCAGTCATTTCACAAGTGTAGTATATATAGTAATACCAGCTGAAGAAGAATTAATAAGCTTTTCATGTAATGGTGAACTCTTTTGTTAGAATTCTCTGGGGATTGTGTGCTGGCCTGTACGTTGGGGCAGCTATTCACTGGTTCAATCTGACAGTTCAGTTGGAAAGTTGGATTAAATCTCTGACTCTGCACCTCTGTCTGTCAGTAAAACTGACCTTTAGAGTCAATTTTTATTTGTAAAACTGGTCTCAACATTTTTAGACCACAACATCACTATAGTCTTTGAAGTTTTTTTTGACAACCTTAAATTACCTGTAACTCACCATTTGCACATCATTCTTATTAAATAGTGGTTCAGCATTGAACCAAGCTGTGATGCTTCATTGGAAGAAAACATCTCTATGAATTCTATTTGTCTGTAAACCATTTTAACCTTCTAATTTAGCGATTCTGTTGATAAACATATGTGTTTTTTTGGCTATTTTTTGGCATTATTTTTTTGTTTGTTTGTTAAGTATAATGAGACTTCATTAAAGTGTGTTGTTGTTGATCAGGTGCGGTCCCGATCATCCGCTGTCCTAGAGGAAACGCAGCAGAGATGGTTGCTGTGGTGAGTCCAGTCTAACACGTAAAAACTGCTCATTGTATCTCAAAGTATTCCTTCCACTGCCCAACTATGACCTCAGTTGAGGCTAGCAGAGTCCCATCCCCACTATATTGCATGTTGATGGGAACCTGCTCTTCCTCTCCTGAGTCGTTTGCTAGAAACATTTCAATGCCGACCAAAAGTCTTGCTCCGTGACCTCTCCGAACACCTCCCACACCCCAGTTTTTGCCTTGGCTGCTGCCAAAGCTGCGCTCCACTTAGCCTGCCGGTACCCATCAGCATCCTCCGGAGTCCCTCAAGTTAACCATGTATAATAGGACGACTCCTTTAGCTTGAAAGCTCTCTTCACCTCCAGTGTCTACCATCTGGTTTGGGAGTTACCACCACAACAGGCACCATCCCCCTTGCAGCCGCTCCTCTGTGCAGCCACATCAGCAATTGAGGTACAGAACATGGTCCACTCAGTTTCAGTGGCCTCAAGTACTAGGCCAGACTCCTCCTCCACTAGGTACCTATTCCAATTACCCAAACTTGAGTTTCAGCAACTGGACCATGGTCTCTGGCTTCAACTGTTACCCAATCCACATTCCACTGGACCGCTATTACCCCTTCTACAGGTGGTGGGTTCATAGAAGTGGTGGCCCATATGGGCTATTTAGGCTGAGCCCTTCCAGGCCCCAAGGGCTAACACCCAATCACTAGATGCTCGTTGATCCCCCTGGGCCTAGCTCCAGCGAGGGGTGGCTTGGAAACCCAAATCTGGTTGTTTTGTTTTGTTGTTTTTGTGAACTTGAACAACATTTAGGTGAATAGCTGGTATAAAAAAAAAAAAAAATCATCATCATCATCCCTATGAATACTAGCATCCAAAATTTCTAAGAAAAATAACACATTGGACAGAAAAGATTAAAGGCATTCACTTTAGTCATTATAATTTTATGGAAATATGAATACTTTGTGTTGAATTGTGTACTTGTTTGTGTAGAAACTGGACAAAAAACTCCGTGAGAACCTGCGTGATGCCAGAAACAGTCTGTTCACAGGAGACAGCATGACTGCTGGACAGTTCAGGTCAGCATTCTTAATGAAAATGTTAGTTTTAGTAAAAAGGTCAGAATGAATATTGGGAATACAAATCAGGTGATGCATTTTTCTTCTTTGTTTCAGTCATTATTTTAGTCTGGACCATTCTCATTCTGTAGTGCTGCTCAACTAGCATTAGGGAAGCTAAAGCTAAATAAAGTTAAATGGTAGAAAAACACACAGTATATGCTGTATGTATATTAGAGGAAGATCTAGATTGACTGTCAACATTAATCATGAAGTGTGAAAGATGTTTGACTCACTGTATGTTAACATTGATAATATTATTGCTTTAGATATCCCTGATTTAGATAAATGAATGAATAAAAGGTAATCAGTATGGTTTACTTTAGTTTTTGAGTTCATGTGAGACTCTATCTCCCATCATGCAGCATTTTGTCTCTGGCAGTTTAAATATTGGCCCTGTGTTTAACTACACTCAGCAGTATTATACTCTCCCCTCTAGCTTTCAGAGACCCCTGTTTGTCCTGGTAGATCGTAATGTGGACATGGCCACGCCTCTCCATCACACCTGGACCTATCAGGCGCTGATTCACGATGTGCTGGTAAGAAGTCAGTCACCTGTCTGAGAATGACCAGAGATACTGGTTTTCCTCTTGTCTTTGACGCTGCAATACCATGTGGTACACAACAAATTTCACGGCAGTGTGGATCTTATACACCATCACAAATACAGTAGAGTCCATTTCATTGGCTGGATTCAGTGAAGGTGATTCCTAGCAGACTAGAAACATTTACAGCTTCTTTTGTCAGCACACCTGTCAATCAAAGCAACCACTGCTGTAACATATAACTTTCCAATATTCCATTGGATGAGTTTTTAAAAAAAGAAAGAAGTTATCCATTATTCAGTTTTTAAAGTGGGAAACTATAGAGACCAAAACCTTTAACAAGTACTGGGCTGAAAATATTCAGTTTTTTTGTCCTAAAGTTGGACATTTTAACATGGGAATTGGGGTCTGTGGGGATTAAATCGCTTCTGGAGCCAAACTCAGTTGACTATTAGAGAAACGGTAACTTTTAGCATGTCACTGGCTTCATTTTTCAGTCTCTGCTTGGTCTGTGACAAATGCTTCACAATCAGGGAAAATAAAAATGGAGCCGTACTTTCAGTTTTCAGTGGTCATTTGAGTTTTGATGCTACTCAGTGTAGCATGTCAAAAGATTCTGTTACAAAAGAAGGTTAAAGTTGTGTTAAGGTGGGGGATTCTAATTTCAATATAGTATTGAGAAATGAATGGACGATTTTTAGATTTCTCTACTGCGCTCATAGCTCTTGTGGGTTAGCGACCTATGAATCATTTTGTCTATGCCCTGTCCCTCCTCCTTGATACACGCCCACAACATAAAAATTTAAGCGTGAAACTGAAAAAAATCAAATTTGAAGCCGAAAAGAATTGAAACTGTTTAAAAAAAAAAAAAGATTTTCATGAAAACAAATCCTTTATTTTTAAATTTTTTATTTTTAAAATTAAAAAATGTCCTTAAACTTTTTTTCTTTTTTTCAAATTAAGTGCACTTGATTATCTGCCCCTGACTGTTATTTACCCTTTTAATTTCTATGGAAGCGGAAACAGTGTACCTTATTTCTAACATACTACTTTGGCATCTTGGCTTAATTTTTGTTAAATAATAAATGGGTGTAGTGTGTTGTATTGTTCAGTGGCTGTATTTAGCTGATTTTAAGAACTGCTAAGGACTGGATGTTTTTATTAATATCCTGATATATAAAATCTTAGAACTGAAGGATGGTGTATTTTGTTTTTCAGATGACTGTATGCACATTATGCTGAATCATAGACTTATTTATGTGACTGTCAGAAACACATATCCCCATGTTCCCACAACACACACAAATTCTCACACTAATTCTTGCCAGAGTGCTGTCAACTAGTGAGGTGTTGATGTTAATACTGACAGCACTGGAACGTAGAGGTGAATGTTGTATTATGTAACATGTCATCAGCACGCACACACACAAATGTGCTTGCTCTCAAAAAAGTTCAGATTTTGCAAATAAAGCCCAGCAACCATCACTCTTAAGGAGTCATTTGGTCTCATGTTTATTCTTTATCACTTTCCCTTCAGCAAGTGTGTTAAGATTTTTGTGAAGTCTGATTTTTACATATCTGGTTAATGTAACTTCTAGATCTGATTCATTTAATATGGATAAGGCAGACCTCATTGCTAGATAGTGTAGGTGTTTATGACAGCTGCTAGACAACACAAATAAAAAGTATATAAATGACGAAGAGGATAAAAGTAGCTTCAGATGTTATTTCATCTAGCCTGCCTCACTTATGGATGTTATTAGTCAATTTTAGCTTAGTTTGTGTAGGAGTTATTTTGAAATTAGCATCTTGAAAGAAGTCTGAATCAGACCGTTTACTAGAACTTTTGAACATACTGATTTTTTTGTTGGAAGATAAATCAGTGTCAGCCTGCTTTAGGATGGATTTCTGTTTGTGGCCTTGTTTTGCTAGTAAGCGCTGCATCAGTCCAAATGGCAGCATTGCTCACTCCACATCTCCTTCTCTATTTCCTGTAAACTTGACTAAGCCCCCCACAGCAGGAGCCTGGATCGTAACACGAAGTCTTTGTTACTATGCCTCCTCTGTTTTCATGGCAACAATAATATTATGGTACTTGTCAGCCTTTGGCGACATTTAGTGTACTGGAATTAGCAACGATGTGCTGTAGGAAAGATTGTCTTTGCTCTGTAGCTCATTCTGTTTATCTTTAGCACACCAACACTTCTTCTTGGAATGGCTTTCCTGGAATCTTGATCAGGTTTTATTATAAAAAATATATTCCAGAAAACTGGATTAGTTCTTGTTCTGTGATGAGCTCTAACATACTAAAATAATCGACTAACAGCAAAAATCATAGCACTTGGACAAAATATTAGCCAACAATACTGAAAAAAATGTTTTCCTGTGTCCACCAGGACTTCCATCTGAACAGGGTGGTGATGGAGGAGGGTATGGGGGTAGAGCCATCACCTGCTGGTGCTAGACCAAAGAAGAAGAGCAGGAAGACCTACGACCTGACTGCCGCTGACAAGTTCTGGCAGAAACACAAGGGCAGGTCAGTTCCTGGGGGGGGGTAACTGCTGAAAGTGCTTAATCTGCCATCACGATTAACACACTTCAAGTTTTTAACGCAATTAACCCATCTGGAGCGCAGAATGGACAAACTGCCCGAAATGCATTGACAGAGACATTTCAGGTTATTTTGAGTCATTCTGCACTCCTGATGGGTTTATTGCATTAAAATTTTAAAGTGACAGATTAACGCGAGTTAACAATGACAGCCCTACAATTTATCTTAATTTAGCACAGAAAATGTGGGATTACGGGCTAAATATTATTTGGACTAGGCATACCCTTCGAAACATGTTTAAGCCCAGGATGCCACACTTCTTGGCCGTATTAATAGTGTTCATTTTAATCCCCTGGTTTTCCAGTACAGACATGACATGACTTTTAAGGAAAGTTGATAAATTTTCAGTAACGGTGGGAAGGTTAATATTCCCAACGCTTAATGTCCCATTTTTACTTTTCTAAAATTTGTATTTAATTTAAACAGACAACAGCAAAAACCTTTGTGTTACTGTTTCTGGAGTCACACTGTGGAATAACTACAACAATGTTAAAACATTTTGCTATTTAAATTTATATTGAGGAAGTGCTTTATTAGGTGCCAAACAGTATAGGGTGTATGGATGTCTGTATATGTGTATCAGAACATTATAACATTGGTCTCTATGCTGATGATGTCTAAGTTTATCTGACTAGACCTTCATCTTCTTTAGTGCCTTTTTCTTTTCTTTTTATTATAATGAATATTATTATAATATAGTTATTATAATTGGTTGTTTGTTACAGTCCATTCCCAGAGGTTGCAGAGTCAGTTCAGGAGGAGCTGGACACGTATAGAGCCCAGGAGGATGAAGTCAAACGGTTGAAAAGTATCATGGTAAGACTCACATATACAGCATGATACTCAGTATGGTACAATCCAGCTCCAGTTTCACAATGTTTGAGGCTTTATCTGAGTCACAAAGTTAAGTCATATTCAGAGGTCAGAGTCACGGCAGTTTTAAGTTTCAAGTCGGAGGTGATGTGTCCAAGTTTATGTCCAAGTTTTCAAGAAAATTTCCAGATCCCTTTTGGGCATGTCTAACCATCTGTTGTTCTACTTCAAGAAATTTAAGATGATATTGCATGGCCATCAAGGTTTTAATCACAATACTTTATGGCAGATTATGCAGTCCTATTTAAAGCAATTGTAAACACCACAGCGTGATTTTGCATGCTACTTCTTGTGATGTCTGTTCTGACTGCAGGGCTTAGAGGGGGAAGATGAAGGAGCCATCAGCATGCTTTCAGACAACACAGCGAAGCTGACCTCTGCTGTCAGGTAATGAACACATTGAGATCTCTCCAACACAGGGTAATTTAATATATACACAATGTACACAAAACAACTCTCCCTTTGAACTGCATCAAAACAAGCATAGGTCATTTTAAAATCAGCCCTCGGAAATATAAATCTTACATGAATGACGTTCGTCATCATGAAAACGACACAAAAAATATGTGTATTTACAATGGTTCTTTGGGTTTAAGGTGTCCCAGTGTGTTATTGCTCAGACAGACTGATATTTTATGGCCTAAAAAATCATCGTCATACTGGCACCATAGTTCTGAGTGGAAGAAAAGTTTACACCACAGTGCAGGTTGTCCCTGAGCCATGCACTCAGTGAATGAGGTGAAATTATGGTTAAATGGTTCAAAAGTGAACACAGAGCTTTTTATTTAACCCCTTTCACTGAATGTCTTTGGTTTTGCGTCAGTCTGTTTCTCAACAACAAAGAAATTATTTCCATGAACTTCAGAGGACAGATGAGTACTGAGGCAGGGAACATTTGATTTTAAGTTTTGGTTTTGATCTGTGGGATTTCCATAAAATAAAGCTCTGTGTGTGTGTGTGTGTGTGTGTGTGTGTGTGTGTGTGTGTGTGTGTGTGTGTGTCTGTGTCTGTGTTTTCAACCTATGTTTATGTTAAGATTTCAGTGAAGATGGAAATGGTACGGATTTTGTTTTTAGGTGTATTGAGAGAGGACACACACTCTAAAACAGCCTTCTAGTTGGAAATTCTTTACAGACTTGGGTACAATTAGAGTTTTGACCATATGATAGGTAATAAAATGCAGACTGAGTTTTATTTTACTTGTTTTTGACATTTTTTTTGTACCTTTTGCAGCTCTCTGCCAGAGCTGTTGGAAAAGAAAAGACTGATTGATCTGCACACCAATGTTGCCACAGCAGTGCTTGACCACATCAAGGTATACGGTAGTTTCCAGAAACTGAGATTCAATTTAACTGCCACACATCCAAAGGCTATGTACTATAAAATAAGTTTGTAAAGCTCTAATATTTCTTTGGACTTGAACGTTGACAGTTGAGTTGATTGCTTGGCTTGTTTAAACAAATGGGAGCACTGTTGTCACCAGATGACAGATTGCAGACGTGGCTGGGTCAATTACTGGAGCTAACCAATCACTAGCAAGTTAGTTACTAGCAAGAATATAATGAAACAAGGAAAAATGTTCCTTTAGATATTATTTAAAAACAAAGGGCTCTAGAAATTTGAGAACCTCTCCTGGATCCTATAGGAATGGTGAATAGTCAGAAGGTGGAGTATTTGTGTTTCCTGTTATCTTGAACATAACCTATTCTCCATTAAAAGTCAAACATAAAATACAAATGACAACATACTTTTGCTAAAAGTCATCCACCCTTTGTAATACGGGTTGCTTGTTAGGTGGACCCAGTATCACTGAAGTTGCTCCTCAAATTACAGTTACCTCACTTTACAGGCTAGGCCTGCTAGCATTTGGAAACATGTTACCATTACAAAACAGTGCACTAATATGTATAAAGATTAGTGCATATGAAGTGTTTACTGGATGGTTTACAGCAGTACCAGTGCACTGAAAATACAGTACACAGTGTGAACATAGTGTTTGTTGTACTGATTTTATGCTCTTTGTGTCCTCAGAGTCGGAAATTGGATGTTTACTTTGAATTTGAAGAGAAACTGATGAGCAAGTCAACTTTAGACAAATCCCTTTTGGACATCATCAGTGACCCAGATGGTACACACACAAACACACACACACAAACACACTCACATTAATTATTATATACCATACTGGGATAAGTGCAAAATCTGTAACTGCAAGTGTATTTTAAGTGTTATTTTAATTGTGTTTGTTTATACTCAGCAAGCATGTGTTACAGAGACAGAATAAACTGCATAAGCTTTCTGTAAATGTGTGTTTGTCAGCTGGCACTCCAGAAGACAAAATGAGACTTTTCCTCATCTACTACATCACTGCACAGCAGGCTCCTTCAGAGGTAACACATCCACCGACAGTAATTCATAAAATGTCAGGGTAAACACTTTAATAGTATTAAAATTTTTGGAAATGGTGTGTGTGTGTGTGTGTGTGTGTGTGTGTGTGTGTGTGTGTGTGTGTGTGTGTGTGTGTGTGTGTGTGTGTGTGTGTGTGTGTGCGTGCGTGCGTGCATAAAACATGCCGCTGTAAGGGTCAGAAAACCAAGTTATTTAAATCAAACAATGGGTTGAAATAGATTAGACCTGAGTGTTGTATGGCCTGTGGACCACATCTGGCCTATTTGTTCTTGCCTGCCCTGAATGAGGTTAGCGGGAAATTAGGATTCAGATGTAACATCATGCAGCTTGTCCCATTTCAGTGTGTGTTCTTTCATTTTAAAGGTGACTGGTATTTCTTTTGGTTTTTATTTGCATACGTCTTTGTGTGCAAGTGAAGCAGCTTTGTTATAAATGTGTTATAACGTCATTTAGATGATATGAATTTGATAGGACTGAAAGATTAATATAGAGTGATTAACAAGACATAGACGCCCAAATATTTATTTACTGAAGGAAGAGGTAAAGCCACATGCATAAACTGTGGAGAGCAGACTTCTGTAAGGATTACAATTTGAATCGCCATTACAAGACTGAACACAGAGAGAATTACAAGAACTTGATCGATGCAGAGTGGGATTTCTGGAAATCGTTTGAGTGGTTTAAGTGAGGATTGTTTATTCAGGAGGCAGCGCACAACAGCAACTCACTCGCCACGTAATCACCTCCTTTATTCTCACAAGTATGTTAGTAGGCCTCCCAAGGACTTTGTGCTCAGGGGTTAGAAGTTTAAAGACTGTTTGTCTGAAACAACTTTATCAGGCATTTGTTCTCTGACATGAACCTCCAGTCAGGCAATAACTAGAAAACAGCTGCAGTTCATGTTTGAAAGCAGCTTAAATGTTGTGAGGTAGAAAATCAAGTGTCATCAAGCACCAACTTTTCTCATACATATTTTGAACATCTTAAATGTGAAAAATGATTTAGAAAAAGCTCCCTCCATATTTATTGTAGGAACATTCAGTGAATTGGCAAATGTGTTTTTGTTTTTTGCCAGCACACCAAGTCTAACTAATAGTGTCAATGAGTAAAATGGCCTCCGGTTTCCAAAGTCTAAATATTTTCCAATGTCTAAAACGTTTTTCTCTTCAGCCCTACTCTGGTCTATTTTTTATTCGCCAAAAACCATCCAAACTTTCACCAGAACAGAAATCCAAACTTCTATTCTGGTAAATGTCAACAGACCATTTTGAAGGTACCAAAGTCATGATCAACATGAAGTATTAGTCCCCAAATCTTTCCTGCACAACATCTCAATTGTTCTTGTAATGGTTTATTAAGATAGCCGAGTTGGCAACAGGAACATAAACATATCAACATGGATGAGCCTACAGCAACAGAAGAACACACTCAGGGTGGACTATTCATCCATCTGTTTGGTGTGAAAAAGTGGTCACTTTACAAAAGCGTTACCTTAACTTTGATGCAGCTGTAGAAGAGAATTCAGTTCAGATGCAAATGCTTAATGCTTGACTAGATCAAGATCATTCAAATCAGTTTTATTTATATAGCGCCAAATCACAACAACAGTTGCCTGCAGGCACTTTATATTGTAAGGTAAAGAGTCTAAAACAATACAAAGAAAACAGAGAAAACCTTTCAGGATACACTTTGGTGACAGTATGGTATGATTGCCTTTATTTAAGATTTAGTTTAGATCATAGATGATGACAATAATAATAATAACGATAATGATAATAATAATAATAATGATAATAATAATAATAATGATAATAATAGTAATAATAATAATAATACAATTTATAAAGAAGATTTATTTAAATAGATTTATTGACACAATTTATACGCTAGCAGTCAAAAGTTTGGACACACCTTCTCATTTCGTTTTCCTTTACTTTCACGACTATTTACAGTGTCAATTCTCACAGAAGGCATCAAAAATATGAATGGACACATGTGGAATTATGTAGTAAACAAAAAAGTGTGAAATAACTCAAAACAAGTTTTATATTTTAGATTCTTCAAAATAGCCACCCTTTGCTTTGCACACTCTTGGCATTCTCTCGATGAGCTTCATGAGGTAGTCACCTGAAATGGTTTTCCAACAGTCTTGAAGGAGTTTCCAGAGATGCTGAGCATCTTACTCTGCGGTCCAGCTCCTCCCAAACCATCTCAATTGGGTTTAGGTCAGGTGACTGTGGAGGCCAGGCCAGCATTCTATCACTCTCCTTCTTGGTCAAATACCCTTTACAAAGCCTTGAGGTGTGTTTGCGGTCATTGTCCTGTTGAAAAATAAATGATGGTCCAACTAAATGCAAACCAGATGGGATGGCATGTCACAGCGGGGCGCTGTGGTAGCCATGGTGGTTCAGTGTGCCTTCAATTTTGAATAAATCCCCAACAGTGTCAACAGCAAAGCACCACCACACCATCACACCACCTCCTCCATGCTTCAGGGTGGGACCCATGCATGTAGAGACCATCCGTTCATCTTTTCTGTGTCGCACAAAGACACATCGGGTGGAACCGACCATCTCAAATTTGGACTCATCCGACCAAAGCACAGATTTCTACTGGTCTAATGTCCATTCCTTGTGTGTCTTGGCCCAAACTAATCTCTTCTGCTTATTGCTTTTCTTTAGTAGTAGTTTCTTAGCAGCTGTTTGACCATAAAGACCTGATTTGCGCAGTCTCCTCTGAACAGGGTGATGTAGAGATGTGTCTGCTACTGGAACTTTGTGTGGCATTCGGATGAATTTGTCCTCAGCAGCAGAGGTGACTCTTGTAGTAGTAGTACTACTACAAGACTAGTAAAAATAAACAAAAAACATTAAATGATAAGGTGTGTCCAAACTTTTGATTGGTAGTGTAGATTTGTAGTTTATTTTTCACTTTTGAATATGTAAAAAGTGTTAGTTTGTGCTGGAATTTGTCAGCTCTCTGTTACTTTAACTTTATGAGGATTGTTCCTAAAACCTTATTTAATAAACTAACACACTTAAGCTTGAAAAGAGCAATGCTTTGGGGTGGCTGTAGCTCAGGAGGCGGACCAGGTCATCTACTGATCGAAAGGTTGGTGCTTCAATCCCTGGCTCCCCCAGTGTGCATGCCAAATGTCCTAAGGCAAGATACGAACCCCAAATAGCTTTCCGATGCATCCAACGGAGTACGAATGTGTGAATGTTAGGTAGAAAGCAGTTGGAAAAACATAGAAGAAAGTGCTTATATGAATGGGTGAATGTGGCATGTTATATAAAGTGCTTTAAGGGCTCCAGGAGAGTAGAAGGTGCTAAAAAATTATTCCATTTACTATTTACCATCTTTTGGATGATCAGTTCAGGTGAACTTTGGTCATGACCCAGAACAATCTTTTTGTTGCATGTAATATATTATTTCCTGATGTTTATGCTCCATAGGCTATCTTTGTTTTTGTTGCTGGGTGCAAAAATGATTCATCAGTGACAGGGCAATGTTAGAATTTGTTTTGTTTTGTTTTTTTCCCCATTCTGATTCCCTTCTGTCAAAATAAAGGCAGACGTAGAGGAAAACTGTGACTGTGGAGAATGTGGAATTTTGTGTGGTCATCTTGTGGTACAGTGTTCTATTCAAGGAACAAAACAGGGATATCAAGAGAGTTGAGTTATCTGAGGACACAGGGGAATTAAACCACAGCAGCAAAATGGAGACAGCTTTCTTTTTCCCCAGATCGACTTCTAACACTGTCATTATCACAGTCAAAGTTCAGGCTTGGTTGGTGTGTGTGTGTGTGTGTGTGTGTGTGTGTGTGTTGAAGTTTTTAAAATGGCAAAAAGAGAAATTATACAGTAGTTGATCTTTATTCCACATTTAAGCTTGACTTGAGATGTTAGACTCATCTCAGAAGAAGTTTTAAAAGCACAGATGGGAAGGTGCTTTCAAAATACATTTTTGGATAATAGAAATATTTTGCTTTCACTTATTTTTTATATATACATAGAGAAAGTCTAATACCCATTATAAAAGAATGGACTAAAGGTATGTAAAAGTAATTAATTTAACCACATAAGTTTTCTATTTCAGCATATTTCAAACATGCACACACACATTAATCGAGCATATATAGAAATATGTTTATATCCAGCTTGTGATTTAAACCATTGTTACCCACAGTAAGCAGGTAATGAGCAGACTATTTACCAGACATAATGTGCTGTATTGTTGTTGCTACAGAGACACAAAAGGCAGAAGTAAACTCAAAATGAGTATTTAATGCTAAAAGTCCAAAATATGCAGAGATAAACTGAGCAAGGAAATCAAAAATTGTTTGAATTAATTTGGGAAACATTTTCAGTCTAACATAGTTTTCAGTGAAGAAATTCAGTTTTTTACTAGATTTACAGTTGGCTTTTGGAGCCTTCATACCATTGTTACAGATCCTTTTCTATTGTGTGCCTCTCTCTTATTTTGTACATATTCCTTCTGTATGTTTGTTTTTTCAGGCATATTTAGTGTAGAGCACCTAAAATTTTGTTGTACATGTACAATAACAACAAAGGGCTATTCTAAAATATCTACTAGCTTTTACATAAAATTAAAGTCAAGATTAGTCAAAATTCCAGGAAATCAACTGAATTCAGTGCCAGCACAAATCAGCTCATACTTTTCTACACATCCAAATCTCATACATGGCCCTTCTTTTAAATTGTTTTGGTTTCCCTCTAATTGCTAGACATTCCAGATTTGTCTTGAATGCTGTTTCTTGATTTGTCAAGTGTTCCTTGTTCAGTGGTGCCTGATCTGTACTTGCCAGAGGCAGGGATATTGTTTTTGCTACTCTCACCAGGGTTTTAATAGTTTTGCAATTTTCATTAGTTTTTATTTTTATTTAGTTTTGACTTCAGATTTTCAATTTTACATTAGTTTTAATTAGTTTTTACCAATTGTTTGGTAGTTTAGTTTTTATTTTTTTGAAAATCCTTAGTTTCAGTTTAGTTTTGATTAGTTTCAGTTATAGTTTTAGTTGTGTTTGCAATAATTAAGTGTAACAAAATCCCAGTTTCATCATATCAGTCATGCTCTTCTGCTTATCCTTGGTTATGTTGCTATTCCAGCTACCATACCCTGCACCCTGGACAGGTCGCCTGTCTGTCACAGGGTTAACACGCAGAGACAGACAACTCACATTCCCACCTATGGGTTCTTTAAATAAATAAATAAATAAATTAGGGCAGATGAACAACCGTTGATACCAGGCAACTATAAAATGGATATCTTGGCCGCAATGAGACTAAACAGAGTTTAGAGTTTAGAGTTAACTCTAGACAAGAGTTAACTCTTGCAGCACCGGGTGTTCGTAATTTTGGTTCAAGTGAATTGATAAACCTTTTGAAGGCAATTGACTCACACAGTTATGTAGATATCCCAGTCCTGTTGTCTCGGGATGCATCACGCTGCCTTGCCTGGTGTTAGCTTCTGTTTCTGGGGATGAGGGTTGAGTGTGCTCCCTTACCTTCTCAAGGTAAGCTAGCTTAGCCTTCTTGTGTGAGCTTTTCAAGTGCACTTTAAGGTTTGTGGGATTTTTTTCCCTTTATAAATGTCCCTCATAATTTGTCTCTTTCCACTACAAGACACTTGCTTTATCCAAAACACAGTCATATTCAAAGTAATCCCAAACTGGACTCTGGCGCTTTCTCCAGACTTTTCCTGACATGATTCTGCGCGTGGAAGGAGCAGCGACACAGACGACTCGACTAACGTACTGCCACCTGCTGGCATAATGAGACACAGCAAGAAAAAAACCTGGAAACTAAACTTAATTTTCACCCTTGACTATTGTATGACACGCACACATCAACGAAAACTAAACACATTTTTGCTATAAATTCAGTTAATTTTAGTTAGTTTTGTGAACACTCATTACAGTTTTAGTTAGTTTTCCTTTTTTCGTTTTTATTTTTATTTCTATTTCTGTTAACGAAAATGTTTTTTCACTTCTAGTTTTCGTTATTTCGTTAGTTTTAGTTAACGATAATAACCTTGACTCTCACTATCTCTGGCTGTCCATATGCACTTGGAAGGGTAGGGAGGTCTCAGAGTGGCACTCTTCATTGTAAACGCATGTTTCTGCAAAGGAAATTGGGAATTTTAAAAATACATTCTTATAAAAAATTAATGAACTGCAAGAAGTGCCACTATATAACTCCTTAATATAATATAATATAACTCCTTCCATAGTGATCTCACTGTCTCTTCCATGTTTTGAAGTGAAAGCTAACCCAGGCCAAGTCTCAGCATCTTGTTTCAGACTTCTGAACCAAACAGAATTTAATTTGTCATCTTAGATGACAGTCCTCTAGATCATCACTCAAAAAAATGGCACAGAGGAGACTTGCAACACCAGCTGTGGCTTGGCAAACAATAGAAATGGTTTGTGCAGATGGCTTGAAGTAGGTTGCGCTCTTGTCTTCTCAGAACCAAAGGATATTGATCGATAGCCACATTTTGGATGTGCTGTATGAGAAACATCTTTTTGGCTGTACCGTATTTATCATTTCATTATGAGCCACTGACAAATGGCTGAACCAATGTTTCTCTCAGAAAAACCCCCCAGACTTGGTTAGAGTAGAAGACACCAAGAGCTACCTGTCAATTGAAGTGTTCCATGCCCCTAACTTTAAGCCTAGCCAAAAATCAATATTAACATAGGAATATTTGGAGAGCCAGCCTCAAGTGGCAACAAGAGGAAGTTCAGTTATGTTTTGTTTTTTTCTGTTCACTGTCTGTTCTCATCCACACCTATTTTCCCTCCACTGGATTCTTGAAGAATGGATCTTTGATTCACATCTTGTCTGTCACAACCATTTCCAGATGACAGAAAAGTTTTTTCTTTTTCTTACAACCCTTGAATGTTGTTTTATAAAAGTATCCCATTTTCCGTAATGCTTGATAAGTTTAAAGTACACTGGAGGAGGTCACGTTACTGATTTGGCTTTCTTGATGCATGCTCAATCATCCAGGTAAGTAAATCCCAAAAGGTTGGTTCTGTTCATTTGGACGTAGCGTTTTCAGTGGGAGAAACGTTTCGTCACTCATCCAAGTGACTTTTTCACTCTCAGCTGACTGCAGGTATTCCCAACCTTATAAACAGTACCTTTGCACAATGACTGAAACTAGCCCATTGATTCAGAGTAGTAGTATGAAGAGTATCGTGTGTTGTGGATAATGCAGTATAGTATAATTCTAAGATATTCCCACTTCAAGGAGTGTTTGGTCAGGTTTGTGAAGGAGATGATGTCTGGAGTTGTCTGTAGGATCATCTTTTTTTTGGCGAAAAGTTTCCTAAATGTGAACAACAGAAAGGAGACTGTTTGATGGTTGTTTAAGATCTCCACTTTGAGCTCTGTGATTCTCAGAGTGTCATCCTCCATTTCCTCTGCCGAGAGATGGTGTGACTACTCGCCCCTCTGCCAAAATGTGAGCCTCACTCTTGCTTTCATCTTTTATCCAGCTGAGAGATGTTCCCCATTGGGAGAACCCTCTCAGCCCCCTCACCTCCACCCCCTCTTTCACTCTTTCCCCTCTTCCTTCCTGTCATCTCCGGTCATCCCTCTCCCTATGTGACCAACTCTTGGCCTTCTGTCCATGTCTTTTTGTCTCTTGCTCTCTTTCCTCTACCTCCTGTTTTGTCTCTCACAGACCTCACTCTCACCCTTTTCCTTACTCTCTTCTATTTGCTTTAAAGTTTCTGGGACTGCTGCTGGATTTTCATTAGTGTGGATTAGATAGATATCCGATAGCTACAAAAACAATCAGGCACACTTTTGTGCGCCCTCTAACATGGTTTGGCACTTTAATAATGCCTGGGTGGCTTCCACGAGCTGCTCATCAGAGTAAGCGATGAGTGGACGATCCACACCGCGTCATATTCTTTCACACTGAAATATTTTTATAATACCAAGTATATACACTTAATGTCTTACTTTGCTTGGCAGGACTCTGAACAGCTAAATTCTGTGTTATTGTTAATGCGTTAATGAAATATTTAATATGTGGTGGCTTAAGTGATGTTTCATTTATTTTTGTGTCAGTCAGAGTGCAGGCTAAATAAATCCCACATGTACATCAGTGATAACCGACAATAACTAAGACTTTTTTCAGACAAAAACACATCTCAGAGCACTCCTCTTCCATTAACCTCCTCTGCTCTATTGTGAATGGCACCAGCTTATCCAAAATTAAATTGGAGCACAAAATTCAATCATTCCTATTATGATATGCCTTGGCTGACAAACTCGTTTTAGTTCATGGGCCATACATTGCAATTTGATCTTGAATGGGTTGGACTGTTGGACAACCGAAGATAACACCTTTTGTATTTAATGAATGAAACAGGTGGTGGACGTTCTGAGAAGTCCAGTGAAAAATATTTATTTCAGTTAAAGATACATTCACACTCATAAGTCAAAGAAACTTGTTCATACAGTTCCAGAAGAAGGCTTACGATAATGACGTCTTGGTCACTTAAAGTGAAAAGTATTGATTGGTTTCTGGTGCAAAATAAAGTAAAAGTCAAAAAATTATGCCTTGTTCCTCTGTAATATTTATAGTGTAAAAGGAACTCCAGTGGGTTGGATTGCCACAGTCCAGTAAACCTATGATTGACACTCCTGCCAGTACCACTGTAAGATCAGAATCTGCATACTGTAATGAACATATCTTACCGTATTTTTCAGACTATAAGGCGCACCGGATTATAATGCCCAATTTCATACATAAGGCACATTAAGCAAAACAAAACAGTCAGATAAGTCAAACTTTATTCAACTCATTCACAATAACTCTCAACATTGTTCAGTTGTAACACATAAAATATAGAACAATACACTCAGGTTTTCAGTTCATTCCTCTTCCACAAATCCATCAAATTCTAATGTTGAATTCTCTCACAGCTGCTCTATTCCCATGTTCTTCTGCGTGACTGACAGCCTTGAGTTTGAAATCCGCTTCGTAAGCATGTCTGTTAACAGATGCTATTTTGGGGTCCTTATACACACAGTACGGATTCCTCCGCGAGGCTCCTGACTACAGTAGCCGTAATGCTCCGACAATCCATCAAGCGGTGCAGCTTTGTAGCTTACCAAAGTCGTACTAAAACATTTTGACAGATTTTTGAGTGCCGTGTACCACATAAAATTGGTTTGAGGTCATAAAGCACAACCAGAATTCATACATAAGGCGCACCAGATTATAAGGCGCACTGTCGATTTTTGAGAAAATTAAAGGACTTTAAGTGTGCCTTATAGTCCAAAAATTATGGTAAATAATTCTGGTCTTGACATATGCATATACTTTTAAGGTAAGATTTACTAAGTGTGTGAAAATTAGCTTGATGTTGCAATCACAAATATGTGCTAAATGGAAAGTTACAAAAGTGATCTATTAGCAATCAGCACATTTTTAAACAAGAAGCAGTCAATTCATTTCAGTAATGACCACCATGAGCAGAGTAAATTTGGGGGTCAAAAATGAACAGAACCGATAAGGGAGTGAGTAACATTATATACATAATACAGTGTAAGAACAATGTTTTTCGTATAAATGCAAACTTTACTGTGTGCGGTAGAATAGTTGAGATAGCTGTTCATTCAATAAATCTGACAGGTTAGGTGGAACGTACGGTTTATGCACACAAAGACTACTTATTACAAACTGTAGAAACCTGAAATCCTTGTATACAGTATTGCCTTGTATTGCATATAATAGCACATGTACTGCACTGTGTGCACACTGCTGAGAGAGAAGACACAGAGATTTTTGTATAGAAATGGGACTAAAAATCTGAAACACTACAAACGAGTCATTTGCTGCAAAAAGTGGCTTGACTTTCTTGTTCATGTGAGTTCTCTTTTTCATCAATACAAGTGTTGCTGTAGATATAAATATATTTGGTGCTCAACTCTAAACATTCAGGATGATGACTCAATGAAGCGTTATAAGACACAGCCACGTTTTGGAACGCGATCTACAGCTTTGACCATCTTGTCAGTGCCAGTTACACACTTGTTTTGACAGCATCTCTCCCTCAATTGTAAATAAATAACGCTTCCAACAGCAGCTATCACAATCACATCAAGTACAAATAAGATGTACTTTTTGCAATATTCAACACAATTTGTGCTAAATTGTGTGCTGCAAACCTGTGTGCTGTAAATCATAATTATATTATTTCCTTAATTGTTCTCCTCCCAGAACTTTTGCCAGTACCTCGCAAAGCTGACACTGCAACTATTTTGAAAATACTCACAGTATCTGTTTAGCTTTTTATTGAACATACAGACAGTGGAGTACAGTCACTCTTTATTCAGTGATGTAAGAACATCTTGATTACATGTTGGTGGCACTATTAGGAAACATCTTTATGCTGAGGAAGGTTTGTGCGATTGATTTTTTTTCCCATTATTTAACCTTTTATTATTTTATTATTATTTTCTATTATTATTATTGTTATTGTTGTTGTTGTTATGTTCTACTTATTTTCTAGCCTTGGTCATCTTTATGTGTTAACATTGGATGACTGTGGGATTTTGTTTTTGTGTTTCAGTCTGACTTGGAGCAGTATAAGAAGGCTTTGTTGGATGCAGGCTGTGACCTTTCACCTCTAAACTACATTAAACAGTGGAAGTAAGTTGTGTTTTTTTTTCCAGCAGCATCATTTAACTGCAGTCTCACTTAAATGCAATTTTGATGCCATTTAAGGAAAATTGAGCAGATAATTCAAAATGAAGAGAAATACAATGTTTGCTACAAACTATTTTCCACAGCACATTAAGATCACATCATAACACAGATAGCTGTGGACAACAACTAATAATACGTAAAAAACACCTTTTTCTTTTTTCACGTGAAGACTCATCAGCAGTGCCAAAATAACTGACAATTAGCAATTTGTTTAAATTCTTACAGTTATCAGTGAGCATAAAAATCTAATATTTATAGCATTGTGTGTTGCATTTCACTCTGTGTTCTTTGATTTTATTTATTTGTTACTCCACATATTTTGACCCTCCAATGGTCAACAGATTTTATAATAAATGCTGAACTATTGACACTCAATATTTCCATCAAGGCTTTACCTAAAAATCATTTAATTTACACAATATTGACTAATTCATCAGTATGCTTAAGTCTTTGTGGTTTCTTCTCATGCTTTCAAGGGCCTTTACCAAAATGGCTGCCACACCGGCCAATTATGGCAACAGTGGAGTCAAACCTATGGGGTAAGTAAATAATATTATTAATTTGTACCTTTTTAACATAGTTTTAAAAGTTTTAGAATTATGAACTAATATATGAAATGTCAAGTCTAAAATGATGTTATATGACAATTTAAACATTCTTTTCATTGAGTAATCAGCAGTGAATTAAACAGCTGGACCAGCTTTATGTATTCATTTTATAAGGTTTTTCCACTGAGATTTAGCAGCTTTAGAAACTGTTTAGAAACAACATAACCACATAGTACTGCTCTTAATTGCTTCTCAATGACTGTGAAATATGACTGGAGCCTACTATGATTACTCTCCTACTGTTATTGTTAAAGCCACATATTACACCCTATTTCCGCGTGTTATTGAAGTCTAATATGTCCAAATTTAATCTCCAAAGGAATGGCTGCTGTGTGTGCTTCATTCATGTAGTGAACTGTTCCTTTCCTGCCTCTGCCATAAATACACTAGTGAAAAATGAGACAATAAAATAGTGGGTCATACCTTTACACTCTGTGTATATACGTCTATATTCGTAGCCATAGCCCTCTAAGAATGTGGTTCTCTGTCTGTAGGCATACAACCAAGGTTAATGGTAATAGCAGGCACACTGGTACCATAGTGCGACAGTAGTTATGATTTTGCTATAGTAGAGGTAGAGTAGGAGGAGGATCCAGGTGGGACTAATTTAGGTGCTTGGCTGTGTAATTGTGATATCACAGTGTAACACACATCCTGAAAGTTTGTTTTCCTGAGTGCAGTGCAGGCTGTGGTAATTTCTCCGTGAACTGAGTGTTTTTTATTACTCTATTTTTGTAAACTGACTTTTTGTATCAAAAAAGTCGAGGACATCGCACTCTACTTTAGAGTTTCTTAGACTACCAGCCTAACCCTGTCCTCCTGCCCTCTGCCTCCTCCCTTCCTGGCTTTTCTTCATCTATTTCTCCTTACCCCCCCCAACCCAACCCCATCTCCACAGACTGTTCTCCAGAGTGATGAATACTGGCTCTCAGTTTGTCATGGAGGGTGTGAAAAACCTGGTGCTCAAACAGCATGTGAGTAAAACTCCTTCTGTCACCATTTCAATTCCAGAAAACCAGCTGAAACAATGAACTAATCTTACCAAAATCAACACAAGAGAAGTAATTAAGAACTTAAGAAGGCCATTTCATCAACCTGAACAGTACCCAGTTTTATCTGACCAAAGATGCCTTATAGCCTTCAAATTAAAGTGATAAAACTACATTTAAAGTGTGCCAACACAACTGCTGCATATTTACATCATCAGAGCTACACATATTTATTATAATGTGCTGTATGACAACTTTGAAAGCTATTTAACAGCACTCATACTCAAACGTGTGACACGTGTCAGAGTTTTTGAAGACCTTTTAGCACCTCAGAAATGGCATTCGTTTGTAAGAAGAAAAAGAAGAATCATTTTAGTTTAAAAAAATAGCCACAAATGTCACAGAGATCACATTTTTTCTCATTAATATGAAGATTATCTGAAGATTTTTTTTATTTAATTGTGGTTAATAAAGTGCTAGGTTGGAGGGACAGGGCTATAATCAACAGCACTTTTCCTTCTTTTTCAGTTTTTTTCCTTTTCTCAAATTTTGTTCATGTTTGTTCATGTAACACTTGGGAAACTTCCTTGGCATATGTCTTCACCTGAAAACGAGATCATTTTGAACTGCATCTGCACATTGCATTTAACAGCCTTTCCACAAAAGCACCATCCTCTGTCCGCTTGCATCTGGCAGAATATTAAATCAAGTGCACATAATGTGACGACGTTCTCATTCCTAGACAACAGGAATATGGATGAGCACGATGGCGATGACAGGGTGTTTCAGAGTAAAACTGGCACAGACAAAAAAGTCATTTATAATCATCACACACACACGTACACAAAGGGAGGTGGCGTCTGTTTTCTTCATACTGAAATTGGACCCGTTGAAGTCACCTGCTCTGCTTTGCTGCCAGAACATTATGAACATTCAGAGTAGATTTGAATGCATCTTTTGATGCTCTGTTAGGGAAGATATTTGAAGTTTTTCTTGTTTTTTTCTTCACTTGCAACTCCAGTTTTCCAAAATAGCTACTTATCAAATATCTAAAAAGAAAAACAAAGTCCAACCTAAACACAAACTCATGATTTTTGTGAAATGTCAAATCATAAAAAGTAAATGAATTTATTGTAAGAGATTCATTATTGTTTGTTATGTTTAAAAGTTGTTTCTTTTTTTTCCAGAACCTTCCGGTTACCCGTATCCTGGACAACCTGATGGAGATGAAGTCTCATCCTGTGAGTTTTGTTTTTGTTCATGATTTAAAAAACATATGTCCTTTATTAGTTAAAAATATAGGAAGTGTTCCACGATTGAAAAGCCCAAGCTCTTTTATTGAAAAACTTAATACGAGTATTAAGGGGAGGAACTCTAGTCCCACTGATGTGTCTTTGGTGTCCACCTCTGCGGTACAGATTGGCTTTTTTTTCCAAAAAGCCACATTTTTTTTTATTTTTTTTTTTTCCCAAAAAGCCACATTTTTACATGAATCATTTTAAGTTGTTTTCTCTTGATGTGAAAGGAAAGTTACTCAAATGGAACTCTCAAATCTCTACAGTGAAGGTAGAAAGTGTAAAGTTAGCCTGACCGACAGAAAGACACATGATATAAAAGCGGCTTATCATGTACAGTATAGTGTGAATACAAAACTGCAGACTACATGTAGAACTTCTCTGCTAAAGAAAATATGAAAGGTTCCTCTGTAAGACCTGCATATCTGTAGGCCTAAATATAACTTCATTGGTGAGAGGAAACTCAGAAGAAAGCACGTTTTTGTGTCACTTCAGCTGTGATTGACAGCTCCAACATACATGCCACAAATTACATTAGCTTCATATTAACTGCTGTGGTCCATGTGTGAGAGGAGGGAAAGTACAGATTCTATTACTCACGTTTGAACCCACATGAACCAGCAAACACACTTCATCACATTGAACTGAAAGTGCAGTTTCTGACTCTCAGCCCATGTATTCTTTTTGACCATGCACACAAATATGCATGCAAAACAAAACCTGAATCTAACGTGAACCCTAAAACAAACTCTGAACTGTCAAAAATTCCTTTTGAAGTTCAGTCCCAAATGTCTCTGCTCAAAGCTTAAACCGGTCCTTATAGTGACAGACTTGGAAGTGAACACACACACACACACCCCCTGCAGGTTTCTCAGCATCTGGAGTTACAGACTACCAACAAAGGTCCTGTTGTTGTGAATAAAAAGGGAAAGGGTGGAGCGGGGATGGAAGTCTGGGATGAAGATAAAAGAAACAAAGCACATTCTCCCTCTATCAGATTGTCCTCAGTGTAAGACTTACATTTCGAGGTTATGTTTGAGTTAAAGTATAGCCAAAATGCTGGAGAAGTTCATAGAGGTTAATCCTCGTTTTTTTTAGTTATTTACAACGTGACTAATATTAATCAGATAAAGCCAAGTAATAAAAGCATGTTGCTATTCACAGTGGAGATTTTTGTACAATTTTCTGTTGATGTGGACAAACTAAAAGCCTTTAAAGCCTCCAACGACTTTTAGAAAATCACAGTTTAACTTTGTTTTTCTGCAAAGATCAGAGTGTTTGTGAGGTCGTCTGCACAAGTTTTAATTTTGACCTCAAAAACTACTGGTGCCATTATAGACACAGGCTCAAAGCAGCTAAGGAAATACTTTTTCAATTTGAGCTAATAAATAGGTTGTGCTGTTTTTGAGTGTCTGCATATGAACTGAGATCTCCTGTAATTAATTTAGGATGGAGTGGGACACGTACAATTTGCAGAGCGTTGTGTCATTTAAATGAGGAAAATATGAACCAGAGAAGATGATAAATCTGAATCCTCTTTGTTTTTTATGGTCTGCTTGGGCTTTTACATCACTGACAAAAACGATCCTTCTCCAGTATAAATACTACTTTGAACTAAACCTGTACCCACCTGCATCTAGGTCATGTGACAGTAAGCCAAAAGACACAGTGCTGTGTCATTCTGTCTGTGTTTAGTCCTTGGAGCTGAGAGACAACACAACCAGGTCAACCTGTGAAATAAATCTTTTGCCTTTGTCATGCTTTCAATTTGGTTAACTCTGTTTTTTATTGTTGCTGTTTTACATTTTGACACTAGCAGGTTTTTGTTTTTTATTTTTAAGTTGCAAATTAGAGGCTCTTCTTCATCTAATAATATCAGAAAAGCCAAACCAATCTACCCACTACCATCTACATTATTTAGGGTTTATTTTTGTGGCTGTTGAGTACAAGTACTATGTCATGTATAGTACGTCTGTCTAATTTTTTTTTTTTTTTCTATCTGATCTTTAAGGAAACAGATGATTATCGATACTTTGACCCAAAGATGCTGCGAGGCAGTGAAAGGTATGAAAACAAATCCAAACTCTCATCTGTAGCTTGGCAGAGCTCATCTTTTTGGAGGGTAAAATACACTCTCAAAATGTCTCATCATCCTTTCCTTCTCTTTCAGCTCCATCCCCAGGAACAAGAACCCGTTTCAGGAGGTGAATATGTGTATCTGGACCAAAGTTTGACTGATGAGATTCAGTTCAGGTTATTTCCAGGATAAACAAAAGTTGAAAGGAAACACAAGACAGACTGGAATTTCTGTTGCTGCACATGATTCTCTCATAAAGCACAGTTAACTGTTTCTTAGCTGTGATGGAAGTTGCAGAGTTTCAAATCTGGAATTTTTTATGAGGTTGAATTTGATTTAGACTTTTATTAATCCCGTCACCACATAATCACGGCAGATAACAACATGTAAAACAACAGTTATGCGATCAAGTTCAAGGTAGTTCAAAAAACTACACCAGTTACAGTACTATTATTACTAACAGGAAAAGTAATTATAGATTTGAAAACATAAGATATAGTATCACAAATTGGATTTCTTGAACAAGTAAAAACAACCTGGAAATTAAATACATGTGTAAGTATAATAATGAAGTAAATAATTATAAAACTTGATTTCCTGCATACAATTAAAGGCGTCTACCCCTTTCAGTGCATAAAACTTTTGTCTTTCGTCAGTGTTTGAACCTGAAATTCATTCTGTGAAATTACTTCAGCAGCTTTTTTTGATCATTTGCAGTCTTTCTGTCCATCAGCTTCAACATATCCTCTGATATAAGCTTGATTTTTTTTTTTTTTTTTTTTACCTCCTGCTGTTTCAGGCCATTGTCTTCGTAGTGGGAGGAGGAAACTTTATAGAGTACCAGAATCTGGTGGACTACACCAAGGTATGGTCGTACAGTTCAAAGTTCTTTTCAATATTTTTAATCTGCTGTCTCTTTAGATGAATACAATGTATTTTCATATGGGATGGGTTAAATATCAAACTAAAACTCTTAAAGTTTAATGACACTAAAACCATTTAGGTCCTTCAGTGAAAACACTAATGCCGCATGATAGAAAAGTCAAAGTAAACCTTATTGTCATTTCTGCTATATACAGTACAGAATATATAGAGACGAGACGATGAGGCTCCAGTTCCATTCTGTGCAAAAGCACAACAATAAATATAGGAAGAGTAAGAATAAATATATATACACTTTGAGACTGAGGTAAAGGGAGTAAATATACATTTTGGGGTAAAAAAAAAAAAAAGGGGGGTTAGTAACAGTCTAAAATTTACAATTGAGATTTAAAGTGACTTTGAAGTGGTTTAAAATGACCAACGTAGCAGCTTTACAGTGTGAAATAAAGTGACCAACATGAGCAAGTCATAACTGGGATACTGATATTCAAAGTTTGTTGGACCAAACTTACAACACTAACATAACAAAATGACACGCAGACTCTTTATATCATTTTTGTTATTTGCAAAATTCAGAGCATTATAAAACCTTTATTTTTACCAGTAAGTGAAACCTTTGAGATTGAAGTGTCACCTCCTGATATAGGCAGCATTAACCTAGTGATTTTGATGGTAGAACAGACCGTAGCTCCCACGGAAAAACCACCCAAGCACAGGGTGAATATGCAGATTCCAAACAGAGGGGCCGTACTGTGCTTTGAACCCAAAACTGTGTTCTTGTGAGGCAACCTTACCACCGAACCACCAGCTAACACCAAAGGTGTTAAATACATGTAGATTGGTAAAAACAACAGTATTTGTGTGGAAGTGTTACTTTCTCCCTGTAATAATAGGTTCAGTAGGAAACTTCATTTTATTTTTCTGTATTTCCAGTCTAAGCAGGGGAAGAAGGTTGTTTATGGCTGCAGTGAGCTCTTCAATGCGTCTCAGTTCATCAAACAGGTGAGGAACCACACAGCACCAGTGAGGGGATAAGCCAATAAGCCCACAGACGTTTCATTGTGTCTTTTTAAAAACCTGTTGTGGTCTTCATTTTCACAGCTCTCCCAACTTGGCCAAAAGTGACATGGACATTGACAACATGTGAATCTCCCTCTCTCATTGCCGATATCTTTATTCCACTTTGTTTTATCTACTCTTTTCTCTTAATGGACTAAATATTTTCTGTCTTCACTGTAATTTCTGTTCCTCATACTAAGCGCTAATAAAGCTCAACAGTTCTAACTCACTGTCTCTGGAGTCACGCATTTCTTCATATTTTAGAGCATTAAACATTACTTCCTGCATTCATAAACATAAAACTACGGAATCATCGTTAGACAAGTGTGTCTTTAAATCGTCTTTGAAGAACCTCTTGCTATGTGAATTTGGGCAACTACCTAAAAATTTCCTTTGGTTAATTTGTGGACACGAGACCATAAAATATTTGTTTTATAACTCTTCATTAAGTGAAACGTGGATGTTTTCTTTAAGAAAGTTTTGCATTATTACCCCATAAAGTGCTTTATTGCATTTTATACTTATTATATAATTATAATTACACGTGTCTCCTTCAGTTGAAGCTGGTAACACTGGTGTTGTTATAAATTTTATTGTGCATTTAAACAGAAACAGAACTCAAATCTATACTGCAGGAATAGAGACAGTCATCACTGAGCTGTTTTTATTTTTTCATTTGTTCGTTTAAAATGGTTATTATTCATGTTACTCTGTGTTTACCTCACATTGTTTTATATTTTTTACATTTGGATTCTTTCTGTCATTTGTGAAGATGGCTCTCAAAAAGTACACACTGATTAAACTGATTCTGGTCACAGGTGATATCAGTGTCTTTAAAATAACCAGTGGTGTTGGAAAAACCCACATGCGTGTTTAAAACCACTGTTTTGAAGGGATTGCCAAAATCCCTAATGGAGACGTTTATTAAAAGTGGACTTTGACTTCTTACTTTGGCTCATTTCCCATGTGGTAACAGCACCAAATACAAAGAATTCACACTGAGGATTATGTCAGCATGGCATTTTAATCTGCGTGTGTTTGTGTGTGTGCTCATTTAATTGGCTAGGTGGGGACCAGTTTGTTTTAGGGCTTAGAAACAAGGACATTTTGCAACCTCAAAGATGATATGTTCAGTCTTCAATTTAATAAAACAGTTCAAATCTCATTTTTACTTGTGGATAGGTATCGTCTTTCAGATATACTTATGTTGTGGAGGCTTCAGGTATTATTATCTTCATCAGAGGCTGTTCGCGTATTCCTGAAACTGTGTATGAACACATTTACAACATTGGATTAAGGGGTCAAAGTCGATGAAAGCTTCTGAACCAGGTTATTGTATGGGCCTGAGAAGGGAGCTGGGGATTGTTTGAATAAGTATGCCTTCATTTGGTTTTGTTAAACAATATTTTCACTCCCTCCACCTCCATCTTTCACTTCTAATTTCCATGGATGACTAAAAACACCCCTGATTTCTGAGATGGCCATACTGAATATCTAATAGTTAATAATTATCTTGTATCTAATTATAAACTATAATACACCCACTATGTGGGACAGAGAGACTCCGGTCTTTCCTTCCAAGACCGAAGTCTTTCCTTGTGTTGTCAGACTCTACAACATGGTCTCTGCAGATGACCACACATGTGCAGACAGACACACACACACATCCCATACACAACTGTAACTGTCTCCCTGATGTGCAGTATTGCCAAGTGCAATTTTTCCTACTATAATGTAGCATTTTATTCTATTTTGTATAGTACTTTATTCTATTGTAAATAGTATTTTATTCTATTTTTTCTTATCCTATTCTTAGCTTTTCTTAGCTTTTACTACTCTGAAACTTGTATTTGCCATGACCAAAAAATTTCCCACGTGTGGGACTAATAAAGGTTTGTCTTATCTTTCTCCTACTGAAAACGCTACGTCCAGATGAACAGAATCAACTTTTTGGGATTAGTAACTATAAGCTACAGAGGTAAAATTTCAAGTTTAGACACGCTGTTGTTTTCAGTTTTGTTATATCAGATGTGTGTTTTTATTTATTAAGCTTGTTAAAACATTTCAACAATTTATGATGAAAACAGATGTTCAGCTGAATATCAGAGACTGCCTCCTTCTTTTAATGTATTCATTCATGGCAGTTTGTTGTGATCCGCTTTTGGTGAAGTGCTCTGCTCGGTGACTTTGTAGCACAGAAAAAATTAAGTCATGGATTTTTACATATCTGATACAAGTGAATACTTTTGCTGTTTAAGCACAGTTCAGCAGTCTTTTTAATGACAAATTATGAAACATTAAACATAGAGTTTACATTTTGTAGAAGACTGACTTCGTCAAAAACAAATGAAAAATAACTAATAATAGTAATATTAGAAATTAAGTACTTTCTGCCACAGCACCATGTCATCCTTCTGACCAGAACAAAATAACCACTTGTTCCATTCTCTGCAGTTAGAAATTTGCTCTGAATCCTTATTGAAATGTAACAGATCGCCATGTTGCATGTCAAATAGTTCACTGATTTACTTGAACCAAAACCGTGTATGTTTCTATTTCAATTTTTTATGCTGCAGACTTCCACTCTCAAACATTACCTAAAGATTAGAAGTGCTTAGAGAATAAGAGAATAAGAATAATAAAAGAAAATAGGAGAAACAGAAAATTGAATTTTCATGAGAGAGACATAAAAGGAATTCATGAGGTTCAGAGAGAGAATGTTGCATCTTGTATATTATCAGATTTTTTTTTTTCTCTTGATCTTTAACATTTTGTTCCAAGACAACACATAAAAGCTTTATTTGGGGAAAAATCAACTAGTCAATTTACAAAATTCTTAGTTCTTAACAGTGTCACTGTCTTATATTCTATACACTGTTTTGCAAATTCAGAACAAATGTGAGTAAGTTCACATTTGAGCTTCCTGTTGTGTTATCAGTGGATTTAAACTAACAATCAGCAAAATCTGTTGTTATAGTTGTGCTCTAGGAAAATGTAGGCAGACTCCCCTGTATACAAATGTCAGCTCATGTATCAGCAGCCTGCAGCGTGAGGGTTTTTTTGTTTTGTTTTTTTCTCATCTCAGTCAGATGTGCTTATAAAGACATGTGTAGTTTAAGTCTGTCTAGTGAGCCTCACGTATGGTGATCTGACTTTCTAATCTGAACCCCTCCACTATGATGGCGGTGTCTTTTGGAGGCTTTTATATTTATAAATAATATTCCCTGCCCTGTGGAAAATTTTGCTTTAAGTTGTTGAAATAAATTCGTACATTTTAATTTCCTTTACACTAATTTGTACTAATTAGCAAGGCAAAATTGACTAACCTAGCTGACCTTAGCAGATAATTTGGCACTTCATCTTGTGGCCCTAAACACTCATCATAATCACATTGCTCTGGAACAGGTTATCTCTTATTATCCGGTTATCGGAATTTTCCTCGTGACAGTCAGCAGCCTGTTGTCAATGAGGAAATGTCCAGAAACACTCACATCAACGGTAATGTTCTTATTCCAGCCTGTTGGACCTCAAAAGCAACCAGGAGAACACATTAAGTACTTTTTAATACTGCTGTAATACTGCCACAGCTCACGTTGAATTAGGGTCTAACTGTTATGTAAAAAGGATGTTCTGGGATTAGAGTGGACTAAAAGCCTCAGCAGTGTCCCCTACAGACTAAAGTCTGTCTTGATTATGACAAATCAACAATTCTTCTGCTCGTTGTGTTTGCATGGTATTTCCAGTGATGTGTTGTGTTTCAATTCAAATTGCTAAATTATATTTGGATTCAGCTTGTGGTCGTTTTCATCTTTTATCACCTCCATCCATTTTTTTCAAGCATCTCATTAGTTCTCATCTTCTTCCTGCTTTGGCAACAGCTGTCCATTAGCCCTTTTGTTTGAATCATGTTGACACTTGACACTTCATGTCTTACAGTAACATTGGTCCTGTAAGGTTTTTGGCAATAGAGACATGGAAGGCTCATACAAAGAGCTGTTTGTTCTCACACACAGATCAGGTGTCTGCAACTTTTCCACTCCCTCACAGTTGGTTCTCAGATGGAAAGGAGACCTGTGCTTTTAAAAAAGGGGGAAGTTACTTGGAACACTTACACTAATCCAGGAGGAAAATGATCCAGGTGTACAGAGAACTGCTTCACTTGGCCAGATTACGGATTAATTTTCTTCCTTTCAGACAGCTTGCTTCTTTTCTTTAGAAGAAGAAAAGAAGTAGCCATTTTGATTTTCTTTTAACAAATCTGAATCTTTGTGGTGCATTCAAGGACACTTATCAACATGGACATTCAGGCCACCTTATACCCAATCTCTGTTACCTTTTCTGTCAGTTTTGCTCAACAAATGTTCCGACTCATACTCAGCAAAACCTTTTAACTGCACAAACCACAAGTACATCAGAGCTAGTAAATTTTTTACATGCAAATGCTGCTCAGTAACCATTGCTATCAGTTCCTCTCCTCTTTTTGTTACGGTTACATAAATGTGCCTTTTTCTTTTCTCACTCAACAGCTATGGCATTAATCGCAGTGATTAGTTTACTGTCTGTAATAGCTATGGCATTGGTTAGTCAGTAGTAGTAGTTACTGTTAGTTAGTAAATAATATCTGTAAGCAGATGCAGTGATTAGAAGTTTCTGCTATCTGCCCGAACTCCTCATCAGTTATTATATGAGTTGCATGACATTAAGCAAATTCATGCGGAGACTTAAAAAAATTCTATATTTATTTAAATATATTTATTATTATTAAATATTTGAGATCACTATAAAACCTTTTCTTAGCCAAATTTTTAAAAAAAATCAATGTTGTACAGAACAGTAAATTTGAACTGGATATCTTTTATCTACTATTTGGATGTCCTCGCTACACCAAAACCTCCATGTAGCCTTTGGGGATGTGGATATTTTACCATATTGGCAGATTAGCTGCATTGCCAGACTATTCTGTTACAACAGTATGAAATTATGTGGACAGTGGCACTAAGATGGCATGGCCCATCCATAGTATGTTTTCTCTCGTCATGTTTTGGCCCTTCTCTTCAAATTTGGCAAGAGATCTATGGGAGATGAGTGTCTATATACAGATCACATTCCTGCTCCAGACATTCCTCTCAAGAAGCCCATCTGATAAAAGATTTAGAAAGAAACTAAAATCTGCTTGAACTCTGACAGGCCTGGAACAGGTATAAAGCTAATAACATCATGTCCGCCCATTAAACCACTGCTAATGGGTCTATCTACATCTCAAATAAGGCAGCAGCCATGGCTTCCCTAATGAGGAAGTTTTTCATTTGTACTGGATTAAACTGTGGAAGCAGCTCATCTTTACGGACTGTGTTTTATCCTAGTGGTCACTGGCAGTATTGCAATGGCCCAAAATGAGATAAATATCCAAAAAGATATTGAGAGGACAGCAGCAGCTGGAAGGATTTGTTTGTTTCATTTTGTTTTTTTAACTTGTTGCACTGTAAGATTTTAATCCAAGAAAGGTTTCACATTTATTCAGTTTTACAAAATAATGCCAAAGCTATGTCAATGAAGGTTCTCAGTCATCCAGGTAATCGTAGTCTAAGGAGCTTGCTCAGACCTCTACATTGGAGAGACCAAACAGCCACTTCGTAAAAACATAGAAGAGCCACCTCCATCGGACAAGACTGGGCTGTCCATCTAAAGGACAAAGGTCACTCTTTCGAGGATGCCAATGTTCACATTTTGGACAGAGAAGACAGATGGTTTGAAAGAGGAGTGAAAGAAGCCATTTATGTCCACTGTGAATGACCATCTTTGACCAGAGGCGGTGGTTTACGACACCAACTGTCTGCCATCTATAATCCAGTTTTGAGATCCCTTTCCAGATGCCGTAACGCCCACTCACATCCTGGGCCATTTGACCTCAATAAATCACATGATAGGGTGGGGCTAGGTTTCACAGTTCACCCGAAACCTTGGCTGATTGTCACCCACACCCGTTTTCACACCTTGGCTCATGTGATTAGGTAGAGGATCAACAGGGGGTCCAGTTGGTCATCACAATCAGAATACTTTAACAATAAGGAAATTATGTTTGTTTGAATCAGGTGTGTTGGAGCAGGGACTGGGATTACTTTCTGAGAACACTGAGTTATGAGATGTGTAAGCAAACAAATTATGCACTAAAATGAGCACAAAAACATTTCACAGGAGGATAAAATTTGACTGAACAGTTGGGGTCATAAGGTTATATCCTTGGTGAGGACAGCAAACTGATAAGGGTGACAGTGAGTATGAAAGGATCCCAGAATCAAGTTTGAGGAAAAGTTAGCAGATCAGGGGTCAGTTAAAGGCTATACATACTGTATGTGATGTGTGTGGCTAAGCATAGTGTGTGCATGTGTGTGGGTGTTGGTATGTTGGAGAGGACTTTATGAAGGGAGATGTAAGATACCAGGTTGCAATGGTACTCCAAATGTCAAATGAGAGAAATGTGATATCCACCTCTGATTCATAAAGCTCTACACAGAGTAGTTAGACACATTCAGACACATGTGTGAGTGTGTAAGTATGTGAATGGGTAAATGAGGCATGTTGTATATGTATATACTTTGAGTGCTCAAGTAGAATACAAAACCAATACATGATGTGAAAAGTGTTTGAACACTTTCTGATTTTCTGAAAATCTGAAAATGTTTCAGCCCATCAAACAAATTTAAATATTAGACAAAGATAAATCAAGTAAGCACAAAATGCAGTTTCTAAATGAAGTTGTTTATTATTAGAAGAAAAAATTCCAAACCTGCATAGGACCTGTGTGAAAAAGTGATTGCCCCCCCCCCCAACCCCCCACCCCCAAACCTGATAACTGCAATCAAGCATTTTTGATAACTGGCAACGAGTCTTTTATAGCTTTGGAGGGATTTTGGCACACTCATCTTTGCTGAATTGTTGTAATTCAGCAACACTGGAGGGTTTCCAGATATGAACCACCTTTTTAAGGTCATACCACATCATCTCAAATGGATTTAGGTCAGGACTTTGGCCATTCAGAGGTGGACTCGCTGGTGTGTTTTGCATCATTGTCCTGCTGCAGAAACCAAGTGCACTTCAGTGCACATTCTCCTTCAGGATGTTTTGGTAGACAGCAGAATTCATGGGTCCATTTACCAAAGCAAGTCTTCCAGGTCACTGCCCCAGACCATCACACTACTACCACCATATTTTACTGTTGACATGTGATGTTCCTTTTCTGAAATGCTCTGTTAGTCTTATGACAGATGTAACAGGACACACACTTTCCAAAAAGTTCAACTTTTGTCAAGTTGGTCAATTAAATCATCATTTAAAAACTGCATTTTGTATTTACTCGGATTATCATTGTCTAATATTAAAATGTGTTTGATTATCTGAACCATTTAAGTGTGACGTATATGCCAACCACAAGGAAAACAGGAAGAGCGAAAATTCATGAATTTTATCCATGAAAGGTTAAGTGTGAACAGTTTTCAAGTTGAAAACAGTTCAAGTGCAGGAGGAACTGAAATTATCAGAATTGGTTACCTTGGGGGAATTTAAGTCCATCTTAAAGGAACGAGAGAATAACTCTTTTACTCACTTACTTACTTTTCTATGATTGTTTTTAATGTCGCTCTTAAATTGATCTGTTATTGTATATTTTTTCACAAGTTTGTACGGGATATTGTATTTGTTTTAAATGTTATATACTTATGTGGTACATGTATTTTGACTTTTGTTGCCATGATGCCAGGTCTCTCTTGGAAATGAGATTTTTAACCTGAATAAATAAAGGACTTATACAGAAACAAACTTTTATGATACACTTACAGTTCAATGTTCACCATTATAACAATCATCATTTTACATGTTATTATTCACTTAACAGTAACACAAAATGTAGCTGAAGCTGGTAGGACTATTGTTTGTTTTGCAGATATTTCAATGTGAAAATATTTTTGACCTGACTTTGGTGGTTGAGAAAAGTTAGATCAGTGGCGTCTTGAAACCAGACATTCAAAGCACATGCAGTTTGAAAATGAATTGTTCTTTTACTCTGGGTAAAGGCCTCAGCCTTGCTGTTTATCTTGCTTGTCAGAAATAACAACCGTCTCATTTTACAAAAGCACCTGTGAGCTGCAGGCAAACTGTGGAGATTTCATACAAAGATGCTGCTGATAACTCAAAGTCTGCCTGGCAACAGGACTGTTTTGACTGAAGCTTTCATCCCATGAGGTGCTGAGATGCAAAACAAACCTACTCAAAATGAATGAACAAGAACTAATAAGTCAAAAGCTAAAAAAAAGAAAAGTGGAGTCCAGGAAATTGATTTTCCATCAGAAATAACTTAAAAGACCTGATCTGATGACTTTGGCAAGAGGAGTGGTCATTTTTACATTTTATACGCTACATCTCTGCCCTTCTGTTTTTCTATCGGAACCGGCATGAGTTTGAGAAAATGTTCATCTTTGCTCCAGTTACCTTCCTCCCTTCGCCCTTCTCATTTTACAAGGTGCATGCTGGGAGCTAGCCAAACAGAATTCCTGACTATGTCTGTCTGGCACACAGTTCTACTCTTTTGTTACCTAGATGATTCTAGACTCCGCTTGGCTCATGACAATAACCAGAGCCACAGAGATGATTAAATGAGACTGAAATTAGTTGATAACAGAAATGATCAGTGTTGGGTAAGTTACTTTAAATTAGTAACTTAGTTACATTACTAGTTACTTCTCTAAAAAAGTAACTCAGTTACTTCAAGTTACTCGTTACTTTCAGAGTAACTAGTTACTAGGGAAAGTAACTTTGGTTTTACTCAGAATTCTCTTGTTAATGTGTTGCTTCTGTAACTGGATACCCAGCAAGATTGCCAGTCTTCTAGCTTGCTTACTTGCCACAAGTGCACTGTGCCACCTACCAATAGAAAGGAAAAAATAATGTGCACACTTCCACGGGAGAAATCCCACGCCTGGACCGTCGTTGACCGCCGCCATGATTCTAGCCTGCTTTTACATCCAACACAAAACTGCAGTCGTGGTGCTTTCGATTGTACTCAGAACTTGGAAATTCTGCCTTCTGAATAGGAAAGATGTAGGTAACACCAGGCTGCAGATGAGCTGCATACAGAGCTGGACTGGGACAAAAAAATCGTCCCGGGCATTTTGACTAGAGACCGGCCCACCATTATAGGAAAAATCATAAAGCCTTTGAATGAAAATAAACACTGTTGTGACAGTGATGAACACTGTTCTGATGGTATATATGTATCAATCTATCAATTGTTTGTTGTAAGACTCAGATAATTTTTTTTTTTTTTTGCGAGACATTTTAAATGAGAATAATAAAGAAAACTATTTCCTTGTCACCCCTTTCCCTGTTAATGCCCTACCTGGCCCCTGGCAACACTTTGCTAGATCCGCCCCTGCACAGTTACCAGCTGTCAGCTACTTAGAAAAGGATCCTGGTGTTATTTGTCTCTCAGAAACAGCTCATAACTTCCCTTCAACTCATTCATGTCACCTAAAAGGTAAACCTGTTTCTCCATCACCTGTTCAACTCTGATGATTCAGTAAGGACATCTCCTGGTTTCATCTGCATGTTTCCTCTCACCAGATAACCAAACCGATATCATGACCAGCAGCTTTACAGCTGTGGCTCCAGCAAACATCAGCTGATACTAGAAATTAATATTAAATAAATTCTAACAACAGCTGATCAAGCTTAAACGTGCTGCTGTTGTTTAACGCGACATCCGCTGGTTTCCTCTTTCTGGCGCAAAGTGGGCGATAAACAAACAAGAGAGAAAAGCCGATCAGCTGATCATTCATCAGTTTCGTGATTGAAGTAGAAACAGGAGAGAGAATGACAGAAGAGGCAGCTGTGCAGCTTCAGCTTTGTGTCTTTTTCACTGTAGCTGAAGTCCGGGACAAACTGTTCCTTTTCACCTCAATACGAAACGCGTAATATTTTCTCTGAATACCAGACGATTCTGTTTTTTAGGGGACGGTTGGCAACTCTAATAATTAACCGTATGAACAAAATAAAGTTCAGCATCAGTAACATAGCACCCACCCAGCTGTATAGAAACTCCGTCATGCTAGCTAGCACGCAGTACGAAAATGTCAGCATACCGAAAATAAACTCCACCTAAACTTGGTTTATATCTGACTCCGATAGACTGCAGGTCATAACTTCTTACCTGAAGTTCAGTTCACCTGACACGCGGACCGGCGGCCGCTTGGGTCTCTCTCTCTTGCCTCCCCTTTCCTTCATCCACCTGCTGGCCTCCACCACTTGCTAATGTTACTGAATCTGTGGAAGCGCCGCGATATCCACCACACGAAGTAACGAGTAACGAGCCTATCTAAATCCCAGTAACGAGTAACGCGTTCCTGGTTTTGGCATAATAACTAGTTACCGTGCTCGTTACCACAATAATAACGTAGTTACTGTAACGCGTTACTTAATAACGCGTTAGTCCCAACACTGGAAATGATGATGACAGAAATTCTGGATTCTGTGATTTTGCTATTTTGCCCTGTTTCTAAAGGCCCATTGCTACAACAAACCTTTTACCTTTTATTACTGATCCCCTGAAGATTTTTATTCTTGAACTTTGAGTATGTAATACTTCAAACTCATTTTTATTGAGCCTTAGTGCAGCCTTTAAATTAGCACATCATAAAAAAGCTGCTTATCTTTCTTTAAACCCCCTTTCTTCTGATTATCCCCGCCTCATAAACACAAGATTTAAACATCAGGGCTCACAGTCAGAGGTGTGTGTCTGAGATGGTCATACTGCATCTGCTTTTAGTGCCATTCAATTCAATTCAATTCAATTTTATTTAAACAGTGCCAAATCACAACAGCAGTCACCTCAAGGTGCTTTATATTGTAAGGTAGACCCCACAATAATACATAAACAGAAAAGCCCCACCAATCATATAACCCTCTATGAGCTGCGGTGATAGTGAGAAGGAAAAACTCCCTTTTAACATGAAGAAACCTCCAGCAGAACCAGGGAGGGGTCGGCCAAATGCTCCGACAGGTTGGGGTTGAGTAGATGAAGACAGGACAAAGACACGCTATGGAAGAGAGACAGGAATTAATAATAGCATATAATTAAATGCAGACAGGTGTATGAACACATACTGAATGAAAAAGATGACTAAAGAAGAAGATCAATGCATCATAGAAATCCCCCAGCAGTGTACACCTATTGCATCATAACTAAGGGAGGACTGAGGGTCACCTGATTGAGCCCTAACCATATGCTTTAGCAAAAAGGAAAATAAAATGTGAATGTAGAGATAGTATCTGTCTCCCGAATGTAAAATGGAAGCTGGTTCCACAGAAGAGGGGCCTGAAAACTGAAGGCTCTGCCTCCCATTCTACTTTTAAATACTCTAGAAACAACAAGTAAGGCTGCAGTGTGAGAGTGAAGTGCTCTAATGGGGTGATATGATACTATAAGGTCATTAAGATAAGATGGGGCCTGATTATTTAAGACCTTGTATGTGAGGAGCAGGATTTTGAATTCTGGATTTAACAGGGACCCAATGAAGGGAAGCCAATACAGGAGAAATATGTTCTCTCTTTCTAGTCCCTGTCAGTACTCTTGCTGCAGCATTTTGAATTAACTGAAAGCTTTTCAGGGAGTTTTTAGGACTTCCTGATAATAATGAATTTCAGTAGTCCAGCCTAGAAGTAATAAATGCATGAGCTAGTTTTTCAGTGTCACTGTGAGACAGGATATTTCTAATTTTAGAGATTTTGCACAAATTAAAGAAAGCAGTCCTGCATATTTCTTTAATATGTGCATTGAAGGACATATCCTGATCAAAAATGACTCCAAGATTCCCCACAGTGTTACTGGAGGCCAAGGTAATGCCATCCAGAGTAAGAATTTGGTTAAATACCATATTTCTAAGAATTTTAGGGCCAACTCCAATAACCTTAGTTTTATCCGTATTTAGAAGCAGAAAGTTAGAGGTCATCCAGGCCAAAGCAAGAAGCAATGTAGTCCTATATGATAGAAATTTCATTTCCACAGACTCAATGGGTTCAAAAGGAGGGCCACAAAGGGCCTCCAGCACCAAAGACAAGTCCCATGCATGAGACTGGACGTAACCACAGGTCTCAGCTGGCAAATCCCTTTTTAAAAAAACGTATGGGAAGAGGATGTGCACCTGGTGTCACCCTGTCAAAGCCAATATGACAAGCAGATATAGCTGCTAAATAAACCTTAATTTTAAAAATTATCCAGCAGCCCCTGCAGGAATGTCAAAACATCCACAATAGAGCACTGAAGTAGGAGAGTGTAGCAGTCATGGCACCATTGCTCAAAGGCTTGCCATTTGTAACTGTATAAGCCTCTAGTGGATGAAGCCCTAGCACTCTGAATTGTTGCTACCACACTATCGATTATGGAGAAGAACAAGGGGCAGTGAGTGTTTACCCTGGAGGCAAAAAGATCTACTTGCGTCTCGCCAAATAAATCCTAAATCTGGGCACTATCAAAGGGTGCAACCTTCATTCCCTCACCAGAAGGTCTGGCCCCAGGTTCAGATATCCCAGAGCATGAGTGGCTCTTAGAGACAGAAAATGAACACTGCACCATAACAGCAGAGAGCGAGACAGCTTTAACAGGGGAAAAGAGTATGTCCTTCTCTGCCTGTTTATGTAAGAGACCACTGTTGAATTGTCCGTCCTGGCTAAGACATGCTGGGCCCCTCAGAACTGGAAGGAAATGCTTGAGCTAGCAGCTCTAAGTGGTTGATGTGCAGCTTGCGCTAGGCTGTGGTCCAGATCCCTCTCACTGATGTAACACACGAAAACTGGGAGTTTCAACCTGGGACATTTTGTGTGCAGCCGGTTTGTGCTTGGGCGACAGTGTTAGGAAAGTGTAGCACCTTCTGGGGCTGAAAACCTGAACAGAAATTGGCTTGGACGTGAAAAGATGGGAAAAAGCAGCGCCTCCCCATCTCCAATCAATTCCACAGCTAGGAGGGCTGAGGCTTCTTCCTCCTGGGTATCGGGTCCTGCCGGGGGCCCACAGGTAGACCTTTCCTCCAAGCCAACTGGTGTGGAACTTGAACCGGAGGATGTGCTCCTGCTGGAGGCAAGCCAACTACAGCACTGGGCCTCAATCTCTTGCCAGTCGGCAGAGAAGTGCCGGGCCTGTGAGAGCGAGCTAGCTTCTTCCTCAGATTAAATCTAGCCTGGATGGAGATTGTCGAATAACCCAGCCACAGACACTGGTTTGTGCAGCTACACAGCGCTGTCCCTATCAAGAAGGTCAGTCGAAGCCATCCCTCTACCCCATGAAGAGCGCTGCACAACGGGACGCATGGAGGATGTAATCTGTGGCGACTCTGATCTTGTTAAGAAGAGGTGCCAAGGGGCTGTCATCAGGAACCAGCGATCCAAGCTCCACCAGGCACATCACCTGCTACATCTAGATCATAGTGACGGAGCTCATAGCACGGGCAGTGTGGGCCTGAGCACGATAAATCTTATCCAGCTGCAATGCAGAGAATCTGCAGCGCTTGGACAACAGAGTTGCGGAGTCAGCAACACCAAGGACAAGCAGCCAGGGATGGCTCCATAGGGGGTGGGTTAGCTAAGCCAGCCTCCTCGGTGCTGTCCAACTCCATGTGTTGTCTGGATGATCTGATATCCTCGTGTCGGTGTTGTTCCCACATCATCATAATAAATGTTGTTCCAGGTTCAACATTGCAAGTGACCAATCACATTGTTGTGACGTCCCCCTTTTGTGCCTTTGAAAAATACAGCCTTAAAAAAATCTACTTCACTTGCGAGAAGAGAAACCGCTTCTGTCCGCCGATCCAGGAACTTGAATTCTTTGCATTTCAGGATACTTTTCTTTAATAAATGGTAAGCATTATACATATTGTCCTTACAGAGGCGGTTTCTCTTCTCGTAAGTGAAGTAGATTTTTTGAAGGCGTTTGTTTTTTTCAAGGTCGCGGATGACGTCAGGAGAAGGTGATTGGTCACTTGCAATGTTGAGCCTGGAACAACATTATTTATGATGACGAGGGAACAATACCACACGAGGATATCAGATCGTTGTTGTTCATAGCCGGGCACAGTGACATGGGCAGACAGCTGTTTACTTCATGATGCAGTTAACTCAGAGACAAAGTCTGGGAACATGGGAAGGCAATTTTTGGTCATTGTGGGCTCCAGTGGGAGGAAAAATCCCGCAAACCTTGGCAGCTTCTGAGCTGACAGAGGAGAGGGCCATCACCTGCAGCCTCTCAGCTGCACGGTGAAACAGCATGGAGGCTGACGATGGGCTGACAATGGGCTCTCCTGCTCATCCTCCAACCAAGTATAGATGTCCAGACCAATGTCCAGCACATTATTGTCTTTCTACATGGTTCTGACTCATCTTCGGTTAACCCATGAACATATCATATGTGGTCAGCCCAGCTAATTGCTGGGACATTGATCGGATTCTCCTTGTCTTTGGACTCGGATGAAGCCAAGGCCCCAGACTCAGAAAGGAGAGGGTCATGCCATGTGACAGCCGTTTGTCCCAGCACTTTCTCCATAAACATCACCCACCTTTTCGGAGCTGGCGACAAAATGCACAGGCTTTGGGCTTCGTCAACGCACTGCTAGCATGGAGAATCCCCTGGCAGACAGGGCAGGCATCATGCTTGTTGTGCAAAGAGAAATCCATTCCAAAACGCAAAGCAAAACGCTGCACAAGAAAACTCAAAATTAGCACTCCATAGGCAGCCTACGCAACAACAACCGGCAGTGGAGGCTAACACCAAAAGGGCAGTTAAGCTAACTGTCATGAGGATTCTTGTTCTGGCTCTTATACTTTGGCCATTCATTCAGTGATTGTTATTGTTAATTTACGCCAGTCTTTCCAAAAATACTTGACCATGTCATAAATGACAATGACCTCTTATTATTGAATTTTACATTGGTGGCATGGAGTGTGTTAAAATGACATTCGACATCAGGGTAAACTAATAACCTTCTCTCTCTCTGTCTGCTGGTATGATCCACCTTTACATCTACATATGTGAACAACCACAACCATTATCCTTTCTGAAATCAAGTCAAGTAGCTTAGTTGTACCAAACTAAACAATCTGCTATTGATTTGGCTTCTCAAAAAAGGGTTGCATTTTTTCCTAGATATTTTTTACACTTGAAGTTGCTGATAGGAAAAAAAATATTATGGAAAAATTGTGGTTATGAAATTTGTAATCAGTGGCACTGCCAGAATTTTTTTCATAGTTGTGGCCATATGGGAGCCACTAAAACACAAAAAAACAGAATTTCCAGATTTGAATACTGTTGTCAATTCCAGATGCTGTTGTCAAATATAGGTTACTTGAAAAATATGGCAAAAAAGAGAGAGAGAAAAGAATTATATACCTATTTAATTATCTGCTATTAAAGTTGATATCACTGAAAATATAAATAAATATGAAAGACAAAATAAGATTTTGAAATCGTTAATAATCTGTTTTAAGCAGGAATAAATAACAAGCCAGTGTTTCAACTCACTGTAGTGTGTTTTCCTCTCTCGTGCACATGTTTATTAAAATTATTAACAACATATGACAGTCTTACCAGGGGTCACCACTGGGGGGGGCAGCAAATTTAGGGGGTGGTCAGTGCCTCCCTGGCCCCCCCTTTGGTAGCGCCTCTGTTTATAACAAAGGTTAAATGTGGTTTTCTGTCCTGAACCTGCTGTGTGGTGTGGCTAGCTATATTATAATATTACAATATTTTAGGGATCAAATATACTGGAAGAAACATAAAAAATACAAATTAGAAGCGCCACATTTTTAATCCTTTCAGTGTACTTCATGGGCTTTTAAGTCATGTCTTCATTAAACTCGTTACTGTACAAAAGTATCTATCTCATTCTATGTCGATCAGTTCAACTCAATTTTATTTATATAGCACTAAAGCACAACAACAGTTGTCTCAAGGTGCTTTTTATTTTCAGGTAAAGACCCTAAAATAATACAGGTTGGAAGCAGTCTGATATTTTCAGTGGAATGTCCCTGATCTCGTTCTTTAACGAGTTACTCAATCAGCTTAGCAGTACTGTGAATGTTTGCTTGGGATGTCATCTTACTGGGCTAATGCTGTTTTTATAAATGCACCAACACATGTTGATAAAAACTTTTTAGTAAACTAAAGCTGGATTGGTGTTTTGCTTTTTCAGTTTTTTCTGCAGTTCACTCCTCTGCTCCATCTCAGGTTGACCTGTCACTGAGGCCCCTCCTCCCTCCCCCTCTGAAGTCACCACAGTAAGGTGTGTATGAATGTGTGTGTGTGTGTGTGTGTTGTTAGAGAGAACGCTTATTTAAGGGGCTACCTCTCTCTCGCCAGGCGATCGACACCAGCTCAGCATTGCCAGTTTACCGCCTGCTGCTCCTTCCAGGGAATAACGTGTGAACAGTCTGAACAGTTTTCCTCAGAGACGTCTGCTGAAGAAACCAGTCAGTAAGACTGAGATTCCTGCTGAGATCTTTCTTTCTAAATGACTAACAGGCTGGGTGATTAACATCCATACAGTGATTAACCAATAACTTTATTTACTTGCTGTATATTTCTTACACCCTCTACTAACTACTCATCTTTTTTTCATCTTTTTTTTAATGTATTTATCGACTATTTAACCTGCCAAGTTTAGGGATTGGCACTGGCTTGCTTTCTGGCTTCTGATTAGTTCTTGTATTGTGATTATGTGTCATGCATATAAACTAGTTACTACTACTGACTGGTAAATAGGGAGCTTACAAACCACTACTGGTTACTGGCTGTTGTGTCATTGATGGATTCAGTCACAAACAGATAGCTGTGGACTTGACTATTGTTGTCTGTCAACCTATAGAATGACATTTACCCAATTACTGCCTCTTCCTCTTTAGTGATGTGATGACATTGTTTTCTAACCACACTTATGTGATGTGTGGTTCACACATAACTACATTTCTGGATTTCTGACTTATTCATTATTAGCTTGTGAACTGGTTTATTGGCCAAAATAAAATACGTTGTTGGAGCACCTTTAGCTTTGATTATGGCACGCATTTGCAGTAGGATCATTTCAATGAGCTGAATTTTATCATTTCAGTTGTGTCAGTGTTTATTTCCATCCAGTGCTGCATTACTTTTTTAACATCTTGTACTGATGATGGGAGAGTCTGACCTCTCCAGTGCATCCCAAAGAGTCTCTGTGGTGGCCAGTCCGTGTTTGAAAATAATGTCTCATGCTCTTAGAATCACTCTTTCACAATTTAACCCTGGTGAATCCTGGTGTCTTTGTCTTGGAATTTGGGGAATAAACAATGCAAGGAAAGGAAATGAAAACCTTGTCATTCATTTTGTTTAAGTAGTCAGCTGGTCTCATTTTTGGGGGTAGATAATGTTGCTGAACTTAAACCTCCACACCAATGAAAAGCTCTTGCCTATTTGCTTTATTAAATATAGGTGATGACTTTTTTTTTTGGCTGGATGAGCCTGAGGAGGCTAGGTAAACTCATTTTAAAAAATACCATTTAAAAATAATACTCAATATTATTAGAGTAACTATATGTAATATCTGTTTTTCAGTATACTGAGCTTGTTGCAGAAATGCCTCAGCTGTCTGTCCTGCTGCCTCTGACAGGTAACTTCTGTTCTTTTTTTTTCTTTTTTCTTTTCTTTCTTTCTTTCATATGATGACAACTTCGTGTGATCTGTTTTTCCCCCATCAGGCCTTTTCTTCCTGCTCTCCTCAGTACTTGGCTCAGAAGTTAATGGTGAGTCCTGAAAAATACCTGACTGCCCGACAGCAGATAGATCCACTTATTTGACTTGGCACAAATTTTATGCCTGATGCCTGACATAACCACAAAGAAGCAGGGGCTGGCACTCTTTCAGTCCATAGAGATATAACACTTGTCTTGCTGTGCAAAAGGACGCTGGTGTTCCAGGAGTTTCCAGTTTCCTCGGGAGGCTTGAGCCTTAGTGGTTATTGAGCTGTTTGTGAATATACTCACCAATTTCCTCAATCTGAGGGTGACGGTTTGGGTCTTCTTCCAGACCTTGGCTAAGTGTTGACACATCTGACTAACTTGTACTTACATACAGTTCTTTGAAATGGTGATCTTGGAATCTGACTTTGTTTAGACTTTTGTCTCCAAGAGACCAACTTGTGTAAAGCTCCAGTTCTCCTTCTTAGATATTGACTGAGTTCCTTGAACTGTGACCCTGTGTGGCTCTGCAAAGATCCAAAATAAATTAATACATGCATTCAGTTACTGTTTTTTAAAGTAATTAAAGATGCATGTTGTACCATCATTCCACCCTTGATTCATGCCAATGATGAGTGAACTTCTGACCAAACTATCAGATTTATTGAACAAAGCCATGACATAACAAAGCCTCCTGCTAGCAGGAGGTAAGCACAGAGATGGAGTCATGTTAACAGTGATTTAGCGAAAGCCCCAGCAGACTTTTAAAAACTACTGAAAGCTGATGGTAGAAAAAGTGGATGATATAGTTCAGCAAATACAGATAATATTCCAAGCCATGATGTTAATCTTGTCATTTCATTTTCATTAGTTTTGAATCATTTTTATGTTTTTAAAAGTTTTCTGGTCACTTTTGTTCCCTAAAATCATACACTGTAGAAAACATCAAGTACACACACATATATTCAATTCAATTCAATTCAATTTTATTTATATAGCGCCAAATCACAACAAAAGTCACCTCAAGGCACTTTATATTGTACAGTAGATAGCACAATATATATATGTAAACATATATATAAAAAAAGATGCATATATACAAACATATATAAATACTTGTGTGTTTGTGTATTTGCTGCAAAAAATAGCCAACAAAAAAACACAATTGTAGTAATCACCAATAGCCATAGCTATTTTCTGTTTTTATAAGCATTTTTGCATATTTTACTTTTTTGTTGTTGCTCTTATTATTATTAACATTTACATTTGATATATGTTTATACTTTTACAATTTATACATTTTTCTTCCCCTTTTTATCTTTGTAGAAAATTATTTTATAATGAAATAAATGCTATATATTTAATATAAAGAAATCTTTTTAGTTGTATTCTTTCGTTTGTCTTTTTTTATGTTTCTGTCTGTTTTTAAAAATGTTTGGTCTTGCCTCTGGACTAAACTAGCTTCCTCTATTTAATGAAGATGAAACCTACTACCTAGATCAAGGATTTTAATGGAGTATTTTGACTGGACAGCTACTGTTTTCCACTCAGTGCCCTATCCAGTGACCTGTACAACACGTGGCGCAGACCTGACCCAGGACACCCTGGTGGTTTTATGTCCACCACAGTGCACACAGTGGAGGACGTCTGTGTTTGGGACAGGAGTCTATGCTGCTGTCTCATCCATCTGTGGAGCTGCAGTCCACAGGTACAGCTTTCCTTTCATATCAGCTGTACTTTTTTAAATTTATCTTCAATGTTTTAATTACATATTATAGTAAATATTAACTGTGATATCTCAGTCTATTACTGAAAACACTAAAACATAATGTTGTACACTTGCTTGATTTTAAAGCTACACAATTAAACCATGGTAATATTTAGAGGACCGTGACATGATTGGCTGAAAGGACCGACAGATTAATAAGCAAAATGAAAATGGAAAAAATAAATAAGTACAAAAGAAAAAAGAAAACAAAGTAAATCCTTCTTATCTTCTGATTTTCATTTCCATATTTCTTTTGGTTTGTTTTGTTACTTGTTTTCTTATTTTTCTTTTTTCTTTTTTACTTATATTTATTTATTTAAAATCAACTTTCTCATGGTTGATTCTATTTTGTATTGTTGATTTATTTTTCATTTATTTTCATTCTTTTTTTCATTTAATCTATTGTATTGTTTTGTGTGTATTTTTTTAATTAGATTTTTTTTTTTTTACATTTTTAACCTAGACTTTTTTCATATTGCGTTCAAGTTCCTTCAGTTTAATTTTTCTTTCCTATCATTACATTTTTAATGATTAGACGCTCTCCTTCTTATTTATTCAGTGTCTTCACTTATTTATTTATTTTTAGCATTTTTTAATATTTATTTTGTTTGTTTGTTTTTTTTTAATTTAATGTAACTTTTCTTTTGGAAGGTGGTGGTGGAGCTCTATTTAGTTATTTTGCTTTGTGGTTCACTGATTCACTGATTACTTCCTTGTTACTTCCACAGCTTCTTTTTAGTTCCCTGTATATGATACTCTTAGCAACTTTTCAGAGTATGAACGCTTTGAGGATTGTTTTTTCAAAAATGTGGATTAGACTCTGTGTTCCGCTGCCAAGATGTGACATAATAGAGAGCAGTGTGAATCCGGCTGCCTGCTGAACCTTAACAAAACACCAACACCATGAAGGAATGTGCATGAAAGGAGGATTAAGTTCTCAGCCCTGAGTGACCTCCTCATTCCTCTGCAGAGGGCCTCGATGGCCCACTGAGAAGAAAAATTATGCTTATTCTTATGTTTTTTCTCCTTCACAGCTGTCTTTTCCTTCTCCCATAAATTGTTTTTTTTTTTTAGTTATTTATTTTACTATGAAAAGAATTTCCTGCGCACATGTGTGTGTTTTTAGACACAAATCTATTTTTAACAAGGTCTCAGTCCAGCTGCATCAGTTCAAGATGCATTTGTAATTGACTTCAGAAGTAGCAACTCTCATAACTGTTAATGATGATCTTTTTCAACTGTGATAATACTTTTATTTTGTCTTTTCGTACAGAGGTATCCTGGGCCCAGCTGGGGGCCCTGTTAGGGTTCATAGGCTGCAGGGACGGCACAACTACATCAGCTCGTATGCCCACGGTATACACTCACAGGCCCTGTCTCACTGGACCGCCTCCTTCAGCCTCACCAGTAGGTGGAACTACTTTGGTGAATTGTTTTTAATTAAGTAATAATCCAGTTTAAATAACCTAATAATGCTAATATTTATTAAGTATTGCAAGATATGCTTAAAGTACCTAGAATTGTGATTTCAGAATGATATCTACATTATTTTAATATATATTTATCTAGAGATTTTTTAAAACTTATATAGTACTGGAAAGCTTTACCTGTAATTGTACAACAGAAAAAAAATTAATTTTAAAAACTGCAAACTAGCAGGGGATTAGACAAAACAAAAACAACATTTTTTAAATTTTTTTATTAATATCATCATTTGATCGCAGATGTGAATGATGCATATCTGTCTTCTCCACTAATTATCATACCTTCTGTGTGTTTTAGAGCCAATTAACGTTCCACAGGAGCTGACCAGCGAGACCAGTACCACAGCTCTTCCTGCAGCTGCGCGACCAGGTAAATGATATACACACCTTTATTTTAGAAATATATATTTGTTCTTGTTCTGTTTGTGCTTTCCTAGTGTCATGACACCACTCTGATCTGAGCACTTTTTCTAATTAACTGTTTCCTTTTGGTAATTCATCTTGTTATGTCTTTGACTTTCTTTTGTCAGATTTTTATTTTCATTATTAGTATTAGTGGTTAATAGATTTCTTTGGCAAGTGAAAGATCACTGGTTTCCAGCTTGAGACAAAAATCTCCTTTGGGGTTGTGTCAGGAAGGACATCCGGCGTAAAACTCTGCCAAATCAAATAAGCAGAGCAACCCACTGTGGCAAGGGGGCAGCCAAAAGTGGCTTCTTTATTTGCACTGATCTTAAGTCAAAGGCAAAATTAAAAGAGGAGCTCATACAGAAGTAAAAGGAAGGTATTACACATATATACACATATAAATATATTTTAAAAGTCCCCTCTCGCCCTGTGGGCAGTCTTCAAGCTCAGGTCCTCTACCAGAGGCTTGGGAGCTTGAGGGTCCTGCACAGTATCTTAGCTGCTCCTAGGACTGCGCTCTTCTGGACGGAGTACTCAGTTGTTGTTCGTGGGATCTGCTGGAGCCACCTGCCTAGCTTGGGGGTCACTGCACCGAGTGCTCCGATTACCACTGGGACCACTGTTACCTTCAACTTCTCCAGCTTTTCGTGTTCCTGCTTTCTGATGTTGCTGTCACTCAATATCACTACATCTATCACTACGGCTGCTTGTCCACCACTACTATGTCCGGTTGGTTAGCCATCACCATTTTGTGTGTCTGTATTTGGAAGTCCCACAGGATCTTAGCTTGGTCATTCTCCACCACCCTAGGGGGCATCTCCATTTTGACCTCGGGGCTTCCAGGCCATACTTGGCACACTAGTTTCCGTATACTGTGCTGGCCACTTTCATTATCACCTGTTATTCTCTTTTGCTGTTTTTTTACCAGGTCAGAATACAGATCATGTGATTAGAACTTTTTCAAAGAAATGATGGTTCTTTGAGATAATTACCTGTTTGGCAGGATTAACTTTTTTTCTGCCAAGTAAATGTCTTATTACAAAATATAATTAACCTGTTCCACAAGTCAGACTTTGTTCCATATAGTACTTTTTTAATGAGAGAGTACCTTGCCAAAGCTAGGGGATTTATACAAAGTACAAGTTACTCAGAAAATGCTCTTTGAATGTGTACTGTCCATAATTTATCATGACAGTTCCTTCCCAGTTTTTAGTTATAGTTGGGTAAGGGTGGGTGAGGCACTAAGGAATGCATTGTATCGATGACTGTTTACAAAGATCTACAAATGTATGTGTTGCAGTAAAGAAACTGCTGAAGAAGCCATCAGTGAAAAAAGCCCTGGCAGGTGGGAATAAAGGTACATTGTATATATCATTGGTTATACAGTTCATATATGTATATATATATATATATATATATATATATATATATATATATATATATATATATATATATATATATATATATATATATATATATATATATATGTACATCTCATTGAACATCTGTATAGTGACAATAAAGGCATTCTATTCTATTCTATTCTATTCTATTCTATTCTATTCTATTCTATTCTATTCAGGATTTGTTTCCAAGTATAGAATATCAGTTTGGTAGCTGTTTAAAACCTCTCAACAAAAGGTTAAAACAGATGTTGATACAGGGAGGGGAGTCATAATTAAATAAGAACTTAAATAGTGGCCAAAACAACAGTATGGTAAAAAAGAACCACACTTATTTCCTAATATTTCACGGACTGGGGCTTCTGCTAGATGCTCCCAGCACACCTTCATTACACATTTGAGCACACCAGACCTGTCCCCTGCCATCTGATCCAAATCACCACCAGGTGGTAATCACCTGCTTGGAGATGCTTAAGCTTACAGATTAAAACTTAAATTAAGTTATTATTTTTTATGTTTTTGTTTACATCAGAGATTATTATGCATTACTTTTTTCTTTTTTCTTTTTTAAAGTGAGCCAGAAATGGGTACAAAACAGTAACTGTAGAACAATGACTATAGAAGGTGGTTAAATAGAGTTTAATTGACTATAATAATTGTGGCATTACTAATACATCAAAACTGAAGAGTGCAAGCATTATTCCTGTCTTATACTTAACAGAGCAATCTTCCAGCACCCATTTATATCTCAACCGTACTTAGCATATACACGAAAAGTTCTTATGTATTATATTTAATTATATAGGGTGGAAAAAGACCAAATCACGAGTGTAGACAGAGGTCAAATAAAATTTAATGAAAGTTGTATAAACAAAAACTGCAAAAATAATTATTATCTATAGTAACAGTGAACATAAAAATAATCAATGTTGTTATCTCTGGATCAACATGTTTACTTTTTTGTGTGGGCAGATTGTCAGATGGACATTGCGATGGTGATTGACAGCAGCAGCAATATTGGGCAGCGGAGGTTTAACCTGCAGAAGAACTTTATTGCCAAACTGGCAGCCATGCTAAGAGTTGGACCAATAGGACCTCATATTGGTTTAATACAGGCCAGGTCAGGCACACCACACAGAGTCACATTTCCATCACTTCAGAAAAATCTTTTTTTCTTTCTTTTTACCTCAGCCTTAAACCACCCAACAATGTCAATTATACTAACAAGTCATGAGAATTGTGGTACTTTGGGATAGTGCTGAGTAAATAAATGTAAAAAAAATAAAATAAAGGCAGCTTGTTGGGCACTAGCCCAAATAAAAATGGAAAAGAGGACATTTCATTCATAGATGTTCTGTTGACAAATCTGCAACAACTGGGTGATTGTATCATTTCAGTATTGATCAAACTGTATGAGGAACACATCCAGCACTCACAGCTTCAACAATCTATTGAAGACTGCTGAATCTGTGTCACAATGAACTTAGAGAGTTCTGAAAGGAAACGGGGTATTTAATAGAGTATCCAATGGTGTGTTATACCATTCCACATATAAATCTGTGCACTAAACATTTGTCTTCATATGTGCCTGCAGTGACTCTCCCAGGACAGAGTTCCTACTGACTAACTACACTCAACCTAAAGAGCTGTTGTTTGCTATCAAGGAGCTGGCCTACCTAGGAGGAGACTCCAATACAGGTAACACACACTTAGATCTTGATTAACCTGAATTATAAATTGAAAAGTTAAAAAAAATACACATCCCGTAGCCCATAGCTCTTTGAAAATGTAACAATCAGACAAAATTTCCTCATTTATGATCAAATGAGTTGAAAAAAGTAAGTACATGCGATGATTCAGTAGGCTATAGGATCACCTTTAGCAGCAGTAATGTCTGTATGACATTAATAGTCTCTCACATTTTTGTGGAGGAAATCTAACCCACTCTAACTGGCAAATGTCAATTCAATTCAATTTTATTTATATAGCGCCAAAACACAACAACAGTCGCCTCAAGGTGCTTTATATTGTAATTTAGACCCTACAATAATCCAAACCGGTCATCATATCAGCTCACACTACCATCCTTATCACGCTTGCTGCTATTCTTCTGTCAGTAGTTGCCACTGACACTCTTCCCCACCCTTCCTGTATTCTTTTCATCAGTCCCTCATCAGTTAGACAAAAAAACTTAAAAAAAAACAAACAGGTAATGTAAAAATATTTATCGTGTTTTGGTCTTCGTAGGTAAAGCCATCATGCATACAGCAGAGACCTTTTTCTCCCAGGAGAATGGGGGGAGAAGGGGTCACCCCCGGGTCATGATGGTGTTAATTGATGGCTGGCCATCTGATGACCTGGACCAGGCGGCCATGTTGGCCAGAGAGAGTGGGATCAATGTCTTTCTGGTGTCTGTGGCCAAACCAGCGCCTGAAGAGCTCAGCATGGTTCGAGACAAAGACTTCATGAAGAAGGTTCACATGCTATCTGAATTACCTAAATGTTAGATAAATGTTCATATGTTCCATTAATAAAGAGATGACATTCTAACATGCAATATGTTTTAGATTGAATTATCCCTTCCTGTTTAGTTTAAACCTAAAATGGATACATTATGCTGCTCCTTTTTTCTTTCATATATAAACAGTGATGCATGTTCATATTAAAAATATCCAAAATTTATGAGGTCAGTAAATGTGCAGAAAATGCTTGTGAGGTATACATGCTGTCAAAAGAGAGGCTATTTTTAATATGGACATCTCAGATACAAAGATGTGAGCACAGAAGCCTCACCCATCTGCTGTTTAAAATGCCTGTTTGCAAAGGTCCAGAAAGACTTTGTATTAAGGCCAGGGGAGAGGAGTTAAAATGCTGTGTTTTAGACAGGAAATGTGCCCTGGTTTAAGATAAATAAGGATTATTTTAAACAGTGACTCATGCAAAGTTACTTTAATAGTGTCCACAGTTGCAGAGATGGATTTTTAGTTCCCTTTAAACAACACAAAATCATATACAAACCTGTAGTGTTGACTCTAAATAAACAGTAGTTTTCAGACCGATCCTTGTCCTGTGAAGACAAAGAATTCAACTCTGCTTGAACATGTTGGTGTTCAGCATTGTGTCTATGACTCCAGAAAACAAAAAGGAGCTGATGCAGGTCCTAGAAGTCTGATACAGAACTGCCTTAGCGGAAAAATGTGTCCATCCATGCTCAGCTAGACAACAGTGCAACTTTTTCCTGTTACTAGGCAGCAAAAAAAAAAAAAAAACCTGTAGCATATGACTGTGATTATTGAGAGTGGCTGTGTGCAACATAAAAGTTGAAACTTGAATTATTATTTTAGTCAAACCCAAGAGGGATTCATCAAATTACAGTAAACATGTTTCTACCTGTCCCCCTGCAGGCTGTGTGTAAAGATAACGGTTTCTTCAGTTATCCAATCCCCAGCTGGTTCAGCACCACCAAACACATCAGACCTCTCACTCAGAGACTCTGTTCACTAGACGGCCTGCTCTGTAGTAAGACACACCTTCATCAACTGCTGTAATGCTGCTGTCAGGAGATACCTTTGAAAACACACAGGTCATGGCCATCCCATTACATTTGATAATCAATTATTAAGGTACTAACAGTTGTACCTTTACATAAAAACAATACCAATAATTCTTTAATTTTGCAATATCAGATATGACCAAGAAAAATTGAATAATATTGTTTTCTGCTTGAAAAAAAGAGTTTTGAAAGAATTGCTACACTATGGACATGCAACTATCACATAAAAAATAGTTTCAGTCTCTTCAGTATCATCTCTTTACAGCTGTGGTTTCATTATCAACAATGTAGCTTTTTAATTAATTTTATTTATTGCAGAAACAACATTAATTCATTAATAATATTTACATTTGATTATTTAGATGGATGCGGCTCTGCTGTGAGATTGACATAAAATGTATTTTTTAGGTAAAACCTGTTACAATTCTGTGAACATCGGCTTTCTCATCGACGGTTCGTCTAGCGTTGGGGATGGAAACTTCCAACTTGTCCTGGAATTCCTAGCAGGAATTGCAAGAAGCTTTGAAGTCTCTGATGTGGGAGCTCACATTGGTCAGCTTCACAACATGCAAACCACTGATTATCTTATGCGTTATTAACGTTGGCTGGCTGACTGGCTGTGCTGGTGTTGTAGGTGCAGTGCAGTTCACCTATGAGCAGAGGCTAGAGTTTGGCCTGTCTGACTACTCAAACAAGGACGATGCCATCAATGCTCTGAGAAGGATCTCCTACATGAGTGGAGGAACATCGACTGGTTCAGCCATAAGCTACACCACTCAGAACCTGTTCAGGTAACAGTGGCGCTGTTTTCTTTCTAAGCAAAGCTCTCCACACCTGCAGTGTTAGCAAGTTTAGCCTTAAAAAATTATTTTATTCAAGTGGCACGGTGGCACGATGGTTAGCACTGTTGCCGCACAGCAAGAGAGTTCAATTCCACCATCAGGCCGGGGTCTTTCTGTGTGGAGTTTGCATGTTCTCCCCGTGTTTGCATGGGTTCCCTCCAGGTACTCTGGCTTCCTCCCACCGTCCAAAGACATGCAGCTTGTGGGGATAAGTTAATTGGATAATCCAAATTGTCACTAGGTGTGAATAACTGTCTGTCCCTGTGTGTTAGCCCTGCGACAGACTGGCGACCTGTCCAGGGTGTACCCTGCCTCTTGCCCTATGACAGCTGGGATAGGCTCCAGCGACCCTGAAAAGGAGAAGCGGAAGCGAATGGATGGATGGCTTCTAAATTTGAAACTGCAGGGCCTTCCAATACTTAATGAGATGATTAATGATAAAGAAGTGTTAATCTTTGTCTTTATAAAATGCAGTTTTATGAAAATAACGCTGATATTTATACCACAACAAAGAGACAGATATCAGGTGCTCTTAATGTTCGAGTTAAAATACTCAAAAATGGAAATACTCAAAATCAAATTTCTGAAAACTGTGTTTACATTCTGGAGTTTTTTTTTAATCTGTATTAGAAGTTACACTGTATTTGTTTATGGCAGGCGAACAGGACCGGGTCGTAATTTTCTCATAGTGGTGACAGATGGCCAATCATACGATGACGTCAGAGGCCCAGCAATGGCTGCACATAAGCAAGGTATGTGTAAATGGACTGATTCTTATATAGCGCTTTTCTACTCTCCCGGAGTACTCAAAGCACTCTATACAACATGCCTCATTCACCCAATCACACCCACTCATACAAGCACTTCTAAACTCAAGTGCAACTAATAAGCATTCACACTCCGATGAATGCATCGGAAGGCAATTTGGGGTTAGTATCTTGCCCAAAGATATTTGGCATGCAGACTGGAGGAGCCAGGAATCGAACCACCAACCTTCCAATCAGTAGCTGATCTGCTCTACCACCTGAGCCACAGCCACCCATTGTGAAAACAATAAATCAAAACTTCATAAGGCTCAGTTTTCAAAGTCGTTTCTGTCATTGAATTTTCTTTTGTAGAAAGAAAATGGTTTTTTATTGCGACACGGAGGATACTCATTCCAATGCCTTGTATCACCACTGAGAAAAACTGGCTGCATGGCTAAGGAGGCCTCTTATTTGCTCTCTTAATAAATTCATGATGATAAACACAGGAAAAGTTTGTGTTCTCTTTCAGAGCATTCATTTCATATCTTACTAGGGAGGATTGCCTCCTGCGTGACCTCATTAGAAGCTCACATGCCATTATGCTTAATGGGCTGGCTCATTGATGTGGGGAGAAATGGAAATGCATTAGGAGTTGGACACGCAACCAGGTCAAAGCTGGGTAAGCCAGATTCTCAGCCCATCACTACTGCTTTCCCGTCGCTGGAGGCAGGTGGAGAATGTAAGGGCTTCTGCTCTGCTGAAGTCACCCTGGGATAAGATGCTAATGACAATTGAGATAAGCTCCCTTGCTGGTAAACTTCCAGGAAGATCCCTGTTGGACTGCTAAGGAATTGAGTTCCATGGCCTTTGCTACATGCGCAAGTGCATCTCTTGGGAGTAAGCTATCTTCACCTGAAGACTTCTCTGTCCTTATGGTCTTTGTCCCCTTTCAAGGAAGACCGCTTCTACTCCAGCTTTACTGATAAGTGCTAGAAGGTCTCTGTCAGCAAGAGTATTCAGTGTCTCTACTATAGCTTACCAAGCTGAGCTAGAGTGAGATTGAAACTAGAAGGCAGTATATCTCCTTGCCTTTGAGAATCCCTAAGGTGCAGGCAGCCTGCCAGACTGTAGGGGGTCCAAAGAATCCATGGACTAGCAGTCTCCCCAGGCCAGACCTCAAGTTGCTCCTCCCCCGGCTGCTGCAATCAAGACGAAAAAGAAACGGCTGGCTTGACAACCTCTCCCCCCGGCTGCTCTGCCCTGACCCAGCCTTGTTCCAGAGCAAGTTCAATGGAACACGTTCCATGCAGGGCCAGTGACTCTGTTTCACCAGAAAGAGAGTCAATGTTTGTAGTGTTGTTTCACAAACATTTCGCTGACATGTTTTGTATTTAAAAAGTCCAAACTGAATGTGCTGTAATGAGTTTAAGAATATAATTCACCCACTGTTATCATCTTCAATGCCCAGTACCAACGCAGAGTTAATAATTTTACCTCCTCACTACGTATGACACGGATACTGAAGACTGTGAAAAATAGAGCCTCAAATCAGATGTACTTGACTCCCTGGTATAATTCTTAAACACGTAGCCTAAAGCAGAAACTCGTAAGCTGGAGAGGAAATGACATATCGCAAATTTAGAAGATCATCATTTAGCCTGGAGAAATAGTTTGTTGCTTTATAAGAAAGCCCTCCGTAAAAGAACATCTTTTACGGAGGGCTTCATCATCACTGATTGAAGAAAATAAGAACAACCCTAGGTTTCTCTTCAGCCCTGAGCCAGGCTGACAAAAAGTCAGAGCTTTGTTGAGCCAACCATTCCTTCAACGTTAACTGACCTCATGAACGTCTTCACAAATAAAATTTTAACCATTAGAGAAAAAATTACTCATAATCATCTCACATGTGACATTATCTACAGCTACTTTCAGTACCACTGATATTTATTTAGAGTCTTTTTCTCCAATTGATCTTTCTGAGTTAATTTCAGTAATTACGTCATCCGGACCATCATCTTTTAGATTCCTACAAGACTGCTCAAAGACCTCCTACTATTAAATAATGCTATTAAATAATGCTTCAGTCCTAAATATGATCAACCTGTCTAACCTATGGTAGCATAGCTCTTCAAGCTGGCAGTAGTTAAACAGTTACTTATAAAGCCATCTCTTGGCCCAGCTTAGCTTATAGGCCAATCTCCAACCTTCCCCTTATCTCAAAAATCCTTGAAAGAGTAGTTGTCAAACAGCTAACAGATCATCTGCAGAGGAATGGCTTATTTGAAGAGTTTCAGTCAGGTTTCAGAGCTCATCACAGCACAGAAACAGCTTTAGTGAAGGTTACAAATGATCTTCTGAAGCCTCTGACAGTGGACTCATCTCTGTGCTTGTCCTGCTAGACCTCAGTGCAGCGTTCAATACTGTCGACCATAATACTCTATTAGAACGATTAGAGCACGCTGTAGGTATTACTGGTACTGCGCTGCAGTGATTTGTATCATATCTATCTAATAGACTCCAATTTGTTCATGTAAATGGAGAGTCCTCTTCACACACTGAGGTTAATTATGGAGTTCCACAGGGTTTAGTGCTAGGACCAATTCTGTTTACATTGTTTCCTGTAGGCAATATCATTAGAAGGCTTAGCATACATTTTCACTGCTATGCAGATGACACTCAACCCATTAAGCCAGATAACACACTAGTTAAACTGCAGGAATGTCGTAAAAATATAAAGACCTGGATGACTTCTAACGTTCTGCTTCTAAGTTCAGATAAAGCTGAGGTTATTGTACTCAGCCAGTACCTTAAGGTACATCTCATTTTTTCTCCTGTTTCTCTTGCCCAATCAGGCATTACCATCTTCTCAGTGGGCGTGGCGTGGGCACCCCTAGATGATCTCAAAGCGATGTCATCAGAGCCAAAGGACACCCACACTTTCTTCACCAGAGAGTTCAGCGGCCTTTCTGAGTTTATCCCACCACTGGTCCGAGGCATTTGCAGAGACTTCACTGAGAATAACTGAGAACACACACAAGGGTTTGTATTTCTTTACTTGTGAGGAGCCTTACCTTGTTGTTCATCCTCATTAGAAAGCGCTGATTAAAGTCACATTAACGACCATTACATTCACATAAACACTCTCAGAACAACATGCTTATCTACAGTGACAAAAGTTTCTACAGTAACATCTTTTATATATCTTATTTCTTATATTCTTTTACACTGTGTACTCAGACGTAAAGAAACAGACATGTTGAAGGACAATGGATTTTCCTACAATTTCCTACACAAAGTGTCCAACACTTGTTTTTTGTGACTACAACCACTTATTTAAATGTATAATCTCTATTAAATCAATTATGTTACCTGAACTGATTTGCTCACACCGACACTTAACAGCATACTTTAACTGATATTGTTTGCACCTAAAGTATGAAAACCCCACCACCTATTTACTACAAGACACAGCTCTCTATGAAATCATGAACATCCCCCCCAGCACATTATAACAGTGCAATGGTTCAAAGTTTCACGAGCTAAATAATGACTCAATGCCTTAAAAATACACTTCTCCTTATAAAACTTGCCATTAGCTAAACCAATCATAAATTCAAGAACATACATACATACATCTGTATATATACTGTACACATTTATTTTCAAATACAGAAAACACATTAATGTACATAAAGAACTCTTACACATTAAAATATTATTTCTATTTACATTTTTCAACAAGCTGTTGGAAAATCATTCAAAAATCAACTAATTAATAACAATAATTAGTTGTCTATGTGAAAATATCAGTAACTCCTCACAATGACAAGTCTAATCTGAAGCCATAACCATTACAGTGTGTAGCTATAATTAAAATGGAATTTTAAAAAAGCTATATGAAGGCAGAAAACAATGTGAAAGAAAATTGCTAAACAATAATCTTCGATCAGGTTTGATTGTTTGAGAAAAATGCTAGCTTTGTGCTATAAAAGTTTTAAAATAGGTTTGAGCTATTGAGGGTAAACGTAATATATTTATAATCCATGAAATACATTAAATGCAGCATTATACTACATTTTAAGCCCAAAATACAATCCCCATTGTTAACTAACATTTACATGAAATAGGCCTTCTAATTTTGAGTAAAAAGAATACTTTTCAAAGGTTACTTTGTAAATATGTTTTTTTTTTTTAAATATATATCACGGGTAATCCACTAGCATTGGTTTGTACATTCATGTTTATATCACAAAGCTGCTAAGAGACTATTCTGGAATATTTTCTAACAGCTAACAGTTTGTAGACAGAGCAGCTCTCCTGATGAATGTTTGTCTTGAAAAGCTTGCCAGGGGTGAAAGCTTTGCACAGCAGTCATTTCCTGCAGGAAGGTGTATAAAATCCTCTAGTTTTTTTTTCTATTTTTTCTTTGTCTGATTTGTAGCATCAACTTTTTATGTAGACTAACCCATGTTTTTAACTCACACTCTCAGCCTTGCTCCAATATGATTACATGACTTTCTTTTGGTATATGTTTTACTGGTGATTTTTTGTTAAATTCTGCTAAACAGAAATAAAGTATTTGTTCATCTCCTATTTGCATTTGACATTTTTTTTTTTTTTTTACCACATAAAGCCAGTTGGCATGTCTGTTATAGTTCTAATATACAAACTCTGTGGATTTCCTTAATGTGCAGTCTGTCTTTCTCTGTAATATCTCATTAACAAGGAAAGAAGTGTTGCTGTGTTTATACTGTACACCTAGACACATAAATCTTTTGGTTTATGTCATTACTTTAGAAAAATATAATTTATTTAAGCTAGGCTAGTTAGCTTTGAGCAGGACTCAGAGCAGGACTACCTGCTGTTGTCTGAACAACTACAGTTTTAAAGGTGATGGAGCAGGGTAGCAAGATATAAGAAAATAGTGGCTGAAGTAGCTTGTTTTACTAAATTTATTGCATTTTGTTTGCCAATTTTTGCATCTGTTTGCATTTAATCTTTGACAGATTACAAACAACATGTTTGTAAGTTAAGGCAGGGTGCTAGTTTATAAAAAGACAGAAAAGGTTTCTTTTCACCAGTTATTTCTGTCACATTTAAAATTTTGCCATATTGGATTTTTATATCAAAACTATATTGAAGACATTCAAAGAATTTATCTGTAAATATGTTGGTACAATTGTGCTTATTATCATCACAAAATCCCCTCTTATGAAATCTGACACTTCATCTGTCAGACAAAAGATCAGTTCTTCTAAAAATGTCCATATACTCAACTTAAACAATTCTAAGCTGAGCCAAGAATTGCCCAAGCATTTTTAAATTGTGACTCTTTGATGGAAACATTTTACTGTATTTATTTTCTTTATTTGCCAAAAGCTGTTTTCACACCTGCTCCACTTGCCTGTGTTCATGTTACTGACCAAGGCGCCATCTGGTGCCCAAAATATAGACAACAGGAAACAATGAGGGACGGAGACGTAAGTAATACAAGTTCATTTACTGGAGTTTCTACTTTATTATTGGCTGTTGCTCTGTTAACAATGTAACTGATAGCTTGTTACCTGGGGGTTCTTTTTCATCAGCAACATGCTAATCCAGTGATAGATGTCAGTATCTATCACTGCAAACAGGAGTCTTCATACTTTATAAAATGTAAGCCTAATGTAAATGTAAAGCTCTCTGTGTAAATCAGTAGATAAAATAAAACACTTAGCTAATATCAGTGTTTTCATTAGAGTGTGAATGTGTGTGGATGTTGCATAGAAAGCACTCAAGCTTGACTAGAAAAGTGCTATATAAGAACCAATCAGAACCAAAAAAAAGAGAAAGAGAAGTGGAAATTATTAGTATAAATGTCAGTCGAGTTCAGTAAACAGAGAAAAGGGAACACGTTTCCCATCTTTACCTTTAGATCACATCATCACATCATAATCACACACTTTATCAAAGATCAAGAGTCAGCCCTAAATGAGAGTGCAGGAAGCCATCAACCAAAGGGCGAAATGACTGCAGACTGGTCAAGCTGCACGAAGATGCGGTGAACCTGATGCTTCCCTGTTTCCTGACCTAGAAGATGGAGATTAAAATTCAAGATTAATTCTTAAACAAAATCCTTATAATGTAGTCTCCTGTGTTTATGTGTGTTTTTGGCTTGAAACATTTCAGTTAAAACTGTTACATTTCTAAAAAGCAAAACCAAACCTTGTGGTCACACAAAAGAAACAGGACCTGAAACAGACAGACTTTAAGGGACACCAGAAAATCCGATATTCTGACCATTAAATACTCACTGAAACAGTAAAACCACAGTGCCAAGATGGGGGAAAGGGTGATCCTGGTAAACTGGGACAAACTACAAGCTGAAGATGTTATCAAGGAAATTGCTCCAGGAGCTTTGGATAAAAGTATCAGAAGGAAGTTTGTGTGTTGATGAATACATCAACATGATGAATACATCATAAAAAAAAATTAACCACAATGGCAAAACACCATAGTTTTATTATTTTCATTCTTTATTGAACTTCTGCTAAGCCGGAGACAGAGCCCAGCAGAGACTTGGGCTTTAGCTCAAGGTTAAGACCCTTGTCAGATCTTTGTGGAGTATTTGTGTGTGGATTGGTAGACATATGCGAGTCAGAATTACACACAAATCATTGAATATTGAGAATGATTTTGCTCCAGCATTAGTTAATGTTCATTTTCAAAGTGGTGGTTATTATACTTGTGTCTTTAGCAGACTGTTTATATATTCAAATAATGTAATCAACCCAGTGAAGCATGTTCAATTGTTTTATTGGAACTGAAAAAAGTATACCTCAAAAATGAAAATGGGTGACCATGTTAATTTAGTACTAGGGCAGCACGGTGGCACGGTGGTTAGCACTGTTGCCGCACAGCAAGAAGGTCCTGAGTTCAATTCCACCATCAGGCCGGGGTCTTTCTGTGTGGAGTTTGCATGTTCTCCCGTGTTTGCGTGGGTTCCCTCCGGTACTCCGGCTTCCTCCCACCGTCCAAAGACATGCAGTTTAAGGGGATAGGTTAATTGGATAATCCAAATTGTCACTAGGTGTGAATGTGAGCGTGAATGGTTGTCTGTCCCTGTGTGTTGGCCCTGCGACAGACTGGCGACCTGTCCAGGGTGTACCCCGCCTCTCGCCCTATGACAGCTGGGATAGGCTCCAGCGCCCCCCGCGACCCTGGAAAGGATAAGCGGAAGCGGATGGATGGATGTTGAGTTTTGTTTCTATAGCACACTGACCCAGTTAATCAAAATGTGGAAAACTGGGAGGGAAGTGTCATGTTAACTAATTGTTCAGTGGTCATTACATAATATTCATATTCATATTCAATGATTTATCTGACTTTTAACCCTGTGTGGATTGGAGATAAACCCCGCAAAATAAATTCAAAGTTCTACATCCAGTTCTTGTTTTTTAAGTCTTTAAAGATGTATAATATACAATTATTTCACCCAGGAAAAAGAGCAGTTCATAGACATTACTAAAAGCTCAAAATTACCATTTATGCCCATGATGAGTGTGTGTGCCAATCAGATCAGATCTGTTGTTCACCAGGTATTTGTATATAGCAACTTCACAGCTGTGGAAATTTTACTGAAGCTTTCTACTGAGATGAAAGACTTTCTCTCAGACCATGTACAGAGAGTTAGAGTGGGGCCTCACCTTTCCTCAGCCTTAACACTGGCTCTCCACAAGGCTGTGTACCGAGTCTCCTACTGTACACACATAACTGTGTCAGTACCCATCCAGACAATGCAGTCATTAAGTTTGCAGATGAAACCACCGTGGTGGGGCTCTCTGGGGGTGATGAGACAGCATACAGAGCTGAGGTTGAGAGGCTGTCGGATTGGTGTGCAGACTACAACTTGGACCTCAATATCACCAGGACAAAAGAGCTGGTAGTCAACTTCAGAGGCAGGAAGTCTTTGCTGCAGCCGTGAACGTGGAAAGGGGGGCCAGCTTCAAGTTCCTGGGTGTGCACATGGACACAGACCTCCAATGGAGCTTAAACACCTTGGCGGTTTTAAAGAAGGCCCAACAGCGTCTCCATTTTCTGAAAATCCTCAGAAAAATGGACCTGAAAAAGGAGCTGCTGATCGTCTTCTACCGTTGCTCCATTGAAAGTGTGCTGACATAACTATATTAAAAAAAACCAGTGTGAGTATATTATCTGAATACACAAAACCTCTGGCTTCCATTAGTGCAAGTCCTCCAACACTAGCACCTTACATCACTTCTTGTGGTTTTACCACCTGACATTTGACTTATCGCTGCCTGAAAGTGAAACAGCACAAGGGCTACCATTGTATCACCTGTGCTGTTGCTGTAGAACAAACAGCAAAGCTTACAGACAAGAGTTCCCATAAATTGCTTAAATGTTGCAGGGACTAAATTTAATTAACTTTAATTTGATGGTACATGGACCACAGGAACACCAATCTCTTTAACATGCCGAGTGTTTTCCTACAGAATGAAGAGCAGGCAGCAGGTGTTGTACAGGTACACAGTTTAATAGTTATTATAGAGATTTTATGTACATTTCAACAGCTGTATTCTATGTGGTACAGCCTTTAAAATCTGCTGTTCATAGTTTGTAAATAAAAAAAACAAAACACAAAACTCATCAAATCTCGCAAACAGAATTTTTTTTTCCATTTTTCGGAAGACTAAAAAAAATATTTTATTGTATTAATCATGCATTACACAAACGAGAGTTACACAGTAAACTGTAGCATTGGTGAAAATAAAAGAAAAAAAATTGTTTGGACTTGTGATCAGTCAGGAGATACTCGTGTTACAAATATTTTCAAGTTAAAAAATAAAACAACAACAACAATAATAATAATAATAATAATAATAATAATAATAATAATAATAATAAATAACAACAACAACAAAACTGTGGATTGTAACAAACCAGAACAACAAATTAGACTTCCCCCTTTGGGCCAGCCAGTGAGACAGCAGCTTTTCAAAGAGTGAAGCGATATGATGGAGAGGAGGAGCAGAAGTCTCAGCCTGAACCAAACAAAGCTGCAGCTTCACCTGTTCACACTTGAACTGAGCTCATGCTGCATTCAGGTACCATTTCCCAGCTCATTAAACCAATTATTTGCCGGTTTGTTATTGGAAGTTGCCCTTTAACCAGAGCAGCCCTGCATTCAGATATGTGTACATCAAACTATTCTTTGATCTGTTTGAGGACAAAACTTGTTTTTACACAAATTAAATTTGCTTATTACTAACCAACAAATTTTAAAAAACAAAATAAACCAAAAACACCTCACACAGTGACCACTTTATTATAGGTACCTAAACACGGATGGCGTTTAGTACAACTGCTTTGCTGTAAGATCTGTCTTTACAAATATCAGAATATTCCACTTATAGTGATAGTGTCAAAAATGCGTACTTGCATGTGTGTGAGTGTGTCAGTTCTGTGGGGTCAACATATAAAACGTGGAACTCTGACACGAGTGTACAGAAAATACCATTTAAAAAAAAAAACACAAAAAAACAAAAAAAAAAAACTACTTTTGATGGGTCAGAATATTAGAAACACCTCTCAACATGATGATATTTTGTAGTGTATACCCATGACCTCCCTTCAGGTGATATCAACAAAAAAGAAACAAAACATTACAGCCATAACAAAATGATCTTTATGGCAGCTGTATTATACTATAACAAACTGTTCATGTGTACAGTGTACACAAAATTTTAAAAGTTCATTTCTTAATAAAAAAAACAAACAGAGCTAATTAGATTCAAATATATTGATTATGGGGGGAAAGCATCATTTCAGCAAGTTGTGTATTTGTAGTTCAAGAAGTTCTCCCCTGTAAAACCTTTTAGCTATGACCTCACATCATTTTATCCAGTCTACATAAACAAGGTCATATAAGACTGGCCTAGGAAGGAGTTGGTCAGACTTTTTTTCCACCAGTGATTTTACCGGCTGCAGTAAAAGACATACTGCAGTGTAAATTAGAATGAACAGAATGACTTAGTAAGCATTTGGTACCTTGCATTTATGAATGGCTATGCTTGGATTACATTTTCTATGCAAATTCATTTTGTTTGTACATTTCTTTAAAGCACATAATTAGTTCTGTCTTACACCAGCATTAAGTTGGCAAAGAAATGTAACTTTCTTATGCCAAGTAAGTATTTTAAATATGTAACTTTTTTAAAACTAATGCTAGCATAAGACAAAGCTAAGCGTTAACATGCTAAGGCTGTTGTGTAAAAGATGCAAGAGTTTCACTGTGGAGTAATGAAAATGTATCTTGTGCTTGGAGTCTTTCAGTTGATGATATTGGACTTGCATGCTGTACCTCTGGAGCAAACACCTTATCACTGTGATAAGCTGCTGTTTCACACTGGAATGTGTGCCATGTTAGACATTAGCTCGAATGGACAAATGTATATTAAAGGTTGATATTTAGCATCAGGACAGCCGCTAACAGACACAGCTGTCCCTCTCCTCAGCTGTTTCAACTCGCAGCAGCAGTTCCTGTCTTTACATGATTTGAGATCAGGGCCCAAAACTGAAGCCAGATGTCTTGACAAATCAGACTGAGGTGAGGGGTTTTTGGTTAATGGGTCATCCATTGTGGCAGTAACTATATTGTGGATTTTTAAAAAAAAAAATTAAAAAGGACTATAAAAACTAGATTTCTTTACACAAACAAAAATATGTAACTACAGTAATGCTGAATCCTCCGCTTGTTACACTGTTAAACGTGGGGCTCTGATTGGCCAAGCAGGAGGCTGAGGTCTGTGAGTATTAACCAAAACATTCTCAGAGGCAAAAAGAAAATCTGATATTAAACCCAGTCTGTTTGCTCAAAACATTTCTTCTTAATTTTCCCCCCTTTACAAGCTGTAAAACTTGCTCTGCAGAAGTTTTAGTTCAGATTTAATTATTAAAAAGTGAAAGAGAAAAAACGAGTTCAAACATCACATGTTCTGTTCTCAGGTTGACTGTTGACTGAAGGTTTAAAGGAAAAAATCCCCCTGAGATGTGATTTCAACAGTTAAACATCTGATTAACCTCTGGGCTTTCTCTTTAGTACAGTTCCTCAGGCAGTCTTACAGCAGGGTTTAATGTGGCTAATGTGTTGTCACTGTCACTAAACAGATGCTAAAATTGTTGTGACAGGAGGAGTGTTTACATAGACACAAGTACCCCAGTTCTGATCATACTGTGAATGATACATAGAACAGTTTATAGCTTCCTGTGTTGGGACACGGGCATCTCGCATGATGTCCACCTGTGGAACAGCTTAGATGTTCTATGCTTATAATTTGGCAAATGTTTTTTGAGCAGCTAATTAAAATACACTTTAAACTCATACACATATGAATTAGACTACACACAAAACACTTGATTACCAGATATTTTTGCAACTTGGAAACGATTTTGAACAGGCCAAACGTCTAAAATCAACTTAAATAGCTGCTACTTTTCAGTGTTACGGTATTAAAAGATTGGTGATTCAATCTTTTGTTTCTGTCCAGGTAGCTGGCAGCATTCAGAAACCTGGGTCAGATGTTTGCTTGTAGCTTTTCACTCTTCTTTCACATGAATCCAGCCAATCAAGAGAATTTGACACAAAAAAAACAAAAAACAGATCTAAACAGACGCTCTTTTCCACGTAAACTCTCTGAAGAAGCAGTGTGTACAAAGCACAACAGAGACACTGGTGTTTAAGTTTTTTCTGTTTTACCAGAGCTTAGCACAGCCATGAAAATGTCAAAATTGTTTCTTCAGACTGTTTTGTCTAGACAGGAGATTAATGTAATGAGAGGATGTTTTAGGCTCTCTCCTGAGGCAGGTGACAGCCAGTACAAAACCGTACTCAACTCGAATTCTTTGCTACTCTATATTTTTGCTAGTTAAACTAGTAGTTAGCTCTACTAAATGGATAGAAAGAAAGTGCAGACTTTGGAGACTCATTAGAGTGATCCACTCTTGGACATTTCTAGCTGTATCACCTCATGTTAAGTGACTGGGAGAGCAGACTGCTTAATGCACTACAGTTGTGCTTAGATTTGGGTTCATATGCCACTGAAGCTTCAATACCTGGGGAGTAGTAGAGCTTTCTCTATGTATAACAAACATAGAGAAAGCACTGGCAGCCAATTAGAACTTCATTTGGGACTGCAAGCCTGCTCTAAACTGCCTTGAAAGTAGAGTTCTTAGAGTTATTAGAGAAAAATTAGCCAAATGGGGGTGAATTCAGTACAGATTCCAATAAACTTCTCACAAAGGCCATTTTTCGAGTGGTAACTGTCTCCTCTCAGACACGCCCGAACATTTACCAAATGGGTAAAAATCAGTTCTCAGCATTGAGTCCATTGTCCCATTGAGTGGGACAGAAAGAGAAACAGGGGAAAGGTGTAGTGCTACGATTCCACAGTTTAATGTGCTACATTTGACCGTCGCATTACGATGCTAAATGACAACAGTAAGAAATAAAAGAGCGATGGGTTAACTCATCTAGATGTCAGGCTGTTTTCCTTGACCAGGTCTAATTTTTTTTTCTTTTTGGGGGGGGGGGGATTTTTTTCTTTACGTCTGCCCTCTGCTCCAGCTCTCCTGTCTGGGATCAGGAGTCACAGTAGTGTTAATGAATAGGGATAGGCATGTAGTGTCAAAGCTACCTTAGGGATTTGTGAGTGGCCAGATGGGTTTCAGGCAAGCTGCTCCAAGTTGATCATTAAACACATTTCTGCTGTCTCTTCAATTAGCTGTAGGGAGATCACACCATTCCACCTCTTAACTTAAAAACTTGTGTAAGAAAACTGTGTGTTTGTTCGGTTGTCCGTTGGAGATTCTGTCACCTCCAGTCTTTCATATTAATATATATTCTGTGTTCAGAGACCTGAACAGACCTGAATCCTGTTGTGTACAGACTAGCCCCTCTCTCTTTGTCTGTCTGTGTCCCTCACCTCGAGGTCATCTCCTCTTTTTTCTTTTGTTTAAATCTTCTCTTCCTCGTCTATACGTAGACTCTGGCAAGGGCGTCGGCTCCAGCGGAGGCAATGTAGGCCTTGGAGGGGTGGAAGGCCACGTCGTAGATGGCCTCCTCGCTCTTCTTACGATGAGCTGTGATCTCTTGAACACACGTTTTACTGTCTAGGTTCCACAGACGCAGAGAGCAGTCGTGACCTGAGGAGAAGAAGAAAAAAGTGTAAGCCATTATGTCATTTTTGTTACAAAGTCATTTGCACAAACCAAACTCATTTCCTTCTCATCTGACTTGAAAAGTGATAGAAACAAATGATAATGTTATATTAAAATTTTGAACGCACTGCAAGTTTTGTCACACAGTTGTCTTAACTGCCATAACATGAGCAGAAGCAGGAGACTTAGGAAGGCACATGTGCTTAGTTTCTGTGATCAAAACTGACCCTGCGCTGGGAGATGTCACCCAAATCCAGCTTAGCTGCTACCTGGACCAAATGAAAACTATCATATAGAAAGAGAGTGAAAGGTCAGCTAATTTATCTCTAGCTCTTGGTGCTTAAATAGCTGTAAAATTAGCTTGCTCTGTAATGTTTCAAATTAACCACTGCCAAAATTGTCTGCACAGCGTCTCCCAACCTTTTGGAGCCACTCCACATATTTTACATTAGAAAAATCACACGGCACACCATCAAACCAAAAATGTCACAAAAAGCACATTGATCATTTTTCCCTGTGCATCAGGCATAGCAGAATTGGTACGGTTTGTCCCCAGGATACCTTTTTTGCTTTGTTCTGACCACTACTCATGCTAGGACCTTCATCTGGGTCAGAATTTTCTCCAGGACACAGGTCAGATTGACTTTTTCTTTTAAAATATTTATCTATTGCTATTTCGCGCTGCATTCACAGTATTACTATTATGTCATTTCTTCTTCATCTTCTTCTGTTTTACTGGAGGTTAGCATTCTATTATATTGTCTCTTATTTCTAACATTTTAAGTATCAAAAAAATTAAGAAAATACAAAGAAGTAGAGTGAGAAAAAAAAACCTGTAAACCTTAGTGCTTCCAAACCTGCTGCCCCTTTAGGAATTAAGAGAGTAAGTAGCAGCCAGGTTCTGCTACTCAGATGCACTTAATTATCAGTGAGTATGAGAACCTCTACAACAGCAGACGTTTTTTGGCAGTTTTAAGCTTTTAATAAGATGATATTGGAGAAGAAATTCTTTCTGCCCTTCAGTTTGGGAAGGGTTATAAGGAGACTTCTAAACAGTTTAAAGTCCAGCATTCTACAATGAAAAATATTCTAAAGGAATAAATTAAGCCCATAAAGAAATGTCAACAACCCCCAATGAACCGAACCAGTGTTTGGTGTTATGCCATACACTGTCTGTAATAATAAAGATATAAATGTTTACATGCACTGTAGCTGGGCTCTCTCCAAGGATAAAGAGCTAACATGCAAGGAGTAGCTAGGCAGAAATTGAATCCACCACTGACATGCTCTCATCCTTAAAACCTTGATTATATATTGTGCAACACGCCAATAATTTGGTAAGGCGATTTCTTAGTATTGGCAAATAATTTTAATTGTTCTGCTGATAACTGAAAAATAAATAAGGACAGACAAAAGAAAGACCCTTCAACCATGTTATGAGGGTTGCCATTGGATAGTTTGTCCACCAGAGTGCAGTATACTCGGATCAGCTGGTTGCTGTTTCCCCAACAGGGAAGTTGCAGTTGGGCAGAGCAAGTAATCCAAGACTTCTCGTGACAATAAAACAAAAGTATTTTTAAATTTCATTTTCATATTATCTTGGTTATTACACGTAGCAATTTTTAGGGAAATCCATTTATATTTTGTGTATCTAGAAGAAAAAGCTTTATTGGCCAATATATATTGCCTATTTTTAAAAATCACCAAGTATTGGTCTGAAAAATACTACATCAGTCAGGCTCTACAACCATCATACCAAATAATTGCAATATTATGTGACAATGCATTCTGTGCCCCAGGTGAAACTGAGTGCAGCTATTATGTGCCCTGACAAACGTCCACAGCTGAAAACTGAGCATATTTCCAGCCCAAGACAAAGAGACCTGCTGACTTGTGGTTAGCAGACATTTTTTGAAAGGTCACAGAGAAACTGAGTAATTGAATGTGTGACAGGACCAGTGAAACCCACATCACAGCCTGCTCTTTGGATCCTGCTATCAAACCCCAATTGTCCAAATTGGCTAAGATGTGGCCACTCTTCTCATTGAGTTGACAGTTCCTTAATACATTCAGTATTAAGTGAAACAGTGGATGGAAATCAGTGTGAACGGCTGATGTCATCACCAAAACTGAATGTTACAACCTGAGACACCAAAAGTGCTTTTTGTGCAGGGGGTGTGCCTATCAGACTATGATAGGAAAGTGCATCACCTTTTGGGGCTGACAACCTGAACAGAACCTGGGCCAAAGACATCTGACCTCAATATGGAGAGGCACCAGTGGGTTGTCTGGGGAACCAGTAATCCAAACCTAGATGGGCAATGCCTACACCATGAGCTCTGTCACTAAGCCTGATTAATGTGTCTAATTGTCTAAATGAAATGTGGAAAATCTTGGATGGAAGAGCTGTGGGGGGACCTGTGCTTGGATTGTGAGACAGGGCCAAATAAACTGTCAGTGATGGATCTATAGGTGGTGCATTAACTAAGTCAGCTTTTTCCAGATCCTGTCTATAGCCAGACACAGTGAAATTAGTAGATTTTGGATTGATACATCATCAGAAAACCTCACAAAACATACATTGCTTCTTAGTTGTACGGTGAAACAGAGAAAACAGGTGTTTTGTTTTGGCTAACCAGCGCAGCAGGACTGGCAGCATACTGGTCTGACAACTCTAAAACTGGGTCAAAGGACTCTGAGAAGAGGATTGTGCCTTGTAAGAGCAGCACCTCCCAGGACTTTCTCTACTAACGTGACCCCAGTGCCAGAGCTCATGACAAAATGCATGCCCTTTGGTCTCCGTCAAAAGACTCCTCACATGGGAAAGCCAGCTAGCCAGATGAAGTGTTCGTGGTGAGGTCAGGAGCATAAGGATTGAGGAATGACTGCGGTGACAGGGGTATATACGCAGACGGGGCCTAATATATAGCACTGCAGGTCATTTGAGTTAAAGGTGTGAACAAAGCCGTTGTGAGGCAAGTGTCCTAGTTCAACACGCTTAAAAATCAATGCTATATGTGTTGTACAAGTAAATAGACTGAAAGGGAACACTCAGTTATGTAATGGTACAAAGCAAAGTTGAACTAACTTACACAGATTTCAATCTTCACTAGTCACCATCTACAGCACGCATGAAGAACTGTAATAACTTTCAGAATTTAATTTTAAAAAAGCTAAATTAAATTCAATGCTTTATTTTGAGCTCCAGGAAGACTTTTATGGGACTTACTGCCAGACATCAGGTAGATGCCGTTGGGATCCACGGCCAGGCTAGTTACTGCATCCAGATGAGCCACCATGGCATGAATCACTTTACCTGCACAGAGAACACAAGGCACACCTAAGCACTTCAAAAAGCCTGAAAGACTAATTTTTCTCAAGTCAAAATAATTCAGAGTCACTCTATACACAGTATCTGTAGCGGGAGCTGTGAAACCTGATCTCACCGATCAGGATCACCATCTTTGGAGTGATGGACACAGCTGGGGAGTTGCTGCAGACTAACCTGACTTGTTATCAAAGAATTTGATGTGTCGATCTTCATGAGCAGTGATGGTGACTGGCAGTGTGGGATGACTCACCACCTTATTTATATGATTTGACCCCGGCAGAGCTGAGGAGGGAGAGAAGAAGATAACACTGTTTCCTGTCCTCAAAAACCCATCACACACCTCATATCTGTTCATGGTTGTTTGTGCTCTTACTGCCATCTCCCTGTCCTTTGAGCACCAGTGCTTGCTGGGAAGTTTCCAGGTCATACACCACCACATCTCCGCTATTAAAGGATGCCACCATGTGAGCAGGGTCACAACCATTGAAGTCCACCGATGTAGGGATCCCGTGCTCTGCTGACAGATGTAAACATCAGCGAGTCTGTTCAAACTCCCTCCTGCAGGAAGTGCACCGTTTTTCTTCTTCTTACCATGGTTTGTATTGAAAGTGCTGATGCAGGGGTTTTTCTCTGTTGGGTTCCACAGCTTCACTGTTCCGTCGGCCGAGCAGGACAGGAGGCGGTTTTTGATACCGCTGTATGCCAATCCCCACACAGCATCCGTGTGTCCTAACCAGGAACCTGCCAGGACGCTGGGATCTGATTGGAAGAGAGATAAGAAATGAGAGGGGCCTTGTGTTTTTGTAACTGTACATTTATCTAACTGACAAATATTCCCAAATGAGAGAGAAAACTTTAACAAAGGGAAGACATTTTTGATGTCTTTGTAAGGTTTTGTGAAATAAAATGTTCCCAGAAATTGTATTTTCCCAAGCAAAGACATTTTTTAAAATGCAGCATCTTGTTCAGAAAGTAAAGACAAGAGAAAAGCAGCCTTAAAAGGAGCAGAGCTAAAAGCAAAAACAAACAAACTTGGGAACCGTGATTCCAAGAATAAAACAAAAAAAGAAAAAGACCATTTTTGGGGAAAGCAGAGCCATCTGAGGAAATCTAAAAAAAAAAATTATGTTTTTGAAAAACAAGGAGATGATCATGAAAGGAGACAACCGGTTTACTTGTTTTTCTTTTGGCTGTTGCCATAACGAGTCGCCACAGTGGATCATCTCCCCATTATTAGTATACCCTTCTGCTACACCAACACTCGGCATGTCCACTCTCACTCAATCCATGAATCTTCTCTGTGGTCCCATTTCCTCCTGCCTAGCAGCTTCATTTTCAACATCCTTTGTCCAACATATCCACTGCCCCTCCTCTGTGCATGCCCAAACATCTCAGCCTTGTCGCTCTAACTTTTCATAACTGCCCAACCTGAGCTGTCTCTGCCATCTTCAGCTTGGACTCTCCTCTTTTTGTTAGTGCCACTCCAAACCATACACCATAGCAGGGATCACTGCCATCTCTTAAAACCTTTTCCCTTTCACTTAGTGAAATGGTGTGTACCATAAGTGTCGTAGGGATCAACATTTGAGCTGGGGATGTTCCACCATTGGATGGTTGCGTCGAGACCACCACTAAAACACTGTTCACCACTGGAGGTCATCACCAATGACAACACTGGTCCACTGCAGAGAGAAAAGAGCATCATCACCAGAGCTTTGATACAATACAAACAGTTACTGATGATGTCAAGTGCAAACAAGACATTTTCTGATATTTTAATCAAATTCTTTATTTATTTATTTTTAAATATTAAAAAAACAAAAACAACTCTTCAGACATATTTTAATACAATTTTTTCAAATTCAAATGTTTTAGTTATTTTTAATTCTACTATTATCTGGCAATATGGTCCATTAAATTTTCCAGATTTTTTTTTAACACTTTTCTGTTACTTGGTGTTTTACTTACATTTTTCAGACATATTTTCTGCTGCTGAGCTTATTCTCATGCTGTAGCTACAGGGTGTCCGCCAGTCTTAATCACTAGTAATGCTCATTTATTCATAGCTGCTGCCACTAAAAAGAATTTGTCTTCCTGCCAACAGCAGTTCACCACAGGTCTGAAATGACTTTTTTTGTTCTTTTAACTCACATTGTTTATATTACTTGTGTCACTTAAAAGATGAACAAATCTGATGTGACTTGAAAAAGTTAGAAAACACCATGGAACCTCAACCATCAAGTCAAATTAGAACCTTAGACACACTGTGTGTGTTTGGATACATACACATGCGCTCTGAATGTGAAGATCGGTTCCACGTCGAAAGAGGCACTTCTGGAAAAAACAAACAACAACAACAACAACAACAACAACAACAGTGAAATAAATATGCAGATTGTTACTTCATCACCAAACAGACTCTTCTTCAACTCTGTTACAGGCGGCAGTGACTGTTTTTCACTGTACGACAGTAAGTCCTGAGGGGTATTATTTAAAGGGATTATTTGTAAGACACTGACGCATCAGAAGCTTGTGGTGTGAGTTTGAACAGAATAGTGCCATGGAAATGCTGCGATGAGGAGAAAATGAGATGCTAATACTGAAGGATCTGTCAGGTTTGTAAGGAGAGGATTTTCCTCTGAAGCAGAGTGAATAAAGGCTTTTCTACATGATGAGATGAGGAAATACTGTCCATGCTGAGCGTTCTTTTCTCAACCAACTGAACTTTTTCTTTTTTTTAAAATTTAGGATACCCTTTAGTAAGTGATATTTGCTTTGATCAGAGCTTTGCAATGTTGCCCGTATGTCAACCAGCTCTGAGCACTTCACTGCAAATGGTTTCCAGAAGCAACCCTTGCAACAAGTTAATCACTGGAAATTCTTTCTTCAATAGAAGACCATCATTTAGGTTGTGTAATGTAAAGCATAGATAGAGCAAAAAATATAGAGCAAACCACCTTATTATTTAACTATTGCAGTCATGGCAAGAACTGTTCAGCTAAGAGAAACGAATATAAGGATGCTGTAACTAGAGAAGGTATCATTAGGATCACAGCAGCAAAGACCAAGGTGTTCAGGTGCTGGCTGTTTAAGTTAAGGGAATGTCTTATTTTACATAAAACTATATAATTTGGTGTCTGTGAAGGTTCTCAGTCATCCAGTATAAGGAGCTTGAAAAGAAAGGAGTTCTTTAAGTTTCCTTGAAGACGCTTCACCTCTCATCCGAGAAGCTTCTTCAGTTCAGAACTGAAGCACCTTGGACTATATATTTTGGTGTAATTTATGCCAAAGTCTTGATTATTCTGGTAATACTGCTTGGAGGTTTATGTGTACATCTAGTGTTACCCTACTTTTTGGCAGGGACGGTCTTGGTGAGGTTCCACAATTTAAGGGTGTGATCCTCGGACACGGTGACCAGGCAGGGCTCAATGGGATGAAAGTCTAGTGCTCGGACACCATCGAAGTGGCTCCTTAGCGTGTACTTGGGGTTCCATGTCTTCCTGAACGAAGACTCCTTACTGGACGGCAGCTAAGGAAAACAAGATGACTGTTAGCGCAACTTCTAAAGAATGTTTGAGTTTTAAACTCCAGCTTAGGTTTTGTTTTTCCCCTTACATCATAGCCATAGTCAGTTTCATCGTTGGTGACTGTGAGGTCGGCAAGGTCACCCAGTCCCAGCACGCTCTCCAACACGTCATCTGACCCCCCAAGTAAGAAGGACTTTCCCCCGCCAGTAGGAAACGGTAGAGGCTCCGCTGCAGAGTGATTGGCTTTAGTAAACACACTGTACCTCTTTATTACAAGATTATATTCATTAGCTGTTGCCATAATGATTTTACAGCCACACAATTCATTCACTGGAAAAATAATCATCATTAATTTAAGTATTTGCATTTATTTATTTAAGGTGGATAATATTCAAGAAGAGAGGAAAGGACGCAGCCTTTAAATCTTTACAATCAGTGGGATTCATGTACATCTCTTACCCCACTCTGTCCCGTCTCCGGAGCTCCGAGCCTCACCCGCCCCTTCTCCATCCTCAGCCGTCACCAAGAAGTCAAATTCCTTTAGAGCCTCCTCTGTGTCGGCATCATCCTCTGATGCTAAGCCCTCGTTTCCCACCTAAAAGAGCAGGAGGGGAAAGAGAGAAAAAACAAAACACAAGTTAAGAATTAAGGAAGAGGTGTTGAAGGAAGTAGTTAGAGGGGGAAAGTGGTGATTTAAAATGGGGCTGCCTGATCTCTGTTTACCTTGGTCTTATGTTTCTTGGTTCGGTGATGTTTGTCAGTGCTGATGTCATCCATCAGGTCCCCCTCCTCCTCATCGTCTTCATCGCTGTCTTCTGTGTTTTCCAGAAAGTTAAAAGTCTCCAGAACATCACCTGGACTCCTGGATATAAACACGCATATGGTTACACTTAGCTTGTCTGCTGTGTTGTGTTTGTGCTTGCACTGTCAGTGTGGTGGGAGATGTCACACTGGGGAGACTTGGCTCCTTTTCATGGGAAAGCGATATTAGGTTAGGGTTCGTTTCGGGTAGGCTTAGGCTATGTTCACACCGCAGGTGAAAGCGCATCAAATCTATGCGACCCATATCCGATCATGGTATGACAGTGTGAACAGCACAAATCCGATATTTTGAAATCCGACCACATGCGAAATCACTTTCGCATGTGGTATTGAATCCGATACATATCTGATGTTTTAGAAAGCGACTGCTGTTTGCATGGTCATGTTGCATTAAATCCGTCTTTTACGTCACTGACACAAGACAGGCGCCAATTATCAGCGCCGGACAAGACAAACGAAAAAGCATGGCGGCGAAAACTGGAGACTGAGGGAGTCAATGGACAGAAACTGAGGTTTTGGACTTGATTGGCATACGGGGAGACAATTCTATTCAAGCTAAAGTTGAAGGGTTGTATTGTAACCGGGCTGTGTTCGAGTGCACTGCCAAAGAAATGGTTGAACGAGGGCACAGGCGAACGTGGCTACAGTGTCAGAGGAAAGTGAAGAGGCTCGGTGCCAAGTTGAAAGAAGCTAAAGATATAAAGAAACGAAGCGGACGTGGTCGAGTCACCTGCCCATTTTATGATGAGCTTGACCGTGTTTTGGGCAACAAACCCAGCTGTCAGCCAGCTGTGACGTCTTCTTTTGCGCATGCGGACCGCTTTGAGGGCAGTGAACCATTCACACTAGAGCGCGTTTGCTGTCACATTTTATTTGTAGTGTGAACAACCACACACACAAAAAAAATCGGATTTGATCAAAAAATCAGAATTGAGCATTAAGACCTGCAGTGTGAACGTAGCAGATTAAGATTAACCGATCCTTTTTTTTTTTCTTTTTTTTTTAGGATATGTTCATGCCTCATACTGTCAACACCCTTTGTAAAAATAAGATTAATTAGTTATTTGAACTTCATATTTATTCCCTAGGTGTCCTTGCCCCACAACCAGTCCCATTTGCAGCCCACTATCTTAGGCAAAGGCTAGGTCATGGTTATAATAACATAAAGCAAATGTTAGATTTAGATGTAGCTAGAATAATATAAACACTGACCAGCATGAGAGGAAGAGGATGTGGTGCTGCTCATGTTGAGATGGTAAACAACAGTGGACAGTGAGAATCCATGTGTTATAGTGGGACATGAAACAAAATCAAGCCTTGAGAGCAAAGAAATGAAGCTTGATTCCTATCTAGAAAAATTCTAGATAGGCAAGTAAGCATTTTGTTACAAAGGAACTAACAATTCGTGTTCGATTTGCTGTTTTATGTTTTTTTGTTACTGGAGCGGTTTTCACAAAAGCTGAAATCAGTAAAGTACTAGGTGGTACTGCATGTGAACAATATAAGCTCACAGTGTTATCTTGATTGCTTTCAGCGTTTCAGCTGTGCGTCTGTCTGTACCTTTTGTCCTTGCGGCGCTCGGTCCCATTGATCAGGTGCTGCAGGTTCTTGTTCTCCACAGATCCATTCTGCTCTGAGCCTGACAGGCCAAGCAGAGAGCGAACCCTCTGAGTACGAACGTCGAGGATGGTGTCTGTGTATCCGACTTCCTGTAGGTACCTGACCGCCAAACAAACACGCACACTGTAAACTACACATCATTTGGTGAAATAATGATTTTTGTTAACAAATTAATTTTAAAAAATGATTTCAGCATTTTGCTTCCACTGAGAATACAAGTGTTCAAATGTTCTTACTGTCTGAGCAGCTGTCGTCCTTGTTTCCAGGTGAGCTGACTGTTGGCATGAACAGCAGAGACCTCTGAGTCTTTGGTGTCTAGGGACAAAAAGAGAAACTGTAATTTATACAGCACCGCCTGCTGGACACAAAACAGATAGGTTACATCAGTTGTATTTAAAGCTGTAAGTTACTTCAAATCTAAGAGAAAATTCAGTTGTTGATCCATCAGTCCATCTTCTTATGCAATTCCAATCAACAATTAACATTTTAAAGAACTGTGTATGATGATGGATTTATATCAGTGTTTAATGCTCATGCATTTCTGGTTTATTCAAAAAACCTGACTAACTGCATGTCTTTAGACTATGGGAAGAAGCCAGAGTACCCAGCGAGAACCCATGCAGATACAGCATGAAAACTCCAAACACAAAGACCCTGGCCAGGTGGTGGATTTGAACCCAGGAGTTTCTTGCTGTGAGACGACAGTGCTAATCGTTGCACCACCATGCCGCCCAGGGGTAAGAACCTACATCTTTTATATGCAGTTTATAATAGGCCACACTGAATATAAAGCATCTGAACAACGAGAGATTAGTGGAGGGGAGTACGACACATCATACCTGATTCAAAACTTGGCATCTTCATTTCTCCTTGGTTTAGCTCTGTTCCATATTTTAACTTGTGGTATTTTGCTCTGAAAATGGAAAAAAAGAGAAACTAATCATCAACCAATCAATTAACACTGTTAAATATTAAAATAAACATTTAACATATTTTTTAATGCATTGTAATCTTTTCTGCACATCAGTGTCACTCCCAAAACAATGAAAAAAAGCTGAAAGTGTGTGGTCTAAGAAAAGGGAAACAGATTTCCACTTTAGTAAAAGTTTACATTAAAATAATTTGAAAATGTAAATGCCTTAAACAGATGAAAATAAAATAAGGCTCTGTCCGATTCTTTATCAGTGAAACAAAGAATATGAAGTATACAATTAATCTATTACATCACTAGTGCACAAAAGCAACCCAAAAATCACAGAACAAAGCAGTAATTTAACAGCAGTCTGAAGCAGAACTATAGAAAGCCAATTAACTTTGTATTCAAACAAATTAAACATATCACTTTAATACACAAGCCCGGGTTATTTGGTATATTAACTTCTCTGTTCTATATTTCAGAGCACCTGTGCTGTACCTGTGCGGAAAATAAGTAAGTGGCAGACACTGAGATGACACAACAACCACAGACAAGCTTCTAATCCATCACAACATAACCATGACAAGCTATTCTAAGCATGACAATGGCTGTGAATGAATTAGCCTTCTGCAAACTGAAGTGAAAGACTTGGCAGAGTGAAATAAAAATATTTGCTCCCTTCTTGATTTTATTTATTTATTTATTTTTGCATATTTGTCACAAGTTTCAGATTGTTGAACAAATTTTGATATTAGAGAGCCCTCGTACAGTAAAACACAGCTTTAGATGATGATTTTACTGAAAACCCTACCGGGCTCTATGTGGAAAAATGATTTGTCCCCTAAACCTAATAACTGGGTTGGGCAGCAGTTTAGCTCAGTCGGATGAGCAGGCGGGTTCCTGTTGATCTTCGCTGTTTCTATCTAGCTCGTTAAAAGAGCAAACAATATATTTAAAAAAAAACAAACCCTAATGACTGGTTGTGCAAACCTTAGGAGCAAGAATTGGCAATGGATCCTTCCCACTGTGGAGGAATTTTGGTCCACTATTTTTGGCAGAATTGTTTGAATTCAGTCACACTGGAGGGTTTTCTAACATGAATGGTTTATTTAGCAAAATTAGATTTAAGTCCAGACTTTGAGTAGTCCAGTCCAAAACCTTGATTTTATTTATGGGTTTGTTTGTTTTCTTGCTTTTTTTTTTTTTAAAGTCATTCAGAGGTGGGCCTGCTGGTGTGTTTTTGGATCATCGCATAACCCGAGTGCAGGGATGAATTGATGGCTGGAAACCAGGATTTTCTGGTACAGAGCATTTTTTATGATTCTAAAGCAGCCTCAGACAATAATACTACCAATACCATATTCAACTTTATGATTTATGACATCCTGCGTGAGTTTTACAGCAGATGTAACAGGAGACAAACCTTCAAAAAAGTTCAAATTTTGTCTCATCAGTCCACAGAATATTTTCCCAAAAGTCTTGAGAACCATTGAGATGCTTTTCGCACATGTGAGATGAGCCTTTGTGTTCTTTTTGGTCAGCAGTGGTTTTCTCCTTGGAACTCTTCTATGGGTGCAATTTTTACCCAGTCTCTTTTTTTATTAGTGAAACCTGGACACTGATTTTAACTGTGGAAAGTAAGACCTGGAGTTGTTCTGGGTTCTTTAGTAACCTCCTGCAGGAGTGCTGTTACCCTCAGAACCTGGATGTGGCTAGTGAAATCAAACTCAGCTTTCCAAAAACTGCGGTTCATCTCTGTTATTTTATAATTTAATAAGGGAGGCAAATACTTTTTCAAACAGGTCAAGCTTGTGACAAAACTGTATTTTGTACATACTTGGATTCTCTTTATCTAGTATTACAATTTGTTTAATGATCTGCAACATTTAAGTTTGACAAACATGCAAAAAAACCCAAAACAAAACAAATCAGAAAGGCAGAAAATATTTTTTCATGGCACTGAATGGAAGGAAATTAAAGATCTGACAGGATTTAAAAAAATAACAAAAAAAGATCAGCAGAGATCTAAAGTTATAGTTGGTAGCCTTCAGTGAGAAGCCCAATTTAACCCCTATGAATCACCAACAATTCAATTTTATTTACACAGCAGCAGTTGACAACACAATTCACCTCAAGACACATTATATTGTAAGGTAAAGAGACCCTACAATATTAAGAAGATTCTGTGTCTTACCTTTCCTGCTTTAATGCATATTCTAACATTTTTATTCTTCTAACCAGGTCATGCTTCAGGTTTTCCTGGCCCTTCCTCTCCCCCTGCAAGAAGGCTATCCTCGCCTGGAGAGACATACAAACAAAGCATTTATGAGGAGTTCAGGTTACAGTATTATTATTATTATTATTATTATTATTATTATTATTATTATTATTATTATTATCATAATATATTATAATTATTCATTTCAAATGTTTAAAACCCTTTAATTACAGGAAGAAACATGTCAGTAAGTAATAAAAATCTCTTCTTTAATGGAATTTCAGTGATGATTCATAATCTGCTATAAACCTGCACTGTACTGCAAATTTGCCCGCATATTAGAAAATTTCTTTCGTTATGCATGGAAACTCAAAGACAAGAAAGAAACATGATGATCGATTAGAATTACTAGACTCTGGACCCTTTCTGACCAGTGATGTCCTCTCACCTGTCAGAAAGCAATGCGTTCCTGTCTGACTAACCACACCTATCTGTCAGTCAGTCCAGCAGCTGCTCTTGAAACCCAACACTAATAGGTCCCAAGAGCCATTTATACACAGAGTGTTCTCTTCCAGCGTGCCCATAATGACATGACCTGGTAACAGGAAAACCAAAGGTCCTCCCCCAGAATGAAAGAGACAGCCAGGGTGGGAAGGAGAGAGTGGTCAGGGGTAAACTGGGATGTGAGGAAGAGGATTACACTAACAAACCACACTATTTCAGCCCTGCTATGATTGGCCAGCTCTATGACTGACAGCCACAGCTCCACGGCAACCCCCGAGATCACTCTGACATACCAGAATATGTATGTGAGTGTGTGTTAGACGGTATAAGCTGTGAATGCATGCACACAGCGTTAGAAGAATGGCACACTGTGCTTCTCCTGTTCCTGGTGAACTCTGGAATAGGAGAAGTGTGTCGCTGCCTTCAGCTTCATTTATGCTAGTACAATTATTTCCATTTATACGTGTATTTGCCTGTAGGGATCTACCAAAAGGGGTTTTTCAGTCCTGGCAAACTTGTTCCCATGCAGTCCTCTGAAAACCCCAAACTGTAATGTTGCTTAATGTGGAAGATTGTCTGTGCTGATAAGTGGGCTGGAACAGGGAAAAAAAACGACAGCAGAGTTCACCCTGAATGGATGAAATGAAGAAAAAGAAACCCTAAAGATCACTTTTCGTTGTTTTTAACACTCAGTTTCACTTCAGCTTTTTCTATGTTAAAGAGCATCAGACAGACTGCTTTTATCATCCATTTTCACTCTTCTGGACTACTTGTCAACTAATCAGCATTTGACCTCTGCACAGTTGTCCTACACCGTTGGATTTTTGGAGGCTTGCATGGGAACAAGTCTGCGTGGGTTGTAAATCACTGTATCTAGGCAAATACTTACACAGGTGGACACAACTAAAACAAGCACTGTAGAACAATAGTAGTGACACAGAAATTTAGTTTAACAATAACCAAAAGTAAATTAGCCTTGTAACTCAGGAGCCTGCACAAGACTGTCACTTAATAAAACTGAAAAAATATTTTCTATCTGGGATGCTGTAATTTTTGGGAAGCTTTTTAACCAGTTGATTAAAAGCTCTGCTTTTCCGCTATATAACCTAATTTTGCTCTTCCTTTCACTGAAGTAGCTCCCTTTTTAGGGACCAAATAGTCTTTGGAGGGTGACAAGCGGTTCTTGCTCTCAGACATGCCTGGGCTTGTCTCTTTGTGCAGACTATGGAATGAAAACACAAGACATTGCTATAGCAATGATATTGTGACATTTTTATAGAACTATATCATGACAGTTTTACCTATATAACAATTCAATTTTATGTTGTTGTGATTTTGTGCTATATAAAAAAAAAACTGAATTGAATTCAATAAGAGGTATAAATGATATGTTATGACACAGCCCTAATACATATTCAATTGGACATTAAGAACTTGCAGTTAAATTCAGGGTTTCCCTTAACTTTCAGAGGCTGCATGAGTGATATGATAGATGTATGGTCATCTCTCAGCAAAGCTACTTCATGGCTACAAGTAGAGGTTTTATATCTACATTAGCCATACTTCTTATTCTGAACTTAATAATCATGTTGGTTCTCTTTAATGTCTATCTGTCAACACCTGTTTGTATCTGATGTGGATCTCTGCTGTGCTATGATATGGAACATTATGCTAGTAGTGAGTCTACACAGAGACGGGCTTTGGTTTCGTTTTTTTCAAAACAGTTTACATTATCTTGATAAGCATGTTGTCACTGAGTAATGGAACAAAGATGCAGAGGTTGCTTTCTACATGTTTAAGGCTGTTGAACAGGTTTTTCTCTAAAGAGCCTTATTTTGGTTTAAGACACAAAGGCTATGACTGCACTTGAAAAAAAACAAGTTTAACCATCTTTCGCTTCACCTTGGTTCACTTTTTGCTGTGCTACCACTTCTTTGCTGTCTGTCATTTTGTTTGTGGGTCAGACAGACAAAGTTTCAAGCCACCCCCCCCCCCCCAAAAAAAAGCAAGAAACAAAAGAAAACCCTCCAGCAGTGTTTTGTCCACTTTAAGTGTCTCGGGTCCTGCACTTGATTTATAAAGGGAAAGAAACAACAACACTGGGCTCACATTTGAGCTCCACAGATCACATGTTTGGACAGTAAGTGTCAGCACTTGGCATGTGTAAGTATAATTGCTCTTATTTTGTTTTTTTATTTAGGCAGACTATCACAGTGTGTTCACTGCACAGCTTCATATACACTATATGTTAATTAGGAGGTTTTTCAAAGGAAGGTTGAAATTGTTATCACCATGGCCTCATCTGGGCAGAATGCAAAGAAAACAGCCATCAATTAGTTGCAGTATGTCTGAGCTTATTTCAATGTAATCGGTGATAACTTGACTTAAAGGAAGACACAAGTGGACTGCTAAACTCTGAAAGAGGAAACAAGGTTGGACTGTAACTCACTAACTTAAGAATAAAGGTTTAAATTTAGAAGAACAAATCAAACTCAACTCAGCTGCCACCTAATGTGGGAGTGAAAAGAATAATGTGTGCCAGGTGAGTTCAATTAAGGGACAAACTCCAGAACCAATCAGTGGTGAGAAAGTAAAAGAGGAAACAAGGTAAGTCTGGTGAGGTGAGGGAGAGTGAGAAAAATGGTAAATAGTAAAGAATCTTTACAACACTATGGCTGTATCCCAATTCAGGGTCTGCAGTCTTAAAGGCCACATTCTAAGGCCGATTACGTCACAGTGACGCGCCGAAGGCTGTCCCAATTCAAAGGCTGCTCGAAATGCGGCCCTCAAATGAGTCCTTCATTTCCCTGAATTTTAAGGACGTGGCGGTGTAGACTTCGTGGCCCCACATATCCCACAATTCATAGCGCGGCAGTCGGTGTGGATAATTTTGCCGCAGATGGCAGAAGCGGAGTGGCCGAAGAGTAAACTGTTAAAAGTAAGTACTGAATAATATGTCACTTATTTATGTGCAAATGTTGAATAATGGAGAACATTAAAACGTTACTGTTGGCCACATGTCGGCAAAGTTATGTGACATTAGCGATGTTTGTACTTTCAGCGTTTACTTGGTTTTAAAGCCTTTACTTTAAAATATACGCCGTTCGATAGTTGACCTTAATCTTACAGAGAATGTGATGATTTTATGGCTAATTAAAGTCAGTCATATATCGACAAACACAACAAGCTGAAAGTCAGTGATGCTGCTCGGTTTGCAGTCCTGAATATCACGGCACAAGCAGAAACTGCACAAACTGCACTGTTAATGTTAGCTATGTTATATTGCTGCCTCTGTTCGGTGGTGTCGAGCCAAACGGACTTTAACGTGTGTTTGAACGAGCTGACGGTTCACTCGTTAAGCTGAAAGAAAGATGCTTTAATCACAGGAGTCACACATGTGTCCACTGGACCATCTGGGAACTCTTCTTGTTTAGCACTCATAATAACACAAACACTAAATCCTCCTTCTCTTGTGCTGTTTTGTAGCAGTGTATACACCTGAGACTGTCACCTGTCTGTCTGTCCTGCACTCTCTCTCTTTGTCTTTCTCTCTGATTGTGTAATAAAAGTATGAACATGTATTTATAAGTTACACTTGTGTTTGAATCCTGCAGCTTATCACACATTTGATTTCCATGTGTGACAACTGCAAGTGTCCAGAGTGAGGACAGACTGAGGGACCCACTGCTGCACATCATCTGTGAGGCTTTGCACCCCTTTTGATCCACCAGGACAAACTCAGCAGTGTGTGAGGAAGAGGAGGAGGAAGAGCCAGCAGCAGCTGACAGATGGCGAGAATAGACAGACTGTTCCCTGTTTGTCTCTTATATATAATACACCTATATATACACTGTCAGAGATACTTGTCTTTGAGTGAAGATTTAAGGTGATAGGAAATATAAATAATTGCAACTTGAATCTTTACTGAAGCTCAGTATTTGACACACAGTTCACTCACATGAATTTCACTCACATGTGCTGTACCAGTGTACCTGCACATGTGATGTGACAATAAAAGTGATTTGATTTGAGAGTTCAAACTCACTGCTGTAATAACTAATAATGATTAATAACTATAATATTGGCCATATCATATTTACAACTGACTTTAGTCTCATGAACAACATTAACTAATTGTTATTTACTAGCTAATCTTAAATGACTGTTCAGTACAGATATGAAGGCCAACAATCATGTTTTACAGTCCTGTGGTCTCAGCCTCAGATACTTATTAAATCACACAAAGCTCGTGTAGAGACAAATGAACAAAATATGTTCTCCTTCATTTCTGTCAACCACACGTTTCCAGCTATCATGGTTGCTAGGCAACCTGGGCAGCGCGACGGAGGCTAGACCGTCCCATTTCACAAGCCTCGCACTTCCGGCCTTAGCGGTCTTTGAGTACGCGGCCCTTGAGGACCGTTGAGGCTGCGTACTTTAAGGCTGTAGACCCTGAATTGGGTCACAGCCCATACAAGATTGAACCACTCTTTCTTAATCTTTGATTTCAGGTGTTTTCAATCCATTGCCACAGGTGTATAAAAGCACCTTGTCATGCAGTCTGCTTTTAAAAACATTCGGCAAAGAATGTAATCCTAAAGAGCTCGTCAAATTTTCATGTGACACTGGATGCCATCAGTACAACAAATCAGTTTGTGAAACATCTAGTAGGGAAGAAATTTCACAATCAACTGTAAGTGGCAATATACAAGCTGCAAACATTTAGAAACTACAGCAACTCAGCCAAGAAGGTGTGAGAGCACAGGCGCACAGAGCATAAAATTAATCAAAGCTCCAATGACTCACTAACTGCAGAATTCTAAACTTCCTCTGGCATTAACATCCGCACAAAATCTGTTTGCCCAGAGCTTTATACCATAGCTTTCCATGGCCAAGCAGCTCTTATATATAGATATGTATTGTGTAGGTGCCCTTTTGTCCGTATGGTGTTGCAATGACTGCTGGAAGGTTAAGGTTAAGATAAAAGCGAATCCAGGTTTATGAAATTGAGATGTAATGTTTAAATGTGAACACACACACACACACACACACACACAGAACAGTTTGGGTTAGAATCATAATGTCTACGTAAGCACAATTATTACTGCTGTGTCTGCTGCTGCAACCATAAGCTGATTAGGCAGAAATTTTAACCACTTTCATAAGCCAAACTGTTCTATCAGATATCTAAAACATTTTTAAAAATTAAAAGTCAGCACAACAATGCTGGAAGGAAAACTATATAAAAGGAAAAACATAAAAACTGGCCAATCTACTAATTTCATATTGTACCATTTTTGTGCAATTGCCCTTGCCATATTTGTGAAACTGGTTTAACTGCTTATACTCATAATTAATGCTATATACACTTAACCAAATAACAAATTCAATATTTTATCAAATCCAGCAGTTGTTCCTTGCTGGAGCTTAACTGAATAAGACTTTGATTCTGATTAGTTTTTGTTTGTCGAAACATCTATATAGTTGTAGGTAGGATTATCCCCCCACACTGCTTGTATTTTTACAAAGAGACTTCAGACTAATTAGAAAATATCCTGCAGTTTGAAGGTCTTTGTTGTTGATCACTTTAATCTGAAAGGCTGCTCCTCAAGTCCAGTTCATTTGGATGTGTACAGGTCACACAACCCCTCCCAACCAGTGCACCTGGTGTGCATGAATCAAACGCTCCTTAGGGACCAAAGTGAAGTCAGAGTACTGGAGTGATGATGACAAAGGTAGGTGTGTGTGTGTGTGTGTGTGTGTGTGTGTGCGAGAAATGAGCTCATTGGCCCAGATTTGCCACACTGACAGATAAGACCGGTCTGAAAATGGGGTTGGGGGCATCGGTGCAATTCTTCTGAACAACTGTATGACTGAGAGACACGGATTTGTACTTGTTTCCTTTGTGAGAACACTTACTGACAACCTGCCTTTAAAACTTCTAAGCTGAACCCAAAAACATCTCAACCTTTTAAAGTTGTGGAGAGTGACCAAAACATCCACAGGATCCAGAAATATCCTCCCTGAATGTCTTAAGAAACAAGAACAGGTCAAAGACAAGAGGAACTCTTCAAGCTTGTCTGTTCTAACATAAAAGATAACTTTTAACTAAAAATTATATTACAATTTAAAGAAAAAAAAATAAGTCACAGATTGTTCAATCATGTTTGTGACTGACAGGTATTTGGATCTCAGTGTGTGCGCGCGCGCGTCAGTTATTTCGGGCTTGTCTACTTTTAGCGTTCAGCTGGGATCAGGCTGTCAGAGCACGTCCCAGTAGGCCAGGCCGCTACAGCCCTGCCCTCCATATCAAAACATGGAGTTAACATTGCCCTGCCCTAACTACTGCTACTCTCTCTCCAGGTAAAGAAGACAACCTTTGACCTGATCTTGATCAAAACTCATGGGTTTAGTAACATCTTGTGAGCAAAGATCAGATTGAGTTCTACAAAGTTGCGGAACCACATAACAAAGGCAGCAAACAGCTCCCATATGTCAGTTTGTTTTACACAACAGTGTTCTTTTTAGGCTTATTTGAATTATTAGGAACAGATTATCTATATAAAGACAAACTCCAAACTTGCTTTGCCACATATCTTCACATTTGGAGGTTCTGGTATGCAGATCCCTGTGGGGCTTGAGCACAACAGAATGCTTAGTTAAACCTACTTATTTCAGAACACAGCTGAACCTGAGTCACCCTAGCAAACAGTGCTGAAAAGCAAAAGTGCAAAAGGGAAGCTGCGGAAGGACAAAATTATGCTGCATCTGCAGGTAGATCGCAATCTATCAATTCTGTCCAGTTTATGCAGCAAACAGGAAATAAATTGGACTACATTTGGGTTGTCATGATACTAAAATTTCAAGCTCCATACTGACATCCAGGAAAAAATCTCATACTCAATACTACTTTTAAAAGATTTGAACAATACAAACAAAGACGATATTTTATGCTGTTGTTTCTGTCTAGTTGCTGGTTAATTTTTCAGTTTCAATCTGGGACTTAACACTTAACATAACACTTTATGTTTCATAAAAATCAAAACATTACAATATCCCAATACATTGCTAATGATTTGCGATTTTTAGCTTTTTTCCACAAACACACGCCAAGTAACAAAAATCAAGAGGCACTTGACTGGCTGACATGCCACGAAGACTGTGTCATCACAGAGGGTGTGAAGTGAAAAATATAAAAAATACACAAGCGACGCAGGGAGCATAAAAACGGCATTAGCTGTTAGTGAGGGCAGCACTGTGGCTGTTTGTCATCTGGAGGAGGCAAAGACAGCACTGTCAGTATCAATATTATCAGATCATATGAGCAATTTTTTGTGCCAATTGAATTTGAGTATCTTTTCCTTTTTGACAACCCTAGATCACATAACTGAACCCGAGAAGACATCAGACAAACTTGCTGAATCCATGTCACCAAAACGCAAGTGATTACCACGAAGAAACAACACCAACAGGTTTTTGTTCTCACACTAACAATGTATACTATGAAGTACATTATGAATTTGAATACATAACACAGAGAAAACAGGAAATCCTTCCATTTTAAAAGTCATAGCCACTAAACTGAAGTATTTCTGTTTGTTGCCAACAAATCTGAAGCAGAGTTAAAATTAGGCAAATTAGACCAATAATGGATTAAAAAGCTGTGTGTGGATTGAGACAGGATTTTAGAACAACACAGACTCTTATGTTACTGTAGCTTGAATTGAGACTTGACTAACATCAAATTGGATCAGCGTTATGACATCCACAAGTGAAACTCTGTCTGCCAGGGACCATTTATCTTGAGATGCACTGATCCAGCATTTGGACTCCAAAAGGGTCAAATCCTGACTCAAAAACCTGGATCACAAATTGGTGACCTGGGTTGGCCCATTTAACTTAGTTGTCTATATGTATAGGCATTTCACACCTGTGATGCTGACATTTACGGCTGCAACGATTCATCAAATAATTCGATTTAAAAGAAATTCTTGACATAAATTCTTTGCTTTGATGTTTCGTTTTAATGCACAGCTCAGTAGCGCGTTAAATAATGTAAATGCGAGGGTTTCATCCACATTTGCTTCTAAAACAGACCTGAAATACAAACGTATTCAGGAGCAGTGTGTGAGTAAGAAGTCTGACGTTATTAAGCCCACACAGCCCTAGTTTTAAACAAAACCACTGATAACAACAGCAGCAGGAGAGAGCTGGTGAAATCAGGTAGCATGAAAGAAAATGTGTTTCTAACATCCAAAAACAGCAGTGCTGTTCCTGAAATCACCATTAAACTTTTTACTGGGAAAAGGCTAGTGAGTCTTTCATCAACCCACCTGATAAGCAAACTCTGATGTGAAGAAAAAAACTTTGTAGCTGCTCCATCAAAACTTGCTTGTTTCACACAGAGAAACATCTGCAATAGGCCCCCAGAAGTTGCATTAATATGCAGATGAACAGTTAACATACAATGTGCTCTGTGAGCTATGCAAACTCACTGGATATCTTGTTTGACAATCACAAAGCTCAAATGAAAGGGCAGAAAACAAAGCTCAGAAAGATGTCAAATCAACCAGGACCACAAATTTTAAATATTCTGTCTCCTTTACTTGTCTGTTCAACAGGGTTGTGCATCCTGTAGTTTATCCCTACACAGGCTTGGATGAGAGAATAAGAAAATTTAAAAAATAAAAGTGGCTAAAATATCATCTTCTTACAAGTGACTTCAGAACAACTACAAGTAATCATACAAATTCATACGAACAGGGAGAAATTCTGAATGAAATCTCCGCCATTTGGGCTGAACTCTGATTATTTTCAAGACATTTACTTTTCTACTTTTTTATTGAAAATATCTACCGACTATCCCTGATCTGTGTCAACACTCCAAGAGGGTTAATCAGACCTCAACCTGTAACGTACCACTAACAGCTCTGTTGTGCTGTGGAAGGCATTCGGCTGTTATGTTTTGGGACCATGTTCGATTCTTTGCCAATGGGAAGAGGAGAGCGCTCGGGTACTGATAAACATACCAACTCTCAAATAACAAGAACAGAATAAAGTCGAATTCCGAGCTTGCCTGCAAGAAACAATGACGGTGATAAATTTGATTGGGACCAGTTAATTAAAAGCCGCCATCAAAGTACAAGACAATCTGTCAAACCCAAAGGTGTTCACAGATATAGACACAAAAGCTTCTACCGTTAAATAAACTAAGGTACCTTTATTAAAATAACTCAGGCTTGGTGACACAGCTGCAACTGGATGGGCGTGATTTGTAGCAGCCTGACTGTGAGAGATCTGCTAACTATTTATAATTTTAAAACAAACAAACAAACCCATCTATTCAATGAATGGTTTTTACTTTCAAGTATCACACATTATTTGAACTGTCCTACATTTTTCAGATTAAACATTACTGGGGATGGGGGAAAGAACTGAAACAGCACAGTAATGTGATATTCTGCATAGCAAGGTCATATTGATATAGGGACATATAATATCAGTATTTTATTAAATAAATTAAAATATTCTGGGAATACTACTAACAAGAGGTAGCAGTTTTACTTGGACTGACAGCAGTCACTCTTAGAAAGTTTACAAATGGCTGCTGTTTAGTTTATAAATGTAGACAAATTGTCAACATGTTGCCATCAGTCTGAACGTGTCTTTACCAGTGAACACAATTCGAAGAGACTCAACTGGCTGCCAGCTAGTCGTATTCTGGTTACATTCCTAAAGAACAGCAAGGTTACCGAGCGCAACTGTAATATTCAAATATGAATTTCTGTCTGTGTAGACAGCAACAGGTGTGATTTTCAATGATTTATCACAGTTTACTGCTGTATTATCAGAAACAGAGGGGATGTAATTGCCAACTTGACCCCATTCGATTGCAGACTGACAGCAGACTGAATCCATCTTATAGCAACATTTATGGCAGGTGTTGCTATAGATGCTCTCATTTTGCAGCAAAAAAAATAAATAACTGAAGTGAGATAACTTTATTTTACTGGATAAAAACAAATACTTACAAAGTTCAACTTTGAGGAAATTATCTGCAGTTGAAAAAAGGTCACAAATCATAATGTATGTTATGGCAATACTCAGTATATCACAAACAAAATGTTAAAAATTGCAATATCATCATATCATCACTGAGGTATTGTGATAATATTGTATCGTGGAGTGATGGTGATTCCGACCTGTATTAGAGCTTTATATAGAACAATTTATGTAAAAATCTACTTTTGACTGCTTTCTTGTCACAAAGGCTTGCTACAAAGAGTTGCCACAGCGGGTAGCTCCACATGTTTGATTTGACAGAGTTTCTTTTTTACTCCAGATGTTCTTCCTGACCCAACCCCAGAGAGGATTTATGTTGCCTGCTAAAATCAAACCTGTGCCCTTTCTCTTACCAAGGGAATGTGTTAACCACTACACCACTGGAGACACATACAGAGCAGTATTAAATTACATACATTTTCTATGTATTTAATAATTGTGTGAATTAAAACATCTTCTTACAGCAGGAACTATACAAGTAGCAGGAAACTTATAAAAGCAAATACTGTTGTTCAAATAAATACATAAAATGGTTCTGCCATACCCCTATTTGATGGCCTCATGGTGAATACACTCTAAACAGTGGTCATAAATAGCTTCAAGAAACTATTAGTTAATCCAAGTGTATGTAACACTAAACTGATCTTACATGGATACCTGTCAAAACAGATACAAGATTTGATAACTCATTTATATGTCAAAGAATTAGCCTTGTTTATTACAAAACAAAGACATGGTATTCTTTTTACAAGGAAACCAAAGGCACTCTAAACTGGCGTGGATTTAAATAAATCTACACGGTATAAAAATGTCTTGTCTTTGTTTGTTACTTAATGCTACTGATTATCATATTAGTACATGCAACATTCAATGGGTGATTACATTTTATCAACCTAAGTGCATGGGCACCCCATTTACTGAGACTATGAAAAACTAGAAATGCTCTCAATTTATCATGCCTGCTAAAAGCGTTGACCTTTTATCTGATTGTCTTACCCTCCTAACTTACAATTGTAACGCTGATAGTTAAGGTCTGCCTTTTATCTTATGATTTTAAAATTCAAGTGGTTTTATTCTTAAATTTAATTTTAGTTTATAAATTTGACTTTTATCAAATATGACAGCAAGATCCGACTTTAATATACGGGCTTGAACATTTTGTTTTTATTTTGTTTTTATTTTGTATCTCATGTTTATAATACTTTGATGTCACATAATTTTTATCTGGCAATACTAACTAATACTAAAACTAATACTAAGAGTTTATTTCATCATTCATACTGAAAAGAATAACTTTTAAATGGTTACGCAGTTTTCCTCCAATTTCATTTCTTTTCCTTATGTGCTGTGAATCACAGTCGCTCGGGCCCAGCTGTTGACTCAAAAGCAACATTAGCGACTAACACTGCTAACAGCTAGCGTGACAAACCAAAATGACTGAGATTAGATAGCTGACAGTCGGTTGGATTCACTTCTCCATTGCTAGCTAGCGTCTGAACTCAGTTTCCACAGTGGGAAAGTTTAGCTTAATATGAACAAATGAGCTAACAGAGGAGAACGGCAACAACAGCTTCAGCTACCTGCTAAATTTGTCTGACACCGACTGAAGCTAAGCGCTACCTCTAGTCGAGCTAACGGTAACCCAGAGCTGACCCTTTAGCTTAGCCACTTAGCCAGTCGGGTTAAAAATATCGAGCTTAGCTGCTTTTGCCTCCCGTTTAAACCAAGGCCATGCCTAACTAATCGATGAAATTATAGATTAAATGTTGCAACACTGCCACTACCTCTCTAAAACCAATTGTCTACACACTGTCCATGTTGTTGTTGTTGGGGTTTAGCATGGTTGGAATTCTGTGCTAAGTTGGGAGGGCTAACCTGAAGCTCGGCCCTCTCCACTTCCCAGTGCGCCCTCTCCATCTCGAACCGGGCCCACTCATGCTGGATGTAGTGCAGGATGCCGGGGATTGTGTACTGCTGCTGCGGCCGAGGTAGCTCATCGGGCTGGTGTGGTACCATGACTGCTCCGCCACCACCGCCTCCAATTGGTGGATTCGCGCTACTGTTATTCCCCTGCTGCTGTGGTGGCGGAGGCTGTCGTGGGGCACTTGTTCCGACCCCTCCTCCGCCGGGGTGTTCGTCCATAATTTTTTTTTTTTTTTGAAAAGTAGAAGGAAAGTCTCCACAGGCAGCAACGATCCGCGGAGGGATCCCCGCCCCCTAAAGCCCGTGTCTCAGCTCCGTGCCTGTCTAACTGGCTCCGCTGTGTTGTGTAAAACTGGCTTTCCTCGGAGCGGTGTGGTGCGCGCGGCTGACTGAGGACTTGGTGTTTGTGTATAGACCTAACCGGCCGCCATTACTGTTCTCTTCCCCGACCTCTCTCTCTGTTTCTCTAGCTCCTGATGGTCAAGGTGGGAGAACCCAGCCGCAATGCCTGACGGGACACATCCATCCTCCTTTTCCCTTCCTGCTATCCAAATATGGAACCTTCACGGCTCAAGGAAAGGGTAGTAAAATATAACTCTTTAACGGAGCATATATTAAGATGTATGAGGAAATACAGCATAGCTATCAGACATATTGTGGTTGTTGTCTATCGCTCCTTTTAAGTACCACAACCACAACTTGTAAACAGCTGAATCTAAAATCCCGTCCAGGATCGTACCGACCAATTTTAAACCGTGAGTACAGTACAATAAATTATGTACAAGGTATATATTTTGCATCTTTCAAAGGAGGAAACATGCAAACATCGGTGGGATTTTCTTTTGGATTGTTTGCGTGGAATAATTACTCCCTCAAATGTCTTAATGCTTAAGTTACGAGCATGTTTTGAAAGTATAAGTAGAAAGTACTTGCGTTCAAATGTAGGAAATAACTGTTACCCTGGAATGCACCTATCTACGCATGCGTACCAAATGCTATTGCTGTATATCATTGGATTTCGTCTTTCGTTCGTATTTATTTACCTTTACGGTACTTTACAGTAATCTGACTTTAATCCTGTAAACCGAAAGCATCGTGTTTAAAATAACATTAGCTTGGGGCAAAAACTCGCTAGCAGAAGTTCCCATTTTAGCCCGTTTGATGGGGTTAATGTAGCATCTGGCACAAGCTAACAGCTGGCGGTAAGTAAAACAAACGTTCAGCTTAATGACTGATGTGTTACACAGTTTCCCGACCATCTGAAAGTTATGTTGTATTTAAACGGCACTAAACTTGTTAAAGAGAAATGTAATGCTGAGGGTGTAGGATTTGTTAATGTCCTCCTTGACTACTCCGGTGACCCAGTAGTGGTAGGTAACCAACAAACTCAGTTTTTGTATTACTATACAACAAGAAGCGGGTGTTCAGTGTATTAGATTGCAATATCTCATACCATGGGACAATGGTCTGTACTGATAATATTGACTTTACGATTCCTCTGCAGCCAGCAGCCGATCGGAGAATGATCAAGTTCGTGCTAATGGTAAACCGACAGGGTCAGACCAGGCTGTCCAGGTATTATCACTCTGTGGAGCTGAGCAGGAGAGCAGCGCTTGAGGCCGATGTAGTACGCTACTGCCTGAGCCGCAAGAAAGATCAGGTGTCTGTCTGCGAATTCCCAGTCTCGTTTAGATCGAATAAATAACATAACAATATCATGTTTTTAACCTCTCTCTGCTTGCAGTGTTCCTTTGTGGAGTACAAAGACTTTAAAGTGGTTTACCGCCAGTATGCTGCTCTGTATATCGTGGTGGGCATCACAGACAGTGAGGTGAGTCTGATCGGAGGTATTTTACACCTCAGCGTTTTCGTCCTTTCAATGGTCAACAGGACGTGTTTCTCCTCTTTACTCTCACAGAATGAGCTGTCCATCTACGAGCTGGTTCATAACTTCGTGGAGGTCTTGGATAAATACTTCAGCCGGGTGGTGAGTTCAGTTTGATCGAGGTTCTTACAAAAATAAATACTGGCAGCCGCCAGTGCTACCCCTCAGCCTCCTAGTAGATGCATCTGTGGTAGAAATGTGAAAATCCTAAAAAGCCTCTGAACTTGAGTCAAAGTCACAATGACTAGCTATTTAGTAGATGCACCTTTGAATTAAAAAGTAAATTCTACCTCACTTAATTCTCCAGCTATACTGCTGAAAACCGTTGGATCCATTATCAGTGCAGGTCTAAGGCAGGTCTTAAAAGCATTAAAAGTAATGATTACAGTTTCAAACATATATTGTATACTTTTTGAGATGTCTGTAACAACAAATGAAGACTGTTGAAATGCATGAATCATAGAAAGCTGCTGCTGTTTGAATATTTCAGTCTGTGTATTTCTCCCTACAGAGTGAACTGGATGTATCCTGTAACACAGCCACAGCTGCACACACTGTGCTTTTAGCATGACATGCAGTGCATATTTTACCAAAGCCCAGTAATTTTTAATTCCTTATTAACCAATTTCAAATCACCTTTACACCAGATGTCAGAGCCAATAATAAAGCTCCTTCATTTACATTTTATGGTCAGCTGAAGGACAGTGACCATTGACAAGGACACAGAATGGCGCAAAGAAAAAAAGAAAAAAAAGAAAGAATAACCTGGAGACACAACAGATTTAGAGTTGAGGTCAAATATTAATGTAAAAGTTACCCATCACTATTTGTTCAGTAGGAGTCTTTGTCTTTCTTTATTTCCTTGACCCTTCGCCTTTATCAGATAATGTTCAATCTGGATCGAGTTCATATCATCCTGGATGAGATGATCCAGAATGGACACATTGTGGAAACAAACAAGAGCCGCATCCTCGCTCCCCTCACCGCCATTGACAAGATGGTGGAGAGCTGACAAAAAGAAGAAAGGGAGTCACGGACTGTCCTTCAAGCTCGAGGAATGGCCCACAGCTTACTGTATGAATTTAGAATCTGGTTAAAGGTACTGATGTTAAAAAAAAAAAAAAAAAAAACAAAACAAAAAAAAAAACCAACTACTCAGTGCCAACATGAACTCTGGTCAGTATATTAATACACATCTGTATACTGTATCCAGATGTTTGAGCTGCACAGCTGAGAGCAGGAAGCCTCCCTCTGAAGTTGGCCAGTTTGAATTATTCAGGAGGAAAACTGGTTGTGTGAATTTAGCGGGAAATAAATTACATTTTTTAAATTTGTCTTTTGGGGTATTGGCAGACCACAGGGATTGTTTTGACTGAGCTGGCCACACATGTAAAATATCTGTAACAAACCAAAATGTAAAGACATTTGGCGGTATTTTTTGTATATGTATAAACCTAAAACATTAATAAAAAAAATATATATATAAAAAAAGCTGTCTAATATGTAATAAAACAAAACAAAAAAAAATTAAATAACCATTTCATTTTAAAAAAATATAATGTCCTAAATACTGAAACAACATCTGTATAATAAGTTTGAAATTTTTTTTTAGAAAAAGGCTACAAGATAAATCTCTAAATCAATACTACATCTCTACGCGGTGATTTTCAGCGACTGGACTGCTGTAGATGATGGATCTGCTTCAGCCTCATGTTGGTTGAAGTGCAGCTGTAATACTGAAACACTTAAACTCCACTACAAACAAGTCAAAATTCAACTTGAAAACAAAATGGAAAAAAAAATAAATAATCAAAGATTCATATTCTTCCACAGACCACAGGACTCATTCTTTACTTCATACTTTGCAAACATTTTAATGATTTTTTTTTTGGGAGCATACACATTTGAAAATATCTGTTTACCTCAAACTGCAACTTGAGTTAAATAAATGTTTATAATATACAAAGAAAATACAGGGATAGCAGAGCTTTCTTTTTTTTTTTTAAATCTTTCTCTTTAGATGTGCCTTGCACACAGCCAGTGTTTTTGTCTCCATAGCTTCATTGTAAAACAAACACCAAAGGCTCTCTGACCTTTGACCTTTACAACTGGTCAGTAACAACCAGAGAACTGTCTCGCACACACAAAAACAAAAAGCAATAAATGGGGATGGGGGGATCCATGAACATTTCAGGGAGGAGGAAGTGAAAACAGAAGCTATGAGTCAAACCAGGCACCAAACTGAGAGCAGACAGGAGGAGGAGATCAGCACACACACACGCACGTACACACACAAACACGCAAGCCTGCAGCATCAAAGCTGGGAACAGAGCAGCAGCAGCAGCTCAGGATGGTGAGGAAGATGATGCTGCTGCTGATGATGAAGGAGGCGGTCAGAGAGGTGTGAAAGACGTGAGAGCGTTTCTTTCATTTTGTTTCTGCAACATAAATCCTCCTCCTCCTGTAGCAGGAGGTCCGGCCGTCAGTCCGTCAGCTGGTTTGGATTGGCTGGCTGATCCGTCAGTCACAAGGCGAGACGGACAGATGACTTGAGAAGCATGCTCAGTGTGGCAGCGGTGGTCAGTTGAGGTGGAAGCCTTTCTCCATGGTAGCGGCTAACAGGCGCTCCCTCATGATGTCCTCAGATGAGTACTCGGGCAGCTTCAGGTAGTGAACACAAGTGTTGACAGATGGGTAGCTGGAGTCTGTGGCATCCACCTACGGAGGCAACAGTCAGTCAGCTTACTGACTAAAACTACCTATATTAACAAACTCAGACATTTAGAGAGCCAGTTTACCTTCCTGACGATAGTGAGGCGGGGGTGCAGGTTGGCAAGACCACCAGGTGGCAGGGTGGAGCAGCCAGTGGTAAACTGCAGGAAGGCTTTACGCTCATCAGATGACATTCCACATAAGACTCGCACAAACCGCAAGAAGCCAGGGCTGAAGGAGGAGGAGTGGTTAAATACATGATGCCGTGGCTCAGTGTTTCCATTAGTGTTGATGTAACATGTCATACCTGTCTCTGGTGTAACCAAGCTTTGGTTCTGTGTAGTTGATGATGTCGTCAGCAGTCCAGGAAGGAGACTGGTTGCCACAGAGGATCATCTGCACCTCCTTATGGCTAAAAGAGCTTAGTTTCTCCATTGGAAACACGCGATTAAAACCCTCTGAGGAGGAGAGGACACGTTTATGATATTAGATATCCAAGTATTCACTCAATTTTAGAAATAATCACCAATTTACTAAACTGCCAGGGAAAACGAACCAGAAAAGTTTCTCGTCGCAATGGAATCAATTCTATTGTGACAATGAGTCGAGAGAACATAAGGGTCTAAAATGAGAGTCAATCTTTAGAAAAAAAACACCCCTCAAACTTTACCAAGACCAAGTCCAATTAGGCCACGTCAAGGGCGTTTCCAGCATTAAAACAACTGCCTCTGAACACAGAGCACTACTTTCTTGCTTTGTTATGTTGTCCACCTCTTTCCTCATTAAAACAGGAAACTATTTTATTTTGTGAAGTTTTCTAAAAAAAAAAAAAACAGATTTCTCCACAATGACAGGACACTGTAGAGAAACAATTTGCCAGTTTTGCACATTTACCTCTAAAGGCCTCCATCTGTTTCTGGATGCCAGTGTGCATACAGAAGTCAAACATCAACTCCACGTACTCTTCTGCATTCTCCATGGAGACCATCTATACACACAGAAAACACTCAGTGAACTCTTGAAAATGTGCAAATTTACGTGAAGATATTTCCATCCACATAAGAACCTTGTTCTGAGGCATTTTTACCTCATCGTCTCCATTTGGTTTGAGATCCACTGCAGAGAAACCATGAACCTTGGAGGATGGACAGAACTGAAAGTTTAACCTGCAGAGAAAAGTTCATGTGGCTGTCAAACATCTGGTCTGTGTCATATGGGAAAACAAGTCAAAAAACTTTCTGCTTTCGCTGTACAAACTCTTTCACTGCAAATAATGAACTCAAGCATTCAACAGTCCTGACAGCATTTGTGTTTGTCAGCTGGAACTAGAACACAAGTTATTTACTAAGCTGCTCATCTGCTCAGATGTTTTTGACCACAACAAAGATTGGGTACCGAGATTTAACTAGGCAAAAACTTTATATGACTTTATTCTAACCCATGTGGTCTCATGTGAAAAAAGATTTTCATCTCAGTTTCTGGTCAATGCATTATTGTAAGAAAATATTACTATTAAGTTAATGTCATTTTGGTTCAGTCCAATTGTTTACTTTAAGGAAACAAATGCTGAACCTTTCCTGGTATCACTCATCTTCATCTTTGTTTGTTTTTTAAATGAATTGCTAATGCCATTATTAGCTCTGTGTAAAGGGTAACTCCAGTTTGACTTCAGCATGCTGTGTATGCTGTGATTAGAGCAAGGAGAACCCTCTGAGGCTGATGAACAAAGCCAACACTCAAGTTAATGTTAAGCTAAAGTGAAAAATTTAGAGCATTTAAAACTATATTTACAGTCTGGTATCCCCAAAAGTTGATTCTGTTCATATGTTCATCTGGACTTAGCGCCTGTGCCAGTGCTAGCATCTGGCACGGGCAGATGCTAGCACTAACCTTCATTACTGAACTGGACTGTGTCTGCAATGTAGTTGCATTTCGCATTAAATTTAATTAAACTTAATGCGTACTTGACTAATGGCAAACTACATGACTCCAGAGTATGTTAGAAAGGACCTCTTACTCTTGACCTAAACAGTGAAAGCACTAAAGACGTGCTGAGCTGGATAAATAACAGTTATTGTTACTGGCATGGATACCACTAGGAACCTATCAAAACAGGTTATTCCTCTTGTCAGAATCACCTGCTTTTTATTGGTCACTAGAAATGGTTCGACTTTCCCTACTTTCTGTCTACTACTTGAAATAAGCACTAGGATGGTCTTGTTTACACTGACAGGACTATAATCAGCAGGTGTAACAGTAAAAAGCAGCTATTATCACAGTCCTCTTGGCCTTGGTCTTTACTAACCTCTAGCCCTTCTAAGCAAACACTAAAGATGCAGATTGCATTACCACAAGAGTAACACCTTCAGCACCTTTGTATGCGTCTTTTCTTACCCGAGGTCTTCGACACTGAGGGGAGGTCCGGAGCCCAGCGGGTTCTTCAGCATCAGGTCCTGCAGCCTGGTGTTCTTCTCATCCTCAGACAAACTCTTACTGGCCAGAATCTGCCTCCTCTTCACTGCCAGATCCTTCACTTCCTTCAGGAAACTCGCCCTGGAAGAGGCAGGAAGAGAAGTGAGAGGAAAAGGGCATCGTGAGTCTGTTGTAGTGTAGATATTCTATTGTTGACCTGCTTTCTCTCTGACTTTATCATTTCCTACTCGTTTAGTGCGTTTCTCTCCCCATTTGTGTTTCTGCTGCAGACCAGAACAGATCCTGGAATTTCACAAGTTTAAAATACATTTTCTTTTTATCCCCTGCCTCCATAACTTTGCATGTTAATTCTGTCTGAATGAGGTTTCAGTCATGCTTCACTTTAACAAAATTGAACCTAATGCTGATAAACCACAGCAGCTTGTGCAGATGATAACACAAGCCTTTTAGTGTTGGCAGACACTTTCCAAGTTTCTGTTTTTAGTATTGCTCAAAAATTAAGGCTCCTCAGATTTCAAGAAGTTTCAAAATGACCAATAGTCACATCTTATTTTTCATGGTTTTCTTAGAACTTAACTTCAGCAGCACTACTACATGTCACAGGATGTGTTCAGGTTCAGCAGTGAGCTAGGGGGTGACCTGCTTGGGTAAAACATGGGCTTTCAGGCTGCCTGTGAAAATGCTAGACATTAAAAACTGTCTCGAGACCTGTGTGGGTTGATAAGCTGGAAGTCGTCCCAGGTCAGGATGCCATGGTACCAAGCTGGAGGTTTTGGTTTTGGTGGGTCCATGATGAACTCGGACTTGGAATCCTCATCAAAGCTGCCCACTGAGTATGTCTCCTGGCTCTCCTCAGTCGATGCTTCAGACTGCACCTCAGACAGCAGCAGGAAGGGCTGCAGGTGGGGCCGCTCAGGGTCGTGACCCTGTGGTGAGCTTCGAGACTGGTATAGCAGCTTGCTCATGTTAGACTTGATGTCCCCCATGCAGAGCAGCTTAAAGAAGGGCTGTGATATTGGTAGGTCGACCAGCCGGTTGTCCTGAATGCACTTGGCCAAGAAGATGCCCAGGAAGTAGAAGAGTTTGGTGATTCGCTCCAGTTCCTCGCTATCCTGAGGGAACGGAGCTGGAAATAGACCACAGGAACGCTGCACATAGTAACCGGGAGGCTTCAGTCCACCACCCAGGTCCACCTGAGACAAACATAAGAGGGACATCTGTTAATTTAAAATGAGCTAAGGCACTGATGATTCCTGCTGTGGCAGAGAGGAATCAAGGCTCTTTTGGGGGGGGGTTTCTCCTCAATTTTAAAACTACTTTTTGTGGCACTTAGAAAGCATCATCACTGATATTTGACAACTGTCACTGTTTGATAAAGTTATCCCTATTTTTAAACTCTAAATTATTTTCCCTTGCTTAATGACCACTGGCTTTTAACGCCACCTTTACATTTGATCACAGCTACTAAAACAGACTAGCACTGACATTACAACATTTGAATATATAACACTAATGCTACTACTACTTCTACTAATAACAACAATAATAACAACAACAACAACAATAATAATGATGATAATAACAACTCTTTTCTATTATTATTTTGCCACACTAACGTCAATGTTTGAAACTTGAACCATTTTAACGTCTCATAATATGACAGAATGGAATTCTTCACCAATTTTAAACCTGTCACTTTGCGAACGTGTTGGTAATACTGACCTGTCGTGACTCATCGTCAGGGAAGTCATCATCACACAGCCAGATTCCCAGTGACGTTTTCTGAAACTCTGCAGCCACCAGAGCATAAAACTCCAGAGTTGGACCGAGACCCGTTCCCTCCTCACCCTGAAACTCCACCTGGAAACACACACAGACACACTTAGCCTGGGATGCCACAGACCGACAATTGTAGTGCGTGTTGCAAATCTAGCAGTAGACACAGAAGGTTTTCTTTTGTGATTTGTTAAAAACAGACCGCTTCTCACCTCTAGCACAGACTTTTGGTCAGCATGGATGTGCATGACAGACTCAGCCCATTCCATCATAGTTTCTCCTCGGGGGACTTTCACTCGTTCATGTTTGAGTCGACCCACCCTGAACTCACCAGGATCGTCCCGCCGCACTGTGGTGGACGGCCGAGAACGTTCCATGGTTGCCTCTCGCCGGTTCTGGAGCCACACAATTGCCCTGCAGACAGAGTGGGGTCAGAGGCCAGCGTGTTGGAAGTACACCAACAAGACATGGTCTTTAAGGTTAAAAGACCAAATTCAAATGCTGATAACAGGACTTAAAAAAAAAAAAAACTTTTCTAGCTACTGTCTTTGAAGATCAAAATGCTAAATCTGTCAGTCATAAAATGATGTTTTCAAAGCATCACATTTAAATCAACAACAAAAGAAAGTGTTGCCGATTTTATTTTATTATTTTATTTTACATTTTTTATGTTATAAGCACAAAGGACCACATTTTTAAGTTGTGTTGTGAGGGTCTCTCCCTTGTAATATCAAGTGTCTTGAGGCAACTACTGTTATAGACTGAAGCTATACAAATAAAACTGAGCTGAGATGCCTCAAGTTATGCATGGTATGTTTGTTTACTCCTGCATCACACTCACCTGGAGGCTCCGAAAGCAGTGCAGGTAAAATAGAGTTGTCGGGTCTCAAAAGGGATGAGGAAAGGACACTTGGAGGTGAGTTGTTCACACCAGTCGGGCAGCGCTCCACTTGCAAGGGCCAGAGGCTCCTGGGAAACCAAAACATTCAGTTAAAAGCTGACATCTTTAACTAGTGAACTATCACACTCACTGGAGCTTGTATTGCATTTAGGGTTTTTTTCCCCCATAATTGTCTGATGTTTCAGCAGGTTACACATTTTAATCACTATACTGAAGCCTGGTGTTGCACGTTGTGCACTACAACACTTTATGTTAACAGAAAAGGGAGATGTGATTTTTGACAATATTGAAAAGCCAACTTTTTAGAGACTTTCAAGATGTCTTTTTTTTAAGGAATTCTTGAAATTTTCAGATTGTTTTTCCAACCAAGACAAATGACAGAAATGGAATATACTGACCTCAATCTGCTGCAGGATCTTTGTAGTGATTTTTTTGCTGGTGAAATCTTCAGGAGATGCGTTGAACTGAAGCTCATCTATATCTGCAAACAATTTCAGGATTTTGAAATGAGAGCTTTATTCCCCCCTCAAAGCTCAAAGTTAAGTCCCCATTTTTAACACATACAACCATTTCAACATAAGCAACTATTTTAAACTTTTCCTTGAAGCTAGTTTATCGTACCATGGTATTGCCCTTTTCTAAAGATATTTTATTAAGGGGAGACTGCAGAGAGAGGTGTTTTAACCTACACAAACATACTCCCGTCTAGTCCTCTGAAAACCTGAACGCACATATTTGAATACCACTGGTTGACTAGCCGACCACAATAAGGATGGGAGCAACAGCAGAGTTTAGCATGAAGAAAAAAACCCCACATCAAACATGAAAAAAATAATAATAATAATAATAATAATAATGTGGGTGGAAAAATACATCATGGAAAGTACAGACAGTGGCTGCACACACTTTTCATGTTTTGGTTTCCAACTTAGCTCTTTGTATGTTATAACCAACTCTTCTCCGTGTCTGGTTGATGGACCAACAAGAGCACAAGCAAGAGTGGCCCGCACAGAACCACATACTTTATAATCCTGCCTGTCTCTAGCGGCAGACTCTCTCTGCAGTCAGACAAGATGTTTGTAGCTCTCTACAGCCAGTGCATTGCCAATGGAGAATCATGTACAGAAGCCTCTGCTGACCACCATTAACAGCAGGAGGATTTTTAGCTGATATTGACAGAGATTCTGTTGACTTATTTATTGGCAATCAGTATTTTCTGATGTTTATGCACTGTGCTAATGAAATGGTGAAAGAGCTGAAAAACAGTCAAATTTTTTCTAATGAAGATTTTAGTTTTTCTTCGGGATACAGTTGTCACATACTGTCACATATTCTTATTGTGTCATGCACTCTACAGTCATTTAAATAACATTTTTCTAATTCTACTCACCACTTAAAACACATGAGTCATATTTTAACCATACATTGATACAATACTTGATAGTGGATATCACCTTAAGTTTGTAATTAGGGACTGGCAGGTTATAGTGGCTGATGTCTGATCACGCTGTGATATATTATTTGCTTTCTGCATGTGGAACAGACATAGTACATCACCCATAGTATGGGGATTTTACACCGTCACGTTTCCTGGCCGAAATAGCCTATTCACACCTGATGACCTGTGATGACATATGTGCAGCCTTGTCTGCACCCATACACACCTGTCATCACAGTCTTCCATCAGTTTTAAGTTGGTCACTTCTCTAAGAAGTACCCTGCCAAGTCAGGCTAGATCGCTGCTGCTAGTTAGGTCTTTTGTCTGCTGAATTAAAGCTAAGCTTAACTGTCCATGTTGTTCTTAGCCACCACCAGCTGGCATGTGGATTTCCCACTGAGTTCTAATTCAGCTTTTCTCTCAAGGAATTTTTGCTTTGTGTTTTGGTTTGACTACCAAACCAAAGTGAGCAAAGCAACAAATTCTCATTTGCCTAAGGATTGTCCAACGCTCCATTCTCATTTACCCAATTTCATTCCAAATGCAGGTACTACATATAATCATTAATGTGGTTAAAATGGAAATGTTGAATGAACTGTTTTGTTTTCATATGTTTTACAGTCCCAAAAGTCCCCAAAGATGCTACAGATTTAAGGAAAATGCCCATGTACATTAGACCCAGTAGCATAAACGCAGTGTCCGACTGAGTGTTTTCGTACCCTCCTGCAACGTGCGCGTGTTAGCAGCCGAGTCTCCTCCGATGATGTAAAGGATGCGCAGTAGCTGTAGGACATCCTCCACTCCACAGGCATTCTGGCTGCATCCTGCCTTCGCCTGCGCCACCTCCCTGGCACCACCCAGAATCTCACTGCTCTGATTGGCTGAAACTGAACTGGGGCTCAGGCCACCAGAACGGCCCCCGACCCCAAGGCTGTGTTCACAAAACTCCTGTGAAGGGGAACAGATCCGAGGTCAATGAAGAGACATCAGACATCCAGTCATAAACATAAAGAGAAAACATGGATAGACTCACCATCTTTCCACTCTCCTTCTCTTTATCAGAGTCTTTCAGCTCTCTGTACATTATCCTGCATTAAAAACAGAAGTCAAAAATTGTCCAACACCTGTCAAATGCAGTAAAGTTTGCATCAGATGTCTCCTCTCTTACGTGTACGTGGGCTCCCAGATGCGCCTCAGTTTATCCGTCTTCACAGCTCCGTTGCAGGAGAGCTGCAGCAGCCGCTGGACATAGAAGAAGATGGTGGACTTGTAGTTGGTAAGAGGCAACTCCACCTCCCGGGTTGTACCCAGCCCAGCCACCTGAACACACAGACAGGACAGATACAACAATTCAGACATCTTCTCCAAAAATATACAAGCAATAAAGGAAAAGGATAAATGATATGACACGGTTAATATGTTCCTAAAATTATATTTTGGTACCAATTAACTTTCATTTTAAAAGCAACATGACGGTATATTTTGTTTGTTTGTTGTTGTTGTTGTGGGTTTTTTTTGTTTTTTGTTAAATCAGCTACCATGGCAGTTTTTGCACAGCACTGCAAATATCTGAGGATAAAAATGTGCTTAAACATTGTGACCATCCTGTGATCGCACAGACAGACTGGGCAAAAGGAAGAGTATTCTGTGGATGGATCGCCAATGACAGCTGGGAAAGAATTTGACTGTATCCGACAAAATATACTGAAAGTCTTCTGCTGATTAAAGTGAAATAATTATTTTAAGGAAAAAAAAATAACATCTTATTTGAGCACCAAGTAATCTATCTTACCTTAAGGGTGAGAGCGAGGTGAGGAGAGGGAGCACACTCCACCTCCTCCTGAACCTCAGATCGAGGAGTTCCTGGACCAAAGGAGACAGAGAAACCCCTTTTTAAAAACATCGATGGAATATGACTGCAGACTTTTCTTATAAGAGGTTTTTTTTTTTTTTTTTTTTTAAGAATGATGATTTCAGCATAACTAAGATCTCAAATAAACAACTGAACTCTGAGAAAGATTTCTAGACCAGTAGTCAAAATTTCTGTACAAGTTCTGTAGCATTTGGAAGCCCCAAGGATTCTTTCAGTCCTCATTTCCTGACTTCAATTTTTGGTTAAACATCTCCTGTTTATACTACTCCACTAATATCCATAAATGCTACTTTTTCAACCCCTTTCAGCCTTTAACATCAACAAGGTGTTAAACTGAATATTCTACATCGAGGAAACAGAGGAAACAAATCAGTTGATTCCATCATAACATGGAACTTTTATTCAACAAAATAAAAAATGAACTTAATACTAATTTCTTATAATGCAATTATTAGTTCAGTGGTTGGTCAGATAAACAACAGGAGGTACCTGCCATTTAACTGATCACCAGTCAGGGTCACCAGTCACCACAGAAGACTAGGATATGTGACATTAGAAGTAATATTTTTCTAATATTAATTGTTGTTCAAAATCATAAAATCATATTAGCATTGCTACAGGACCATCACCGATCAGTTATGTTGCCGTGATGTCAAAGCTTTGACAACTGACAAAGCACAAAACATAAATGCCAACAACAGGATTTACAGAAACTAGCTGAAAGTCGTGCCATGAGCAAACACCTCCTCCTTTGCATTTTTTACCTGGAGGAGGGATCTCCAGGTCTGTGGTCTGCTGGACGTTGGTTCTTCCTGGTCGGGGGTCAAAGGCAGGAACCAGAGCAGAGAATTGCCTCTTTAGGACAAAGTCGTCATCCCATGTCCTCCTGCGTCCTCCTTTGGTCTCATACTCCTCCTCTTCCTGCAGAACAGCAGTGACACAGTCACCCCTCTGAAGGGCTTTTGCACAAAACATCCACAGCTACAGCAAGAGATTATCTTCGAATCATCAGAAGAAAAAAAAACAAAACCAAAAAAAAAAAAACCCCCCAAAAAACAACACAAATCTTTAAAATAAGCCCAGATCTATTTACGTACCAGGACCTCCTCATATTCTTGATCCTCCTGATTGTCATCTTCGTTCTCGTCATCATCGTCATCAGGCTCTGGGAGGTCCTCCTCATCGTCCAGCTCAGCCAACAGTGTGTTGGCACGGCAGCTGTCCAGAAAGTCTACAGGGAGAGAAAATGAGCAGATGGACATGAAGTCGGTTAAACAACTGAGAATAAGGGAAAGAGGGGAAGTTGGCGCTTGGCACACATGTTGATATACTCTAAAAACATGAGCTTAGGTTTGGTTAATAGTGGTCCGGTTCATTGAAATCCAACCAGTTACTATACATATTATACAAAGACATGCAAAGACAGTCTTAAATGATCAATGTTGATGTGTTTTAATGATCCCTGCACGTTTTCTATTATAAAGACGTAACTGGTATTATGACTTGTTTTAAAGAGCATGTACACACACAAGCAGGGAGGTAGTAACGTGATTGTGAACCTGGGAAAAAGTGTTAGTGTCACTGTTTGCCTTTGATAACGTTGATTAAATTTATGACTATGTTTAAATGCAAAACTATTTGGTTTAAAGATTTGTGTCAAGATATGCATTGTAAGGGCATCACGGAACAAAAGCGAAACAACCTGTCTCCAAGATGTCAGTTGTTAAGATTTTCAAGGGGATTTTCAGCATCAAGCTGAAAATGATTTCTATGTTTTTCTTTTCTGTTATATTTACAAAGAAAATTAAGGCTAAGCTCTATGCTCCCATCTGCTAACTTTTACATAGTTGACTGATATGAGAGACAATAGGCAGCATAGGTTAGCTGAAGCAAGCTCAGTGAGTGAGTGAGAGTGTGGTCACCAACCATAGAGAGAGAACTCGGCCTCCTGGCCCGTGTCGCTCTCGCTGGATGTAGATGTCAGGCTGGTTGTAAGGGTGTTGCTTAGTAACTGGCCGACCGACAAACCCGTGGTGGCTGTGGCTACATTATTGCTGCTGGTTACTATGGAGGTGGACATGGTAACGGTGGAGGTGGTGCCAGTGGTGGTGAGGTTAGGAAAGCTCTGAGCACCCATGAGAGGAGAAGCTGCAAACAAACACACACACAAAAACAAACAAATGGTGGTTAGTTGGTCAGAAACCAAAGAAACAAAGCAGCAGGTGAAGCTCGTTATGCTCCAGTCATCTAACTGGAAACAGCTGACTGGCTGGAGGCAGCTCATGCGGTTTACCCAGTGATCCAGAGGAACGATCCTCCACATGTGGTCTGAGTAACTTTGGACTTAAAAATACTACGAGATTTGAAGCTGAGAACAAGCATCTTCACACAGCCACTTCAAACAGCAAACTCAGCTTACTGAATCGTGTCCTCTGAGTAAATAGTGCATCTGTTCCTAATTTTAAAAGCAATGCTAAACACACATCCTGTGGTCTCTGCCTCACTGACCCTGTTTGGGAACTTTATTTGTTACTAAGTGTCATTATTACTTTGTGTAAAACTCTAATCTGCTCTTCCTATTTATTCACTCCATTATTCATCAAGTACCATAAAGCGCATCAATGTGCGCTTTATAGTCACGTTTTAAAATGTATATTAATATTTCAAAAGAAATTAGACAGAAAGTGATCTAAACTATGTTAAGTTTATGTTGCAATGCACAAAGAGCATAGACATGTCAGCATGTGTCAAGTCACACATTTCTACCCTTTTGCATTGTAAGGTTTCTCTCATGGACTACGGTGGGTTACACAGTGCCAGTCCAGCAATGGACAATGGATTACAATAAAGTTTTACAATAAATTTGCTGATTTTTGATAATGACATACTAACACATTAACAAGAACACCACACCCATGGAAAGTGCACTTAACTAGAAGGTAAAAAACAAATAAATGTTTAAAAAAGAGAGAGAGAGAAAAGGATTTTTAACTCTTGGTCTAGTCTAAGGCTACGTCCACACTAATGCGTTTTCTCTCCAAAACGCATTGTTTTCTCTCCGTTTTGGCCTCCTGTCCACACTGAGACAGCATTTTCCTCAAGGAAAAACACAGCATTTTGGAAACGCTCTAGAAAACGCATACATTTCAAAACAGAGCTGTCCCGTTGCAGTGTGGACGCTCGAAAACGCAGACTTTCTAAAACGATGACGCATTTTATTCATGTGATGCAGTCATGTGACCAATTAAACAAAGATAGCGGAGGGCATTATACAGCAGTTGCTTTGTTTGCTCTCAATTTTGACAGCCCTAAAAGAGATTAATATCAGTTTGTACATGCTCCAGATAGCTTTTCTTCAAATTCTTTAATTTTCACTCTCTTTTGTGCATGCGCGGGACTGGAACGTAAGCGTTTTCGGCCGTTTCAATGTGGACACACAACTCTGTGAAAACGACTGAAAATGCTAGTGTGGACGCAGAGCGTTTTCAGACGAAAACGGCGTTTTCAAATCTATCCGGGCTAGTGTGGAGGTAGCCTAAGGAGCTTGGAAAGAAAAGCATCTGGAGAAGAAGCTTCCCGGATGAGAAGTGAAATGTCTTCAAGCAACTTAAAGAAGTCCAGACACTTTTCTTTCCAAGCTCCTTAGACTACGATGACCTGGATTACTGAGAACCTTCACAGACAACTCCTGGTCTACTTTGTGCAACGTTTTAGTGGAAGAAGCACTGCCACTGATTATTCTCGAAGCAGTAGGCTGTGGTTCGCTGACTGCTGTGGTGGTTTCGATTATCGTCAACTCTGGGTAACACACCAACTGTGGGCCTGAATTTTAAAACAATGAAATGATTAACATTTTAAACAGGAGAATGAAATATGGAAAATTATTTTACAAAGATTACCAAAATATGAAGCAGGTCCAGACAAAAAAAAAAAAAGAAAAAAAAAAAGAAAAGTTTTGAAGTATTACCCATGAATTTGTTTTTTGCATTTTATATTGATCAGTCCATTTCAGAATCGGTGCCTGTGATGACTCATATATTGCTTTTGTGGCAAATATTTAATAAGATATATGCACCATGCATCACCATTCAGCTGAACAATGTTGCCATACACCCCAGCTCCAACTCAAAAGACGATTAGATTTTAATACTCAAGTTAATTACTTGCTGGCAGTACCCATGATGTTCCGTGATAGTGGACTGTGGTGTAATACCAGTCTTGTAATGGTATGTTGTAAAAATATTGTAGTATTAGTGCAGTAATCCTGCTGTACTCACTGGCAGTACTCATGACGTTTCTGCCCAGCGTGTTGGTGTTGTTGTCGCTGCTGCTGCGGCTCAGGTTCATGTTATTTGTGGCATTGGTGCGCGACATGTTGGGTGCGCGGCGGACGAAGGACTCCATCAAGCTGGCCTCACGAGAAGACAAATTAGGGACGCTGGCACTGGAGCTCATGGGAGCGCCGGCAGCCAAGAGGGAGCTGACCGATAGCCGGGCGTTAGCCACCGAGCACATAGGCCTCTGGGAAGGCGTGTCCTTGCTAGACGACTCCGACACTGAGCTGACATCAGGGGAGCTCACGCTCACTAGCCCCATGGAGATCGCTGTTGCTGGGTCAGTGGTGGCCATTGCTGTGGATGAGTCTTTGTTTCTGGTTTCATCTGCTGTGGTGGATGCATCACCAGTAAGTGTGCCTGAACTGGATGCTGAACCAGATCCGCCCTCTGCTGCAGAGGACAGAACGACAATTGGCTCTTGCTGATGTCCATCAGAGCCAACCCCGCCTCCCATTACTCCTCCTACACCGGTTCCTTGGTCAAGCATTAGCCCGTCAGTCCTTCTCTCCAGTCGCAGACCTCCTGCACCTGGAAAACCAGCGGAGGAACTTAGGCTGATGTCAGAGGAGGAGGCGACACTGCAGACAGAGCTGCTGCTCCCCTTTCTGCTGGAGGAGCTGGCACCCCCAAGCGATGAGGCCCCGCCCTTCTCAGGACAGTTATTTTTAACCAGGCTGCTCCATGACTGCTGAAGTGAGGATGACGATGTGGAGGAGGAAGATGATGAGGTGGTTGTTGTGGTGCCGCCGCCGCTCGCCGCCTGCGTCACAGAGGGTCCCACCGTGGTGGAGGCGGGGCCTGAAACAGTGGATGAGACAGGTTTGGGTGACGGCGCTGTGGCAGCCGACTCAGGGTCGTACCCTGGAGCAAGCTTGAGGTCAAACTTCCCTTCAGCGCCCATACGGTAAGAGTTAGAGCCGCCAGCATCCCAGGTTACATCAATCCAGCCTGGATGGACAGAGAGATGGGAGGGAGACGGACGGATAGATGTCAGAGACCCGAGAGAGAGACAGAAAGAGAGACAGTAAGAGAGGTAGACAGCAGAGAAGCAGCTTACAGTCAGAGCAGCTCCACACTGGACCAGATCAAATACTTTACATGAAATATTGCTTTAGAGTCACAATGAAACAAAGCACTAACTTGCCTGAGAAAAAAATATAGTATAGTATAATGAGTGAAAATTACTATACTTTTGGTTTTGGGGGGGGGGGGGTGGATGGGTGTGGGTGTTAAAACATCTTTTGCCTGATAAAACGAGTTGTTAATTGACTACCCACATTCCCATCTTAGATCCAACAAAGTGTCCAAATAACCAATTTTTAAAGAGGAAGCGATGTTATTTTAACTAACCAATAACTATAGATAAACAGATCTTTATTAATATACTAATCTTTTTAGTATATTAATGTTACATGTACCAACACTGATAAGTACATGTAAAATCATATGGTTTTCAGTTTTGTAAGTTTTGTTTTGTTTTTTTGTTGTTGTTGCAGTTTTAGGAGTGGAGAGCCAAGCATCTGCTGAGCTAGACTCCACAAGAGGTAATTTCCTCCAAGCTCTGTCAGTATGCTTCCTTGGTTCTGTGGGGTCATTTACATGTCACAATGCCAAAAACAAACAAACAAACAAAAACAGGGAATGTGTCATAAAGGCTGACTCGGCCCAGACACTGGAAATAATGGGCAGGAAACTGAATCAAACCACGCACTGGCTCTTTAGAGCAATAGCTCAAGCACTGGCTCTGGGTTTGGTCAACAGTTTTTTGGTTTTTGTTTTTTTAAGTTTTTTAAAGACAGATCAAACAGTCTTAACTACATTCCTCAAAAATACATAAAACCAAAAAAAATTTAAATAATTAACACTCAATCCTGCAAAAAAAAATAAAATAATAATAATCAGTGAATATTTGCTGTACCGTTTTGTACTTTATATTGATAAATATACTACATATTTAACTGATGTTTCTTGAATAGAGTTCAAGCAATATAAACCTAATGAACCCATTTGTTCCTTTATGTATTGTACACACAAAATGTACAGAACATAAAATAACATTGTAAAATATCATGTAAATACCTATAAGGGTGCCATTTCATTTGATTTTAAAGAACAGCACACTCATTGCTGTTTTCTGTTTAAATTTCTAATGTGGTGGAGGGTTTTTGGGTGCAGGTGGAGCAACAAGAGAGAGGGATATGGACATGATTATAGAAAATGACAAAGCAAAAGTAGAAAATACTTCTGGCAAATGCAAAGCATCAAAGATGAAAGGAATTAAACTCAAATAATGAGACCGTCTTGGCTTGTAATGATTTTTTTTTTTTTTTTAAAGAAATGAAAAAAGAAAAAAAAAAAAATCAATGGAGCTGCTGGTGGTGTATCAATGCGTTCAGCTCACTGAGAGGGCATCAGATCTGGGTAAAAAATAAACGTGAGAAGCACAAATGGGATAGGAAGAGAACGGAAGAGGAGAAGAAGAGGAGAAGAAGAGAAGGAGGAGGAGGAGAGGATGTTTGCCCTTATCTGACTCTCCAGGTTAAATTGTAGAATTTTGGTTTTGAAGCCAAAAGGGAAGACTCCAGAAATCCTGAAACAAAATTATCTCTACAATTTTTACATAATTTTTCACTAATTCCACACCTTACAGGATGAAGAGGGTCCATTTCTTTCAATATGACTAGATATTCCACAAACTATCCACTCCAACACTAATCATTCCTCCTCATCTGGCCCTTTCAAAAAACACTCAGCTGGATATAATGTTGTTGCTTACAGTTACAAAAAACATTACAAGCTAATTAAGTTATAACTCACTTGCTAGCTCCATCATGTCAGTTTTTGTTAGTCAGTGGGAAACTGACTAATGATGTGTACATGCGTAAGTTTCACCTACTTTAGCCAATTAGATAAGTCACCACAATCAGGGAGCTGTCCAATTATCCTAGATTCAACAATTCACACTCAACCCTTCATTCTACCAGCCTATCACGGACAGATTTAAACTGAAAGGTATTGATCCACAGACCACTTCCTAAGTGGAGATTCCACTTGGCTGTTAGCCTTTTACTGTAACCACAGACACCGCTGACACATCATCCTTCTGACATCTCAAGGTGAAGAAGGGAGCAGGGAGAAAAGTGTAAACACAGTTGTTCAGTAACCTGCTGTGTTAAGACATATTTTACACAGTGCAAAGACCTGGGTGGGGAGTTTGAAACCACAGTTTAGATTTTAGTTCCTGAAGACAGAGGCCTGTACTACGAAGCAGGATTTCATCTTATCAAGGTATCTTCAGGGTTAATCCTAGGTTTTCTGCACCACAAAGGTGGAGATCAACATGTATGAAGTCACTATCCACTGACCAATCAAGTCTTCAGATAATAGCAGCTTCTACTATCATCGTGTGCTGATAGTAGAAGGGTCTAAGATTTTATTTTTTGTCCAACAAATTTTACTGATGCCTTTATTTACAGCATGTTGTAAGTCTGTTTAAGTGTTTTACCCATTTAGAAAATGTGTAAAATCTTGTTGTACTTTATTCTAATTCATCTTACACTGGTGGAGTTGCAGCAATAGAGCACAGAACACAAATCAAGAATGCCTGTCTAATCAATAACCCTGTAAAGCCTGAAGTCTGAAATAATTGCCAGAATATCCTAATTATTTGAAACTGGAGTGTTTATTGAACATTCTGACAAATTTTTTAAAAGTGTTATTAGTTAATTGCATATTCGAGTTTTAATATGCATCATTTTGCTACATCTGGCATTTTTTGTGCAATTTATAGCTCACAGTAGCGCTGCGTGTCTAACTGTATTCATCACATGTCACACGACCCATGAAACTCCCCTTTTTAGACTGGTCAGACGTTATCGCCACCCCTTTCATGCGAACGCACAGGAGAAACTTTGGGTTGATAACTTATGCTAGTATTGTATTGCTAGTGAGTTCAAATAACGGGTTGAGCTCACTTCGTAGTACAGGCCCTGGACTCCTGTTAACAAAACATTTTGGAAAATGCACTACAGCAGTTAAACCAGTCGGGATCCACTAGCTGTTGGGTAAACGATGCAGTTTTCTTTTTTGTTTTCTTTTTTCAGTTCATCACTTTCTGTTTCATCTGGTCTTGTGTGTTTGCTTACCATTGTGAGCCTCTCCAGTGACGGTGCCCTCTCCAGGTGGGTTTCCATCCTGGTCACGCCACTTCCAGTCAATGCCCCGAACAACCCGTGCCCCTGGTACGATGTACTTCATCACCTGAGAACGAAACAGGCGGCGCTGGCGGCGAAGGTTTGCTTCTGCCTCCTTCACAGCTTTACCTGCAGGACCAAGAGGCAGCCAAATTAAAATCTCACATTTAACCAGTTTGACAGTTACTTAGACACAAAGGCAAAACAGCAGAGGAGGAGCAGTAATGGCAAGGCTTTAAGATAAGGTTCATAAAATGTTAAGCTACTGACATAATTTTCAGAAATTATACCAACAACTAAAAGCCTCTGGTTGTCAATCACACGAAGCAAACTGCAAGTGAAGCAAAGTTCTCACCCAGCTGATCCTCACAGACTGCAGTGACATTGCCGTACAGCTCAAGTCCAGATAGTGACAGATAGTGTGTCTGGCCGCTGGCGTTCTTTCCCATCTGTTTAATTCTAATGTGCCTCCAGCCCTGCTTCTCTTCTTTAGATGGGTCCAGAGGCCACGTGGCTGTCGACCTGTGACAACAGTCAGATAAAATCGCAACCTACTATGGACGTTGGTTATTCAGCTGTTTAAATGAATTTAGAGAAAAGTCCTACCCCGGTTCATTTAGGCTGCTGTCATCTACGTGGGTGTAAAGAGTCGTCCAGTTCTGACCGTCCTTGGACACCTGAAAGACCCAGTTCCTCAACGCAGAGCGGCCATAACCCCTGCAGGAGGATTAATATTTTAAAAATTAGATATGCTACTTTCATATCTGCCATTTGTCAGGATCTGTGTATATTAGTTATAGGATGCATAGTGTCTTAAAGTCTACTTGTTTCTTTCCCCCCTGCAGTTTCAGTGTTTTATTGCATAGAACGTTTTAGGTGTAGATTTATCATCCAATACCTCTCAGCAGGTAGACCCATTCTATTCACTAATGTCTCATTGTGTCATTCTGTTGCATGGGTTTGTTTCGTTTTCTGCAATGTTGGAACACTATGTGTAACTGTTGTTTCTTAATTTTGTCTCTCAGGGTCCAGGTTTGCTTTATTACAGACTGAGCAAGGGGTGTAGAATTGTTACCACACAACTTGGTCAGGTGGTATATTGGTTTTATTTCCTGATGTCTTCAGTAGTTTCTACACTACAACGTGAGATAACTGGCAGATAACGCTTTATTTTTTTATACGACATAATCCTGAAAAACGATGATGATTGCGATATGGACGCTGGCATGTTAGAAAAAAATGAAGGGAGAGGAGCACGTTTCTCCCGAGGTTTCATCAACTCCTCTGTTAAGATTACTAATTTGTATGCTTTGTTTTTTGCTTGAAGACTTTTTATTGATTTTATCACAGCAAATACTTAGAGTGGGTGAGCAGACAGACTCTAGCTACAAAGCCATAATTGGAATTGCATGTAAATGGCTTTTTGGCAGCAACTTGTTGAAATTAGCAGGGCCTTTTTTTCTAAAAAGGCCTTTATCTGGATGACACACACTTTACTCCAAAACAAATATATACTATATACGGGGTGATTTTGGCACGGATAACTTGCACATATATGGCACCATCATGAATAACCTTCTGTGTCTTTCACAGAGGACTCGGTTTTTTTTAAAAATCAATGCAAACATGTTTTTTAGATTGCTCAAACAGAAGGACAGTGTTTGACTTTGCCTCAGACAACTTTAAATGAATTCAAGTGATTTTTCTGGACCTAATTTATAGATTTTAATGTTGCACTGATACTAGTGAATGCCTGAAAGAGTAATGCTGAAACTGCCATCAAGCCATAAGAAAAGATAAAAGAAAATGTAATCTCTTAGAGTACACAACTGTAATTACATTCAGATCTACTTGTGCATTAATGCCGTGGCAGTGACCAAAACTACAATTTACCCAGTCAGCCATTTGTTGCTGGGTTTTTTTTGCATGAATTATGTTTTTAGACGCTTTGTGCAGCTCAAGATCTGGCTCAGTTTTTACACTTGTAATCTGGTTCCAGACACAAACACATAACTGAATATCTAGCATCTAAACTGATTAGCTTAGGATAATTTACGCCAGTTAGAGGCTATCAGAGGTTGCAAACACCCGACATTCCTAGATAACCCAAAGTTAGATTTGGAGAGTAAATAGCACCTTCATGATACAGCCTTCTGATATTTCAGATTGTATCTACATATATTTGTTACATCATACGATGTGCTCATCTTATTACCTGGCATGCCTCAGAGTGTATGCTGAGGGAATGACCCACAGGCCAAGGTCGATAGCAAACCAGGCATTCTTGTCGTCGTTTGTGTGGCAATTCAGAGCAGAGCTATCCCGACTGAGAATGTCTTCCAGTCTCCCGTAGGGGAGGTTCCGGCCCTCTGAAGATGTCACCACCACTAGGCCATAAGCAGCGGGGTTTACCCACTCGTAGGCAGTCCTGACAAAAACAAATATTGGTTTAGGGGAAAGAAAACAAAAACAAAACAAAACTCCACTAAAGCTCCCCTTGCTCTAAATTTAAACATCTAAAACGTTGCATTACTTTTTAAAAGAACTGAAGGACTGAACAGAAAAGTGTGCAATATAGCATTTTACATTGATTGTAAGTATACAGAAAAAATATCACAAACCCTAGAAACTTGATTCTGTTTATCTGGACGTAGAGTTTTCATTGGGAGAAACATTTCGTCACTCATCCAAGTGACTTCCTTCAGTCTGACCTGATGGCCCACTGTTAGTCAGTAGTGCTAGTTTCAGTCATTATGCAAATGTACTGTTTATAAGTGCGGGGAAACCTGCAGTCAGCTGAAACTGACGAAGAAACGTTTCTCATACTGAAAAAGCTACATCCAAACGAACAGAATCAACTTTCTAGGATTTTTTTTATCTGGATGATTGAGCAAGCTATCAAGACACTAACACAAACCATTTTAAAATCTGCTAAATTCATTCTAAAATGTGTATGCTGAATAAAATGTAAGAGGAACACTAGTTTGACATGATATAACCACAAATTTGATAACATTACATTTACACCTCCAGTGCAAGATGCAAATCATTTATGCAAATCAGCGATCAGTAAGCCTCATGCTAAATTTATAGCTAGCTTAAGTTGCTCTTACTTGGCATTTGTTCCGACCCAATAGATGATACCATTTTCATCAAAATCGTGTTGGTGCCTGAAAGTGAAGGTCTGCCCTTCCCTCAGCTTCCGCACAAAGACAAAGGATGAGCGCTCAAAGTCGTACCACTGCTTTGCCACCTAGAGGAAGAAGAGGCCAAAGAGGAAGAGAGGAAGGGAAGTCAAAAATTAACTGGAATTAGGTCGATACACAACATTCAAAAAAAATGTAAGATTAAAACACACTGGCTCCCAAAGAGGTTTGGGGTGGAAATCATGCTGATACCAAATCCACTGATACAGACTTGATAATATTTTATGAAAAAAAGATTTAACGAAAGTCAGACTTGGGCACGCTGTCTGTGAACGGTCATAAATAAACTTGACTTACAGTACCAAAATTATGATTTTATTTTTTCACTGTCCAAGTATTTCCAGATTTAGCTGTATTTTGGTTGAATGCATTTTTAGTGTCTCCTCACCATCTTCAGCAGGTACTGCTCCAGAGACTCCACAGTTGCAAGTGGTTCCATCTTCAACATGCGACCTGTCCGGTCGATTAGGGCCGTCTCTCCCGGCGCTCGCTCCAGCCGGAACCGCAACCTCCGTGTAAGAATCTGAAGCACAGAAACAGATTTTATCACAGGCTGTGATTATGGCAAGCAACATCACTGAGAGCTTCTCCAAACAACACACCAGGACCTAGAACACACGTTGCCTCACCTGCAGGTTGTATGAGGATCCCGGAGTGTCGTACAAGTGCAGAGGTAGGCGTTCTATTGACTCCAGGACAGCTATCAGTTTACGGATTAAGGCAACAGCTGGTCGGCTAAACACACACACACAGAATCATTTATCAACTTTTATCAGTTCGACATACTTGTAAACTAATCAAACAAAACAAAGACAGTTTAAACATCTTTGACAGTGCCTAGCTATGTGACCGAGTAGAATCCAAGTGATAACTAAGGAGACTAAAGGATCCTACAGTTCTTCATAATGATTTTATATTTCAGTCAAACTAGGCTGGAGACTACAGCGCAAACAAAAATTACAGCAACTGTGTGTAATGAACTTGGGATTACACTGCATTTGTAATTTTTGCTTTTAAAAATGTACTGCCTTTCTTCATTCTCTGTATATCTTGTCTCTTTAAATCAATTTTTTTGGTCTACTTCATGTCGAAATGTCCTCATTTATGTCCATCTTTCTTTTCCTTGTCTCTCTTTGAACAAACAACAAGCATACTGTCCTATATTATGCATAAGAGTGCTTTGTTTTCATTTATCGAAGTCAGAATGTGAGAATGATATTACCTTTCATCGTCTTCATTCTCGCTGAAAGCCGCCTTAAAGACATTGATTCTTTCCATTAAAGGCTTACAATCATGCTTCAGGTCCAGTTCCACACTCTGCACAGAAGCATAAGACATTACGTCAAATTTTCATCTTTAAGGACAGTGCCATGGTAAGAGATGAATATATGATGTACACTAGATTCTAATGAACTATTGGTAAAGGGCACAGATTGTTGAGGCTTTCAAGATTCAATGCCAGCTATACAGACCTCTTTAAGAAAAACACAGCCTTTGTCCAACAAGGCTGTCCAAGGCCTTTATTTGAAAACCAGTACCTTAGAATATTTCAGTAAAGAACAAATAATCAGATGAATGAGAGATTTAGAATTAGCTCACATTGTTAAGGACTGTAAACAGAGCCTGGACCAAGCCACTGCTACACATCTCATACGGAGAAATCGTGTTTTCATCCTTCAAAACTACAATCAGGTTCTCCAGAGCCGTTTTCATCAGGTCCCTCCATGTGTTTTCCCCTTCAATACACTGTTAACAATGCAAGTCATAAGCATGTAAGCATTTACATTACTGTTTATTACTGCAATCCAATGAGTGTCTGTTTACTAATGTGTACTTGTATACCTGTCTGTTGGTGTGCAGCTCCCAAGCAGACTCCAGCTGTGTTGAAATGTTCCGGAGAGTAACCACCACTCCTCTGGGCATGCTTTCTACAGCTTTGAAGTGATCGTCATATAGCTCTCTTGCCATACTTTTCACCTTCTGCTTTGTCTTCTCCAGTTTTGACTTCAACTTCCTGCCTCGTTTCCCCGTCCAACCAGTCACAAACTCTGAGCCTACTCATGCACGTGCGCGCACACACACAAAGACACAAACAAAAATGAGACATTTAACCACATGTCTCTGCTGCTGAACAAATGTTTGTACTGCTTAGTAAATTTCAACCGCAAGAATATTTTCCTTTGTTTGATAGTTTATCTGTACACATTTTGATTGTTAGACATTGAGACTCACCCAGGGATGTTTCTGCTGTGAAAGAGTGCTTGGTTCCTCTGTTAGACTCAAAGACGAAGCCGGGCAGGTCTTCCTTCAGGATGGTGGCCTGCTGCCCATCTGAGTTGTGGATAGCAATCTCTCCATCCTTTAGGCAGGTCAGAGACCAGTTCCCTACGGTCAGCTTGGTGGGGCCAACACTGGACAGGATGGGCTGACTGGCTGTTACTGGTTTCACCTGACTCCGTGCCCGCTGTAGCTTCTCCAAGAACTCGCTGCGAGACTCTGCAGCCCAAAAGAGATGGATCATTGTCAGCAGAACAAAATGAAAGATATGCAAGTGCATTATGAGCATGTTAACTCATACCGGAGCTGTCCGATCCCCCTTCTGGACTTCCGCTAGAGTACATGGTGGCTAGCTTCCCATCCAGGATGAACCTGAACCAGCCGTTAGAGCCATTGGAGAGCTCAAGGGCAGCAGCGTCAGACCAGATGTAAAGACAGTCCCTGCCTCTGATGATGGACCAGTCCCTCCAGTGGTATGGTTTCCCCTGCTGGATCTCCCTAGCATCCTCCTGCACCTCTTCCTCCTGCGAGAAAGATATATGTATATCATATACACATACTAAAGACTAAATCTTGAGCATCGCCCTCTCAGTGTATACCTTCTCAGGCTTTGCTTCATCCTCGTTCTCATCATCAGACGCTGGTCCAGCCAAAGTCGACACCTTGTTGATGACGCCTAGTCGAGCCAGCTGGTCAAGGAAAACATCTCCACCCTTATCCACCAGATCCCTTATGATCTGCAGAGCCAGAAGGTGACCGTCATCATCGTCCTGACACAGGGAGGGAGAAATCAAGAAAACATGTTGTTATCACATCCCTCCTTAAAAGAGGAAAAAAAATTAGGACCTATGTGGCTGGCTAAAATACATGTAGTGTGTAGGCATGCTTAGAATGTCACATAATGCATCATGGTGAAAAATGTTTTGGTTTTTTTTAGTAGATCAACCTCAGGTAAAACATCATGCCTTGTGGTCAAAACATTGAAGTGGTTCCTGAGTCTTTATCATCCCTGTGTTCCACATCTTTGCATCTCTTTTTTTACCTCAGATGTGCTTAAGGCTGTCTAGTGTGGGGAAGAAGTCGCGTTAACCACAACACACTGCTGAAAAATCTGACACTACCTTATAGAGTTGAGAGACTTTGAACAAGATCTGGGATGCCACATTAGTGAATTTATTTATTTATTTAAAAAAAAAACAACAACAACAACAACAACAACTACAAAGGAAAACCTTTCTCTGTTCAAAAAGACAAACATGGACAACAGATCTGGAATCAGACTGTTTGGAAATGAAACACTGCTGAAACAGAACATTGAAATGCAGGATAAGATAGCGGACTTGAAGAACTGTGATGGAAAAAATAACCTCCAGATCTATGGTGTAGCCGAAAGAAAAGGATTTAAAATTTAGAGTTAGTTAACGTAACATGTATTTAAACTGTGGGAGGTAGCCCAGCTTCGTTGAGAAAATTCACACAGCCTTAATCAGCTGAAGGAAAAATGCTCACCACTGGACTACTGTGCTGTGTGGCACTAAAGCACCCAAAACCAAAACCATTTAAGTCAGTGTGAGTGTCATCACCTTTTGGCCTCTATAGTACATACACGGCAGTGTTTTAATAATTGTAATTAATGGCATATTAAGCATCTGCTGAAGCTAGTGATCCTTCTCTGTTGGGCTAAAATTAGATCTATTCAAACTAGGTATGTCCTGCTCAGATTCTGGGTTTTGGAAGGTTTGACAAATAAGACCCAAAAGCATGTCTGTGTCTGTGTATTTGAGTGTTTGTACCTCTTGATCGAGGACAGTAGCTGTGATCTCCACCAGCACCGTGGGCAAGTTATGTCCCGCCTCGCTGTCACACACCTCTTTCAGCAGCACTTCGCTGCTATAGTGAACCATTTTCCTGATCAAAGCCAGACTAGCTTTCCTGAAAACCATCAAAATAGAAACATCCAACTTCATTTTTCTAGTGAGAACTCCCAGCCTGGTTTTATATATAGACAGCAGTTCCTTTTATGTCCACTTAATGGAATGATGGAATGCCAAGGCATCTGCTCCTTTAATTAAGATTTGCACTGGACATAGTAGTGAAGTTTGATTCAGAACAGAAAGAACACAATGTAATACGATTCGATTAACTCAAGTAAATTCAACAATATTTACAGTTTATCTGATGTAGCCCAGTAAACAATGGTAGATTAAGGTGAATGAATGGCTGCTGCAGAGTGCTTAGACACTGTCATTTACCTAATAGAAGGCAGCATGGTATGCTGAAATGTTTGTGCAAAAACAGGCAGAAGTCTCTTTAGGTAGATAGGAGCCATTTCTGGGTCTCCTTTGGGTTCACTGCCCTCCTCCTCCTCTTTGTTAACATCTTTCTTCTTCTTGTCATCACTCTTGTTCACCGGACACATCCAGTCTCCTGAAACACACAGATGGTTTGACTTTCGAGACCAATCAACATTTGTGCATCACTCTTTGTCAGCAAAACCAAGTGCAGGCAAGTATAAAGCACATCTACTGTAGGTGCAAATGGCCTGGTTAATTTCAGTTTTTTTGGAGACATTGCAAGTAAACTTCACTTTTTGGCATAAGAAAGGCAAAAGTGCAAAGTTATTACAAGTCAGAGACAGAAAAGGCACGTTACAATGAAATGATATAGCAGCTGAACCAGTAATAGCAGTAGTGGTCTTGTACAGTCCTGGTTTACTTACCAGGAGACTGCAGTATAGCTACAACTTCACTGTGTCCCCTCTCCCTAGCCTTGTCCAGAGGTGTTTTTCCATCTTCATCCCTCAGGTCAGGGTTGGCCCCATGACGCAGGAGAGTCTGCACACACACGTTACAAAGGAAGCAATGCAAAATTAAAAAAAAAAAAAAAAAAAAATCAGTCATCAAAACACATTGCTCCAGACAACTCCAGAAAAAAAATGTTTCAGAACACTGGACTACTGCAGGACTAAACGTGCATTTCATCCTTAGGAGCCGCCTTTGTGTGTTACCTTGGCTACTTGCGGGCGTCCAAAACAGGCAGCATAGTGCAGTGAGGATGACCTCTGACCTCTATTGACATCTGCTCCCCTCTCACAAAGAAACTCAACCTAGAACAATGGACAGTTGGTGAAACAAATTAAATAATACACGGACAACAATTTGTAATAATAATAATAATAATGATCTGAAAAACTAATATCATTGTCAGTTAGATGATCTTCAGTAAATTTAGTCCAGATTAAATGGCAAGTCTTATTGTTACCATTTCTTGCGTGCCAAAAGCTGAAGCCCAGTTGAGCAGCGTCTGTCCGACATCATCCATAAAGTTCACCTCAAATGCTACAAAACAACACTCCATTATGACCCATAACACACGCACACACAAAAAAAAAAAAAACTTTGAGCAAAACACCACCTGTTTTCTACCTCATTTCACAGTTTAGTATAGTCTAGGCTATCAATACGTTTAAAGCCTATACTTTTGGAGCAAACTTTAAAATCAAGTTCTGTTATTTGTTTTTGTAATGCATATGCAAATATATAAGAGTCTAGCTGATATGATTACAAAGTTACAAGGAAGTGTGTGAAATTGTGTGAAATTTTTCCAAACTATCAAGACTCAGGCTCATGGCTTCTGTAATATTTATTAGTTTGCATCATCACCTCCAGTGTCAATGGCATCGATGAGAGCATCTGTGTCCTTGCTACGGATACAGTCAATGAGCTGTCGGTGTGATCTCTCCCCAGAACTGTCCAGACGTCGCAGCCCCGGAATCCTGCCCGTCGACCCCGCTGTGGACTTTGGCAGCGCTTTCCGCCCTTCAAACAGGAGCACCAGCAGGAGGTCAACCAGCCGCATGGTGTCCAATACACACCGCTCATCTCCTCCCAGTGCTGACTCCATTGAATCAGGCAGTGCTGAACGCAACAAGTCCTGGACACCCAGAAAGAGAACAGTTAATGTTCATCAGACTTCTTACTTACTAAAGTAATAAATACATCTTCATTCAAGGTGTTTTGACCTACATGTGTCACTAGCGGAGACCCCCTGCAGAGTGTGGACAGCAGGCTGACAATGGTAGACACCTGGTTGCTCAATTTCGAGTCAGAAGCCGAGGGGCCTGCACCTGCTGAAGGCCGGCCTGGCTTGCAGGAAGAGGCAGGGCCTGACACTGTACCTCCAGCAGCCGCCATGCGGGACAGGAGCTCCTCTGTCAAGCCATGTTTGGCTAAAGGGGCAGGGTCTACACCACGGCGTGTGAACCGATCAGCCAGTGAGGCAAAGCAGCGCAAAGCACCGTCTGACACCTGCAGGAGAGGAGAGTTTTGAGTTATAGCATATAGAGATTGAAAATGTGGTGTCATTTCCGGGGTAAAACCGCAAAGAATTGTAGGTACGAGTGGCAAGCGGTACTAGCGCACGCAGGCTTTCACATGAAAACAGTCACACAGCGATAAAAAAGAAACAAAAGAATGGCAAGAAGCTGTTGTATTATTAACTGCAATAGCCGGTCGCATTACAGCCACGGGAAGCCGACGGGTAAAGAGATCGTTTTTTATCGGATTACGTCGTGGAAGAAAAATTGTTCAAGCCATGTTTCCGATGTAACAAAGAGCCAGAGACCAAATATAACGTCCCAACAATCATAACATAATTGTTGATGTAGGTTACAAATAAGTCTTATATTGATTTGATTTGAATTCGTTGCGCTATGCTGCTTTGTTCACTGTGGCTTTGCGGGCTAATATTTGTTGTGTTTTGTAGGAAAACCAGCCTACAAAATGCTGGAATGCGATCCAGACTGGGCACCCTCTATCAACCTGGGTCATACCGAGTTTAAAGCTGCTACCACAGCGAGATTTGATCGGTTGAGAGACAGAGCGATATCAAAACAGCCACGAAAAGTCCCGCATATATGTGCCCAAGGGTTGTATTGAAGCAATCAAGTGATGAATAACTGTTTTCCAGTATGTTGTTTTGCAATTCTTTTTTGGGGGAGGTTTTTTGCATTGTTGATTTGTTTTTCACCGAAGCAACTAATAAAGCATAATGGAATACAATTTTGCCTCTTTCTTGTAAGATTCTATAATAGAATGAAACAATAATGCCAGTTATAAATAAAGACAATAAATTGAATGAATTACGAAACACTTATCTTATTTCTATTAGATCTGAAAATGTTGTGTAATACTACAACCTGAAACGACAAAAAGATTGCATTGGTCTGTACAGGAGATAAAGGAAAAAAATTTAACAACAGCTGTGAAATGGAATAGTCCAAATCACCAAAGTAAACTGGACCTGGGCTTGTTGCAGGGATCTGAAGTTACTAAACATTTTGTGAGTGTATGCACTCACACTTAGGACCATATAATAATAAATATGTGTGTGATGAAAGTTGGGCAGCACGCTAACATCCTTACTCCACTCTGTATGCTCGTATGGGTCTAACCCTTTCACTCCTTTGATTTTTTCCTCGTACTTTTTTTTTTTTGCCTTTTCGTCAAGTCTGTCTTTGTACAGACCTGCCGTGTTCTCCGTCGTTTTGTACATAACTGTTTTTGGGGCAAATAAAATGCAAGTAGGGATTAAAACCGCAGAATTGATTACCGGTGCTGGAAATGCTAGCGCTTGATGCAGTGTTTTGACTTTGTTGCCACTCGTACCCATAATGCAATGTGCGAAAGTCACGTGGTCTGTCAGTCTCTATTCAGCCTGAACAAGGTTAAAGATCTAGCGATACTTATTACAATTTTTTCCCCTCTTTAAAGCAGCTTCTAAAGGGAAATTTGAGTTATTAATGTTCCAAAACAGTACATTTTAAACAAAGCACTATAATTTACTTAGCTGTTAAAAGTCCCACTACTTGTTTCTTTAAATCATTTTTCTCAGAGGCACAAAGCTGTAGTCTCTGTGTTGCAACTAGGAGTTGTTACAGCATTAGGAGAGAACAAAAACCTCATCTTTCATTGTAATATCTATTCACCGAGAAAGAGACAATCTAAACTCTGAAACTTCAGTTATCTAAATATTTGGCCCAGCCCCTCCATATAGTAGAAAGAACAGTTTTAGCTCCATCCCCTTTATGACCACCCTTAGTTTAGAAAAAGCGGTAAATAGCACAAATAAGAAGGAAGGGCACCAACTATTTCAGTCTCTCTCATACCATGTATTTGTAATCAGCGCATTAGCTGGATGCAACCCCTGTTGTATAGTTACCTGGTGGTCTTCGTGTTTGAGGAGGCTAGACAGAGACTCGACACAGGTCTCCAGAGAAGAGTCCTGGGGCTCCATCTTGCTGCAAAGGCGGGACACAACGGCCATGGCTGAGTGCAGAGTGTCTTTATGAACAAGGTGCCCACTGTCTCGGATGAAACTCAGCACACAGTTCAGCCCGCCTGCCTCAAACACTGCGCCAGACTCTCTGGTACAGATCAACTCCAGCACCTGAAGAAACACGAAAACATTTGTTCAAACTTGATCTCTATAAGAAATACATAACTCCAACTCTTGGTGTACCTGAATCACAGACTTCTCCAAACTATGCCATTAGATAACATTTTTGGGTGGGTCAATGATTTATTTAAAGCACTCAACATAGAGACTGATCTCCCATCATCCTCACTAACTGATATTTCTGCCTTTTCTTAGAAGATCAAAAAAAAAATTGACAAGTCATATTCAATACCATTTAATACTGTTTGGTGTGTTAAACCTCCAAAAACAAAATAACAGGATCAAATGACAGAAAAACAGAAAAAGAACTCCTCTTGGCCTCTAGCACAAGTCTGATCTAACACATCAGACTGGTGACAAAGTAAGGCCTGAATAAACACCACTGTCCTGGAAGTCTATTAATAAACATCTGGCAGCACATGGTTGTGATCTCATGTCTATGGCATAGTTCTGCCTCCAAACCCCAAAAAAACCCCTCATGTCAGAAGACCACCTCTTATATAGGGAAGTAAGCTCCAATTTTGAGGATTTATTTGAAAGCCCAGCAAAGCAAGCAGGACTGAGGCTTTTGCCTTATGTTTAAAACCTGTCAACAATCACCATAAGACAAGAAACAGATCAGGCAAATGAAATGGGTCTTTCCCTTATGGTCAGTTGTCTCCTACCTTGACACACTGCTCAGCCAGGTCTCTGCTGGTCCTGTTGTTCAACTCCACTACCACCAGCCGATTACACAGCGCTTTGATGGCCCCATCCACTCCCACAATCCTGCGGGTACATTCTGCCGACACATCCAGGTAGTAGGTTATCGCTCGGGCTGTAACCTCCAGCACATTATCTGGAGCACTCTCATCCAAGAAGATCTTACAGAGCGCTGGAAGGAACGTCCGAGGAGGACATCTAGCAGATAAGAGAGGGATGACGGTAAGGAAGAGAGAGTGCTGAATTCTGAAATCATGACCACCAACTGAATGCTTGTGAGACAAATACACAAACTTACGTCTCAAAGCAGCGGTCAACATTATCTGACATGAGCAGTAGCATGCAGAGTTGCTCCAGAGCAATGAGTTGCATGTCACGCTCATCGCCCTGACCCATCTGGAGCCACTCCAGCAGGGTGTCTGGGTCCACATCAGCCATGATGGCTAGCCTAAAGCAACAAAAATATACAGAAATCTTATTACTGACACTCAAAGCTGTTATTCATGTGCAAGCAATCAAAGTACAGTTGAAAGATGCATAATTTAGCTACATTTAAGTAGCTAACCGCCCCCCGTGTTAGCTATTACTGTACTAATGCTTAAACAGATCTGATTTTTATGGTTTATTTATTATTAGACATAATCAAAAGTGTTAGCACTTCCTAATAACTGTGATTTTGTTGGCCAGCTCGCTGTAATTTACCCAAGCTATATGATCCTGATCATGTTTTAATTTGTACCAATATGGGGTAACAACAAACTTACTTGCCAGGTATATCACCTTTGGGGGTTTGCATCAATTTGCCAATAATTTGTAACAGCATTTTTCAATGCTTCCTTACTTGACAATGATGTCACTAAGTGAAATACGATCTGAAGCTACATCAGTTTTTTGGTGTCTGTTATGTGGACTTCGTGTGCAATCTGTGTGCTGGAAGTGCACATCTCTGAGAGAGCAGAAAGGTGGCATTGAGGCAAGGCACTCAAGGCTGAGCGTAACCCTAACTATCTTTGAATCCCCCCCCCCCCAAAAAAAAAATAAATAAAAATTCTGTATACCTGTACAGAAATTACTTCACAGACTGTCACAGAGCTTCAGGAAAGGTCTCATTAATTGGGCGGAATTACAATGGAGTCAAAATTGCAATAAAAATATAGATATAAATTAAGGTGAAACATAACCATAAGCAAACATGCAGGTGTTTCTCTTTTTTTTGAAAAGACATTTAAATAATCGCTTGATAATAACATAGAAACGGAGCCAAAACACTAGTTACTAGAATAAAAAAATTAAAAAAAATAACAGCACTAACATTTTCAAAGCTGTATGAAATTATCACTTTCAGATTTAGCTTGGTAAATGGTCTGTATTTGTATGGCGCTTTACTAGTCCCTAAGGACCGTAAAGCGCCTTAAGTACATCTGCCCTGTTGAACTTATTATGGGAAATAAATATTTTAATTAAAACAAGCTGCTAATTATTTCACATTTTACTTGTGAGCAACGGCACATTTAAATCTTACAAATATAGTTATTTGGCTTATATCGTGATATATATCGTTATCGCCTGAAATGAAAAAAAAACATATCGTGATATGAAAAAAATCTTATATTGCCCAGCTCTAGGTAGCCGCTAAAGCGTTTAAGTTTCAAAATAGAACAAACAAAACAGACTACTAAATTGTCAATTCCACTTAGAAACAAAATATTAATTCTAAAAAAATAAATCTTAGTTTGTTTTACAGAAGAACAGACAAAATTGACTAACTTTTGTCAATATCAAATAAACTGAGAACTAAAAGGAAATTCTCAATCTCTCCTTGTTGTATAGCTTAGCTTTTCAAACAGTTTTAAAATAAAGATGCTAACAGAACATTCTTTAAATACTAGGTGCACATCCAAGGTGCAACTATATACAGGGCTCGCAAAATCGCTAGCCCGACGTCCCGGGGCTAGCGATTTTTCCAGTCGGGCTATCAAAATCTATCTCAACCCTGCCCATCGGGCTATCATAGGAAGGAAAAATATGTGTCAATGCTTTTGCATTTTCTTTCGCAAATGTAGCTGAGTAATTATGTCATTGGCATCGATGAGCCTCTGTCAATATGTGACATACTGAAATCGCGTTTGAATTTGTGCTTGTTTTTTTGCTTTCACTTTCACTTTGCGATCGCGCGAACGGTGTGTAGAGAGCGGCAGCACTGATTGGTGAGTGACGATTAATTGCACACCAATTCCTCTGACATCGTCTTATCACTCATTAGCTTACTATTCAAACGTGACAAGTGAAATCTCCCACAGCAAGCTTAAACATGTGAGAGGCTGATTGCGCAGAGAATCGCTGACCGTTATGCAAGTACGTGTGTAAAAGCAGATGGATTTACGCCAGTATTTTAGTTCTGCTGAGCCAAATAAGACAGGTCAGGGTGAAGAAGGGGCAGCCAAATAAAAGCCTACCACAAAACAGAAAAGTTGTGACAAATCAGACTGAGGCAAAAAGAAAGCTCAGCTTTTTTGGTTTCATGGAGAAAAGAATTTATGTGGCTGGAATATGACGAGCTAAATAACATGATGTTCTGCAGGGTGTGTCGTGAGTTTCCCTCGATATCCGAGTCGCCAAGCGCCTTTGTTACTGGGACCAGTAATTTTAAGAAAGACCCCATCAGAACCCATGAGAAATGCAAGAAATGCATTATTGCCCAGTCTGCAATATCTTTCCCAGAACAAACAGCAATTGCAAAAAAACATACTAAAAATAAACCAAGCACAAGAAGAAGTCCTGAAAAATCTTTCAAAAGCATACTATGTTGCAAAGAGTGAACTACCATTGTCAAAATTTAGCAGTCTTTGCAAACTTCAAAAAGCAAATGCCCTCGATCTTGGTTCCACTTACCCCTTACCCTTGACTTCAGTGGAAATTTCAGATTCAGGATCTGACACAGACTGATTCATGTTCTACACAGTTCTTACAAGTTCATAGAAATTTCTGTTCAATTAGAAACAAGTATTTGAGTTGATGATTGTAATTTTTATACAGTTGTTGTGATTTGTATTTTAACAATTTTCTGATTAATTTTTGTTTCCGTTACAATATTATACTTTAATGTATAATATTGTAAAGGAAACAAAACATTAACAAATTGCTCTCTTTTTTATTCGGGCTACTTAAATTTATTTTGGGCTACCAAAATAAATTGGGCTACCAAAAACTGAAGAGTGCCTGCCCGAAGGGCTACAAGAGATTTTGAAATTTTGCGAGCCCTGATATATATATAAAACTTTAGTCTGACAAAAGCCTACAGGTTGCAGGACAGGAAGACAAGTCTATCCACTGCTTCAGGCTTTAAAGCGGCCCTGTGGCAAGTCACAATATTACCCCCTGTACTAAATACCCTCTCAGAGGGGCTGCTGGTTGCGGGGATGCACAGGTAGCGCTTTGCCAGGCAGCTAACTCTTGGGAAAAAACACGCTACTGTTTTTTGTCAGACTTCAAATAGCCGAAATACCTCCACACTACGGAACTTCTCTGGCCCTCCCTTTCGACAATCTCTCTGGCACTGGAACCGTCATCTGTGTTGTCTTCGGTAACCTGGTCACCCAAGCTCTCGGTTGATTTTTCTCTAGTCGGCACACTCATTTCCTCCATTACCCGGCCGGCACTGCGGCTGGCTGCTTCCCAAGCAAATACATATGTGCGGCTTGGCGCTTGTGCTGTACGTAACAAGTCACGTGATGTGACGCTGCGGCTGTGATTGGTTCGACTCTGCGCTACTCAATTTGGATTGGCTGTTCTTTTCTTTTTCTTTTTTTTTTTAAAAAGAGGAAGAGAGCGAGAGATGAGGTCTATCGCAATAGTTTAATTTTTCTATCGAGAAAAAGTTATTTCACAATACATATCGTTATCATTCTATCGCCCAGCTCTACTCATATGCCAGATGGGTTTCTTCATTAAGTCAAGCTTTCTATCATTCCCACACATGTGTTTTATACTATTAAGTTTAGTATAAAACTAAACTTAATAAAATAAATTATTATAATTTAAAAACAAAAAACCAACAAACAAAATGAAAGCCTCACCTAGCTTCCCGTTGGCTACCCGGTCTGGCTCAACACCCAATCAGTTGTGTCGCTGTTTGGGACTCATCCAACCAACCAGAGAGAGAGAATGGGAAAGGGAACACACTTAAGAGGAAGTGCTGACGTTCACAGGGATTTCTGGGACATGAAGTCTCTTCACCTGCAAACAGGAAGAACAGAGGAGAAAGGCTCAATTGACATTCATCTGTCTGTACATGAAACACACTAAAATGATTATCTGATGCACATTTAGAAAAGCAGGAGGGCCGAAAACCAAAGCTAAGGTAAAGGTGGCAAAAAAAAAAAAAAAACCAACAACAACAACAAAAACTGCAGTTCATTTAATGGACACAAATTGGGGTCCAGCCACACTGACTCCCATGTAAGTCTAATGTTACAGCATTAACAAAAAACAAACAAACAACAACAAAAAAAAAAAAAACCCACAACAACAACAACACATATTTTCATCCATTTATATATTTACTAGTTTATAACTAAAGTGGGAGATTGAATGTTTTTACAACTCATCCATCTGGATAACAGAGTTGTGGCTGCTTTGATTTACTGGACCTCTCAAAAGCATTTGTGATGTTGGTGCCTTTAAATGGAACTGACTGACCGATAATAAGGCCGCCTTTGAGCTATAGACCATCCACATTTGTACTTCTGTTTTGGTGAGTGACATTTTTCAGTTTAATTAGTCTGTTATTTAGTACCCAACAGCAGCTACTTGTATCTGTACACTGTATCCAAATAGGTTTCTGGAAGCTTGATAAACTTGGCAGTCCACCCTTTCATTCGCGGTCACTTGTGGCTCCAAAAAAAAAATTTGAAATGGCAGCTGCAAAAGCATTTATATTAAGGCCTTGAAATGTTGCTATTGTTGCAACTATACTCCTACCAGCCACTGACTGAAAGCAGCAACCTACAAACATCAAGTTTACTGTGACAATGCAAAACTCAATACCAAGTTAGAATTTTTTATAAATTTAAAAATTAAACACGTCCTCAAACCAGAGGCTCTGTTCATTAGCATTACCATGCAGCAGTCCCTACTGAGAGTCTGTTGGTTCCACCCTAAGTTGATTAGTGGCTAATTTGAAGTCTGCTTGCCTGTTTGACTGTCTGGATATAAACAGGCTGTGCTGATGCAGATCCTCTAATCCACAGATTAATCATCACAACTGGCATCCTGTGCATCCTGACCTCTTCCCACCCCCACCACCAGCATGGGGCAACCACAGCAAGACAGAATATAGTGACTTGCTCAGTCACAGAGCTTCAGCCTTCGGCTGGCCCTCCCTCTAACACCCTTTAACCCCTGATAGTGTTTCTATTGTCTAAGTCCAGACAGAAGTTAGGAATTACACAGTGTGACAGAAAACACTTTCTCATTCTTCCTGTTCATGACCAAAGTTCACCCTGTGGAGTCTGTCTAGGCTCTTTGAGTGTAGCTAAGAACTGAAGGATGCCTCAAAGTAGGGCTGTTCGATATAACGATATATATCGGGTACGATATGAAAACGTCTATCGTTTCATATTACGCTATCGTTTGTTTCGTGGTGTCGCAAAATCAACTGTTTATGGCAATCATTTTGATGGTCACTGTATAATTTCCTGAAGTTCTCTCTTTCTCTTATATTTAATATAGCCACACTACAGACAGACAAGCGATTGTTTTTATGTGTTGTCGTTAGCAACAACGACGGTAAAACCATCACGTGGCTCTGCCGTCCGCATGTTTATTTCCCACATAAACCTTTCACAATAAAGCTGAAGATCCTGTTGAGATTTTTCAAAATAAACTGAATCAAGTGAAATAGAATGCAGAGTGTTTACGCATGAGAAGCTAAAAAGAGTCGTGCTAAAAAAAAATAAAGCTTAGAACAGGCTTTTCCCTGCAGCACGCTGTGTAATAAATACTCACAAAGAAAATTGAGGCCGTTTCAACTTATGTAACACTCGACTCCAGGTACACAACGCCCAGCTGAAAACACTTAATGCAAGTCGAGCTGCCCAAGATTCACCGAATTTACAGAAAATGTAAAATGTTTGTTATTATATATCATTGTCATGACGATAAATGCCTTATATCGGGATATGAGATTTTCGTTATATCGCACAGCCCTACCTCATACGAACTACTTTTCAATCTAAAAGCATTGGTTAATGTTCAAAACATTAGATAGTGAAATCCACTATAGATATATAGATATATATATATATATATATATATATATATATATATATATATATATATATATATATATATATATATATATATATATATATATATATATATATATATATATATATATATATATATATATAACAACAAAGACTTTAGGTCAGCCATCAGTATATAAAAGCTTTAAGATATAATTAGAATTTATAATATATAAGATCTGGCGATGGCATGTGCCATAACATGATAACTTCAGTAAAGTCAGCGTTTCCAGACGCTACTATCACAACACTCTTAAAGCCCTGCCCCCACTCTGCCTCTGCATCTCCAGTTCTCTCACAAGGTTTTCCTGCAGCATGGAGGGATACAGCTCAGCTACTGTCAATTGATCAATTGATACCAACTGCATGTGTGGCAACAGCTGACAAAGTTCAATGATTTGTCAAATGGTCATCCAACTTGCTTCTAAAGCATATTAGAGTACTGCAATTGTGTCTGTTTGCAAATCTATTTGCCTATAGTCCTACAGAGAGGGGTTTTCATTCAAAGCAAACAAGCTGCTATGCAGTCCTCCATTAAAATTGAGTACCACCATTCATGTAGTCATTATAGCAACACGGACAAACAACCATGTCATTTGTATGCCACACAAACGCCACAACAAAGTTGGACGTCGAGGTGATGGTATACCTGCTGCTCGATCGGTTGGTTTTCATCAGACTTGGGGACCACGGCGTTGTTGGTTTTGATTTTCATGAAGGAGATGCTCTCGTGACTCATCGAGTAATGCTACCGACTAGCCAATCGGTGGCATGAAGTCTTCTGACGTCATATTTTTGGGATCACTTGAAACCCCAGTCGAGTAGATACTAAAAAAAGTACCTGGTACCAGGTACTATCACTCTATTGGAAAACCCTAAAAAAATATGTCGAGTTTTGCCATTGGCAGTCTGTACCTGTCCACAGACTGCCAATGTGCTACCACTGCTCAACCATTTCCTTTTAACAAAACATGTATACTGCTAAAGAATAAAGTAGCTTCAAGTTCAAAGTCATTTGACTAAGGGGTCTTGTCATTTTAAGTGCGTTTTCTCTATTGTTAAGCCATCAATGCAGGGAGGGGTCAACTTTCCAGCAGCAGCTGTAGCATATAGAACAGACTTAGGCTACGTTCACACTGCAGGTCTTAATGCTCAATTCCGATTTTTTGATCAAATCTGATTTTTGTGTCTGCTTGTTCACACTACAAATAAAATGCGACAGCAAACGCGCTCTAGTGTGAACGCTCAAAGCGGCCCGCATGCGCAAAAGAAGATATCACACACAACGCGCTCTGTTTAGACCCAGAGCAAACAATATTGTTTGACTGATGGCCCTTAATATAAAGACTTCAGACTTTACGTTTCCCAATTTTTTGCTTTAAGTTATTTTGTTATTTACATAATAATGTAGATAACCTAATAATTATCCTTATTGCCGTTTTAGAGGATCGGTGCTTCAAAGGATAGTTGCAGATTTCTGTCAGAATCTGCAGATTATACAGTACAAATAAAATGTTCACGTTTCTCCAACGTCTTCCCAACAGTTTCACTGACATCTACACTGGATGGCCAGGAAGCGTTCGCGATGTCCTCTCGGGCGCTTCTCCGGCGCTGATAATTGGCGTCTGTCTTGTGTCAGTGACGCAAAAGACGGATTTAATGCGACATGACCGTTCAAACAGCAGTCACTTTCTAAAACATCGGATATGTATCGGATTCAGTACCACATACGAAAGTGACCCAGATCGGATTTGAAAATATCGGATTTGTGCCGTTCACACTGTCATACCATGATCGGATATGGGTCGCATAGGGTCAAAAAAATTGGATTTGATGCGCTTTCGCCTGCAGTGTGAACGTAGCCTTACTGATAATGTGCTTGCAGCCTTCATCAGCATCTCCAGTAAACATATTACAACCAAGAATTACATCATATTTGTATGGAGCAGAAAAATGTAATAATGATTAATTATTAGTTGTTATTAATTGTTAGTTTGTAAATTTATTTTGATCATGTAAACAATATACAGAAGTTAATTTAGCAAAGAAAAGAAAAAATGCTATACAAAATAAAGGAAAATACAAAACAACATGTCATCACATCCATGTGAATGACAGCTAATGGGTGCTTCAGAGGGTCTGCAGAATTAATACACTGGCATACATGTGTGGTGAATCAAGTAGGCGAAATCATCACATCATTTAAACAGCATGCTTTCCGAATGCCTTGCCTCAAAGTCACACATGGGCCTGCTAGTTTTGTCATGAAAGTACAATTTCCAACTAGATAACTGATACCCAGGAAAATACGCAATACTACTTAAATGATAAAACAATTCTCTTATACAGTTGAAAAAATTTTTTTTTAGTTTGTCTGAGGTGGTGCTGTGCTTATGGTGAGCTGACACCATATTTTCATCGATGGTCAAATAGAGTTAGTAAGGTAGGTTGCTGCCATTTCTGTCTAGTTGCTGGTAGACTGTTAGACACAAATTACTGTTACCCTGTTGAATTAACAGTGTATTAATGTTACAAATGGTAACATTTGCTGCCTTGCTCCTACATTAACATTATCATTTTATTAGCAACTAGCTGTTATTTTAATGATAACTTGACAGGTAGGGAATGCTAAGGTGACCACTGTTAATAGTTCAATATCCGATGCTAACGTGAATTGTCAATTGGAACCACCCCTCGAGGTAGATTTCCAGCATGGAAAGATGGAGAAGCCCCACATTACCCGACATCACAATCCAAGACAGCGGCACTACACATAAACAGTCATAAAACTAAATACTATTCTGCATAAGTAACATTGTGTACTTTTGAGTTCCCAGTCGGAATTTTCAACTGGAAAGCTGCTTCAAAACAGATTTCTAATTTAGTAAGTCGAAGGAGCTCCACCAAACCCAACTTAACAGACCAAGATGGTGGCTGTGACCATAAAAACTGATAAAACAGTAAACAGTTTAAGATACCTCAAAAGTTTGATTTTGGGACTCAGTACACTCTTAAAGTTACCATGTTCCAGAAAAAGGAAGGAAACACAGGATTTGTTTTGGTTCTTAGCTATGCAGAGCCATTTAAGTATCACTTCCAATAAATCATGGCAATAAACAAATATGGGCTACAAGCAGTCTGTAGGCCACTCTTGATTGTGTTGTTGGTAGTGATCATCAGCCAGGCCCAGATGAGAGCCAATTTCTAACATTCAAAGACCTCAAGCAAGACCAAGTGTTATGAAAAATGAAATGTGTCCACTGCAGCCACTGTCTGTGCTTTTCATGCATTAATTTTTCATCCATGAAGTTTCTTTCACAATTCCCCTGTTCTTGGTGAACTCGACTATTGCTCCCTTTTTCATTTTGGCCCACTTCAGCCAGTCAACATTGGACAATTGTTTACATCAGTCAATTCTAGTGACACACAGTCAGGATCCTAGAACGTGCATGGGAGTACATTTCTCATCTCCCCCTTCTGTCCGACCAAAAAGTATATGTGGACACATATATTTGCAGGATTAATGAGCCACAAAGACACAATACTGGCAGCACATATGAAAAGTTTTACTACTGCACACGTTCAGGACTGCCATGGATTGTTAACTTGGCAGTTGCTGGGTTTTGATTAGGTGTTCCAAATTTAAATTCCGACTAAGAACTCAGGAATTACAACTTATTCAGGAATGCACCGTAAGTCAGACTTGAGGGGGCATTCCAGTTAAAAATTCTATTAGAAACTGAGAAAATCTGACTACAAATGAAATAATCAATTTGGAAGTGACCTCACTCACAGTTCTGACATCCAACTTCAGAGGTAAATGGGGCAGCATTTAACCAGGCAAGTATTAACAACCAATTCTTATTGCACTTACAGCGATCTGGCAAATGGAAAAGCTGCTTAGGGAAATGTGGGTAGGACTAAAAAGAAAACTAATTTAACACCAACACATACTGGAGAACACACACCTGTAAAACTTAGTTAAATTATCTAATCACAAAAAACTACTTTCGCGTAGAGTGTACCAACTGATTTTGTTGAAACCATCTAGCCGAAACATAGCTTTTCCAATGAGGAGTGGATACCTGAGACAAGGTTAAAAGAATGTAAGCGCTCCATAAAGCATTTCTTAAACCTGAAAGACAGAAATTAAAATATGGACATTTATTACTCAGTAATTCGGCAAAGTTCGCTTAATATGATTGAAACCTACAGAACAGCTGTCACGCTCACAATATTGTGAAACAGTTACGGTACACCAACCTAATAAAAGTTACACATCACAAAACAGTTACACAGCAAACTGGTAAGAGAAGTGACCATTAGGTAAATAAAACAAAACAATAATATAAAAACAAATGTTGATGTAGTAACACAAGAAATCAACATTTAAATGTTCCCATGTTGAACTCAAACTTTTATACTTTATATTTACACAATGTTATAAAGTCGGGCAAAGAAAGCTTTGTTATGACTAATGGAAAACAAACACGTTCAGCCATATCCGAGAGAGCTAATCGTATGACCGCAGTTTTTATTATTTGACGAGCCATACGGAGCCTAATTATTCACACAAATCAACTTAAGAGGACATAGAACAGCTATGTTATTGGAAGCGATAAGCCTTAGAGTTAGCTGTCCAGTCGGGTACATACAGTTTTATAGTCGGGTGAGTAGCTTTACTTCCAGATTCGCTAATGTAAAGCATCGGCCGATGTCAGGCCGATAAACCGAAATAAAGCTTAAAAAATCTCCATAATCCCCCAACCTCAGACTCAGCCGCTTTCAATTAAGTCATACAATTGTTTGTCCCTCAATATAAAAGTAATTTCATGTACCGAAACCCGGAAAGCCGGCTAATGTTAGCCGATTAGATGGCCTTAGCACCACGTTAGCTTCCAAAAACAAGCAGACTTTAACAACAAAAAAGCTTTTTCCCTACTAACAACTGAAGCGTCTTGTCCCCCCAAAAAATTTTAACCATTAAAATAATTTATACCTGTATTTTATGCTTGCTTTGCCAACCAACTATACATGCGGCCTCGGACTTCTAAAGGAAACCACCGGACTCGAGTTCCAAGAGAGCCGAGAGGCCACGGTGAAACAGCGGACACAAAACTCAAGCGACAACGGCCTCGATCTTCAGGTCACCAGCAGAACGATTCACTCACCGTTTTTGCTCTTTTTGACAAAGAGACGATCGACAGGTGTATGAATAATTCTTCTGGGACAAATACAGGGTACAGAGCCGTTTGTGCCGGGAGTTACGTCAAGGTGCTCCCATTTCTTCTCAACGAGTCTTAAGAGGTCAGAGTGGACGGCGGCCCGCAAAACACAGCAGACCGGACTGAAATGGAGAGCTGAGGCGATTGAGCCCGCTGCCTTCAGAGGTCGCCATCTGCCTCGGAAATGCCAATGTTCAAAAGCTATTCGCTTCATTTTTATCATTAATATTTTTAATTATTCACAATAAGTGTATATATTACGACTTATAAATCACAAGCTCTCACATAAATATCATTAAAAAATAATAGATAACACACTGAATATTAGCGCGGCGAGGATTTTAATTTACAGATGTCCCAAAACAGCTCCCACATCTCCCTTAAAGTTGAATGTATACTTATGTAGTATGTAGTAGTGATGGTAAATTTGATTCTTTTTACTGAATCGAGTTTTAATGAGTCGCTCACCAAAGTGAATCGGGTTTTTTGAGTCATTTGATTCACTGAGTCAGTTGACCAGAGAGTGCAAAAAATGTACATTTTCACTCAAACTTAATTTCTTTTCTCTTTTCATGTATATCCTACTGCTAAGATGAGTGATTCTAAAAGAAAACAACTATTTTATAGAGCAAAAAAGAGCAAAAAAATTTCTAAAGGGAACATTTATTTTGTTTATTTTTATTTTATTAGTATTTTCCTTAAATGTGTCAAATATATATTTTCTCATCTAAATGTCCACTGAGCTGTGAGCCAGGGGGCGGTAATGCGCCTTAACATTGGTTGCCAACCAAGAAGAAGAAGAAGCTGTGAGCCAGGAGGGAGGGGGTGAGTGAGTGAGTGAGTGATTCGTTCGCTCTATGATTCAGCACAGGAGGGAGGGGGTTAGTGAGTCCTGAGTGATTCGCTTACGTTTACGATTCAGCACAGGAGGGAGGGGGTTAGTGAGTCCTGAGTGATTCGCTGGCTCTATGATTCAGCACAGGAGGGAGGGGGGTTAGTGAGTCAGTGAGTGATTCGTTCACTCTACGATTCAGCACAGGAGGGAGGGGTTAGTGAGTCCTGAGTGATTCGCTGGCTCTATGATTCAGCACAGGAGGGAGGGGGTAAGCGAGTCCTGAGTGATTTGCTTACCCTACGATTCAGCACAGGAAAGGAGGGGGTGAGTAGCTCAAATGTGCTGTTAGCATGTTAGCAGAGCGATGCTACTGTGAACCAAGGAGCTATTGTCTTGATGTGAGCTTCTACTCAGGGTTTTTTCTTCCAGTTCAGAGCAGAAATGTTTTTGTTAAGATACTGGATGTTGTGTTTTTCTCAACAATTTTAATTATAAGCTAGATATGTTGCTGCTAACAGCAACAGGGATGAGTCAGTGAGTCAGTTGGGCTTGTGAATCATGATTCATGAGTCAGTAAAGTGATTCTCGAGTATTGAACGATTCGTTCATGATTCGCGCATCACTAGTATGTAGAGCCAAGGCGTAGCATGTGCAAGTGGCCGTTTGCTAGTGTCCCTGCATCAAACAGCCATGTGTAGTTAGATTACTAGAGGTACACATCACGTTACCCATAGGTTATGAGGTAGGGTTTCAGAAGGGTTTGCAGTTACAACTTAACTAAGGTGTAGATGCAGTAGCGGTTTTTGATACGGGCGACACGGGCGGTTGCCCGGGGCGGCATCGTGGTGGGGGGCGGCATCACGGGCATCGGCAAAAAAAAAAAAAAAATTGCTCGTACTCATGCCGCCCTGACATCAGCCAGCGCATATTGGGAAAGTCGTAGGCACCGATCGGTTTTCTATCGCCTATTTGCTGGGAGTAAGGGTGCCCTCCGTTTGCGAGGTGCGCCTGCTGCTTGCGGCACAGGGAGGAGAGGGCGGGGCGGCGGGGGATTCTCTGGCTGGCTGGAGCAGCTTCTAATAACCAACTCACAAAAAAAACCAAAATGAAAACAAAACAACAAACACGAAAACACCAGGCATTATGATACAGACTTATAATTTGCAACGATGTTTTTTCGAAATTCTATACGTGAAAAGTGAGCGCGAGAGCCCTCGGTGCGCCTGCTCTCTGCTGAAGTCAAAGTAAACTTTATTGTCATCTCCGCTACATACAGTCCAATATATAGAGAGACGAGACGACGAGGCTCCAGTTACAGCAGTGCAAGTAAACAAACAATAAATATAAGAAGAGTAAGAAAATAAATATACACTTTAGGACTAGGGGTAAAGGGATCAATAACAATTTATAATTTACAGTTTGATGATTTAAAGTCTCACACACAATCTGTCGAAAGGGGAGGGGGGCCGGCTGCTTCCAAATAGAGCACATTTCATTCATAATGTTGTAAATCCAAGCCCATTATGTATTCATGATTTGAATCCTGGGTTGTGTGAAATCCCAGAAATACACCTTAGACAAAGTGAATCGGTGAACTAAGGTGTAGGTCTATTAGGTTATGTCATGGCGATCCTCGAGTTGGGGGATTTGTACTGGAGTGGAAAATTAAAACCAATGGAAGATGGACAAGAAAAGTTCAAAGCCATCAGGTGCTCAGTTTAGAAAAAATAGAAAAGAAGAGAAGGAGAAATGAGCAAAAGATACAGGTAAGCAGATGTGTCATTGGATAATGGCAGGTCATCCTGAAACAATCAGAATCAGAATACTTTATTAATCCCTAAGGAAATAATGTGGGTTACAGATGCTCCAAGAAGAAATGGTAAAAATAGTAACAGTAACAGACTAAATTCCAAACAATACATTATGTTACAGATTTTAATATTAATTAGTCAGTGTCAATTGTTGATTTGTCCTTTCTGACTGTATGACAAATTATGATAGCTGTTTGGTAGCCGTTTGCATACAATGCATACTCTCTCTCTCTTCATATGTGTGTGTGTGTGTTTCTCTGGCGAAATTCAGTATGGTTCCGACAACAGTTTTATGTTAATGTATAATCCTTAATATGTTTTATGTGCGTGTGCGTGTGTGTGTGTGTGTGTGGGGGGGGGCGCCAGAGGGCGTGTTCGCCCGGGGCGCCAAACAGGCTAGGACCGCCACTGTGTAGATGTAATGCAGAAGTATAAATATATAAAAGTAAAGCAGAAGTAAAGGTAGAAAAGTAAAAGTAAATATATAAAAGTAAGTATAAATATTTATAGGTATTCTAGGTGTTAGGACCAATATATTTTCCTATATTTTCCAAAGTTTGTTCATAACAAACACCATGCTGTTCACAAGTTCACATGGCAACAGATCTGCGGCCATATGTCTTGGACACTTAAAAAGAGCTTCTACACTGTCAACTGATCACCACCTGGTGGTGAATTGGATCAGATGGCAGGGGAAGATGCTAGCCAGACATGGCATACTGAAACGTATAGTGAGCAAGCATTGGGGACATCTGGCAGTCCTCCAGATCTTCAATTCCCACCTCTGACAAGACTTCGATTGCATTCTGAGGGAGGGTGGGGACAGTGAGTCTGAGTGGACCATGTTCCACACCTCTATTGTTGAGGCAACTGCAAAATGCTGTGACTGCAAGGTCATTGGTGCCTGTTGTGGCAGTAATCACAGAAGTTGAAGGAGGCTATCAGGTTGAAAAAGACGTCTTATCAGGCTTGGTTAGCCTGTGGGACTCCAGAAGTAGCTAACAGACCAGCAGGTCAAGTGGAGTGTGGCTGACCTAAAAACTCTGGTGTGGGAGGAGTTGGTGAGACCACTGAACAAGACTTTTGGTCTCAAAGCGGTGGTGGGATTTCACTGACCTCAACTGAGGACATAGGTAAGGCAGTGGAAGGAACACTTAGGGCAGGGGTCTGCAACCTTTTACACCCAAAGAGCCATTTGGACCTGGTTTCCACGCAAAAGAAAACACTGGGAGCCGCAAATACTTTTTGACATCTAAAATGAAGATAACACTGTATATATTGTTTTTTATCTTTATGCTTTGTGTGAACAACTAAGGTGTGCTGCTTATGAAATCCATGAAGTGCTACAGAGAAAATTAAATTATATTTATGTAATCAACACATTTTGAACTCTTAAAGAAATATAAGAAAAGGAAAGACACCAACCTGAACTAGAATGATCCATGTAGCAAACAAAAACTGTCAGCCGCCACCCTTATATCGGAGGGACTTTCGCACTGGAGAGGGTGGCTGAGACTTTCATCCTTTCATCACAGGATGACTTTCATCACAGGACGAAACACCTTGCTACCATCCTTGCACCTCTCGTGGGGAACACCCCACACCACATCAAGAACTCCACCGACTTCACCGACAAGGTCCAGAAACTTACCCTGGATCCAGATGAAACCATGGTGTCCTTTGATGTAGTCTCTCTCTTCACTTGCATACCCACCACAGAAACAGTGGAGACTGTCAGAAAACGACTACAAGAAGACAGCTCCTTGGAAGACAGGACCAACTTCACACCCGATCAGATCTGCACACTGTTAGACCTCTGCCTTACCACAACTTACTTCAAATACAACGAAGGCTTCTACAGACAAAAACATGGCTGTGCCATGGGCTCCCCCGTGTCACCTATTGTAGCCAACCTTTACATGGAGGAAGTGGAAAGGAAGGCTCTTGGCTCTTTCAAAGGAAGAGCACCCAGCCACTGGTACAGATATGTAGATGACACCTGGGTCAAAATCAAGACACAAGAAGTGGAATCCTTCACTGCACACATTAACGCTGTGGATAAAAACATCAAGTTCACTAGGGAAGACACAAAGGATAACTGTTTGCCTTTCCTGGACTGCGCCGTGCACATTGAAGAGAATGGCAACCTCAACATCGAAGTTTACCGGAAGCCCACACACACGGACCAGTACCTCCTCTTTGACTCCCATCACCCTCTGGAACACAAACTTGGAGTAATTAGGACCCTACACCACCACTGCAGAACATGTTCCCTCTAAGCCTGAGGGAAAAAGAAGAACACACACACACAAAAGGAAGCACTCAAAACATGTGGTTATCCTAACTGGGCGTTCATAAAGTCAGCAAAGAGGCACAGAAAAGAAGATCAGACACCAGCGAGGGAGGATAAGAAAGACAGACGCAACAACGTTGTCATCCCCTATGTAGCGGGTGTATCAGAGAAACTCAGGAGAGTTTTCTCCAAGCACGACATCCCAGTGTACTTCAGACCCAGCAACACACTCAGACACAAACTGGTTCACCCGAAAGACAAAACTCCAAAACACAGACTTAACAACGTGGTGTATGCTGTACAGTGCAGCGAGGAATGCCCAGACCTCTACATTGGAGAGACCAAACAGCCACTTCACAAGCACATGGCACAACATAGAAGAGCCACCTCCACGGGACAAGACTCAGCAGTCCATCTGCATCTTAAGGATAAAGGTCACTCTTTCGAGGATGCCAATGTTCACATTTTGGACAGAGAGGACAGATAGTTTGAAAGAGGAGTGAAAGAGGCCATCTATATCCACTGTGAGCGACCATCTTTGAACAGAGGCGGTGGTTTACGACACCAACTGTCTGCCATCTATAATCCAGTTTTGAGTTCCCTCCCCAGACGCCTTAACGCCCACTCACATCCTGGGCCATCTGACCTCAGGAATTCACATAACAAGGTGGGGCCAGGTTTCACAATGAGCTCACCCAAAACCCTGGCTGATTAGGTCCCACACCCGCTTTCACACCTTGGCTCATGTGATTAGAGGATCACCAGGGGGTCCTTTGTCCCTCTTTGGGGGGATACTCCCACTGGGTTTAAATCTGGGACTCTCGGCCATTTGACCTTAGAACTGAAGAAGCTTCTCGGATGAGAGGTGAAACGTCTTCAAGCAACTTAAAGAAGTCCAGACGCTTTTCTTTGCAAATTCCTTTGACTACAATGGGACTTCTGCTCCTGAACCTCTGCGCACAGAGTCCGCAAATCGGGGCTATACGAAGTCAGTTTACGCAGGACTGTAAGCTGTCATCTGTCAGGCGTGAACAGTGTTTGTCTTTAACATAGTTCACGGTGGAGAACAGCTGCTGACATAATGTGGATCCGAAGATCCATAATTGGCCTACCTGGGGTTGAAAGTCTCGATAAATGCACGGCGTTTCTGCGGGTATACCGGCTTCCGCGAGGGTGACTCTTATTTTGAGCGATGAAAAAATAATAGAATATAATTTTATTTTTATATTTCAATATCACAATAATCTTCCAATTTAGAACTACGAGTAAAAAGAACTAACATAAATAAAATACACTTCAGCTAAATACTTCTAATTTATTTGCCCAAACCACGCGGAGCCGCACTATAAGGACTAAAGAGCCGCATGCGGCTCCGGAGCCGCAGGTTGCCGACCCCTGACTTAGGGAATACCTCAATCCCACTGTCATGTTTTCTGTATGGAAGAAGAGTGAGGCTGAGGGGATGACTTGCTTATCACTTGAGGTGAGGTCACTGATTGAGTTGAATAACTGCTCCGTGGTAGGGTAGCTGGGGTGGATGAGATTCACCCTGGATGTTGTGGGGTTATCCTAGCTGACATGTCTCTGAAATGTTGCATGGAGGTCTGGCGGTGGCTTTAAATTACCAAAGTAATCTTACGAGAGTCCGTCTGTTAGTAAAACCATGCATTCAGGAGGCACAATGTTGTTTTCGTCCTAGTCACAGAACATTGCACCAATTCATTATTAAAGTGTGCATAGGAATTTGTCCAATCAGTTTGCATGTGTTTTGTGGACCTGGAAAATCTATTTGTCTGCATATGTCAGGACATGCTGTGTGGGGTATCTATAGAGTGTCTGGCCAGTTGTTACAGGCCATTCGGTCCCTGTACAAATGCAGCAAGAGCTTGGTTTGTATTGAATACAGTAAGTCAGATTCATTTCCAGTGTGTATTGGTCTCTTCCAGGGCTGCCCTTTGTCACAGATTCATAATTTTTATGAACAGAATATTTAGACATAGCCAGATGGTGGAGTCTCCAATTTGGTGGGCTTTGTTGAAAAACATCTTTGTTTTTTTGCAGATAATGTGCTTCTGTTGACTTCATTAGCTTTTGACCTCCAGATTGCTCTGGGGTAATTGCTTTTGTAACATTGCTGTATTGTGGATGTTGTACCAGGTTTTCATGGTCTAGAGAACTGAAAGTGGAGGTGTCAGTTTAGCAGTTGAGACACCTTCCTAATCTTATCTATGGTCAAATGTGTGGGTAGAAACAGAAGGAATGACTGGCAGAAATGAGCTTAATCCAAGGGGTGTCTTGGTCATTTGGCAGAGGCTCAGATAGGATAAACAAGCTTAAAATTGCTCAGCCTACTGTGAAAAGTGAGTTTACTACCCTGAATACATCAACAACCTATGCAAGTTTTGTAATAAACTCTTCTGCTTTCAGTGGAGGCTCCATGTTTAATTCCCATTTGTTACAGTAACATAGCAGTATTACTGAACAGCAGAAACACACGTGACCTTGTTCTAACATTCAGGGAGAGAACTCGGTGAAAAGCTATAGGATGGAGACAAACTGTTGGCACTATGGCAATGTGACAACTTCCCTCAATCACTGCATATTTGCAATTATCATAGGCATTACTTAAGTTTTAGGTGCTCTGTATGTACATAAGACAATAAAAGACAAATATGCCTACAGGAAGACAGGATGGAATCACAAGGCACATAGAAATCAAGGCGCTTTATATTGTAAGGTAAAAACCTTACAAAAATACAAATAAACAGAGAAAACCCCAACAATTATATGACTCTCTATAAGCAAGTGCTTTGGTGAGAGTGGGAAGGAAAAACTCCCTTTTAACATGAAGAAACCTCCAGCAGAACCAGGCTCAGGGAGGGGTTGGCCATCTGCTGCACAAGTAGATAAAGACAGGATAAAGACATGCTTTGGAAGAAAGACAGGGGTTAATAATAACATGTAATTAAATGCAGAGAGGTGTATAAACACATACTGAGTGAAAAAGGTGACTGAAGTAGAAGCACTCAGTGCATCATGGGAATCCCCCAGCAACCCTAGATGAATTGCAGCATAACTAAGGGAGGATTCAGGGTCACCTGATCCAACCTTAACTTTATGCTTTATCAAACAAGAAAGTTTTAAACCTAATCTTAAAGTAGAGAGGGTGTCTGTCTCCGAAATCTTGGTTCCACGGTGGGTGTGTTGCAGTGTGGGGAAAACCAATTAGCTGCATGAAGGGGTTGGTGGTGTACCGGGGGCTTCTGTTTACGACTACGCTTCCTCCTCACTGTCACCTAGCCATCCTGTTTTCCCAGTTCCTTGGGACAATCTGCTGGGGGAGAGCCAACGGGACCTTTGGCTGCTCCAGCGCCAGGGGCCTGGCTAGCTACGGGTTTTTCAAGGGTACGAAGCCAGTCCAAAAAAGTGATTGCAGGAATTTAAGCTGTTAGAAATTACTTGTTGACCTAAATTCTGTCAAAAACAGATCAATAATATCTCTCAGGAAGAATGTCAAGTAATTTGGAGCCAGTAAGAGCATTCCTATCATAAAGTATCTGCTGCAACCAGTTTTTGTAAAGAGACCTATTTATCCTGGTAAAATGTGCCACTGACATTAAACATTTGTTTGACGACAATATCTCCCACCCCACGCAGGAGACTCTGACAGCACTGAGCAGCTCCTTCAGTGGCAGGCTGCGGCACCCACGGTGTGGGACGGAGAGACTTCGCAGGTCTTTCCCCCCCACTGCTGTCAGACTCCACAACAAAGACTTTTGCAGCTGATCAAACACACACATGTGCAATAAGACTAAGTGCCATACTCATATTCTGACAAAGTTGTATTTTTACTCAGTTGTATATAGCATTTGTATTCTATTTTATCCTACTGTATATTTTATTTTATTTTATTCTATTGTATATAGTATTTTATTTTATTCTATTCTATTCTGTACAGCTGTGTACAGTATATTATTAAGTGTGCCTATGCCAAGAGGCACACTTATTACTATTCGTCAGATTTATTATTATTCTTATTAAGTGTGCCTATGCCAAGAGGAACACTTATTAATATTCGTCAGATTTATTATTCTTATTATTAAGTGTGCCTATGCCAAGAGGCACACTTATTACTATTCCTCAGATTTATTATTAAGTGTGCCTATGCCAAGAGGCACACTTATTACTATTCCTCAGATTTATTAAGTGTGCCTATGCCAAGAGGCACACTTATTACTATTCGTCAGATTTATTATTCATCTTATTAAGTGTGCCTATGCCAAGAGGCACACTTATTACTATTCCTCAAATTTATTATTAAGTGTGCCTATGCCAAGAGGCACACTTATTACTATTCCTCAGATTTATTATTAAATGTGCCTATTCCAAGAGGCACACTTATTACTATTCGTCAGATTTATTCTTCTTCTTCTTATTAAGTGTGCCTATTCCAAGAGGCACACTTATTACTATTCGTCAGATTTATTAAGTGTGCCTATTCCAAGAGGCACACTTATTACTATTCGTCAGATTTATTAAGTGTGCCTATGCCAAGAGGCACACTTATTACTATTCGTCAGATTTATTCTTCTTCTTATTAAGTGTGCCTATGCCAAGAGGCACACTTATTACTATTCCTCAGATTTATTATTAAGTGTGCCTATGCCAAGAGGCACACTTATTACTATTCCTCAGATTTATTATTGTTCTTATTAAGTGTGCCTATGCCAAGAGGCACACTTATTACTATTCCTCGGATTTATTAAGTGTGCCTATGCCAAGAGGCACACTTATTACTATTCGTCGGATTTATTATTAAGTGTGCCTATGACAGGAGGCACACTTATTACTATTCCTCAGATTTATTATTCTTCTTAATAAGTGTGCCTATGCCAAGAGGCACACTTATTACTATTCGTCGGATTTATTATTAAGTGTGCCTATGACAAGAGGCACACTTATTAGTATTCCTCAGATTTATTCTTCTTCTTATTAAGTGTGCCTATGCCAAGAGGCACACTTATTACTATTCCTCAGATTTATCCTACTTCTTAAGTGTGCCTATGCTGGTCGATGTGGAAAAAATAACTGAGTTGTTTGGTGGTGGCTAACGCGGAGCTACAACAGAGGGCAGCTATCCACCGGTGTATGACAGAAAGGACATGCGGGGAAAGAGACATACGAGGTGGCGAGGCGGCCGCCGATCGACCGGTGGTGGCTAACGCGGAGCTCAAACAGAGTAGAAGCGGCAGCCGGTCGGAGCGTCAGGTTAACTGAATTTCAGGTAAGAAGTTATCAACTGCACTCTGTTTGGGTCAGATATAAACCGAGTTTAGGTGTAGTTTATTTTCGTTGTGCTGACTTTTTACAATCAGTTACAATAACTCGTACTGCGTGCTAGCTAGCACGACAGAGTTTCTATACAGCTGTGTGCGCGCTAAGTTACTGATGTTGAACTTCATGACAGCCTCCCCTGTGATTCTCTCGCCTGATGAAACTTCAATCATGAAACTGATCAATGATCGGCTTTTCTCTCGTTTGTTTATCGCGCTAAACAACAGCAGCACGTTTAAGCTTGATCAGCTGTTGTTAGAATTCATTTGATTTTAATTTCTAGTATCAGCTGATGTTTGCTGGAGTCACAGTTGAAAAAAGGGCTGGTCCAAACCAGGAGATGTCCTTACTGAATCATCAGAGCTGAACTGGTGATGGAGAAACAGGTTTACCTTTTAGGTGACATGAATGAGTTGAAGGGAAGTTACGAACTGTTTCTGAGAGACAAATAACACCAAGCTCCTTTTTTGTGTACCTGACAGCTGGTAACTGTGCAGGGGCGGATCTAGCACAGCTTCTGCCAGGGGGCCAGGTAGGGCATTAACAGGGAAAGGGGGACACAAAGATATACTTTTCTTTCTTACTCTCATATAAAATATTTAGCTTTTATTAAATAGTTATCTGAATCTTACAACCAAAGTTTGTATAATAATACACAAGATTGGCTGTAGACCATTGTTAATCATTCAGAACACTGTGTAAAAATAACAAAAAAAAAGTGAATGCAAAATTGCCCTCATCTTTACACAAAATTGTAAGCTGTCATCTGTGAGGCGCGAGCGGTGTTTGTTTTTACCATAGTTCATGGTGGAGAATGGCTGCTCTACTGCGTTTTGCTCCCTGTAGCCGTATGAATGGCAAACTACACTCATTGGCAGCGGCATAGGCACACTTAAAATTTCTTCTGAAATTTTCGCTGTCTAGTTCTAATTGTATTCCATTGTTCTCTAATTTTTGCTATATAACTTTGCACTGTCCACTTTCTGCTGTGACAAAACAAATTTCCCACGTGTGGGATAGAGCTGGGCGATATAAGATTTTTTCATATCACGATATGTTTTTTTCATTTCAGGCGATAACAATATATATCACGATATAAGCCAAATAACTATATTTGAAATAATCAGCAGCTTGTTTTGATTTAAATATTTATTTCCCATAATAAGTTCAACAGGGTAGATGTACTTAAGGAACATGAGACTTTTTCAGATAAATAAAGGCAAATATTGCAAACTACACAAAGGGCAGCCGCTAAAGCGTATAAGTTTCAAAATAGAACAAACAAAACAGACCACTAAATTGTCAATTCCACTTAGAAACAAAATATTAATTCTAAAAAAATAAATCTTAGTTTGTTTTACAGAAGAACAGACAAAATTGACTAACTTTTGTCAATATCAAATAAACTGAGAACTAAAAGGAAATTCTCAATCTCTCCTTGTTGTATAGCTTAGCTTTTCAAACAGTTTTAACAGTTACTTTAGTCTGACAAAAGCCGAATGACGAATTAGCGCTTTCAGTCAGAGATTGAGCATGCACCGGTTTATTGTATTTCCAGACTTGCTTTTGGCATAATTTACAGTGTGCGCTACTCTGTTTTTTGTCAGACTTGAAATAGCTGAAATACCTTCACACTACAAAACTTCTATGGCCTTTCCGTTCAACAATCTCTCTGGCATTGGAACCATCATCTGTTTTCTCTTCGATAACCTTCGGTCACGCTCTCGGTTGATTTTTCTCTAGTCGGCACACTCATTTCCTCCATTACCCGGGCGGCACGGCGGCTGGCTGCTTCCCAAACAAATACACACGTGCGGCTTGGCACTTGTGCTGTACATAACAAGTCACGTGATGTGACGCTGCGGCTGTGATTGGTTCGGCTCTGCGCTACTTAATTTGGATTGGCTGTTCTTTTTTTTTTTTAAGAGCGCAAGAGAGATGAGGCCTATCGCAATAGTTTAATTTTTCTATCGAGAAAAAGTTATTTCGCATTACATATCGTTATCGTTCTATCGCCCAGCTCTAGTGTGGGACTAATAAAGGTTATCTTATCTTATCTTATATGGGTACAAATACGCAAAGTCATAAAGATACTTCAAAAACATTTTTTTAATATTTTTTTTTAATTTGATCTACAACCCCGTCATGAAGCGTGTTCACTAGAGTGTATTTACTAATATTAGTAAAGATAGTACAGAGTGGGCCATTTATATGGATACACCGCAATAAAATGGGAATGGTTGGTGATATTAAAGTCCTGTTTGTGGCACATTAGTATATGTGAGGGGGCAAACTCCTCAAGATGGGTGGTGACCATGGTGGCCATTTAGAAGTCGGCCATCTTGGATACAACTTTTGTTTTTTCAATAGGAAGAGGGCCATGTGACACATCAAACTTATTGGTAATGTCACAAGAAAAACAATGGTGTGCTTGGTTTCAACGTAACTTTATTCTTTCATGACTTATTTACAAGTTTCTGACCACTTATAAAATGTGTTCAATGTGCTGCCCATTGTGTTGGATTGTCAATGCAACCCTCTTCTCCCACTCTTCACACACTGATAGCAACACCACAGGAGAAATGCCAGCACAGGCAGCGAGTATCCGTAGTTTCAGGTGCTGCACATCTCGTATCTTCACACCATAGACAATTGCCTTCAGATGACCCCAAAGATAAAAGTCTAAGGGGGTCAGATCGGGAGACCTTGGGGGCCATTCAACTGGCCCACGACGACCAATCCACTTTCCAGGAAACTGTTCATCTAGGAATGCTTGGACCTGGCACCCATAATGTGGTGGTGCACCATCTTGCTGGAAAAACTCAGGGAACGTGCCAGCTTCAGTGCATAAAGAGGGAAACACATCATCATGTAGCAATTTCAAATATCCAGTGGTCTTGAGGTTTCCATTCATGAAGAATGGACCCACTATCGTTGTACCCCATATACCACACCAAACCATCAGTTTTGTTGTTCCAACAGTCTTGGAGGGATCCATCCAATGTGGGTTAGTGTCAGACCAATAGCGGTGGTTTTGTTTGTTAACTTCACCATTCACATAAAAGTTTGCCTCATCACTGAACAAAAGCTTCTGCGTGAACTGAGGGTCCTGTTCCAATTTTTTTTTTTTTTGCCCATTCTGCAAATTCTGTGCGAGAATCTGGGTCATCCTCGTTGACGTGCTGCAGTAGCTGGAGTTTGTAAGGGTGCCATTTGTGAGTAGCTAATATCTGCTGAAGGGATGTTCGACTAATCCCACTCTCCAGTGACATGCGGCGAGTGCTACGCTGTGGGCTCTTGCTGAATGAAGCTAGGACAGCCACTGATGTTTCTTCATTAGTGACAGTTTTCTTGCTTCCACATTTTGGCAAATCCAACACTGAACCAGTTTCACGAAACTTAGCAAGCAGTTTGCTAACTGTAGCATGGGAGATGGGTGGTCTCGTAGGGTGTCTTGCATTGAAATCTGCTGCAATGACCCGCTTACTGCGTTCACCAGATATCAACACAATTTCGATCCGCTCCTCACGTGTTAACCTCTTCGACATGTCAATGGCTGTGAACAAAGAGAAACTTGTAAATAACTCATGAAAGAATAAAGTTACGTTGAAACCAAGCACACCATTGTTTTTCCTGTGACATTACCAATAAGTCTGATGTGTCACATGGCCCTCTTCCTATTGAAAAAACAAAAGTTGTATCCAAGATGGCCGACTTCTAAATGGCTACCATGGTCACCACCCATCTTGAGGAGTTTGCCCCCTCACATATACTAATGTGCCACAAACAGGACTTTAATATCACCAACCATTCCCATGTTATTGCGGTGTATCCATATAAATGGCCCACTCTGTAGATGTTAAAAAAAAACACAAAAACACCAGAAATCACTTTTTGGTCCAACACTGGGTCTCTAGAGCTCCAGAGTAGAGGAAACATCTGACACACTGAGCAGGAAAGCGCAGGAGGGACGGATGAAGAGGCCATGCTGCAGGTGAATCAGCAGAGAGTGTGGTTTGGATAAAGAACATGAACAATACAATATGAAATAACACGTTATCAGTAAGTTGTTAATTAAATGGACTACACAAAAACAGTACTGTGTGCAGAGAGGTAGAGAAAGCCAACTTGAAAGAGAATCACCTTTGAGTTATCTTTTTGTTTCAAAGCTGCGCTATTACACTTTACACAGAGCCACTTTAATGTCATCTGATATTTGCGTGCTGTTTTTAACCACATTTAGTAAACACAATTGTTTTCGCTTCTTTTGAAAATTGACTCGTTATATATTGTAATATTACTTTATAATTTTGTTTAAATGTATAATTTAGAAAACTTTAGTATTTAGTTTCAGATGTTTTTACTTTCTTTAATATTTGTTTGATCATGTTTTATGCTTTGCACTACATTCTACTTGTTCTGTCTGCTGGGTTTAGTTTAACTGCTGGAGTAATGGTGTTTCTTAACCATAGGATAAATCGACTTACTACTACTGTCAACTCCGATGATTAGGATGTAGATCTTGAAATGCCCCTTCTTTAACAGTTATTTTTGCAGGTAGGGGCTACCAAATGTCTGAGCTGTACCCACATTCAGATTGAATTCATGACTCAGTTCTTTGGAGGACATGATCATTCGGAAGGTTTACATTTAACATCTTTAAAACCTTCATAGTCACACAAATTTTAAAACCCTAAAAAGCTAAAAGTGAAGAAAACACAGAGGTGAATTTAAAGAGTTTATTTGTACATGTACTTGTAGGTGTACTGCACCTACTCGATCTTTCAGTTCACACCTGTACACTGCACAAAGGAGATGGCCAGGACAGAGACAGACACTGAAACTCTGCTGCCTTGTACACTTATTGCTGGTCAGTACTGTAGTGTTACCCTTCATCATTCAAGAAAATCAGGTTAAGAGGACAACATTCACATTTACAAAGTCAAGACTTTTCTTTTTAAACAAACTGACAAGATTTAAGTTTAAGTAACCAGTCAATGCTTTTTACTGTACACTCAAAACAAACACATTAACAACACTACACTAACAGTTTAAAGGGGCAGTTCACCTCAAAAATCACAAGTACGTGTTTTCCTGTTGTCTGCAGTGCCGTTTCTTCATCTAGATTGCTTAGGAGATTTGGAAATATCCACTGTAGATGTGTCTGCCTTCGTTTGAATAAAATGTATGTGGTGCTCAGAGCAGCAGAAAAATTACATGTGATTGATCCTAGCACAATGTCTTTGAAAAAAAAAATCATGAATGGGTTCTTAAAAAATCAAATGAAAAAATAAAGTGAAATTGCCAAGTGTGCAAAAGTTATATTTGGGGAAAAAAATAAAAACCTCAGGCAACTGAATGTTCCCTTTTATGACATGCACTCTAACTGCTGTTGGTAGTTTTAAAACACCAGGTAGTTGCTTTAATGGTAAAGCAAACACACGTGCAAATAGAAAGGGATACTAACAATATATGCATACAGGAGCAGTCAATTTTTGTTATTGTCCCAGTCTTGGTGATAGAGATGTTGGATGGAGGTCGTATGCAAGAGGTGAAAAATCTAACTCAAAAGAAAAGATGACTCAGGTATCCCAGGACTGATCAGTTTAAATCCCACCTTTAAGATGGCATGCTGTGACTTAATTCAAATTAATGCTTAATAAACCCAAGAAGTTGCAAAACAGCAACACTTAATACAAAATGAATTGTAGTAAACCTTCAATACACTTTGATCATTTAGATATAGCTCATAATTCTTATTTATAAAACTTTACAGTACAAATAATTGTTCCCGTGGCAACACCTCAAGAAGCAAATCTGATCATAGCAGTGTAATGTTCACAGTTCAGCTGTGGGTTTAAACAGCCTATCATTGGTGGTTTAGGACATAAGAGCGATGTAAGGCATGAAAGGTAAAGCACTATTAACCTGATGTGTGTATTAAATGATGTGTGCGACTTATATTGATTGTTTTTATAAATGATCTGACGAATGAAATCTGGGCAGGATTTATCTCCTCTCCTTTCAGAATGTTCTATTGTATCCTCTACTAAAGGGGATAATAAAGGAAGGACCAAGGCACCTTCCCTTTAGCTCTAAAAGCTCTTATTATGGCTGCCATGCAGATGGTTTCTGTTCATGTCACTCAGTCAGGAACTGAGGGAAATCTGACTACCTGACATTTCTCAAGTTTGTCTTGGGTGTTCCTCTGGGTCTCCTCCCTGTTGGATACACCCAAAACAGCTCATTCAGGAAGCATCTAGGAGTTGTCCTTGTCACATGCCAGAACCAATGAAACTGGTTCCTTCTGATGGGCAACTCTTCTCTTGTTTGCACACCGCTCTATCTGAATACAAGTTAATCACATTCCCTTCTTTTCAAGGTGAATGAACCTCAGTAGGTTTGATATTGTTAGCCATCATGTTGATCATTCACCAAATTACTGACACCGGCCTCAGTTCGTTTTGAAGCTGAGTTTGAACTCTCCAAGTTCATTCTCGTAGATATGAAGTGAAGCTCATGTGTCCTGGGGAGGAGTCAGTCCGTGATTTGATCAACATATATGTATGACGTATGTATGATGCACAGTTCGTGTGATAAAACATGCCAACCTGGCGGAATTGCTTTTTTCAAATGATATAATAAAGGTAAGCATCAATGTGAGGTGGCATGCAGTGTGCTGGTAAAAATTAAAGAAAAAAAAATTAGAGCTAGTTTTTTTTTTCTTCAAAATGAGACAGGAAGTGATCTCACAGATTTTTTTTTTTTTTTTGGGGGGGGGTGTCTGCTATCACTCTTTCAATATGGCGTACCACAGAATCCGTCAGAATGTCCCTCAGAACAATCAAAGTCCCACAGTGTGTTAGTGACATTAAACTCCGTCTCTGTGCGGCGGATCTAAGCTTGGCTGCCTCATAGGAACTTGGTTTTGAGCGTGATGCTGGGAGAGGACTTCCCAGTGCTGTGGGCGGCTGGGTTAACACTGCTAGCTTTGACATTCAAACTCTCCTGATTTCCTTTGATGGCCGCTTGAAGACGAGACTTCAGGTGAGGCGATGTTGTGATGAGTGACCTGTAGGAGGAAGGAAAATATATCACCATCTGCTTCATATTGACTGATCCTTTGTCTTTTGAAAACATTAAAAGCAGCATGACAAAACATGGCTTTACTCAGCATGAGATGATTTAATTAGTGATGGAGACTATCAATCTCTCCTTCACAGATAGGGTGAAACTACAGTGGAAATGATTTTGAACTATATGAAAATAATCAAAAAGTTCCTCACGATCAATAAAATCCTAAAACCTCAGAGAGGAGTCACACAATGCTTTCTCCTACACCCTATAATCACATTATTGTAAACTTTCTTCTTACTGAGGAGAAGAGCAGGAAAAGAAAATACTCATGAATCCCAGAAATCAACATGTAATCTACATAAATAAAGAAAATTACGAAAAAGCCTAAAAGGTTGCTTGTACAGTTCAGTCCACTGAGAGCAGCAGGAGCGTTTCATACAAACTAAACCAGAACTGTATGCAACAAAATAACTGCACACATCACCACCAACCTGAAGACAGCTGGGTGCTGAGGGCCAAAGCGCATCAGATCCTTGAGTGCCGAATCATGAAGAGACCTGGATGGCAGGGGAGCAGAGCTAAGGGCATTTTCGTCCAGGAGAAAGGAGATGAGGAGGGGCAGCAAGACTGCCACCAGCTGAGGACCTGAAGGGGAAAAAAAAAAACACAAAACATTGGAACAAGTTTCAGATGGGGGAGAATGTTTCATCTGTTAAATATCTCAAAAAAAGCTGGATGGACTTGTACCTTTGCTCAAGGAAGCAAGAACAGCTGAAATCACTGACCTTTAAACAAAATAATTGAATGTCCTCACTGATAAGGGATTCATGTGAAACAGATAAAAGTGCACATGAGTTAGACTCACAGCTTGCTTTTGTCAGCTTTATTTTTAGAACAGGTACAGTAATTTTCCTGAAAGTTTCCTGCAGTCTAAAACAGATTGCTA